>NW_024367261.1:719432-2119720 GCF_014805655.1 Passer montanus | reverse complement strand
GGCGGGCGGGACGCGCTGGCGGGCGGCGGCCGGCCCCAGCCCCAGCCGCCCTGCCCCTCCTCGCCCGCCGGACAGGTACGGGGCGGGGCCGCTCCCCGCTCCTTCCCTCCCTCAGGGACGGGGGGCGAGCGGGAAGGAGACGGGGTCGCTTCCTGCGAAGCGTCGCCCGGCGTCGGGGGGCCATGGGCGCCACGGTGAGGGGCGGCGGGGCAGGGTGCGGAGCGGAGGGGGCCGGCACTGAGGGCCGGAGGGTTGCGGCCGGCCCGAGGAGGCGGCGTCCCGCGGGTTCCTTTTCCCGGGGGAAGGGCGGGGAATGGCGGCTGGAGAGCCTGTGCCAGCCCTGCCCGGGACAGCTGCCAGGCGCTCGGGAAGGGACACGCCTGGCACTGGGGAAGGGACACGCCTGGCATTCGGGAAGAGACTCACCTGGCGCAGGCGAGTGGGCAGGAGGGAAGCCTCAGGGATCATGCTGGACCCCGTCCCCTGCCCTGTTTTGCCTCCGGAGCAGGAGGCAGGTAGCGTCAAGCAAAGTATCTGCTCAGGTTTCCCGCAGATGGGCTTTGGCTTCCCTGTCACCTGGCGCGTCCCTGCTGTGCTGCCACCAAGCATTGCTGGCACGGTCTCTGGAGGGTCATGGCCAAAGCCGACGTGGAGCTTGCCTTGTGTGTCTCAGGCGAGACTTTCTGAGCAGACTTAAGACGCCGGTTTCTGCCAAGATGATGGGTTTAACAGATGTTCTTCAGTGTTAAAAAACCTTGGCCAAGCAAGGCTCGAGCTCCTTCATGATGTTTTTTCCATGCTTAGTACAAGTCGTTAACTTTTTGAAGGCAAAAGTAATTTTGCTTTTCTTTGTTTCTCCTTCATGTAATAATCACTATTTTGTGTGCTAGGTTAAAGTACTGATCTGCAAGGGACTTTTTTTTAAAGGGGAAGAAGCAGGAAGCCTTTGATCTAAAGAAGCTGTTGTTTACACTTTTACCCACGGGAGGAGACAGAAAAGAGGGAAATTGGTATTTTACACAAATTTTTTCTGTATGTTTGTTCAAGACATGAATTAGGTGCTTGATTAATTTTGATGGGGAGTAAGAATAACAGTTTTCATGCTTAGAAAAATAGCAGCTTGTGAAGTCAGATGAGTTCTGTCACTGTTGCCAATGAAATTCCTTGGTGGAGACTGTTTCAAATGCATACATACATTTACAGTTTCTTCAGCTGTTACATAATTTTCTTTGAAGGATGTAGTGAAAACCAGTTACTATGTATCATAGTTTTATGGATGGTCGTGGGTGTGTCTGGAGTGATCAGCGTTTCTTACCACTTTCGGGACAGACTCAGTAATCTGCAAAAACTTAAGTGAAGAGACTGTAAACCCTGATTGTGTTCCTGAGGATATATTTTTAATAGAAATAGTTGAAAATTGAAGATTATGTTAATTATGTGGTTTAATGCTGGTAGGCAGCTCAGCATTACACAGCCGCTTGCTCACTTTCCTCACTACCCCCAGAGGGGTGAGGTGAGAGGAAAGGAAGAGTGAAAAAAAACCCATTATGGGTCGAGATAAATATTTTTTCAGAAGTAGAGGAAAAAATGGGAAAAAAGAAGTAAACCAAGACGGGTGAGGTAAACAGGTAGATGAATGTCCAGCCACAGGTAGATCAATGTCCAGGCAGTTCCTGAGCAAAAGCTGGCTAACCAGATAGTCTGGAAAGCGTAAATTTGTTCATGATCACTTCATGAACACTTGTTCTCATTCTTCTGTCCTTAAAATTAACAGTACTTTTTCTCCTTAGTGGTATTCATACTTGTATTGAAAGCAGATCTGTTTTCTTTTCATTGGGTTTTGTTAGTCTAGACAAGTTATGCTTTCATCTTATTTCAGTTCCTAAGATGGGCAACCTGTTCCTCCATCCCGATAACCCTTGTTTGCCATTGTTTTTTCAGTCTTTCTCTGAGAGTGATCAGAACTCTATTATATTGTTTGTGAAGGCTCACTCATGCCTCATTGTCTGACATTAGTGCTTTTCTGGTTTAACTAAAATTAGTCTAAAACTTTTTCTTTTGTTTTATGGTCACTTCATGTTGGGATTAGCTAAAAATCCGCAGGGATAAACTTTCTACCTCTCACTTCTGATCTTCAGCTGAAGAGCTATGAAATTAATGTTAAATAATTATTATGGTCCCTAAACATCTGTTGTACTCCCCAAGATTTTCTTTCAGAACTCTTTTAGGAGTCTTGTTCCAACCTGGTAGTAGCTTGTATGAAAAAAGACAACATAAGCACATTGCAAGCTTCATACTAATACTTAATTTTTCAGCTAACCTTAAAATTTCTAGTATTCCATAATGTATTGTATTTACCAGTGTTCTTGCAGATTACAGTTACTGCATGATCTAGTGTTAATATACTGGGACATTTTAAATTTAAAAACAATGGGGAAGGCATTTTTTATGATGAGGAGAATTATTATTGAGCTGGGAAAAACAAATCACTAAACAGTTGGGACAAACACAGTATAATTACTGACTGCTCACTGAACTTGATGCTGACCTGCACGTAAAAATCTTGGGACAATTGGCTGACCAGCGTGTTTTATCTTTAAAAAAACCATCAAATATTTACTGTCTGCTGAGCTGGAGAACAGAATTAATTGCATCTTAGTCTACTAAGCTGCTACATTCCTTCTCTAGGCTTCAGTCATCCAGTTTTGTTTTCTGTTACGTGTGGAAATACCTGCATTTGATAAATACTAAAGAGATTGCCGTATCATAGACCTTGTCTTATAAACAGTCTGATTTTTGAGACTGGCATCTCAATCTGCTTGTTTGGATCTCCATGTTCTTTTCTGAAAAACTGTGTAAGAAATAGTGACTAAACATGAGGATGAGGGGATAACTTCTTTGGCTTCCATGCTTGTAACCGAGCATAGGCTCAAACCTGTAGTTTTTAGCAAGGCTTCCCATGCTGTGAGCTAGTCTGGTGTGTTTTGCTGAGAAGATGAAGGAAGGTAGGCAGAACCACAGTGCTTCAATACCAGTTCTTTCACTCTGGGTTGGTCATGGAGATCACTTCTCTCCCAAGCAGTCACTCCTGTGAGTACAGGACAGGACCAGTTAGAGCTGTTGAGAAGCTCAAGCTGGTTTTCTGTTGGTGGTGTTTTGGGGTTGATTGGTCGGTTTGTTTGCTATGTTGAGTGTAGGAATGAAGCAAAACTGCTTTCAAAAAGTATTGATGGCCTCTGGTGTTAACTTTGGTGTTAACACCAAAGTTAACTGATGTTAACTTTGGACATCAGAAAAGAAACTGCTTTCAAAAAGTATTGATGGCCTCTGGTGTTAACTTTGGTGTTAACAAAGTTAAGTGATGTTAACTTTGGACATCAGAAAAGATAAGTAAAATTTGTGAGTAAAAACAATTCAACAAAACTCTAAAATCTTTGTATTTTCCCTATTTATGTCACATTCACTTACTGTTGTTGTTGGAAAGCTGTATGTTATGTCCCATCTGACTTCAGTGTTTCTTTCAGCTTTCAGACAGAAAACACACAGAAGGAGAAAAGCAGGCAGAAGACAACAACAGCCCCGAATGCAGCGACCCAGGAACCATGGATCTGAAATTCACTTCATCGAGAAAATACATTTCCATCAGTGTACCTTCCAAATCTCAAACTATGTCTCCCCATATCAAATCAATAGATGATGTTGTAGTTCTTGGCATGAATCTCAGCAAATTTAGCAAACCTACCCAATTTTTCATCTGTGTTTCTGGAGTTTTTATGTTTTATCTAATCTATGGATATTTACAGGTAAATATTATGAACTTGTGTCTTAGGCCAATTCATCCTACCCCTTGTCTTTTTCAATAGCATAATAATACAGTGTGTATTTTAATATGTATAGATGTTTAAACTAGATATTTATTGCAAAGTCAGCCTTTCAGTATTCAAGAGCAGCAAGTAATATATAATTAAAGTTGCCATTATGGTTTGTGTAAAGTTTAGATCACTTGGACTTTCAAAACTTGATCTTTTACTTCTGTGTGCAAGATGCACCAAGGTCTTCATTGATGCTGAAACCTCTAGATCTCCCTAAGTTCCATGAGTACTGTTACAGTTGCCTTATTTTTCTCTCTGCTCTCAGGACAGAGCTGAAACATGTACTATGGTAATTTTTCAAGCAGAAGGATAATGTTCATGCCATTTTAGTTAAGCATTTACCATGCTGCTAATCTTTTCTCTCTTATCTTGAGCAGCTACATTTCTGTTTCCTTTTAAAAATTATTTTAAAATTCATTCAGTAGTCTCAATAAAGCAGTGATTAAAAAACTTGGTAATTAAAAATCATATTTCTAATGCAGCTTTCAAAAGCAGCTGAGAACATAAAGTTACTTAAGTTTGTTAACATAAAGTTACTTCAAAAGAGTTAGGAAAACATGATCAGTAATTAAAAGCAGAATCTCAAAAAGGCAGATATTGGGTAGCCTTTTGTTTCTATAACTGATACAGCTACATAAGTCTTTATGATGTGTACGTATTTTTCCATAACAAATTGCTCTGGTTTAAAATATTCCTACAGCATGCAAATTTTTATGAACTCACAAGTGCTATTTAATGTTGGCACTCAAAATATTAGATATGCATTCCTAACAGCTGAAAATTCAGTAAGCATGTTTGTTAGAGAAAATTTGTATTAAATTTATCCTGAGATATTTATAAAACCTGAATAAAAACAGTTTACTGAAGTAAATGAACGGAAGAGCAGCAAAAAGGCAGGCAAGAAGGCATCTGTAATAGGAGATAATTACTAATGCATCAAATGTATTCCCCTAATGAATTGTTCCATTAATTTTAGTGTATTTACAGCAACAGTAAATTTTCTTCTTTCATTTTGGAGAACCTAAATGGTCTTTTATTTTTCAATATTTTTGCAAGTTACATATGGCAGATAAATCTAGTTAATAAACAGCAACTGCAAGGCTAGATTTGCATGTACATGAAGGAAAAAGGTCTGTAATTTTTTTTGTCCATTTAATATTTTGGTGTATGTACATGACTTTGGTGGGTTTTTGTTTTTATAGGAATTGATATTTTCAGTGGAAGGTTTTAAACCTTTTGGTTGGTACCTCACTTTAGTGCAATTTGGATTTTATTCCATTTTTGGACTAATAGAATTGCAGTTGATTCAGGACAAAAGAAGAAGGTATGTGTTTTTACTAGCATTTTACCCACTGTCCATGAAATTAGAAGTACTTGATACTTACCATAAATTTAACATCTGTTTTTTGAATGTGAGTGCTGTGAGGCATTGCTAGCATTTCTGTAGATAAAAGGAAGTGAATTTGCTGGATAATGTTAGAGAATATTTTAGAAGTACCCACCTGGATTTCGGACCTGTAAGTAGTCCTGTTGACTCTGCTGTCACTGTCCCACTTACAGAACATATTGTATCCTTCATGTGGCTGGTAGAGACTGACTCACGTATGTGTTGCTTGGAATTATCACATCTAGAATAGAGCCAATGCACTTCACAGCACTTGAAGCCATCTGTCAGTGAAAATGTTTTCCTCAAATATTGGCACCTCCTCACTGAGAGGTTCTTACATGCTGTGCATCTTGGAGAATGTCAGAGGTCTGCTCTCTGCTTACTCTGTAGCTGAGTGGGTTTGCTTCAAAGGATGTGCTGAAGTGTTGTGGTTTTCATGTAAGGCAGCACTCACAACACTCTGCCACAAAACTGTTCTGTGTTTTCACTGCAGTTGACCAAGGAGATTTTTGATGTCATTTATCCCATGGAAATGGGATATTTTCTGACTCGGTGTAGCCATTCTGCAGCTTCCTACCTATCTATAGTCTCTGCAAAGTGTTTATTGAGGCACTCTGGAAACTTGAATATAGGCTGTCATGGTGTACATGAAATTTAAAGTTGCCTCATATTCTAGTTGAACATAACTAGTTTTCCTTACCTGCAGTCAGCCTTGGATGATTTTGTATATACTGGTTTTAGATTACAAAATTATTTTTTAGCCAAACAACATAACATTGATAAATTATTCCTTTTATTTTAAATACTGACAGCTTGTATTTCAAGTGATCTGACTTTTTGAGATGCATCCGATAATATTGCACAGTTACCTTTTGGGTTACTTGTATTTATAGGGTTTTATTACCAGTTGGTAATGCTTACAGAGCATGACCCTTCAAGTCAGTTGTGTTGGAAATGTAGATCTGAAATATATTTTACATTTATTTTCTATAACCTAGGCATCTTCTTGAAGACATGCAGAAATTTATATTTCTTAAATTTTTAGTTTTTCTTGCATGCCTAAGAGTATGTGTACATCACATAATGAATTACAGATAAGACAGGATTGCGGCATGACAGCTCCTTATGTTCTTAGTGTGGTTCTGAGTATGCATGAAAAATAGCTGAACATATGCACAGCAGTAACTGTAAAAAAAATCACAAAATGAGCACAAAAGTAACTGTTGGATCATCTGTTGTCAGGTGATAATTTCATCAGATTGTGAACAAAACATCTGAAAATGTTCAACGAGCCCCTCTGTTCATGCTATCTGAATCACTGCTCTCTTAGTTTCATTAAAAAATGGTACTTTTTTCAACTTTCTTCATTTTAAAAATGTCAAGGTTCATGTGAAAACTTCACCAAAGAAGTTGTCACAGTGACCTGTGACAGAACTAAGACCCAGGTTATCTCAGTCTTGCCTGTTTCCTTTGATCTGAAACCTTTGTCTTGATTCTTGTGTAAATAGCATACCTTCTCACAAGGAGGTTAAAGAATTATTGCTTGAATACTTCATGAGCCATGAAGTTTTTATTGTCTTGTATTTGTGCTTTTTGTTTGCAGTAATTTAAAGAAATTAAATATGAAATCAGTCATTTTTGTGCATTTTTAAGTTTCTATAAAGTGAAATTCAGTGAGAAAGATGTTGAGGTTGTATTACAAAAGTATTTATTTACCTGAATTTTCCAAGCTAAATCTCCTCTAGATGAGTCTGTAATGCCAAGATTTGTATGTTTATGTTTTGTAGAATTCCTGGCAAAACCTACATGATAATAGCATTTTTGACAGTGGGAACTATGGGTTTGTCAAATACCTCTTTAGGATATCTGAATTATCCTACTCAAGTCATCTTCAAGTGCTGTAAACTGATTCCAGTTATGATAGGTGGGGTTTTTATACAAGGTAAGTATTAGTCTTGCTACTAGATGATTTTTTTAAAAGTCTTTCTTTGGGAGGCAGACAGAAATGGAATCCTGTACTTTTTTTAATTCTGCTGGTAGAATTTTTCCTATAGGAGGAAAAAAGAGAATTTCTGAAAGCATCTTCTAGGGAAATGTACAATTATATTTAGATCAACAGAAAACATGGGAAAAAACATTCTACAGGTCACTTGCAAAACTTTGTTTTTACACAAGCTTTCTAAATTTTTAAGAAGTGTATGTTTGTTTTCTAAACTAAATCACTTCATAAATGAAACTATTTCAATGTTGAAATGGAAAACCTGAAATGGAAAAAAAATTCCAACCATAAGCTGTGTAGAAAATCTCTACTCTTATTTAAAAAGATTAACGCATAAATTTTTATTAATTGTTTAATCAGACATACACCTGATCTTGCATGTCTTTGGCTAGTCCTAAAATCATAGTGCATATTCCAATAAGAGAAAATGGAATATGGAGAAAAATGGAAAAATATTGTAGTTATGTGAATAAATATACTTCAGTGTTTCTGCATTTAGAAGGGTTAAGGATATTATAAAAGTTTGTGTTCTGTAAACAAAAATTTAGTCAGTAATGCTCCACATGGACAAGTATCATGGCACAAAATCTAGAATGCTGTATTTCTGTTTCCATAGGTAATTCTGGCCTTCTGGTCGAAAAACAGCTGAATTTTCAGAGGAGATTTCAGCTTTCCATATGTACATGCCTACATAGTATTTACCTTTTATTAGGAGTAATTTTTTATCACTTTAATGCAAAGTGACAAGTATTTCCCTAAAGCTTTATGAAACTTTTTATTGTGTTGTAATCTCAGAAGCTATTTTTTAAATATTATTGTTACAAAAATTCAGTTCAACTAAGTTCCCTTGGAAGCTTATGTTCAAAGTTCAGCTTCCGAACAAAGAATACGTATTTTAAACAAGATATACTAACTCTGGTTTTTTCATGTCCTTACTTTCTTTTTCCATTCCCCTCCACAACCTGTCTCTCCCAAACTATAAGACAGTGTAGAGTTCTCAGAGTACCCAAGTTTGTCTATCAGTGTTTGGAATTGACTTCTTTCTGATCAGTAAAGGCAGCCAAAATGTCTTGTATGAGGGAAAAGCATTAAGAAACATCTGTGCTGTCCTGAAGTTGCTGAGAGAATGCTTTGTCAGGGAGGATGTTCTTTGTGTCAGTGCTGTAACTATGTACTCAAACCAAAGCTGATCACAAGAATCAGATATTTCCCATTAGGGTCCTCCTCCCCTGTGGGAGGAATTTCTGCTGTAGAAGAAAGTAAGTCTGGTTGTGAAAGACCAGAGCACTGAGTCTTCTGTTCAAGTAGAAGAATGACATTGGAACAATGTTTCCTTGGTCTTCTAGTCTGTTAACAGGATAAACATGAAATTCTGGGAGTGCTAACAGTCCATTCTTGCTGTTTGTATTTTGTAGGAAAACGTTACAATATTGTAGACGTGTCTGCTGCCCTATGTATGAGCCTGGGATTAATATGGTTTACTTTAGCTGACAGCACAGTTGCACCAAACTTCAACTTGACAGGTAAAGACATATTATATTTTAGAGTTTAAAAAATGCTTGGTTTTTCCTACAATAAGTATTCCATAGAAGTTCTGAATTCTTGTTGGAGTGCCTTCAGGTGTCCTACTGAAAATGCAAGTTTCATTGTAGCTTTGCTCTAGCAGAGCTCTGTCTGTGGCAGAAGAGACCTTTATTCAAAGTGTCAATTCTTAGGTTCCTAAAATTTCTGGGAAGTGTATCCTCTTGGTTGAAATTTCTCATGTATTCTCAAGAAAGACTTATCCCAGTACATATATATTAAAATAAATATGATAAAATTCTGTTTGAACATTTTAAAATTTAAAAAGATTAGTTGTCTTTTCTAGTTAATTTTTAAAGTATTTTTCAATTTCAGAACCATTTACTTTATATTAACAGATGATCGCAGTCAGATTTGCTGTAGTTTTTAGGTGGAGTTCTCACATTTTAACCTTTCAATGCTGTCTAAAATCAGAAGCAAAGCAAGGATTTTTATCTGCTTTGATTTAAAACTTAGTTGAATTTATTTCTCAAATGACAACAGATAACTGAATTCCTGAGTTCATTCCAATGATTTGTGTAGAACTGTTTCCATACAGATTTCTTTCAGAACTAATTTGGGACCAGTTTTTCCAATTGTTTTTACTCATGCTTTACATCCAATAAGACACTGCTGGTCTGGTCTGTGGCTTTGCTGCTGCTGCTTCTCCTCAGCACTGCCACAATGAGTGGAGCAATTCTCTTCACACTCCAAACTGTGTAATGGGCATAAGATTAACATTTTTCTTGTCCCCACATTTCTTCTCTCCATGTGCACTGGTGCTTCAGGTTCCAGGTAGCCTTTTCATCTCAGTCCAGTGCTGAACCATGCACTTGTCCAGTGGAGTGCCTGGGCCATTAAGCATGGCTGGAACATGAATCAGGGTGGAGAATGCCCATGGAGACTTTCATCTCTCACTTTACAGAGTGGAATTCCTGAGCTGGAGCTGTTATTATATCTTTGGGCCAGAGCTGAATCCGTGCAGATGAGATATCTATATTTTTAGCATTACCAATATTATTTATTTTATCATGTCTTTTCCATTGAGTTATACCTTTTCCAGTGCCTGATATTCTTGAAGGATGAAGAGACTTGGAAAGTCTAGCCTTGGAAAGGAAATGGTTCTCAAACTAAAAACACTGGTTTAAAGTTCTTACCAAGAAAATACCACCTTAAACTTCATTGGCCTTAAAAATGTTAAAATCTTCCACCTCTGACTGTAAGAACATAGGATTAAGAAAATAAAACACTGCTTGTTGCTAGTCTTCTAGTTTCTTCCCTGACAGAATCTTTTAAGGAACTAAGACTAGAGCAAGTTTTGATTTACATTTTGATGATTAGTATCTTCTGTAATGTTGTATACTTAGGAAAAGTGTTATTTCAACCTGTGTTCGTCATTAAATACAACGGTCATGAAAGTTTTTAGGTTGGGAAATGAACTGTGACTGACTAGAGTTATCAGTTTTTGTTATCAGAAAGCTGATTCCAGTAGTGACTGTGTAGTGACTTTGTTGTGAGAATAAATGGTAACCTAAAACCATGGAGTTTGTACATGAACAGTAGGTTTGTTTTTTTTAATTAATGTTTCAGTAATTAAACATTTCTACAGTCAATCCTTTTTAATTTGTTTTACTGTCACATCTAACATTTCTATTTGCCTTTGTCAGGAAAAAAAAAAAGTGGGATTAACTAATCTAAAAGAGTATTTTCTCTGGTTATTTATCTTCATTAGCTACAACTGATACTCTGTTGCTCTTGTTGCTATAAAAACTACAGCTGGCTTCTTTATAGCAATGTCCAGATGTTCCCATCTAGCTTAGAGACACACAGTGCTCAGGGGTTAATTGGTGGAGGGAGAGGTAGGCACTTCTTTGTACTGGCTTAATCAAATATTTTTGTTGACTTTTATAGAGGAGGGCTGGTTATTATTTTCTATTTCTTGGACTTTTTGCCAACATTTTGCAATGAATATTCTCAAGAGTGTTTGTTTGTTTGTTTGTTTGTTTTAATAGGTGTGATCCTAATATCCCTTGCCCTCTGCGCAGATGCAGTTATAGGAAATGTACAGGAAAAAGCTATGAAGTTGCACAATGGCTCTAATTCAGAAATGGTAAGTACCACATTTGCAATTTAAAAGAAAATGTTTTATCATAGGCAAGGCCTCTGTTGACAAAGCATGGAACTTAATGTGTTTTTCTCTTGTTTATGGAAGGAAAAGCTCTTGGTGTACTTGGGGTTTTCTGTTTGTCTGAGGACTTCTGCTGATTTTTTGGTCTCATTTTTAACCTTTTAAGGGTGCTGCCTTCTGCATGAAACTTCAAATACAAATACAATATAGCTGTAGAAACACTCATTCCTATCAACAATTCCATTGTCTACCTTGCAGGCCTAAGATCAATGTAGTGTTTTTTGTATGATCATGCACTTAATCTCTGAAAAATACACCCTCTTCTTCTGGTATAGTTGGGCATGTGTTACATGGAACATGTTGCTTTAGTTTACTTGCTATGCCTTATATTCTAGAGTGTGCTAGCACTTGGGAGGCAGGTTTTTTTAAATCTTTTGAAGTCTGTAAAACTCTGGGTAAATATTTTTCTTCTTAATTCAGTGAAATGCAGTTTTGATAATGTCTTGCTCAGTTTTTTAATATACTTACTTGGAATGCAGATTATCTGTTCATATGGTCTGAGGTTATTTTTCTTTTTAGACAAAACTTATTTGGCATATTTTTTCTCTGAAGTTGAGTAAATATAAGTAAATCCTTTACTATAAAAGGCATGATATGAATATGCCACAGGTAAAAAGTTACTGAAATTTGTTTTCTATATTTGACATATATTTGATATTTAACTAGAAAAATCTAATTTCTTGTGAGAATAGCTTCATAAATGGAGAAGAAGTTAGAAAGTATTTTCATTTAAGGCTAGAAGTGATTTAAGGCTTGAGAAGTTTGAGCTACAAGTTTCTGGAAAGTGGAAGAATATATACCTAAAAGTGCCGCTGCATTCTTGTTTTTATTCTTGTACTTTTTATTAGTGTTCACTATTGACTGCTGCTGGGGGCAGAGATTTGGCTGTGTGACCTGGTGCAGCCTTCTTTAGCTGTCATTTCCAAAATCCAAAACCAAAGTGCAATCTGTAGCTTTTTTCTTGCCCACTTTGCATTTGATAGTCATTGCTGCCTTACCTGCAAAACTCCTGCTGTCTCCAGGACTTTGCTTTTTGTTCTGCATTAGTCTGACAAATGTTGATCCTCATACTATATACTCATGCTTCTTATAGAGAATGAGTGTAATGAGTAGCTTTTGTCTTGCCCACTTTGCATTTGATAGTCATTGCTGCCTTACCTGCAAAAGCTGTCTCCAGGACTTTGCTTTTTATTCTGCATTAGTCTGACAAATGTTGGTCCTCATACTGTATACTCATGCTTCTTGTAGAGAATGAGTGTAATGGTTTAGGATATCAGGGTTTTGTTCATGGTTCAGACACTCCACTTCAGGATTTTGTTCAGAGAATTCAGTGCAGAAGTACAAGCAGAATTTTGGAAATCATTTTTCTATACTTGAGACTGTGGGTAAAAATTGAATCTGAATTGGAGATCGTGTTTAATGGACAGTGATCTGGAAATAAATTGAATAATAAAGGAACCTGTCATCCACAGGGTCTCTCTTTCTCTGTCATATTTAGAAATTGCCCTGGATTTAAGCAATTATGAAAAGAGAAAAGATGTTTTGTGGCTGAAATAGTAACTGCTGTTCTGGAAGGTTTTACCCGATTTTTGCCTTTTGTGTTATTTTATGGAAGTGACGTATATGACACTACCTAACAAGGAAATAGCAATGTGGTGCTTATTCCTGGCTGTGAAAAGTGAAGCCTTTGGGTACTTAGGGAGACAAGCTGGTTGCAAGTGAAGAACTAGGGACTGACTTCTGTGTGTATAATGTGTCAAGTAAAAGCTCTGAGGATCAGGTCATTGGTTTTTTAAGTGTTTGAAAGCAGATCTGCTCTTTAAACATGTCTGCATCCTTTTTTATTATAGAGCAGTGATAAGTGATCTCTTGTCTAATGGAATTGCTAACAATTTTAATAGATTTTTCTCAGTAACTGAGATAGAGCAAGACACTGAGTTTTGAATGTATACCAGATCAGCGTGTTCTAGCCAGTATTGTGTCAAATAGTTCTGTTGACAAGAAAAGACTACCAAATGTTGCCCAAAGAGCCTTCTGCTGCATGGATGGATGGACGGATGGCCAGTTTCTACTTCTGTTGGCTCAGCGTGGGAAAAGATAGATGAAGATTGTTTTGTTGCTTAATGCAACAAAACAATCTTACTATGAATTGAGTAAGGGTGCAGACAAAATAAAGAGCTTACCTGTTTCCTGAGTGTTCAGACCACTCAGCTAGGCCAAAACTGGTCATATTTTAAAGTCCTGCATGTTTTAACTGATGCGTGTGTGCCGTGCATGCAATGAAGTGACACAGATGAAACTTATGTGACACTTCTGGTGATTCTGTGCTACCCTGTACATATTTAAAGTAATGCGGGTGCTTACTGTGCTGGATAAGTAGCAGAAAATGAAATATGTGTAGCATGTTCTTCAGACTATTAAATTGCGTAGTTGTGGGAAGTTTTATTTAGGCTGTGAAATCCTGAACCTGAAGGATTTACCACAGTTGACACTGACCTCAGGATACTATTACAAGACTAGCTTTCCAAACTTTTTTATGTTGTTGTGGGTAGGAAAAATGTGTCTAACACTTAATGTTGACTTTTCACTGTACATCAACTATTATATAAATGCTAGTAAAAATATCATCAAACCCTTCAAATTCAGCTCTGAGTTGCTGAGCATATTAAAAGGGTCAAGCATCTGAAAGCATTTAATTTTGTCCTTTTGTATAGTACCACCTAGTAATTATTTTCTCTTACACTATTCTAGGTTTTGTATTCCTATTCAATAGGTTTTGTGTATATTTTATTTGGATTAACATGCACTAGTGGATTAAGCCCTGCAGTAACATTTTGCTCAAAGGTAGGTGTGAAGATTTTCCTTTTTCTATAAAGAACCTAATTGGAAAACCTTACTCTGTATGATTCAGAAAATCTTACCACTTCTCTCTCCAAAGTTGCATTTTCATCATTTAAACAGGTTGATTGCTATAATTCATACAGTAAGCAAGTTTTTCCAGTCTTTGATGTGTTAGATAGGGTAATGTTTTAAAAAGCAACAAAATCACAGGACCAGACTTATGAGCTTATAATTTCATTATTATTTTTCCATTATTTAACTAAAATTAAATAAGGATTTTTGCATGAATGCATTGTTGAACAGCTTATTATTGCTCAAGCAGTTGATTAAAGTCTGTAGTTTTATGTCATTTTGCAATACCTCAGGGTTTGTTTTACATTTTCCTAACCGGCTTTTTTTATTGTTGCAGCATCCAGTTCAGACTTATGGTTATGCATTCCTTTTCTCCCTGACTGGGTATTTTGGCATATCCTTTGTTCTAGCTTTGATTAAAATCTTTGGTGCCCTTCTTGCTGTAACAGGTATGAACAAATGATATTTTTACTGCCTTTGTATAAAAACAAAGTAATCCTATTCTATTATTTAGGACAGAGCTTTTGAGAATTGTTCTTGCCCTGCCTTTTTTTCTGTTCTTTGTGCTGACTGATTTGTGTAGCATGGATCTTCACAGTAGAATGTGTTTGAGATCTTCCTGATTCTTTTTGTGCCACAGTTTCAACCATGAAGAGCCTGTTAAGTGAATTTGTGCATACAGTCCGTGCCATGTTTTAGTGCAGAAGCAAACACTGTTCTAAGTGGAGGAGTTGAAATTGAATCACAGAGTCATTTGGGTTGGAAGGAACTTCAAAGACCATCTAGTTCCAACTCCCCTGCTATGGACAGGGACATTTTCCACGAGACCTGTTAGCTCAAAAGCACCATCCAACTTGGCCTTGAACATTTCCAGGGATAAGGCGGACACAGCTTCTCTGGACAATTTGTGTCTCAGCACTCTGACAGTAAAGAGTTTCTTCCTAATATCTCATCTAAAGCAGCCTTCTTCCAGTTTAAAGCCATTCCCCCTTGTCCTGTCACTGCATGCCCTTGTAAAGAGTCCCTTTCCAGTTCTCATGCAGGCCCCCTTTAGGTACTGTGACGTGCTATAGGGTCTCCCCAGAGCCTTCTCATCTTCAGACTGAGCAATCCCAAGTCTCTCAGCCTGTCTTCGTAGGAAAACACAGAAAGGAAAAGACATGTATTAATTAAAATGTAAAAGGAAAATAAGGATGTTCTAGAAAGGCATAGTAGGCAGTGACATTGTTTCTAAGCACATGAAACTACAAGCATTAATCACAAAGGCCTGGTGAGGGGGAAAGTGTAGCAAGATGTCATGTTGCTACTTTCCTTTCTTCTTCTCTTGAAAGACACCCTGCTTTCTGTCAGGTGATGCTCTACTTCATTCACAGTAGTGGAAGGGAAAATACGTCATTGTTCTCTGACCTGAGGATTGCATGCTCTGATTTCCTATCAGTTATTTCCTCTGCAGCAGATCTGTTTCGTATTTGCTTTTAACCAAGTTCAGTAGCTCTCCTGACTGGAAATTGACCCAGAGGAAAGGATTGTTTCATGTATTAAAATACCTCTTAAAAAAAAAAAAAAAAGTCACACTTTACTAAAAAAAAAGTTTCAAAATGCTGTAGAATAGTAAACCTTTCCCCAGTTTTCTTATGCCTGACCTTGACAATTCTACCACTTGAGCCCTTTCTGTCTTGCCTGTAGCAATATGAAAATGTTTATTGTTCCTTGGAAGAACACCACATTCATTACTGTCCCTCTCAGCTCCCCCAACCACCCTCCCCCTTCTTAAGGGGAGTGGGGTGAAAGAGTTTAATGAAAATTGTATTTCTATTAGCAGAATGAGAAATTATCAGACTTAATTGGGAAAAAGAAGAAAAGGCACTTAATTTAGAAGGAAATGGTTACATAAATATTTTAATTAATAACTGATTTGAAAGAACAGAAATAATTGTAATTAGAAAAACTGAAGTAATTTAACCATTTTTTAAATTATTCATTTGTAAACTGTTTTCTAATTAAAACTCAATTTTCTTTTTCATTCTTCTTTAATTTTTCATGTAATAGACAATCATTTTATTTGATGTGCATAAATTTCTTAAAATGTAAAAAGAAAATTATTACTAAAAGTTGAAGTTGGGGCAGATGTAGCAGTAGTGAAGGCTGTTTCTTCTACTAGAAAACACTCTTAAGTGAATATTTGTTTGTGGGGTAGAGTTGGGAAGAATGAAACTTGCTTTTCTAGCCAAAGCACTGTGGAAATACATCAGTAGTCCTTTTACCAGCGTGTAAGACGAATTTGGATGTAGTTACACAAATAGGACTTTCCATTATATTACAGTTAAAGGTACTTCATGGCAAGCAAAATATTTTCTGATAATAAAAAAAAATACATTCTTCAGGTGCAGACCTACTGCACCTGTACTGGGGTCTTTCTCAAGTGAGAACCCTCTGCCATCATATAGAATAACAATAAACTTGTGTGCCTGGCTGCATTCTTA
Organism: Passer montanus; assembly: GCF_014805655.1. Lineage (NCBI taxonomy): Eukaryota > Metazoa > Chordata > Aves > Passeriformes > Passeridae > Passer > Passer montanus. The sequence continues at coordinate 2,103,318 of NW_024367261.1, read as the reverse complement.
CCTTTTCTTAAAACATTTTCTACAACTTTCACTCATTTATTGATTTTTTTCAGTGATAAACTACATAGGTTTCCTGATACACAATTTGCTAGTAATGCTTTATCCTTGTTCATTGCAGATAGCATTGAAATTGTTCAAATAATTGTTGGAGCTATAGTCAATTTCAGAGTAACCAAAGAGTTTATCTCTGTTTTGGAAACAGGGTTGTGTTCTCCACTCCTCTTACTATTTGATTCTTTTTAGTGAATGGATCACGTGTAGAAGAATGTCTTTTAGTGGTTTTGAGGGAAACTTCCTAATACAGTTACTGTAGTCAAACATCCTTGGTCTCTTAGGCTTCTCAGCAAAATTGTAATTCCCTGCAATGTTAGGGAAATTTTTGGTAACTTCAAAGAATTATGAGAAGATAATCCCATTCCACTCTCTAAAACTAGAGCTCAAAACACTGCAGAGTTGTAATAACGTGAGATGGAAACACAAGATATTTGGTCTTTGGTCTACATCCAAGCTTTAACAGATGAGTTTATATCATCAATTACTTGCATGTCACTCTCAGAGACTGTGGATTGATTAGCATGAAGTTATTAAATAGCAAGTCTTGTTCTGGAAATTTCCTTGCTGCAGCTAGGGTGACTGGAGATGGCACTACTGACGCAGTGTACTTGTTTCCAAAAATCACAAGGTTCCAGTGCTGTTTTCTGCTGCACTGGTGCATCTGCAGTCTGCTTGAACCAAGGGTGTGATCATCATTTTAGTGAAACAATTATTTTGTCAGGTTACCTGCTAAGCCTTTGTTATGTTCTTTTGTTGTAAATGAATTCTTAAAGAGGTTAATACTTGTTTTCCTCTGTAGTAACAACAGGAAGAAAAGCAATGTCCATTGTGCTTTCTTTTTTGTTCTTTGCGAAGCCATTCACGTTACAGTAAGTATTTATAGTTTTTAGTGGTTTACAAAGTATTTTATAAAAAATTATGTTCTTCATCATGGAGGTGTAACGACACTTACTAATTATATTCAGGGTTTGAAGCTTGTCTTTTTATATCTTCCTCAAACATTGGCAATCTATTGTAAATATTGACTGGCTTGTTGATGCTAATCATGCTAGAGAAAAGAATTTACATTTTTCTAAAGGTCTAGAAGACAACAAAGAAAATTAAGAAAAATCTTACATAATATCTAGTGCTTATGATACATAATAAGTTGTTTGGGTACTTTCTCCATGTTGGAAAATTTGTGTAAAAGAAGGGATTTTCCATTATGGTATTGTTCCTGCTTTTATAAGCTCAGCTTTTAATTCTTAGCTAGCCCTTTTAAATAACTGTATTATCTTGATATGTTAAATTGCCAAATGTTTGAGCTTGGGTTTATTCCCTTTTTTTAAATTTTAAGAAAGAGCTTACATTGAAAAATGCAGCTAAGTTTCTACTTTCATTTTAATTGCTTCAGGTTTGAAACAACGTAAAATTCTATTTTAATTCTAGATACAAATTGATTTAAGAAAAAAAGCTTGTGTGCAAATCCCAAATGGTATTTACCTCAGCTAAGATTATTGAGGCTTAAAACAATGGAGAGCTGAAACTAAAATGTGCCTACATTGGGAAGTATGGATATAAGGCACCGAGTGAGAAAACATTTTGGACCAGTAACAGACAGTATAGCTCTCATAACCATAGGAAGGAAAAGCATACTAAAACCCCTCAGGATTATTTTATTCATATGGGAAAGAACAGATACTGTTTTGTTATTAAATTTATAAATGCATTTCAGTAAGCTCTCTAGCCAAGACAGGGATAAAGAAGGCTGGAAGCATAGTAGAATTTCCCTGAGTCTTTATTACTATCTCAGAGCCCACTGATTTTTTTGGGATTTTTCTTCAGCTGTTCTCTTCTTAATGTGAGGTTTGTTTAATCCACAAATATTGGTATGTAATTGTACAGATAAAGTGCTCATGGTAACTTTTTTCCTCTCCTCTGCCTCCCCTCTAGGTATGTGTGGTCAGGCTTACTGGTTGTGCTTGGTATATTTCTTAATGTTTACAGTAAGAATATGGACAAAATCAAACTGCCTTCACTGCTTGGTCTTTGGAAAAAAAATGTGGAAGAAAGAAAATCAAGGACGTTGTCACAAACTGTATAGACAGTGGTTCATGCCTTGTCTAGACTTTGACTTACTACTTTATTGGAACAGTCTTCAACTGATTCACTTTCCAAAGGGAATGTTATTAAAACCAAAGGAGCTGAAGGCATATTGTCTGCTTGCAGATTGCTATAAATGCACACTTTCGTGAGCCCTTTCTTCAGAGCACTTGAATTCATCACAAACGGTGTTGTAGGCCATTGTCAGATGGTTTTATCAGCAATGAAGGACAGCAGCTCCTGGCAAACTGCTGAGAAGCTGCACTCTAGTGGGACACAGTAGAAGACTAGTTTGGGCATTTTAATAATATTGGCCATGTGGCTGATCTGAAATTAGTGGTTCTTTGTTAATTGTCTAGTGGGGTAATTTAAATGTAATACTGTGCTAATCACCAACTGGATGACCAAATTGTGAATTTAAAGGTGGAAAGTTTAGAATACAGTATGTTGTCACTCTTTTAGATTTTAAATAAAAATGTTGAGGTTTGTTTAAGTTATTGTTTAAATCATCACAGAATTTTATAATTATTGTAATAATTGAAATTTTTATTGAAATCCTAGTGTGACTCTCTTTGAGTATTGCTTGCAAGTCACAAAACTGAGACGGAGTTTGTGCCATCAACACTCATGCTTTTGTAAGGGGGAAATTGGCTTTTAGGCCTGAATAGGGTAAGATGGAAACAGTGGTGTGAGAAACTGTTGAAAGTGAAATAGATAATTCTTAGTCGCCTATGGCCCTCTCTGTCATAGTGGTATAAAGAGATGTGGAAGTTCTCCTTAAATTTATATCATCAAATCAAAATTCTTCAATTTCAGTATTGGGTTAAATAATAACAGCATCAGCTAATGTGATTGGAATATGTATTATGTCAGTCTGTGTGGTCTTCTGATGAAGTTAAGAGGATTAGGGTACAGATTACAGTTTTCTTTCTTCAGTGACAGGAGGAGACAATGTGCTACCAGTCTGTCTTTTTCATCATGAATTTAGGAGGACTAAGTCCATTTATCGCTCTTTCTTTTATAGTCAACTTGCTTTTGAATTACTTGCCATCTCTTTCATTTTATATATTTAACAACTGCACTTTAAAAATACTAATCACCTTACAAATCATTGTTCTAATGTGGTCATGGTTTTTTTGTTATTGTATGCCTTAGATGCATCTTGGTATGTGTTCTTTCAACTTAAACAAAAATTAATTAGATAATAGAAATATATAGTCAGAAAGAACATGCAAAGAATTAAAAAATCTCACAGGATGGCCTTCTGTCAAAAATACTAGTTGATGAAAGTATTCGAGTTATACAAAATGTTTTTCAGGCACTTAGGAAGAATTGCTGTTCAAAGGAGCTTGTAATCAAAGCACAGACACAAAATGTGCCTTAAATTTTTCTTATGTATTTGATAGCTTGCATGAGCCATGTTAAATATGTTATGGAATAGAGCATGGAATAACAGCCAGCTGAGCATGATGGGATGAGCAAGAGAAGAGCTGTGCTGACATAACTGCACTGTTCCCAGCACTGACACCTCTCTGGGGTGTCAGCAAAGCCTCTCAACACATATAAACCCACTGTTGCCAGATCGGGAGAATTTATTGCATGGAAGTTTTGAGTTTTAAATTCCCAGCTGCTGCATGATTGATTGTGTCCTGGATGAGGTAGAGAGGTGAGAATTTGATGAACAGATACACCTTGAAAGAGACAGATGGCCTGCCATGGCCGTCCATTTTCATATTGCAGCCAGAGTTTTATGGTAAGGTATAATAAAGCATTCCAATTTCAAATTTGGTGTAAGAGTGCATTTGACCAAGTCAAGGGGATTGATACACTTCTTTCCCTGTAATACTTATCAACTTTTACATTCCCTTGCATTCTTTTCACTAAATGGAGTTTGTCTTTCCACTGAGGTTAAGATAATTTTACAGTCCTCATTCTGCGATCTGTAAACTCTGCCTGTTGCTAAATGTTATTAACCTTCAGGAGAACAAATTATGTGAAAGCTGCATTATATGCAGAAAGTCATAGTAAATGTAATTCATTTGGCATCTGTTTTATTTAAATAGATGAGAAGTCAATCACTAAGTTTCTGACTAGAATTCAAATATAGTATGTATGTTTCTGGACGGTTAATATAATCCAGTTTTGTTTCTACTGTCTATATTTGGAGAGAATAGTAATCACAATAATTCACTTTTTAATTTATTTTCCATTGTATACAGGACAGAGTTAATGAGCTATCATTAGGGGAAGTTTTGATTTATTTTTTAAATAATTTTCTTAACTGTAGAAGTGTATGTTTTGTTTTACTGGTATACTTCAGAATTATTTTTATATACAAATGGATATTGTAGGTTTACTGTTAATAGCATAGATTTAAGAGTTAGCCTTTTATTTTTATAGGTGTGAGTCTAGTACTTGCCAATCAACAATATGTGCATTAAAGAAAATGCACACACAAGTGAGAGTAGTTCATAATTTGCCACACATCATGGTCTGTGCAGTTTCATGCCTTCTTTAAGAAAACCTTCATTTCAGTGAATTACTATTTGTGGGATTGTGGGGTTTTTTTAATAAGCTTCATATTGCACGCAAGTTAGAAAACCTTACAAACCTGCAAGTGTTCTTACTACAAAATTTTGGGGTAGAGTCTTCTGTACTGTATATGTATGTTGGTTCTGTGTTGTCTATGAAATATGAATAAGCGTTTGTCCACAAAGTACCTGTAAATTATTTATTTTTTGTGTAAGAGCACTTATATTGGGGCATTGGTTAACCCTTCCCAGTGTTGAAGGCTGGTTATAGTAACTGTTGCATTTCATACTTATTGTTTCCTGGGCTCTGCAGTAGGCATGGTGAAACTATAGGAAAAACCAATCAATTCTCTCACCAGAAAATTTGTTATCTAAATATAATGTGAATTAATTTCTTCTTATTCTTGTGCTACACAACTTTTTCCTCTCTATAAAAAAAAATCTATGATGTAGGAATTAGTTATAACAGCATTGAAATTCTCAGTAAAATTTAAGTCTGACCAGCATCTCCATTGATGTCAGCAACCTACCTCTGTGATACCTGCTTCTGCCTCCTTTGGATAGCTGAGGGTGCTCTGTTTTCCTAAATCAGCATGCATTTGCAGTTGCTTTCACATTACATTTTTGCATTTGTCTGGCACATTTCAGTGCAGTGGATTTCTTCAATATTTCAGTACTTCAATATCAGCAGAACTGCTGATTACACAGGTACCTGTGTGGGAATACAAGTGTGGAAGAACTAATGCCCTGACCTCTAAACTTACAGTGTTTCCTGATCTTGCATTAAACTGTTTTTCTTCATCTTGTTTTAACACTCCTGTGCTTTGAACTTACCAAACATTTTAAGCTAAATCTTGGGCTTTAAATCATTCCTACTTGTCTTCCTTACTTCCTTACTTGTCTTTCTTGCTTTTGGATGTGAAATCCTTTTTCAACATGCTCTTTTAATGCACTGTGGATTATTTCAGGTTTGTATTCCTGTATTTAAGGGCTTACATCACACTGTTGCAGGTTGGTCACATTCCAGATTTTCTGTTTGATATAATTTATAACCATCTGGGTGATTATTTTAAATCCTTTATTCCCCATGAAAAAAAATCATTCATACTTCTCATTATTTTTGGAAAGGTCTTGATGAGTGCACATATGAGTTAACTCCTTGACCTCATTCCATCTTCCAAGAAAATCTCTCTTCTCCCTTGCCTGCCTGTGAGAACTAGAGGAAGAGGAAATAAATTATTTCAAGTGCTCTTTTTTTTCCTTTAATAAGTGCCTTCATCACTAACCTGGTATGTCTTAATTGTTTCTTTTATTTCTGCCTCCCATGCTCCCAGGCGCAAACAAGCCCCTCTCTCATGTTTGACTGCTGCTTGTTCAATCATGGAAACTTTTTGAGTTGTTTACTGTTCTGAAAAGAGGTATAAAATTGCCTGTATACTCTGGAGGGCAGGAAATAATAAGTAAACTTCACAAGTTAAGGAAGTAATTAAATGGATTAATACTTTTTTTCTGGAGGGATCTTATATATGGTTTAGTTAATAGCTCAGAATTTGTTAGTGGAAGGGGTTTTCTTTTACATTTCACCTGTTTAGAAGTCTGTATTAATTTTAATATTTAGTATAAAACTCCTGACGTTTCAGCTTTTAGAGATTAATTTTAGTCTTGCCTATGAGGCAGAAAAGCTCTGTCTCAATTTCAGAGATGTAGCATAAATGGTATCTTGCCCAAAGTTGCCTTGGTAAGTCTGATGAGCAAGGAATAGATATTCATACCCTAAGTCCAATGTGCCCCAAGTCCAGCAGAGCCCATCTGTACTATAAATGAAATGGTACCAATGTAAGGTCATTTTTCTTTTACCCCCAGCATTAGAGATGTTAAATTGTTTCTGTTCCTTATTCTGTACAAGTATCATTTAAAGGAAAAAATGATGCAGCCATAAAATAGCTTTCCTGCATTTCATTTGAAGCTTTTTTGCATTGTCATTTTCTTGTTGATTTGTTGTTTTCTGTGAGTACAGCTGTGGAAGCAAACCAGACACAGTAGCAGTTTTAGGAGAAGCGTAATATCCTTCACTTTAAGGTGACTGGTTCACCTTGCTACTAGTCAAAAGCTGCTGCCATGGGAAAACTGTGAGGAATTAAGCATAATAATGCATTGTGGGGTCTGTATCACTTTGCCATTTGCTTGTAGAGAAGCAAAGACTATTGTAATAAAGAATATCCATGCACAAATAGTCAGCTTAGAATACAATGCTGACTGAACACTTCTCTACACATGGATTGTGCTGTTATGCTAGGTTTTTTGATGTGTTTAGTAATGTATTGCTTGTCTCTGCTTTTGGTTATTTAGATGTTTTCTTTTTTAGACTTCTCAGTTTTATGCCTCATCCTCTTTTTTTTCCTTTTTTCCCTTTTTTTAAAATTACTTTCATTTTAAGTGTAAAGTTTTACTTTGTAATTTTCATTACATCTGTATTGCTGGGTTCAGTTCTGGGCTCTCCAGCACAAGAGGGAAATGGGACTACAGAAGAGTCCAGCAAAGTGACAAGAAGATGATGGACTCGACCATCTCACCTGTGAGGAAAGGCTGAGAGAGCTAGAATTTTTCATCCCAGAGAAGAGAAGGCTGGGAGGAATTCCATCAATGTGTACAAACACTGGAGGGAGGGCACAAAGATGGGGGAAGCAGGGTTTTTTCAGCAAAGCCCAGAGGCAGCACTGGGGCAGTGAGCACACACTGAAACACAGGAGGTTCCCTCTGACTGGAGGGAATACTTGCTTACTGTGAAGGTGGTTGAGCACTGGCATGGATTGCCCAGAGAGGTTGATAAGTCTCCATCACTGGATATATTAAAAAACTGGGTATGGTCCTGGGCAGCTGGCTGTGGGTGGCTTGGCTTTGAGCAGGGAAGGTTAGACCATATGACCTCCAAAGGCACCTTCCAACCTCAGTCACTCTGTGATCTTTAATCTTGCTGTCATTGTCTATCTTCCACTTTTTCTCCTGTTTACAAATTGTTAATAAATATGCTTAAAACAAGTATCTCTGAGTTGGCTACAGTAACTGCTGGAGCTGGCAAAGCCATGCTGCAAACACCTGATAGTGTGGTTCTGGCTGCACAGGGAGTACCTTCAGAGCACAATCCTGTGGGGAGACACCTTCATTTGGTGACTGCTGCTCAGTGCAAAACAAGAGTATGTGACTGAGCAAATGCAAGACACTTGTAGATGAAATTGATACTGTCAATATAGAAGGAGTTCAAAGTTGTTTTTTATTTTCTACATTTAGATCTTGCAAATCTCTCTGCTGATCTAGTGTGGCACCTGATCTGCAGATATACTGGAAGTGCTGTTACGCTGTTTGCTGCCTTCTTGTCAGCATTCTGCATGAACATGGACAGCTGTGGTCGATGCCCTCTCACTTGTTCAGAACCTGAGTATAAACTCCACTTAAATACAGTTCTGTAGTAACAGGCATTAATGGGAGCAGATCTGTGCAAAAGTCCGGTACGTAACAGGGTCTGCAAGAAACATGCCCAAACTTTATTTGGGGCTGTTGTGCTGGGGTACTGTTTTTAAACTAAAATAGGGTACATTTAGATTGGGTATAAGGAAGAAACTGTTACCAATGAGAGTGACAAACCAGTGGAACAGTTGCCCAGAGAGGTAGTAGACACCCCATCTCTGGAAATATTCAGGGTTATGTTGGACAGGACTCTGAGCCACCTGATCTAATTGAAGGTGTTCCTGCTCACTGCAGAGGGTTAGACCAAGTGACTTTTAAAGGTCTCTTCTAAACCAAACTGTTCTATATTCTCAAAGGCGATTTGAAGCCCCTGGAAGGCTTTAATGCATAAAGAAGAGTTTGTATAGGCTTCAGGCAGCAACAAGCAGAATTTAAGCTCTTTAGGCTTTAACATGCCTTTAATCTTTTGTTGATTTAGCCTTAAGTTAGGATTATTTATTTTATGTACTATCCAAATTTTGGTACTGGAAAATCTTTTTAGTGAGATATACACTAAAAGTTGCCCTTAATAAGCAGTTCAAGGTAACAGCTGGTAGTGTTGTATACCTAGTTTACACTGTCCTGTGCAGTGCAGCTTATAGACAAAAAACTGAGTGAGTGTTTGGCCTCTTCAAATGAAGACTGTATTCTTGCTGTTAGGAAATATATAAAAGAAAACAAATTCTTTGTAACTTTGTAGATAAGAACTGGTTTAAAGCTAGCTAATCCTTACTTTAAGTCACACCTGATTTCCCTGGGCTCCTTATTCTTAATAAATGGCTCATGCCTGACTGTACAAGCTTGGCTTGCAGACTTCATCTTTCCTGGGATTAAAACAGCCTGAGATTAAGCTATCATGCTTGCATGCCTGCCAAGTCTGAGACCACTTATTGCCTGAAGCTTTTGGATCCCCAGGCACATAGGTAAAGGCTGCTTGAATCGACCATCTTAGACTTGGTAAATGTTGCATCGAAACACAGCTTCAATAGAATCTATTCTTTGATAGATGAGAGATTGGGCTTTTTTCCAAGAAGTTGAAGCACAGGCTGTGTACAAATGATACATAGTTTGGCTTCTCAGTAAAAATGTCACTAGTGAAGAGAGCTAGCTTTCTTCCTACTGAGAGCTAAATTTGTATGGAGAACAGGTGTAACTGTGTATCAGAAAGGTGCAATGTGATATCTTTTACCAGATTATATTTCTGCACTCTGCACTGTGGTAGGAGAAAGAAAGGAATGAAAATGAAGATGTGTTGGGGAGTAATAGTATTAATTCTTGGCCATCCTTCTTTTGCATTGCATAATATTGAATGCAACAGATACAAAGCAGTTTTCAGTAATCAAACTAAGGCTCAGGACAGAGATTTTTCAAAGGAATTGAAGACAATTTAAATACTGTTGAGCCTTTACTATTTGACTGTTCTGAATATTTCAAATTCAACCACCACAGAAAAGCATCAGGCTGCCCCTTTCTGTGGAAAGCTTCTCTTCCTGTCTATGGTGATCCACTGTGAAGACACGTTAATCTTAAATGTGTATCTTGCTTGAGGTAGGTATGCTGAGACTTTGTGGTTGGAAAAAGGATGGCTTCTGTCAGTCATCTTCAGTGCAGGTCCTCCAAATCTGAGAATATCTGTGCAAAACTGAAAATGACTGAACCATATTTGGTAGGTACACAGGTGGCCAAAGGGAGCTGTATATAATTTAGTGCGCAATTTATTCAATATCTAGCTTTCTTCTTCTGGAGCTGTGGTTGTTTGATCAGCCTAACTGTTCTCTTTCTGCTAATGACTTAGAGTGTTAAAATGTGGGGTTTTTTTGAAAATGCAGATTTCACACAAGTGTGTTTTGCACAGTTTAGAGAGTTCAGATTGATTCTTTTTAATTAGTTTTATTTTTCCTAATTAGAATTTTATGGTACAAGGGATTATTTATAAGTAGTTTTCAATATTTCAATAAAATATTCAATATTTTATCTTCCGTTTAGTTTATTTATTGAGACTCACAGTAAAATCTGTCTACATCTCTTCTTGTCCTTGTTCGTTTCTATTATTACAATCTCTCTTCAAGAGTTTTGGTAACCTGCATTATTTTCTCAGCATCATGTAGTAAATAATGGTACATGTCTGAAACTCATCACAACAGCAAATAAGATGGTGCATAGTGCATCATCCTTTCCAAACTGCCACAGCAGGGAGGCCTGGCAGTACATCCATTACCTCTGTTATTTCTTGCAAAAAGCTTGATTTTTCTGCTCTTTGATGTTTTAAGGCAGCAACAGAAAAAGAGCTGAGGTAGCTGCATGGGGATGTGAGCCTTTGGGAGAATGTTGTTTTATTTTAGTCAGAGGAGCAACTCACACTGTATTGCTTGTGGCTTTATCTCCATATTTGCTCCTCTACTCTTACCCTTTTCATTTTCTCATAACTAGAGAATACATTTAAAAACCTGGAATCCTAGTTACTAATTTTGTACTGTGCAAGTTTTTTTAAAATAGTTTTGTATTCCTTTCACCATGACAACTATACCCTTATTGAACATTCATTTTGTTCTCCTTTTGAGCATAAGATACCTGGACTATTTCTTTGTGCAAAGGTCTTGAATTATTAAAAATAAGGACCAGATCCCCAAAAATATGTAAATGTTTTGCTCCTTAAAATGGATGATAGCAAAGAGTTTGTGTCCACAAATTCCTGTGATGTGAGACTCAGCAAAATTCCACGCAGTAGGAGCTGCCCATGTGTGCACACTGGAAAAACCCATAAATTATCTCACATGTATTGAGCACATAGGATGTTACTGTGGAATAGCTGACAGTATAAAATCACATTCTTCCATACCTTGCAGCAACTTTGATGTGTCTGTGACCTGTACTTGGTTACATTTTGCAAAAAGCTGGAGAATATCTGGGAGTGAGCAGAGGGATGGAGCCAATACTTCCTTGAATACATGTGTAGCCTCATAACCTCAGCAGTCTCTTTAGCAGGAAAAATTGTGAAAAATCACTGCAAAACCCCACTGCTTGCAGTCTTTTAATGTCCAACTATCAAAACAGCAGTACCAGGAGCCTGTGAGTTGCCCACTGCTGTAGGGATGATCATTTCCCCTCTCTGCTAAACCAGTTAATATTATGTCTGAATTTATACCTGTTAAACTATCCTACTGATAAATAAAACTAACACATTTTTCTATCAGGTGTAATTTCATTTCTGTTAAAGTGTGAGCTACACCCTGACTCTCTTAACTACTGTATAGTCAATTGCAGATTTGTTTTGACAGTGAAATAACTGACACTTATGAGTCTAACTTAATTTCATCTCTTTGCCTCTGGAATTCTAGTATTCAAAAGCAAACCAAATTATTTACTTGTATTCATTGCTCAGAAGTCTGTGTCTGGCACTACTGCATCTTATTTTTTAAACAATGTATTAATAAAGTTCTGTTCAGACACAACTTCCTGTTTCTCCACAGCTATCTGTGAAAATCTATATTGTTAGATTGCAAGAAGTGTATTAACTACAGATTTGTCCAGACTCTATTGAATGTAGTGCATTGCACAGTGTACCTTGAAGCCTGTTGACTCACGTGGGCTGCATGGACTACAGAAGTATTGTTATTTCACTGCAAGGAGACTGTAACTGCTACTTACATTTCAGAAGAGAAGAGAATCTCATAACTTTGGGATCTCCTGTTGAAGCAGAGGAGTTAGTTCTTCTGTTCTGCCAAAAAATAAAATATTTCCTGAAGAAAAAGAAAGTATTTAAGACCTTGCCTTGTAAATGGAGGACAGCACACTTGTATGATCTCATATGTTTAATATGCATGAAATGTGTGTGGTTTTGCAAAATAATGAACAACAATTAGTGGTTTTTAAAGAAACTGTGTATAAAAATTGAGACTAGAGGAAATTCTTGAAGAAAAGCAAAGACGTACAGATGAGATCAACCAAAATGAGATCAACCAGCTCCTCCCTGGGGCTGAGTTTCAGCAATTTAAACTCATTCAAACTGAACAGCCAAATTGGAGTAATCATGTGTATGATTTGGCTTGGGCTGAGGACAAATTTCATCTTTAGGCACAGGGAATATTTTGGTGGTAGAAAAGTTAGGAACAACAAATGTTATGGAAGAACAATTCAGTCTTACTGGAAATAATGTTTGATCTAAGACAAGATGTTACATTTTTAGTTAAGTGCTGGAATAGATCCTTATCCAGTGACGAGTTACCACACCAGTCATCTTGGTTTCTGGAGTCTCTTTCAGTCCCTTTCACTTGAGAAGGCTGATATGTAATGTTACAAGTTCGCAGACGAGGCTTAAATAAGAGGAGGAAAAGATGGGCATTTTCCCACCACATTGTGAAATGGAATTTACTTGGACAATTTTGTAGCTAGGAGAGAACTGAAATAAAAGAATTATGTCTTCTATGTAGGTCTTATATTAAAGGTGCATTGTATCTTACCAGTTTTACAGGACAAAAATAGGATCAGCCAAAATATTCTTTCCAATTTTATTCTTTATAATATTTTACTAGCATTGTAGTTAGAGCATCAACAGCTGGGAATCTGATCTCACATTTCTGTTACTCCTCCAAAATAAAGCTGACATGGTTGTTTAGCAGGGGTTCCAGAGTGCATTCTCAATGTGGAGAAATACTGGGGTTTTGTTTTACCTGTCCTTTTCAGATCTTGCCATTCTGAAAGTCCTCTAAAAGAGCAAGTAAATGGAAGAAAAAATTGTCAAAATGCATACTTGTTTTCCTTTGATTTTGCCCTAACCTTTTTTTTGGAGTAAAGGTCTGCATGACTGTCAGGATTTTTAAATTGTTAATGGTGCCTTCATTAGGAATATTAAGTGCTAGTACTTAGTAGAGTTTCTTAATTGGCATTAATGTAACAGGTTTTTAATAGTTTATCCTAAGGAGTCATGAGCTAAATTAAATTTGAGTTCACATTTTGATAATGTAAATGCAGAGAATATAAATTTTGTGGGGAGGTTATGACTATCCCAAACAATCCCAGAACAACCCAGTTTATCACTTTACACACATACCCACCCTCCTATCCCAAACACCCCACATATTTTCCTTGCTTTGCATCCAGGCATGCAAAGGATAAAACACTGAAGGAAAAATGTATAGTGTTGTTTTAAAAGTCTTAATTTAAAGATCTAAAATGCCCGCCTGTCACTGAATAGTTACAGCTTCACATCTCTGCAGACTGAGGTGAGGCTGAGGACTTTAGTTACGTTCTCTGCTTTGTTCTCCTTAGTTTCATAAATGGAACTTTAATTGAATTTTCTGGATTTACAGTGCTTGTCTTAGGGAGGTTATTTGAACCACGTAGCTTTGGCTGTTTGTGTTGGGGTAACACATACCCAGCTCTGCCTTGCAAACAGCCCTGTGGTGCAAAGTCATTTTTGTCATGGGAAGCAAACCAAACCAACAGGCACTCAGCCACATGTGAAAAATGACAATATATTTCTACCCACTTCAGAGGAAAAGAAAAGAAAAGAAAGTGACTCTAATGTGGACCTGCTGGATCCCAGCCCAGTGCCTTTGTACCATAACCTCTGTATTGCTCTTCCTTTGTCTTATTAATTATTTATTTTATTAATTTCATTAGCTTGATAACTGATCTCATTCTGACTGATATAACATGAAAAAATGTAGTTTGAAAATACCTTCCAGGGCTGTTGTGGTGGCCCAGATAGGGCTGTGTCAGAGACCCCAATTCATTTCACAGCCTTTCAGTCCTCTGGATGCCACGTTTACTAACTAGACTCCCACAGGTTTCTCCACAGCAGGCAGAAGGGCAGATGAGCAAGAAGCATAGTCAGTACTTCAGCAAGTGTTTGGAAACCTGATGGAGTTTCATCAGGAAATGCTTCTGATGCAGTAACTTCCTTAGGCTACCTTAATTAGCACCTAGGCTTGCAACCTTCACTATGCAAGGATGCTCTCTTAGCAGCAGGATAAAAACAGGTCTCCCTCTCATCTTACTACAAAGGAAGCTGTGAGTCTCTTGGGCAATGTGACCTCAGAGCAAAGAGCTCCCATTGTCATCTGTGAGTTTTGGATTAAAGGGTTCATGTATTCAACTTAATTTAGGGGAAATAATACTTGAATCTTGAAAACATGGGTGTTCAGCAAGTAAAATTAAAAATGCCTTGACTAGCTACCATCAAGCACCCAACTCTTCCTGGATAAACAGCAGGCTACAAATATGTCACAAAAAAATTGAAAATAATGTTGAATTATAAATATATTTGAGAAAATTGTACTGCACTGGCTAGCAATTCATTTTAAAAGAGGAGTTGAAATTGATCAAATGAATTGTTTGTTACTAATTATTTGCCTAGTGCTAGCTGTGATGTGAGACCTTGAGGGTGGGAATAAATTATCTTAATGAGGGATTAGGTTAAGGCATGTTATAAATTCTCATTTCAAGAGCTAACCCCACTATTAATATATTTGCCTATAACTGTGAATCTTCTTTAATAGCTGCCTGTCTTTTTTTGCACTGCGTAAAATGTTTTTCTGTTTTTAAATCCGTGTTCTAAAGAGGAAGTATTGGCCGCCCTGATTTTATCTTCAATAGAAACAACTCAGAAATATCAGCAAGGAGAGAACAGTAATGTAAACTGTATGTTATATTTCATTATGGAGAGAAAAATATTCACATCCCCAGGATGAAGTATCAGATACCTTTTAGCATGAGCTGAACACACCCCTGCTTTCAGAAGCCCTGTTGTGTAGAGCATGAAACCTTACAGAGAGTTTTCCAAGTGAAATGAGCATGGAGAAAGGAAGACAAACTATTTATACAACCTTGAAGGGAAAAGAGGAACAAGGAGGCATGTACTACTTCCTGGTGAGAGTCAATAGCTGCCTCTTATGATCCAAAGGCTGTTCAGGCTCATCATGGTTTGTCTCAGACAACTTAAGTAGCATAGATTTTAAATCCTATCTTCCTCCACTAAGCCTCTGTAGTCACATTATTACCATACTTTATTATAACTGCTATCAATAATTCATAGGAAATTCTGAGGTAAATCATAGGCAGATTGACGTGGGGACCATTTCTCTTTATGTATTTGGGCAACATTTTGTGAGTCTAAAGGTTAACACAATCTAACAACCACATCATAGTAAAGCATTATGTTTTTCTCTCCCTGTGCCTTTCCCATTTTCCTTAGTTGTCCTCAAAATGCTTTTAAAAGAAAGGGCATGTTAGTATCTGTGTTCTTACAGGCAGGTCAGCACCCAAAGTCACTCAGCAGGTCAATGTGGCAACGAACACTCCCTGTGCCTCCTGTGTCTCAGCAGGTCAATGTGGCAACGAACACTCACACAGCTCCCTGTGCCTCCTGTGAGTGCTCTTTTCCTTAGATACTGCTTTGTCACAAGGCCATCAGTGCTGGCTGTTTTTCTAAGGTGGGAGTAGAGAAGCAGGAGGATGTGCTAGAAAGTCTTGCCTTTAGATGAACTTGGTTTGTTTCAGAATCAATTTCATTGGATTTCCTCTGTATTTTAAGGCATGATATAATACCTCAGTTTTGCAAGGGCTTTAGAGGACTTTTAAAAGAGATATTTTATTTCCCTTCTTTTTGGCTTTTTAAATATACACTGCTGGTTTTGAGTCATTACCTGTCTTCCCCTTTCTACAGCAATTGGTGTATAATTGCTTCAGCTCTGGGAACACACAGGCAACGATACATTATCCATACTTATTGTCAGAGCTTTTGGGGGATGCTGTTCGTCTCACTGGAAAGAGAGCTGGGCTCTCTTTACTTTCAGAAATACTTTTTTCCAAGCACTGCCAAGCCCCTTGCTATTGAAATTCAGAATTACAAACTTCCCAGTATTCATTATTCTATTCAGTCTCAATGCAGAAGCAGCACTTGTGTGTTTGGTTTGTGCAGGAAAGATTCATCACATTCTTGGGTCAGCTACCTTGTCAGCTCCACAAACACAAACACATGGACACACAGAGAGGAAAGAAAAAATGAGCTTCATATGCTTCACTCATGTCAGAACTCAACAACTTTAAGAGTGCAAATATTCTGCAGTCACTCATGAAAAGAAATTTTTAATAATAAATATCTAACAATTAATGGGCTGGTAGCTGCAGTTGTCTTCAGGGCATAATATCTAATTTCCTTGCAATGTTTCATATCCTTACTTTTCATGCTGCAACAGTCTATCATTAAAACCAAATGCAGGTTTCTATCACTTTTATTTATTTTTCAAATCAACTTATAAATCAGTGCCAGACCTTGTTACAGATGAGTTCCAATAAATTATCAGCTGTGGACAAATTCTGAATGTTAAACATCCTCTGTTTTTTCCTTTTTTTTTCCCACCCCCACATACTGTGCTCCTATGTCACTCTCTGAGACTGGAGCTCATCCAGGAGCTTTTTGAGGGGTTTTGCCCTCTTAAACAAGATGGAAACCTGGCTACATAATTATATGCTTTTTAAATAATGTAGAAATGTAAAAAAATGTTTGTTTCTCAAGTTAAAAAATACCTATGGAAACCATTTCACACAACCTGCAACAAAATTTGCACCTCTTGACTTCAGTAAAATAGACATAATTTCTTATACTTCTAGCTGACAGGCAATTCCCAGAGCAACTTGTAACCCTAATCTAACTCACATTAATACTTTTACCACAATGCTGTGTCATTTCCCTTCAGAAAAAGGTCAAAAATGCTATAGTGTGCTGATGCTAGCTTTTCCTTGGCTGGTTTGTCACTTCTAAATTGGATTGTTGTAATTAGCAGTGTATTGCTGGTTTTGATATGACTCTATCAGTTAAGTAAATTTTATTGCTAGTTTTACCAGCAGGCTGAGATATATCAAATGGCCTAAAGTGGCACAGCCTTTCATGGCTGATGGGAAGCTCTGAATATAGTAATTAGCAAAATAACCTTTATAAACGTTCTAGGTCCAATTAGCCAGAATGAACTCTGTAAGATATGAACATGTATGGAAGTAAAGATGCAACCAAAAAAATTCATTTACAGAAAACCTCTCCAAAATGTTTTGTTCTCACAGTTTCCCTATTTTAGGTCTCCTCCATTCTGCTTGTTTTCTTCTTCTCCTTTAATTTTTTTTCAATCATTATGCTTCTTTTTTTCTTTCACATCTCTTGGGTTTTCAGAACTTTCCATTTATTGTTATACATCATGGATTTCAATTCCGTTATAATACACAGACAGAGTATTATTCAGTTGATTTTATCTCCTTGAATTCAAGTAAACTTCAACCCATTCCAACCTTAAAGGGAATCAAGTGGAAATTACCCAGTGTTCTTTTTTTTTAATTTTAATTCTTTTTTTTCTTTGGATAAAACCCCCTGTTATTAGACTCTACTGTTAATTTATCAAGTGGTATTTCTGGTCATTGTCTAACATTTACCTTGCTGGGTAAATTAGGTCACTTGATATATTGTTGAGTGACAGGCAACATCAATCCTTAGCATAAAATAGGAAATTCTTGAAGAAAAACAGGAAGAATTTCTACACAATGTGGCTAGACTGTGGCATGGATGAGAGCCAAAAGTGCAGATAATACAGCAGTTTTAGACTTTAGACTTTCCATCTGAAAGTTAAAAAAAATCTTGTAATTATACAGTGCCAACTTTTGGCTTCATCTGAATGCAGCGAGAAAATCCTTGGTGTGTGTTTGAGGTCTCTTCTGATTCCTGCCTAATGAATCATTTTTAGTCTTTTTTATGCATCTCTTCCCATGTACCTGACATTATTTCAGTAAAGCAATTACTTTTTTCCCCTAAATTCTTCATTTAAATACATATCCTTGAATCAGCCAGATGAAACTGCCTTATTCCTATGGCAAAGTAATTATATGTATGACTGGTTGCTTCTCCTTGTCTCTCAGATTAAATGGTCTTCAGGGCAAAGATGCTGTTGGTTTCATGGTCTGCTCTGCATCCACTGTCAGCACAACAGCAAGTGCACAAATGAGCACAGATACACATAATCTCCTTCTGATTTAAGATGTAACTTTTGCTGCTACGCAGAAGCACCTGCTTTGTTCTGTTTATCAGTCCCCGTAAAAGACTGACAAGGAAAATCAAGGGTGTCTTGAGTTGCAAAACATGCAAATCTGGGGGCAGAGCCAAACTTGAACTTTGCTGCCCTGCCCTAATAAATTTCAGTTGGCCCATTTACACTGTTTGTGTGATACAAAAAAACTGTCTAGAGCAAGTACTGAGTTGGGAGTGTGCAATTCACAGCTTTCCTGGGGAGGTGTATTTTTAAATCTGGACCCATTGAGGAAGAGCAATTGATTTGATCCTTTCCCTTAATTCTATCTATGTGACAAAGAAATTGGGGTAAGAAGCAGAGACAACCTTTTCCATTCTTTGCAGTGAGTTTTTTGAGTTTATTTCAAAAGTACTTCATGTTGCTGATAGGAGTGCACTTATATATCCATTTAAACCCTACAGGGGATAAGGAACAGCAGAGATGTAACCACACAAAATGGGGATGAATTTGTGCTTATAGAAGGATTTGGGCTCCTGAGTCAATATGAGGAAAAATTCCACAGACTTTTGCCACTCCTGCACTCAGGTGATGCCACTGAAGCTGCATAGGACTTGGAAGTCTCATCAGTGGTTCTGCCTGTCAGCCAAATGTCTTTGCAGCATAACCTTGTCCTATGAGATGGTTCTGTTAGTCTAACACAGACATGTTGCACCTTAACCACAACACAGACAGATCAGTTGTACATCAAGAAAATAACCAGATTCCATTAGCTGTGATGCTGAATTGCCACCAGTTTGAATCCCAGATCCTTTCAACAAGAAGTTTAAATTAATACTGAGATGCCTAGACTTAAACTGAGATCTAGCTGTGTATGCTCAGTGTCACTGAAAAGCAGGACAGATTTATTTGTCTATACAGAAGGTGATTTCAGGAACCCAAACTGAAAATTAATAACTGATATGGATATTTTATTTCTGAGAAATTTCTTTCTCCATATTCTAAACTCTCTCTGTTCTTTGCATTGTATAGACAAAGTTGCCTTGTAGTCTGACTACTGGGAAGTATGAATTGGGACTACAGCTTCTATCCCCAGCTCTTCCATTGACTTCCCTTGGAGTTTAGGGCAAATCTCACTCTTTCCCACCTACACTCTCTCAGACCCCACAACAGATTGCTGGGAATGCAATGTACCAGAATTTCTGTCAGGCCTAATTAATTTTCAGGGTGCTTGGAGTTGTTTGAATGAAAGGTGCTATAAAAGGGGTATAAAAGGTACCAACTTTATTATTATTGCTGTGGTTATTTCACAGGAGCCCTGTCCATTGTTCTCAGCAGCAGCCTATGCCTGGTGGAAGATTGCCTTCGAATCTTTCTAGACATGAGCTCTATTAACATACAAACGAACAGGTCACACTATTCTTGAAGCAGAACTCTTTAGCATGTTAATGACATTCACACTGATGGCCCCTCAGTGCTCTGGAGAAATACAGGTTTTGCTTAGTACTTAATAAAAAAAGGCAGTCATAAAGTATGTCACTTGAGGCCAATGAATATTGTCACAAGAGATAAAATGGAAGAGGAAAATGACATGGATTTATCTTTTCCTGGGTGCCAAGTGTGGCTTCCATTTGTGCTGGAACCTCCGTGTTACTGTAGCGTTTATTCATGGATACCCAGCAGAGGCATGTATGAGGCTAAGTTTTCAAGTGAAGGCTCAAAAAAAAGGAGTTAACTTCTGTTTCTGAGCACCTGAAATGACAGCCTTTATCTGTGGCTTAGAAAAGAGACCACAGTAAATATGGAATAATGTGTGATGGACACTAGAAGCCATGGGATGGATCCACAGCCATGGTATCCTGCCCTAAGGCCACCAGAGGACTGCTACAACTGATGTCATCCAGGGACTGGTCTCAAAGCTCTGGCTATGTAATTTGGTTCTCCTGTGCAAGATGAACATCTGGTCCTGCATATAAACAGGTGAGATCTTTTTACATTTATGGCCACAGTAATATGCAGTACTTCACAGCTTAAGGTATATTTTAGATGTGACAAGGGATGGGAAAAGATTCTGTTCCTTTACAAAGCAGAATTTACGGAACACTTTTTTGGATCAGAGATTCTACATGTCACTTACATGAGTCATGGATGAGAGAAAAAAAATATTTGCTTGAAGGGCTTCATCCATAGCCTAAAGAAGTAAGCTGAAATCACTCTCCTTGATTCTCCTGGGCTTTGTACCAAGCCCTCAGTTAGGAATGACACTTTATTGTTGAAAAAAATTTTGGTGGCAAGAAATGTATGCATGTCTTTAAAAACAGTCTTCTGTTAAAACATACTAGATTAATTTTTCTCTGTCATTTTTGCTGAGAAGCAAACAGCTTCAACAGGGTGCAGGAGTGCACAGCAGCATTACCCATATCCAGTGTTTGTTGCTTGCTACATTGTCTATTATAGCAAAGGTGAGTTGTTCCATAAGGGGAAGAAAACACTTTAGGGCTTCCAGCAGCCAAGCAGAGAGATCAAGCAGAGCTCTGCACCAGCCAGAGGCTGTCCACATGCTGCTCCAGCCAGAAATGCTCTGTACACAGGCTGAAAATCATGGCAGGGATTTCAAGATGTCATGCTGACACTGATGTTGCCATTTTAAATTCAATCAATTAATATTCTAAAGAGGCAAAAACATTGCGGTAGTAGGTATACTGCTGCTGCCCTCATGGAGCTAAATATTATAACAAGTGCTGGTACTAAGTGGTTTTCTGAGTCCCATAAAGGTTAGATCATATCTTTAAGGATTTCATGTTTCTTCTTTTTTTCTGATTAGTTCATTTTTATTATTATTAGCTATAGTAAAGGAGTTTACCCAGACGTGAATGAGAAAATGAAACTGAAAAGCAGTTAATTGGTACTTTAATTGCACAGATACAGGCTTTGAAATTCCAGCAGCAAACTGAAGTTACAATATTTACAGGGAAAAGAGAAACAGATATATTTCTTCACAGGCTTTTAATTGGAATCCTAATGAAATCACCTTGTGAAGGTGTGGGATGCCTGAAGCATGTACGTGATGGTGAAGGAGGTGACTCTGTGCATTAGCATTCACAAAGAGAGCAGGCTGTGACATGGTTTAGGAACAGTCTATTCAAAGCTTCCCAGCTGTGGGGAAAGCAAACTTTGCCACTCCAAGAGCAAGAAGCTGAGCTTTCCAGTATATCTTTCTAGGTTTTCTCAGCAGTGGGTGGAAAAAGAGGGATTTATCCAAGAGGCAACAGTGGCTACAGGTAAGGACCTGTGTGAGATGTGATGGGACTCTTCGGCTTTCATTCATGTGTTTACCCTTAGGAAAAATGGAGCACCAAGTGGATGTGCACGGCTGATTTTCAGATGGAATGAAAAGCTGACACAGAACATGGCCTGTACCCAGCTCAGTACACAGGAGAGTTTTCCTGAGCTGTACAGCAATAACTGAGACCCAGATCAGGCTTCTCCTCCCAATCACCTTCCTGTCACTCTCCATCAACCAAGAGGAATAAGGGCCCGAACATCTAACACAAAATCATTGTGGCTTGGGTACTCCTGCAAGTGTAGAATAACCACCATTTTCCATTTCCTAAGGATAGATAAGTCTAGGGGATGTCTGTATTCTTAGTCCACTGCAGCTTTGGAAACGGCAGAAAAAGCTTTGACTTTTTATTTTTCTGCCCCTGGTTTTATGCAGGAGGATCTATCCTGGCTCCTATGAAATCACTATTTCCATAACTGTGATTGTACCAATAAGAGTGCCAGTGTACTTACAAGAGTAAACCAGCATGAGACTAATTTGTTAACATTTGAAAAACTTGGCCTGGAATAAGGAATATTTGCGTTACATTGGAGTCTGCCTCTGATGGAACAGTGATATTTTGGTCAGCACTCTCAGGCTTTTTGCACCTACAATGAGTATCTGGTTATCAAAGATGTTGCCTGCCTAGCAGGCTTCCTCAGACTTAGCAGAACTGGCTTTGATGAACATTTTGAGACATTAAATAAAAGAAAGACCTGAAAACTCCCTATGTACCTGATTTTAAGTCTCTTCTACTGCATTGCTTGATCACAGAAATTTTCCATTCCTATTACAGAGATAGCAAAGAAGGAGGAAAAAACTAACTTATCAGCCCAGCTGAAGATGAACATGACTTCACTCATTCATCAAACAGAACCAAAGTTGAGACAACAGAGCCAGTAAATCCCATTGAATGATCTCTCACAAATGTTTCTTTATTAATGTACCACTTTGAAATATAATTCAGTGTACACCAAAGGCTCAATAAGCCACCAGGACAGCAAAAATTTCTAAGAGAACCTCATGTTTTACTAAAACCACTAAAACAGTCCGAGGCTGCTAAGAACAATGACAGTAGCTAGTTGAAAGATCATTTTATATTCTGGTGTCTAGTGAAAGGCTTCTATTAAACATTACATTAGCAGGGGAATCCAAGATATGACACTCCCCAGATATCTACTTCACTGCTAGACTAATAACAGGAAATCTTAAGCAGGGGAAGAATTTTGTTTCATATGAAGGGTTAAATTCACTTTCAGGGGAAAGCACCAGTTTTTATATTGGCATTTCAAGTCCTGTTTCTCATCCCTCATATCTTCTTTCCTTTGCAATATATCTTTTTTAAATGCAACTTTCAACTAAAGATGCATGTGGGTTTTAGCTTCATGACAAATAAGCATTTAAATTGAATTATTGCCATCATTTGCATTGTGCCCATCCCTACTCTACCTGAACTCAGCAGGAGGCTGGTGAGAGCAGAGTCCTGAGTTTTATGGCATCAGCAAGGATTGTAAAGGCTTTTAGAATTCATGGAAGTACAAGAGGCCATGCCTATGTAAGCTCTTATCCAGAGTGAAGAGAAGGAGAATGGAAAAAGAGTGGGAGTATTTATATATGCTAGTGACATTTTGTGGCAAATTTTACTCAAGAGATCATTCTCTTCCATTCTGGTCTTAACACATAGGCTAGACTAGAATAGAACAGAATAGAAATTTGGAAGGGGCCCACAACAATCACCAAGTCCAACTGCCTGCTGTAATAACACTCCATTCTTCTCTCTTTTCCTCCATATATACATATGGGTCATTTATATGATGTCTGCATTCTCCAAGTAAACAAAAAATGTGCAAAATTTCAGACTATAGAACTTAATTATAAATTTAATGATACTAATTTCCAGACAGGGATGGATTATCCATTTCATCAGCTAAGTAGCCTTTTGATGCACCTTTGATCTATTAATTTGCAAGTATTCTTCCACATTAAACTTACAGGCTGTCTTTCATTTGGATAAATTCAATTCTGCAACTTCAGGGCATTTATTCATTAGTATCTTAGAAAAAGTTTCTGAGAGCCAGTAAAGAAAAGTCAAAACCTTGTCTCTGAGAATAAAGCACTATGTATCCAGTTAGAGTATTCAGGATGTTCCACAATCAACATGATACCATATTTAGGGGAAAAAAGGACTAATTTTTACTTGTTGGGACAGATCCAAAACATACCAACATAAGAGGTCTGTTAAGTTCACTGAGCTCTGGATGAAGCTTCCAGGCTAGGAGGAAGGATGCTGCTCTGCACTCCAACAGCAGTAGTAGCCCTGGCAGTTATCTTTGCCCCTAAACATATCCAAAAAGCAATTTAACGCACCAGCAGCAGTTGCCTATTAATCGGGCTAGAAAAAAAGGTAGCCTGGGAGGGTGGGTTTAAAAAGAGGAATGTGGCACTATTATGTATTGCTAGCAAAGTAAACAAGCAACATCAGTATAGTCATTTCCTAATTACGAGCTGTTTCATAAACTGTAAATGCTAACATGGGAGAGGTAAATCATAGCAATTTAATTAATAAAACACTTTAGACAATTAAATCCATATGTGCATGTCCTGGGGCACAACATCAATAATAGAAGCTTGCAGGCATATTTTGGAAATTTTATGCAATCATTTGCAGATCTTGTAGTCAATAATTGGTACAAACCGTTTTAACCCTTCCTTGCCCAGTCTGGAAAACTGAAAGGAATTGCCAATTACTATTATTATTATTGATTTCATTACTGTTATTTTGTTGTCCATTTTTCCATTCTATGCATATATTTTAAAATTATTTATGTGCAGGCTACAAAATTAATCTGATTTCTTTCTTACGTGTGTGTTAGCTTTCTACACAGTATAATGAATTAACTGAATCCTGGGAAAGTAATAGATATGTTTTCTGGTCCACAGAGCTAGACTAAAATTTGCACATACAGTTCAACTTTGGGCTCTGAAGTTTGAGTACAATTTCTGAACAGGGACTTGAACTCTGGAGTTTAAGGATCTATCCGTGAGCAAAGATATCTTTACAGCTTTTGGAGACTCTAAACACAGATCTGAAAGATGATTTATAGCTAAAAGATGTTCAGAGAGTGCCTCATGTGTGCAATAAGGCAGACTCATGCACAGGCTGTTATCCTGATACTTCAGAAGCCAGGCTGACAGCAATCCAGAAAAGAAACTAAACTCCTATATACCAAGAAAGTGCTGGGGTCTTCCAAGGCTCATTAATCCTGGAGAAGGAAATAGCATGGTTCCCTTCCTTGCACTGGCTCCCAGCTAATTTCCAGTGTCCATGTAATGCTTTGTTCTTACAATTTCAGGCAATAATGAATCCAGCTCTGGCAACATCAAAGTGTAGTATGATCTTTGAATCACTATAACTGCATGTCCTCTGGGACAATGCAAATCACAAAGACTTTTAAAGCAATTAATGGATTCAGCCCCATTTACATCAAAGTTCCAGTTCTGATTTATGCACTGCCATGATAGCAGTGCTTCCTGGGGACAAGGCAGTTCACAAAGCCCCAGAAGCAGCATATAAATGCTGGGGACATCTTCAGTTAAGGGGATCTCACAGTGCATGATCTTCCAGTAGAGATCAAACAGATGTTCAATCTCCAGGGAAAAAAGCCAAGCCTTCAGAGAAACTCCACTTTGAGTCAAACATGTAGTTTAAGCCCCTGAAGCTTAACTGTACTCACTGTAAACCTTAAATGTCCATCTACTGCCCAAAAAGAGACAAAGAAGAGATTTAATCTCAAAAAGGGAAGACTTGCCAAAGACTTCATTAAATCCACCAGGGGTTTCACCATGTCTATTGCTGTCATATAAAAAAAAAAGGATTCTGATTTTAAATTGTTGAACAGCTAAATAGAGAGATTAATTAGTTGGTAAAGTGCCTTGTTCTTTACTTATGAAGATAGTAGGGAGAAAAAAATCCATTCTCTGAGAACACATTACCAATTACCACAAATGCTGTCTTTCCCTGAATATTTGTTATCTCAAATTGTGTTAAGTATTGTTACAACCTTTCTCAGAAGAAAATCAAGAGATTAAACATATGTCCTTCTTCCTGACCTGTAACACACGATATTTCCAGTGCCTGTTGTTATATGTAGGGTCAGAATTTCATACACTTCAATCTACAGAGCATTTGAGGCTTTCTGAGAGAGTAAAGTAAGTATGACGCACTGGTGCTGTTACAGATAATGATGCAAAAATGTTTTTCTGTTTGTAGGGAGAGAAAAAATCAGGAACCTTCTGGAAATGTGGATTAACGAGCCTAAGGGATTTAAAAATGTCAGTGTTCGATTGCAAACCATTGTAAACTGAAGCTTAGTTTTTTCAAATTCCTTTTTAATTATTATTATTCAGTTATTTGGTAATTCAACAGAGCATACCAGAGCAGTTCTATTTTAAACTGTGAGTGCACTTGTGGGATGAAATTCTGACAAAAGGGATGTTGGTTGTAACTATGTGGGCCATTATCAAGTAAATTGCCAACATATAATAATGACTATTTGTTTTTTGGTTTTATTTATAATTGTTTTTTCTACCCTGTAGAACACAGTAAAGCTCTTCTGGCTCATGCATGTTTTCACAGCGTGGAGTGATATCAAAATGAATAATGTTGAGGTGGTTACTGGCAAAGCATTACGGGGAATATGTTTGTTTGACATCATTTATATGCAAGTCCTGCTCCAGTTCATCAAGATGTTAAGCAATTTCAGAGCCATGCTGCACTGCCTTACTACCTTCTCACAGGAGTTCCTTCTGTTTTGAAGGATGCTTTGATTCCTGATATAGGCTGGCTTCCTTCCTTGAATGAGAAGTGAGCAAATGCCCCCACCACACTTCAAGTCCCATTGCTCAGCTGGACTGGTGCATGTTGCCTCTGATAACACTGCTGCTAACTCCTGCTGCCCCAGCTCTAAGACTGTCTTGGCATCTGAGGATACTTTTCCCATCATTTGGTGACTCGGTACTCCTTTATTGCAGAAAATCTTGATTGAAAGGGGAAAACAGACATTCCGTGTTCTGAACTAGCACCCCTGTTGGCTGTCTCCTTTCTCCACTTTGGAGCTGTGAGAGAGCTGAGACATCACCTTGTGTAGCATGGTCCCTGGTGGAGTTCTGCAGGGCTCCATCCTCAGCATTGTGCTCTTTGATATCTTCATAAACAACTTGGATGTGGGACTCGAAGAAAAAATAAGTTTGCAGATAATACTAAATTGGAGGAGCTGTCAACTTCCTCAAGGGCAGAGAGGTCCTGCAAAGACTCCTTGACAAATTAGAGAACTGGGTAATCACCAGGTGCATGAAATTCCACAAGGGAAGGTGACAGATTCTGCACCTGGGGCAGAACAACCCTGGGTGTACGGACAGACTTGGAATGAGAGGCTGGAATGCAGCCCCATGGAAAGGGACCTGGGGGTCCTGGTCGATGGCAAGCTGAACATGAGCCAGCAGTGCCCTGGCAGCCAGGAGGGCCAACCCTGTCCTGGGGAGCATCAGGCACAGCATGGCCAGTGGGCAAGGGAGGGGATTGTCCTGCTCTGCTCTGCTCTGGGGCAGCCTCACCTCCAGTGCTGGGGGCAGTTTCGGGTGCCACAATATAAAAGGATATAAAGCTGTTTTATAGAGAGGGTCCAAAGGAGGGCTACAAAGGTGGTGAAGGATCTGGAGAGAAAACCTTACAAGGAGCAACTGAGGTAATTTCAATTGGCTTCAATTTTTGTCGAGTCTGAGGTGCAGCAGCAAACCATGCCATGTGATTTAATTCCTGATAGGCAGACCGTGCAAAAGACAAGCCTCACTGTGAGATGTGGCCTACAGAATGCTGCTGCCATCAAGGTGGCACCTTCTGCTATGTGCCTAAAAAAAAGGAGTGAAACTCTCAAACATGGATGATGTTGGTCTTTTTTTACTGCACGAGCCTGCTTTCATCCTGTCTAAAAAAGATATTCATTAAACAGTAGTTGTTACTGGCAGTCAGATATGCTCACCTGTAAAGAGTAGGCCCTGGGCAGCTGAAGGAGGCCATTGCAAGGGAAGTGGTCAGAGGTTACGTCAGGGATGGAATATTGTCCTTCTAGACTGGATTCCCTCCTGTTGTCATCAAAGTGAGGTAGAATCTTACAGGTGTTCCAGATGTCAAGTATTTCTGTGGGCTCTGTCAGGGAATGGAGACACCAGTTGGTGGGATATAACCATTGTCATCATCATCATCATCATTATTCTCATAAAATATTACTGCTATTATAGTAATAGTTATTATAACAATGACCAACGACACTAGCAACCACAAAAAAAAAGGAAAAAAAGTCCTCACTGATGCTTTCAAACAAATTTTTCTGGCCAGATAATTGAGATTTAGAAAACACTGGAGGTATTTAGCATATCTGCTCAATTTTGAGGGACACATTAGTTTATTAAAAGGAAGGAATCATACTGTCATTACTAGAGAAGGAAAGTGGCGTGAATCCCAACAGCTCCCTGATATATCCAGAAGTGATTGCAGTCAAAAACTAAACATGGTCTATTTCTCACTGTAATAACAGGAGGGTTAATAAAATATTATTACAATCCATGAGATTGTAATGTTCCATTGTCAAAATTCAATGTTTTTCCTCTCTTCATTTGGTAATAATAAAAATATATTTTCAGGACATTGTATGACATCATGGGGATTTTTTTTTTTTAATAATAGCTACGTGGGTTTAGATATCTCCCCAGTAAATTATAATTTAATTTTCAGCTATTTAAAGGTCATGCTGAATAATATATATGCTGCTTAATAATCAGGTAAAATAAAGGCACCTTTCAAGGGTGTAGGCTAATAGCAGTATTGTCTTTGCACAGGCCTTTGCTGTTTTCATTTGTTGTATGATCAATGAAGAAAGAGAGAAGTTCCCGTCATACACCCGAACCAGATCTTCAGTCTTTCTTTCTTTCTCTTTTTAATAGGAGGAACAAAAACCTTTTCACAATCAGCAGTAATCTCTCCAAAGGTCTTTTAATTTAAAAAGTCATAAGTGTTAATTAGCTATTATTAAGTGCCCCCTGTATAAATTAACGTGATTGATGAAAAAATTAAGGGTAATGAAAAATGTAGCAATGCATGTATTTTTAAGAGACTATATTAAAGATGAAAGTCCCCAAAGACGGAAACTAAGGCCTGCTGCACCCGTGCCCTGCCTTTATTAGTATTAGTAATAAAAAATATATAGATATATATCTCTGGAATGCACATGGATATGTTGGATATACCAGTCTTAATATACTTCTCACTTCACTGAGCTTTGAATACCTCTTTGTCACAAAGGCTTATTCCAGTGTGATATACTGTCCAAATTCTGTTTGGTTTGTGAACCAAAATGAGCTCCTTTGAAACTGGAAACTGAGATCCAGAGTTAGAATGAAAAGAGATCTGGACTAACTGAATGAATGGTTTTCTCTTAATTTTGCATATAGAGCAAAATTAAGAGTAGGGCACTACAGCATTTTACAAAACAAGTTCTTGTTTTATCTGTTATCAGAATTAAAAAAAAAAAAAACCAACAAACAAACAAAATTAATGGTTTTTTTTCTCCACACAGCTGATGTTCTTTTCTCTTATAAGAGTTTATATTTTATCTGTTATCAGAATTAAAAAAAAAAAAAACACAAACAAACAAAATTAATGTGTTTTTTTTTTCTCCACACAGCTGATGTTCTTTTCTCTTATAAGAGTTTATAACTTTACTGGGTTCTGCCACCTATTTGTCTACATGAAGCTGATTGAACCATTGTTTTAACAGCATTGCACAAGAAACAGGTTAGAAATGGCCACAGCAACTGCACATCTAAAGATATTTTCCAATGAAAGCCATTTGAATAAATGATATCAAATCTGGGTATTTTAATTGTCTTCTTCCCAGATACCCAGAAAATATTACTAGCATCATGTAGTCACCAGTTTACTTGCATTTCTGGCCTCACATGAAATCATAGCCATAATCAGACCTACACTACATTAATACCCATTAAGAAATAGTTCCCACCAAAAACTAGGCTGGCACTACAAAGAGAAGGACTAGAAGAAATTACTAGCCTTCTTACATGTTATAAACTCAGAATCCCTCTCAAAGAGACAAGGACTAGCCCTGTCCTAGACAGGGCTCCACTGAGGTGTGAGCAGTCAGAAGTTTCACAATCTGCAGCTGTGGAAATGCCTGGCTTTCTATGGCATCATGTCATGTAGTGTGGCCGTCATACCTGCATCACATCCTCCTGTTGCCTGGTCAGGAGGCTGGGGGGCTGTGAACCTGTGGGTTGTGAGCTGGCTGGCCAGACCAGGGATTCTGCATGGCAAAATTGGTTTGTGTTTGCTGGCTCTGGGTAGCCTGCAAAGTGTCCAATCTCTCACGAACATGTGGCCCCCAAAAATGGCTTCAGAGTGTTCATGAAGGCTCCTCTTCTTCCCTCAACTCAGCCCCCAGAAATTATTATGCCGAACTAACATGTAAGTAACTCTGTAACCCTACCTGATGAATCCGAAGCTGAATGTGATTCAAGGTACTGGATGGTCATGAACAGCCCAAGCTTATAAGCCTGTTGTCCTTATTTTATTTTGTTTTCAGTCTGTAGCTTCTTCACCCCAGTTCTGCATCTTGTTAACTAAACTAAACGGCATTTAAACTGCGCTGTTCTACAGACTGTGAGCCGTGTAAGTCCAGACTAACATGTATGGTTTAGAAACCAGCATAACTCAAAGTATTGGTGCATGTAACATATGATATTAAATCTGTCCAACACCTTCCAATATGAGACCATATTTTTCATTTGCGCATCACATGTTTCATTTAATTAATCAAGTAATTGTAATGAAATAATTTTTCAGGGCAAGAATCTGTCTCACTAATACTTTTAAAGCAAAAAGGGATAAATATTTTTGAGATAAAATGTGGTTTTCTGGTTCTAATAAAAGAATCTTGCGGTTATTCGTTGATTATATGCCCCACATTTTATGCTCTAGTGCAAAAGTTGGAAAGTGGGAAGAACATACTAGATATATGCCTTTAGCACAAATTTGATCAAATCTCAAATCTCTATAAACCCTCTGTGAAGTCTGCTGTCAAGAATTGGAAAGATTTTGACAGCTGAAGTCTCTGAAGAGCCTGACTGCATTAAGCAGCCCCATGCAATGAGCAAGGTGCACGTGCACTGCTCCCAGAGGGCTGGGCATTCTTTAGCCAAGAGCTCCAGGGGAGAAGAAAAAAAAATTATCTCAACACACTAGAACAGGAGAAAAGACCAAAAGAACAGCTATATTAAGTCAGATCAAAAGATCATCTAATCCAATACCTTTTTTCTGAAGGCGATAAATAGTAGATGCATAAGGAAAAGTATAAGAATAAAGTATTAAACAATAGTAGCCTTGAATATACTTCAGTTCACTGAAAATTTGCAACTCTGGGACTTCTAGAGTCAGAGGAAATTTCTGTTTATGAAATCATCATCATTTTTCACCTCAATGAGCCTGTCCAGTCCTGGACTCCATGTGAACCTCAAGCTTCCATAGTACAGAAAGAATTGCTATGAAAAACCCTCCTTCCTTTGCTTTGAATTTATTCCTATTCCTTTAATATCCCAATAGCTGTTGTATTGGAAGATGAACAAACCTGTCTATGGTTTTAACTTTCATTCTGCACAAACAGAACCTGAGTCTACTGAAAACCCAGAAATGAACTTTTGATGTTCTTCTAGTGCATAATAATGTATGGAAGTGGTGTTTCACTTGTAGCAAATCTCTGCCTTCAAGATTAAACAGAACCACAGAATAATTTAGACTAGAAAGGACCTGTGTGGTGGAATGGTTTAACCCTAGAACAAAGCAGGTTCAACTAGGTGCTCAGAGACTTGGTCTGGCAAGTTTGGAATATCACCAAAGATGAAGGGTGTGCAGCCTCTCTGGCAAATGTGTTCCAATATTTGACTGCTCTCATTGTGAACATTTTTTTTCTAATATCTAAACAGAATTTTTCTTATTGCAGCTTGGTCCCACTTCCCATCATCCTTTAAGTATGAATAGTGCTTATGCTTTCTTAGATGGTAGAAGACAGAAATAAAATCTCACCTAAAACATCCTCTTTCCAAGTAAAATCACCTAGCAAGCTCCTCAGCCACCCCTCATATATCCTGTGTTTCCACCTCCAGCCATCTCGTTGGCCCTGCACTGAACTCATGTCAGGATGAGAATGTCCTTTTTATAGTGGGAAGACCAAAACTGAACACAGTGCTCAAGATGCAGTCTCATGGGTAATTATAGGGACATCTTCATTATTTTGCCTTCCAAGTAGTGTCCCAGGGTCCCCAGACTCCTAGACAAGGGGTTTATATTTGTTTTTAGTAACAGGCATGGAATGAGAACACTGGAGAAAAGTTATTGGTGCACTGGAAGAAGTAACTGGAGGCCAGTTTCCAAGAACACAGCAGCCCCTGAGCCTCATCTGATATTAACAATCACAGCCATATTCAAGGCTATGAAAGCATGCAAGTTTATATTAGCCTGAGAAGGTGATTTGCTGCCCAAGCCTTGGGAGCATTCTAAAGCCAGTCACAGAAACTCTATTTCTTTTTCTCAGTGACCCCAGAACAGAGTAAATCCTTATTAATTTTCATTTAAATGTGAAGAAAATACGCTCAGAAGATGTAGTAGATCTGCTCATTTGGAGAAAAGTCCACCATACCAGCAGAAAGATTCCCAGAGATTTAAGTGGACTACATTTGACTTTTTCATTAAATTTACACTCAGTTCTCAGGTATTATTATTCCTCACAATCTACAGCACAAGAAGTCACTCTGACAAAGATGCCACCTATCTGCACAGAGTCTCAATTATTCAAGAGCAAAGTGCTTTTGAACTTTCTTTAAAAAGGAAAATAAATCTATCAAACCAGCAACTCAATATTTACAAACTAGAAAGGTAATTTTCTTTACTGGAAACCTGTACAAATTTCTATCCACTTCAGTAAAATCAAAGAATTATTTCAATTGCATAAGGCCTTACTTTGTAAAAAAGAATACCCTTGGATTTTGTTTAAATATGTACAAAAAAATCTGTACATTTTGTGCCTCTCTATACTATAAATCACTCCTCTATTATAATGCTGCCCTGTCCAAGCACACTAATCAAATCTCTTCCCTGTCACTGAAATTATTACATTTTAACAAGCACAGGATTTAATCATCAGTGCAGGCTTTTCACGCATTTGCTTCATTCAGGTCTTGACAGCAAAGCTTTACTCATGAGTTGTCCTTACAGTGGTGGTTTGATTACCATTTTGACTACTCATGTGAATAATACTTTCCTGTGTCAGGCCTTTAATTAGCTGAATGCTTTCAGAGATATTTCTATAAACTGCATTTTCTCTGTGAACTATGGTATCCTTTCTCCCTCCCTAATGTTAATGACTTGGGCAGGTATGTATTTGCCTGATGTATCAATCACTTTCTCTTCACTTTCTACACATATATCATCTTTCTGATTGCTTCTCATGAATTTTAAGAAGCTTCTTTGATAGAAAAGACCTTGGCATTTGTATTGCCAGATAGGATGGCACATCATGTAGGATTTAATGTTTTCTGACTGAAATACAGGGTACTGCCCAGCTAAAACATTAGCCCACGTTGTTCTCAAACTTGCCATCTGTTTTACTTCTTCATCTTTCTGATGTCCTCTCATGGCTTCTGCAGCTTGGAGGTCATCTGTGCATGTTCACAGGTCTCCATCAGCATCCAGGAGTGACTACAGATGTTACTAAGGCGATCAGCTAGATAAGTAGCTGTTCATTGGCAGAACATGCTGTGCCTGGGACTAACAATGACTTTCTGTAATATATGAATCCATTCCTGTTAGAGACTTGAGGTGAAAAAGGAGAAGGAACTTATAAAACTTGATGAACTGTCTAAATTCACTTGTTACTTAAAATGCTCTGTTTTCTATAGAAACTGATGGATAATCAAAAGTTAAAACTCATCTGCAATACCTAGGATGTCCTGCAGCCAAATGTTTGTTTATAAACATGTTTGTTATGTGTCATATATTCAAGGAAGACCAATCTTACAAGATTTCACAAGTTGTGTAAGGATTAAAAGTCCCACATCAGAGCCTGAAGAGTGGTCTCTCTCACACTACAGCTGCTTTTCCAGTAACTCAGATGAGTAACTCAGTTCAGTGGACTTTGCAGGAAAGCAGCTGAGTGAGACACATGCAAATTAAATCCTGCTAACTCATTGTTGCAACAGTAATATCTATAGAAGGCTGAAATGGAAGCTGGGGAGGTAACTTGTAAGGCTCTGATAGATTAGTCAGGGCTTACCTGTCATCCTGTTTAAGTTAGAGGCTGGAATGCCAACTAAAAGAAAGTAAGTTCAACAAGGAAATTCCTATTGTGCTCTGCTCCATTTCTCATTGAACCTCTGTGATACATCATATTGCAATAAATTCTGACAAGTGATGAAGAATCTGAGTTCTCAAGCTCATCCAGGGATTATTCTCCATTCTTCACCTTCAGGGAAAATTAATTTGTTTGTTTATAAAATATTTATTTTATATTCAAGTGTTCTTCACAGTTTCAAATGTAAAACATTCAAACCCTGTTTGGTTTGGAGGAAGGGGAAAGTGGATCCAGTTTTTACATCCAGATAATGATGCTGTTTTTTCTCTATTGATCAAGTTTCAAAAAGGGCTGGTTTTCCACACCCTTGGAATTTTTTTCTTTCAGTGAGATTGTGAGCAAAAAGGCAAAAACTTAAAAACAAACAAACAAAATACTTTGGGTCACATAATTCATATTTGCTCATTTCTATAATGCCTGCCAAGATTGAGAAAAGGCTGTAAATTTCTGTAAGATCTCTCACATAGCAAGGGGAATGCAGACTCTTTTTCCCTGGCATGAAAAAGGCCTAAGCAAACAAGGGAAAAGGGGACTGCAAATGAGGATTTGCAGAATTGTACCCAAACTCTAGACAACGCAAAATATCCAAGTAATGAAATTAATTTTCCAATGCAAGTATTTCTATTTTACTGCTACCACTGTTCCTAGTGAGGATTTGAGGTCATCTCCAGCAGACTGGTCAGTCCATACCCTCAGATCAGAAACAACTTCATCAGATTCCAAATCCACCCCTGGGTATTGCAGATCATATGGGAAACAAGATAATTGAATGTTCTGAGAACCCTAGAAGCTGATTCAAGCAACTGCCCTAGATAAGCCTGGTAGGTGAAACGAGGAGAGAATTTTAGCCTTAAGTCTGAATATCCCTGCATTCACCATTCATACAGGCAATACTTCACTAGGCAACTACAGCCTTGGGAATGCAGGGGGCAGTCTCCACTAATGTTATGAGTCCTGTGATATTAAGAAATCTCCACTGGCTCAATGAATCAAGTTCTGTCACTTCATAAGCCACCTCAGTAGCACTAGGGGGTTGTTCTACCCCCGTAATACCAGCAACCACAAGACAGCAAAAAATTCAATATTTTTCTCTTCTTGTTACTCCTGCTTCACATATTCTGCATATCCTTCTACTGCTAACAGCAATTGTACCACCTTAAGGCACAGATTTACACACCTACAACACAAAACATAGGAGTGGGATGTTTGTACTCAAAAATGAAGGGGCCTTTGAGCTGTGACTTCCACTCTTTCAAGTTCAATTTCAAACAGCTTCCAGAAGTTCTTGAGACACAAATATGTTTTCCCACTCTAGATCTTCTTAAAAAACATTGAAAAGCTCAGCTGTATGAGGGAGAAACATCATAACTGTCTTGCTAAAGGATAAAATCAGCAAACCACACTGTCACTGAAAGCCCCTCCCTGTCAATAAAGCAGTTTTACAGCAAAAACATTTAATTTTATTTTGTTTTTCATTCACTGCCATCAACTCCTAGCTGTCTTCAGGAAAAGAATGAATTTGACAGTTTCATGTTGACTCTTACATTTCCCATTACTGACTCTTTTCATCTCTGTCCTAGAGCAAAAATACATTTCCCTTTTTAAGCTTTTGATGATAAAAATCTCATCTGTAACCTCATAAATGATCCTTTATTATCTATATTAATAATGAATAAATGTCTGTTGAATACCCCTGATCCTTTGCATTAATAGTGCCAGATGTATTATAGATAACCTTTTGATTTAACAGCACAAACTGTGAAACAATATTAAACCAGCAAAGGACTGATCTTACTGGAGTCGCTGAGGTCAAAATTAAAAACATTTCTTTCATTTCTATTTGTAAATTGTTCCATTATGCAGCACCAGCCTCCATAATTTATTTTTGAGAGAGGTGCCACACTAGCAGCAGTCCTAGAAATAGAGCTCATAAATAATACCTTGAATAATTTTCTTAAACATTTCCGTCTCTTCTACTTTTCCTTCCTCATGCCTCCCGATGATCTTAATTAATAGAGCATTACTACACGAGCAGATCCACTTCCGTTTACTGCACTATCATTTAAAAATATGTTGCTTGCCTCTTTTCCTATTAGCCCTGTCAGAATCAGGCACAAACTTCACTCAATCATTTTTTGAGATAACACTGAGAGAACTGTAGTTATTCCTGAACAAAGGGATGAAGCTCCCATTGGTTTAGCACAACTGCATCCCATAAGTTTGACTGCTTCCCTCTTACATACCTGTTATGATCATTCCTTTATGGTCATTTTCAAGTGGGTTCTGCTTTACACTGACAGCCATAACATCTGAAAAGCCATTTACCTGTAACTCTGGATAACACTGCTCCTAAATATTCCCTTCCACCTGCTGTCCTGTGACTCTTGTTCCAGCTTCCAATGCCTCTAACAGAAATGAAGTGCCTTTTTCAATATTAAGTAACAAAATACAGTGTGTCTTTTTTTTTTCTGTTGTTCCAGGGGAAGAAGAAAAAGATTCCCACTGAAGTCAAGTGGCAAATATCCTAGTTTTGTGCTTATACTTAACTGTAGTTTCTGAACTAGATTACTTTACTCTGCTGAAGCTCAAGCAAGCAATTCCACACAACCACTTACCTGTAGCGTGTAGCTACACTGTTATCAGGCCAATTCAAAAAGCCTGAAAAGTTCCTGTTGCCTATGCAACACTTTATTGCTAGGCTGGGTGCTCTAACAGGGTCACCTGAAAAATGTTAGAGATACATGGTGGCAGATGGAGCTATTTAGCCTTAGTGCTGCCCAGTTTTTGTTCCCAGTTCCACACTACCAAGTTTACCTAAGAACCATCTTTAGGAATACTCTCGTACCTTGATAGCTGGGACACAGTTTATTCCCAAATACTTGTGGCTTTTTTAGAAGCATTAAAATAACATTCTGCAGCGATAAAATTGTTAGCAGTACAATTCAATAACTACTAGTTTAATGTCTAAGCATAGTTAGTAGTAGAGTGACCCCTTAGGTTCTGTTCAAGACCCTGCAGTGGCTGCAGTTACTGCCAATTTAACTATCAAGAAAGTATTTCAAGATTTTGACATGAAAAATGTAAAATTATATTTGGAGTCAATATTAAAGTGAGTTGCAACAGTTCTCTTGGAATTTAAGAAAGAAAACTCAATAGGTTTTGATACAGCAAAAGTGTACCAGGTATCAATTGTAAAATATGATGATAAACACCAGTGGAAAAAATAAACTTCACAATTATTGAATTGGTCAAGTTTTGATGACCCATCATCAAAAGAGCTTTTAAGGCTTTGATTTTCAATTACATGTATTGTAATAAACACTGTCTGCAAGGACTGTTCTCTGATTCTATCACTGCTGGAATTACCCAGGCACAACAAAGGTTCTCAAGATGTTTTTATAGGCAAATACATAAGAAAGTAGCATGCTTTGGGCAGTTTAGCAATCTGTAGGCTCAAAAAAATCCTATTGCTGTCATCTTATAGCTGAATTTGGATTTGCATGTCAGTGCAAACCATGCTGGAAGCTATGAGCGCAAACCTGATATCATTGAAGTCAAGAGCAGTTTTGCTGTGGCCTCACATAAGCTAACTGGCAACTTACCAGATTCGGCTATTGCAAAAAAAAATCAAAACCAAAAACAAAAAGAAAAAAAGAAAAAAAAAATAAAAATCCCACAAAAACAAAAACAAACAGCAACAATTTAAATGCAATTAAATTGCAGAGATAATAATAGCTAAAATTGACATTAAAAATTATGGAGTTTGTTATCACTTCAAAGGCAAAAATAAGTACCTCTCTTCTGCCAGTGTTGTAACATTATCATACATCAACTAATTCCATTTGATTAATGAATTACATCCATAACAGTTGTGGCTGTTAGGCAAGATGTGCTTTAAAGGCCTAATCCGACAAACACCTGCATACTTAATCACTTCAGTCACAAGCACAAGTGTTCCCTCTCTTGCAGACTCCTTTTCAATACTACATGCATGCATGTGTCAGGAAAGGCATGTAAGACACATTTGGCCAAGTTCCTGGCTAATCTGTTCTGGAAAGTAGCATGGCAATATCCTCATTCTGCATATCATCCTGTCATATCACTGGCTGGCTTCTGTTTTGGTTGTTTCAGAGAACACCCAAGAGCAACAGAGCAACAGAATTAGATGGGCACAGTGACAAGTGCCAAAATGAATCTGCCTGTGAAATCTTGGCTCAGTGGGTCCAAGAACAGTTCTGTTGCTGGCTTGGAGTGGACTTAGAGTCCTTCAATCCAACTTCAGCTACCAGTATTGGTTATACATAATGTATGCATCTCAGTAGTAGCTACCTTAAACCTCCCTGAAATCTCAAACCAGACAAACAGATTTTCCAGACTACTCAGGTAATTAAAGAAGAGTTCAAAATATGTGTAATTTACTTAGGCTAAACCCTGACAGGGGGATTTGTAACAAAATGCATATTTTTGCTACATTCTTTCTTAACCGCGTAACAAAACACTGCAGACTTCATGGTTTACTTTCTTGTTGAATGATAAATAGCACCTCAAATTAAACATGATTTTTGTCTGTGAAACTAAACTACAGCTTCCTAAAGGCAGTAATAGCATTTCCTTTTTGTGTTGCTTTTCTCTCCATTTCCTCTTGATGAAAGCCACTGTCTGCATTGCCAGTTTTTAGTATTTCAGCTGGACTGATAGAACCAAAGATATTTCATGCCTTGAACCTTTCTTTTGTTTTGACTCTTCTGCGTAAGAAATACTCCCACATCTGATTCTTTGACTTTTTCTGTGATTCTTTGGCATCTCCAGTTTTCTCTAAATTAACGTGCCTTTCTATTTAATGGCCTAAACATCCAGGTGGTTAGCATACCATCAAATCTTCTACCCTTTTCTAATTGCCAAATTTACACTGTTACGAATATTAGCAAATGCTGATCTTAGTCTCTCACTTCCTTTATGAATCTCCTCATGTTCACTAGCACCAGCTCTTCAAGGACTCTTGCTCAAATAATTTGGTGATATCCTCAAGATATTTCATGCTGTGAGCCACAGCAGAATTGTTACTGACAGTTGACAGAGTCCTCCTCATCACACCCTGTGACTCCAGAAACAAGAAGAAAAGCCATAGTCTGGAACCTTTTATCTTTCTTTCTTGTTCATGTACAACTCTGGATTCTGGTTCCAGTTAGAAGAATAAATATGTTGTGAAAAAAGTGTTTCTGCTTCCAGAATCTGGACTACCTGTGATACGTTGAAGAGACAATATTTCCTGCAGAGATACAGCCACAGTGTGAGATACTGTAATAAAATAATAAAAATTGAATAACAGCTGATGAGAGAAGTAGAGCTCTAGCTCAGCTGCTCTGAATATTGGAGAAACTTTAATTCTCAGTGTGGAATCCAACAAAATAGTTTTGCAGGGGAGATTCACAAGAGGTATTCGGCATGAAACACTGAATATAACCACTACTAAAATTCACAGGCTTGCAGCTGATCTTTGAGAACAATAACATCTTCAAAGATCTAAGCAGTTAGGTGCAGAATTCCCTAACTTATTTTCTATCGCTGAACTTCTTTTCCATGTTGCAACTCTGCAAATGAAGGTACAGCAAACTCGCCTTAATCAATCCTTACTCTTCCATCCTACCCATAAAAACAGTACTCTTTTTGTATTTAGCATATTTTCCATCTTTGATCAGGTGAAGATTTCTGAACACAGAAAAATCAGCTTCTAAAATCTATATACGTTAGCCATCAGAATTTGATTTCTTTTTATTATTGTAAAACATTTTTTGAAGTTATATCCAAACAAAATTGCCCCAGCCTTCCTCAGTGGCACTGCATATTAGAATAAAATTCCATAACTGGCAATAAATAAATCAGCAAAGCAGGATATTACTGTTTCTGGTGTTTAATGCTGTCACACAAAGAGTAATAGTCAATGTTTTTACCAGAGTAAGTAGAAGCAAGATGACATTCTCTTTCGGTTCTGAAATTTAAGACAGCATGCCATCAGTGGTGAATGATAACAGTGTTCTAGGTCCTTTTTCTTCTTGTTTTGAGGGAACATAATTTTTTTTTTCTTCATTGAACAAGCACATTTTCTGTCCACAGTCCAATAAACACAAGGGGTATCTTTTTTAGCCTCATTCACAGTCACCCTTTCTGGTTCTTCTGTCAGCCTGGAATATTATTTTAACCATCTTCAAAGAGGTTATCAGGGCAGAAGTAGTCAGAGGGAAAATGTGGGGGAGGGGGGAGAAGCAATGAAATAAGTAAGTGCAATAATTGTTCTTCTATGAA
The DNA here is from genome assembly GCF_014805655.1 of Passer montanus. NCBI lineage: Eukaryota > Metazoa > Chordata > Aves > Passeriformes > Passeridae > Passer > Passer montanus. Next base: position 2,063,039 of record NW_024367261.1, on the reverse strand, counting down.
GAAAAAGGCAGAAGAAAAAATATCCAGCTTCATCAGTAATGCGGGCCCTGCCATCCCCAGATGTTACAGAAGCATTAGAATTGCTCCCTGCAAGAAAAATTGGATTAGTCACAATCTTGTCGACTAATGGGCACACTCTGTGATCTTTAGAGCTTCATTTACTGGGTTAATAGTGCTTTGCCTGAGTTCCTTTGCAATGGGGAAAAAAAAAAAAACCCTGCAAGAAGAAATATTCTGGGTGCAGTCCACAGCCACTGACACGAGTAATATCATATTCATCACAGACAGACCTCGTATCTCATTACTACTGAAGAGCTTGCCCCCAAGGCATTTGAGCTCAGTCAGGCCAGGCCCCTCATGTGGAACCGTTCAGGTATATTGTGAAATGATTTAATGCGATAATAATGTCCACTTTGTGAGATAGATTATGTTTTTTATAGTGGCTGATGGTTAATGAATGATACATTAGCAAACATCACTAAAACATTATTGAGAAAATGCAGATATGAGATAGTAACTCCCTCATTCCCTACCCCCACTCTCTCCCAGATGCATAAAAATGGAAAGCAGAACTTACAGAAAACAGAAAACTTGACATTATTGTGATGCTACCAGCTTGCATAGTCTCTTTCGTGTTTGCTTGTTCTCTAGAGAAGGGGCAAAAGAGGTATTTTAAAATGTTGTAAACACAAACTGAAATATCTCTTCTTAAATCAAATGAGAATCAATGAAAGTGCAAACCTGAAAAATACATTATATGTTGACCCAGTTTATTAGATGAAACCGTTTACCCTGATTTGATTTATCTCGCAATACACTGCTCAGCTGTGAAATGAGATAAGAAGAGCCTATTCACCTTATTTACAATATTATAGTGACTCCCTAGCACCACTGTGGTTAAGGATCTGTCAGCAATTCCATTGCAAACATTGGTTTTTTAGGGTTTGTAACATGACTGTAGACTTATGCTTAGTTTGAACATGGCAATCCAAAACCGATAGATTAAATTAAAATCTCCTACTGAGTTCCATGGATTTTGGATTTATTAAGCACAATATTAAAAATGTGAATAATTCTAGGTAATTTTCTGCGTTTTTAGTTATTATTGTTGTGCCTTGAGAGCTACCAAGAGGGTCATATCTCCTGACAGAGCAAGTTTACTGAGGTCAGCAGAGTGACAATGGTTTACACCACTTGAAAAGCTGCCCCTTTTGTCAGGGTTATACTTGACAAAAGTGAATTACACAAAGCAGTGCTGTTTCTCTTTTTGTATTACTTTGATTTTCTGTGTTCTTTGACTTACATACATTTTTTAAACCTCTTTGTCTTCTTAACAAGGGGGGAAATTGTCCCACACCCTTTCAATGGGAGTTAAACTACTTCTGAATCCACAGTCTAAAACTGCTGTGTTTTTCCATAAACCATCTGGAATGACTGCTGACCTTGAGTTTTCTCTGCAAAAATAAAGATATTTTCTGTTCCAGGCCTTTTTTCTCTTTTGTTCTGTTTTAAAACTGAAGCCTCCAAAGAAGTGCTGTTCTGGTTTTCTTAATTTTAATTTGTGAATGCCTTAAAAGAATTGAGAAGAAAAAGAAGTACGGAAGGCTATGGAGGGACTGTCTCCTGAGGTCAAACAGTACCTGATGAATGCAATTATACAGACACAAAATGGATTTTATTCCTTTCACAGGCAGTGTAGATGAACACTTACCAGCAGCATCACCCAGCAATAACCAGTTAGACAAAGAAAAGGCCTTTGCTGCTCTGGATTTCATTTGATCTGCACTTGTGTTACTGAAGAGGCTGGATCACACCAGTTATGACACTGCCTCCTTATTTTGTAAAACAAAGCAAAGTGCATATTAAAAAATCAGTATAGTTCTTTAACAATGATCCTTCTACCTCATGGGCTTTGGAGAGAAATTTGAGCAAAGCAAAGTGCATATTAAAAAATCAGTATAGTTCTTTAACGATGGGCTTTGGAGAGAAATTTGAAAGGGGAAAAAACCCCCAGAAATTTGAATAAACTAAGACTGCAAAAAAGGGACAGTTAGTCCATTCTTTTCCTCACAGCCACACTCTCAAATTTTACTCAGGTTCACAAGGAAAAGTGTAACAACAGGCCTGTGTGCCTGTGTTGGTTGGAGCTGTGAGGAGGTGGTGGAAAGAAGCTCCCTTCATCAGAGAGTTGCAGCCCACCCAGGTCTCCATACCTATTTGTGAGGGGCAGGGCACGGTGGTGGCTGTGAGGAAGAGCCGTGTCCCACCAGCTAAGCCAGCCCAAATCCTGGCTGCTGCCATGGATCCTTCCATACCAGCAGTGGAGGCCTGCAGGGGAACCAGCAGCAGCGAGAGGCCGCTGTCTGAGGAGTAAGGACAGGGCGAGAGGTCAAAGTACATGGGGGCTCAGGGCTTAAACCCACCTTGCTAAATTGTTTCTTAGCAAGAAAAAGTAAAAAAAACAATTATGGCAGGAGGGTTGTGCAGTCCTGTGGTTCTGTGCTTTTGGCGCCAGTGCAGGCAGGACTCGATCCCATCACAGCCCCCTCAGAACTGTGGGGACACAGCCTGGGTGGGCCCAGGCATGCTGTGCATGGCAATGCCATGGCTGCTGAGGCTGCCCTGGGGAAATAATCCTGCAATGGGAAATGTTCCAGGGACAGTCACCTCTCCCTGAGCCACACTCCTGCTCCCCCAGGTGCCTGAGGGAGAGGTGGCTCCCAGGGGGCTGTGAGGAATGCAGCAGCCCCCTTAGGAAAGTGTCCATCTTGGGAGTGTCTCTGGGAGTCACGGTGGGAGCACAGCCCCAGGCCTGGCAGTCATTGGGACACACAAGTACTGAGCCTTTTCTCCCCTGCAAGGGGTATCTGGATTTAGGCTCCCAAGATGAGATAGTATAAGGGCATAGGGCAGAGTTTCTTTTTTCAAGTAGGTTCTGGCAGGCAAAAGCTCAGGATCTGCTAGGGATGGCCTGTGCTGAGATGCACCTTGATGCTCTCAGTGGGACCTGCCTCCATGGGAGCTGTGGCAGGAATCAGCTCCACCTCTATCATGATCTACAATCAGCCATCAAGCTCCAGTTTTCTCGTGTTGGTAAGGTTTTTACTTAGCTTGCTTGCCTAATTGACAGTTTAGTAGCATTTCTCTTCAGGTTGTCTACATTTGTAATGTTCTGGATTTCAGTGTGTGGATTATCTGTGCTACTTAAATGCATCTCTTCTGCTATGTAGGCTCCAGCACATATGCACTACTGAAAATATTTGCAGAATGTTCTGATTCTATGCTTAGGCAGAAAATACTTTTTTTCACTTACTCTTAGCATCTCATTAATCATTGCTGCAGTCACGATGTCTTATTTGTGGTGGGTTGGTTCCTCAGTCTTTTATAAAATAACATGCACAGTGCTTTTATATGTTCTGTTCTTTTCTCACACTGCCTGCTGTGGTCAGAATCAGAGGAAAAAACACAATGCTTGTATAGAAATCCCTCCTTCAGTTGATTTTGAGTATCAAAGTCATACTCAGTCTTTGTGAATTGCAAATTAAACCTCTAAAGCATATAGAAATTTGAGGCAAATGTAACCCTTCTATGTTACCTTATTTTGATGGATATAGACTGCTTAACAAATTAAGAAAAACAAAATTACTTGCCCTTCTTGCATTTTACCAGAGTGATGGAATTCACATAAGACATGTGTTTTAGGGTTATATGTTTGTACATTTAGAAAGGATGCCTCATTAAAACTCATAAATATGTGGGCTTTTCCACCATGGCAGGCAGCTCAAACTCTTCAAAGAAAGGCAGTGATGACTTGAAAAATAATCAGAATATCTGGAAATTAGAGACAATATATCTGAAATTAATATTTTGAAATTACAGATAGCCAGAAAATACAGGAAATTTGTTCTTTATTCTCCCACTGTATGGTATTAATAGAAGTAAGGATCAATTTCTTTTTCATTCCTGGAGATATCATGGGGTGAGCTTTGAAATGAGACAAGGATCTTTGTTAGTGACAGGAAATAGCAGGCAAAGAATAGAGGCCAGAAACATGAAGAGAAACTATCTTTAACTGTCAGTTTCATAAAGATGGCATTGTGTCTTGTCACATACTGGCACTGATTTTTGTCAGCATGCCCACTGACACTGAGTATCACTAATCATTTGAATTGAGGATTTATTTATTTTTAGGTAGAGTTTCAGATTCTTTGTTAATTATGTAGGAAACTATGTTTTAAGTATTTTAATAATATTTGCCTTATTCTTCAAGTGAAGCTATATGACAGATGAATTGTATACCTATGTATTGAATCTAATCACTTTCATAAAGATCCCATGGTATTTCTGGCATTTGCTTTTCTGTGACTGTTATTCTGGCAAATACTTTTTGTGAACCATGACTATTCTTTTCCTTTATTTCCCCAAAGATATTGATATGTATGTGCAGAGAAGTGGAGACCAACTAGGGCCACCAACAGAAATAGTAGCACATTTAAAACCAGTCTGAGCACTTAAAGAACTTCTCTCAGCTCCAGAAGTTTGAGTTATTGTGGAAATCTCAGCATGTTTGCTGTAATACCTAGAAGTCCTACTCATGGATTAATACCATACTGTATTAGAGATTAAACATCCATGGAACAGGAAAAATCTCTATGTAAAATGAATATAAAACAAGAAATAAAACTGGGAAACAGGCAAGTTAGAGGAGACAAGAAAATACTGGATAGCATAATAGGTTTCATCTGAGGAATATTTCTTTTTATTCATAGTATGGGCATGAGAATGGCATTCTGATATCTAGAAATTCAGGATAAGTCAACAGGAAGGAGCAAAATAAGTCTGCAAATTTCACAACCAGGAGGAAACTTTGGGATAAGTTTGCAACTAGACACACATAATGTTTGCATTGTACAGAGTCTGTGTGAAGTGATTTAGTTTGCCCAGTTTTCAAGTTTTATTATTACATAACTAATCTTTAGAAATCCTCTGCCTATTTAGAATAAACAAGGAGAAATAGGAGAATACTTTATTCTCTGGTTTCTAAGTAATGATCAGAGCAGGTCAGTGAAACATTATCTCTTTGATAAAGTTATAAAAGTTCAGGTTCTTTTCCTGTCTTTTTTTTGTTTGTTTGCTCTTTTCAGTTGTCTCCAGGTGTTTGATGTTATCCTGTGCTTTTCAAGACGACAGGAAGAGGAGGATGTTTCTAAATAATATGTTGCCCTGACTTCATAAGGCTTGTTTTGTCTGGCAAATGAATTATGTAAACCTTCTCCACCCGAAACTGTTTCAAGTCAATTAATTGTTGTAATTACTTAAGATTTCTTTTTAATGAATATGACTCTCAGGGGATTTGATGATATCCTGTCATCTGTAGGCCTGATAAATGAAATGTGATTTGTGGCTTGCTGCAAACTGAACCCTTGTACTTGAACAATGCCTCTCTTTCCTATGTGCTCATTAAATGGAAGAAATGCCCTTGATGGAATTAGGAACATTTGCTCAAGTTGGTCCCTAGTAAGAATGGATAGTATAGGCAGATAAATTTTGGCAATTTACCCCTTTTGTTCTCTGCTCCTTTAAATGCAGGTCTTGTTAACACCTAGACAATTACTCAGACCAAACACATGACCCCAGTGAGGTCAGCCATTGTAACTGAGAGCAGTTTAACTATTCCATCTCTCATCTCCATCAGGTGCACTGAAATGGGAAAGATTAGCAGTCAGTCAGTGCTGAAGAAGACCAGTGCAGTATGATGGCTTTTTATCCCATCTTTTGTACAGCCTTCTTCACTCCCACTCACCAACACTTTGCAGTCAGAACAAAAATCTGACTAGCAAAGCACCTTCCCTTAGTTTTTGTGCAGCACTTGTTTCCAATGTGCACTGCCTAGTTTCCAGCGCCTCTCAAGAAAATCAGAGCTGCCCAGTGCCGCAGACAAAGACAAGTGGCCCGAAGCAGCATGACAAGGAAACATGAAGTCTGCACTGGGTTCCTACAAACAGTGAGACTGCTTATATATCAGTTTCAGCTAACATATTCTCCCCTACACTGCCATTAACATAATCTAATCACCAATGCTAGGGAAGTACAAAGCAGGTGGATTTTCCTGATTGAACTTCCATTGGTGAAATGGGGATTACTGCTTTTATTGCAAGACCTTTCCCAAATATCGTGTGAGTACATTATGCATCATTAAAGTCATACCAAAATGTAGTGTCTTGGTCATAGTTTGGAATGTAAGGACAATGAATCATTGTGTATTAGAAGCAAAGAGCACTTTGACATTTTGGCAATCAGGAGAGGGTGTCTCAGACGTGTAGCTGTCTAAATGTGGCAGTCATGGGTAGTGTAAGTGCACAAAAGAGACAGCATCCCTGATAATAGAAGAAAATCAACAAACAGAAGAAACTGTTTGGAATAAACCCCATATATTAGTTATTTAAGAAAAACAAGTGGACATGAAGGATAGGAAGGTAAAAAATGTGAGGAAAGAGGGACAAGGAAACACTGGACCAGAGTCTGGGACAAAGATGCCATGGAAGAGAAGAAAACATGGAATTTTCACAAAAAGAGATTATAGGTTTGTGGTTCAACCCAGGAATGATTGTAGTGGTTTAAACAAAATGACATAATAGTCTGAATATTTCCTAAACTCTTAACCCCACTTCTTTGTGCTGGCATAACAGAGACTGTTCCACTCTTCCCCCCATCCTGCCCTTTTTCTCTCTGGGTTTTCAGGAGCTACAGGCAAGGATACAGATGTACAGCAAAGTGCAAGGAACTGGTTTTCCTGGCTTGATGGGCCCAGCTGAAAGAGCAGTATCTGGAAGTATTATGAAACTGATTGTCTTTGGTTCAGTAATTGGATGGAAGACATTCAGATCACCTTTGATTAGATGAACTTTTGAAACTACTGAGATTTATCAGTGCACAGATCTTATTCTCAGAGGACTCAAGAGAAAGTGTCCCATTAACTTAATGAATCAGGCCGCCAGAGAACAACTGCTCTTGAAGTCAGAATGAGAGATTTCCCATCAGTGGCACAAATTCTGCCAATAAAGGCAACAGGATTTCTCAAGTGAAATGAGATTAGAATATGTCTCCCCTGATTTTCAGTAGTTAAATGATTGACTATCCTGTAATAGGCTAATTATTAGATTTCCCTTCAATTTTTGTGTTGCAAGAAGGAATGAAAGCTTTCTTTCCCTATCTAGATTGTGTGGCAGCTGTGGCAATGTTTCATCAATGCCATTGCAAAGTCTTGACCTTTGAAAGGTGGCATGGTGCACTCATCTTTCCCAACCTCATCTGCCTTCAGCAGGGTGTCACAGCTCTGGAACTTCTGGCAATTTGACAAAGGCATCTTCCCACATGTCAGTTCTTGTTATCCACTCTGTCTTCTTCACATATGACACAAATGTCAGCCCTCATTTTTCCACTACTTGCTTTGTTTGTCCCTTCACAGGTGGGAGATTCCGCATTCTCTTTTTTGAACCATTTCCAGGATGGCTCTTATTTCCCTGCAACGCCTTTCTGGCCTTACTTGACAACTTTAAAAATTCTTTTTGTCGCTGATGGTTTGCAGCTCTTCACAAAGTAAAACAGCTTTTAAGAGTCTCTCTTAGTTAGCTGTAGTATTTCCACACCTTTTTTATGAATTATATTCTTCCAGCTCCCATAGAGAAATTGTTGCTAAATGTTTTTGACATAATGCATATGGAAATTGCTCACCTCAGAGTGCTTGTTTAGTAACAGCAACGAATACTTTCATAGCCTCTTTATTCCCTTTAAAAACATTTCAAGAGCTGCTTGTTTCATCATTATAAAATGGGGTTACTGTGAATATGAACATCCTAATTTTACAGATGGCAAAACTAACACTGACCTCCCATATACTCCTGCTTAGAATGCAGGACTGCAAGTGGGGGATGTGAGTCCCCCACTTGGATGTGATGGGGCATGGGCAAAAAGGCTCAGTGATTCAAATCACTGATCACCACCTCTCACCTGGAAGTGAAACAGCAGGAAACAGAGACTATGGGAACATATTCTTGCCAGTCTGTTGTTCATAACTGCAGGGAGCATCTGGCTGAGCAGCCCACGTAGCTGCTCAGTGGTCTTTGAAGTTGGTGGTTCTAGGGAAGACAACAAAAACTTACAAAGAATACTTGTTTGCCTTCCAAGTGGTCATGGAGGTTGAAATAACTCATATTCCTGGCCCCATTACTCACGTGCTCAGACATCTGCAGTAAAGAATTCAATAAGAGCTGAGGCAATGTGCAGGTACTGTTCAAATTGCATGTGATGGCTACACATACTTAATTACCTACCTGAATGATGAAACTGAGAGAAATATAGTTATTTAAATAATTTGTAAGCCCTGTTTCTCCTTCCTTATGTGACTTTTTGCAGTTCTTTACTTTTTAAAATATAGCTTATATTAATTTTCTACCAAAATGATGTCACAAATTAGAAGCAAATAATAAAGGCATCCCATTACTGAGGTGTCCTGTATAAGACTAGACTACCTTGGACTACATACTAAAAAAATTGTATTTTCTAGATAGTTTGGGATTTTTATTACACTGTTTTATTTTTTAGTCATTTTTTGTTTATTTGTTTGTTCCTGGCCCACTTGAGAAGTTGCTAGCACAAAGTAGTATGAATAGTCATGTGTGTTGCATCTTTCAGAGTTCTTCTTTTAATGTAGTGCACTGAGATTGCTCAGTCAATGACCTCTGTCAAATCAAATCCATTACCTTGTTTTTACATATATTTTATAGAGACAACCTGTGTTCTTAAAGCTAGAAATGTTTTTCAGTAACTGGCTAAATGACAAATAAGTGGTAGAGGAAATTGTAGTGTTAATGTATATCACAACACTATTGTAGTTTTTATACAAAATGGAGTTGCCAAACAGAAAATCAGTCTTGTCCAATTCAAACATGATTCAAATGAAAGATTTAAAAGAATGCACAATCTAAACTTAGAAGAAATTTAACTAACGTTATCAAATAAGAGGTATTAGAAGTCTTTTAAATGCCCTTCTCTGTATCAGGCAGTTTCCAGTAACAAAATAAAAGATGTAATATTTTATTATTGGAGATAGAATGCATGCTTTCAGAAATTGCCTATAGGCACACACTTTTATGCTACACAGTAAACACTTTAAATTGTGTGTCTCAATAATAAAAACATTAAGAACCACCCATTTACATTTGATAAGCTCTTTTCTGTTATTTATGTGAGTGAAATAACAATGTCTACTTCAGATGTGGACATTTATTAATTGATGTTTTATCCAAGTTTTCACAGTTCTAAAATGCAAAGCATTTATGTTGTATGTGTCTGCATGTATATATTACATATATATGCAAATCATTCTGTGAATGTATTATTCTTTCTGTTCTAAATCTTTCTTCAGTTTTTTCTCCTGCATCAAAATCTTATTTTAAAAATCATTGGTACTGTAAGTGTGAAAAACAGTCAGCTATTTGAATGTCAATAAATCAGCCATCTGTGATACACACTATAATAACAAAAAAAGGAATCAAGTTTGCCAGTAAATGCTACTGGCATTAAAATTAGATAAATCTAATTTTAAGTTTTGACTAAGGACATATTGTAACATGTTTCATTACTCTAAACAGGAAATAAGATATTTCTCTCTTTACTAATTGCACTGTATGTGGTGATTAAGAGTAGTTTGGATTTAGACTTTTACTTCAATGGTAATTACATTAATCTCAAGGAAGTTTGTCCTGTGCTTTTGGAGATGCTAATTGCATTGTACTCAAGAAACAAAAAAAGCCACTGTAATCAAGAAACAAAAAAAGCCATGCAAATTGATATATCTTAGACAACCAGAGCACTTTAGGGGACAAAGGACAATGTGTTCTTTTAGCTAGTGTTGTAACCTTCACACCAGTTTATCTGGAAATAGGTTTTAAGGGAAAGCATGGCAGAGATCTTTAGGAGTATGTGTGCCTCTATACTGGTTTTTGCTTGCTATTTTGATCTCTCTCCCCTGTGTCTCTCTCTCTCTTTTTTTCTTTTTTTTTTTTCGATTATCTTTGTCCTTTCTCCTAGCTAGCTCAAAATCTCAGGATTTTGCACAAGTTTCATGATTATTAAATATACCACCTTAATAACCTCCACACTCTGAAGGTTAGGTCAATAAAGACACATTTCCGTCATGACCCACCCAACTGACTGCACTGAGGGCAGATGTTCAAGTGATGTGACAGTAAGTCAAAACAGAGTCAATGGCAACGGAAAAATTATGTCAGGCATGGGCATAAAAGTGTTTGTAAAAAGCAAGTGTAGAGCCAGGATGGACTGAGACACCCATAATCCCCCATGCACACATACACCACATCCCCCAGTTTGGACACCATGAAGTGGCAGGGAAGTAGAACCCAATGCAGCACTCTACACACCCTCATGTCCAAAGGCTCTCCCAAAATACAAGAATGGCACTCTCATGGTCCCTGTCCTAGTACAGTGGATGTGTGCAGCAGATGCAAAAGAGATCAGAAAGTAAATCATGAGAGATCCCCCCACAAGCAAGGTAAGAAGATGTTGACTACTATAATGATTTCTATGAATAAATCTCTCTGCATATCTAATATACCAGTTAACAGTTCATCTCTAGGTGTTCCTAAACTCCAAGTAATGAATTTATTCTGAGTAGGGGCACAGCTACTACACAACATCAGGCACATAGATATGCCTTTGGCTAGCCCAAATTAAAGTACACATTCCTATTAGGTTTTGGGATTTGTATGTTTTTTTCTTACTAAATGCAATTCCTTCAGCAATTTCTTTTTATTGACTTCATTTTATAATGAAGCTTACTTTCATATGCACTCAGCTGAACAGAAGAAGCACAAAGTCAATCAGAGGAAAAGTAAATAAAATTATGTCACATAGTTTTAAATAAAATGAAGAAAAAAGGTATTTCCCTTGGTTTTGTTTTCAATCAATCTGAGTACATTGTCTCTGTACAGGACTTTCTCAGCTACACTTCAACCATTTCCAAAGGTAGAAGGAAGAAGAAGTAGGATACATAAAAGAAAAGCATTTTATGCCACTGGATTTTTCTTAAAATTGATGGACTTAAAGGGCAATGTTATTAAAGTATTGTGGAATCTTCCTTGAAGTAGTTAGATTGGCTAAAGAACTGATTTATTATGTATTTCAACTGTCCTTTATTGTTTTATTGTCTGTAACAGTATATAATTGATCATAATCAGATGCACAATAAATAAAAAATAGCAATGGGCTCAAATAAAGAGATGTGCTTACCCTGGTTTAAAGTCCATGCAGTGTTTCCCCAGGGAAACCCAGGAAAAGTGAATGTTTGGGAAGGGAAGCTACAATGTATTTGTGTCTGGCAAAATAATTCATCCAGAAGAATGTCAATATTGGTGAAATATTTGTATGGGGAAATCAAGATTGAAACTGCACAGACAAGAAAAATTAATTTTAGTCAGTCTAATTTTGTAAAGGGCTGATTCCAGAAGGCTGGCAAGGAAAAAGGATATATGATAACAACACTGCCAGCAGTGTTGTGAGAGGGCTCCAAAAATAATTTAAATGTCCTAAAAATAACAGCTTAAAATAATAATAATTAATTTTTACGTACCTTTTATTAACTTTTTAGATTACAAGTCTGTAGGAATTTAATTCATGTTTTCATGTGGTTCTTTGCATCTGCAAAGAAACTTCTAAGAAAAACTAGTGAATGGAATCTCAGATTTTTATTAAGTCTGTGTGACTATAGGAGTTTGCTCAAGGCTACTAAATACCATGGTGAAATAAGAACTTGGAAAGACTGTATATTCATACACATTTATAAAAACACATGTGACGCACAAACATGCTAACCTCTGCCTTTGTATGGAAAAAAAGAAAAACGAGCTTTTCAGGAATCTGTAACTTTTCTTCATGTAGTAAATTTTCTACCAAGCTTTAGTAGTAAATTTCAAAAGAGAAGTAAATATTTCCTGTGCTGTGGTCTTTGTATGGAATATACATATAAGAAGCAGAAAGGCAACATTTTAGCTCTACAGTATTAAACCCCTTAATAAAAAAAATATAAACAGAGATGGAGGGAAAGCTGGACAGATGCAATACTTAAACATGCTCCTTTAAGAATTCCTGTGTGCTCCTGAGTTGTTTTTCATCACCATAAGCTCTCTGTTAGGTGTGAAACCATAAGCATATGAAAGCCTGTCATGCAGGTGTATTTTCGTATACCTGCCACACTGTGAACTCACCATGTCTCTGGCCCTGAGGAGAAGTTCTCTTTCCTTGCAGCAAGATTATGTTTTTAAAATCTGACTTTTAAACCTCTTACTGAATTTTTTAATGGATTAAATTCATCATGTCACCAGCTGCTGTGCAGCTAATAGAGCCATAAAACACTGTATTAAAGGATTACCCATGCAAAATTTCCTTTTGTGCTAATGTGAATTTTAATACTTTTAACATTTAGTTGAGATGGGAATGTCCAAGAACAGCTTGTTCAATAGGTTGTTCTATAAAATTAAGTTCCTCAGCTCATCACAAATGCCAGGACTCCATTAAGTTGAAATTTTACAGAGAGACTATGATTCACTGTATATAGCATTTGCAGGGAGAAAGGCAACATCTGCTTCTCCATTAATGCTATAAAACTAGGAAGTAAAACACACATGAGCACTGTAACTGCAGGGAAACTGGGCTGAGCAGCTGAGAATCCTTGCCCCAAATTAGTTGGAGGTCAGTTTATGCCATACTGTCCATGGGGTATAGGAACTGAGGGAATATGATATCCCACTCTCTGAAGCAGGGCGGCAACTGTAGACCTTGTGTTTAGTCCCACATTAATGTAAAGTCAGGAGGAATTTCATGAAAGGAAGTTATTTACCTTGGATAGGAGCTGTGGGGAAGAGAAGGGATAGCTGTGCTTTCAGAACAGGGAGTGAGACCTTTCCTTTTATTCTTATCTATAAACAGTAATTAACCAGGTAACATTTATGTACCTGAAATCATGAAGTGACTGCAAATAAGATGTAAAAGGTTACTGTTTGAATTTCTTTCATCTGACAGCAACAAAATGGTCTTCTGGAGAATTTCTGTCTGCTGCAGGTATAGGATTAAAACCAGGATGCCTTTCTGGCTTTTAACTCCTATTTTGTGCAGAATAGGATAGGTTCATAGGATGCTAGTAGACATTAGAAAGATCCTCACCAAGCTTCTTGCATGCTATCTTACCCATAAAAAGGATCACTCATGGAAACCATCATCACTAGCTAGATGCAATCCTTGATTACTGCTGGAATGAATACATAATTAAATACTCAGACCTTGCTCAGATTGGTTTTTTCTTACCCTGCACAAGAGGATAAGCTTGAAGGAAGGGCAAAAAGCGAGTAAAAAATGGCACTCCCAGTCCATCAAAAACTGCACTGAGCATCACTCTTGATAGTGCAGTATTTGAGCAGGGAAGATTGTCAAAAATATGGAAAACTAAGTTTTCTTGTGACCCTAAGAGCATTTGGGCAAAAATAATGATCAGTAATGCAGGCAAATCATTTTTTTGTGCTTTCAAATCATTATGTGAAAATCGTTTTCTCTTAAAGGTCGTTTGGGTACTGCTCCTCCCAGTACCAGCTAATACATGATTCCACACACTTTCTCCTGGCTGTGCCTGATTGTGCAGAGGGTGCTTCCAAATTCCTGGGACGTACATGTGGGAAATGAGGAGGAAACTGCTCACACTAACCCGGATACCATGCACTCTGTAAGAGAGGAAGGTGGCTGCCTCTGTCATCCACTGATCCCAAAGTGGCCACAAGAGCTGCCAGCAACCCCCTCCGTAGACACCTGTGTAGGTGCTCACCATTGAAAGTTTGCTGAAGGGGAGGGATGTTCTCAGCCAGGAGATTGATCAATGGGCACAGGAGGACAACAGGAACAGCCAGTGGATTTTAAGTTCTCAAAATTCTTTAATAATGGGCAGATGACTGCCCTCTAAATGCTTCTCGATTAGGGAGACTTTCTATACAGCAATTATTTCATACTACTAAATTATTAGACAAATATTTTTGCTAGTAGTAGTAGTAGCAGCAGTAGTAGCAATAGTACTAGTACTAGGAGTAAAGGTTTCTGATGCTCACTTTGGAATAAAAATAGGGATGGTTATTTAAAATCTAACACAAGGTTGGTGAGGAAGTTTTAACAGGAATATACTTGAGCTTCTGTTCCTTGCCCCAACTGAATTTTCTCCACAGCTCCATATTTTGTTCTCCATGTGTATTAGTGTTCTGAGAGCCTGTCATTTCTTATCAGAATGAGAAAGGCTAAAGAGATAATATTTCAATAACATACTGGCCTGATCATAAAATAACTCAATGGAAATGTGTAACTGCCTCAGGCAGCACAGCAGGATAGTCAGCAGTCAGATGATTTCTATTCTGGGTTTCTTTTTTTTATGGTTACATTTTCTGTTATATCAGACATACCCTCAAGTCTTAGTTATGCTTTTATTCAAAAGGAGATCTGCAGTATAAAGACCTACAAAACTTATTATGATATATTACTGTAAAGAAATAAAAGTTGGTGCCACAGTAGCATATTGATAAGGACAGGCCTGCCACATTAATTGACCTTTTTCATCTCAACCACCAGGACTGAGGCCTAAGCATCTCAGTTGCTTAGCAACAAGGTCACTGCTTTCAGGCCTTAAATGCACAAAAAAAAAAAAGTTAAGAAAAAATCAGAAGATGTAATCTTATGAAGGCAGCAGATATTTGGCAAAACAAATTTTTTTTCAATTGTTATTTTACCTTATTCTGTTGATTGTAATGCTTAGAGGGCAAAAGGGAAGCCAGGGTCTGAAGTTTTACTGGTATAAATAAACAGCAAGATAGTACTGAAACCACAGGCACGTGTTCCTGTTCAGTATCAGTCCTGAAGAAATGCTTTTGATTTTTAGAACATTCATGTTTACAGATAGCTCATATTATTCTTTTATGTGCATAAAATATATCCATACATACAAATTACTAAGTGACTCTGGACAATATGCATATATTTTTTGGACAGCAGGATGCAGCAGAAAAGTAAAGAGGGGTTCCTATTGTCTAGATCCTATTTTAACATTCTATCATAAACATTAGTGCTCACTGCTATGTTTAATGACAGGGCTTTAGGCAACACAACATCTCCTAAAGGTCAGCTCAGAGTGCAGTTTGTTTCTTCCCTTCACAGCAAGAAATACAGGGAAAAGTCAACACTTCTTTAAAACTTCAATAAAGGCCATGGAACAAGAGTGCTTCTCTGCCAGAAAGCAAAATCTTTGTACACAAGAGTAGCCGAATGTTCACTGCAGGTTTCTCCTGAAGAGGAATCTTATTGCCAGAGTTATAAAATCTGCATTTTATTCCCAAATAGTCATCACTAAAAATGACAAATGGCACCAAAAATTTCACTTTGTCTTCACACTAACCCTTTCCTAGCCTAAACTTGAGTTGGGAGGCTTCTGTTTTATCAGACCTAGTGTAAATAACTACATGGTTTTCAGTGAACAATATGTAAAATAAAAGCCGGTACTTTCTTCTTATGAAAATCAGTTATGGCTAAATCTAATGTTAAATACGGGCCACAAAAAGGAGAGTTTTTAAATTTTTTTCATTTACAATTTTACTTTAAATAGTCTAGACTTTCTCTAGAGTGTTTTAATATTTTCTCACTGTTGCTACATGACTACAGAAGTATTTGTATGGACACTTTCCACATAATCAGAGAAGCATTAAGGATGGAAGGAGCCTCTGGAGATAGGCTCATCCAATCTCCCTGGGTAAGGTTCCCTTGCATCTTCTGCTCTTGAGGTGAACAGTCCCTACTCTCCTAGCCTCTTCTCATACAAAGCTCTACACCTTTACTCATCCTCATGGTCCTATGCTGGCTTTGTTTCAATGTTTCTTGTCCTTAGAAGCCCTAAACTTCATCCAACACTCCAAGGTGATGCAATCAGGGCTGTCACAACCCACGCACTGTTCATTCATCTAATTTATACTTCTGCAATCTGTCTATGAAGATGCTAGACTGTCAAAAGTGTCAAAAGCCTTACTATAGCAAATATAAACAACAACCACTGGTCTCCTCTCAACTACCAAGCTAGTCCTCTCATCACAAAAGCAATCAGGTTGGTGAAGTGTGGTTTTCTTTTTGTAAATGCATTCTCCTTTTCCTCCATGTTTTCAGAAATGGTTTGCAGGAGGATTCACTACTTGACTTTCCCCAGGATTGAGATGAAGCTGACCTCAATTCACCATGTGAGAGTATCCGTCAGTCCCAGGTATTCATGTACGTCCATTTATTTATATAATTCCTAACCCAGCCTTCTCCTACTGAGGTCTTTCTTGCTCTGGAACTTTCACTGTTCTGAGGCAGCCGGGATTCCTTAAGCTCAGTCACGCCTCTAAAGACCAAGGTGAAGAAGGCATTGAGTACATTGACCTATTGCTGTTCCCTGACACCAGATCAACTGTCCCATTAGTCAGAATGTTTGCATATTCTCTGTAGTCTTCCTTTTGCTGGTGATGTCCTAGCAGAAGATCTTATTACGCTTCACATCCCTCATCAGATTCAAATCAATGGTCTTGTTTTTACTTACCTGGTCTTTGCATACCCAGACAGTGTCCTGATATTCCTCCTAGCTCACCTGTCCCTGCTTCCACCTCCTCCTATACACTTCCTTTTTACATCTGAATTTTGACAGGAGATCCTTGCTCATTTATGCAGGCCTCCTGCCACCTTTGCTTAATTTCCTGTGCATAGAGATAAATAATTTTTGAGTTTGGAGAATGTGATCCCTCAAAATCAATCAACTTTCTTAGACTCATCTTCTCACCAGAGCCATTTCATATAGGATTTTTTCAAGCAGATCCCTGAAGAGCCCAAAGTCTGCTCTCCTGAAAGCCAGGATTGTAATCCTGCTTTTAACCTTTTGTGCTGCTTACCTTTTGCCTTGGTATTTGCATTTTCCCAATTAATGGTGTTTAAATGTGAGGGGAAAGGGGCAATGACACACAGCTATAAAATGGCAGGAAAACTGCTATGGTTGCAAATTGTCCAGAATATAGCAGGATTTTAAGAACACATTCTAGGCAGGGATGCCTCATCAAGCTTTCACTGTATTAATACAATGCCCTCTCTTTCACTTCAGTTACGTTTCTAATAAAATGACCAAAATACCTACAATCAGTTATTGTCTGGAGCAGCAGATGAAACGGGCACCTCAGTACTGCTTTCTGCTCTTGGTACCCATGAGGGGTATTTGAATGCCCTAGTTTGGTCCTCACACTCACGTCCTAACATCCAAAATGGAGTTATCATTAGGGTTACAGTTATTGTAGAAGGCTCTGTATCATATGAGGACTGTACATAGTGAACAAGCATTAGTCTTTTCCTATCTCGTGAAGCTGGAGCATTTTGTCTACACAAGATATTTGAGGAGGTAAATGCATTTAACCAGAAAAAATCCATTTAGAAATTGTGATAATGGATGTCATAGACATTACTAGTAGTGTCCTGAAATAAGCTCCACTTGCATAAAAATTTAAATGTCTGCACACACAGTGTCTAGTGATGCCTTTAGTTTGACAATATTTAATAGTTGTGTGCAGGGAACCCAGCGATTTGCACAGTTGTTGTTTGATCTTACTTGTTGATTTTAAATAACATCAGCAGGATGCTTGCCATGAACAAAAGATCAGCTTTAGTACAATATCTTTTGGCTAATTGAGTTTGGCCTTCTGATATCTTCCTGAACATCAAAATGTTAATCAGTTGTAACAGCTAAATCAGCATGGCAGGCTCTGTCTCTACAGCAAGATAGGGTATTAAATATCTATTAACCTTCAAAGTTACCTGCTTTTGGTATTCATTAACACCAAATATCACCAAAGACTTTTGATGAATTCAAACCTGGCCTGCACGTAAAAGTTCTGTGAAAGTTTCAATGGTAACACTATGGAAGTGACGCAGTAGAGGGGTAGGAGTATCAGTGTAAATGTAGTCACATAGCATGCACAGCCTTCCTGCTGCTTCTTTCCTCTAGTTGTCCTGTGTAAAATTCTTGCCAAACCACACCTTTACTAGTGTAGGTAGATCATTTGTACACCACTCAGCAACATATTACTTCTAATATATAGCCCAAATACATTTCTGGCTTGGAGAGAGAAAGGCCAGTGTAAACCTGTGTTTAAAAGGTAATGGTAAATGAGACCACGAGCTGTAACTATGCTAAGCACAGACTTCAGCTCCAACAGCTTCCAGAGTGGTACATTCCCTTTTTTGTCTTAGTGGCAAGCTCCTACAAGGTTCTGCAGGTTATTTGACTCTGCAGTTGTTAGTTTACCATGATGGTGAAAGTCTGAACCCCAAGGAGTATCACAGGCGAGTGCCCTTCAATTTTCCTACTTAGTCAAATCAATCTTGTACATTCACAGTTGCTACTGGGATGTTCTTTGACCTGCAGGACTGGAAAATAAATTCTTGAAAAGATAATCAATGAGAGCCAGTGATCATTAGGACTCTACAAGAGGAACAGTTGAGTTATACTGTTATTGGCAGTATCCAGCCACAAGTATTTTTAACACACGGGGACATAGTTTCATTGGCAACAGCAGCTTAAAAAAATCAAGCAGTGCCCAGAAATTTCCAAAAAGATATCTGAATCAAAAATGAATTTCGTAATGTAAACTACAGTGAGTCCATATTGGACTCTGAGTCTAGACAAAAGGATAGTCAGTACCTGCACAGGTATGTCAGCTTCATTTTGTGTAGCAGTGGGTAATCGTTTCTCTGCATTAATTTGAGGTCAAAACTGCTCAAGAGAAATATTTCCTTCTACCCATTCCCTTTGAGACACTTTTTCTCCAGTAATCTTGCAAAAGGACTCAGTGCAAAGTTACTATGGTCATTCTTATTGCACACAGAAAAAAGCTGATTGAACTTTTTACCTTTTGGTTATGCTTTTGATCTGTAGCCCACATGAGCTCATTAAGATCATATTATTTAGCTTAAACTTCAGATACTTCACCATTTCTCACAGTAGCCCCAGGCTGGGTGCAGAGTAATATTGCTCATGCCGGCTTCCTGGCATGGCAACATGTCATAAAGTATCTGCTGGGATATGACAGAAGAGGTGGGCTGGGGGATGGAAGATGGAATAAAGAGGCTCAAACACTTAAGAGATTGCAAGGAGAGGTCAGTGTCCATCAGATGGTAGGACACAGAATCCCAATTACTCAGGAATTCTCAGTGTGGGCTGCCTGATGCAGACTGCAATAAATCTTATGGCAGGCATTAGGAACACCTGGTTTCAGATGAGAACACTTTTCTTAGGTCCATCTAAATCAATTCTCTTTCTTCCCCTTGCCTGCACTGATCCCTATCTAGTGCGGGGGAGGAGGGGCAAAAGCAACAGACAGGTGATCTTATTATGGGTCTTGTCAGCCTCACTAAAGAAAAACAGGTAACAGGCAGAAAAGACAAAAAGAAGAAGGTTTAAACTGTGCAATAACTCCTGTCACCTGCCTTGAGATTTGAGAGGAGCTTGGCATATGTCATAACACTGGATTCTTTCCAGCCCACACTCAGATGTCAGATGAGCTTAATGGTCATGAGTCCATCCATTAAAACCTTTTAACATTGCTGACCTCCTCCATAGCTTGGGTCCATTGTTCTACTGGGAGAAGAAGCAGGGAGGTAAACAGAGTTCAACCACTGTCAGCTCCGCTAATCTAAATCAAAATAGTGATTTCAGGGAACTTAGTCTGGCCATATTCACCATAGTCCTACCTTGCTTTTAGAAGACAAAAGCATAGCTCTAAATTTTATTTTTTTTAATAAGGCCATGAGCATTTGACAGTTTACAGATTTGTATATTTTAGCTTTGCTGTCTGAGGTGTAAGCTCTGATTTAAGAATTTTTCCTGGACTGAAACATCAGTAGGATCTTTTTCCTCCAACCTGCTCTTCTAAAAGTTGCTTAATATCTCAGAGGTCTCTACTTTTTCTATTAAATTCTGCTGATATTGGTA
Source organism: Passer montanus (assembly GCF_014805655.1). Classification (NCBI taxonomy): domain Eukaryota; kingdom Metazoa; phylum Chordata; class Aves; order Passeriformes; family Passeridae; genus Passer; species Passer montanus. Next base: position 2,042,938 of record NW_024367261.1, on the reverse strand, counting down.
AAAGATTCAAAATTTACCAAGGAGGGAAAGATATATACACTTACTTGCACAAGAAGAGGGAAACTGATTATTCCATGAGCTTGTTCCTTATCAAGTAGCCAGAAAATCAGCCATCAGGGAAGCTGGGGTTTTGGTTCAGTATGTTGCCCATTTTTCCTTTTTAAGTTTTCTTTTATCCTTCTACTTTTTCTTTTAAAAACAAACAAACAAACAAACAGCCTTCCCAAATTATTTTTTCCTTTCTTCCAAGGTATGGTTTTCCCTTTTAAAGAACTCCCATGAGGTTTCCTGAGGCATAACAGATAATCACATGACCCAGTTACAAATGGAGCCTGTATGTACAGCCACATGGTATCTGTAGCTATGTGACTGTCCCAGCATTGCTGTCTGTCAGCATCTACTGCAAATAGACATCTACTTCTGACCCTGGCTAACACATTCATGTAATTTTCCAGGATGAGAAATGCTAGTTCAAGGCCTTAAACAAGGAAATAGAATAAAGTCTTCACACGCACACCCAGTGGCAGATTGAAGCTTTCTGGCTGCCCCATTGCACCTTGTGTGTGCAATGCTGTGTTCCCAAGAGCTCCTGAGAGAGTGTCACCCACAGCACTGACTGTGTGTAATGAAAGCACTGGAGAATCTGCCACGTGGGATCATTTCAGAAATGGTTCTCACTGAGCTACCTCACTGATAATCTTCTCCCCCTGGTATATACAGCAGCACCACAACTCAGTGCACTCAAAGCTACAGGAGCCACTGAAAAACTTCACAGTAAATTAAGTACAATTAGCAGAGCAAACATCACTACTGCTAGCCTCATAGTCTTGTAATTATTCTGACAGCACTTATTATTTGGGCCATTTTTCAAATCAGTGGTCTTTGTAAATGGATATCATCATAATTAAGTCCTTTTTCAAATAGAATATCCCTGGGTACAGTAAAGATTTGGGGAAGAATGGGTTAGATCTTCTAATTGAAATAAACATTGCAGTGCCACTTGTCAGACTCTGTCAGGTGAATGCCAGAAGGACAGCTACAAAAAGATCCCATGAGCTGGTTCTTCCTGACTACATCAGTGTTTAGATGCTGAATTTTTGAGTTGTATCCAGATGTCACTGTGATACAGACTGCAGGAGAAAATCTGGCTAGTAGTGTAAAAAGCCATGTGTCAGACTGCCTGTGTCCAGCAGTAGGTCTCTCATACACACTGGTTGGGGTCTGTGGGTCTGTGAAACTCTGTATCATTATGGGATGATGTAACTAAAGTGCACAACTTTTCAAACACAGGCAGATCTTCTCAGGGCAGATTTTCTCAGTCCTTGGCAGCCCCTTTTTATTGCCCATTGCCATCTGCGAAAGCATTCTGCACTTAGGCTTATATTTAATATAAAGAGTTAAATCCCAAAGAGTTTGCCAAATAGGAGCCAGCCTGGCTAGGCTGATCACTGGGGTTTAGTGTCTGAAGTTCATCACTGTAAGCACAGAAACAACATGCATCCTTAGGACCCTCACAACAGTTATCATGGGGGATGGGTTGGCATTGTCAGCATCTCAAATTCCTTCAGAAGCCAATGGGATCTGTCCATCTTTGCAGCCTCTGGGAACCTGTTAGCTCCCAGTAAAACTGCTGTTTTACTGCCCAAATATAGATGGAGGTGACTGACTTCAAGCAGCAAGGCTCAAAAAGCTGTGGCTAGTACAGCTAACAGCATAGTTTTTTGAAAATGTTCAACACCTTTCCTACTCTATACTTACTTAGCTCCACCGAGTGACAAAGTGGTGGCAATTTGTATCATTTTCAACCACCTCAAGAGTAAGAGTGAATTGAGGACTCACCTGTTGAAAGCATCAAAATAGAGAAGTGTTAAGAGACTGGAAATTACAAGACCTCATGTCAGAAATAAACTCCAGTAATAAATATTCACATTTGTGATAATTTTCTCTGTATAGTACAGGCCAGGCATGGATAAGTGACTGCAGATATAAGGGGTAAACAGCCAAATAAAAACTGCAAGAAAAAATATCAAAGGATACTATTAATTGTCAAAGTATATGATTTTGACTCTTTAGTTCACAATTTACTGCTGCTACTGAAGGTTTTCTACAGTACTTAAGGCCAGAGGCCTGCAGAATTTTAGGCAAGGGTATGCCAGACTCATTTCTCAGAGAGGAGGGGCCACTAGGTGGCACAAAAGTTGCCTAATTTAAGCAAATTCTCTCGTTTGAGATTGAAAAATGTCACTTCAAGTGATGAACTGCAGCTTTATAAACACAACCTTGTAATGCATCAGCAAGGGAAATACACTGAAGTTCAGAATCTCAGGGTACTTCTGATCCTTCCTGTACATTGTAGAATTAGTGTAATTCTGCTATTGTCTCCTCCCTCAAAAAAAAAACAAAACCTGAAACAAAGCTGCTATGTTTTTCAAAATAATAATTGACTCAATCTCAGGAAAAGTAATTCTGCAAAATAAGAAGAGAAGAAAAAAATATACCAATGCAATGATTCTTGTATGACAAATGAAAGATTCATAACCAGAAAGAGCTGAGAGATGAATTATACAAAAATATGGAAGTAAACGTGACGTATTAAAAAAATTATATTTTGCATTGCTCTGTAGTACAGTCTGAGAAAGCCTCAGTGGCAAGATACCCTAACATCAAGCAGGTAGGATTATTTTTGAAAGAGGTGAGAATGACATCAGGAAAAAGATAGGAAGAAAAAAACCATGTGTGGTGGTAGAGGTTGTAGCAGTGAAAATTTGTAACCTGAGAGGCAGTCAGATATTGTAGAAGTCATCCTTACCCATGAAATCTCGGAGGCACTTAAATATCCCCCTCATTAATAAAAGAGAAACAACTGAAGCCCAAACACTTTGGCCTCAGTGGACATGCAAGGAAGATCCCAGAACTCATCTGACCCCTGGCCATACAGAATGTTGCACAATTTGCTGCTGGGACTACCAACTGTCTGAGCAATGCCTTACACACTACATGAATATCCACAGAGTCATTCTGGTCAAGGAGAGTCAACCCACAATCTGAAATCAGTTTTAATGAGAAGACTTTGATGGGCATTATGTCAGCTTCTTTCAACCTTGGGCTTTTGATTGACTGCTGAGGACTGTCCTTTAGATGATAACAAGGATGCTGTCAGTCCTGCACAGATAGCCTGCACCAGGCTTGAATGCAAAAGCAAGTACTGAGTATATAATACATGCTCTTTCTGCTTCAGAATGAATTTCTGCTTGAATAAATTTCACTGAAGATAGTATTTAAAAAACAGTTACGGATGACACCATAAAAATTAGTTGCTCTTCCCAAGGTAAACTATGGGTCTGATCACAAAAGTGGAGGAGGAGAGGAGAGGAGAGGAGAGGAGAGGAGAGGAGCAGTTCAAAAATCCCCAGACAGAGAAATAAAAAAAGAGGAAAACCTTTGTCAATGACAGCTTTTTCAGAGAAAATGGAGCTTTGTATTGAATATTCAGAGTCCTAGGAACATGATAACATGTTGGAAAAGAAGTATCGTTTTTATAAAAGGACTCATATGAATAAGATTTTGAATTCTACTGCAGCTCATCTAAGTACAAAATGGCCATTCTCCCCGAGCTATATCCTTCAATGAAGCTATGACTAAGGCATGCAATAAGCTGGGAATTTTTACCTTGGAATATTCAAAAATACATGGATTCTCTCTATACTTTTGTTCATGACATACAATATTATCACATGATCAGGCTGAAAATACCATTTATCTGCTGGGAAAAATTATCCCTGGTTCCCACAAGATTGCACTCCATATTAGCATTCCACTGTTAAGCGGTTTATAAAGGTTAATAAATAATTAATGGATGTTATAAGCACATTTCAGATATGATCAGTATATGCAATAGATGCATATTAGTATGTGCAATTGTAGTTGGTTATGTGGTATTGGGCTGCTGTAGTCCATTTATTAAAACAGCTGCAAATAATTTAGTAACTCTTTCTACACTTCTTATATCTGGAAGAATAACATGAAGAGTGACCAAAAAAGGAAGAAAATTCTTCCACTTTCTCAGCAGCACAAGTCAGTTTAATTTGACTTTGAGTTGCTCCTAACACATTATTCAGTTTTATCATTGTTATTTTAACTCTAAAATCTATTAAATGAGATACTAATCCATGAGATTTTAAAAAAAATTTTTGTGGGAGGGCAGCAATGCCCTGAAACAACAGAAGAAATTAACATTTGATAAAAATTCTTAAGGAATTAAACTTGCATATTGTAAATGCAGATCTGTGTAAGATAGATTTGTGAAATAATACGTCTTGTCACTTTCCCACTGCATCACTAACTGGGAAACTGGATCATACAAAAATTTGGATGTAGAATCAGACGTATATTTTCTGCCCATTTTTGATAGGACCAAACCTGAGGTATGTTTTGGTTTCTGGGGATTTTTAAAGATATATATTCTGAACAAAGATTCTAAGAAGGTAGAAGCAAATAAAAGGGGATATACCTCTCTGTACCAGCCAAAATTACCCACTCTGCCTTATCCAAGCTAATAGTGGACAAAATCTTTCTATTTGAACTGGCTGTTGGCTTCACTGTGCTCTACCTAGGGACTCTGACAGACCAGCTGATAAATACTGGAGTGTACAACATTAGTGCCTTTTGCCACACATGCCATCCTTCCTCCAGAAGTTTCTGCCCTGTGTCTGTGGCTGCAGAACAGAACACGCACGGAACAGAACACTGCATCATCACCACCTTTCAGTGGTCCGTGGTTAACCCTGAGGTGCAGGTTCACATCATTCCCTTGGCTGTGCAACAAGGTGACTACCTAGGGCATAGCATGGAAGGGAAAAGCATAACATTTTTGGACAGCAAGATTTGCAAACTCTTTTTGTTCGTCTTCTTCAGGAAAACAGAAAGTTTCTAATATCACATCCCTTATATTTTCTCTTTTAACCTGATACTTAACTTTGTCCTATCCTTTAGGGTGTAGTGATATTTTAGATCTTGGTCCTGTGAAGAGCTGTAAACTGAGAGCAATATCTAATTCCTTCTCAATTCAATCCTTCCCAGAAGATCAGAAACCCTATTCAGTGTATTTCTGTGAAACAGGGGCCAAGACATTCCAAATACTCTTGCCAAAATTTTAGTCAAAATGGGTTTATTACTTTTAGAAATACACATTCACATAATGATTAACAGCAACAATGAGAGTAGTATCAGTAGCACCACCAGTAGGAACAGCAATATAGTAGTAGTTAAATACATACACCTTGTCTATTGCCTCAAGGTTACAATTTCTGGGTATTGAGAAACTGTTAAAAAACTGGTTAGATGAAAAGTAGCCAGGAAGATGGCAAAAATGAATGGGGAAAATTAAATAAGAACTACTTAAGACACGGGAGTTATTTTTGCTTAGATCCAAATTCATGTCTGAACTGACTGAGTTGCCTGCTTACTTTATTTTGCCTAATTATTACCATCCAGTACTTGGAAATTTCTCTCAGTGCACATCAAGGGCTCATTAAAATTTTATTTTGATCAATATAACCTATTTTGCTTGCATTTGCAAGTTCATCAGTTTGTGTTTTTTGGAAACTTCAAGTCCCAGCACTTCTCTGGGGATTTCTGAGTTCCCATAATATTCCCTATCTCTGCAGTGAGGACTATGGCAAAAGCTCTGGCCCCTGAAGCCAATGACAAAACTGATATTAGCACAGTGAATCCAGAATTTGAGTAGCACACTGTATCTTGCAGATTCTTATCTGTATTGCTTTCTGATTCTCCAGATTTATTGCACTTCTGAAAGATGCTGTGTTAATTAACTAATCAGCGCACAGCACTTTCTTTTTAACATAAAAAGGGTTTTTTTTTCCTACTTAATCATTCACCATGTCAAGGAATTAAAAAAGAATATGTTGAGAGGTTTGCCCTTGATTAAAACATAAAATGTGGCAATAAATATTTTTTTATTGGTTATAATGCCTTTATTAGGATAGGGAGGTAACAGACTGTTGGTTAACTGATCATGAAATATGAATTTAAAAGAAAAATATATGGTAGAGAGTAATTTCTGTTGTGTCTGCCTGGTTTTTATGTCTTCTTGTCTTCCTTTAAAAATTGGAGCTTTTCTAGTTTGTTTCTTACTAACTACTTGATATGATATTACCCAAGTCAATGCAGTGAAACAGCAGATTTTGAACTGATGTTAGCACTTGCTTCACTTGCTTGTTAATGCTATTCTGCTATATGGATTTTTAAGCTGAATGAAAAATATAAAATAATTTGCAGCACTGATTTCAGAAAAACTTTTACAGTATCTTATAATTATTTTTTATATATACATATATATATTTCATATATACTATGTCTACTTCATATCTCATATAAATTATCTGCAACACACACATTTACTTGAACTTATAAGGATGAATTGATAGCTTTGCCAAAATACTTTACTGAACTGGGGGGATGACACACACACTTCATTTCAAAAATCACTTACCAATATATTGCAATTATCATGATGAAAATCCACCTAAAACTGCATAGCAAGTTTGACATTTTGAGAAAGCCGTAGTGTTCTAAGGTGTTCATTGTATATGAACAGCACATTACAATATTTATAAAATTTTTTAAAAATATATTTTAGGTATATTTTACAGAGTCTTTATTTCTAACTCCACTAATGCTACATAGTCGGGGATCTTATATGCCTACTTCTCATTTAATAAAAAAAAATCTTATTACTGTAAAATTCCATTACTCTCATGCCTCCCTATGTAGTACAATGTTAAGTACACTACAATACTGAGTCCCAGATGGAATACAATGCTGTAATTCAATTGAGGGATCCTGCTAATGTCCCACACTGAAGAATATTGCTTAAGGGTTTGGGTATGGTAGCAAACCTCTCAGCCTGGAGACTGAATTACAACCTGACTATTCAATCTGGGCCTTTGTGCCACTGCTTGCAGTTTACGGGACCCTGATTTTTTGTAATACATCTGTAAAACAATTATTGCAATAAAAAAGGAGAAAGAAAAAGCACTGTAAATTAAAGTTTGTCCATAAGAATTATGCTATAATAGGACAGCTGAGATTACAACGGGCACAGAACAGAAAAGGAAGGTTTTCAAAATGTGCTAAAGATTACATGGAAGATCTACTGAAGGAGGGTTCAGTCCAGCCATTCCCAGTTCTCTTAGAAAGGATCACTTCTCAAAGATAAATTAAATCCTGTGGGTAGGTTTGAGCCTTGATCTAGTTGAAGAGATAGTCATGAAGATTACCATCTCCTCCCTTTAGATGTCTAATATCAAGTTTGACCCTGAAGCCACCTGCCAAACTTCCAGCGGACTCTTGTGGCACCCAAAGCCTCCAGTCCTGTAGTTTTCAGCAGTAAAGCTTACTCACCACCAACAGGTGGCCAGAAGTGCTTCTCTTGTGGCAGAGATGCACAGCTCATGTTAAAGCCTTTTCTGCAACTCCAGTTGCTTTTGTTGCTGCTGCTCTGCTTTTAGTGGAATATTGAAAGACCATTGGAGCCAGGCACAGGATGAGTAACCATGGCTCTCTTGCTCAGCAATTTCATCACTCTGGCCAAGGTTTATTTTAAACTGGAGAAATTTAAATTGGAAAAACAAAAAAGTGAGTGGTACTGTTGCACAGCACTTTAAAAGCTCTGAGGCAGAGTAAACCAAAGCCTTCTCCACCTCTCAAATGGTGTTTGCCTGAATACAGGAGCTGGTTTTAAAACTATCCCAATCTGTAAAGCTTTCAGTGCAGAATACACCCTTACTAGATCAATACATCAGAGTTATGGAGACACCAAGGAAAAAATTGTAATTGGTTAAATAAATGCCCTTCTCTGTCATAACAGAGGCAAATGAGAGCTGAAAGGAGGCTTGTTATGGTGCTCCCTCTTGAGCCAAGGTGCACTGAATGCGCTGGACTGCTGGGTCACTGGGGTGTCACAAAGTTGTGGATTACCAAGTACCTCTCTTATGTCTCCCTTGTTGTCAAGAAATCTGTACCTTCATAGAATTACCAATAAAACAGTCATAGCAGCAGATTAGGTTTAAAAATCTACCTAATGTAGCGTGAAATTTAGAGTGTATGCTCCAGCGATCAGAGCTGCAGTGTTGACCCATTATGCTCTGCAGTCACATTCTTCCATTTTCACCCTTTGAAGCCACAAAGGGAGGGGGAACAAATAACACACACACTTGAAACCATTTTCTCTTGTGGTTTTTTGGTTGTTTTTTTTCTGAAGTGAGGTTGTAGCTGATAGTGCCTGTGAGGGTTTGCTTACAGCTTTGCTTAACTTTGCTTAATAGAATACATCATGGTTGGTTACTGCGCTTTGTGGCAAAGAAGCCTTGGGTTTTCAGATCTGTGGAAAGAAAGCATCTTCTTAATTTTCAGGCTCAGGATTTAGCAAAATTAAGCTGTCATCCTATGTAAGTTAAGAACAATCAAAGCTTTATCCTTTAGGATACAGTGAAATATATTTCACTGAGAATCAGAGAGGCAGAAGACAGCGTGATAGCTATAGCTTGTGTTACAAGTCAGAAAGCTGCAGCCATGGTAGAAAAGGTATATATGAGACATTCTGCCCTGCCTTAGCAATTATGCTGCAAAATTAAATGTGAATTGAAAGTTTTCCACACTTTCTTCCCCTTCTCTGCCTTGATAAGATTGAGTTGTCATTCCAAGAATACTTGCAGCAGGTCTTAGCTGTAGTAATATTAGGTGAACAGGAGAAGAGATCAATTTATGTCCATATTACAAAATATATGTACCATCTTATTTAAAAAATCTGAAGTTACTTCCTATTCTGACTCACTGATATTTGGATGCAGTAATACAATAGAGCCTGAACTGTGGCAAAACAAGATTCCTGACTTCCATTCTGACAGATCTTGTCAAAGAGTTTGGTAAGCATTCTGTCCTACTGTGTCAAGTTGTGCTGGAATGTCCTGGAATTATCCCCAGTGTGCAAACTGAGCACTGGTTTCCCCATGGCACTTGTAGAAATTGAATTCTCATCACAACTTTGATAAGAAAAGATCAAAGATATGCAAATATGACTAAAGAAATTTCACTTTTGTGGTGAAAGAAAGAATTCTGAAGGAAGAAGTTGTCTTCAATCTTTGTCTGACAGAGTAGTATTTTCCTTTTCTTTGGTTTTATATTCTAAAGAAAATAGAAACCTTCTGTTCTGTACTTTTTGCAAAAATGCAGACTGCAAACATGCATCTCACAAAACTCTTATTCCTACACAGAGATAACTTGAAAAATCAAGTATATTCCTTTCATATTTCTGTTCAGCACAGCAACTTGTATTATTTGAGACCTGTCATCTATTGAAGCCTTCACAAAAGACCAAAGGGTTCTACTTGTTTAATGGTTTTATTCACTATCACAGAAATTCTAGAGAATGCTCCAAAACAACAGGGTTGCTAGTATTTTACTGTTTATACCACATAGTCTGACATAAAGAAGAAATGCCCCTGTAAAATTTTCCAGGGGATTTTAAGAAACCCAGAACTATGTATATATATATTTCAGTCACTGCTGAACTATTACATTTCTTACATTTGGTAGCACTGCCTCAGCACAAAACTATTTTCCACCATATCGTCAACAGTGAGAATACCATCAGACAACAAGGATCTCATTCCCAGATTCCACTGCCATCTGTGAACAAGCTCCAGGGGTACAGAGCTGTAACCACAATCTGGCCTTGTCTCCTGAAGTGAGGACAGTACTCAAATATACCTGCATGACAGTACTCACATATACATGCATGACAGTACCAGGGCATAGACTTTGTGATAATGGGATGGGGAAGACTTACAGGAACCATAATTCTTCCCTTTGAACCCCCCTTTGGCTCAAGGGTGCTAAAATGACCACTCAGCTGGGCAGCCCTTCTTTTCACACCACAGTGGTTGTGAGCAGCTAATGGATCTTACAGCACTTGTAATGTCTAATGCTTTTCTTTATTGCCCCTTCAAGTTATTAGAAGGACAATCTTGGGTGTCAGTGCAAGGAGATTTCCAGCCCTTCTTATCCAGTATACAAGATAAAAAAAACAAAAGACAAAAAACAATCAACCAAACAACAAAAAACCCAACATATCCAGTTTTTAATCTCATGATTTTTAAGACAATTGGATGATACTGTAGAGCTTGGTTCATGATTCTTCAGTGCTTGAGTGTGTGTTTTCTTATTAAACACTGTCAGTAAAATCATACAATAGAAGCTGGTTGCAACCCTGTTGGGAAAATGCATTTCCCCTGTGCAACAAGCTCAGGTACTGTGGGACCTGGTATATAAGCCAGAAGATTTCTGCATTACAGTATCAGGTTATCATAACCTATCTCCCCCTCCCTCCTACCCCCAGAACTCATCTATATGCTAATTTAACATGACTAATGCCGCCCCACAATATAATGGCTCTAATATTTTCAGGGGAGGAAAGAGAGTGGAAAGGAGCTGACGGTCCTGTTTGATTAGTGAAGTGTCTTCTGACAAAAATCCCAGATTTTCTGATTATGAGGTCTCATTGCATCAACACCCTGGGTACATCTGGTTCAGCACTTAACCAAGCTTGCAGTTAGGTTTGAGTTTACTTTCCTGTGAGTCAAATGTAAGCAAATGTAAAATACAATTTTCTCACCTGTTTTTGTGGAAATGACTAATCAAGTCCAGCTGTTTGTTTAAAGGGAAAGGCGCTGTCATTTTTATTGTCAGGGGCTAGAAACGACCTTAGCTGCATCTGACAGAGCTCCCTGCTGAGTTACAAGATACCTGAGCTAGCTGGGATTTGGCTCCTGGGCCTTTCTGGCTCATTCATACAGCCTGGGGAGCTTTTGGTTTCTCCACAAACACATGCATTGATAGTCCCTCTGCCCCTTTCCCCCTTCCTCCCTCACACTCACTGTAACATTATTAAGATATCAAATGCAGCAATTACAACAAGAAAACCCTAATTAGGCAGCAGCAGCTTCTGTAATAAAGGAATCAAGGAAATCTGAAGAAAGAGCTAAGAGGAAACACAACAGAGGCTTTCAAAGCACAGGCTTCTTGTTCTTAAAGGACTACTCGATACAGATAGTCCTCCATGGTTTTCACTTCACCAGCTTTCTCTGTACTTTTCTAGGACAAAAGGAGTAATACCAACATAGAGTCCTGTGGCCATAATCAAATAATAATTGGCCTCGGAGATCACTTATGACAATCAGGGAAGTAATAAGGTTTCTGAATAATTAGGCACATTTATGAATAATTACACTGTTAATAACTATCTAACACATCCAGTTTTAAACTGTAATTCAGTCATTATTGATTGGTTAGCCATCATCTTCACTGCTGTTTCCCTACTCATTAACATCCTGATTCAGCCAGGAGCCCTGCAAGGCTGCATTTGTTCTTTTGGCGTGTCAGAAAAGAGGAGTTTTATTACTGTAACTTCTGAATACCACAGAGCCAGATTTCACTGACCATAGAGGAGGGACATTTTTGGAAGGAAAATATCCTGTCACTTTCTAAATGTGATGTTAAGACAGTGCAAAGATATTATGACAATGTGGAGTGGGAAAAACTGTTCTATAGTGGCATGTCTGGAGTTTCAGACTATTTAACTTTCTGTGTTTGGACTGCAAAATTTCTGAGGTATGGAGCATCTTGTATGAAACTGAGTTAGCAGAGCTAATTCAATATGTCCAATTAAATATGCCCCCCCCCCCCCCCTCCCCAACACCACTGGTGGAAATTATGTTTCTTCAAGAGAGAAGGGTCTGGGGCATAAAATTTCTACCCTGGGAAGAAAGAGTCCAGAAAGCAAGGTCCCAGACAAGGTCCTCAGATACAAAGGAAGCTTTGCCTGCTGCTCTGCGTGTGATGGCACCAGCAATGCCACCACCTCCATCAGCACTTCTCTGTGCTCTGCCAGCTCTCCCATGGCTCAGCTGGAGCTCAAGACAGCAGGATTGTCCAGGTTGTGGCCCTGCCCTGTAACCACCATTGCAAGGAGGAACCTTCTCCTGATGTTTTAGCAGCCTCCTCAAACATTTGTTGTGCTTGTGTCTAAAGATGGCCCTGGTTACATAAATTAGGTAGATAAATGAATGCCACACTTGCTGGCAAAGCCAATAATTAAAGGTAATGCTATGTACACCATCCAGAACACCTCTGTTTTCTGGGACATTGTAGCAGCTTCACACCAGTAGGATAGAATCAAGCCAGTCAGGAAAAGTAGATGGAGCATCCTAACTTTAAACAAGAAGCTGTTATTGCTCCTCTACCTCTTATTTACGCAGCACATTTCACCCTGAAGAGCTGGGTCTGATATGGAGAAAGTGTGAGTCAGGGTCTTGTATGATTTCAATACATTGGGCACATGCTGTTTTTGGAAAAGCATTCAGGAGAGTAAAAGATACAGATCAGGTGCCATGAACTGAAAGTCCCAGTTTGAAAATACAGAAATGCTTTAAAATGGGGATTTTGCGTTAGGTAAAAACCAAAACAGACCAACATGTGTACATTCCTTTTATTTCTGGGACATGAGTAGCATTCTGAATGATTTTTTGAGTAGGTTTTCTTTCTTTATTTGGTGTTTACCAGTTCTGACCAGTAATCCAGGATAGCAAATTTCATGGTGAACATAAAGTGCTTAAATCACTCCAAGTATTCCTTTAAAAAGTATTGGCAGAAAATAAATGCCATAGATAAGTACTCTGCCTCTATGATTTTACATTTCTCTCAATTCTCCTCGAAAGAATGTTGTTTCATTTTCCCTTTGGAGGAATTTACTTTCTGTTTTTTCTCTATAGCTTTGTAAAACATTTTTGTGCCACAATGCACTCGTTTTATACTTCAGATCAGAAAATAAAAAAAAAAAAAAGAAAACCACTTGCTAAGGTTTTGGCTCAAACTGTGTTTCAGACTCTGCAAGGGTCAAAACAGCTGTGATAAACTCTGTTATCTCTTTCATAATCTTCAAGCGAAGTCTTTCTAATCTCCTCCTGAAGGCCCTGAAAGAAGAAAATAGACCAAACCCCTTGGCATGCAAAGTGAGTGAGTGAATGTTGAATGTTTGTTAACCTGGAAGTGACCATTTCTGAAAAGCAGAAAAAGGTCCCAACATATAATTCTAAGAAGGAGCTGTGAAAGACTGACTCTTCTACTTTGGTTTTGATGTGCTAAGATATGGCATGAAAAATGGTTAAGGAAAACTGCACACTTTTCACTTTCAGGGAGCAAAAATGACAAATCTCTATCAAAGATCCAGAAAAGTCCATTATTTGCTTTTCGTACACTGCCTCATTAACAGTAGAACCTATTACCGTCGAATGTATGGAGACAAAAAGATTGGAGAAGTCCATGGGGACTCTAGTGACCAGATATGACCTCAAGCTCGCATACTTTAAACTGGACTAGATTATAAGTATCCAAGGTTATACACAGGCCCTTAAAAAAAAAGGCAAGTCAAGAACATTTAATTTTCTGTAGAGGTACAGATGTTAGCCCTTTTTATTCAGTACCAGTTGTTCATCTTCCATGTCTTTCTCTATGGCTGTGAAAAAAGGGATTGGGAATTCCCTGGTAGAACGTTTGCCTCTACCAACTGATGCAGTAGATACGATCAAGGGCAGAATTTCCTTTTGTAATCAGAGACAACCACTGCTGCTTGGTTTCCTATGAAGACCACATGCAATCTCTCTGAAGTGTTTCCATGATAATGTCAGATTCACCACTTCAGTGCACAGCAAAGTCCTTCATATTTAGGGAAAGGGAGAAGGGTGAACTGAGGGGGAAATAAAGCTTTTGCTATGACTATTTGTTTATTGCTTTGAAGGGTCAGCATTCAGAAATCCTGAGTTTTCTTTCTGGTAATGGTCACTCCGATTGAATTTTGAGCTTGAGTAAATGATCAAAGCCCAGCATGGACTTACTGGGAAAAAGAAGTAGATAAATAGTTGTTCATTTCCATCTTGAATTGTTTGATTGTTTCAAACTCTGTGTTGGTTTAGTGGTCTACATGAGAAATTTCTCTTTTAATTTGTCCAAACTCTAGCACACATTGGCAACCATTATCTGTCTGAGCTCTGAAGCACCACTAAAAATATTCATTTTCCTGAGTATGAACATCTCTAGCATCTGTCTCCCCAGCGTTAGACTCTGCAAGGCGCTGTGTGTGTTCCTTCCTTCACATCACGGAGAAACACCACATTGCATCTGGTGCCTGTACCAGGGAAGCAGAGAAATGTGAGACCAATCTTCTTTCAAAGTGAAAAAGTCACCTTGCACACAGCCACCTGGGGACCCCACACTCTCTCGCCTCTACCCAGTTGTGCACGACACTCTGCCCCAGGCCATGCTGGCTTCCCCCTGCCCCCACCCCAGCCCACCCTTTCACCTTCAATTTGTTCATCCCCACACCACGGATGTCATCGAAAGCAAGGGCCAATTAGCTGAATGTAGTCAGGGCACAGTGATTTGGATCCTGGTTTTTTGAAAAATAGATCCAAAAGCGTACATTCAAAGTGGTTTCTGACTGCAACCATCAAAGGTGGTGAAATGCTGACAACCTGGGGTAATGAGAGGCAGAGCAGAAAGAGGACACTTGGTTGGGACCAAGTCCTCAGGTTAGCTATGTGGGACACAGACCTGAGGTCATGATAACTTCCAGTGGATCCTTTGGTTTCCATTAAACATTAATGTTTTCAAAGAAGCATGAAACCCACACTCCTGATTCCTCTGTTCCCCCTCCCCCATCCATGTCCCTCCTGAATCACAAAGGGGACCTTCTTCTGTTATATTTGGATAATTAATCTGCTGTCTTTCCTCCTGCTACCCGCTAAACATATGTGATTGATGAAGGGAACACATTGAGAATTTGAGATGAAAGAGTGAAGAGAGAGCAAAGCTGGGCAAATGAGCCAGTGGGTTGAAGCACTTGGGACATTAGAGGGTGTCAAGGATGGCAAATGACTTCATTGAAGTAATGATGATAAACATTTTATCCCTGTGCATATATGTGCATTATATCTAACGATCTCAAGCGTAAGTAAGTGAAGAAAGGCACTAAATAAATCATACGAACAGGCCCTAAATGGGAATCCCTAAGGAATAGGATCTGAATTGTAAATGTGTGCCTGAATTTCACACATCAAATTACAATAAGAAGATTGATATTTTAAACAGCTCTGTACTTAAAGGGTACTGTATCTAGTCCTGAGGATTTTTCTTTTGCTTAGGGTTAGGGGGATTTTTTAGTTAAATTGTGTATTTGTGTGTATACATACACATATACACATACGCATATGTGTGTGTAAATTCATTAAATGAGGTACTTTACATATCAGTGGGTTGCTCTGGGTTTCATCAGCATCAGAGACTGGCTAAAAGTGTTTTTTTCTGCCTCACTGAGATTTTTTAAGACATAAATTCTCAGGGACAAACTCTCTTCCATTACACCACAAAAAAATAGAAAAAAAAATCCCTTGCTTTAAATGAATTTACTCTGGACTTGATCTGATGGAAGTAGAAATACAATCTGACACTTACACTAAAACTTATTTAAACTTTGTCCCTCCCTCCCTCAAACTGTGCAGCCAAATTCATAGCTGGTGTCAACTGGCAAAGCTTCTTGAGCTGTCAGCAGAGCGTGCCTGTTGGCATGAGCTGATTTGGTCCAGTAGCTTCACAAATAGAGAATGAACTTCAGTATTAATGGGAACAGGTTTTATGCAGAACAAATTATACTAGAAATGTCACTCTATTCCCTTTCAGTCTCAAACATCCTAAAATCATCAAAGTACAACTACAGTATTATAAACACACATTAATGAATCTAATAAAGTATGGGAAAGCTTCCAGGCTGGAAGAAATGGAAATGTCTAATAAGAGGTAGCAGCGCTATATCCTCACGGATAGCTCTGGCCCCCACTGCATGAGAAGATAACTATGGAGACTAAAAACCTGTGGGATTTCAGCTGTTCTACAGGTTTTCTTGTTAGAAGAAAAGGATTTTCACTTGGCTAGTAAAAGAATTCTGCCCCCAGATACCTCAGATACCGTGGTCACAGGATCTCCATATCTTTCTCCCCAGCAGTTGCAGAAAGGCTGGATGAAGGAGCAGGATCTGCATGAAAGCTGAAGGTCTCTTCCCTTCACATTCCTCCTTGGCAAGCTGGAGTGCTCTCAGTGCAGGCTTTTGGAGATGCTGTACCTGAATTTCCCATTCAGCATTTTTTCAGAGCAGAAAGAAGCAGTGAATGAACCTTTTAAGCATCTCTTCTGGCTTTTTCCATAGATGATTGCCAGACCTTCACACAGTTTCTTTCCCAGGTCTTGATCTTAACTGGGAAATGACATACTGCATGTAGTTGCAATATGCATTGGTTCTTTGTGTTGCTGCTAAGGATGTCCACTCCCACATGCTCATGTGTATGTATGTTATAGCTGCATGCTTATTTATGTATCTATCTTATGTACATAGACAAATACACACGGTTATTTTGCATTGGGGAAATATTTGTACCACATACCACACCATAAGAAATCTAACCCATCCCCTGATTAAACTTTGTCCATTATGAGGAATCTAGAACCCAGGAAATATGCATTTTTCATCTGAACAAAGCCTTTTTGCTACAGACATTTATAAAAATGTATTAATTTTTAAACAATTTCCATGTGCTTGGTGGTGTATTAAGCACAGCAAAAGGTCATGCAGTAACTTTAAGTGTCAGGACTAGATCCAGAACCCACTAAAGTTATTCCCTAAAGCCAATTCCAATCTTTACCCAGAATGGAAAAAGCTATGAATACTGGGGACAAACTACTTTTAACTTTCTTTGTTTTTCAAACTGAATATATTTCAAAGTGTTGCTAAATTACAAGTAAGTTTTCCTATCAGCAGTGCAACCACTTTGTTTTACAGAAAAAACAGAATTCCTTTTTGAAATTAGAAGAGACATATCCACTTATTCTTTATATCAGCAAACTATGCTTTCTATAAAACTGAAAAAAAATGTATTACATCCTGTAGTACCTGAAGGAGTGCTCAATTCTTCACTAGACTTGACTATTGATTGATTTTCAGAAATATTTTGACACAGACCTTTCTGTGAAAAAGTCACTTCTCTTTTCTTTCATTCCTGAACTGGTATGTCACATTTTTCTTTTTGTCACATGATAAATGTGGCTTTGAAAGATTCAAACATCAATACACACATGCTCAGATGGAAACATCTGTATTTTAAATGTGTCCTTTCATCTTAGTTTTCCAGCCAATCTGCAAAATATGTTTCCTGTTGGACTTAATAGGTGTTAGTTGTGCAGGTAGTGGTAATGTAGGAGGTCTTCTGATCTGACCTTGTCCTTGCCATGAAATCAAATCCTCCTTGCAGATTCAGGAATGTGGTGTATCTGGTACAATTTTCTCCACCCTCCAGGAATCCAGGAAGTCTTTTTCTTATTAGATTTTTTTGTTTGTTTGTTTATTTTTTGAAGTGCTCCTGTTTCTTTTTGCCTTGAAATATTTTTCATGACATTGAGTACAACATAACTAGTGCAACACATCTCTTCCTGCCTTCAGCCAGCAGATAGCTTTACATTCTCAAATTCCTCTGGCTTCCTTAAATGCTCAGCCTATTCAGTGTATTGCAGGAACAAACCTTCAGTGGATATCCCCTGGGAAATCAAAAGAAAGATTCCTTCAAGCCAGCTAGCATCATATATATTCAATGAACACAAAGGGGATGAGGCAGAGCATAATCCAGTATTTGAGGGATTTTACTGGCATGATATTGCAAAGATCGTGTTAGTCCATGCTGAGAAACACTGCAGGTTTTGTGAGGGCTAAATGTGTGTTCTCTGTCAGTGTAGGAATCTGCCCTTCACAGTACTCCTGTTTCCTATCTCAGAATCAGCAACTAACTGCCCACCTGCATGAGCCTGGCCTGTACTGATCCTTCAGAGTGCTGGAGTGTAGAGAAGGGGAAAGAAATATTTTACTGGCAGGATTCTTTTGCTCCTCAACAGATTTAATACCACATGCTGGGAACTTTGCAGAAGTATGGAATATACTCCCCATCCCAGAGAAATGGATCAGTAGATGGGACTATGTAATAACCCATAAAACCCATTTATAAATGTTGCCAGCAACTTTTGTTACAGCTGTAGAATCTCTGCAACCTTTCATGGAAGTTCCTACATCTCTGTATGTCACTGCATGTGCTCTGTGGTCTAAGCCACAATTAGGAAATAGTTACTCCACCGTAAATGCAGAATTTGAATGTAGGAGCAGAAATCCTTTCCAGGAGAAAGATGGGCAGAGGGGTAGGAGGAAAAAAAACTTGCTGAAAAGCACAGTTAAGTCCTTTGTACTGTGGAAATGAATCTGGTTTTGGTGCTGGGGGCTGAGTTAGTGTTGATGCACAGAAGTAAAACAAGAGTATTCAGACAAGTGGAACATGATCTGATAAGCCTGGAAATAACTCTGTCAGGCTATGCAGCCCAAATGACATCCCTGTCTGTGTCCTTTCAACACCTTTGATTTGAGTACAACCTTCCCAGAGGAAGGCTTTTCCTATGCCTTCTGTCCTGCTTCACTACTTCACAAACTCCCTGATGGCTGAAGCAGTGCAGGCTAATGTTAGAGGAGGGCTATCGACTTTTCTAGAAGGGACAATATTTCTTCTGTGGGTTTTTTTCTTTTTCAGCCTGCAACCTGACTGTCCTTTCAATATATGCTAGCCAATCCTTTTACTTACTCTGCCAGCTTCAAACAGAAATGAAGTTGTACCTTTCATTTATAAGATGCTTGAACTCTGTGTGTGTACACGAATAGATCAAACTAGAATTAGGTCTGCTCAGGTTTTTCCAGTGTGACGGAGATGCAACAATTTTTATAGACTTCCCAGAACACAATTTCATAAAGGTTGATGTTCACTGAATGAAACTTTTGCAAAATGTATATCCTTATAACACAAATAAAATGCAACAAGATTTGTGCCTGAAGATTCATAGACATGAATAATGTTCACACAATACCAAATTTCACTAAACTTAATATAAAGATTTATATTTGAACTATAGTCTTCAATTTGCACAATTTATGCCCTAGCGGTTACATGGCTGCATTTATCAGAAAGGGGCTGTTCTTATAGGAGGTAATTCTACTAAAGCTTGTGATCATTTGGCTCTTGATCAGTGAAATGAACTGAATCTTATTTTCTGTGTCTGTCTCTTCATATGTTTTCTACCCTCACATGCTTTAGCTCTGGCAAGAAGAATATGTATTTAAAATCAGTATATTAATCACCTGCCCATGAATCAACCAAAAAAAATGCAGGCTCTGCACCTAACACCATCTTTAATATTTCTCCTAGGCATGATAGTTGTCCTATCCACAACATGCATGGATTTTACAAATCAGAAATATTTTATATGTGGAGAAGTAAATACACACCACTCTTGTTAATCTTCACAGTACATCCTATTGTCTAAGCGTTTACTTGTGAGCAATCAGGCACATCATAGGTGGGTGGGAGATCAGCAGTCCTTGGGAAATCTTCAGTCACACTGGCACCTCCAAAGGTCTCATTGTGTACCCATTACCACTGATTGAATGGTGTTGCCTTTGCGAGAGGAATTTTGACTCAAGTAAAAAAATTGGCGAAGCTCAGGAAAACCTGGATCAGGATATAAAGGTGAACAAGTTTACTCTCTTGGGCTATGGCAAACAATGAAGGTCATCGTACAGTCTCATTAATGTGGTCACTTATCCCTGAAAAAAACCTTATTGACTGCTGTGATATCATTTGCATTCATGAATTAATAAATAGTGCTTTCAACTTAATAAGAAAGAACAGAATAATCTTGACTAGATTAGGAATGTTAGACTAGAAATAGCCAGATAACCATGTCTTAAAATAAAACAGGGTAAAACTCTTCATACTTTTCACAAAAACATGATTTTCATTTAAAAAAAAAAAAGGAAAAAAAAGGAAAAAAAATAAAGGGAAAGGATCACCAAGAGCACCTTTTTTTTTTTTCATGACTTATGCCTCTTCTGCGGCTGTGAGCACATTCATTTCTTCATAATCCCTAGCACCGCAGAAGAAAGAGGGCCTTCAGGTGAAAGGTTACCTACATTTATAATGTCAGGCACAGAGGCTGGTGAGGTAAAAGGTAAATGGTAATTTTATCATTAGCGTGCCTGACCCCTTGCCCCGGCCATATCTCTTCGGAGACGTTAGGAACAGCTCACCTGCCAAGATGCAAACACTTAAAGGTCAATGCGCACAGAAATCTTCAAGAGCTTACAACCGAATTGCTGACACCTTTTATTATCACCGCTTAAATAAATGATTCAAGTGGCAAGACAATGCTGAGACTGGTTTAATGTCAAGATTTACAAGAGGAGCTCTTGGAGCACTATTTTCTAAAGTCTGGCTACATGGGTACGATTTTTTAATTCTAGAACTGCGTGAACAAGGAGGGGGATTTCACACCACTTAAAGGAGTTTTAACATGTATCCTGCTTTTGCAAGACTTTCCAGCACTGCACAAGCACGAAGTTGCTCTGCATTCACTACTCCAATGGGAGTAGCAGATTCTTGGAACCACTATCATCCTAGTATATGATTCACAAGCACGAAGTTGCTCTGCATTCACTACTCCCATTGGAGTAGTGAATGCAGATTCCTGGAACCACTATCATCCTAGTATATGATGTTGGAAAACTCATTTGACCTCTGTGCATGAGAAGTTATGACTTATGGGAGGATATGTTGCAATCGAATGATAAATTTTTGGGACACCAGCCACACTCCATTATTATTTAATTAAGTAACTAGGTAAAGATCCTTTCCTGTTTTTCCAAGCTGTTTCCACATTAAAAAGCTCTAAAATATGGACACATCAGCATCAGGGTTTGAAAGAGCACCAACATTTACCCATGCATGCAATATTTACAGGATCAACAACTGTGCTTCTAAAGGGTGAGTGTAATTTACTCCTGACCCTGTATCCCACACCTCCCATTTTTAGTAAAAGGGTTTGCTGGTTCCAGTCAGGTTTACAGGGTCCTGAGTGGTTTGAGATTGGTGTACGTGTTAAAGCTGCCTTACATAATTTTTCACCAATAGAGGATACCCTGAGCCTCCACACCTATAAAGTCGCAATATTTTCTGTTTGACACTACAAACACAGCAACTGATTACGAGCGTGTGATGCAAGTTCTCTGCATCTGTATCTCTTTTGTTCTTCTTGCACAAAGTTCACCATTCTCATTAATCTGCCTTGTCTCCATTTACTCCATCTCTCCTCAGAAATAACATATTCACTTCCTTTGACTTAGTGATATTCAATTTTTTTTTCTCCAGGTAATGTTCCACCTACTTTTCCCATGTATTTCATGAACCTTCTTCCTGAAAGAGTTGTACATCCCTGAAGCTGTCTGATGAAAAGTTTAGTTTCTGCTTCCTACCTATCACCTGTATCACTTGCACTTTTTTCCTGTGTTATGTTGTTCCCACCATCTTCTTCCTGTGCTGCATTAAGAGGTAACATAGTAATAATAGCAGTTTAAATGAGAGAAAAAGAATATGTGTGTAGCCAAAGAATGCATATTTCAAGAAACTGATCAAAACCGAGGACTGTAGTGAAAGTACAGAGAGTGTTTATGAAAAAAAGAACTGTCATAGAAGCTTCAGTCATCCAAGTGCTTTGCTAGGAACAATAGTAGGTGGGCCACATATCTCTGGCTGTTTGCACCACAGCAATATTTACACACAAACAAGGCATTGTTACAAGAAGATGCACCTACTGAGTGTAAAATTCAGGACAGGCTTCTGTTTTCACAAATCTCTTACTTTTTTTCCTATGATATCCTACATAAGTGATCTGGTCATAAGTGTCTTTTCTTGGTTTCATCGTATAATATAATTCTATCTGGAAACATATCAGTAAAAGTTATTGCAAAGCTGTAATCGCACTTTGGCTTTCACATTTACAAAATGAGAAAGAATGTTGCACCTCCAGAGGGCTGCTAAGTATACAGCTGAAATGCAGTTTAAGAAAGCATTTTTGTATTATTTATTGATAATCCCTCATTATTAATAATTATCATTTATTATTATCATTCTTACTAATTGTGAAGCTCAAGGACACCAGAGATTACTACTTATTTAACTTCTAATAAATGAAATATTTTATTTTTCTTTGCCATCTTCTGCTTAAATGGTTTATTGTCTGAAGGCAGATATTTTGGGGAGAAGAAAAATAACCTATCAAAGGTTTTGAAGTTGTGAAGTCCTAAACAGAAATGGGAACTGACTCCAAATCACTTGACATGTTAGGAAGGTTCATCTAAGGCTCAAATTATCTTGAACTTTGACTGGCAACATTGGACATCAGGTGCTTCAGGTAATTTAAAGGCTTCTGCTTTCCCAATAATTCAGCACGCTTAGTTAGCATCCCATCTAAGATATTTTCCGTCATTGCTACCTGCACAGCAGATCTATCAGTGGAAGACAAAAAGCAATGAAAGCCCTGGTATATTTAGTGCCATAGCATGTAATATTACTAGAGCTCTGCCTGGCCAGCTCTTTAAAACCTCACTGATTTGTGGCACCCTCTCCACAGGAGCATCTGGCTGCATAGGCAGAGCTTTAGCAGACACTCACATGCCAGGAGTATTAGGGAATTCACTGGAGCAGAGCCCAACTGAGCCACAGATTTAACTATGACTAACTTTCTGCAGCAAGTTATCTCAGAGGGACTTAAACCTAGCCTGACGCTTAAGCACTTAAATGAGTCAGGGATGTAATAATGAAGTACTGGAATTACAGCTGCCATTTCATAAAATGAATTGTATGAAATATATACTTTTGTACTCTGCTACAGCTTTCTACCTGCTGAGCTGCTTTCATGGAGTTTAATAACATAACAGAACTGCACAAACTGCAATCTTTCTTGCGTTGCACTGGTCTTGTGCATCAGACCTTCTGTACAATCTTAATTTTGACAATACATGATTAAGATATCATAAAGCAGTTTATAGCCATTATAAAAATATATTTACTTTTTTATCCAACCACCTGATGAACACACCAGGTAGTAATAAAATTAATTTTATTACATGCCTTTCAGTACACAAAAGAAATAAAACACTTTCTTTTTTATGCCAATATTATACAACCATGCTTAAGCAAAACATCTGCTCTGCCTCACCTTTTTATGTTTCTTGGTTGTTTTTCTGGTTTGCTTTGAAATATTTCTTTTCCACACCATCACAAACACTCAAAGAGTAATCAATAGGTGAAATTATCTTAGGAAACACTCAGAAAAGCTCAAAGAGATAGAGGCTTCCAACTTTGCTTACCATGCAAAGTTATTTCTTTTTGGATCACAGTAATCCCTATTTGAATTCTGACTGTGAGTGTGTGCAGAACATGCCACTGCCTCTGACACCAGCTGGTTGCTTGCACATGTGGAAATAGACTCCTTCAACATGGAAAGTAAGCATTGTGTTGCAGCTCTCGTCTGGATGTTGACATGCCAAATAATGATGACAGAAACTCTCAATTTTTAATGCAGTACTCCTGATGGAAACCAGCTACTAACAGGTGGGATGTGACAAAACATACCCAACTCAGCACCTTTTCTCTACAGAGAAGGATAACATGCATTTACACCTCTGCACAAAGATGGAAAATGCTGCTCTGAACATTTTCAAGACATGGAAGAAGGCAGAGATGCCTAGAGGCATGCTTATTTTTATATCTGTTGATATTTGAAGCTATAAACTCCAACATGGTGTAAAACATCTCATTCTGATTCCACAAAAAAGTGAAATTGAGAAAAGAACTTGGGCTGGATATTCTTGGCTTGAGAAGTTGATATTCTCTTACAGGATAATACCCTCCTTCCTTTCTGTTTGTTCCACACAGACTAATACAAAATGTTTACAGATCCCAGGTAGTTTGATATGGAAGTATCTGATGTTTATATTTCCTTAATGGAAATGCCAAAACCACAATGCATGAGAACATATCATATACATAGCACTTCAGGATAATGGTTGCTTTTAAACATGGTTACAAGGTTTTCAGGTAGCTCTTTCCTCCATGCCTCTGCCCCACTAGAAAACACATTCTTGTGCACATTTGTGGAATCAGACCTCACCACAGAAGAGGAACAGACAGTCAGACCAATGTAATTCTAATACCTCCTAATGCACATCAATTTTTTTTTGTTGTTTTGTTTCTTAATAACCTCCAATTGCAAAATAGGTAGGAAGCCACGCATAAATTCAGGTTATAGTGTCATCCCCTAAGAGATAAACACAGGCAACAGCATTTTTATGTGAGGGGAGAAAAAAAGAATATCCAATTTTCCACTACAAAACAGGTGCACTCAGATTTTCAAAGTACATCGCACTTGTCTCTCTTGTTTATTTAATCCTAATTTATCGGATCAAGACAAAGAATAGTACAGTTTGGTTTTCTGGCATGTTCATGTCCACAGCAAAAAGAAGGTCATTGCATTTGGGTACTAATCTACCAGTGCAGTAAGCCGTGATTAAAATGTCTTGGTAATGTTCTCAGAAAAGCATTACAACTGCTTGAATCCATATTCATCCATGGCCAGAGAAGAGGGGATGCTAGTCTGGTTTGGTTAAATACATATAAACTTATTCCCCAGTCAGTCAGCTAGAGCAGCAGCTCTGTATTTCAGCAAGCGAAATAAAACGATTGCCTGGGGTCAGGATAAAGCAAAGGTACGCAGGACCATGAAACAGTTTTCACTGCTATCACTGCACTTCAGAGGACGCAATAGAGCTCTCACTGGGGATCACAAGTGACCTCAGCTCTCCTTATAAGTTTCTTACACCCTTAAATATATTTTAATGTCCACTGAGAAGGGGACGGGTTAAATAAAGAGGACAACTGGGTGAGTGGGGGGATGTGTGTTTTGGCTTTGTGCTATGTTCCAATTCTGTCAAGGAGTCTGAGCTTTGGACAAATAAGCAGGGAGAGATATAGTCTTAGAATAAAGTGAAATGAAGGTGCAATACAAAAAAAGATATCTCTGTTCAACTTCACACAGAGTGAAGTTCTGTGTGCCTGAGCCACGCTTCCCCTGCTGCCACTGCTGCGGCTTCTCCTCTTGTTTTTTCATAATCGTCCCCGTTATGAGTCTTTGTTCACAAAGGTGGAAAACACGGAGGGCTCTAATGATGCATTATCACAGGTCAGGGAATGAAGCATATAAATCTCCCTGGCATTTGCCTCTACACAATACCTCTAAAAGGACAGCAGCATTCCTTAAAGATGTAGCTTTCCCCCAATCAGATGACTCAACAAGGAAATGTACCTGTGGGCTTTTGCCAGGATAATCACCTTTTCCTCTCACTGCTCCTTGGACAGCTCCGACCTTGTCTGCTTTTCTTTAGTCTGCTGTGTTTTCTGTAATGAAGACTAGAATTCAATTGTACATCTGGGACTAATAGCTTTTAAACCTAAATTATTTCTCTCACAATTACAGACAGATTGTCATAAACATACAAGCAGTGAAGTACAGAGAGATGCTTTCACTGTAAAAGCCATTTTGAAAGCAAAACTTCGGTCTAATTTAAAGATGTTATTGTTGTTATAGTTGGAGACTGATGGAGCTGTCTTTGAAGACCATGTCAGTACTGCAATTGGCTTAGTTTAAATCAACAGAAACCTGGATTGTACAGAGGAGTGAGAGTAAGACTATGTACAAAATGTCAGTAATCAATGGCAGTTGTGTTATTGTCATGACAGTATGACGGCAGTTCAGTGAAGCAATTATTAATTTTTCATAATACAACTGAACGCAGAGACTTCCAAAGAAATAACAAGGTTTACTACATATTACACAATTACCAAGGATAGAGTAAAATAGAATAGAAAATTCTGTCATATACTCTGAGAAGAATCTACATTTTAAACCAAAGATCATTGTACAAGTTCTCTGCAATTGTAAATGGAATAACATCACCACTGTAGTTAATGCACTATTTTAGACTGGCTGGGTATTAGAAATTTCCAGCTCAGTTTATGATGACTTCCTTCATATGTAGACATTACACTAGTATTGACTCTGAAAATAGCAACATTGTAATTTTGTAGGAATCTAAATCCCAATTCCTTGCACTCTGCGCTAGAATGACCAATTCTCATGGAAAGACAGCAGTGAATTGACCATTTGATTAATACTTACGATATTGCCAAAATAATGGCACTTGCTCCACTGGCTATATGGAATCAAGTGCAATATTGGCAGTTCCTATTGGCTTTGAGTCCTCCATTGATAAACACTTATATTTTAATAAGTTAAATTAAAATTAAGTCAAATGTTAATTTAACTGGAAGTCCACTCTTTTGTAAAGAAAAAATTCAGTGCAAGCAGTGATGGCTTCCAATATGCTCCCAGCCCTGTTGTTATAACTAGACTCACAATAGACTCAGATTGTGTGTTTAAGGAATATGGCTTGTACAGGGTCTTCATCCTGGCAAGGATCCTACAGTTCTTGTGGGAATTCTAGTAGATCTTAACAAAATCATTTTCCCATTCTCCATTTCTTTGTTATGGCTTAATTACCAGTGGACATGGGTGTCATTATTTCTACTGTTCTCAGAACTTTTTCAGAATGAAATCCCATTTATTTTGCATAATGCTTATCTATTTATTTCTCTCTTTCTTGATTTGCCCTTCATCCCACTTCCTACTGAACAGTTTTGTAGCTATTATTAATATAAGCAATATATTTCCTTCTATTTCCAGAATAAAGGTTACACATATTTCTGTACTTGGTGTTCTCAGAACAACAAGTTTTCTCATCATGATGCTTCTAAACAAATGAGCAATCATGTTCCATCAATTTCAACTTTTACTTATGATTTTAAAACAAATTTTTCTCATTCACAAGAGCACATACGACTGTGTTCTTCAATCTACTTATTTTACATTCTCTTTTGTGAATATTCAGAGTGATCAAAGGTGCTTAATTAGGCCCTTGTAAAAATTCTTTGGTTGCTGCGCTTTGCATTGCACTCACAGGATTGTCTTCCTTTTATTTAAGCACAAAAAAATGTTGGTTTGTGCACAGAATTAGATTACCTGCTGCTTCTGGATCATTTAGGTTAATATTTGTCCTAATGAAGACACAGAAGTTTTTCAGAATCAAAGAATCTCCAGGCTTTGATCAATTAATTGAAACCAGAAAATATTTAACCAATAACAAGCAGGTTGCCAGATAAGAAATAAGAAAGGAAAATTTCCTTCATCTTTGGTAGCATTGTAAAACTGTAATTGCTGAATCTAAACTATCATATTCAGCTGTACCAGCTCATGAAGAATATTGCCTGGATTCCTTTTGTCCTTGTCATCAAGTTTTCACCATGTTTATAAAAAAGATGGCACAACCAACCTTCCACCCAGAAATACAGAAGTGCTGATCATACAAGTGTTCCATGCTAGTCACTAAGGAAAACTAACACAGTTCCATGCTAGTCACTAAAGAAAATTAATCCCACCTCAGCCAAAACTAACACACTGAGCAACAAGTTTTGAATTGCTTTCTATGATATGGAAGCAACAACATTCAGGCACCAATGCCTTCTAGTTCTCATAATAGTATTAAGGGGCATTTTTTCAAATGGTTAAACTTTACCTCCAGGCTTTCAGGATCATGTGCTGTGTCATTACCAAGAAAAATCTCACTGCATTAAGAAGCAGCCATTACTTTTAAAAAGCTAGAGACAATGGGGTTTGGTTAAAAACAAAACAAAACCAAGGAAGCCTTATCACATAAGCAGCATGAACTTGTGTGGGAAAACAATGAATATAATGATAATTGACACTTCCCTAACTCTTGTAATAATAATAAAAAAGTATATTCTCAAGCCAATCTTTTTTTATTTAACAGGAATGGTGTTTAATTCATCTCTTTCTTAAGTGTGCCTAACACCAAGTGTGAAACTTACAGAGCCCCTCACCTCCTCAATTACCTTTGTAAAGTCAGGAGTTTACAGTGCTTACAAAAGCCTATCCGTTTAAGCAAAATGAGGAAAGGCTTGACACTGGTTTAGGAAGTTATTCTGCCATTCCTATAATCAAACCTCATCCAGATATTTCACCCATTTAGCATCGTTTCTTTTGCATTAATTTGCTTACAGACCTGATGTTTTTGCCACCCCCTCAGTATTATTGATGTGTAGGTAAAAGTAAATAGAATGGAAGGACGCTGTACATATATGGTAGGAGATTGAAGACAAGATCTTTCCCTTCTTGTTTGCTAATTTGTTGCCATTATGTCATAAACAAAAAATAAAGTCATAAACACCAACACCCTCTTCAAACAGTGAAGAGTCATCCCTGGTATCCAACACAAAACTTTCAATACAGTTCAACATGCAACTCTGACTCACAATACTTATCCCCACAAAATATATCTGCATGTCTGTCATGTTTGTGCTATGTAAATGGGGCAACTTCAGCGTGCAGCTTTCAAAGGTAATTTCTTTCAGCTGGAACAGTACTGCTTCACAAGTAATTGTGCTATATATTAAATGAAGTCCTGAAAGAGAATAGCTCAGCTTTTATATAAGCACATATGATAAATGACCAGCAGAATCAGCTGAGTCAGTAATCAATGGTTGACTACAAAATACATATGTCTGGGAATCCAATAAATTGGTTTGTTTTCAGAAATCTCGTCTTATGTTGAATGTGGTGTTTATCAGCATTAATCTTCAGCAGTGGCTGCCAGTGGGGCTGTAAGTTACTCATTTGAGTGAGCTCCCTGATTGATGTTGTTCATACAAACTTCTATTCTCAAAGCAATATCTACATGGAAAAAACACTTTGCCATGATTAAGGAAATTATTGATGTTTTCATTTTTAGACAGTAACATCTCATCTAGGATTCACCAATAGTAGCAGATTCAGCAGCTTCACATTTTAGATATTTGTGGCAGCATAATGGATTCAAAGCACGAGGTGAGACTCCAGGCAAAACTTGCAGCACAGAGAAGCAGGAGATTTGGGTAATAGCAGCACAACTTCATGCCTTCACAGTTCTGTTTAAAGTCAATCCCTTGACACTGCTGGTATGATTGCCAAGCTGAGGCACAGAGGAACACTGTTGGCACCCAGGGAGACATCCATGTAGAGGAAGAGTAACCACTGATCTGCTCACTCTGCCCTTCTCCACTGCCCCATCCATGATCTCACGTCAAAACTAGAAAGTGTGGAGTGAACCTCCTTGGAGCATTTTACTTTTTACAAGAGGGACATTCTCCATATACCAGAAAAGAAGTTTTAATATCTCATTCATCTGAAGAAAATAAAGCAAAAGAGTGAATTCTTATTTATCTCCCTATCTTTATATCTACTTTAGTAATCTAACCTCCCACACTGCTTACATGTTGAGGTAGCTTTTGAGTTTCCTTTACAATATTTTAGCTTTTTTTTTTTTTTTTACAAATCAGCTTTAGTCCTGTATCTTTTTTTAATCTGTATTTTCATCATCCACTTTGCAATAGACATACATTACTGGAGGAAGTCTGTTGTTGGTTTTAAGGGATATTTGTTTGAGTGATTGTTGCTTTTTTTCTTGCATGTTAAAAGGAGGGAGACTGGAAAGATTTTTTTTAATTTAAATATACTCACAGTTTGGACTGAAGTCCAAATCTGACTGGCCTGGTCAAATATTAAGATCCACAGGAAATTTAAAATAGCATCAATTGCATATTCCTCCCTTTCAGTTAGATAGTACACCTCTGAGTCACATATTTTAGCTTCCCAAGGGTTAATTATTTCAGCTTGGTAGTCTAATTCTAAATATCAGCTGTAGGTTTAAACCCTGGAGTGTGAATCTGAGAAATTGTCTTCTGCTAATCCAACTCCCCAGAGGCATTTTAGGTGATTACAGTCATTCTAGCTGTAATTTATATAATTATAGAAAATCTGATTTTTCTTGGTTGTCTTTTTTTTCCCCATTTGTCTCCTGTTGCCTGGCCTGAAATAGAAGGTAGAGATTTCATTTATGCTGCTAGATATGTAAGTGTATGTATTTTTCCCAAGCTGCTGTATTGATCATGGGATGTTGTGGTGGTGTTTTACCAAGTGACAGCTTTAAAATAATACATCTGTGCAGGTGTACATGAAAGTCAAGATGGGGAAATGAAACAGCAAGACATGCATGATCACCCCTGCAAAAGTGTGGCAAATTGCAGAATACCACCATGTGGAGGCTACAGCCAGTGGTGTACTCTTTTCCTGTTTTCATGAAGACTTTTTTTCTGTCTGTATGCAGAAGAACCTTTCTTGCTGTCATGAGTTGTCTAATCTCTAATCATCTTTCTAATTGTCTAAATGTGCTGAGATTTCTAGATGTCTAATTCCATATCCAAGCTATGCCAAGCCTTAAAGAGGTTGTATTGAAAACAAAACAAAACAAACAATTAAACAAAGCAAAACAAAACAAAGAAAAAAAGAGGTCTACAGAAAAAAAATTCAGAATTTCCCTAGCAAAGCACAGAGACAACCATTGTGCACAGTGCAGAAGATATCTGATTAATGACAGATATTTGGCATTAATTATTAGCAACCTTGTCAAAGAGATATTACATCACAGCCATGAACTCTGTTTTATTCTCCTTTGTTATGGTCCATGGAGTGCAGGGAAGGAGCATTATGGCAATGAGGGGACATGGAGAAGTCTAGATACAGTATTGTATGGATAGACAGTGATTTAATCAATGCTAAAATGTTGGAAAATATATGTCTTTTTTATATACTTTAAAATGTTGGGAGAGGATGGGGACACATTTCCATTTGAAGATTTTATTCTAATAACATGTACCAATCTTCTTTGAGAAAGATGTAGAGTCTCACAACTGTGATACATCCAATTTTATTCTGCTTCTGCTGAGCACCATAGAGTGACTGGACTAGAAAAGATCTCAGTTCAAATCTCCTGGGAAGGGCTCAGAATACTCCTCTGAGTATCTAGAGGATGTTTTATGTCCTGATGAAATGCTTCCATTACTTGGGAAACTTTCAAATGCTCATAAGAGCACATTAAGGAGAGTGTGAGAACAACCTGATAGCTGCTCTCCAGAAACCCTGGCAAGAAACTGAATTAATTGTGAGACATACATAGGTAGGTAGATAGATAGATAGATGATAGATAGATAGATAGATAGATAGATAGATAGATAGATGCAATCCATCTCCTCTCTGCTGTGCTGTGTTACTCTGGAAATGCAGGCAGGAGTTTAGTCTCCACCTCTGAAAGCACAAGATCTGAGAGAAGAAGGGAAGAGGAAGAGGAAGAGAGCAGCTACTTTGTGCATTTCTTTTCTTTCTATCAAAGCATGTATCTGTCCAAACCTTCTGAAGAAAAGAGATATTATTTTTATTGGGAGATAAAGCAGATCCTCAGAAGTGAATACATGGTAGATCTCGGATTTTTGCCCAGGGAAGGATTTCACAGCTGCAATTCTCCCTTGCACTCAGTTTCACAACAGTGTGACACCAACGACAATGGTCCTTTGTTAACACAACAGATAAATGAGTCCTGTAGTGGTTTAGTTACTTAAAAGAATCAGAAATAAAAAAATAACAGTAATGCTTGCTTTTGATTCACAGTATTTTTATTTATTAGAAATTAGCTAATATCATGGTAATCAAATCTTAAGCCAGTAGATCCCTTTGGATTTCCTCCTACTCTTCCATTCCAAGAAAGAACAGGTGAATTACATATCATGTGTTTTTTAACTGGGAAATATTATTCCTTATCAATTTGCTTGCATTAAGGAACAGGTTATATGATATGGTCAGAACAATATTTATTTGTAGCAGTTCATGACCTCTTCATTTATATAAATACTTATGACTCATATTTCTTGCCTTCTCCATCTCTCACTCACCAATAGCTTCATTTTTATTACAAGCTTTTATATTTGCTATTAGTCATAAAACACTTTCAAGTAGATATTTAGGTGCTGTCACCTGGATCTGACCCTCTAAGTTCTATCTGTCCCGTTAAAAATAGGGAGTGAGTGACTGAAAAGCAGAAGAAAAGTAATAACTGTTAAATCACCAAGTAGGTTATTGCTTTTCTTACTCATCCCTCCCCACCTCACCCCCACATACTAAAGAAAAAAAAAATCAAGACAGGCAAGGTTTTCAAATCACATATTCCTTCAGCAATAATAAGGTGGTTGATGCTTAAAGCCTCTCGCCAGCCTTAATCCCTAAATCCCTTGCATGCCATAGCAAATTGAAATTCAGTTTGGGCTGTCCAGCCTTGTAAAGACAAACCATACCTCATCAAAGAGGTGTCTGTGTTGATAAATTGCTCCCTCCATGCACATGACACTATCTCTAAAAGTGATTTGTGTACATTAGGACAGCAGAAAAAGATGAAACGAAAAACCCTTAAGAGTAAACTAAGATGAAGAATAAAAAAGATTACTTGGAGCAGTCAAGTAGCTTTTTACAGAATCAAATTTTGGGAAAAATCATTCATTGTAGTCTCTGTAAAACACAAATCCTGCATATAGGCCCAGCAGACATGACTTACCATGGATGTAAAACCCACTGTGGAATTGCTCAGATATGTCTGCAAAGCTGTTGCGGGGATGGAGTTCAGGAGGGCAAAATACTGAGCAAATGGAATGAATTCTTCTGTTGTCTGATTGAAAGCAAACATATTACAACATTAGCAAGTATTTTGGTTCCTGCTGTTCTAGTGCAGCTAGGATGAAATCTTAAGATGTTGTTGTGTTTTATCCAATGTACAAGACAATTTTTCTCTGAGGGAAGCAGAACTCTACTGCTGTTGCTGCTGTCTTCCAGTTGGAATTTGTGTGTCCTGAGTAGCTATTCATCATTACTTTTTGCAGTGCTCCTAATATAACATACTTTGAGAAAGGTTTGTTAGATTTTCACAGCAACTACTGCTTAGGATGTAAAATGCTGCTCCTGGTACTTCAGGAGTCTCTATGTTTTCCTGATTAAGAAATCTAACTAAACAAAAGCTGAGAGAAATTGAATATGCAGAAAGTGGAGGGTTAAGTATTTTATCCAAACAAAATTCAATGGAATTGAAAGGTGACCATCTGATGGTATCTGTTTTAATAGTAACATTCTGTATTGCAACGATTAGTGTGTGAATATCTATTTTGCAGTAACTAGGAGAAAAAAAGACTTGTTGAAGAATTTACTGTGCAGGTTCTCAGACCCATATCATAATGAGCAAAAGAATATTTTTAGCATTCCTGTGTAGAAAACCCTCTCTTGTCCCCTGCCACAAAAATCCCTCAGACCTCAGGCCCTATAATGAAGAATGGACACAGGTTATTGTGGAACAAATTGTGCAGCTGTGTTTTGAAACTGTTTTGAGTCCTTTTCTCCCACTTCCCACAGTCTTCCCAGTGGTGTTGTGGGCACTTCACAAGAATGGCCATGAGAAAGAATTTGCCGGCCTAAAATAGTTCCCTGAAGACCAGCAACAGCAAAAACACCAAAGAGAAATCCAAAGGAGAAAAGAGATGATTCCAAAAGTAAGCATCCTTTTAGAAATATGTGGGAAGTCTATATGTAAGTCCCTGAAGGTAATTAGATCAGACATAAGAATTATGCTGATCCCTACAAGGACCCTTTGTCTCTCCTTAAGGCTGATAACTCGCATCTCAAAGAACCTTGACAAACAGAAGTGATTGACACTCTCCTCATTCAGACCTGATGTGTCTCAACCATTTTTCCATAATTCAATTTTGTATGCATGATCTGAGTTCTTCTACAATGTGTCGTTCAGAGAATTCATATGGCTTTCCACACCTGATTAATTACTTAACTAATCCTGGTTTTTTTCCACTTTGCAAGTCAGAACCACAAGTAAATTCCTCTATGCAGGCTGCTGCATTCAGATGCTTATTTCAAATATAATATGAGGGGAGATGTAAGACTAAACTATAACTTATATTGTCTGCTTTCTTAATTTGCTGTTGATATAAAAGCAAGGAAAATAAAACAAAGGCAGAATGGGGTGGTTGAGTAGACAGAGTAGAAATCAGAAAGGAAGAAGGGCCAGCCTAAATGTATGGATGCTTGGATGGGTGAGATTTAAAACTGCCCATGTCTCCACAGCCTTATCACCTTTCCGCTGTCTTCTGTATGCATATATGCATATATTAATATCTGTAAATAATTAAATGATGCAGTTCAGATATTTAATTTATGCCATGCCCCTGAAAATGTTTGTTCTAGTATTAGAATTTTTGCCAACAAAGAGTTTTCGTACCTCCATCTTCTTTCACCTCTGTTGTCTGTGGAATCCAGAAAATTAGTATATTTTCTGTCATTTCTATACTCTCTTTAAATTTGTATATTTGGTTTGGAATTTAATTTTGATATTCAGATTAGTTCAGTCCTCCCACAGGATTTCTAACGGAACTTCAGAATATCAATTAGTTAAAATGTTGTTCCTATTGATAGATGTTGATTTTTTTGTGTCATGCATTAGCAGCAGTCACTTTACAGTACCATAGAGAGATTTGTTATACTGGATCCTCTGCACAGACTTGATTTGACCTGTGATGGTCTGTAGCCTGAAGATCTGGTAATTTAAAAAATCAAGAGAAATGGAAGGTGGGAGAGCAGCATGGGAAGTGTCCCAGCTTACAAAGGCAGGTGGAGGGGCAGATTGCTGGATTCACAGCACAGCCAGACTAAGCACAGCTGAGCCAGGTGCCTCACTGCTGACTGCTCCTTTCAGGCAGCAGACAGAAATGAGGCCCACAAAAGCCAGTTTGGCCTGCCTGAGATCTGAGTCTCTGCTACAAGTGCCTTCCCATGGACTAACAGGGAGACAAAGGCAACTGTGCTCCCAGGCACAGAGGTTTCCTTGATGGGCTGGAATCCTTTAATGCTACATGATTGGTGAGAGATGCTGATGGCTCCAAGGGTTCAGCACAGTCCTAAGCCTCAGAGAAATAAAGTTGCTAGATGGCTTTACAAATCAGGTCCCACGCTCCACCTTTCAACCATTTCTGACTGCCATAATGTTTACAGCAAAAACAATTTCCTGGTCTTCTTTTGCCCCTGAGCAGTCCCTCTCCCACTCCCCATTCCTGTTGACCTTGTCAGACCTGCTTTAACTCCACTGGTCTGATAGTTCCCTACCCCTGCTCACCCAGCCCAGGGCTTCATCTCCAGGATTGCTCAGGGACTGGGCAGAGAGCCCTCCGGGCTCCCTTGGAGTGGCACCATGGCAGCAGCTGTCGGGAAATGCTGAATGCTGTGCAGGCTCCAAGATTCCCAGCAGCCAAACACAGCACCAGTGCTACACCCACAGCCTTTTCAGGCCCAGGTACCACCAGCTCCTTCTCACCCTCAGCATCAGCCCCACCACCCCCATACTGTGCAAATGCTTCCGCACTCGCAGGTAAAAATCTCTGCTGAGGTCTCATGTTCACAGTCACCCCCCTGCAAAAACTGCCCCCACCACCTCCCGTATCTTAGAGTAGTAAACCATTTGTTTAATCTCTTTGCTTTTCCCTGACTTCCAGTAATGAAATGCTGCTCTTTCTGAAATAATTTCCTGACTATTTGCTGAGATTCATCTCCGACATTTCATTAAATATGATCATTTAACTGTACAAGTACAAATGTATTTTTAATTTAGCTTACTGCAGATATTATAGATGTGGGGAAATGAATTTGCATTGCTCTAGGACAAATATATCATTCACATATGAATGCCACAAAAGAACAAATTATTAAAAATTACTGAAACTTCCACAAAGATTTATACTTAACATTTCCATTTTCAATCTCAGTGCCAGGGAAACATATAGCTTGTCACTATATCACACATGATATTATGAAGAATGTTTGGAAGATTTCCCTGGGAATCTTTATCAACATTTCCATCTTGGATTTCATGTCAAGGAGCAAAATCTGCTTTCAGAGGGAAAGGTGAATCCAGCTGAGGATTGTTTGGGAAAACTTGGCTTATCAAATAGGCTTTCATTAAAGAATTCCATGACCACACATAAAAAGAGATATCACTTTAATGAAGATAAACTCAAAAGAATAGAGACAGATTAAATATTGATTTATGTATCTAATGCATCTTCCATCCATAATGTTATGTCAAGTACATGTTTGTAAACCAGCAGTCAAGGTTAGAAAACAGAAAAAAGAGATATCACTTTAATGAAGATAATTTAAAAGAATAGAGACAGATTAAATCTTGATTTATGTATCCAATGCATCTTCCATCCATAATGTTATGTCAAGTACATGTTTGTAAACCAGCAGTCAAGGTTAGAAAACAGAAAGAAGAGAAAAAATTAACCACAAGTTGGTTGCAAAGAGAGATTATTTGAACCCCAATATGTGTTTCAGATATTTTTAATTTCAAGAGAATCTGGAAGTGAACTGTTTTAGGTTAAATTTCTTAGAATTTTTTTCAAATTTCAGGACTAAACACTGTTGCTTAGGAAGAAGGCAAAAAAAGTTACCATCAATATACCGTTGTTTTAATATTAGAAGTTATATGTATTAGAACATTTATATTAGCAAAACTTCCAAATATCCAGTTTTGGAGAATGAGGGTTATAGTGTGCTAATCTCTACATAAAGAGGAGAAAAAGGAGACAGGCTCTGCTCCTATATATCACAGTTTGCCTTTTAGAAGATACATTACTTAGAAATAGGTTGATAAATAACATCAGTTTACTCAACAACTCAAAGCGGTGCAGTGAAATATTAACAGTGTATTTCAATCTGTCCTGGCCTTGATGACAGAACTTCAAACATATTTGAATCTTGGGCCATCATTTCTGTACAGTATGGGGAGCTCTGGATTATGAAACTTTTGTTTATATATGAGAGGAATAGTAGCAGTAACACAAGAGAGGAATCATATGCTGGAATTTATATTTTATCATATTCTGATAAAATATATCAATGGAACATTTATCAATGTTCCATCAAATGTAACATTTTTCTTAAAAGTATACCATTAATTTATCTATTTTTTTTCCCTGTACATATTTTAGAAATTTATTTGCATTTTGAACATAATTTCTCTACTTTTACAAAAAATAACATTACAACACAAACACTTCTGATGACTTCACAAATCATGAAACATTGACTTGCAGAGTGGCCCTTCTGTGACTCAGAGCTTCCAGGTCACCTCTTCACAAACTGAAGACCATCATTTCATTGAAAAGCTGCTCTTGGCTCGGCTCTTGTTGGCTTACAACTATGTGTAACAGGTGTCTCTGAAATTAATTTTGAAAAACTAGTTCAAGATGAGCCTCTCAAATTGTTATTATAAATAGACCAGAGCCATACACCCTTTTTTTCCCCAGTTAATTTTATAGTCAGATCACAGTGAAGTGAGTTTAGGATGCTACACATAATGTCTATTTAATTTTAGTATATGTCTGTGAGGAGAAAGTTGGTCTGAATTCATGCCAGTCTGGTTGAGCACATTAGAAATGGATGTACTCAGTTCTTCATGGTTTCCCAGTGGACACTTAGGCATGTTCCACAGAAGGGCCCTTTGCTGACTTCTGTGTGGGAGAGGACAAAACTTTTATTTGCTGAGAGATTACATTGTTCCAGTACTAAGGAAAAGTGTCTGAGCTAGGAAACAGACCAAACAGACCTTCTCTCAGAATGCTCAGAAGCCACATGAGACAGAGGGGCCTTGGATTTTGAGAGCTAGCAAATTGCAAACAGTTCCCACTGACTAGTCTTGTGTCTCTTAGACTCCTCAGGAAACCTTCATCTCCTTTCTAGTTTTATATGTTGGATGATGGGATGGGATGATGAGCTTGCTTGTGGATAGGGCCAGAGACCAGGAGTGCAATTCCTACCTCCACTCCTTACCTGCCAGATGAGCTGAGAAAATCCTTTCACCTAATTTCAGCCCTTGTCACATCACCTAAATTTTTCTAGAATATACCTTACAATTTAAAAGGCAGAAAAACAGCCTCTTGAAGCAGTTTCCCCATCATCTGATAAAGAACACGTTGCAACAAAAGTAAAAGAAAACTTTGGCAAGTGTCTCAGTTACTCAGCTGGGGTCACATTGGAAAAAAAATGCCTGAGAAAAAAACTATCAGCATGAACAAAACAAAAAAAGGCATTGTCCATAGCAGCACAATTGCTGAGTCATTTCAGCAGCTTTTCTGTCAATTTTTCTAGATTATTTATGCTCTGTGCATCTGTAGTTTGACTTCTGTTTTGGTTGTTCAAAATACATTTAAAAGTCTGGCCTTGGGTGTTTACAAAGAAAACTCCTATGGAGTTCAGTCACAACTTAACTGGAAAAACACAGAGGAGAAATTTGGTAAGCAACTTAGGATTCAGCTCAACTTCATTTTAATGCATTTCTTCCCTAAGAAACAATCAGTCATAAAACTGGAGTCTTGCTGGAGTGTCCTTCTAACTTTTACTTGATAGGGAAAATAGATGTTTTACCCAACCTTACAAAGAGTTGTTTGAAAGGTCCTATCATGGATTTCATTACCTGTACATGAAGGCCCATATCAGCTGGAACAAGAAGCACAGCTGCACAACCGATCACACTCCTCGTGTCTGAGAGGTCAAATACCAATAATATTGACATGATAGGAATTAGAGGTAATGGTTAATGCAGACAGGATCCTTACTCTTACAAATATCAGGGGATATTTGCCAGGGTCACTAGTTCTGTCTGTAGCTGAAAGAATAAACAATGAAGCCAAGTAGCAAATATGTAAGCCAACAAGAATAAATATTTGTATCACACCAGTGGATGATTCTGGTCAGCAATAGGACCAAGTTTTGCAGTTCAAAAAAAATAACTGAATAAGGGGAAACCAGAATAATCATGCTGTGATAAATTAGGTTTGTGATTAGAAAGACTGTAATTCCTGGGTAGTGGAAACAGCAGATGCTTGAGGAAATGCCAGGCTAAGGGAGTTAAGTACCAAATCTCATTGAATTTCAACTGCCATGTTAGTTATCTAATTGTACTGCAATAAGAAAGCTGCTTTAAAGGCCCTACAGCATTTTTTTACACCAGTAACTTTTGACAAAGTTTACTTGGGATTTTTTTTTCCCTTTTTATCCCCAAGGACCTTCTTTTCTGAGCAGTGAAAGAGAAACCCTCTGCCTCAGTTTTGCCACGGTCTCTGCAACTTGTTAGTGCTACACTTTGTTTTCCAGTTCCAGCTTATTTCCAACAACAACATGTATTCCTCTGTACTCAAATCTGTTCCAGGATATATGGATCAGAAAAAAAGCAGAGGCAGGTTTTAAAGTTTTTTTTCCTTAGGATGGAGCTAGTGGAAGAATTGTCTTGATATTTGACCAAGCAAATTATGCCAGCTAGTAGGTGCTTTAATTTGTATGCCTGAGGCTTAAACAATGCCACATCCACTTAGGGACCTGAGCATTACTGCTCTGCTCCTGTTACACTTTGTGATATCGGATCGTGTTACTGTGGATGTGGGTCTGTAAGTCCTACTGGCTATGTGTGTGCTTATGTGTGTATTTCTAGCATGGGGATGGGAGATGAAAAATAAATCTTAAGATTATGGAGAAGCAGTGATTTTTGTAATTTAAATAAAATGATCCATTGGTACATGCTTTTGAACCAAATGAACAAAGATGCCACAAGTAATCAAAAGTTTATGGTCTGGAATTCCTTCTAACCTGATGTGATCTTGAATGCAGGATGTCAAAAGCTTTAAAATTGATAAGAGAACAGTCCCAGATCAGCATGACATAGCAAACAACCAGTTGAAGTGCTGAGCTAAATAAGCCACACTAACATGTTGGAGAGCTTATTTATTTATTTTAAAATAAATTACTATCTATAGCTTTTCCCATTAGGATATGTCCCTTAAAATGACCCCTATAATTTGTTTTATGGATTTGCACCATGTAAGCATATTTTAATGAGATACAGGTCATCTAATTACATGTCTGTTTCAAGCACATCATGCATGTTCCCAATGTTCTTTGTTCTGATTATCAACTGCAGCATCACAGGAGCACATAAGTTACTCCAAGTGTTCAGTCATCTTCTGCAAAAAGTTATCACCAGAAACTCTCACCTATTGAGGGTAACACTAACTGTATTTTCTCATCTGCAACTAATGCCCTGCCCCAGTGCTGTCACTGGTATTACTGTGTGACTATAGAGTTGTAGAACTGGGAAAAGAGCACCAAATTCATCAAGGCCAAGTATTTTCGTTCTCCTTTCCTCATGTAAACATGTTTGTCATCTACTTGATAACAAGTACTGAATGAAACCTGTTATGGAGCTATTGTCAACAAGTGTCATGGTATTCTATGTTATCAAAGCAGGACAATACAATAGTAAATATTTCCATAATGCTGCCTCTACAGAAATTAGGAAATCTTTAGAGAGATAAAATACAGAACTGAATGCAGGAGATCTGAATTCTGTTAGTACCTCTGCTGCAGATATCTTCTGTCACCATATTTGAGTGAGTCACTGTTTGAATGCATATTTGTTCTTCTGTAAAAGAGGAATATTGCCATTTGCAGATGTAGGTATTTTTTGTCACACATTTTGGAGGAGCTCTCTGACTGGGATGCTGTGAAATTTCATGCACTGAGATATTTTAAGCCTCTTGGCATTTAAAAATGTGCAGGTGAAGTTCCTGTGGAAATATTATTTAAATTTCTGTCAAGCAAAGTTTTTTTAGATGCAGTACTGATTTTCTTCTCAGAAGTTGTGGGTTTGTCTATGCTTCACATTGGCCCTTAATAATGGTTGAAGTTAAAACAGCAACAAGAGCATAATAACTTCTTGGTAATAGTGAAGCTTATTCTGTACTGACAGGTAAAATACTGTGAAGTTCAGATAATTAGACTCCATTGCCTTTTACAGTCACTGAATGAACCATCACACAGACAAGGCTTCCATAATTTAGTTATAAATGATCCATTAATCCATATAAGCATCATTTCAAAAGCAGAAGCCTAATGATGATGGTAACAATGATAACAGCAACCAGACAGGTAAAAGAAGGACTTGCTTGCCCAGAAGAAATACGAGTGAATTGTTCATAATCAAAACCATATGCAAAAAAAATGCCAGTAGTTTAATTAACTACACTTTAAGTGGAAATAGTG
Organism: Passer montanus; assembly: GCF_014805655.1. Classification (NCBI taxonomy): domain Eukaryota; kingdom Metazoa; phylum Chordata; class Aves; order Passeriformes; family Passeridae; genus Passer; species Passer montanus. The sequence continues at coordinate 2,001,694 of NW_024367261.1, read as the reverse complement.
GAAATGAAGAATTCTTTCCCCAACCATCCAAGCTACCATGGAGGTAAAGCCAAAAATATCTATAAAGAAAGTGTACTGTCAAGTGGTTGGCACTGTTTTTGTCACCAAGGCCTTTATGTCCTGACTGTAAGAACTGAACTCACAGTAGATCACACCCAAGCTTTGGGTAAGCCAGGCAAGGAGGAGAGAGCAGACTCTAGCAGAATTTGAACACGCTGCCTTGCCACAAGCCTTTGTCCTCTATGGATGGTAAATAGACTGTTGATGTGACCTATAAGATCATAAAATAAGGGAGTTCGAACTCTGGTAAAACTATATCAATAATTTCATGAAGAAATTGGTGAGAAGAAGTAATAGATACTAAGCACAGCTCTAGGTTAAGCATTAGCAAGGAATCTTCTATCTGTCACCTCAGGTGCAAAAATAAATATATTAGAGAGAACTCCATTTGGCCTACACTTTGCCACAGAACCAACTGAGCTGAAAAGCAAGTAATCATCAGCTAAAGTGAAAGTTTCAAACCATCATCAAAGGTCTGAATCTTCAGTGGTTTTGCATGCCCCTCTTTATTTTAGAAGGCTCTGAAATAAAATTCTGAGGAAAATCACCTTATTTTTGTGAACAGCCTCTGGTAAAACAACAAAGAAGTTACTTGAAAACCTATTTAACATTGTATAACAAGTGCCCTTCAGGTGCTGCACAACAAGTCAACAGGTAAATTGTAATGACAGAGTCATTTTTAGGGGGCAGGTTTTCGGTGCATTCACTTTGGTACAATTTTCTTCTTGTCATTTTTTTGAAAAGCTTATTATCCATTATTTTCATTCTTTTATTTATTTTTAGCTTTTCAGTCTTTTATTCATACAGTGATGCAAGCAAATACTTTCTGCAAATATCATGCTCTTGCATAAGACATGAGCAGCTCTTTTTGTTATGCCTTTCTTGAAATAAAGAAGCAAATTGTAAAGTATTATCTAAAAAATCACCCAGACTCATCAACCGCTCCCGTAACTTTATTGTGTTCAACTAGCTCTATGTTTCCAACAGAAATCTTGTTAAAATGCAAGCTGAAATAATATATTAATTCCACTAACGAGTGACTGTGTTTAACTGAAAAACAGCCTGACCTAAATTTGCTAAACTGCTCCTGGAGTAGCAGATAAGTGAGCCATGTTAGCTGAGACAGAAGAATGGGGCTCAGAAGACGATTCCACCCCAGCGTTTTTGCACTCTATCTCGGTGACTTCAGGCAAGCCACATAAGCCCTTTTCCCTCTTTCTTAACATCTTCACACTGTTAATTTAAATTGATGTTTAGCTTCATCACCAGGATGATGTTAAATGTATTAGAACCCATGAGCATTGCCTCACAAGCAAGTCCACCCGTTGTAAAACAAAATTGTGACACGATGGGAAATCTGTCTATCTGCATCTTATGAATTCTAATTTTACTGTGAAATTACTCTATTATCAAACATATCAGTGTAAGTGGGATCTACCATACACTATCTGTGCTGTATCATATATTGATTTGCCTTCAAAAATATGGTATTTTGAATATCAGTCATCTCCTATTGAAATGCACACTCAGTGTAACAATAACTGGTTGAAGTGAGGAACATAATCCATCCTATTTTTCTGTGTGGGGAAGAATTATAGACTACACAATTTCTTGTAGGAAACACAAGTATTGGGTGTGAAACTCATGTAGCAAGATTGGAAGCCCATGCTAAGTGAGAGCGTAAGAGGAATATATCCTTGTAACAGGGAAAGACTTTTAAAATCAGGCAGCAGCTAGTGCAGAGCAAGTTTACTTAGAACAGAGAGATTAGGACAGAGACTTATTGGTCCCAAAAATGCTGTGTTGATAAAGGGATTCAGGACTGGCCTGACTCGAAAACCTTTTGGAATTAATGAAAAAATTAAGGCATGAAATCTGTAGAGAGTTTAGTGTTGTAGTCAGATTTGAATTTTTCATTTATATAGGGACAGAATAACTGGGTTTAAGATTTTGTGCAAACTGTCTGTGTGTATCATGTCACTTCCTATTTCTTGTCTTGGAAGAGCTAAATTATAAATGTAGAGTGCCTGCTGTGTACTTACTCCATGGAAGTGTGTAATTAAGCTGTTGGGCAAATAACACCTGTCTGAAAGACCTGAAGCACCCAGAGCCAATATCTCAATTTTTGTGGTAAGGAATAGCAGAACTACATGCTGGAAACACAACATGAATGCAGAAGGAAATATTTAAAACATATTAGCCCAGCCTAAAACACAAAGCCTAAAGTAACAATATTCGCTTATCTAGCTACAATTTTGACGGGTTTTGCACATATAAGCACAAATAGTCAACTGAGAAAATTTAAAGAGAAAAATTGCAAAGGAAGTAAATGTGTGCTGTAAAAATCTTGAGCTGCATATTGCAATCGACCTTGATCTAGTTCCTTGCTGCACTTGGTTATAGTGTTCTTTTTTTTTCCCCTCTCTGGTTCTATCCAAAGCATCTTTAACAAAGCAAAGAGGGAAAAAAAATATTTTCTTTGTATAAATAATACACCAAAACTTTATCATTCTCCTAATTTTATTTTAGGCTTCCTCTACAGATATTTTGCACTTGATACACAGATGGGTTTAAAAGCTTAATTTAACAGCAAGGATAATAACAGGAGCCAACTTCATAGGTCTGAATTGGCTACAGCTATACTATCACAGGTGAAATGGGGAATAAGAACCCAGCAGAGGCAAAGGAACCTACTTCCCATAACCTTGGGAACTGATTATTCCTATGCAATTAATATTATATGTAACTTAGATCAAGGTGAGAATTCATGAGGCTGGTTTCTGGCCAAGGGGAAACATTTCCATGCATTTACTTCCCACGCTAATTGCAAGGTTCTGCACTCATCACATCAAGACATTCTGCCCTCTGGAGCAGAGAGTGCTGCAGGTCCTATCTAGATATGCACACATACATGACTGCTTTTCTGTTGAATTAACCTGGCTACATTATACAGAGTTTATGCAAGCTTTATTTCTTGTGAATGTTGTACTAGGCTGAGGGAGATCAGCTGCTGGTTTAGAGCAAAAGTTTGAATGAAGCAGGCAGACAGTATGTAATTTGGCAGAAACCCCAGCAGTATGAAATTAATACATCCAAATACTTTTACCTCATTTAAATTGCTGGAGTGAGATTATCCCAGCTCAGAGCTTTAAATCCTATAGCCAAAAAGTTTTTGATGTGGAATTAGTGCCCAATTGTTAGATTTACTGTGGCCACAAATTTATTCAGCTAGTACCTTTTCCTCTCTGGGCTGCTGGCTCAATGTAGAGCTGGAGGGCGACCACCATCTCAGCACATCTACATACACTGAAGTGTCTATTCTAAGGAAACCAGTGATTCTCATGGATTTTTTGGTTTTGTTTTTTGAAAGGAGCCTTTCATTTGTCTCAGCTTATCATAGGGTTTTGCTGAATCTCAGGCATGAGTAATTCAGATGGGGAACCTGATTAGGCAAACAGCTAACCCCTTAGAACATTTGAAACTAACATCAGTATGCCCATGCACTTGTCTCTAGCACTAAAGTCCCCCAAGGTTTTCCAAAAGCACAATTAGAAAATGAAGCTTTCCACAAGGCTAGGCAAAAGTTCATCATGCTGCTGCTGCTGATGATCTATTTTTTACAATCTTTCTTCCAGATGGCTAAAGTATAGCCACCCTCCCAAGAGTGATTATGCTGTAGATGAAATCTCTCTATTTTTGATCATAAATTCACTGTAAAGGAGATTTAGTCTTTTACAACACAAGGTGTATTGTCTATGATTAAATAGCAGGTGATAAGAATAATAATGATTCACGGCATGGACAGAAGTCTGTTTCTACCAGAGAAAAGTCAGGAAAGTAGGGAACTAAAGCTGATAATATTTGGATTTGTTAAATCCACTCAGATTTACTGGATGCAAAAAGATGCAGCCCTGTACTGTACTCAGCTAGCAAGTCAGATGGAGACAGACTGCCAGATGCAATCAACTGCAGGGGAATCAGACCCAACAACCTGACTTTTCTTTTATCCTTGCCTTCTCCTCAACATTAGCCTAACTTTTTGGAGTCACTAATATCTGCCATCTTCCCCAGCCCCATGCGGGCAAAGTTTAAATTAGTCATAGCTTTACTAACAATTAATTTAAGAGCAGAACTATATCATTAGTTCAGTCAAGTAATAAACATGTAGAACTAGGAAAATTGTTTTGTTTAAGAGGTATTAACCTTATTTACTTAGGGAATTTCATTTGCAAAAGTTATCTTTTATTGAACTTGATAGCCATCTCACAGCAGGAGAACTGCCAGTGTGAGATGCAAATCATGTAGGAATACAGAACATTTAAGGAAAATATTTGAACACGTGAGGGATTACTGTCTAATGACTAGTTTATATGGATAAGTGAATCTTGTATAGTTCAAGATTTTGAAAAATCTAGCATAATAATGCCATGGCTGTGCCATTCCATGGACACTTAACTCCTTCACAGACTTCACCAGTCTGTACTGTTCCCCTGAGTTTCACAAGTAGTGTCTACACCATGAAGTCTTTCATCAACAAGAGAAGCATGTCCACCTCTACAGTTTCCAACCTGAGGACAGTCAAACAGTAAGAAACAGAATTTTCCTGTTCTTAAACCCCATTAAGGCTCTGGTTCTGCAGTGCATTCACCCACATGGACAATCTCTGAATCCAGTGTGCTCTCTACGGGTATCAACACATGCTCTGAAACCATTTTGAAAGAGAGGAAAAGTTGCAGCAGAACTGACCATGCTCCTATGTCAGGTACATAGCAGAGAAAAAAATTGTTGATTCAAACCCATTTTGCAACAATGTAAGTAAACTCATTTCTTAGAGTGAAGAAAACGCATCTTCAAGCCTTTGAAGTTTTGAATTACTTGTTTTGCATGCCACATTGAGATCATGACCATGTATTTCCTAGTAATAAATTATAAGAATATTTAAGTAAAAGTGTACCAGCATTCTCTTTCTCCCTGACTCAGATTAAAGAAATGTCAAAAGAGCTGGTGCAAATGGTCAACATGACACTGAGTCAATGACAGAGTTTTGGAGTGGTTCTGGTTTCACCCAGATTATTCAGCTTTAGCTTCTAAGCTAAGGACCCCACCTTATTTAACAGTAAACATGTGGATATTACCAAAACCAATCCAATCCAAAGCAGGGTTCCATCCCTCATTTTTAATTAGAATGCATAGGTTAGTATTAAAAGTCTGATGAAATAAAAATTTAATGATTTGCATCTACTGAATTACTGTAAGATTTATAAAGCTTTGTTATTGTGTCCTACATTAAAATAATAGATAGATTAGAGCTGAAGACAGGAATTTTCTAATTAAGATAAACAATTGGTAATCTTAAAGGAAAGGTAAAATAATTGATCCCCTGCATCACCTCCTTACTGACAATAAAGAAGAGTGAACAGGAAGAGACAATTACTCTTTTTCTGAACTACCAGAGAAAGATTTTTCACAGCAGCTGTACTGCATAGCTCTGGCAACCACCTTTACCAGTGAGAAAAATATATACCTTTTGGATTTTGGCAGAGCATACCAGCCTTGGGGTACATTGTAAAGGCTAATCAGGCAGTCTGACAGGAAGCTGAGGTGTTAAATCAGCTAAGAAGGATACTTATTAAGTATAATCTTAGTAATACATTTTCTTACTTCATCTATTTGTAATTTTATTCTATTATTTTAATGTGCATTATTTCCTAGCTAACTGTAGTTTTTTTATCCTTAAACCTTTTCAAAGGATTTAAGGATCTGACAAACTACAAAGCATGTCAGTTCTTAATCCCTGAAGTCAGACAGCTGAAATACTCTTTGTTGTGCCCCATATCTCAATACCTTTATCCATATTTTCCAAAGAGTATCAGTGCTGAACTTCTAATTTTGCCTAGCTGAGAAATGATAGTTTTAAGGGTGAGTGAAAGAAACCTCACCAGTGGCCAGTGTGTGGTAAATGTTTCCTCATTCTCCTAAAGAATTTTGGAAACTGTCCAAATTTCAGGGCCCTTATACTATCACAGAACACAGTATATGTTATAATTTCAGTAGTATGTAGCTACTTCCTGAGAAAACAATTACAAAGCATTTTGCATTTAATAATCTATTGTTAACTGATTGCTTTGAGCAGTTTTAAACGCAATACTGAACTTACTGTACTAATGTGACAAAGTTGCTGCTGGGATTTTTTGTGATCAGAGGGCCCTTTATCCCCCCATTATTAACAACAGCTGCAAATAGCAGCACAAGCATTTTTCCTATTAACAATAATCACAATAACATACATTTAACATCTTCCCCTTAGTGAAATTTGAAGTCTTCTTTACACACACATGCTTGTCACAAGCTCTTCCTTTCCTCATTAACCACAGTTAGGATCAGTGTAAGAACCTCTGCTCACATGGCCTGCATGAAATTATGTTCTTTAGTCTCCCTTACACACCTGCATGCAGGACATTTGTATCAGTGTTCTGCAGGATGGTGCTAGGCAGCTCTTCATCCATTCATCTGTCTGAAGCTGCATCAATGTGACATCTCAGCCTCCTGAAACATATGTCTCTATGCCTTTTTCTTCTTTCTTTGATATTGCTGACAAAGTATCTTTCTTATATGTGCATTGGAATAAAAAATGAAAAAGAGGAGCCTGTGGCAGTTTGAGGGTGCAGCCCAGTTGGATACACATTTGTCCGTGTAGGGAAGGCAGAGACCAGAGATGAGCTTGTCCTTGCTTTCCTGCTGATCTCAAGCAAAGCTTAAGAAGAAAGCAAGAGTGAGAAGGAGTGGCAGAATAGAGGGGCCAGGACAATTCAGTCACCAGGTTCAAGTGTTATACTTCTTCAATATCCTAATTCCAGCCATAAAAAATAAACCACATAAATTGTTTATATTAATTTGAGCAACACATTTTTTAATCTGCAGCTTTTAAATCTTTAAGCACTTTACTACAAAATACCCATACTAGATTGCATTTGCCACAGAAACTGTTGTACAGGAGATGCACAGAGGACTGGAATTACAAAGACCATTCTCTCTCCTCTCTTCTGTTAGCTCCCATCTAGCAGGTTTCTCTGGTTCATGTTAAACAAAACCAGGGAAAGGGTGACTTTAGAGACTCTCAAGTGACTTTTGCTACTTAACTGGTTGGCAGAAAGTCACAGTAGATATCAGCAGGAACACAGGCAGTAAGACAAAAGGGAAGAAAGCATGCATCAGATGATTGGAGAGGCCCATCAAGGAGAGAAACGAAAGAGAAATAATTGCTAGGAAGTTTTCTTAGTGCATTTCCAACTTAGACACATGCATGGAGCTACCAAAGACGGAGATGACAACCAATAATAATGCTTTGCTAGAGAGGCAGGTCTAGGTCACCGCTGTGTTCATGCTGGTCAGATCTGATTGACTGTGACAAACAGTGCTGAGTAATTGCTCTAATCACTCCAGTAGGCATTGTACCTTAGCCCAGCAAAAGGATGATGCAACAGCGGCTTCAGAAGCCTGCTGGCCCTTCAACCTGACATCTCTGACAGCAGCGCATTTGTTTTAATGGGAGGGTTATTTGGAGTTGCTGCTGTTCAACAGGGGGAAAGCCCAATGAGTATTCCTAAGTTGGCCAGAGATAAGGGTCTCATTAAAGTGCTCAGGAGTACTTATTTGCAGGTTGACTTGCTGTGATGATCAGTTGGTGGAAAGCTCTAACAATGAGAAGCACAAAAACATGTCATGGAGCATTGGCTGCAGGTTTGTGTTTCTCAAAAGCAGCAATTAGGGTGGTGTGTCATCAAAACTTTCACATCAACAAAGCAACACATTTGCTTTAAATGAGACAAAGTCAAATCTACTTAAAGGAAACCAGGACTGGAACATTCTTTGGTAGTGCAAGCCACTTTAGGACACCAGACAGTCTAAGAGTATTGGGTGAAAGACCTCATGAGGAATCTCTAGTTCCTTCCTGTTATTCCTGCTTTTTTCTTCCTTCCTTCATGTCAAATAAGTCTCTGCTTATAGCAACAAAGTTTTGTGAAATCTCATCTCTCTTCTAAAGCAGATGAAGCAGCCTGAGATATCTTCATCTTCCTTGTTACAGGATGTCTTAAGAATAACTGCTGTGTAGAAAGAAGCAGTCTCTATTTGCCTGATTATAAAGAAATGCTACTTTTCTTAAGCTACTCAGCCACTCCATTCTCCTAATCATTTCCTGCCTCTGGAAGCCGAATGTGTTCAGGGCTCTCCTTGCTCAGAGCAAGTCTGATGCACACACTAAGCACCCGAGATGAACTTGAGTATCTGGTTTGCTGGCTGCTACAAGAGCATCTGCCTCACAAACAGTATGCACTACGTGATTTTATTGCCCACTCTCTCAGCATCAAAAGCAAACACTGCTTGCTGGGATGAACTCCCAAGTATCTCATCTGTAAGTACTAAGTGAATTGTCATTGAAATATACAGTATAGCCTTCCATTACGGGAGCTAAAATGTTTAACACATGGGTGAGTCCCCTCTGGGGGACTAACACTTGGCAGAGCTGGCCTCCCTTAATAACATGTTGTTCTCCAATGGAATGACTACAATAGATAATACTAAGTGGATGTAAGTGAAAGGCATGCTGGTAAATACTTTGTTTATTTTTACTTACTTCTGTGTGTGTGTGTGCGCACAGGCAGCAGTGTGTGTCAGCAGGGAGTTCAGGCTGCTTGACCTTCAGAAAATAGGTGGAGCTGCAAATACAGCAGCACAGTTGTTTGCACTGCCTTAAGCGTTAATTCCCTTGTAACAGGGGAATTCCAGAGCTGACCCTTAGGGCAAGTTTAGAGTTTATATCACCTAGCTGCTGCCAGGCAGTGGGAGCTGTGATTCAGCTTTGTATTTAAAATGCACTTTTGTCTTAATTATTTGCTGTAAATTTAGGTTGTCAGCATTTTGCAGGAGTATGTGGATGTGCACGTGATAGTGTGTGTGTGAGAGAGAAAAGAGGAAGACTTGGGGTGTGACTGAGCATCAGCCCATTTAACAAGGGTTGTGTCTTCCTCCTTGGTGATCAGTGCACAGGAAAGGCATGGAGTGCTTGGGAAGGTAGCCACATTTGCCTTCTCTTAGAAGGTGAAAGGTGAATTCTAACAGATTGGCCCACCCTGACTAGAGCTATAAATTATGACTGGAAGTCTGGAGAATGACCTGCAGGACCATTTTAGTAATATCACAGCAAAGGCAGCACTTGAGTGTCACACATATAAAGGGATGCAGTTTTAGCCCATGCTTTCTTCAAGGCTGACATAAATATCTTCCTTAAATTAATCTTAAATTAAATTAAAGATTGATCACCCAAAATATAATCTATTGAGGTAGTGAACTCCTTAAGATGGCTTGTCACTGGAGTTCTTGGGCCACTGAAGCCTCTCCTGAGCCAGGTTTTGAAACATTACTATCCTTGTATCCAGCTCCACTTAATTTTATTTAAAGGTTACATCAGGGAAGGTTTGGAATATCAGAAAATTATAAAAACTATGCAGCTTCTATCATTCATTGATGTAAAAGGTAATTTATTTTGACTTATTGGTCCTATATTTTTCCTCTTTTCATACCAGTATTAATAAGTGATTCTGTTCACTTCATTGAAGATAGTCAGTTATATCCACAGTTGGTGCCCACAGATACAGCTCCAGTGCCTTTGATTTGCAAAGCTGCAGATTTGGCCCATGTTCTCAGTGGACCAATTCCAGATACACATGAAGGTTAGAATCTAACCCAACAGGTATCCAGAACGGTTACAGTTTTAATTGTGGGAATTACTTGTGTAGGGACATTACACTGAAATTTGATTATAGCTGCTTTGACAAGTGTAACACTCTGTAGGAAAATCAATCCTGTTTCTGTAATGAAGAAAAACAAGTCATTTTCAAAAGGAAATATGATTATACATTCACAGCTTAGGTTGAAGAAACAGAAGGCAGCTTAATACAGCACAGGCTTGCTCAGAGGGAATATCCACTCGCTGAGGCCAGCATAACAAGATTGGATTCCAGTTTAATGTGGTTGTGACTCAAATCCCTTTGGAGAGTTTGTTTGACAATCTGACAAAGTTATCTCAAGAAAAATAGGTTAAAAAACATAAACTTGACTTCAGTAACTGCATTTCCTCTTCAGCATGTAGAGTATTTTGCCTGGAGGCCCCTGCAGCCCGAAGCCCCATAGGTAATACCACTTTGTGCCTTTACATAAACCAAAATGTTTTAGCAGGCATTTTGCTCCAAGAAAACGTTTGCCATGTGATCTTAATACGGGGAAATAAGGTCTTTCTGATCTCTCTATATGAAAAAGAGAATATGAAGGAGATGAAGTGTAACTGTGGTTACTGCATGGACATGGGCTCATTTCCAGTAATTTCTAACTACTGTTTTAGTTATATTTGAGTAGATGCCTAGTTACCTCATGATGCATTTCAGAAATCCCAGTTTAAAGCTGAATCCTCACACTTAGTGTCAAAGCAGAATGTGCTAAGTGAAAGTGAATGCACAGCACTGCTCTGCTTCCACAGATGGGAAATGGAGGCCCAGAGAAATGTGCCATGTTGCCTTTGGGGCTAATTGCTTAGTCACTGGCAGAGTCGAGTCACTCCCACACTCTGTCTTCAGGCACAGTCACAGAGTAGCAATGGCAGTAATTGGACCCTTCAAGATATTACAACCTCTAACTATTCATTACTGTCCCCAGTTGTCATTTACCATCTTTCAGCGGGTGGTTACCAACTCACAGTTGAGCCACCAGAACAGATTATGTAAATCCTAAAGATTCAAAGCCTAATCAGACAGGTCTTCTCAAGTCACCTTCATCTCCTAGGAGGAAAAGCTGAGGGAGTTGAGTTTGTTCTGCCAGGAGGAAAGAACATTCCAGGGAGACCTTATTCTGGACTTTCAGTACATAAAGGCAGCCTATAAGAAACATGGAGACAAACTTTTCAGTAGGGTCTGTTCCAATAGGACAAGGACTAGTGGTTTTAAATTAAAAATGGGTCAATTTAGATTAGATATGAGGAAGAACCCTATTAGGATGTGGTTGGTGAAGCCCTGGAACCATTTGCCCAGAGAGGTGGGAGATGCCCCATCTCTGGAAGTATTGAAGGCCAATCTGGACAGGACTCTGAGAAACATGATCTAGTTGAAGATGGTTATTGGAGGGGGAGTTGGGCTATATCATTTTTAATGAACCCTTCTAATGCAAACTAGTCTATAATTCTACTGTCTTATCTCTGGTTTAGGTTGAGCTGGATGAACTGAAGTAAGTGTGGCACAGGATATTTTTGGAAGCACAAAATAACATGACCATGATAACAGTATACTGTCCTATCTCCAGGGCATCAGCTGAGAAATACAGAAAACACGAGGTCTCTGAAACCAGCTGAAGATGACCCCAGCACAATATTGCAGTGACCCAAGATGTTGATAAACAATCAGGACAGGTCACAGGACAGAGAAAGAGGATACACACTCAGTTGAACAACTTTCACTCTGAATTCCTGCATGGCTCACTCAGATGATGAGCTGGGACCCTTCCAAAGAGCATTCTGACCTTCAGCATGGTCTTGCTGAAGTTACAAACAATCTTGCCCAAATTGATTCAGATCCAAATGCAAAGAGTCAAGAGCTGCCACCTCTCAGAAAGTTTAAGTCCCTTTCTCCTCAGTGCTCAGTAAATGTCACTGGTTGGGTGGACACCTTAATGAGAAATATTTACAAGGTAATGTTTGGGAACACTTTCTTTCAGAAGTTCTCCTCATACTCTCGATCTTCCCATATTTTAAGTGTAACCTTCTGTTGTGGCTATAGCTCTTCTCATGACCCATATGCCTCAGGAAACAGGAACCTGTCATTTCTTGGCCTTACTGTACACCGTTGAATCAGAAAAGGTTTGGCAAAACAATTAGTTCTGTCCTCTGTTCTCTGCTCATGCAGCCCAGCATGAAACACCATACTCTGGGCATCACATCTGCACTCCTCCATCACCAGCTTGTAGCAGGAAATGGGCACTTCCAGGGGCAGAGCCAACAACAGATCCATGTTGCCACCTACGGCAGCTGGGACTGTGATGCCCTGACATGTTGTGACATTAAAGCAGTGTCTTGCTTGTAACATGGTCACTGTCTAGGGTTTTTCCTGTAGTAATAATTGTCTTATAAACAGAAGCTGACTTTCCTACCACAGCGCAACAGGCCATCATCCCAAATTACACCTGAGAGATGAGAACGAATGGCCTATGGGATACACTGCACTCAGGGCACCAGCTGACATAAGCACTGTCTGATGGGCTGTGAATAATCAACAGGAGTGCATGCCTGCCTGCACCAAATTTGTATGGCCAGGTGATCCAGCAATGCATAAATCCAATCTTAGCAATCATCTGACCACAGCCTAAACATTCAATGCTTGGCTGTATCATTAATCTCACTGTGTGATTTTAGACAAGTCATTTTCCCTTTCCTGAAAATCATTTTCCCACAGCTGGAAAACGGGACATAAGAGGTTCCTGTAAGCCCATATCTCTTGGGGGCTTACTGTCCCACTGCAGGATGTAAGTAAATTCTTCTTGGTTAGAATGAGTGTTTGCAAAGAAATGGTAATAATAAAATAAAAATTAAAAAAAAAAAAAAAGAGAAGTCAAAATGGAGAACAGTTTTGTTTTAAAAGGTTGGTTGAAGGCTGTCTCCAAAAATAATGGGTTTTATTTTTATCCAGAAAACAACTCTCAGAGAAATAAATTGTCTATCTGTCCATCCACGTGATGCAATTAGTCCAAAAGAGCCCTTTCTGAGAGCTGTAATATGGAGCACAGAAATCAGCCTCAGCATTGGCAAACTCTAATACTGAAAGAATCTTTCTGCTTCTGTAATTAATTAGATTAAACTGAAATAATATTTGCAATTTTATCCATCTGTTCCTTTTTCTGTTTTCAAATGGGTTCTTCTCTTTATTACCAGACTGAAATATTTCTGTGAAGAGTATTAGGTGATTTCATATAATGTTAACCTGTGAACCATTATAAAGTTAAAAAATAGTGTGAGAATAGTATGATGAAATTCGCCTTTGTTCAGCCAAATTATTTATTTTTTAAAATTTTAAAAACTGAGAGAAAATGGCATAATATGCATCAGAAGTCACTCTAAACCATCCTTAATAGCTGTTTCAAAATTGCATCTTTTAACCTTTCAAAATAAGTTATGCTAAAGTAGTGTGTAGTGTTGAAGAAAGTATTCCATTTACTCAGACTATTTTTCTCTCACTACCAATGTCTGCCACATGCTGCCACTGTTACTATTGCCCTTAGTGATTAATGGGTTTGCCCATGTTTTGGAAGAAAAGCAGTTTTAACATTATGGGCTAGATTCATTCACATACTGGAACCCCTCAAATCCGTCTAAAGCCTGTTTTAAGCTCATACATACTTTTTGGCTTGTTCCTTTTTTCCCTTCTAAAAATGTATATCTCTGTTGCACAAAATGGGGACTGACTGTAAGTGAACTAGTCCCCATTTTAACAAAGCTGTTTAAGTTAAGACAGTTTAAATATGTGAGTAATCAATAAGCTCAGCTCCAGGGACACGAAATAAGTATGTGAATATAAAGCTCCCTGAATACATGCCTTAGCATGGCTGAGGAATGGGAAGTCTTCTTCATAAAGCTGATCCCAGAGCTGCTGAACAGTGGGGGCCTGCAAATTAAAGCAGCCACCTGTGTACTGAGCAATCTTCTCTCTAACACAACCTTATGAGTTTAGTTGTCATGCTTTCCCCATCACCATAGCACCTGAACACATCTGGAAATTTAAGGCAACCATTTTACACTAGATTCTAAGATGAAAAATGTTTACCCTTGAGTTTTCAACCATGGAAATTTACTTACATTACTTTTTTGGGCACAAAAGGAGCACATATTGCCTTACACACCCACCCAAAAGTTGATGATTTCAAAAAACCCCAGGCCTAGAGAATATGAAGGAAATGTATTGTTCAAATCAAGGTTAAATTTATAATGCGCTTTGATCTTCTACTAAAAAGTAACAAATTAAGAACATTATCTTATGCCTACTACAGATTTAAAAATATTAAAAATTGAGAAACTCCTTTTACTCATAAGGATCTAATGTCTTTTACTATTGTACAGGATTATTTCTTAATTAATATCACATTTACTAGCATTTTATCCAGCAAAGGTTTAAATGTCTCAAAGAAGGTATTTTACAGTTTATATCATTCTGTCAGTGCTGAGATAATGGTGTTACTGGTGTTGCATAAAAATCACTAAATAAGTATTAAAAGTAAGTGGAAAGCTTTCTTGTCATTTCCAATGACAAACAGTCTGCCATGTGCTCATCCATGTGTCTGAATTTCAGCTGGTATTTCAGATTGTGAATTTCAGTAAGTCTTTCAGGTAAAAAGAGAGCAAGTCTCTGTCAAAGCACTAAGTAAAAAAAAAAATAAAAATTACCACGACCACACAAAACTCCCTCTTATTTCTGAATTATATTTAGGGCAGCAGATATTTTCAGATAACAAATCTGACCCAGTGGTCAATCAAACCCTTTCTGTGAAAGCTGTATGTGCCAAAGATTTTATTATTATTATTATTATTATTATTATTATTATTATTTCTTTATTACAATGAAATGGTGAATCTTTTTTATTCTGTTTATTTTTTTCCCTTATACTTGTTTGCTTTAAAAATATGGGTAAAATCCTGCACAGCTTAAGCCCCTGGGAGATTTACCAAGATATCAGTCATCTAGTGCAACTTTCACACCATAATGTAAGTATTGTGGATGTTGAATTTTAAATAAAAACATCCTCTTTCCAAATGCTCTTTAGACACTAAAATTAAACAAAATTAAAAAAGCAAAACAGTCATGCCTAAAAAACTTTTTTCCCCTAAAGATTAGACAGTTTTTGCTCCTGACTCTTCCAATGTTATAATTTAAACACTTTTTCGGTTCCTACAGGCAAGCAAGACAGGACCTGAACAGTGAACATAAAATCCTTGCTTTCTTCTTGCCTCCTTTTGAAAAATGCCTATCAGACAGTCTTTATATGCATAAAAAATACATTTTAAAAAGCAAACAAATCCATTATTTTTACGGGTCATGATTAAGACTTCAATTAGTTGGCTTACTCAGTTAATTCAACTTTCAGCTAACGTTTCATTTTTGAGCAAGAGATATTGACTCATTCACAGATTCACTCATTCCTAACAAGCAGTTCTACTCTATCCTTTAAATAGAGGTTTTACACTTTTCTTAAATCATATCTCTTTCTATTTTCAGGGGATTTTAGTGTTTGCCTATGCATATAGATCATAGACACTTTTGATTTAGATGGCACCTACATGGAAGCACCAAATGATACTCCCTTTTCCATCAGCTGGTGAGGCATTTCAAGAGCATTGAGGCAAGGCAAATTTAAGTTGTGACATTGTAATAGGAATTCTTGTGAAGCACGAAATGCTCAATAAATGAAAAAGGTATCTCTTGAGGAACAGCTGAAAGCCATCTATACTCAGACATTTCTCTAGCATAAGAAAAGCAGAATGAGAAAATGTATTGTTGCTATTTTTATTGATTAAACTTCATGTTAAATTTGAAGTAAGTGTATTCAATGACAGTGTAGTCTCTGGAACTACTGTCTAATCCAACTAACTTGAGGATAAACTCACAGTTATTCAGATTCAGAATGTGTATTCAGCAGCTGTTAGCTGTGACACAGACAGAGATACAGCATAAGAAAATTTGGGAGGGGAAGGATTCTTTATGTTGGGAAGAAGCTTGCAATTTTGCATGACAGGACATGCAAAATACTCTTCTATTAAATAAAATTAGTAATGTGTGAGAGCTAGTGAAGGAATAGCTGACAAATGGGCAAATGGGTTATAAATCTTTCTCCATCTGCTACATGCAAAGCTTGAAGAATACAGATTCATCTCAGAAGACAGACAGGTATTGTATTATGTTTGTGTAGAAAAAGTATTGCGGATGAAAGAAAAGATGCAAAACCCAGCATTACCTACACACAGGCATATGAGATGGATTTCAGAAAAGTCGATCACCTTTTTATTAGGAGACTTAAGTCTGACAACTTCTTTTTTTAAATTGTATAATTTAAATGGCATTATATGGCATTTTGCCCCTCACTTAGGCAATTTGTGTTTCTTTCCATGAGTTAAGCTAGATCAGGCCCATGCCACAGCCTCATGTCCCCTAATAAAACACAACTAGGGACTACCTAGGCCTGACTCTGTCCCTGCCATTAGAGGCACAAAAGCCTCACTTACAGACAGACAAGTAGAGCTGGGGCAATCTGATTCCACCTGACCTTTCCCTTGGAGCACATGAAGGACATCTCTTATTTTGCTCCAAAGAGAGAGGCTCCGGCCTTGGGTAGTAATTCTGATCCATCCTCCTTATTTTCACTAGGAGAGTTCAAAAGTGGCTCCTCTGCAAATACAGGGGTTTTTTTCCACTGTAAAAGGTAGGTATTATTTATTATTCCACACTGCTTTGCAATGTTCATCACAGACATGGAGTCTCGTCTCATTTTTGTTGTCATCCTATGAGTGACCCCAGGGGAAAGGCAGGCAACTCTCTTGTAGCTTGGCCCTCACCTCTTCAGTGACAGCAGCTCAGAGGACTGGTTCAAGCTCTGAAGAAGCAGCATAAGCTTCCTCTATCAGAAGTTAAATGTACACTTCTTCCAATACATCTGAAAAAGGTCATTTATAGCATCTGCTTCTAGAAATGCTGTGTGATCTGTACAGGGCTCTTCTGAACTGGATTTGTCCCTGGCTTCAGATGTGAATTAAGCTTTTCTGACTATTCAGTAGTTTAGTCTTCATCTTCTAATATATCACTCTTTTCTCTCTGAACTGAGGGGGAGGATGGAAAGCCTTTCTTTCCAGGCCCATGTGTTTCCCTGTATGGAAGGAAATCTCCTGCAGATCCAGTAGTGGGCTTTGTTTGGTTTTTAGGTTGGTGGGCTGCAGGCTTGCCAAGCCTGAAATTCAGACTCAAAGAAGGCATTTTTTATGTTCTCTCACATCTCGTTATCTCTTCCCTGCTCCATAGAACATTTGGTTCTTACTTTAGAGCATCAATCTCTGATATCTATATGAAATGCTTCCTGTACACTGTTTCATTTATCAGACCATAAGTCATCTAAGTTAAGGAGGACTCCTTTGTAAACTTAGTCTAATGAGTAAAGGACCTGAATTTCATGCAGACCAGCTGTATGATAAAATCAAAAGTTAATATTACCTACTATGTCAGCTGCCTAGTCCAAATTTACTGTATTTAATTGAACAGTGATAAATTAAACTACCTGGTATAGCAGATCCCCTTTTCTTTCCAAAGCATCCATCACTCCTCCCTCAAACAATATTATATTTATGGGGATTTTAGGTATTCACCTACAGCCACCATAGAGCAAGATGTAAATGGGGACAACTGCAAGAGGAAAGACAAACTGATAGATTGTTAGACAGACTGAATCAGTTTGCAGAGTTGACAATTATATTCATTAACTCAATCAGCCTTCTGTTAATAGTGTGGGTTTGATTGCCGTCTTGCCTACAGGTAAATCTCCATCAAAATTACAACCATCAGTTAGTCCTCATTTTTAGAAACTATATGTGAAAAAAAAAAATTAAAAAAAAATAAAAATCTGTTGCCTTATCCTTTCTTCCAGCAGCAAAAAGCTGCTCCAAAAGCCACGGGAGGTGCGGAGCCACAGTGACCTCAGCCGGCGCTGCAGGGACCGTGCGGCACGGGCGGCCCGGCGGGGATCGCGTCCACAGCTGTGCCGTGCCGTGCTTCCAGCGGCAGCGTGCCCTGCATTCTCCCGCCCCCTGCCACTGCTCTTGCTCCCCGATAAAATCCAGGTGCGGGATCTGATATGTCAGACCGGGCTGAAATATTTTCCAACTCCCGATCCTCAGACCCTCTGAGAAACAGGGTTCAGGATGGCCACACCTCCAGTGTCGCTGGGTGAGGATGTACAGCAGTAACTAGGCAGATGTTGGCTGGTACCAGCGAGAACAGTGTATTATGGGCTAAAATTAATATTACTATTTTTGCAGGAACTTGTAGCAGGCTTTTTGAAACTGTCCCCTAATATATACTAATAAATAGCACATATGCTGATGTCAGCCTCAAATTTAAGGTCTGTGGTGACATGAAAAAAATTATTCTCAGTAAAATTCTCTATGAAGTAAATTGATTTCATAAAAATGTCTACACTTTACAAAATTATATATCTGATATTCTTATACTGTGAATTCTCAAGTCATAGTCCATAACTATTCAGTACATCTTCATTAAAAAAACAATGCTGTTAAGGGCACTAACATACACATTCCAAGGTGAATGGTGATCATTTCTGTCCAGGCACTCATTTTCATATTTCTGCACACATTTTGTGCTAATTTTTTGAACTGAGATCATTATGTTTGCAAATAACAGGATCATCGTTTTCACCTAAAAGCATCTTTTAGTTTCGCTTGTGAAGTTTCCATCATTTAAAAATACATCATGTGTTGCTGAAGCCATATAAATGTGAGTCAGTCTTAGTTTTGTGGATAATAGAAACATATTTTTTTCTACTGATAAGGAATAAAACCAAGATATTTTATTTCTCAACACAGCAAATAAACTGTGTGTAGACCAGAATGTACAGACTGTACACTTAGCTAAGACAAATGCATCTTGTTCTATTTACACTCATGAGCTATTGTAGATTTCCACCAACCCAAGAATCAAGCTTCCTGTGTGTTCAGGGGCAAGGTCTCTGTAGTCCACAATCCTCATAAAATCTAAGCCATCTTTTCCTGGCCCAGGTTCACATGCTGTTCAACAGAAAGCCTGTTGTTGGGAGCTGGAGTAGGTCAGAGCAGCATGCTGTGCTGTAAGAAAAGGTCACTCAGAGGGCTGAAGACAGGGCAGTTGAGGTTGGAAAGTGGGAAGAGCAATCTGGGAATGGGGCACAGCCAGTGTTCACAGTGAACTAGTTCACATCAACTCTGCGGCAAAGTTTCCAGGGAGCCACAGTTTCACCCTGAAGCTATTTCTCATTGAAGAAAATTTTGAGAAGTGATTCTGTACCCCTTATTCAGAAGAAATTCTCTAAGAACTTACACTGGTGTAGAGAGATATGACATTTTTTTTGTCTGATATGGTGGATCTGGGCCCTTTAGATCTGACCACTTGTGTCCAGAAGCTTTAAACCTGAACTGCATTTATTTTACACAACCACAAGCCAGTAGTGCAAGTTTCCTTTCCCCTTTTTGAATTAAGGAATCTATACATGCCCTCGGCTTGTTGTTTTGGTTTTTCTACTTGCATCATCTGGAGAACTGGAAATGATGCAGAGGTTGTCCATCTGTCAGAAAAATGTAATTTTTTAGTCAAATTCCACCCTACTATCAGGAGAATAGACATTTCCTTTCTATCTGCAGCCTAAGTCAGTTTTCTTTTTTGTGCTCTAATGTGCTTCTGACCAACCAAGGGGTTTTTTGCTGTTTTTTTTGGCAGGGTGGATGTTGGCTTATTGGTTATGAGAGCCTGTACAATCACTGCGGTGGAAATAAAAAGCCCTGACACTAGAGCGGTAGAAATAACAATGTTGGTTTCTTCCCACTAAGTGGAAATAACATGCTTTGTTCCACCAATTTGAGGTACAGAATACCTGACATGAGATGGTGTATAACATTTTGCATTTTTTCTGGGAAAATGTCTCAGCCACACTGCACTGTGCCAAAGCAAAACTGCACCAAAAATGACCAGGTAAAAGGTCAATGATAACAGGACAGATTCTCAGGGATGAGGTAAATTGGAAGCATGATGTTTACAAGGACTTGTATCAATTGATAATGTGTCCCAAAACACTTATTTCACTGACTAGCTAATAGTCAGATCTTGAGCATTGGGCACAAATACCCCTATGTGAAATCTTTTAAAAGACTGTCTCTAAACTCCAAAAAATAAATATATAATGAGTGATAGACACTTTCAATAACTGATCACATATAACTGACAGGAAGGAATGGTGAGCCCAGTTGAATAAATCATGCAGCTTGCTGAACTTGATAGCATCATATATTTTTAAGGTAAGCCCTCATGGATTTTGAATAAATCTAGGAATCACTCAGAAAAAGGCATACTTTTGCCTGTTCCTTATCTCACTGCATTGAGGTAATAAAAAGCCAATAAGTTGTCAGATTCACCTATTTCTTTCACTGTCTCCTTTGCAATTCTGCATGGTTACAGACAATAAGGAACAAAATCTTTCTACTACTGACTTGCAACATCATTTTTAGTATATACTCTCTTAAAGGACTTAAAAATATCTGGAGTTAAAAAGTATTCTAAAATTTTAGAGGGACCCTAGATGTATTAAGATTAATGCAAACATGAGGAAATACAAATATCTACTTCAGTGGACAGTGAATCAGGACTGACCTAATGCGGGAGAGGCTGAACAGGACGAGAGTATTTTAAAAATACATCAATCAGCAGCATTTCCATGAGGAAATTTTAAAACATAATTCCTAAAAAGGAAAAATAAATTATTCTTTTTAAGGTTTTTCCATTCCCTTTTCTCCACAAATTTTTAAATATTTTTATAGTCTCATTTAGAGTAAATCCTACAAAACTGTTGTCCAAGACTTCTTGAACTTTCCTTCCTATTTGTTGGCAATTGAAACTGAAAGCAAGTGTCACTTGGCATATCCAGTGGGAATATCCACTGGGGTCAGCAGTACCTTCGTTCAGACCCTGGGACTTCGTGCCAGCTTTGTGAGCACAGATGGGGCTGTACAATGGCAGGGGACCAGCCTGGTTACTTGTCTGCCTCTCTCTCTCCCATGACACTGAGTACGAGCAGGGCACTGGGCAGTGCTGGTGAAGCCAAGGGGAGCACCTTTGAATCACCCCAGTCATTGGGCTGCCCTCCTGTTAATGGCATGGCAACAGCAAATTTAAAATCAATTGCCATTATATAACACTCTCCATTTGTCAGCTCACAAGACAGACGTTTCCACTTTTCTGTGTTGGTTAAGCTGGAGCATAAATAACTGACTTTCCAAAGATTATCAATAACCTCTGTATTAATTAAATAACAGACTGAAACCTCAGCAGGCAGAAGTGGTCTGGGGACTGTGGCATTAGCCCAGCATGAGAAAGACTCATGCTCTTCTGCTATGTTTTCCTGGGTAACCTTGAGCAAACCACTTACTTACCCTGTTGTGTCCTGTTTGGCCAAACTGAACAACTAACCCTCCCTTGTTCCACAAGAGGGTTTGGTGTAAGAGTAACTATATCAAAGGTAAGAGCACACAGTCTGTGTAAGGGCTGTGATATAGTGTAATTGCACTATAAGACATGTATATCACAGTCTGTGATATACATGTCTTCTAGTGCAATTACAGTTATGAGATGTTTTTTGAACTTTGGTCTGGTCACCTTTCATCTTCCCTTGAAATAAACTGGGTTTTTTGCTGAAGTATAAGTCTATGCAGTCTTCACAAAAATCTGATCAGAGTATTTGTTTGAAATTTTTCTCAGACTGGCCTGAAGTAAAAGAGAGACATGTGAGTGGAAGATGAAGCTATATATGGATGCTTTTCTGTTACA
The DNA here is from genome assembly GCF_014805655.1 of Passer montanus. NCBI lineage: Eukaryota > Metazoa > Chordata > Aves > Passeriformes > Passeridae > Passer > Passer montanus. The sequence goes on along the minus strand of NW_024367261.1, from coordinate 1,979,975 downwards.
GCTCCTGGATCAGATTCTCAGCTGATAGAGCTACAGGGTAATTGGATTACAATTAATATAAATCTCCTAATTGATACCACCTAAGAATCTAATCCCATCTTCTAAAATCAGACGTTTTTTGCAGAGGACTGTGATTCTTATAATGTTTTTTCTGTCTGTTTGTTAAAAGATGTAATGAGAAAACAGGACGAGCTTTAACAGTGAACTTCTGGGCTTTTCTGAATTTCAGTTTACTCTTACTGTAATATCTTTTTTTATGTCACAACTAGACTGCAGATAGAAAGGCTGACTGTGTCGAGGGAATTTGGTGTTTTACATTTAGAAGGAACATTTAATGAATTATGCTGCCCCCAGATAACCCCTATTTCATTTGTATATAATGCTCAGGGCTAAGGATTGTCTTCCTGATCCTTCTCAGATGTTAGGCAATACAATTCAAGAGTGGTCAAATTACTGCTCACATCCTTACTTCAATTCTGCAAGTGCTGAGTGCCTTAACTCCCACTGAGGACATAAAATGGCTTAAATACAATAATAATCTTAAATTTATCAAAGGCATAAAGTTCAGAGTGAAATCAAATACTTAACTTTTTTTCTTTGTGTGGTTAGCGTGCAAAACATACATAAACCTGACCTTTTAGTAGTGTACTATTCGGTTCGTTTTGTATTAGTACTTAATTGTTAGATTTTTTTCTTCATGAAAAGTACTCTAAAACATTAAATTGCTAATAAATATTCTGCCCCTTTAATCTCTGGAGGTATTACTGACTCAGCTCCCACTAACTGGACTTGTCAGTTAGCAATTCCACATCTTCAGGAGAGGCAGAACAGGTATTTAAGTTGATGTCAGAAAAAAACTAAGAGGAATACATCAAATGCTATATTGGTAAATGAAATAGCATTGGTCTTAGGAACAAATTACTTAACAGCCTTTCAGTAAAAAAAATTGAAAAACTAACCAGACATCAGGCTTCAGGGTAGAAGTTTGTTGTCTGTCAGGGTCGGTGAAAAGATTTCTCCCCCTTCCCCTCTGTCAAGACACTGGTATAATTGGCTCCATGCATTATGGAAAGCAGCAGCTCTCCCTGTGGCACGAGGCAATTGCCAACAGCCTCTGGAAACTGGGGTTACCCCCAACATGCTTACATGCTTCACATCCTAAGTCTCCATTTCATGTTTGCTTCTATTTTGTTTGTTTTTAAAATACACTTATTATTTGCAGCTATCAACACATGGGCATATTTGTACCTATATATAGGTACCTGTTTGTACATATTTGTACTTTATGACATCTGGATTCTGTATGGGTAATGGAGCACATGTTGGTTCTGTCCTATGCTCTCTGCCCTGGAGCAACAAGTGCTGCTGTTCAAAAGGCTCTTATTTTGTGGTTCTATCAAAGTGGGAATGCAAGAGGAAAACAGGTGGAAGAAAAATATCAGTGCTACTCAAAAATGTTCATGTCTTATTCCAACACTTGGAATTGAGTTTCCTTCTTGAAACTACCATATCAACTGAAAATGCTTAGTGATTCATTCAGAAACCTAAGGAGAAGGAAATTCTATGAAAACACACTCATTGGGAATTCCAGGCTCAAATGGACTTCCACTGTTTACAAGAGGAGTTTTGCCACCAGTTCAAATGAGAGTTCTTGGGGTAAGCCTTCTGCAGCCACTGATCCTTCCTTTGTTCATTCATATGATAACAAAACCACACTAAAACAGAAGGGAAGAAGTACTTGGAGCTCTGAGGAAACATGGGGCAGATCCTCGGGTAACTAAATTAGCCCAGTTCCACTGTAGCCAGTGATGTATATTGTTTTCACTGAAGTTACCCCAATTTTTCCTGTCCAAGGCTCAGGCTGACAGTGTTTGAACCTATCACTGTTCCATCGGCTGCTGCTCTGTCTGTACATCAGGGTGGGGTAGAAATCAAAGGGCAAATGCAGTCTTTGGGCAACACTCCAGAAGTGTTACATTATGTATTAAAAAATGTAAATTATTTTCATTCATTTCTCACAGGCTAGTTTTACAGCGATGTGTAGCTGCAGATGGATACAGCTTGTAGCAGTTAAATTTTATGGTTATTGTGAGGGTCCAGTCACTTGGAGGGATTGCAAGTGCAGCTGCTTGGTCTTTGCAGCCACACCTGAGTCATGCTGGCTTTCACTCACCTGCTTAACCTCACAGAGAGGCAGAAACTTTTCACCTGGCTTGATCTCTCCCAAAAAATTGGTCATTTTGCCAATGACCAGAAGATAAGTTTAGTTTGCAAGCATGAAGTGGTATTCACAATATTTTTAATGATCATTCATCCATAGATATTTCTGATGGGTAGTAAAGACTGGTCATTTCTAGCCCACAGGCCAAGATGCTAAGGCTGTGAGCCCAAACTTCAGTAGCTTGGCACTTAACTGTGTTTTCTGCATACCTTTAAGATACCTGAATTCCTTCAAAAATGCAAAGCAATTAAAGATATTCTGTTAGCTCTCTGCTGAGTGTTCAAGGAACTATTACACACTGACAACTCATCTCCAAGTTGCATAGACTCTCTCTAAGCTTGCCTCTCAGCCTCTTTCCTCTCTTTACTTAAACACTGCATCTCTGTAGAAAGCTGATACAGCCCAGTCCCAAGGCCTAGGATATGAATTAAGAGTTGTACAACAATCAAAATCCAAAGAAAAATTGATTTGCAGTGCATGCAGTAGACATATAAGGAAATGCTCAGCAGGATCTGAACAGGTTTTGTCATTCCAATTAGGGATAATGATAGCTGCTGCATTATAGCTGCACTTCCTTACTCAGGCAAAGTTCTGCTCAGCTTAATGTCATCCAGTATAAGAGGACTGACAAATTCTGGTGAAATAACTAAATACTATGGTACTGCTCTGCCCCAGAAGAAACAGGCTTACTGTGTCTTTGAATAACTGGAATTTGCAGAGTTATGTTTTGATAAGCCCAAGAAGTTAGTGCAAGACCATAATCTGAAAACATACAAGCCACCAGCTATTCTGCCTTTTAATCATTAAATATATGATATCTACATTCACAAAGGGTTGCTCTTAAAACTTTTCTATGGCTCCACATGTCCCATGCTTCTGAGAGCAGTTCTCTTCCGTTACCTGGGACAGCAAACTCAAGCATGGTTCAGTTTTCAGCCTCCATCAACAGCAGCTCAGCTCACAAACACCAATCAGTCTTCATGGCTAATTTCAATGAGCACAGCAGGCTTTGAAAGAGGATGGTGGAAGGGTGGCCATGAGCTTCTTTCCATCTCCACTAGAATAAGGGCCATAATCTCCAGCAAAAGGACAAAGCAGACACCCAGGGACAGTGACCCCTTAAACTACCTCAGCAAGCACTGGCAGGGGCCATCTGAGCACACCCTGAGGGCTCACCACTCTCCCTGTGAAGAATTAGAGCAGACAGCTTCTGTACCCTCCGTTTTCATCTTACCTTACCCCATGCTGATTTCTCCACACAGACAGGCCTTTGGCTGCCCTTTAGAGTCTGCTTGCTCCACGGATATTTGTTAGTCAACTTTAAACTGTGAGGAGTAAGAATTGGCATCAAAGATGCCCCTGTTCTTTAGAGACTGCTTCTGGACCCTGACCATATTACAAAGCTAAACAGAAAATCTTGCTGACATCTGGGAACCAAAATTTTTTGGGTCAAGCTGATTTGTGTTCACTGCAACCTACTTATGATATATTTAATTAGTCCATACTTCAGGGCTGCTGTCAATCAGTTTCTTCTGTCAATTGGCCACAGATGGAGCTGAGTTGCTGGGGGAGGTAGTAGATATTCCTGACACTACTGAGGAAGATCAGCATGTCTTTTTCACACTCACACCATTAAACCCATCACCATATTCAATAGTAACATGCTAATGGTTTGGTAATAGCATATTTAAGGACAGAATTTTACTTCAGGAAATTACCTGGGAATATCCTTCCTCCTCTGGAGATTGGGGGCATGGCCCACAGTCCCATATCTTCCTGGGAAGATCTGGAAATACCACCTAAGAAATTGCTACTTCACCCAAAATACTGGCAATGCCTTTTATTTCATCTCTTCCTTACCTGTAGAAACATTTTATAGGTTTATAGTCATTATAACAATTGTAAGGTCTCTTGCTCAGAGGTCTTAAAGAGTGTTTCATAAATTTTGGTTAGTCTGTTTTAAAGGACTGTCTACAGATGCAAGACACCGATTTCATGATGCAGTTGGTCACTTTATATTCCTCCTTTCCTAAATGAACAAAAGCTCAAAGACAAACCTGGGAGGCACTTCATCTTTTCCAAAATAAAAGGAGCTTAATTTATAGGTTTAGGGTGAGTCAGGCAAACAATGCATCTGATTTTATTTCCCATGCCAAATGGACAGTTGATGATTTTATTCACCTGGTCTTTTCCACTGAAAGATCTCAAAGAAGCAGACTGCATTATAAATGGTAGAGAAAAATTATAATCCCAACGCTGTCTCCTGCTTCTAAATGATGATGTGCAAGGCACATACATAATTTCTTGGCAAGGATCCATTTGTCAAAATAAGAGAAGCCAACTGCATAAGGGAAAGAGACGATAGATCTTGACAAACTTGTAGATGCTAGCAAAAATGGAAACAAGAAGTTGCTGTGACTGATGTATTAATGTAACACTGCCAGAGTACTAGCTTCAAAAATTAACAGCTGTTGATGCTTTTGTGCCTAGTCAAAAGAGCAAGTGTCATGATTTCTGCTATGTTTGACATTTTCTATAGTTTCTACTCAATTTTAATCTCTGTGTAATACTCAATGCTCAGCTTTCTACAAGAAAGACAGAATAAGTAAGATTCCCACAAATGGGATAATATGTTTGAAGACAGCTGACCTTAGAAAAGAGATAGCAAAGATGAAAATTTCTTGACATTTTTATGAACTCATCATTTTTGCCATTTAATATATAAAAAGAAAAACCTATTTCCACTGATTGATTACTTTAATGAATAAATGTACTCAGTGATTTGGTAGCTTGAGTGGTTTAAATTTCCCTTGCTGGCAGGAACTGGCCTTAGATGAAAGTGTTTTGAGGGTTTATTCCTTTTTGCCACACCAAAAAAAAAAGGGCGAGAACATAGAAAATCAGTCTGAATTTCAAACCACTTGATCTCTGTGTATATTTTGTAAACCATCGTCTGAAACTCTGTGAGCTCCCAAGAAGTAAAACTCAATTACAGGCCCTCAGACTATAGGCTCAAATAATTCTAAACCAGATATTTCAAAATGCCACTGATGTGTTGAACAACACCCAGCAGCTTATAACCATAACCTGCTTCCTTTGCATTATACTTCCTTGCTGTAATCAGTTCAAATACTCATCATCACATTATCCTCGCTCCTCACCTCCACAAAATGCTTTCCAAAACAGCAGTAAATAAACATTTGATTAAAATAAATGTCTCTGTCACCATATATGGTTTTGGCAAGTTTTGGATGGAGAGTAGAAGCAAGACTGAAGATCATGACAGGGAGGAACGGGAAAAGGAGAGATCAGTACAAAAACTGAAATTTAAAAAAGACCAAACCAAAACCAAAAACCACCCAAACACACAGGAAAAGGAGGAATTGTGTGATTTTGCAGAGGTGCTGGAAGACAAGAAAATATGCTATTTGTGACCCTGTTTTCTTCTGGTAGGTCCATTATGAAACTCATGGCTTATGGTCAACAAAAGCTGAAATTTTTAAACTCATAAGGTTTGTGTGTAACTCTTTCCTGCAATCCTGTGTAAAGTGCCATGAATTGCAGTAGCAGAGCTTCATCTGACATCTCCATACTAATACAGATTTCCCTTTAGGAGAAGTATGTGCTAATGTCAAACTAACACACTTGCCAAAAGCTAAACGTAAATTTCCTCTCACAAAGGCAGCCACCCACAGACAGAGCTGGTGTTGGCCTGGGTCTCTAAATTATATTCCAAACACATTTTACCTTTAAGAAAGTTGCTTTCCTGGAAAAATATGCATTTAAAAGTTATCTAAGGTAGTGTCTAATTCCAATTCTATATTTTTAATTTGTTATCTTACTTTGTAGATCTGTGTCTCCAGCAACTAAAAGTTAAGAGACCAAGCAAAGAGAAGCAAAGAACAAATGCAGGAACCTTCATTTTTACTTCCTATTTATTTCCAATAACAATATCAGCTTCAGGGGGCTTTGCTGCAAATAAACCCTGCAACTGCATGTATATGAAAGAGACCTCAAACTATGGTCAGTCATCAACTCCATATTTTCATTTGTCAGATTGTGGCCCAATGTTTTCTCCTGTTGTCTTCATGCAACTTGTCTCAAACCACATTTGCAGGAGGAAGGGTTTCTTAGCTTTCCTTTGGGGGTGGCTGCTACTCAGGGAAGGAGCCTCTCAGTGTTCATGTCTGGATAAACATACCTGCCTATTCACTCTGCCAAGTCTCTATTGCTCTTTTCTAATTTTCCTGTTCTGAAATGTTTCCTAGTTTTAGTAAGTGGTTCCTAAGTGGCTCAAAAAGAACAAAAGACAAACGTGTTTGTGTGTAGGATTTGCTCGTTCCTATCCTATTACAGGAAACGTACAGGTACTTTACTATAGGAAGTGTCAGATGGTTGGATTAGGAACTATCTAAACCTGATAACCTGATTCCATTTTTTTTTTTTTTACTGTTTTAACTACTGCATTCTCTAAATACTAAAATATACAGGATTATTCAAAGTGGGATTTTCCCATTGCTAGTCTCAAGAGTCCCAACTATTTCACTACTTGGTAAGACAATTGAAACTACATAAGCATTTGTTTTTTTCATAATTCTCAACTGATACAGACTACAAGCAGCAGTAGTTTAGAGGAGTGTAGAAAAAAAAAAAACAAAAAAACATGTTTCCCATGTTTTCTGGATAACCATTTGTTATCCAGAGATGTGCTGATTAAGTTTAGATGAACTGGCAATAAAAACTGCCTGCTTCTACAGAAGTACCTGAAACAGATACAAGAAATTACCTAAGATCCTCAGTAGAAACTTGCTTTATCTGTACCAATAACTATATTAGCATGAGTCTGTCTGTAGAGTAGCTGTGTCCTTAAAATTTGAAGAATACTTGATCATTAAAATCAAAGAGGTGTACCAGTTCAGAAATTCTCGCACCAGAGTAAGAATCCTAAATGCATCTGACTGCAACTCAACTCTGAGGAAACTTTTTGTCTGAGACAGGAAAAGCAATTGATGGCCACTCATGGCTTTCCTACAACTGCCACTAATGGAAAAACACAGAACTACAGGAAAGACTATTTTAAAATATGGCTCGTTCTTAGAGCCCTGCGAGACTCACCTATGACATTAGCATAATCTGATAGTGATATGACATCTCCTTTCAAATCCACCCTTTCCTCAAGGACATCAGGAGAGGTGAAAGCTGACAGCATTTCTGTTACAGTGACAGAGCTGTGGGTCAAGCGAGCACCACAAGTTTACACGAGGGCTGAATTTGACCTTGTGTCACAACAGCTCCCAAAGGATCCTCCAGTAAGCAATAATGTATTCAAGGCTGTACATACTGGCATTGCAATGAGATCACCACTTTAAGGGCAATCTTGAGGGCGTCTTTCATCCTGGGGCATCACAGAGCATTGGAAAGATGTTCTGCTACAAAAAATTTGCGACAAGCTGCCATCGTCTCCTGCAGGGCAAATACAGGAGTCTACTGTTGAAGACAAGCCATCAGAGCCTGCCTCAGGTGCTGACAGCACTTCTTTAACACATCCACTCCTCTAACACAAGCCTTATTCTCAGCAACAGCTGCTACTGATCGAGCTGTTACTGTTTGGGCATCTTCTCCTTGTCGGCTAAAAGGCAAAAGCAAATCTGTCAGAAACAACATGGCCTAGCATCCTGTGGGCAGAGGGCTACATCAGCTTCTAGTCCGCTGACTGCATGCTCATATCTGTACTATCACACTCATAGCCAAATGTGCTTTGTAGAGGCCTGGGGAAGACCAATTGATCTTTTGGAGGCAGGAGAGAGGCTGTGTGATGAATGGGCAAGGCTCGCTTCCAGCCCCCTGACCTGCCTGCCATCTAGTGTATATTCAGGACATAATTCCAGCTCAGCACAGCCACAGCTGGAGAACAAAGAACAGAATTAGTCTGGACAAACGTGGCACGTTACTGATCGGGTACACTGAAATTGCTTAACCTTTTCATCCAGGACTCTGCATTATGTAATTAGGGCATACCCCCTAAAAACAGCTTCTTGACAGCAGCAATTCACTTACAATGATCATGTTCTCAAAAACACAACAGTCTAAACCCAGCATTTACTTATCTGTAAAAGAAGCCACAGATTATATTTCATTAACCAAATGTACCACATTTACACATGATCAACCAGGTGTAGTTTTCTAGGTATAGCACTTTTAAAATCTGTCATCTGCTTCATCTATTTAGCTGTCAGGGACAGAACTGCTTGTGCCAGTTACACACGAATGCTAAAAAAACCAGTGGTCCCCTGCTGAACCAAACCATAGCATTCAGGCTGGTATGTCAGACACAGTTTGTTCTTCTCTATGCCATTTTTTGTAAGCCTGAATTTCCATACACCCAGAAATAATAGTTGCTTTTCTTTAATGATATCTTCAAATTTGGAAGGCAAGTGAGAAATAAAGGCTAGTAAATTTGACTTAAGAGGATGAAGCTGAGAGCAGAATATGTCTCTACAGAGCTCTCAGTAAATTTTCTGTGTAGGTCCATATTTTCTTGTCTCAGGGAAATAAACCTCGTAACAATCCGTGCTTAAGAGTTGACTCTTTCCTTATTGAAGAATAAAGTTTCCTGAGCTTTCTGTCAAAAAAAAAATATTCCAAAGGAACATCAAGGAGACATTTTTTATAGATCAATATATGTGTTTATTAATACATACACACTCTGTTGATTGGTCTCCAAATCCATGGAAAACAGTCAAAATTATTTTGGAATTATCAAGCCCAAACTGTCACCTGTGTTCAACAATTGTTAAATTTCAAAATTGAATCACAAAGTTTCTGAGACCCAAATGTAGATATGCTTATAAGAGACAAAGTTCAGGGAATTCTGAGCTATGCACAAGTGAGTCAGGTCTGGGAACACTTTAGGCATGGTGGTGTGGAGCTGATTTCCTCTTACCTGGGTTAATTAGTTTTTATGCAGCAGTGCAGTAATGCAGCTATCCTGCCTGTGGATCTGGCCCTGTCTTGCAGTTGATGCCCTTAACTCACTGCAATGCCTGGGCAGCACCGTGACTTGCAATTGTCTTTCATGGAACAGAAGTGAAAAAGAAAACAATAACTTTTATGATGATCAGTGACTAATCCTGTTGTTGATCTGACTGAAATGAATATAAACATATTCATCTCTTGCTAAATTAAAGGCATACATGTGCCTAAGGTCAGTATTTTCAGAAGTATAGCAAATGTCCCTTTCCCTGCTTTCGGTGGTGCTCTATCACAGCAGTAATCACACAGCAATGTTTCCTTCCCTGTTTCCTTCAATGTGCACTTAGACTAAAATCAGGTGCTGGGACAGTAACTTCCCTGAGTGCCTGCCTGCAGAAAGGTTTCTAACCAGCAGTCCTTTTGTCAGTGTAACCTAGTGGAAATGAGACAAAAACAAAAAATTGTGGTGCCTCTTAGGTTTTAAATATTGTTTTGGAGTTGTTTTCTGCCTGACACATACAAGAATGGCTAAATTTTAACACAGACCTAGGGCTCATGTTTCTCTTATAGAGCACAGGGTTGAGTAGAAAAAAATGAGAAGCTGAAGCAGAGGAGAGTTGGCTGTTACAAGGACTGTTCTTTTTGTGTGTTCGATTTTTGAAGAGCACTTTGGAAAAAAAAAAAGGCAATTTCCTCTCTGCTTCGTTCAGCCACTGCAGGAACCGGGAACAAGTCTGCATCTTTCAGTTTGTCTGCACAAGTTCCCCTCCTTTCAATGAGCAGAATGGTCTCAATCTCTTTTTATTTTTTTTCTCTCTTAAGCTAAATGAATGTCCTGATCACACAGGCAGTGTAAAGGGTATCACCCATGAACATTTAGCCAGTTTCTTACCCACATTTAAAAATTAATGGTGAAACCTTGCTGCAGCACCCTGCTCAGAAAATTTTTGTAAGGTTTGGATTAGGAAGGTCCTATTGGTCCTGTGAGTGGGAAATAACATGGTATACCGACATTTTTATTTCAACAACTGTGTAAAAGTGTCCATTGGGCAAACCTGGCTCCTCCACCTCCCTGGAGGTACCTGTGAATAAACAAGCCTCAAGGAGAGCGTAGTTCATTGTGCAAAGCAAGGACACAAAACACAAAATGTGAAAAAGACCTCTCTGCTTCTGGTTTGGGGCAAGGGGAGGGGGCCGTGCAAACGAGATCTCCATGCCCCAGGGAAGTGGGCTGAGGGAGGAGTGGTACTCAATTATAACCTTGGCCTCCCTGTGGAAGAGGATGGCAGGGCTACAGCCACTGTTGCTGAAGTTAAGAAGATGGAAGGAAAACTGGATTTAAATTGTAAGTGCAGTGGGTTCAAGGCACAGGGCAGAAAACACTCTCTGTTTGTATAAAATATAGATTTGTATGTAAATATTCAACAATAGCTTCTGTCGTAATGAATAAGAAATAAATTGCTTATTTGATGTATGATAAAACCACTATTCTGCACAGATGATGCAGATGACATTTGATTTATATTGTCTTGCAAAAGCTTCAGACAATTAAGGAGAAAACTGTTCTGAGACTTATTCCATCGACAAAATTCTGGTACAGCTAACAGCAATATGATTCACACAAGGATCGTCTGGCATGTGAAGCTTGTTTTAACAGATACCAATGTGACATACATAAAGCTGTCAGGCTTTCTCCAAAGGACAGTCATCCACTTCATGTTTCAAGTGGCAAATTAATTATATTTGACATTTAATTTATAACCTAAGGTATTTTAGATTCGGAACTTGACTATGACAACAGCAGATTAGAACAGGGCCCTGTTTGACAGAATCGATTTTTCAATTTATTTTCCTTGTATGTGAGGGTCTTGATTCAGATTTTGTGTCTCAAGCTTGCGTACAGGACAATACCTCTAAGCAAAGAAGGCTTCGTTCACCTCCTCCCCCAGCCATTTCGTGGTGAATTATTTTGCACTCGGAAGCAAGTTTCTTCTGCAGCCCTAATCACAAAGCTCCACCTAATGGAATGAAGGGGGAACTGTGCCGAAAAAAAGAAAGGGAGAGAGACTTTGCTAAACAGTGCTATCAAGGGAAAACTACTACACAACCGTAAGCAGTTAATCTCCTCCATCTAATTTATAAATTCTCCTTTTCCAAGGTCTTTAAAACTTTGAGGTTTGAGGGTAGAAAGTCATAGCGAAAAAAAAAAAAAAAGAGCAAAGCAAGCAACCACCCAACAACCCTCAGGTTTAATCTGACTGAAATTGTGACCTTTTTATTTTAACTGATAGATACTTCAATACATCAATACTAATATTTTACATATCTTCTAGGATCCATAGCATCTAAAAATTATAAATATATAAAATAACCTGTAAGTGTAGGCGTATATTTACTGATAAATGGTTCTTTTACAAAAGCAAAATTACTCAATAATGAAACTATCAACTAGCTTTCAAAAAGGGGGAAAAGCATTTCTTTCCATTTTCCCACTGAAAAGGAAGCCTTCTGTACCATTTCAGATCATTCATTGATATCACAGAGCTGGAACACTACTGGAAATATAATTTTGAAATATAATTTTGAAATATAATTTCAAAATATTGCTTAAAGAAAGGAGCTGATTAATTTGAAAAAGCTCTGCAAAGAGCAAGGCCATTTTGAACACAGGTTTTGTTGTTTGTTTTTTTTTTTTATTATTAGTGCTGTGCAGATGTTAATATAAAAGATCCTATAAAGCTTAAAAATCCACTCACAATTTCAGATTTACTCCCCAGCCAGAGGAAGGTTCAGTGTCCACTTTCAGACTTTTTCTATAACAGAAGGTATAAATCTAAATGTCACCTTGTATCAAGATAAAATGTTTCACTGGAGAAACAGGACATTTGTCAGGATCATCTTATCTGAGATGACTAACGCAGTGATAGCACTGAGTCTGTATTGTGAAAATGCCAGTAGTAGGACAAGACTAGCTCAGTCTTTCTAGTAAAAAAATGTTAATTTGGTGCTTTACAGTCTTCTATTAAGAATTGCACTTTGATACTCTGCACAAATAAACCTAAAGCCTAAAACTGCTTTAATTCATAACATCTGAAGTATGACATCTGCAGCAGAGTATCTTCCATTGGAAAGGTGATTAAATCATGTCTTCATTAAATCTCAAATACACTAAAGTGCAGTTAAATAAGGCTATTTCATGGCCAGCTGAGATTTTGTGAGGGTTATATCTTAACTCCACTTCTACTATTAACAGTGGTGATTAGGATGACTTTCTTTACCCTACTTTTATCTCTCCTCCTCCTCACTTGATGCCCTTGGGTAACACCTTGGTTCTGGCTGATATTTTCACAAGATCCCTAGTGATGTAGTTCTCCACAAAACTTCAGCTCCCCTACTAAATTTGTCTGCACTTGGACAACGAGTCCAAGATTTGCCAGATGGAGGAAGGTAGGACAGGTGAATGGATGGATAGAAGTGGTGCCTGAGAGTGGTTCTCAAGAAGCCGGGGAGAAGGGAGGGATGGTCTGTGTGGGCATCACCCAGGGACACATCAGGGCAGCTTCTGGTGTGGCACTGAGTCATCCATGTGTGAAAAACGCCAGTCACTTGTTTTTGAAATTTTAAAAGTTTAATAGTAATAAAATGGTTATTAAAATCGTAATGTAATTAGAATAATAAAATTTGAACATTTGAGATTAGGATACTATGAGACAATAAAAACAAAGAGATACAGACGTCCGGGTACCTTTTTCTGGGCAACACAAGCCTGAAAAAGGACCCTGCTTAACAGAGGATTAACTCTTAAAAACAATTGCCTGTTGTATATTCATACATCTCATACATGATGCATAAATTCTATTCAAACACAGGATTCTGTCTGGTCACTGTCAGCTTCTTCCTCTTAATCCTCATGCCATCTACCAGTCTGAGTGAGGTGGGAAGAAGTTAGTTTTCTGCTGATAAGGGAGCAATAAATTCCCTTTTTCCGAAAGATTTAGGTGTCCTGCAGCCACCATCCAGTGAGGGCCCCTCATTCCTTTCTAAAAGAAAACATTCCACATACATAGTTCCTATTTTAACTACAAAAGCTACCTTTTTGCTACGAAACTACATTTACCATAGTATTAAAATGTTAATACAGCACTACTCAATACAACTTAATGTGTATAGTAAATATCTGCGTATAGCCATATAATATGCACTTTTCACACATGGAACCGAGCAGCAAGAGGCCGGCAGGCTGGGACACCATAGGTGTGGGGACCCGGGGACAGAGCTGAGGTGGGTCCAGAGAAGGGCAGTGAGGCTGGGGAAGGTGTGGAGCACAAGTCCAGTGAGGAGTGGCTGAGGGAGCTGGGGGTGTTGAGCCTGGAGGAGCCTCAGGGGTGACCTTAGCACTCTACAAGCTCCTGAAAGGAGGCTGCAGCCAGGCAGCCTCCTCTCCCACGCAACCAGCGATGGAGCAAGAGGAAATGGCCTAAAGCTGCACGAGGGGATGTTCAGGCTGGACATCAGGAGGGATTTTTCCACAGAAAAGGTGGAATTGGCATTGGAATGGGCAGCCAGGGGAGGTGGTGGAGTCACCATCTCTGGAGATGCTGAAGGACACACTGGCCGTGGCAGTCAGTGCCATGGTCCAACTGACATGGAGGTGCTGGGTCATGGATCGGACTCCGGAATCGCTAAGGTCTTTTCCGACCAAACAGATCCCTTAAAACCGCAGCGCCGGGACAGCTCCGGCACCGCCGCCGGGGGCGGGCGAAGGGGCGGCTCCTCCCCCCCGGCCCCTCACGGCTGCCCCGCCCCCTTCCGCAAGGCCCCGCCCCCGCGCGCGTGCCTGGCCCGCCGTGCGGCAGGGGACGTGCAGCCGCGACTGCGCATGCGCCATCCGTGACCCCGCCGCTCCTCCCTCCCCTCCCGAACGGCGGAACGCGAAGCCTCTCTTGGCTTCTCATTGGCTGGCCGGCCCTTGCGGGCCAATGGCAGCGGCGCTTCCTGCGGCGGCGTCGGGGCGCTGTCGGCCAATGGGGCGAGCGGTTGTAGCGGCCTCCTTTCCTGTCCCGCGTGTCCCGCCGCGCAAGATGGCGGCAGCGGTGCGGGGCGCGGAGGAGCTGGAGCTGCTGGAGCGGCTGCTGGGGCTGCCGGGCGGGAACAAGTACGGCGTCCAGGGGGAGCGGAAGGTGAAGGGAACGAGGAGGGGCCTGGAGCGGGTGGCGGTGGCGACGCGCGTGGGAGGGCGGGCGTGCTCTGGTCTCCTTTCCGCAGTGGCTGCTTCCCTCCGAGCTGCCCTTGCCGCCTCCCTGGCAATTCCCCTCAGACACCGGTGTGACGGTGGCTGCGAACCCCAGATACCAGCCCAGCCGACGTCTCCTGGAGCGGCGTCTCACCCGCGCTCCCTCCAGCCCTTCCCTCACCATGTGTTGTGGGTGTTGTAGGGCCTCGCTGCCTCCGAGCCCGCAGGTTCGGGAAACTCCTTCCCTCTGCTTGTGGGAAGGATCGTCCTGTGTCATGGAAGGCATTTCGCCTTGACTTACCCTTGTTCCTTTAGCACTGTCCTTTGGCTATGTCTGTGCGAGTTATGTCCGTGCTGTCTTGATTAAATTACATCGGAAGAAAAAGGTGCTGTTTTAATAATAGGAAAACGTCTGTGTTGAGGACGTGTTGCTCTTAAATATTTTGCCTGACACGGGGTTGTAGTGGGGTGGGAGCCGGCCCATTTTCTGTGCCTGCAGTGGGAGGGCAGAGGAAATGGCCTGAACTGAGACAGGGGAGATTCAGATTAGATATTAGAAAATGTTTTTCCCTCTTGTGGTGCTCAGGCATTGGAATAGGCTGCCCAGGGAGGTGGTGGAGTGTCCATTCCTGGGGATGTTTAAGAGCTGCCTGGGTGTGGCACGGAGAGGTGATTCAGTGATTTAGGGCTGCAGTGGCTGTGCTGGGTGCATGGGGACTGGGTGCTCTTGAAGGTCCTTTCCAGCCTTGATGATTCTAGGTGTCTTAGTGTTTTAAAGTTTGTGTGGAAACATGAGGTTCCATGGTTCAAGAGGCACCTGAGGCATGAGAAATGCAATTTAGAGCTGGGAGCATCACAAATTAATGAGCCCTTTGTTTGATCCTCCCTCCTGGAGAAGGTTGGTGAAGAAATGAAGCTCTGCAGTTGTCTTATGTTTTGGGGTTTTTAATTTGGCTGTTTGTGACTAGAGTCCTGAGTATCTCTGTGTGTTCTTCAGTTGCAAAAACTGCCTTAATTACCTTAATTATTTAATTACCAGCTCAGCTGGTATTTTAGTGCTATTGCCATAAAGCATAATGCTGAAAAATTCAAGTAACTAAATCTATGTGTAGTTTTCCTGGCTGGATGCTCAATGGAAAAAAAAAACTTTAATAGTAGTGGAAGACCCTTGGTACAAGTACCAAAATAACATTGTGATTTCAACTTGCAGCTTAGATTAAATAAATCTGGACATAAACAGGCTTCTCTGTGCGGCCAAATATTTTAAAAGAGTGTTGCATTTTAATCAGTTTCTCTCATTTTATGTCATAAGTGACTGAGTGGGCTTCAGCCTGTTGCAGCCAGTTCCAGTTCAGTCACTCCATTTCTGGGGGTGATGGTCCAGTTTCCTTTCCCACGGCTGAGCACGCGCTGCTGTCACTCACAGAGACACGGTGGCCAAAGCTGGAGGTGTGCTGTGCTGTCCTGCTGCTACCACTGAGCTCCTGACTGCTGTTCAGGGCGTTTTGGAATGCTGCAGTATGTAGGAATAAGCTTCTTAGGAGGTGTGGTTACTGCGGCCTGCTTGCTCATGGACAACTTGGATGCTACTGACTTCACAGTCTTAAGTCAGAGTCCTGAATTTGGAAATGAGTTAGAAGTCAGTTAATAAGATTTCTGCCAGTGGTAGAAGAAGCAATGCTATTTCTGCCTAATATTGGCAGAATTCTCTTAATTGGAGCTAAAGGTGTCCTGGTTTGTTCATGTTCTTATGTAAGAACTGAAAATAAAACACCCCAAAGAGCAAAAAGTGACCAACACAGACTTGGTTTTGATGGCACCGCCCTTACCGTGAGCGCTTCTAAGTTCTGAGGGAGCATAAAAACCCAATATTCATTCATATAGAGACTGCTTTCTTCAGTTATTTGTTTAGTTTTCTGTTTCCACTTCCAGGTTCCTGTTCTCCAAACCAACAACGGGCCTGGGCTGACAGGGCTGATGACCATCGCTGCCCACCTGGTCAGGCAGGCCAGGAAGGAGCAGCTGCTGGGCAGCACTGCCGAGGAGAAGGCTGTGGTGCAGCAGTGGCTGGAATACAGGGTGACCCGGGTAAATGGGGGCTCCAGTAAGGAAGATACTAGAACAATTCTGAAGGTAAGAAGTGCTTAATTACCTTGTCACTGAATTTTGGAGTGACTAGACCTTGAAGAAGATTACAGTGCTAATGTGTGTATGAGCATCCAATGAATACAATTTAACAAATGCTAAGGGCTTGACAGTACCACTAACTACTGTTCCGCTGCCTGTGTGAGGTGCCAGTTTCTTGCTACCTTCATAAACCCTTGGTGTTGTATTGCAGGCTAACACTTCTCTGATTGTTTTAAGACCTGTTCTTAATGATGTGGCAGTTATGGGATACAAGGCATACTTGATGCTGTGGTAATTGGCATTGATGCTAAAAGGAGGCACTGGACAGAATTGTGTGTGAAAAGTGAAATCATAAAGGATCCTCTACAAAACTGTGCTTAACATTGAGGTACTTTGTGTGGAGTCCTTGGTCTGCTGTTGCTAAACCTTTCTTGTAGGCTGAAGCTTACTTCCTCTTAAACAGGTGGAAGCAGAAAAGAGAGCCTTGAGGGTCCCCCTTGTTGTTTGAGCAGCCAGATGCCAAGGAGCAGATAGCAAAACTTACTCTATTTTCCTTACTCCTTGCAACTGGTAATAGTATAAGTATTTTTGCAATCTTGTGGGAACAACTTGAAGAGAAAATTTGCTTTACACTGTTAAACACTGTTAAATTTGTTTTACACTGTTTACAAAGCATGTATAAGAGAGAGGTGAAAGTCAATCAATTTTTAAAGCGTTGATCTTTTTCTAGTTTTAAAAGTATGTTTTAGATGGAGAGTTACATTGGTCAATGCTGCCAGTGAGTCTGAGTTTAGAAATTTGTGAGCTGCAGGGTTGACTCTACTTGAAGCTGGCAGAGCCCTAACAATTCTGGCTCTGATAAGGTTGCAGAAACCAAAGATAAACTGAAGCAGTATTAACACTGTTATTAAAATAAATGAAAATGCATATTAAAGTGATATAAAACAACTTTGTTACTCAAGAGAGCTGATAGCCCTCTTGATCTTGAGGCCTATCCTGCCTGCATTACCTACCAACTTGGTGACAGTCCTGCCAAACCATTTCTCTCACTCTGAGTTATTTTGGTTTCATTGTATGTGGGGAATATGGTTAATTGGTTAATCATGAATTTGTTTATAAAATTTATCTGCTCAGGATGGTTTTAGTGATGATACCTGCAGTGTCAGCACGTGCAGGAGTATTTGCAGAATTGCATTGGAGCATTAAAATCAGATGCAGAGATATGGCAGTTTTCTGCTGGAGCTGGGATCTCTTTCCATCTTTGGCCTTAGTGACACTGGTTGTGTAGAAAAGACAATATGCTGAAATACAAATATGTAGGTGTATCAAGTATTTCCAAGCAAAGCAAAATTTCCTTACTGAGAAGCAATCAGTGTTACTTTAGAGTGAATCTCTGCCTTTAAGTGCATGTAAACGTTTTTCTGTGGATTTTTTAAGCAAGTGTTGAATAACCAGAATTTATTTTAACACAAGGCTGCTGTGGAATTGTTTCAGCACTAATAATTTCATAGTATAGCAATTAAGAACTTTTTTTTGTAATTTGTTCTCTTGCCACCGTGATTAATCAGAAAAGGGGCAGCCTACCATTAAAGTATACTGTGCCAAAAGGGAGTATGGATGAAAAAAAAAGAACTACTAAAATAGGGAGGGAAGTCTGAGGCTGTAGTTTTACAACGTGTCTGGAATACACAATGGCAGTCTTGGGACGGTTGCAGCCTAGAGCCACAATTTATAATAAGCTGAACCAAAAACAGTTCAGTAACTTCTGCTATAAACTTTAGGCTGCCTCTATTTAACCCTTAACTGATATGGTTCTACAAAATGTCAGTAAATAACTGGTTTCATGTTTGTTAATTTGAACGGGAAGGATTTTCTGTTTGCTTTACAAAAATAGGTTGTTAAATTGTTCTTACTAATGTGTTGCCTAAAGCTGTTACTTGGCAGGGAAATTATGGTGAAACAGACCATCTCAACCAGGGTTTTTATACTCATCCAGAGCAAGTGTCACAAGTATCACAATGTTCAGAATGGACCAATAAAGAGCTTGATGAGTTTTGTCTAATTTTGATTTGTGCTTCTGTACTTGACAAAATAAATGGGAGCAGTACCTCAGCAGATCCATAGGAATGATGAATGTCAGTAGCAGTGATAGCATAATATACAGTGCATTATGTTAACTTTCTTTTCCACGGGGTGAAGGAATATAATCTTTTATTTCTTCGATGTTTAGTTAGTGGTAAATTAAGCTGCATAGGAAAAAAAAATCTGAAAATTTCTGAGTTGTCATGCAGGATAATCAGTGTTTTTTCTGTTCCTCTGTGCCATCAGATGTCTACTTAGGTGATAGTGGATTTTGTTCAGGAGATTTTAATGTCTCTGTTTTATCAATTTTAGGTATTTTAAACCTGAGGATTCTTCCCCCCTCACAGAAACCTCTGACAAATAACTGGTAGCTTGTTAAATTCACATAAAAGCATGCACAAACATGTAGGAACCCCTGTTCTCTGAAGGATAACTAAGAGTCTTTGTGTACTACTTGCAGTGTCTCATACAGAACAACATTCCATGTTTTCAATTAGCTTTATCGCAGTCTCCTGTGTTTTCTGGCTGTAATAATGAAATCCAAATAGAAATCTGAATAAGAGAGCTGTAATTTCTATTTAATGTGCTTGGTTGAAAAACTACTGTTTCCACAGGTACAAAAGCAGGTTAATCCATGCTCTGTTCATGCCATTAATCCACAGCTCTGTGCACTGTTTTTTTGCACACTTACAAGTTTAAAGATTTAATTTTTATTATTGCAGCAATATTTATTGATTATTTTTCTTCTTTTACAGGAAACTCAGTAATGGAATATTCTTCCAGACCAGGTTTAGCTCACAGTTTGCCAGTTAGAGAGGATAGTCTTGCATGAGAATTAAAAACATGTCTATGTATCAAAAGTGTAGTTCTGCTTTTCTTGGATGTGGCTGCAGAAACCCTTTCTTGGGTTCTGCATTGTCAGGGGCTTTCCTGAAACATTTGGGAGTGCTCAGCTTTTTGTCTTTGCATGGTGAGAGACACAAAAGCATTTAGGGCATAAATGACCTCGAGAATCTTGCTGACTGAAAGGACAGGATGTCTGTGTAAGGGAAGCACGGACACCAGCAGGGTGTTGTGGGCAAAATATCCAGAACAAAATCAGAGTGCGATTAGGTCCGTTGGAAGCTCCTGAGTTGTCATAACAAGGAACTGTTCCTTATCAGAGCTACTGTCACGACTGGCTGGGATTCAGTGGCTTGAGCAGATTAAATGGATTAGGGGCCATTGGATTGCATATTTAACAGGCAGTGAGCAACGCTGGGGATGCTCAGAAGTGTGCTCTGAATGGGATGTGTTGAGCTGTTGCTAGATAGAGGCTACAAATTGGATTTTTTTTTTTTCCCATAGAACAAGAATGAAAATACATCAGTTAGTCCATAAATAATGCAACAACTCTCTTTCTGGTGCTTTTCTCCCCCTCATACCCAAAAATGGTGTTAGAATTGCTGCAGTTGTTCAGTGCATCTTGATGCATTGTAATGCAGCTATGCCTTAAGTATCTGTCTGAAATTTGAGAGTTTCCCGGGGGAATGCCAACAGTAAGTTTATGTAGTTACGAGCAACTTCCAGGACTATCTTATTATTTTAATCCTGGGTTTATCTATATGGAATTCATTTAATGGTGGCGTTCAGTACATGAAAGACAAATGATTCGGATGACAGCCAGCAGACCTGAATTTCCTGCATGTGATAGAAATTCTATAGAGTTTTGTATTCATATTTTCATTAATCTCTCCAGGACTGGAACACTATTTCACTTTATTACTATGGTCACTTGAGCAAACTTGACTTTCAGGAATTTCAGCATATTTGGCTGTTAGGCAGTAATATAATCATCCATGGGAAGCATAACCCATGAGGCAAGATTAACTAAATGGGCCTAATGCACATGAAAAAAAAAGGTGTTTCTGAATTAGTGTGACTTGCAGAATGAAATCAAAATATCTGCCTGTATTTTAGGGGAGCGAAATACATGTTCAGAAACAGAATTGTAAACTAATGCTAATTTATACAAGACTAAACTATTTTTGTCAAATTTAATTTGCTCAGTTAACCGACTTCATAAAATTTGATGAACCCAGAATAAATAATTGTTCACGCTGTAATGGCTTACCTTGCCTTTAAAGTTTTAGGATTTTTTTATTGATGACTATTTTGAGTGTATGTATGCAATGTAAAACTCAGAATTAGCGTGCTGTAATTTCTTTGATGCAGAAATCCAAAATTTTCAGCAGAGATATATAACTGTGGTGATGGTACCTTCAGAGATAATGAGCTTTTTCCTTTACAAAATCCTGATTCCATAGCCTAAGCTAAGAAGAATGGAGGAGGAAGGGGAGAAGACATCATTTCAGCTGTATTAGTTTTCATTATAATGCATGTGGAATTTCTGGTTACTTGAAATGAAAAATGCTGGTCAGAGAATTTGTTTCAAAACAGACAAGTTTGTGGGGCTTTTTTCTAATAAAGCAGATATTTAGGTTTGGGGGTTTTTTTCCTGCAAGTTTTTTCTTTTTAACATTGGATTTTCCTTTGTGTTGCGTTGTAGGAAATTCCACAGCGCTGTAGTTACATGTTTGAGGTAATTTGAGCACCCACTAACATGAACAAAGCAGTAAACCAGTCTAAAGAAAATAAGCTACATAGCCAGGGGCAGTTGACCTTACAGAATTTTAACTATGCAGGGGTTAATATGTTTCCCTGATTTGCTCTAATAAAAGAAATCAAAGCAGACATGGGGATGTTCAAATATTACAGAAGTACAGGACTCCTGTCATGAAGGGGTTATCAAAATATAAGGTGGCTTAATGGAGTCGAACTTGTCAAAAGCAAATGCAAGGTTAGATGTCTTAAAGTCTCAACATTCTAGTTTTGTGTTTTGGTCTTGGTTTATTTTCTGTATATGCATTATAGGAAATCCCTATATCAGTAAAATTATGTAACCACATGAAGTGCAACATGCTAAAGGCCAAATATAATTTTTTATTGGTCACTAAGTATTGACCCCCTTCTCCTTGCCCAAGACTTGTTTTTCAAGAAAATGTCTCAAAATGTAATGTGCTGTAATTGAAACTGAAAAATTAAAATTTTTGAAAATGTTATTACGTTTAAGCTGCTTACCTCTGTTTCTAGGGCAGGAGAAGGGAGTGGCTTAAGCTGATGTTCTGTGCTTCTTTTTTTCCCTTTGGATAAGGGGAGTTTCCAAATCCAAGGGAAAGCTAGGAAACTGTTTTTGTAGGTCTGAAAATAATATTGTAAAACTAAAGCTGGCTTATGCTGGGGTCCAGGTTAAAGTAGGTAATTTTATTGTTATATTTCTTTAGAAAAAAAGTGGGGGGCAGAAAGGCTTATAAATTGGATGACAAATAGGTAAGATTTGGAGAAAAATGGAAGGACAGGTGAAGAGGTAGAGCTGTGTGATGCCTTTGTCCTCAGAATTGATAAACTTGGGCAACAGTGAGCCTGTCAGCTTCTTGTTTCCTGGCAGAGAATGGCTGCATACAAAAAGCCATGGAGAGGAGTCTTTCTGTTAGTACGCATTTGAAATAATTATTTACTGAACCTGAATGGAAGCCTTCTAGTTCACCCTCATAGCCTCTTATCTGGAACAGTTGAGAGATGGTCTTAAAATGCTGGGAATTCTCTCTTCTTAGAGACTTGGATGGCAGCTGAATTGACAATGTCACAAAGAATTTCTAGCAGTAATTTCAGCATTAATAAAAGCAGGTGTCAAGTGATAGCAGCTGATGGGTATCAAGTTACCAGCATCAAGCTTGAAACACCTTGTCTCCCATCCCACTATTCCTGTGTGCTTCCTTGGCTCTTAGACATTTGGTGTTCCAGAACCTTGCTGACCAGCTGCATGGAGTCCTGCAGGACAGGCATAGCTGCTGCTGGAAGAACAGTATGTGGTCCTTTTATTATAGGACTGCATTTTCTATTAAGCAATGTTAAACATTTGAAATTGCACTCATTATAAATACACAGGTCTCTAATTTTTGAATTGCAGTAATTTGAAGCCAAGACAGACTTGAAAATATTTCTGTGGAGTCAGCTTAAAATAATTTACATTTTCATTTACAAAAATTTCACTACATAAAAAGCACTTTGTTTACAGACCAGCATTCAAATTTTACCTAATTCTCACTGTCAAAGAATGATATTTTATTTTATTATCTTGTCACTCACTTTCTAGAATTTTTTCTTTTATGGATTGATTTGTTTGCTGAGTTGGGATAACTTAAAACTGGTGTTTATTTTATATGCATGGTCTCCAGAGGAAATTTCTATTATTTTTAACAACTGCATTAATATATCGTTTCACAAAGTCAATACTACAGCAGTATAATGACTTCTTCCTTTTCAGGATCTTAACATGCACCTTGAAGATAAAGTCTACCTTGCAGGAAACATTTTTACTTTAGCAGACATTTTGATGTACTATGGATTGCATCAAATCATGGTAAGCATTACTTATATCATTTTTATATGTGCAGCTATCATAATTATTACTTCCCTAAAGGGCATTTTTTTGTTGCAGAAGTTAACTTACTGAACGGAACAGAACAGAGGAAAATAAAATGCCCTTTTAAAGTTTTAAGCCTTTTAAAGTTTTTTTTTAATGCCTTTTTAAGTTTTTCATTTTATTATTGAATATTTAGCTATGGATCTGTCAAAAGACCTGTAGTGTCAGAATGCTTTAGTTTCCTCTGTAAAATATAGCAAGGATGATACCTATCCCTGTGTTTCTATGATTGAGGACTCTTGCCTTTTCAGTCTGAAACATCACTGAACTACTGTCACAGAAGCACATGGGAAGATAGATAAATGAGGTCAGAACTGAAAGTATTAACTTCGTTAGTATTAGAGAAATACAAATGCATGTAAATTAAGCTCCTTAATGCATGTAAAAAAGTTTGAGACATAAAAAATTGTCTTTTGTGTCTCCAGACTTAAGTGATAAGACTTGATAAGCAATAATAGTGAAAATAATATGAAAATAACATGGGGAGCTGGATCTTAGGAGGAAAAAAAAAACCCATGCCAACAATAAATTTGTTCTGAGTGGGGAAGATGTTGAGATTATTTGTAGTCCATTCAAGCTACTATGAAGTGCTTAAAAATTGGTGCACCTTCAGTTCTGAACACCAAGTGCTAATTTAAAGATAAAGCAGTAGAAGCTATTTGCATTTTGGTGTCTGGAATGTGTTTGTAAATGAGCCATTGTCATTCTCTAGAGTGGGAAGAAACCAAAGGACTCACATAAAAAGGTCTGCTTAATTCTTGGGAAAAGATGAAATCAATCAGTTTTGCATTTGGAAATTGAGTGGGGGAGTGAGGATAATTAGAAGAAGATGCCTCTGACAAATGCATGTGTGTCTGAGAATTAAATTCAATCAACTGGGTGAATGGTTACTTTTATACAATTAAAAGCAGAGCTCTGGGAGAAGTGTAGAAGAATACATTTCAAAATGGAAGCAGAGGAGAGGTGCAATCAAGTAGTGAAATTTTGCCAGAAATGAAAGAAAACTTATGTATCTGTATCTTGGCTGTTCAGGAGTGAAAGTTCAAATAAGTGTCAAGCAGAAGAGAGGGAAGTTTCATTTCAGAAGGTTTTTGAAAACGTGCTAGAGTAAGTCGCATAGAATTAATTCTGTTAAACTGTATTTACCTTGTAAAATATCTTAAGCAGTAGGATAGATGTGTTGATTACAGTGTCAGAATGGGTTACCTTTCACATATGATATGCAGACATAAAAAAGACTGTAAGTATTTTCTAAAAATATGATTGTATATTCTGTAAGAGCATACAAGTTCAAATGAGACTTGGCAGGGGAAAATCCAAGCGCTTTTTAAATTTAGAGTTTGCTCTAGAGTAGACCACCTAATCAAGATGAAAAGATACAAGTTATTGCTTTGGGAAATAGAACAGATGGTAAAAACAAATGACTTGGTGCTCCTGTGTGCCTGCAACCATCCAGACACTACTTGGGACAAGTTTATAGTACAGCATTTGTTTCTGAAATGTTTGATTTCATCAAAGGTAATTTTCTGAATCAGAAAGGTATAAAGGGCAAGCAATGGGGTGACTCTTCTAAATAAATAGGAAAATCTAGGAGCTGCTAACTAGGAATTAAATGTGTTTTGAAGGTTTCAGAATTGATAAACATATAGAGGCAGGATCTTGAACTGTAGAATCTTGTGGTTTTTTGGGTTTTGTTTTTTTTTCTTTTAATTATTTTTATTTTTCTTGTAATCAGAAGAGAGTATGTCCAGACTGCTGCTCTGCCCTAAGCTTTATGGGGGAGGCAGGGAAAGCTGCTGTATCTCCTCATTTGATGTGATTCAGAGAAGGAGTTTGTCATATCCACCACTGCTTTAGCTAAGCCTTCTGCAAAATATGAATATGTGTTTCCTATGATGCTGTAAGAAAGGAGGTAGAAGTGGGAGACATGGGGCATATGGCAAACCCACAGGTCTTGCTGTCCATCAAGTTGCCTAGAAATTTGATCTGGAAACATCACTGGTAGTACCTTAAAGGTTAATCTCTGCTTTTGATAGGCTAAAAAACACATGCTAGCATAGACATTAGTGACAGGATACTGTAGATACTGCTGGCATACCATGGTCATCCTGAACAAGCTAAGTAGTAAAACTTGAAAGCCCTTCTGATGTACATTTAGTTGGAAAAGTTTTTATACTCCTTTAGCTCAGTTCTTCACCTGTGGTGTATTGGGGTCTCTGAGTATAGATCATGCATTGTTGTATTCATTCCCCACTCCCATATTAATTTTGCCCTTCCCATTATCCAGGAGTGTTTCTGGAGTCTGGTTCTTCACTGTCCAGGCTCGTCCATTTGACCTGATTGTTTACTGAACAGCAGCAACTCTTAATTCTGCAGTTGTGTGCCTGCCTTTCATTCTCCCTGTCCCTTCTAGTTATCCTAATAAACACAATAGTGCCATGTGTTTAAAAATCCATATTGTGGGAAAAGACTTGTTATTTCAATTGGTGAGAATCAGATTCACAGATAGTGTTTCAGTGTTTTTGCACACAGAATCTGTTTTGGGTCTTTTAATTAGAAATACACACTCACAGTAATAAGGCGGGAACTAAATAGTACATGCTCTGCATCATAATATAGGTCACAAACACCCAAAAAAATGTAATGCTTGATACTGTCTTTTCAGTCAATGTGATCTACATTGTCATATATAATTGATGTCTCTGTGTATGTAACACTAATATTGTTATCTTATAGACACTTCAATTCCAGAAATGCACATGTACATAAATGTGGATGTTAAAATTCTACTAGGTTAAAGCATAGATTGCAGGAAAAACTTGAATTTAGAAGCACTGCTTGAGGTTAGCTTAGGCAATCAGTAAGCATTGAATTCCCCCTGTGGTAATGAACTGATTTTCTAATCTGGGGGATTTTAAAAATTATTTTTAAAAAATTTCCAGATGTCTTCATTCTTAAATGTTTTTGACCAGCACAAGTCCAGTTTTATTTCAAGAGAAATAATCAATATGATGATTGATCTGCTTTTATACTTGAAAAATGTTGTCAGAACCAAGGAAGTGGTCTCGAATCTATATGTCTGACTTGAAAATTTCTTTAAAAAGGTCTGAAAAATTACTTATGGGTGAAGTTTATATCTGCAAATGGAAGATGCCTCAGTCAAAATTTTGGTGTCAAACCAAATATGATCAAGTACAGAACAAACTAAGCAGTTGTCCTTGAGTCAGAACCACTGATATTGAACTGTAATGAGACTGAGGGAGAAGAATTTCAAGGAGTTATAAATAACTATAATAAACTACAATGTAGTTTATTTTGGAGTTATTTTTTCCATAAGGAACATTTCCTGTAATAAACAGACTGCCATGACTTTTTAAGATTCGCTGATAATTTTAGTACTGAGATAACAAGCTTTTCTTCTAAGCAATGATGCTAAAAATGGTTCTTCAACTGAATTGCAAATGAAGCAGTTTTAACTTTAAAGGAATAAGCTTGAAATTACACCTTTTTTTAACAGCAGAAAATTAAACAAAGCTATGTGAAAGTACGTGTATGTCATGAAATGTACCATCCAGCTGTTGGGGTTTTTTCTCTTTCTCCCCTATCTAAAGGCTAAGTTTAAAAAGTCAGATAGTATCTATCCTTTTCTTGATGCTGAAGAGGTTCATATGTAGGCAGGTATTTTTAGATTCTCCGTGACCTGTAGGTTGTGGGAATGGGGCTTTATGCCTGCATCCCCAGTGCTAGAGAAAGAAAACATAATTAAAGCTTGTGTATTTTTAGCCCTTTCAGAAACTCTTAAGAGTTGCATTGTATGATAACCACCTTGGTTCCCCTCAGTGAGCTTTGTGGTGGAAGAAAAAGACTTTTTTTTTTCATGACATGAAAGAAAAAAAAAGTCTGTCAAATTAAGTGTCTGCTTCTTTGCTACTAAAATAATTGCTTTAATAGCAAATAATTATTTTAACAGCAGAACAGCAGCCTTTCTTAACTTGGGGGAATTATCTAATTTAATGAGGAAGAACAGAAAATACCCATCTAACAAAATGTTGTAAAAAATGCCATGGAAGTGATCTCTAAACAATTAACCTAAGAGTTATGTTCTGAGTAAAAAGTAGAGCATGCCACAAAGTGCTTTTTAATATATTTCACTGATAGAGTACATTATGTAAATAAGTAAAAATATCTCAGTTGTTGTGCCTAGAGTACAAAAAGGGGTCTTATTTTTAGCATAGCTGTCTGTTTTGCCCTTCAGATGTTTTTTCACTACACTAACAGAATGGAAGAGGACTAATTTTCCAGACTTTTATTTTTTATTTTTTTATTTACGTTGGAGAAACGTGATGATCAAGAATTATCAGTAAAAGATGATGGGAAGGAAATACTGTATCTGCTGCAAAATATAAAATTTAGCTTAGCCTTTCCATAACCAGGTGCTCATCCAGTAAAGGCTTTGAAAAAGATTGCTGTAAACTCAAGGAACTGAAAGTTTTAGTATTTTAGTATTTGCTAATACTAAAATACCTTTCTTCACTTCCAGTAGTTTTAGATTGCCTTAGAGCACACACATTGTTCTTTCCATGCACTGTGTTATTTTGTAAATGGTCCCCCAGCTTCATATCAAACGTCAGCATCCAGCTACCATTAATTACAATACACTGCAGGTGATCAAAAGCATCTTTCCCCTAAATGGTACTGGGTTTTTTTTGGTCCTGAATATACTGCACTTGCAGAAACTCAGGCAGTTTGTGAAACAGGGTTATATTACCATAGCTTCCACTTTTCATTTGTAATGTCTTTAAAAATTCTAGACGTTTCCCCCTTTTGTGTTCTGGTTGGTGCTATTCACTTGGTTAATTGCCAGTAACTCTTGTATATTTCTAGATCTGCAAAAATATGTAGTTGATTTTTATGGTTTTTCTGTGCATTTCTATCAGACTATACAACTGTAGGAACAATGGTTTACATTTCCATGCCAGCAGCAAGAAGAGCAGATTTTCTCATGCTTCCTGAACTGGGGTTCATAACAGTACAAAATTGCAGAAGGCAGTAATCTGTAGTGCTGTGCTTAAATTCTGGCAGGTACATTCCTTAGGAAGAGCAGCTACTTGGGCTTAGGAGCAGCTGCCAGATCCCTGCCTTTTGGTTGCTGTCACAGTTACTATGCTCCTAACTTCCCATTAATTGAGCTTTAATGCTATGTTCCATTGGCTTAGAATTCCCTTCTGCAACGCTTTGAAATTCTTCTCCCGCAGTATTTTTCCAGTGGTTCATCTTCTAGTATATATCCTTACATTGTTTTTGCTGCTACATGTTTAAAGCTTCCCAGTTCTAAGCCAAGTGCTGGGCTGTGTGAGAGAACACAAGGGCGATGTGTCACAAGGTGAAATGAAGACAAGATGAGGGTTTAAAGAGTAGCATTTTACTCATACACCCTATCCTTACATTGTTTTTGCTGCTACATGTTTAAAGCTTCCCAGTTCTAAGCCAAGTGCTGGGCTGTGTGAGAGAACAAAAGGGCGATGTGTCACAAGGTGAAATACAAGACAAGATGAGGGTTTAAAGAGTAGCTTTTTACTCATACACCTGAATATCTGTAAATGAGAGTGTTTAGCTCTTTCTGTGTTCCAAAGTTTGTTGAAACAGATTTGTTTCCAGCTGTCTTGTGCCCAAAACCAAATTTTTGGGGGACCTGCAGCATTCATAAAATCTAGTGTTTGTAGAATAAAGTGTAAGGAATACGCCACCTGTTTAGCTTTTGTGGAGATTAACCTTGATTAGCTTTAGAAATCTAAACATGAAAAATATTAGGCCTGTCTAGATCATTATTTGTCTGGTAAAACTGTCCTCTGCAGATGTGCCCTTTTTCATTGACTGCAGACATTGTCAAGATTTAAGTTAAGCTTGATGGTTAATTGGTTAACTGAAAATTAAGTGAGGTGAATCCTGCACTGATTGGTTTCAGTACTGCTGAGATGGGATAGGGTCATTGATGTGAGGATCACATTTTCTTCCTCGTGCAGGTTTTCTAGTCTGTTTTGAGAACTACCCCGTTCAGTTTTAGTATGTTAATGTGAGAAAAGAGATTATAGTCTAAACTGATAAGCCAACCTGATTACAGAGAAATAAGAAGACATAAAATTGCTAATCAAGAATATTCATACAGGTGATACAATGTGGGAATAGTTTGTCAGCTGGCTTGAAAGACTCCAAAGTAATAACAGACTTTGTAGTAAAGCTTTGAGGGTGCTGCTGACCTAAATTTCAAAGACTTGTAAAGGTAGAATTTGAATCTGTAACTGTAGATAACTTTACCTAAGCCAGTCTTCTGATTAAGGATAGGCTTGAAGCTCTGCATTAATCTTAGCCATGTATCCTGTAACAAGGAGCTGTTGCAGTAGCGTGATACAGACTCTTCCTGATTGATCTTGAAGCTGTTCTGTGTGATAGTACCTCAAGTATGTTTATGAAGTATGGGCAGGTTTCCAGTTTGTTTTACTGTTCTAATTTGAATCATTTCATTATTACCTTAATAATGAAAGCTAGTAGATCTGAGCAGTTATGCTGATTTTTAGTAACTATTCCATTTTGAGCAATAGTCATACAAAACAATTTCCTATGCAGTCTGAAATTGCCTGGTAAAAGCTTACTCCTGTACTTAAAATACACCTTGAAACATGATGTAGTCGCTTTGCCTGTGAGACAAGACTGCTAAATGAATATGAAAGGGTTATGCATGTTGTGGAACTCTTCCCTGCACCGCCCTGTACTGTATCCTGACCCCACGAATAGAGAGATGCATTAAATTCATGCAAGCTTTTCCCCCTCTCTACCATGCAGCTGTATATTCCACCTCGTAGTCTGTTCCTATGAGTAGATTAAATTTCCGTACATGTTATGGGTTTGAGTTTTACTGTGTGAAATTAGGGTAGAACACTGCTGGACTGTAACAAGTTATTTAAATCATTTGTAAAACGACCCACTTTTATTTCATCTTAGCACATGTTATGACTCTAATGATGCAGTGACTGGTGTAACTGGTGCTTTGTATTTATTCCCCATGCAGGTGGACCTCACAGTGCAAGAAAAGGAGAAATACCTTAATGTGTCTCGTTGGTTCAACCACATTCAGCATTACCCAGGCGTCCGACAGCATCTGTCCAATGTCGTCTTTATCAAGAACAGATTATACACTAATGCTCATTAAGGCAAATCTTAATGTCGTGTTGGAATGAGGTGTGGAAGTGCAGAAGTTGTACTGTCCAAAGCCACTAACCTGCAAATACTGTTTTGTAACCTTCTGTATGTGAACTGAAACTGTCAATGCCTCAAATAATACAACTGCATTGAATTGCTGTTGTTCATTCAAGAATTTGAACTAAAGAATTGTTATTGTAGATCTGATTAAATGCAAAAATGGTAGAAAGATGGAAAAATTGAGTTTTAATTCATTATTTTTAAAAAAAAATTAAGGTTCTTTTAATTAAACATTCAAGTGAAATTACATTATCTTTACCATCAATTATTCACTCCTTTTGCTATTTATTGAATGTTCATGTACGTCAACCAGCTTTCCTTTCGTTTTCCATGGATGTTTACACTAGTTTTGTACAAGTTAAGAGCTATATTGTGTGCCAAGGATGTGGAAAAGGGAACATGCAAATGTTACAAAGTATTTATGTGACCGAATAAATTATTTTAAAACTGTAGTCTTAATTTGGCTGTGAAACTTTCTAATTTTTCTTCAGTAAAGAAGATGTTAAAAGGTTGGTTCACTTCCTGCTTCATTTTGTGGTCTACTGATTTGACAGTGGAAACATTTCCTTTCAAACTGGGTAGCAAAGTTAGTGTCCTTAAAGATTTTGCATGTGCCTCACTTCACTTTTTACACAAGTGCAGATGTGCTTTTCCCACCCTGAAACAAAACCAACCAAAACCGTCAACTTAAGATAATTTCAAGTCCATTACCAATGTTTAAAATTGGCTTTAAAAACTCTCTTGTTGAATCACACATTTGGATGGGTCGTTTTACTGTAGAATGTGGTCCTCTGATTTTTATTTGTAACAAGTATAAAAGTGCTAACTTCAATTGGTAAATTACCTTCTGCACAATTCAGATAACATTTATTTTAAGACACAAAAGAAATACAAAAACACTTTAATATTTTAATTGATAAATTAACTATGTTGGTTTCTTCAGCAGTGCTTAGCAGACAACTTCACTTGTATATTCTTTTATTTTGTGTGCTACTTAGAAGCCTCTCACCCAGTAAATATTAAAAAAGCTGTCTTGGATAGATGTTTTAGCATTTTGAATGTTAAAAGGCCTTAAAAAAAAGTAGATAATGAGATGAGGTAATGAAACTATATCCTGACACATAAATGGGCAGAAGAAACTTGGAAGGATAAGCATAGCCTGGACAATTCCAGGCTGTAATAGGTGTTTACTATAGATATACATAATTTTATTCTTAATTATTTTACTGGAAGTTTGCAGGCACACCAAGTTACTTTAAGGGCAAAACTTTGAGAAATTTCTCACCATTTCCTGGGGACTTAATTCTCCACTTCTAGCTACTCTTGTTCCTTGCTGTTTAGAAGCTCACCTTATGTACTTACAAAGACCTCTGAAATCTTGACATCTGTTCAAGAGTTGTGGGCTCTAGTACAAATGTACATTAGAAACTTCTTTCTCAAAACTTCTCATATTTGACTGCCTGAGAGCTTCAGGTGTTTACTGTTGTTACTTGTACCCTTAATATCCAATTTATTCAAACATTTGTTACCTAACAGCATGTATTCAAGTGAATTTGTTTTTTCCCTCATGTGGGAGCAAGTGATGGTAATACTCCTAAAAATACCTGCATTTCTACTAAATTCTGCTAAAACTAACCATTTTCTGTTTCACAAGGGGAGCATGGGTGTGAATCATCAGTGCATTTAGTCAGGGTTTAGGGAAGTTTCACGTTCATCTTACGGATTTATTATTTTTATTGATGCTTTTGCAAGTGAGAATTATTTAAGTTCTTTAAAGTGAATATGCAAGCCTTCATCCATGAAAATAGCTTACATTGCAGCTGAGAATGCTGAAATTGAGCCAGAGTTAAATGTTGCTAGGAACAATACTGTCATCTTTTCAGTTAGGTTGTTGTAGGGATGATGCTACAAAATGTCATATTTTTTTGAATCCCAAACAGCTGCTGTTTGCAAGTACTGGGATTTCTCAGGCTGGCACATGCTACTGCTGCAGTATCCCCTAGC
Source organism: Passer montanus (assembly GCF_014805655.1). NCBI lineage: Eukaryota > Metazoa > Chordata > Aves > Passeriformes > Passeridae > Passer > Passer montanus. The sequence goes on along the minus strand of NW_024367261.1, from coordinate 1,947,554 downwards.
CTCTTGTGCCAGTTTTATTTTCTCTGGTGTAGAACAAAAGTGTTACTTGCTGCTGAAATGTTAGAAAAAAAAAGTTCACCTAGTAGAAAGAGGAAATGTTTAGAAGTGGATTAGTAGTACTTAACTCTCTATTATCTAAAAGGCATTTAGTCATTATTGTATAGTAACTTGAGCATAATTCAATTTTCTTTCCCCTGCTTGGAGAAACTTTAGGGGATAGAGGGTTAAAAGCAAAGAAGGATGAATTGAGACTTTGCCTTTAGAGAGATGACTGGGAAAACCAGATGGTATTGATTTTTCTTACCTCTCCCCCTTTCTATCTAATGCCTTTTGATCAAGGACAAATAAATCTGTAAGAACACTTCTGAAAGATCACGTAATTCTGTCTGAGTCGGTCTGAGACTGTATGAGGTACATATTTTACAACAATGGTTCGTAATTTTAAAAGATGAGATGTGTAGTGGGAGCTCTCAAATTAACATTGATGGTCTGTGTAAAGGGTTTGCATGGGTAAATGTTCAGCTGCATTTAAAGCTACTTCCTCTTTCTGTAATATTTTATTATACTTTCACTGAACATTAGTGAAAGAGACTTTGCTCCCTTGCAACCCCTTTCTCCATTCTTAAAACTCCAGTTGCTGAAGGGCACTGTGATGTTTTACTTTCGTTGCTTTGCATTTTGATGATGATGATGACCACAGTGATGTGTGGAATTTATTTTCACAGCATTTCATGAACAGCAGCACTTTCATTTGTTAATGTATCTCATCATTGCAGTATTATTATTTTGCATAATTGTTCTAATTTATTCAAGGGGCCTGACATGTTATGGTCTTATAAGTATGTGCCCCTGGGACTTGAGTGTGTTGCCATATGGTGAGATAGTGCTGCATGACAACCTTTCAGCAACAGAAGAATTCAACAGTGAAATAAATATGATAATTGTAAGTGTTCAGTGATATCCTACATTTAGCAGTTTGTCTTTTTCCCCTTGATGCCAGGATGACTGCTTCAGACCAAATAGCTTGAAACAGGTGTTAAAGTATTGCATGAGGTATGTTAGAAAGGTGCAGATAGTTTCTAGTTGTCTTTGTGTATGTAACTTCACTTTTAAGTGAGGGCTCAGTGTGACTTCTGAAGTCTCTAGTGTTGTTTCTTTCTCTAAGACTTGTAACTGGGCAAAAGTGATTTTATAGAAAAATCCAGGTTTAATACAGGATTAGGAAAGAGTGAGAAGGAATGAGAAATTTGGAAACAAAAAATAGTTCCAGTTTAGACATGGGGACTAAGAAGATCTGACCATTCAAATGGAACCAAAGTGAAGGCTTTTGAGCAGCAAAACTAAAGAAATAATTTATGATAGCTTAAATGTGTAACATACTTTCTGTCGTGTTTCTGGTCACGAGTGATTTACCTTCCAGGCTGGTATCTCAGTGTCTCACACAGAAAATGAGTTAGAAGGCATCACTTCTGGTTCACACTTGAAAGAGTCCAGTCCAGCCACTTTGTTACCTTTCTTCACCCCACCCACAGTAAGTACTTGCTTCTTTGCACCTATTGAATTTCCCAAGATTCTTTTTGTAGAAAGTGTAACTTTTACCAATGAAATCTCCTAGCAAACACCTTAGCTGTTTGCCTGCAAGAGGTGGTATTTTCACATATTTTTAATCTTTTTCATCTTGTATTCCTTCTCTATGGTCTATCCAGCCCTCTTCAAAACATTTGCAAACTAAAGTAGACCTTGTCTAGAAATTTCATGCTACTGGCTGAATCTTTGGAAGCACATAGGCCTCGAAATGGGGAGCTGATTTTTAAGGTGAGGTGCACCTTGGACTTCCCAATAGGTATTACAGCTTTGGAGTATCTTGATAAAATAATTATATAACTTCACTTTGTTTCACTCACACACACATACACACACATTAATTTCAATTATAGCCAATGGAAGATTAATCTGGACCCTTCAGTGTGGGTGTGGATCCTGGATTACTTGCAGGGAGCTGAGACTCTTAAGTAAGATTTAATGTAGATGTACCTTGCAATTCAAATAAGACATTAATTCATATTCATTATTTTATATGAAAATGTGTTTTAGAAGTGGTTTTGTCTGTGAAATACACCCAGGTAACATTACAGATGAAAGAGCAGGAGAACTTGGCTATCTCTTATTTTCTGCTTGGTTAAAAAAACCAATAGATGATCAAAAGACGGATGCTGATTTGGAAGAGGACAAAGTACTTAAAAAGCGATTAGCTGAGAGAAATGAAAATAAAGGAAGAGATAGAACTATAAAATCATTAAGAAATCCAGTGTAAACTCTTCTATTCAGAAGTCTGGTTCATATTCTTTCTGATCTGCTAGCATCTTGTTTGCATCTCTGCAGGTGATTTATGGTTTGTCTGCTACATGAAGGTTGAAGCTGGGAATAGATTTTTCAAGTAGATTTGCTTGGTACGGCCACAAATTGATTTTACAATTGTATGTATGTACAGAACTATCACAGAACCTTGTATGTGATTTTTTTTTTTTACCGTTCTTTATTTTTCTTTTTTTTTTTTTTTTTTTTTGGCTAGAAAGAAGGATCAGTAGGCCTATTTGATTTTTTCCCCTTTTGGTCTTTAATCTTATCACCACTTTTAATCTTTGGTGTACTTCACAGCTTTTAACTTCAAAGTGTAATTGCAATCATGCAGCTGCTTAATGGATTGCTACATTTAATATTTTCCCCCTAAGACCAGTATTTCTTCTTTGCATCTATAACTGGATGATGCTGCTGCAGTCCCTGATGGAAATGCCAGGTTTCATATTCACCATACACCTGAGCGCATGCTTACTGACTTGGTAATCTTGACTTTTTTTTTTCTATTTATCAAAATTTACTTGGATTACACACATTTTATTTGTGCTGGAATTTTATTGTAAAAGAAATTAAAGGGGAAATGCTATCATGCACCTTTTGCTTTGCTGAGATTTGAGATTTCAGATTCAGACTGGGCTTTTGTAACCCACCGCTGCATGTCTTGAATGTGAGATGTGTCATACCTCAGAGCCCAGCTCCGGGGCAACATAAAGATATCACAGATTTGGAAAGGGGGATCGATTTTGTAGCAAGCATTACTTGTTGCTGCTCTGTGCACGTTCCTGCAGGCGTGGCCTTTATTTTTCAAGCTGGTAGTGACTACAGTCGGTGTGGCTGCCACAGAACACTGCGCATCCCATCTCTCACTGCAGGCAGGCAGGAGGTGATTAATTTTTCATTGTTGCTGCATCTGAAGGATTCCCCTTTCCCCTCCCACACTACCTTGGCCCCTTTAGGAAGATTTTCATCCATTAAACTTTCCCTTCTCTGTTGGAAGAACTAAATCTCTTTCAGCATTTTCAGGCTGGTGATCTAATTTGACAGCTCGTAGGTGATGTCTATTCCTCTTCAAAGAGGCAGGTAGCCCCGGGCTAGCCAGCTGCATTGTGGATTCTGCAGATTTGGCTTGCTGTTCCTGCTGGGTGTCATCTGTCTTCTCAGTCTTGCGCTGGATAATTTTTGTCCTCCCCAGCATCATCTGCCTGAGCAGTTTCTGCCTGGCAGGCCTGTCTGTCCAGGTTGAGCATCAAACACAGTGGCCGCCCGGCTAATGTGACAAGGCACTCCTCCAAAGAGCGCAGCCCGGGGCCTGCTTCGGCCAGCATCGGCATCGCAGCCCGCGAACTTCCAGCCATCACGATCGTGGTGCTGCTCTCCCATCACGGGTGCAGCCCATGGACTTATTCTGCTGGCACAAAGTATGTCCCCCGCCTCGCCCTCTTAAGGGCCGTCGCTCCGATTCCTCCCATCTGGGCAGATGTCTGCCTCAACAGGTTTGGGTTTTCCTGCCTGTTGCCGGCATTTGACTCGGACACCGCCACTTGGATGAAATAATCCTTTCGTGGATTATCATCGCCAGACAGCCTGTGGGGGAAATGACAGGACTCGGCACGTTCATCTGAAGATTCTGCAATTCAGAGTGCTGCTAATGCTAATGGGAAGTGGCAGGGTGATCCCTAAAAGAGAAAGCGGGTTCCATTGCACGGCAAAAATGACAGAGGTTGTTTAGCCTGTCTTCCAAAAAAATACATGATGACTACATATGTTGATTTTCATGCTGCAAGCCATAGCTATTTCCATATTTTTGGAAAATAGACTTGATGACTACTTACTACAAACTGACAGGTTAGGGGCTCCACAAGTATTGTCTTTTTATAGCCATCACCTCTTTAAGTCCTCCTTAATTTCTTTAAAATATGTTTTGAAAATAAGCTTGACTGGGCAATGAGAGTAAGCAGGGGAACAAAAACAAAACCAGGCATAAATACAACAAATAGCATATTCTTAAAAAAAAAAAAGGCAAAAAACATTATTCAAACAAAGGAGGAATGGTTTCAGAACAGTAGTCCTAGAAACCAATGCAACTATCTGTCACAGGATTTGCTCTTGTTGCAGGCCCATTATACTGAACCTGACATTAGTCATGTTGTAAAAAATCTTTCCTAGAAATGCAGTAGTTACAAATCTGCTTAACTACAGGATTTCCTTCTTAACAAATAAAAAGCTGGAGCATAGGGCTTAGAGGGGTAAATAACTTGTCTGAGAAGCTGTGAAAGGATGGCAGCTAAGCTGGAAAGGGTAAAATTAAGATTTCTACAATTCTAGCCCAAATTAGTAGTGATGATTAAGCCAGCTGGAATATCCTGCAGATATTATTAATATATGAGCATGACTATAATTTACTGGTGATTGTCAAATGCTTACATGTTTTGGATTCAGGTGGAAAAATACTAATTTACAGGTTGCAACAGCTGGTCACTTTCAGGAAATAGATAATGTAGAAGGGAACTATTTTTGAAGTAATTCTTATATTTACTAATTGCCTGATTAGTAAATATATGTAACTATGTAACAATGAAGGAATAAAAAACTATTTTATGTTATATACTTATGCTAAATTTAATAATAATGTTAGTTGAAGTATTGAACACTTCCCAGCGTAAGAATCATTTTATTATTTAGACAGGTTCCAGCTATATTTGGCCTGATTTTGGGGGAGATTGTTTCAACAAAACCAATTAACTCATTTTTAAGCCTGAGTTTAGAAGATTATAGACATTGTCAAAAAAACCCGTATAGTAATTTCTATGAGTAGTTTCCAAGCTTTTATGATGTGGCACAGGATTTAATAATAGAACAATTTTTTGTGTCAGTTCAAATAGCTTTTTAAAAGTCCCTCTTTTTTCCTGAGCCACATAATTGCTCCCTATTATAAAAGCTATGCAGAGGAGAATATGGGCAGAACTAATTTCTAACAAAGAGTACAACTACTCCTGTTTTCTGCTAATAAACTAGTAATTGTTCCAGCTAAACTAGCACCTTTCTGGTATTCCAGGTAGGAAGGAAGCCTTCAGGACACTGAAGGCTGCAGTAGCTGTAGCAGAATTTTGGTCCTGTTTATTCTTCATTGACCATACAATGACACTGAGAAGTGTGGTATGTATTGCAGATTTTTTTTTTTAAGTGTGTAAAAGAAGAAACAAACTTAGATGTAATGGCCTAAATAGAATCAATCTGTTCTATAAATTATTGAGTTTATTGAGTAGCAGGAAGAAAAATGTCACAAACACAAGTTAATATACTCCCTCCAAGAGGGAGGAGAAGTATATTGAAAACATCTTAATCCTCTCACAGAATCACAGGATGGGTCAGGTTGGAAGGGACCACAGTGGCTCATCTGGTCCAACCTCCCTGCTCAAGCAGGGTCATCCCAGAGCACTTGGTACAGGATTGCATCCAGAAGGTGCTTAAGAATCTCCAGGGAGGGAGACTCCACAACCTCTCTGGACAATCTCAGTGCTCAGTCACCTGCACAGCAAAGAACTCCTTCCTCGTATCCAGGTGGAATTTCCTGTGCATCAGTTTCTGCCCATTGCCTCTTGTCCTATTACTTGGCACCACCAAGAAGAGCCTGGCTCCATTTTCTTGTTACCCTCCCTTCAGATACTGATAGAAATTGATAAGATTCCCTCTCAGGTGTTTCTTCTCAGGGCTGAACAAGCCCAGTTCCCTCAGCCTTTCATTGTAAGAAATGCTCCAGTCCCCTAATCAGTTTTGTAGTTCTCCACAGGACCTACTCCAGGATCTCCATGTGTTTCTCATACTGAGAGCCTCTCTTCTACTCTGAAATGTTTTGGTTGTTTGTTTTTTTTAATGTACAGGGATTTAATGTAAGTTTTGCTTTTTTTTTTAATAGTTGTAAAAAGAGACTGCTGCTCTTTTTAATTTGTTTATGTTTGCTTATTTGCAGCCTGCCTGTCCAGCAGCTGTTACTCACGTTTGCTGCACCTTGAAGCCAACGGGATTAATGTATGCCTCTTACTATAATTACTGAATCAGAGAATCAGTTAGAGTGGAAAAAACCTCTGAGATCATCGAATCCTACCTATGACTAAACACCACCATGCCAACTAGACCAAGCACCACGTCCAGTATTTCCTTAAACACCTCCAGGAATGGTGACTCCACCACCTCCCTGGGCAGCCCATGGCAGTGTCTGATCTAATCAGCCTTTCTGTGGAGAAATCCTTCTGATGTCCAACCTGAACATCCCCTGACACACCCTGAGGCCATGTCCTCCTGTCCTGTCGCAGGTTACCTGGGAGAAGAGACCAACTCCACCTGGTTATGAAACATAAACTTTAAGGTATTTAGAAAAATTTTAGAGGAGCTAAGATTTTAGTTAGAGTTAAGCCTTACTGGAGTTAATTAAAATAAATAGGTAGGCCTTGATGAAGTTAAGAGTTAGTAGTTAACTAATAACTAATTGCTTTTCAATACAATGTTTGGTTAGCTGGGTTTATAATGAAGAATATACAAACTGATAAATAGCTTTTAGGACCATGAGACAATTGTGGGCCTCCTCTGTTCTGGAACCAGTTGAAGACAAGGAATGGGAGTTCTACCAGGGCTTCATTTGTCATATTTGCATTGAAAAGGTAAAAAGGTCAGAACGAGGAAGACTTCAGTTATTGCTCATTTTGGAACTCCTCCCCATGGTCCATTTTGGGACCACCGACCCATTTCAAGGAAAAAACTATGCATGCTTAACAGCTTTTGAACTAATGAGCATACGAAGCGGGGAACGGGATGTACCAAAATTATGAATATGTATTTGTATTTTGGGTATTCAACACTTGTATAGATAAAAGGACTCTGTAAACACCTGTAAATTGTGGTGTGTATTTGGAAGCTATCCCGCACACTGCCCAGCCTCGCAATGAACTCACACTTTCTAACTTTAAACTGTTAGAGAGTCTTTGTCTGTCACAGTTGGATATCGGTATTAGATCAATATCCATATTTTTTTAATAAATCAGTATAATAAATGTGAAAAATGTGTATTTTATGATTGGCTTTTCGCAAGTATTAAAATGAATATTGTGTTATGCTAGAAAGTTATGCTATATTGATTTTCTTAAGTAGTGTATTAAATATAGTTTTAGGTTTTAACACAATGTTAAAATAGAAACTATGCTATGTAAGATATTTGTTTAAGAAAGAACTCACACCAGATAGAAGCCACAGGACACCTAAATCTTTCAGAGAAAGGGAATTTATTGCTCCCTTATCAGCAGAAAACTAACTTCTTCCCACCTCGCTCAGACAGCAAGACAGCATGAGGATTAAGAGGAAGAAGTTGACAGTGACCAGACAGAATCCTGTGTTTGAATGGAACTTATCATCATGTATGAGGTGTATGAATATGCAACAGGAGATTGTTTTTAAGAGTTAATCCTCTTTTTGTTAAAAAGGGTTAACCCTTTTTAAGGGTTAACAGGGGTCCTTTTTCGGGCTTGTCTTGCCCAGAAAAAAGTACCCGGATGTCCGTATCTCTTTGTTTTTATTGTCTCATATTGTCCTAATCTCAAATGTTCAAATTTTATTATTCTAATTATATTACTATTTTTATAATCATTTTATTACTATTAAACTTTTAAAATTTCAAAAAGAAGTGATTGGCGTTTTTCACAATAAATTTATTTTTTAACAAATCCTTTCAGGCGTTTGTGGACAGCAGTAAGGTCTCTCTGAGCCTCCTCTTCCTCACGCCAAACACCCGCAGCTCCCTCGGGCAGCTGCCCACAGGACCCCTCCAGCCCCGCCGCCCCTCTCCGAAGCCGTGCGGGTCTCTCCCTCTCCCCACAGGAGCCGCCCGCGGCTTTGGGAGGGCCCGGGGCTCCTCGGGGCGGCTCCCGCGGCCGGCGCGGTGCGATGATCTCACGGCGCGGCAGCGGGCCCGGCGCAGGCTCGGCGAGGGAGGCCGGGCTGGGGCCGGGGCTGCCCGGGCTGCGCTACCCTGTCCTGCCCTGCCTTGCCCTGCCCTGCCCTGCCCTGCCCTGCCCTGCCCTGCCCTGCCGAGCGCCATGAGCGGGGCCGGCCCCGCGTCCCCCGCCCGCGGCGACAGGAGACGGGACTCTCCGGCCGCCGGGTCCCCCATCCAGCCCATCATAAAGGGTAAGGAGGCAGCGGTGCGGGTCCCGGAGGGGCCGAGCCCGCTGTGTGACCCCGCGGCAGCGGCGGAGAGGCGGCCGGGGGGCCGCGGGAGCGGCCGCGGTGTCCCGGGACCTCCCTGGAGCCGTCCAGCTCTCTGCGGGATCCCAGCGCCCTCCAGGCCCCCTCAGCGTGTGCTGAGGTTTAAAGCTGGATACCTGGCAGGCTTGGCTGGCTCTGCCTGTCAGGACTGGGAACCAGGGTGCCTCTGTGGCTTTTTTTCGGGGAGCCGAGTCGGCCACCGAGGCGCTCGCCACGGGCATGGAGCCTCCTGGGAAGTTCTTACTTTTGGTCTTGTTCACCCAAGTTTTGTCGGGTTAATCCGTGCTCAGAAGCATTTGGACTGGGTAGTGGCTTAGCCCACGCATTATTTACTGCAGTCATGACTTTCCCGAATTTGTAAATAATGTTCTGCACCGTTTTGAACATGGTGGGATTCAGGGTGTTGAACAAACACAGGTGGATACAGTAGAGCCACAGGGCAGGTTCATCAGCTGAGGCAGAAAAATGCATACTTTAGATGGCAGTACCACCTTAGTCTTTTTTTGGGACTACATTGTATATTTCTTGAAACAGTATTTGCTATGCTCTCACAGTGCTTTTCAATTTAGCAGATTTTTTCTTTGTGACAGGCGAGCCTGTTTCTCCACATATATTTAAATAGTAAATACTCTTTTCCAAGACTCGGTTTCAAGTCTGGCCCTAGAATACAAGAAAATGCTGACAGTTTTCCTTTGTAGTGAGGATTCCTCCTGTCTCTTGTTGCAGAAGACTCCCACACTTACTCTGTGGATCTCTGTTAAGTGGCAGTGTTTAGCTCTGGTATTTTACCAGCACTAAAAATCAGATATGGAAGCTGTACTGAAGAGAAAGAGGATTGAGACAAAGGGTGCTGAGCCACAGAGGAGAGCATTCACCTTCACAGAAAGGTGTCTTTGGTATCTGGAATACTGGTTTGTTGTATTTTATCTAAACTGGGGGTTTGCTGGGTACATAGGTCACCCTACAAATTCTGTTCAGGTGCTCTTTTGTATGTGCTTGGTGAGCAATAGGCCTTCCTCACACTGAGGTACAGTGTGCTGCCTGTGTTGTGTTGCCTGGTGTGAGATTTGACAGAAAAACTAAAATTATGTCTTTCATTAATCTCCTAGATGTTGGGGAAGTCTATTCAAGACTGCTGGATCACCGACCAGTAATTCAGGGAGAAATACGTTACTTTGTTAAAGAATTTGAAGTAAGTGTTTGTATCTTATTGGATGCTAGCAGGGTCTGAAACTTTGAACAGCTTTAGCATCTTTTTAGATATCATAGTAGGTAAATTACTTTCTTCAAAAGGGCTTGACATGGATTTTTTTCCCAAAAATAACACACCTGTAACATATGTCTGCATCTTTAGCAAACAAGACAGTAATTTAGGTCTTGTTCTTTTCAAAATTTTGAAAAGAACATGTGGTTTTGGTTTTGTTTTTTGTTTTGTTTTGTTTTGTTTTGTTTTGTTTTTTCCTGCAGAAGACTAGCAAGAATATTGATGTAGGAGAATAATGTAGTCCTAACACTTAGAGAAATCCAGTTGGTCCAAGGAAAGTATTGTTGGCCAGTGTGGGTTTACATCTCTTTGAGAAGCTACTTTATGCCTCAGCTGGATTCAGCTAGCACAGGTTTTTGTGTTTGTTTTTTTGGTTTTTTTTAAATTTTCATTACACAAGAGACACACTACTGGAAAAGAAGAGGAACACTTTGTGCAAAGCAATAAAATAATTAAAAATTGATTAACTGTTATTTGGTTGGCTGCAAAGTTAGGCCAAATTACTGAATGTGTAGAAGTGTTTATGTACAGCTTAGCCTGGAAAGTATAATTTGGTTTCCACAAGATGGCAGCAAAAGTTTAGAAAATTTGAATCCTATACCAGCAGAAGGCTGTTTCTGTATAGATTTTCTTTCTTACAGAATGTGGAATTTAAAAATGTAACTGAAAATGCAACTACCCCTCAAAATTCCAGTATGCAGACTTGATTGTAATGACATTAAAATGTCTTTCCCCCTCAGCCCCCCACAACCTAGATTGTAGCTTATATGTCAAGCAGGTCTATTTTGTCTGCTGGTTTAGCAAAATATGGCTATAAAATAAACTCTCATCAGATCTGTATCCTATGGACTTGAGAGTCATAAGAAATTATTTTCTCTGCTTTCCCTAACTAAGCTGTAGGATACAGTAAGTAGTTTTAATCATTCCACAGGAAGGAAAATATTGAACTCATGGACAAAATTAGAACTTATATCTTTAGGTTGATAATTCATGTATTTGTCTCATTTCACCTGAAGTCTTGTTCTGTTTCTTAGACAAATTTAAAATACTCTTAGATCTTTTATTGAAATTTAGTTACTGGTTTATATGTTTATGGCGAGGGGGGAAATAGCAAAGTGGAGGATTGTTTAAATTTTTGCAATTCAGAATTTCTTTAAGTGGGCTTAGGACCACCAGCACCCAAAAATCCCACTTGTTTCTAACTTTGAGATATGTGCTTATTTTTTCAATGATTAGCACCTAATGTGCAAGGAATGGAGATTTGCATTTGGGAAATCTGGAGCCTGTTTAATTAAGGAGTTTTGCTTGTGCATGCCTCTGTTTCTGAAGTTACAAAATGGGTGTGGTGATCCCTGTCCCACTTGATGTGATAGAGTATTTTTTGTTTCTGTAGAGTTTTTATCTAAAGTAAAATGCTGGTGAAATTCAGAGTGGGAATAGTGCTGTGGCTTCAGAAAAATAGATTATTTTGTAAATTTAGACAGACAAAATTTTGCTGTGCTTGTAATTAATCATGATGAGTAGTGATCTAGAAGAGCTGCCTCTTTATTCAGCTGTGTTATATTATTTTCTAGTCAATTAGTCAATTTCATTGCTTTGCTTCAGTGAAAACAATTTTACTTGCACTGTTTTCACCTGTGGAGGGTCAGACATCAAGCAAGCAGAATCACTACTATGTTATTTCTCAGTAACCAACTGAGTTATAAAAATTAAATACTTTCAAGCTCTGTTGCTGTCTGTTGTTTTAGAGATGCTGTTAATTGTCTATACAAAACAGGACATTTTTCCCCACAGTGTGTAAATAGTTAATATCGTCTTTCCTCACAAGGGCCAGAGGGGTCATTTAGAGGATTTTTGTGTTTTAATGTGAAAATTGCTCTCTTTTTTTTTTTTTTTTGGCAATTTCATCTATGTTCTTAAATAAGCAGAGTAGCACTTCAGTAGACAATGGTCTAGTATTTGAGATAAAGCTATTAGTTTATCAACTGGGAAACCATCTCTAATTTGTGAAGTGGAATTCCTTGCTAGACACTCACTTTCTTTCATTTTTGTGACAGGAAAAGCGTGGTCTCCGGGAACTGCGAGTACTTGAAAATCTTAAAAATACAATCTTTGAAACAAATGAACGTGTTCTTCCCAAGTGTGAGCAGGCAATGCAAGACAACTTGAGTGAAACCTTCAAGAGATGTAAGCAGGTTGCTTCTTATTGCTCTTGATGCATAATTTTGAGGAGTAATTTAAGTAGTTTGGATTCAAAATATGATCTGTTACAAAATTACCACTCTTGTGTAATTTTCTATTCTTTATGTGCTTTGTTCTCACTTCTGTGCGACTTTGAAAGGGAAACAACAGGGATGTTTTTGATACATAGTAGTCCAGCCAATCAGCTCTTGTTAAGGTTACATTAAAGTTTTTTGTTGATTTAAGTAGAAGCTGTTTCAGCTCATTCTTTTCCTATTCACTTGGAAACAGTGTTACACATTGACTAAAGCCATGGACAACATTTCAGTTTCCTGGTTTGTTGCAACCATGCTGGGATGTGAACTTCAAGTTTCTTAATTTTCCCACAGAAGTGCATAATACTGTCTCCCTTAAATCCCTTAAAACAAAACTTTCTGCTGTATAGCTATGAAGTTTATTATTATTATTATTATTATTCAGCCACAAATTGCGAATAGTAATTGCATGCTAGTCTTAGTTTCATCCTTATTAATATATTTCTTTACTGCTCAGATTTTAAAAGAATGTTTGGACTTTATACTAGTTTTTAAATGTGCTTTTTCCCCCTTATTCATTTAGCAGGATGGCTTCTTCAAAAGAGATTCTAAGTGAGTGTGGGTACACAGCTTTAGCTGCCCTCATTTAGCAGGATGGCTTCTTCAAAAGAGATTCTGAGTGTGGGTACACAGCTTTAGCTGCCAAATTTATGCAGTTGAAACATGCCACTGTGGATTTTGTTACAATTTGTGTGGCATGTTGTATAAGCATTTAATTTCCTATAACTTATTTATATGGGATCTGGCATATGCAGAATAGCAAATGGTAGATGGTGCTTTCCACACCAAAGGATTGCAGGAAAACATTGAAACTTATAAGGCACCCTAGTACCATCTAACTGGGGTGAAACTTCAGTTCTGTTCCCTGACTTTCTCATGCAGTACATTTTCAGTAATAGAATCCCAGAATAGTTGAGGTAGGAAGGGATCTCTGGAGCAGCAGTAGCTTGAGTCAGTTGTCCAGGACTGCATCCAGTTGCTGCTTGGGAAATTAGTGTATTTAATTCTGTGTTAAATAAGTTATGGGGGTGGGGGGAGGAAGTGCATAGGAATACAGTTCCTATTTCTATTGACAAGTTTTCCCAGGCTTGGTCTGGGAGAGAAGAGATGGACTCATAAAGATGTTAAAGAGCATAAAAATGTTGTACATGTGGAGTCTATACACAGCTGATGGGGAAAAAATTTAAAAAAAAACAAAACTCAACTAACTTAAGAGTTTGATCACCTGTTTCTACTTGCTAACTTGAGAGTGGTTTTTGATGTCTTCTGAGGTGCTAAGTAGTGCACTAAGAGTGTGGGCACAAGAGGACCTCACTGCCTTTCTGCCTTTGGCTTCTAGAACATACAGAGCTTGAACTCTGCAATAAGCTGGCTTACTTTTCTAAGTGTAAAGCATTTTCTGCAAGTACAGGTGGCTCTTGGGCAGTTAAGTGACACAGTGGGATATAATCTTCACCTTGCAACAGCCTTGCATCTTCTAAATCCCTTTCTGGCAAACTTCTTTTATTTCCAACAGCAGACTGATCTACTGCAATTTGTTCTTTCAGTGCAAGCTGCCAACGCTATGATCCATAGACTCCAAGAGAGGGAGTGTGAAGCAAGAAAGGTAAAGGATGGATGGATGGATAGATAGATTTTTATTTTGTGATCTGAGAGTCTTGTGCTTTTCACAGCAAGTTTGTCTGCCTTCAGTATAGCAAAACTTAAAAACATATTTTTCTATACCTTATATACTGGCAGTAAAACTCCTTTTGGGGTGATTTCTGCACTTATAAAATGCTCACTGCAAAGTTAATGGATCTAGCTAACTCTTTCTACAATCTCCTGATATATGGAAACTATTTTTTTATTTCCTTTGCTTTATTTTTCCTCCTAGCTCAGACTATAACATTTGTCACATACAGGGAAAGCTTAAATATAAAAAAAGCTTATTTTCTGTGGAACAAAAAACATCTACTAACCTACCAGAATGGAAATGTAAATCTTTCCTAGTTAGCTGAGAACATTGACCATATTATATATATTGCTTGTTGAAAAGGAAGTGTTTTTTTCACTTGTGGATGGGTTATTTAATGAAGAGGTATATTATAGGAACATGCGAATCATTGGAACCTTTTCAGTTGGCTACACTTTGCTTATTTGAAATACATGTGCTCTGAATCTGAAACCTGGAAAATTATACATGAAATTAGTTTCACGTATTCCCAATCCTACTTCTTTATTGTATTCCTGTGTTATCTCTTTACTTGCAAAATGCTGTTGATTATCATTTAGTTCAGGAAAAGCAAAGACATTTCCATGGCCATCAAGCAAAACAGGCTGTGCATTCATGGATGTAAACTGATAGTCATGTTTTTCTTTCCTTTTTTGCAACTGATGAAGATGGGCAGTCCAGTTGCAATTGAATACTGGTACTGGGCAAACAGCACATGTGTGAGCACTGACAGAGTTTTCTTGTTTCTCACACTAGAGTAGATACTCATAGAGAGGTAGGAAATTCTTACAGTTCTGCTACTGTTTGTTTGAAGTAAAACTTTAATAAAGAAATTTATAACTTAGAAAATGAAAAGTCATTTAGTAAGAATGGTGACTGTTATTTTTTAAAAAATATTAGCTGTATGTTTCTACTCTTTCTTTTTTTTTCTTCTAGTAGGTAGTGGAAGAGTAGTTATAGGTATCCAGGATTCATAGCATTTCTTAAAGCTTGCATAGTACAACTTTCTGGCTTGAAACTTTCCAAATGGGAGTAGTAACATTAGGTAACTTCTTAAAAAATACAGGTAAAAGTTGTCATTGTAGTGCAGCCACTTGAAGAGAAATACCTTTTTCTTACTTTCTGAAATTATGTGTTCTGAAGAAATAATGAGATTTTAGCACAAAGTATGTTAGGTTTGGGTAGGTGATGTGTAATTGTGTCAAAAGGTTTCAAATGTTTCAAAAGTTCAATGTTTCAAAACCTATTGAATACAAAGTAGTGTGTACCTGTCAAACTGTTAGTTTGACTAAACACTGGTGTATCTTGTCAGGAGATGTTACTGTATTGGGTGCAAACAAAATGGATCTTGGCATAATGTTGTTAAAATGTATCAAAGGCTGCACTGAAAAAGGTCGTGTATTTAGCCTGTGCTGTGTGATCTTGAAGAGAAGCCGAGAGAAAGTGTTTAAGAATGCATAAATGGGTTCCCAGTGCCTTTAGGTGACAAAAATGCCACACATAAGAAACAGTCATTGCTGATACACTGAAGAGGAGAGGGGCTAAAAAAAGAAGGATTAATCCTCTGTTTTGCTGGGAGATGGAGAAAATGGAAGAGCAACTGCCTAGGTTTAGTTTGGCTTCTGCACTTGCAATATAAGGGGGCCAGACTGTCAACATAGCTCTCAAGCAGTCCACAGAATTACATTGTGTTTTGTCATGTGCATTGGAGGTGTGTATGATCTCTTTTTTTAGATATCTAGACTTCTTTTTTTTTTTTCAAGATAAGATAGTGAATGGAATTAGACTTAGCAGAAGCCAAGCAGTAGGAAAATATGAGGGGAAAAATAACTTATTTCTAAAGGAAGGCATTAATCACAGTGAGAGCTAGCTGGCTAAAGCAGAAACACTAGCTGCCAGCTTCAAAACATTTAATATCCCTGTTATCGTATTTTATAGAAATAGCTTCATTGCTAATACAATAATATTAGTAGGATTGCAGACATTTTACCACTTGTTTTGGATTGACTATAGAAAAACAAATGTTTTCTTTTTAGTTTCCCCTTTTCCATATGTTTTCGTGCTTGTTTCCAGATACTTTATCATTATATAGCTCTCATTAAGCCCCCCATTTTACTATGGAAATGATTGTTAAAAGCTTCCTATTTTCCTCCTGTCAGCTTCAGGCAGACAAGGTGGTGGAACGTGAGGAGAAGTGCATTGCTCACTGGGAGGAGTTCATGAAAGAGCAGCAGAACAAACGTGCGGAGGTGGACGAAGAGCACAGAAAAGCAATGGAGCGCCTCAAAGAGCAGTATTCTGAGATGGACAAGGAACTGGCCAAATACGCTTCTTTCTAAGACCTTTTTTAATAATGCTGGATTTGTGCCATGCTCAGTTGCTTCTGACTTAAATTGAGATTCTTTTGGAAAGCTGAAGCTGATAGAAAAAAGAATTTCCTCTACAGGCTTGGTATGAGAAGAAAAGGTTTGCATACTTTCAACTTAAGTGCCTATCTATGCTTTTTTGGTTCAAGGCAGGTGGAATGCCAGTACTTCTTTGTTTATTGGAAGATGGAACTGAAAATTGTGTGACTACATCAAGCTCAGGGAGTTGCAAACTGGAGTTCTCTCCCATAGTATCGTATCATTTGGGAAAACGGGGACTAATGTAATATCAGCTATCCTGGTGTGCAGCCACAGCCCTTTCCCAAAAAGTAGGTTAATAGATTCCAGCCATAGTTATCTGAGAATTCACTGGGAAAGCTATATTCTGCTTGTAGATTTCAAGAAAATAAACTTGTCTTTTGGAATATTTTACTTTGAAGATTAACCAATGAAAGATCTCAACAGAGTTCTAAATCCAATTGTAATTCAAACTTTTGGGCTGAATGTTCAGTATTTTGAAGTAGAGTTGCAATTTGAATGGTTTTTGTTAACATAAAAACTGTCAGGTAATCTTGGTCAACAATTCCCATTTTTTCTCCCTGTAAATGTCTCAGGCATCTCTTTTACTGTTCTAAGCAAAGCCAAAACAAGCTAAAAAAAGTGATCATGAGCATATCAGTCTTTGTATTAGCTTTGTAGCTAGTACAGTTTTACCTTAAATATTTGGCATGCTGTTGGTTTACTTAGGATAAGCTTGTCAGAACTTTATGAAGCAATTGGGGTAAGATTTTTGTTTCTTTATCAGCATAACAAATGAGCAGATTAGTGGTTAAATGCTTGTAGTACTGATCTGCTTTTTTTTACAGCGTATGTGAAATACGCTCCTGCACTGCTTTCCTTTATCCCAACTTGCAGTTACCAGCAGTGGAACTGAAGAAGTTAATTCAATCAGTTCATTAACCAAGGAAAATGAGACATAGTACCTTAATGAAATTTGCTGCAAGCTAACCGTTAGTGCAGGAAATATCTTTCCATAATTTAGCTGGTGTCCAATGTAGAATGGAAACAGGTAAAAATAAACAGAATTTATGCTTTACCTGTATTGCAGCAGTAATATACCAACAAGGGTTGCTTGTGTAGGTTTATGGCTTGGTTTCAAGCCTCCATTCCTGGCAGCATGTTGATAGTGTGATTAAAGTTAGAGAGGAGATGGAATAAGTATTTGAGATTTCTTTCAATAACACTGAATTCCTGCCAAGCTGCTCTGCCTGCTACCGTGGGCCCAACAGCTTCATCAATCATCATTGTGTATCTGGACTGAAAAGAGGATTTGCCAATGCTGGGGCACACTGGAATGTTGTTAATTCTCTGTTCTGAATGGAAAAAACATAGATGTCTCAAAAGGATCCCACACATGAAAAATAGGAAAGCCTCTTTTTTTTTAACAACTCCTATCTGAATAGAGAGTTACTTCTGTAATATTTCTCAGCTTGTGTACCCGTGATGAATGTTGTAACTAAGCTCAGACTCTTCATTTAAAAACAAAAAATTAGTTCTTGCCTGTCTTTAGAATTGGGTGTGGAATAGTTTTGTTTGGAGCACAGACTGGAAGTGATTTCTCTTACCAGATTGTTTGATGTATATGTGCCCAAAGCCCAAATATCTTTCTAACAAAATGCATTTAACTGCATACTGAATTAATTTTTATTTTTGCACTGATAATTTTTATTAAGATTTAGATATCTAATTAACTGTGCACTGGAGCTGTAGGTTTTAGTATTTCATCAATTTGATGGTTCATAAGCAATGATGCAAGTGTTTCATTTGGATATTCACTGGAAAATAAAGTGGTATTTCCAAAACCTGGGACGTGTGCTCCTGATTTTTTTGAAAGCTTAATAAGTACTAACACTGAAAATGTGTTCCTCTTTCAGAATGTTTTATGCTGAAGAATCTTTTATGCTGGAGATCCTTTGAAAACACACTTCTTGAAAATCTGTCTACCTCTTGGTCAATGTTATTCATTGTGGGGAGTAAATGAAAAATATCTGTTCCTGAAATAATTTCGTTTAGTAACTTTCATCTTTATTTTTGCATGATACACTGCTTGGAAAAGCTTGTCTTTTCAAAGCATCTTTGAAGCAGCTTGTCAACATATGTAGGAAAACCTTTTTTTCTGTCCAAATGCTTAAAAACATATCAACCAATACCTGATGTGTCCAATACTATCTCAGTATGTCTGACTGATAAAGATTTCTGTCTTCAGAATTTTTTTATCAGAGTGGGACTGGTCTGTCTGAACACAATAGTTCTCCACAGTGCAACTTTTTTTTTGCAAAATTATAGACTTTGTTATTCACAGCCTCGGCTATTTGGGAGATAAAGAAATCAATAGTTTAATAGTTGGTTTTATGCCATTGGTGCATGAAGGAAGTGTTTCACTTATACTTGCAACTTTACATGACTGAATTCCATAGCTTTAAAAATCTTGAGGATTTATTTAATCCCTCTTAAACCTGATAGAAGTTTGCATTGGATTCCAATGGGAATTGAAAAAGGTCCTCAATATTAAGTTAACTTCTAGTATGAAAGCTGAGTTTTGCAATCCTTTTTGTACCAGACTATGTGTATGACTTTTTGTTTAACCATTAGTGCTGCTTATTTTGCTGAAATGTTCTTTGGAACTGATAGTGGGTGTCATGTAACCACTGGAGTATTTTCTTAGTCTTTCTGTTCTAACGAACACAGAGCAAGAAGCTGGTGTCTTCCTTGGAACTGCAGTATGAAATCTGCCCCTGCTTAGGAGCAATAACAAATTGAGGAAATGGAGAGGTATCTAAGGGTTTGGGTTTTTTTTAATTGCCTTATGTTAACAACCTAAGTGCTGTTCTTCTTGGAATGTTTTATATCTAAGCCTACCACATTGTTTTATTCCTAGGAATGAGGGAGGGTGCTGGTTCGTATGTTCTTCCTCTGCTTCTTTCCATGGTGACACTAGGTAATACATTTCAAAGAAAAGGTAGATCGTTACAACTGGAACACCACATCTCTGATAATTTATGACTTGTTAGAACTTTCCTCAAAAATTGTGGGTTTTTTTTCAGAAGTGAAGCTATACAGCAGATACATGGCATGATCAGGCAGTAAATTGAATCAGTTCACTGCTGAGTTGAAAAATGCTGAATATCGTCTCAAGGGTGTGGATTCTGAGGTTGACAAAAGCTCCCCAGCAGGTGTCAGTGTAGTCTGGAGAAGGAGCATGAGGATGCCTGGTTTTATAGGAGGTGTGAAACACAAATGCTGCTGTTCAGTTGTAACTGTAACAGTGTTTTGTGTAAGTAAAAGACATTTGATGGATGAAGACACACACTTTATAATATAAAGTGACACTACTTACCAGTGGCATTTGCCCCGTTAGAACAGGACACTCTTAAAGTTATTTATGTAACGTGCTGATGTGAACAATGTTGTCTGCAGTTCTTTAGCATTCTAATTAAAATTTATTATAATCTCAGACTTAAATGTTGGAAATTAAAACTTTCAAGAGCTGCATTCTAACACTACTGTTGGCTTTAGTGGATCAGATAGTGGATCTTTCTGAAGATTTGATGCAAAAATTTAAGCTTATTGAACGATTCTATGCCATAAAAAAGAAATGGGGTCTTCTGCAAATACAAATTTTGAACCAAATTACTGTTCCACACATTTTTAAAACAGATTAGTTGTTTTAATTGCTTATAATGAAATGGACTTCTCAAAGTATTAAAGATGCAGTATGCCCAGTGCTCTTGGCCAAGCTTCTGGTCTGTGTGTCAAGGTGCAGCAGAATTTGCAGGAAGATGGAATTGCAGCAGCTGTAGTAGGATGTTAATGATTACCACAACTTTCATAAATAGTTTAATATTCAAAGATTGTTCAAAAAATCCAAATAATGTTGACATTTAGAAGAGAAGGCAGAAGTCAAAAGCATAGGAGTCTATTTTGAAGCAATTAACAAAGGGAGTTTTCTAGGGGTCGAAAGAAATCCTGTAAAAATACATTACTCCATATTCACGTTCTTTCCAGTTCTGCAGAGTGTACAGTTTTGCATGCAGTACCTTGGTGGTTTTCTGTATAAGCAATGAGCAAAGTAAGAACAAATTTACTCAAGCCAATTGTGAGTATTAGAAAGAAAAAAACCTTTCAGAAGTCCTGCTAGGGTGTAAAACTGTAGCTTAGTCTGGGCCAAATCAGAACATAGATGCTTCAGATCATTATTTAGCATCATTTCTTAGATGGTGAAGAAAAAGACAATCCTTTCAAGATAAGCTTTCAAGACAACAGTACTAAAGGGTGGACAATACTGTATGTTAAAATTGTAATTTAAAATAAAACCTTGCTTTTCCACAGTTTTCCCCACTGATGACTCACTGGGTGGATTCAAGGAGAACTGCAATTGAGTATATATGTATTTTTATTATCATTATTAGTTTTGTTTTTTATCAGACATTGCTTTAAGTGTGATGTAATGGAATTTCGTGGGAACCAAAGCACTATTTATAGCTTTTGCTTGGTACTCATTACTAACATTTTGAGATGGACATATTCTATAAATTTATCCAGCATTTCATGACATATGGTCCCAATATTCTTTAATCTGGAAAAAAACCCAAGCCTTTGCTCTTGCTGCAGTAAATGTTGTAGGAACTGGATAAGCATTTTTACTTGTCTTTAAATTAATTGTGAAATAAATTTGCCATCTTGATTTGGAAGGCTTGTGGGGTCCCTAGTCAGTGCTTTCCCAAAGTAAGATATGCAAAAATGCCTCTTGCTACAATGTGTTCTAGAATATGCACAGCTCTTTTCTGTAGCTTTAGCCCTGGGAAATTTAGTTCAGGATTCCTTGAGGTCATAGGAAGTCCTTTATGAGTGGACACAAGTTTGTCCTTTCCAGATGTTTTTAGCCCTCATTAAATAAATTCCGGTTCCTGAAAATCCCCTCTCCAGATGGCTCTAAATATGTTGCAATATTTACTATGTCAACTAGAAACCTTCTAAGCTGAATTACATAAATAGGAAATACTGTGCACCCTTCCAATGTACTGATTTGAAAGAAAATTGAGCATTGTTTATTTACTAAACAATGTATGTTCAAAATTGTAAAGTAGAATTACAGTAGTAGGCCTAGGTAGCAGCTTAGTTTCAAACAACAAATTAGTTTTTGGAATCCTAAGGAGGAATTAACTATCAAGCTCTCAAAGTCTTAAGGATTCAATTTTTTTTTTAGAATAAGCAGCCTGCAATCAGCCCACATCACCAGAGTGGAAAAATTTTCTGGAATCACAAAGTACTTGAGGCTAACAGGACTGTGATATTTGTGTCTTGGGCAAGTTTAGAGATGCTCATTTTGTCAGCCAATGTGATTAATTTATTGTCTGGGTCATCTTGTACAGAATACAAATATTGCACAGATACCTAGTATAGGACAGCACCTTTCTCCCATTTTATTTAACACTTTTTTTGTGTGCCCATGTGTCCAGGACAAGTGGGCCTAATCACTGGCTACCATCTCTAGTTGTAAAAAGACTCAAAAAACCAAAACACCAAATCACAAAATATATACACATGTACTAAAAAAAAATAAATTTGGGGTGACCAGGATGCATTGTGTTTTGAAATCTTCTTGCAGCCGTGACTTGCAGATGATATAGCAAATGCAATTTCCTTTAAAACATCCACAAACAGAATATTATGTAATAAAGCTGTCTAATTATTGACTTTTGGTTTTTAGCCACATGTTGAAGATAGGAGGAAATGGACGATGCAGCCCACCACATCAGGTTGTTGTACAGTTTCTATTTGCCACTGAGGTGGTCACCATCAGCACACAATGACTAAATGCAAAAATCTTGCTTCAGTTCATTTTTAGAGGATGCAAGTCCTTGAGAAATGTGTGGTGGTCAATCTGGATCATGGAAAGCCATAGCAGAGTTCCTCTATGCTGTCCCTTAGTCCTTAAAACCCTCTCCCTTAGAAGAAATAGTATGCCCTTTCCAGGCCCAATTTTACTTTAGTCAAAAATTAAATTGAAATTGAAAAATGGTGAAAATTTAACTGTGTTAACTTTCTTTTTTTCTTTTGAAGTTTAATGTTGTTAAATTTTCACCATTATCTTTAGTCAAAATAAAGAAAGAGGCTCAAACTGAGCCCTTGTTCTTACAAGTTTCAGTCCTCGTTCTCTTTTGCCTGTTGACACGTAACTGGACTAAGACCACATACCTCTGCAAGGAGGTTATCCAGCAGCCATTGTGTCAGTGCTACTGTAGGTCATTGCCTCAGTGTGCTCCCTTTGAAAAGGCTGCCAGAAAGAGAAACTTTAGCTGAAAACTATTTCCAAATAATTTTCACACGGTAAGGAATTATTCTTCATATATGATGTGATTTCCACGTGTACCTTCCTTCTGCTTTCAAGTTCCCAGGCTGGTTTGTCCCACGGAATCCAATAAAGAAAGTGTAATTTCTCCCTAGGGTCTTTTCTGGTCATGCTTGATATCACTTAACATAATGAGCTTTTTACTCTCACATCATAAAAGGTTTTGTTTGAAATTTCTCCTTTTTTTTGTACTTCAACAAAAAGTGTTGCTTACATCCCTTCTAAAGAATGCTCTGAGTTATGTGAAATGTGGACATGTTGTCTGGGCCAACCCCTTATCTCTGCCAGATTCAAAAAGTCTGGTTCAATACAGTGGCTTAGACTGCATGCTTTTATTGTGTTTTGTTTCTTTTAAAAATATGTATGTGTGTGTCTTGTTAAAAAACATTGCTGCCCCCGTCTAGGAACAATGCAACACTCACATCATTTCCTGAAAGAATAGAGTTGGAAGGCAATTATCTACTCACCAAACAGGCTAAAACAACAGTTCCTGATATTCTTCTCAAATATTTCAACTTCCCAGGAATCCGGAAAAAATAATTCCATGAGACAGTGTTATGAATGAAGGTATGACATTTCAGTTTCCTTCGCTTGGAATCAGACATCCAGAGGTAATAAATTACCATGTGCTTGGCACTGCTGGGAGGGGGGTCTGGCTGTGGCAAATTGTTTTCCTTCAGAGCAGGAAGAATGCAGTGCTTTTACATCCTCCTTTGTCCAGTGACAGGCGAAGGCTTCTTTCTTAATGAGCTTTCATTAGCAATCACAGGAATTACACATAGAAGGAACAGGAACCTGATGGCAAAGTACCTTTATCAAATTTATTTAGAGATAGGAAAGTACAATAAAGACATTTTTTCCCATTTTATCTCTGTGAAGTAAAGCCAGTGACATGGTCTCAGAAATGTGCTCTTCCAGGAAAAACATATGGGAAAAAAAATGAGTGGTGACAAAGCATTTTTATCTCTTTCTTATGCCTCTCAGTGTCATTTTTACCAGCATTATCTCGGTCCAGTTTCTGTCACTCAGAAATTACTGCATCTGCTTTCTGTGTTCCTTTTGTTCCTCTTCTTTTTGTTTTGTTTTATTAATGATTTTAATAATAATAATTGCTTTTGCAAGTTAATCTTCAGCTTATTCATTTGTGTTTGAGTAGGTCTTAGAGGGGATTGCAATTTGGACTGTATGATAGACATTATATTGGCATATAAAAAAATGAAACACTGCTCCTGGGAAAAGAGTTGATGTTCTTATCTTTGAAGAGCTTGCTCTACATGTTTAATAATAAAGCAAATGGAAAATACTTCTGAAAAGTGTTTATTTGGATCCAAGAGGAAGAATCTTAGCAAGGCAGCACAGGGAAACTTGCACTATTAAATCTGTGAAGTGATAACAAGGAAACTGCAGTTCAATGCACATCAAAAATCAAGTGGTATTAAACCAGAAGCTCTTAATTGAATTTACTCTCATTCTTGCATCTGTGTGGAGTATGAAGAAAATATTCTTAAAAGGTGAAGGTATTGATTCCATTTAATTAAGAAGGGAGATATTTCTGATTTAATGAGAATATATAGATATCATATAACATTCCTTAGAGCTGTTTTTATTTTCTTATTTCTTTGAGAGGACTTGACAGAGCTCTACCAGCTCCAGGGCTGTGTGAGATCACTTGTAGCATGGCAGCAGAGACTGCAGAGTCTGTTTGGACTCAGCATCTGGAAGCACATTCAGCTTTACAAGGGATCACTTGGCTAGAAAGACCTGGACTCAGCAGTGGGCTTTGCATGTCTCCACATTGTGTTGTGTTTGTGCCAGGGAAAACAGGACAAAAATCCTGCTCCTGCTGAAACCTTTAGCAAAATTCACATGAATGTCACTGCAGCTAGAATTTGTCTGTGGGTTTTGTAACCAGGCATGACTTCTTGAGGACAGAAGCAGGTAGTCCCTTTTTCAAATAATGACCCTGAACTCTGATGAGGAAATCCGATTAATGAAATCACTGTTCTCATGCCACTGAACTTTCATGCCCATGCTATTTAGATCTTTGTCAAACTGAATTTATTGTTGCAGGTTTTCAACTTAGCTATTTATTTATCTTTTATAAAATAGTGAAGATGTTATCCCATTTGCTGTATCAAGATTTAATTAGTTCATCACAACTCAAAACTAGCTTTTTCCAAGGATTTAAAGTTGGAAGGCATCTCATGAGTAATGAGGTCAAAGAACTTCAGCATGTTTCATGGCTCATGCCATGTTTTATGAATAGTAGGGTGGTTGTTAGTACCTGCGAAGGGTAGGTAATAAGAGTACTTTGTCTTTTACCCAAAATGTCACAGGGGCTTTTACACAAACCAAAAAAGAATAGAGGTTAAATTAATTTATTGTTAATAGATCTTTCTTTTCCTACCTGATAGCCCTGGATGCATAAATAGGCATGTATGAAGGTGAACTTCTTATTTCCATTTTGCCTTCTCTACTCTTGCTTGTAGTAAAGAGGTGATAAGCTAATAGTTTCCACAATTGCTTTGGTAGAGCCCTACAGGCTTCACTTCCCATCCTTTTTCACATGGCCTCGTAGCTGTGACTGCCACAGGACTTGATGCTCTGCTTTCCACCAGGGCTGTCCCTTTGGCTTCACTTCAGCTCACTGCTGAGTTGGCAGTGTAATACAAAAGGAATAAAAAGCAGTAAATTATTTCTGTTCCTGGAACACCGTTAGCGGCCATTAAGCCAGTAACAGATGTTTAACTGAAAGCTCAGATAATTTACAGTGTGAAACATTATTTTGGTTGCCACCTTTCACAATTAGAAGTATGTAGTTTACCTGCCTAATACTCAAAGTGTTTGTGGCCCTGTGCAATTAGCTAAAACCTGGGCTGAGAATCAGACCCTCACTCCCTTATGGGATCATAAGGAAGAGAAAGGAGGGGAGAAAAAACAGTCCCAGAGAGCTGATTGAAGCAAGCAAAAATTCATTATGTCTTGGTATTCTACAATATCTATTCTGATATTTTGCTAAGTAAGCCCTTTGATCAGAAGAAATCGAACTGAGCAATAAACAGCTAAAGATTAGATAAGAAGACTCACGTGTCAGCTTGCTTGGAAGCGAAGTATATTTTAGAATATGTTGTCTAGAAACCTTAGAAACAATCTATTATATATTTTTTGAAAGCATGGAATTTATTAGAGAGAAATGGAATTTATTATCGTTATTTTAATGTCTGTAAAAAACAGGATTGTCACCTTTTCTTAGTGTGCAAGTAATTGAGTCATGAAGGCTCCAAATTTATTTTCTATAAAATTGAAAGAGAAAGAAAAGGTCTCAAATTGTGTTTCTTTCTAACAGGTAACTGTACTGTGCATCCAAGCATAGTAGCAGGGGGAGTTGTAGGGCTTTTTTGGGTTTTTTTTGGTGGGACATGGTTCCTGAATGTGTTGGTGGAATAGCTATGTTTTATGCTAAGGATAATATCTTGCTCCTGGGATCTGTGCAACTTCTGTGTAACTAAGGAAAAGGAGAAAACCCAGACTGTAGACACAAAAATACTACATAGATAAGGCATTGGCAGTTATGTTATTTTTGTATATTTCTTACTATTAAATGCTACAGAGAGAGAAGGGATGAAAGCTAATGCATATTCAGAACAAAACCCATTGATTTTCCATATTAAACGGATATTCATTTAATTTTTTGATTGGTGGTTGAGCCAGTGTTTAAGATAATTATTAGAAAATGAAAATTGACTTTCTGGGGGCTGCTGTGTTGCCAGCCCGTGGCCGGATGCTCGGGCAGACTTTCCCCAATTAGCAGGTTGCGTGCCCGTTCTGCTTGGCCAACTCCACAGTTTATGCATCCTACACGTTACCGCAGTCGAGACTCAAAACAGTAAACACCTCGGAACACCAAAAGTGCCAAAAGCCACCTTATTTTTGTTGTTATTTTCTGTAATTATACCTGGGAGGACTGGAGAGTTTTAGCACATTTCTTCCCTCCCTTTCTTTTTTTTTTCCCTTTTTTATGACTTGGTTTTTGCATCCCATAAACCCTTGGCAATGGGTACAACAGCTGCCTTTGGACTTGCAGGAGTTGAGGTCCTCGAGGACGTGCATGTTTCAGCAATGACCAGTCCCTTTTTTGACCATGCCAAGTGTTGTTGGTCTGACCAAGAGAGTGACCATCATTTGTATGGCCTCCTTGAGTGGTGTGGGACTTGCCCTCAAGGGTCGCATTCACTTCTGTGATTTCTCTCCTCTCCTCTCTCTTCTCTCCTCTTTCTATTTTGTGCTTGGCTTCCTAGTGAGCAATGATGTCCTCTGAGCTCTAACTTCTATCTTTTGCCCACTTTTCTCCTCAACAAGCCTATACCAGGGATTGCACAGTTCTGGGGTTTTTCCTCTTTTTTTTTCTTTCTTTACCATGAAGAGGTCAGTTTGGTTTACTTTATGGTAGAAGGTATGAGGCTCTGCAGCGGAAAAGGTGGATGCGAGTTGTTTTCCTAGAGTTTAATTAAGGTAAAGTGGAGTTCCCCCAAAGTTTGTGCTGGTGCTGTCTAATGTTTGATTTGGAGGAAGGCGCAAGCAGTGGGATCGTAAAATCAACACGTGCCCCAAAGAAATTACTCAGTCACATTTAGAAAGGAGGAGAAAGAAATGTGGAAGGACCTAACAAAGATCCGGCAATCTGACATGATGATGAAGCTGTTATTGCAGTGTAATGTGATTTAGAGAACAATGTTGACTATTTGTATATACTGCATTTTAATTCACTGAACCCAGCTGGGAAAAGGACACAGATGTGGCTGTGAAGAACTGAGAAAAAGGATCTTTCCATCACACCACGTTGGCTGAAAAGCAAAGAGATATATGGGAAATGAGGTAGTATTAAGAGAAGAATAAAGAACAGTACTAAAAATAAAATAATGTAAAACCTTGATATATAGTATGTACTTGGACTACTAAATACAGCTTGCTTCACCTCCGAAGGAATATGACTGAAAAGGGAAAAAGCAGCAAAAATCTGAGAGGTGTGTATGTAGGGAGAAAGTTTTAGAGGTGTGGTGTGGAGTCTGAAATCTTCAATACAGTAAACAGCACAAAGTAAATCATACAACTATTCAAATTCCTTTATTATCCAAGAGTAGGGAGAAAATGGATTAAATCTATTTGACTGTTACAACTGATTAGAGAAATTGGTTTTTTTATATAACACACAATTGATTTGTTGTCCACGCTATAGATTGTCATTGACCAACTGCTTTGTCAGTGAATTTTCTGGGAAAATTGTCCACGCTTCATTGAAGGACTCTGCTGAGGAAACTTTCCATTGGCTTTCTTAGCCTAATTTTATTGTGACCTTTCCTAGCTCTTGAACACTATCCTTTGCACAACGCTTTTTAACACAGATAAAGGCATCTCATCAGACACCTGTCTTATGGTATGTGTTCTCTATGTATTTTAGTTCTTCAAACAATTTATTTCACAATATATATTGTGCAACAGTTATTATCGAACTCTTAGGGAACTCTAGGAATGAATTAACAAAAAATCTTATGTTTTACTAGAAGTATGATGTATCCTTTTTCCTTTAAGATTCCCACATCCTATTACACTTTGCTGTTTTCCTGGGTAGATAAATATTCATGTGCATTTCACAAAATTCTTGAAGAGGAGAATGTACATATCTGGTCATATCTGGTTTACTTTCAGTGTTAAACTTGTCAGTGAATTTTGGGCAGGAAGAATGAGCAGTGCAGTTTGTTGGGAATACCTTGTTGGAGGCAGGGTAACATTGGATTTGATGGGTCCCCTGGGGGAAAACTAAATGGCACATTGACATGGAGGAGAGAGAGGCCATGCTTCTGCTAGGAAAATACAAACAATCACTTTTTTTTTCCCCCTATAAAGCAAATATACCCATGCCATTAGAATTACTTTCTGGGCTTTCAAATAAAGTTACCACACAAAGGTATTGAAAGGCAATGTGGATGCAGTCTGTGCCAAACTTGTAATACTTTGTTGCTCTTGCTTATTAAGAGTTTGCTGTAAATAAGCTTTCTAGCTGTATGTCCATATTTGCTTTATGTGGAATTGATAGTCCAGCAGCATGTTTGCCTACAGCTCCTTTTGCTTCCAGCTTTTCTGATGTGTAACATACCTATATTGCTCTGCTTTAATACTGCTGGAATAGTTGTGCACTTGACTGGGGACTGACTCCAGTATCTGCTGGAGAGCAAGACTGGCTTCTGAAGGTGAGAGAAGGGCATCTGGCTGTGGACATCTTGCAGATGAGGAAACTGTGAGGTTTTCCCAGTGCTGGCACAAGGAGAGTGGGGTTGCTGTCCTTAAGGGTGGCATAAGGAGCATCAAGAAAGCTGAGCCAGGCTTTCCTTTTACTACTAAGATAGTGTTGCTGGATGAAAACTAAGGCCCCATCCAAATGAAATTTTTCCTGGTCAACAGTGGGCTATGGACAAGGAGAAAAATCCAAATATCCTCCCCTTGAAAAAAATAACACAAAGTAAACCCCATCCACCAAAAAGCTACAATCCCCCATACTCCAAGTCCCATGTTCCTGAATCTGATCACATACTTCTGCTTCAGCAAAGAAAAGAATTCCCTGAGAACTTAATATTTCAGTTCTGAGATTCCCACAGAGCAGCTGGCTTGGGTTCCTTCACAGAGAAAGGGTAAGCAGTAGGTGATGGAAGGTTTTCCAATTCGCACTGGCATATTCCACAAAGCAGTGAAGGTATAGAAACAGATGTAAATTAATAATTAAAAATAACCCACTTTCACCAATAACAACAGAGAAAATACTTTCCATGCTATGTAAGTAATACATCAACATTTAAGCTGATTAAAATTTGATAAACTACTAACTTTCCCATTTTCTGATAGGAAGGCTGGGGCCCAAGATAAAGCAATGTCATGCTGGGGAGGACAAATACCTTAGCATCCAAACTTTCAAAGCATTTATTTTGTTAAGACTGATCCCTGCTTCCTTTGTAACTCTTTGTTTATTAATGAGTTGACTCATCCAAAGTCCAGCAGCTTGTTTCCACACCAGAGAGATGGATTTGCACCTCTGCCAAGTGGAGTCAGAGGCAGAGATAACAGCCAGCAACAACAAAAGTCTTCCCTGGTCCCTTTGCCAAGAACAATTGGCAGAAAGGACTCGAGGAGTAACTTATCTCCAGCACGGGGAGAGGCTGAAGCTCTGGAAGCAGAGGGGCTGCTGCTTGCCTGCCACAGATAAACAGCAGGCTGCAATCCAGAGCCAACACACGTTGCAGGCTTTACCTGGTGGAGGAGAAGGAGGCAGAGGCATCCAGCAGGTGCTGGAACACTCTGGAAGAGCCAGCCAGTTATTTTAAGTGGTCTGCTGTTAGTACCAGCCTAATGCAGCAGGCTTTTCTTCAGGTGCCAAAGCCACGCTGACAAAACCCTGAGGATAATTAGATGCTGAAGTAAGTGCTGTCCACAAATGCACACACGTCCTTGAGTTGGTTGAGGTCTTCTCATGTAAGTGCTGGGTTTTTCACATGTGAGCAGCAGTCAGGTCCTGTAGTGAGGGTGATGTGAAACGAGCTCACAGCAGTTCATGTTTGACATTTCAACCTGTTTCTTTCCAGTGTTATTCTACAAAATAGTGATCACCTGTTCATATCAATGCTTCTGTGTTTGATCTGGATGATTCTTTTGCTCAAGGGTAAAATTATAGCAACACCTGAGGCAAATTCTTTTACAAAAACTATATCAGATTTTGAGCTTGTAACTGCATTACAGTTCTCTCTGAGAGGAGATCTGTCTGCTAGCTAATCAGAGAAACTCTTCACCAAAATGATAACTCTAAGTTACAGCTTTGCAGCAGATATTGGCATGGCTTTTTGGACAAAAGACACATCTTACCAAGCAGTATGTTGCATGTAACCGGAACACTGATGGAGATAAAAGTTCTGTTATGCAAATCTCATCATGATTAATGAAATATGACTCAATATGTCATATAATAATTTAACAAAATAATTTAACAATAATGTAACAAAATAATATAGAAAACCTTTAGAGTTTAGAGTGGGCAGAAGTGGGCAGAAGCTGGAAATGGTATGTTGTGGATTGTCCACTACAGCTGGCCTTCATACTGCTAAACGCATTTCAGATTGATGAGAAACTGGAGCGGGCAATTTTTTCTGCATCTCTTATATGCCTTATATCAAATTTACTTATTGATATGACTCAATGTCAAATACTGTCTTTCCAATCTGGCTTGGTAGAGATTTTTTTTTTGTTATTTTCCCCTCTTCCCTGTCAATACAGATAGATTGTACTAAGATCTTTCCACTTCTTTTTCTGTTTTTTTCCACAACTTCATCCAGCTTTCTCATTTGAGCTTTTTTTGTACCATGTGTTAGTCTTCAACTTGCAACATGCTTTTTGCAAGGGTCACAGAGACACATGCTTCCCCCCTAAAACTAGTGTTCAATTACAGCTCTACTTACATTTGTTTGATCATGCTACTTCTCACTTCAGATCTCATATTTGGCTTCCATGAAGCATTGTGTCTAATTTAGGATTCTAGTTCCTTCAACACAGGACAGAAAAATTGCTATCAATTTTAAGCTTTAAATTTCCTGGTATTTTGAATTCTAAAGTTAAGCTTTACTGAACTATTAACATTATTTTGGTTTCACAGCAGAAAAAACAGGGGTAAAAAAACACCATGAAGATGTTTTGCAATGAAATTTTTCATAACCACTAGACCAAGAGATGAGAAAGTTACTGATTTCTGAGTTATGAGTTCAGGATGGCAAAATAATGACTTCCTGTGAATCAACAATATTATTATAAAACCTGAACATCCAAAATGTATTTATGCTGTAATCTTTGTCCATGAGCTCAGCCTCCAGCCTTCTCATTCCCATTTTACCCCATCACATCTAAAATCAGACTTTTAGCACCAGAGACCACGCCTTTCCCATATCTATTTTTTTAAGAGTTTATCCCATTTTTGCTTGCTCTATAAATAACTAATAACTAGTGTGGTGCTAAGGAAGGAAAGAAAAACCAGGTACATTAGATTAGAAGGCAAAATAAGAAATCGACAAATGTAAATATTTTTCTTTCAAAATGCAATTGCTCTTGGGAGAAATCAACAAAACCAGTGCTATGAATGAAATCCTCCTCTTCATTGTAGCATCCCTGTTCCTGACTAAAGACTCTGCCATGCCATGCAAGGACATTTGGGACACCTAAATGATGGGCAGAGCAGCACTCTGGGCTGGTGACTGAGAGCCACCTTGCAAGCCACTGTCGGGCAGTAGCTGCAGAGCCAAGGCCAGAAATGCTCTCTGAGCTGCCAGAACCCCTGGTGGGGCTCAGCAGTGCTCCCCACCTTGTTGCTGTGGTGTCCTTCCCTTGTGCCAGGTGCTTGGAGCAGGATTGGTGCCCCGATGGGCTCCGTCAGGTGAAGGTGTGCACAGCTGTGCCAGCACAAGAGGGAAGGGATGAGCGGGGAGAAGGAGGGGTGGGACCACGAGCTCCTTATGTCATCATGACTTTCTGCTTACATCAGCCAGGTGAGTGGGGTCTGAGTGTCTCTTTGCTCCCAGCATTACCCCAGAGTCAACAGGTCAACCACGGCTTTAAAAAACCCTTTGATATTCATTCCCCTGAAGGTATTGGGGTGTTCACTCCACAATCAGCCATGCAAGCATTAGAAATGCTGCAACCTGTTTGTTATTTGATGCCCCTTTTTTTGACCTATTTTTTTTAGTGCTGTGTTATTGATTCAATTTACCTGTTGTGTTTTCACTGTTCCCCTTTCCTTCCCATCTAATATCTCAGTAAGTTTCCTTTTTGTGGCATAATCTTAACTTTGACGAAGATTCAGTTCTGCTTTTCATTTGAATTCTAAGGCTTTTCACAAGAATTTGAGGAAGCTGAAATGCAGTTCTCCATCTTGAATGGATGTTATGCAATTCTATAAAGTGCTGTGGATTTCTTGTCTTATCAGTAGCAAAATGTGGATGAAGAGCGTGAACTACACTTGATTACCAAGAGAATGTAGGAAGAAAGGAAGCTGAACACCTTCTCATAAGATGAGAAGGGAGCATTGTATGGGGACCCTCAGCTTTTTCTTTTAGAATTTTT
This sequence comes from Passer montanus, assembly GCF_014805655.1. Taxonomy (NCBI): domain Eukaryota; kingdom Metazoa; phylum Chordata; class Aves; order Passeriformes; family Passeridae; genus Passer; species Passer montanus. The sequence goes on along the minus strand of NW_024367261.1, from coordinate 1,914,760 downwards.
TATTCACACAGAGCAGTAACACTGGCTCAGAGGACTCTAAGCGGGCCTCTCATCCTTCTTCAAGCCCTTTCTCACCACAAATGTTAACAAACTCAAAGACAACACTCAAATGTGTAGCTGGACCAGGTAGTAGCCCTCTATTTGTTAACAGAGTAAAGGGCTCTAGAAGCTGGGTAGCACCTACAGCTGCCAACTCACATTCTACATGGGCAGGCACAGCTGTTTGTGGTTTTCCCCCTCCCTGGAGCGTTATTTTGCTAGCACCTGGCAAATGCACCTGGTAGGGGTTTCTGGGACTGAGGAACAAACAGCACTGAACACACTCACTGTGCTGGCTGAGAAAGAGCACATGATGTTACCCCAAAATAGCATTTGAAAGTGGCAAAGGCAAATAACCCTTCCTGCAGCTACAGGTCAAGGTGAGAACTGTTCTAATTTAATCCAGATCTATAGGTTTTGCAGAATCTGTCTCCCAAAAGGATCCAAACAGATCAGAAACCTAGAGATCTAAAAGATTGCTTAACTTTTCAACAGATAATTCTGAGCTGGACAATTCCTTCCTACTAATAATTAAATACACTCATGGAATAGCAATTTTCTGTCTTCATTAAGAGGACACCAAGGGCTTTCCCAGAGTTTGAGACATGGTGCATGCATGTCTCAAACTTGCTTTGAGCTTGTAACTGCAAAAATTACAGCCCCCACCAAAAGAAAGGTATGTGTGAGGTGACAGCTTGGTTTGGAGGTTTCAGTTCAGAAGGTGGTATCTGGAAGCTGCTGGACATTCTGTCAAAGCCTTTTTCAGAATTTTAGTATATTTTGTGAACTGATTACATTCCCTTTTCCTTCTTTATTTCTTTGACAAACTTATAAAATGCAATGTCATAAGGCACCAAGCATATCAGAGAGGTGCCTTGTAAGAATGTTATAAACATGCAATGTTGCGCAACCCTGCCACATAAAATTAATAGTTTACACACTAAAAACAGTTCTATTTGTTTCAGTGGGACTTCAGGCATGCCCGTATGAGAAATGTGGCATGCAAACCCCATATCCTTCTCCACAATGTCTCATTTTCTACAACTGCTGAAGATTTAAGCAGCTGGACGCAGTAGGGAGCTGCTGAAGATGGGGGTAAGGCAAAGCCCTGGGTGTCAATGTGCCCTCCAACCTTGTGAAAGCTTGGGCATGTATCTCAAATTTATGGCTGGGGTTCCAATGAGCAGTAATTGTTGTAATTGGAGTCCAAGAGCAGTAGTTGCTGTGCTAGAGTACCTGAAATAGTGAAGTCTCCTTTCACTGTCAGGTGCTGAGCACGCAGAGGCTTGGAGGGGTGGCTCACTGCAATAATCTGGTTACAAGTGTTGACTTATGGAGCTCTGTCAAGGAACTGCACTTCCTTCTTCTGCTGCCTGAACTTTATCTGTAAACAGAGGCCCCAAGCCAGGTGTCTCTGTGGCAAGAAATGTTAAGAGTGACAGCAGATATTACAAAGCTTATTTCTTAGCATGATTTCTCATAATCACATTGTAAAATCCATGTTTTCATATTTTGCTACACAGTAGGAATGTCCAAGTAGAGTTGTTTAAGAGGTGTAACTTCACCCTAGTTTCAGTGACTATAAAGAACCGGAAACAACTTAAAGGAAGAAAGAAGCAAAAGTTAACCCTATGCTAGAAGTTGTTCCTGCATTTGCTAGCTGGAGTGCTCAATAAAACTTATTTGCTATTTATATATTTTTTCCAATGTAATTTGCAAGTATTCATAAATCAATCCTTACAACACTCTTGTGGATTGAGTACAAATTTCTTGTCAACTAAGCAAAAGTACAGACTTGTCACTGTACAGTGGCTCATTAGGAAGATGTTGAACTTATTGTGCCACTCCAGACCTGGTAGCACTGCATCCAAACTTCTGGTTTGGATCCTTTGGCTGATGGCCACTGAGGTACCTTTGCACATACAGTGCCTGTCTGCCAGGAGTGCTGGAGACTCGAGCCAGCTGCCTGTCAGTCAAACACTGACTATAAAAGATCAACTTTAAAGCAGGATCTGCCATTAAAAAATAACTTCCACGTCCAAACAAGCCTTATGTACACAGCCTTATCTAGAGAACCCTAGATTGCCTCCACTCTGAGATAACAAAGAAACCTTAGCCAGGACCACATTTCAGTGGATGAAACGAGTGCCTGTGTCAGGTGCTGCCCGGTCAAGGAGGATCTGCTCTGTATCAAACAGGATCCAGAGCCTGTAAACCCATGGATAGCTCCTGCATGCCTTGAGGCACAGCCAAAATGTCTTTCTCTTCTTGTGTTAAGGCCAAAATGCTTTTCCCAGGCAGCATTCATGCAGATCCATCTCATTCGCACATGGAGGAAAAAGGTGGTTTCATGAATTTTTTTATGCCCTGTCATTTTAAGGTGGTTAATTCAAAGTCTGAGATTCCTTTTTTTACTGAAAGCTCTTTCAGGTCCTAGAACCAGGCAGATATCTCCAATCAAAGGAAGTCCATCACACGAATCTCTGAGTAGAAACATTCCTTGGCACATAAGCCTTAATGGTGAATGTTCAAAATTTCTTTATGGTTGTTTTCATTGGAATACCTTGAAGCAGGGGTACTCTGTAGTCAGGACACACAGCCCTGTTCTTTGCTTGAGTAATTTCAGATTTACAATAGAATTCATTTAAACTTATGTAGAATGGATTCATTTTATCTAAATGAAGAGTCTAACTGTCAAGTGGACAAGTGTTTCATGTTAACCCTGGGGTTCCTCTCTCTCCGGGCCCTATCATCCAAAACATGCTTAGCCCTTGCCTGTTATTTTCCTAATGTATGTGGAGCACAGTGCCAAACCGAGATAGTGATTCAAAGTTAAGTAAATATTCCTGAAGAATTTAATATTCATTGAACTTAACCTAGCAATTTGAATAAAAAATTTATCCACTGTGTAGGGTGTCTTGCTGGTGTGAGAGTAAAGGTTCTTTCCTTCCTTTCCAGTGTGAGAAGGGCACTTGGTTTGTTGTTTCCTCCTGTGTCCCATGCCAGCAGGAATGGCTGTTAAATGCCTACATTGTGTTGTTGACTTAGTGATATGATCTGTTTGCCATCAGGGACTCCACGTAGTGCTTTGTACACATGAAAAATAAGAAGTTATGGCTTCATTTCTGCTGTTTGCAAAGGTTGAGAGCTCTTTAGTGTGACAAAAAATCAGACCCTGAGGCAATTGCTGGTTTTGAGTACATGAGATCATTGATCAGCATACAGAATACAAGTTCAGTAAGTGATATGTGAGGATACATTCATTTTTAATGTTGTAAAAACAGAGCGAGATTCTCCCCTCCCTCTTTTTCAAACAAAAAGTTGAGTAGCAGAAGAGGTGGGGGAAAAGGCACTTTATTTACTGGAAAGCTCAGAGAGAATGAAACTTTAGAGAGGCTTTTGCTGTCTTTGAGAGGAATATTATGACCTGCAACAGAGCATGAGGAACTGGCAGTACTCCCTGGTGAAGGGTTTTCAGTTACGGTGGCTTCACAAAAACCTGAATTTTGATAGGTTGATGCAGGCTGAATGTACCCGGACTGCTCTTGGTACCTCCTTGTTTCTGATCAAATGGAATGTTCTGCTTGAGATGGAGGGGAAAAAAAAAGATTAAATTGTTCAATGGTTGGTGGTAGGATATTCTAAGTCATCAGTAACTTCTGTTGCTCCAGCCTCTTTGCAAGCTACTGCTGTTTTCCTGTAGGATGCCACACTGGAATCCATGTGCTTTAGTGACAAATTCAGCATTATGTATGAATAACCGATTGCCCATCCTTCATTTTCAGAATTTAAGTGGGAAGAGAGAATAGTTAACTACGCAATTTCAGAGTAGCTGCCCTTGTGTGGTTGGTTGCATAAGAGTTTCTATAAAATCTAAATTGTTCAAAATATATAGAGCTGAAACTGTGTAATTATAAAACTGTGTAGCTGTGTAATTATAATATTTTATTTTTTCTACATGCAGAGCTTCAACTAAGAGAAATATTTATTTAATGTTTTCTTGCAGTAAACACACATACAGTCTATGTGTCAGCAAGATGGCAATGGAGGAAGGGTTTGCTTTTTATCACATAGACTGAGCCCTCACAGAAAATGCAGCACGTTTAGTTTTGTTAAACTGCTTGAGGTACCTCAGATTTTCATTGAGAGCATCAGCTCAGAAAATTAATTTCTCCCTAGCTGAGTGCCTAAAGCTACAGTCACTGATTTAGTCGTATTTACCCAAGGATTAGGTCAAAAATATAGATACCTAATACTTTTCTAGCACACCAAATCCACTAGAAACATGATCATGTGTCATGAAATGAGATAAGATTAAATTCTGCCTACAAAAAGAGCAATTTTTTTCATTAAGAATAATGATTCCAAATTCTCTGATAGCTAAAGCAGTTTTGAGCAAGCTGAAATGGCAGGGACACAGCCAATGTTCCTAAAACAGAAGTCTGCTTAGGAAAAATTTGGACACACAGGAGAATAACAGACAAGCTGATGAAACTGCACTGGTCACAAGGCATCCAAAAAAAACTTCCAAAGATCCTACCACAGCCTCTCTTCCCATCTTCTGAAGGAGTAGTAGTAAAAAGTCTGTTGAAGACAGTGCTTAACCTGCATTATGTTTTGATGTCTTTCTCACCAAACAGGAGTTGAACAGATCTTTCAGGGTGAGCTAGAAAGACCTAATTTGGCTAAATTGTTGTCTAGCCAAATTATTTATATCTAATCATTATTATCTGCCATCCTCTCATGTTTTTCTTCAGAAATACAGAAATACCCATTTCCAAAGAGTTTGCTGTCTTCAGGACAATGAACACCTCTCTGTCTTCAGGACAATGATGGCAGGTTTTTCTGCTACATTTGGCCTGCTTGATGACTTCATCTTGTTTGAAGATTTGTCTTTTCTTGAGTTTTGTGACATTATTATTTCCCATTTCCTCTCTGTTTTCCTGTCTTCTTTTTCCATAAGTGCTCTCTCCTCCCTTCTTTGGTTTCTAGGGACAAGTCCCACCATGTTCTGTCTTTGGTCATCTCATTTTGTGCCCAAGCGCTTCCCAAGCACCTTGTGAAGCTCTTGCCTCCTGAACACCATCCTTTACTCTCTAGATTAGGGCATGATCCCCTGTTTTAAAGCACAAGACTTTTTAGTTCGCTTTGCTAAAGTGTCCAGCTTACCAAGACATTAGCATCCTCTATAATATTTGCCCCTTTGCCTTACCTGCCATGAGTAAATCTATCAGCAAAAAGGTGTAAATATTGACAGTCCTTTCTGAGAGTTCCTCCCCCTGCAGCCTGGCTGCCCCCTGGTAGGTGACATTTTGTCAAGTGTGGTGTGTGCTCTGTGGTGCCTGATTCACTCACCAGGCTCAGGTGGAATCTGCCAGCCAGAGAAGTTTACAGCTGCTCTCATGCTCTTAAGAACAGACACCTTTGAAGAGAATGAAGTGCACATAATGAAGGCGTTTGTGTTTAGATCCAAACCAGCTACCTCCCGTTTAAAAGGTTTGGTGTTTGTTTTAGTTTTTAATCTACAGTCTTCTCTGAAGCCATGAAGACTGCATTTGACGTCAGCTGTTGCAGGGAAAAGAAGTTCATTAGTGCTCCAAAACTTCCAAATTAGATTATGTGACACACTGCAAGTATAAAACAAACATTAGGTAATGGCAGCCCTGTCAGTTAGAATTACAGTCCTTCGCAGTCCAATCCTTACAGTTTTGGGTCTTCTTTACTAAAGAGAGGTGGTGTCGATGCTCAAGTGAGAAAAACGAAGGGAAAAAAATTGCTCTTATTGGTCCCCTTAATTGCAGCTGGCTTTCAAGGGGTAACATCAGAGTCCAAATTTTCTTTGGGTGGATATTGGAGTATGCTGGTTATGAGCCACCAGAAGAGTGCAGGGCAGATCAGGGAGAAACTGCTGATTAAAAAATAATTAAAACCAGTTTTTTTGCTTTACAGCATGTGAAGCTGGCCAAAAACTATGAGTGAGTAAGTCTGTCTGCAGATGTGCCTTTTGGTTTTTCCCCCCCTAATCTTCACTCACCTTCTCAATATGTCAGAGCATTTTAAAATTCTTCTCATGCCTGCAGCCACCCCTTCTTGAGCTTCAGGTTGGTTTTATTTAGGGTATGTGGAGAAATCACAGGGGCTCTGTAATGTGTCAAATATCACAATGGATCAGCATTTGTACTGGCAGATAAAAGCAGCTGCAGGTTACTTAAGAGGGTGTGTGCAGTGTAATGGAAGAGAATTCGACCATGGAAAAAAAATAGCCTCCAGTATTCCGTCATTAAGAGGAATACATTAAAGCAGCTGCAGAATTAATAGCAGGAAATTCCTTCTTTATGATCCATGAAATTTTCAATCTATATTATCCTATTCTTCCTAACAACTTCTAATTGCAAACGTGAATTTCTCCCTTTATTAATTTTGCCACATAGTGACTTACAATTGAGAGTAAATTGCCTGAAAACAAAATACAGTTTCATTTGACTAAACCATAAAAAGCAGAGGACCATGGAGTGAATAGCATTCCCAACAATTATATATTATTTTCCTGCAGACAATGAAGGGAGCAACCATTGAAACTGGGGTTTGTGGCCACGGTGGTCAGAGTCCCACAGAGACAGTGGCTGGCCAGCACAATGAGAATGTGTTTCCCCCAGAGAGAAGAGCCCTCACTTGCCATGAGACTGCTCCTTCCTTGCTGCTGTGCCATTTGCTAGGCTGACAAACTCGTAACATTTTGTGGGTGGCAAAGTGATGTCATTTTACTCAACAGCTTGTAGTAATTTCCACTCCTAACCCTTCATGAGAGGTACAAATTACCAAAGAAAAAGGTCTATAAGCTTACAGATGGCAGTATCGCTTTTCTTTTCCATTGAGATCACAACATCCTTCTTTCTAGCTGAATGACAATTGGGCTGTCACTAAAATTACATAACGCTGTGTCCCCTGAGGGGCTATAGTTTGGAATTCAAAGGACAGCTGTCAAAATACAAGTTGCTCTATTTTGAGCTTTAAAAGTCTCTTAGCGGGCTGCATGTAAGAGTTTGTCTTTTCTTTTTTGTGTGTGTGTGTGCGTGTGTGAATTAGAGGCAGAGTTAACAATAGAATGTTAATGAAAAAAACTACACTTGCATGGTAAGTTAGATGATACACACAAGATACAAATGACACATTAAAATCTCTAGTGTTTGCTGTAAATCATTGGCTTATGCAAATGGCAGCACTAGAACGACCCAGTGGCTTTTCTCTTTGCTTTGTATACTATCGCATCATACAATACGTAGTAAAATCTGCTCTGATTTTCCAGGTCTTGTCTGGTGTTTTGAAGTCAGCTGTGCTCTCATAGCATTTACTGCTGCACACTGAGTGTCTGCAAATTACTGTGAACAAGCATTAAATCAAAGTTTCTCAGTGCAGCCTTTGACTGTGACTGGAAGGTACAGCTTGGGTAGTTTTAGAAAACTTCCCCAAAATTTCCCCAAACAAAAAAAAAAAAAAGGAAAAAGATTGAAAAAAAGTATCTTGGTTTGAGTAAATGTTCTGGTTTAGCTCCAGGGTGGGGCCTGCCCCTGAACAGCTTCATGCCCACTCCCTCTGAGTGGGATGGGAGAAAAATCACAAGACTCAAGGTGTGAAAACTCATGGATTTTATCTCATGGATTGAGATAAGGGCAGTTTAACATGTGGAGCAAAAGGTGTGTTCACAAGCAATGCAAAATATGGGATTCATTCACACTTTGCAATTAGCAGGAAAATATTCAGCTGTCTCTAAAAGCGTTGGGCTTCCATGACAGTGACTTAGGAAGAAAAATTACATAACTCTGAACTCCCCTTTTTCTCCTTCTTTCTCCCAGCTTTTATTGATGAGTGCAACATCCTGTGGTGGATCATATGCCCCTGGTCAGTTGGGGTCAGCTGACCTGGCCTCCTACAGTGGGCAGTTCTACATTCCCCCAATCCCTGACTTTGCCTTCTGTGGCTCGGACAGTGTGACTGGACCTCTTGCAGGTGAGGACCAAGGCAAAAATGTTTTCTATTCCCTCAGCCTTCTCCATCTTTCTGGTAACCAGGTCTCTTGTTTCCTTCTGAAGAAATCCTACATTTTCCCTAGTCTAGCTTTCGTCACCAACATACCTATAGAAGCTTTTTTCTTTTTGTTGCCCTTGATGTCCCTGGACAGATTTAATTCTCTCAGAACTTTAGTTTTCCTAACCTGATCCCTGCTTGCTTGGAGAACTTCCCTGTATTTCTCCCAGGCTACCTGTTCCTGTTTCCACCCTTTGTAGTCTTTGTGTCTTAGTTTGTCCAGGAGCTCCTTGTTCATCATGCAGACCTCCTGGAATTTTTGCCTAACTTCCTCTTTGTTGCAATGCATCATCCCTGAACTTGGAGGAGGGGATCCTTGAATGTTAACCAGCATTCTTGGGCTCCTTGCAGGGTTTTATCTCATGATATACTACCAAGCAGATCCCTGAAGAGGCCAAAGTCTGCTCTCCTGCAGTCCAGAGTAGTGAGCTTGCTGTGTGCCCTCCTTGGTGCTCTAAGGAACTCCGCTATGTCATGGTCATTGCAGCCCAGGCAGAGGGGGGTGTGTGTGGGTAAGAGTGCCTATTTCTGGACTCTATCAAGCACAGCAGTCTTTTGCTGTATATTGCTTTAGCTGACAGCAAGAAAATGACATTTAAAAAACCCTGAAACAAATTGAATGCGTACATAATATCACCTTTTCAGGTCTGAGTCACTGAGAGGAAGTAGTTGTCTGTGATATAAATAGAAAGGGAAACATCTGCAAAATAGTCAAACTCTCAGATTAGATGTTAGTCCTGTTTCTGAAATGCATTTAACACTGGGGTAAGATGACTGGGATGTGCAAATGTTAGAACACACATTTGCTGCTCAGCTGTGTGGGAATGAATGAGAGGATGAATGATTGTTTTTATTTGCCAGTCTGATTTGTGCAGGAGATTTGTGGGATGGTACTCAGGCATGAATGGAATGGGAGCTGTTGGCTTGTTTAGTATAGCAGAACAAAAGAGAGAAAGGATGTCTCTGCTACCTCTAAATACTGTCAGAAGGGAAAAGAGTATTTCATTGAAAAGACAATGCTGGCAGAGAAATGCCCTGGTATGAATGAGCTATAAGTAAATATAGGCTGACTATGAAAAAGTTCATAATCCTAGGCAAGGAATTAACTTTCAGAGAGGGGTAGGCAAAAAAACCCTCCGATGTTTTGCTTGTTTTAAAAGAGAGCTGAGACAGTTTACAAATAGGATTGTATGATGCTATTTATCTGGCAGAATGAGGACTAAAATTAATCCACTCTGAGGTCTTTTCAGTCCTAGGCTCCTTTGTTCTACAAAGGATTTACTTCAGACCTATGCATTGCACAGCCTCCCTGAGCACATACTACCCACTGAGGACTTTCTTTGGCCAAGCACCTGTGGATAAATAATTTGTTTTTCCTGTTTGACCTCTGCAGGTCAAAGCTTCCACCAGGAATAAGGTGGTGCCTCTTAGCCAGAGGGAGCTGGCTGCATGGGCAGTTAAGAGGCAGTGGGCCTGGTTTGAGGTATCAGAATTATTTCTCTGCAAAGATTTTGAGATTGTGCTTCCAGAACTGAGATCAAGAGAACATTGGGACAACATTGAGAGATGGCTGTAGGATTCACTGGGAATCATAATCAGCAATGACTGTGGCATCCAAGGATGAGCCTTCATGTTTATAAACACTGTGGGCTAATTGCTGTGTACTGACAATTTCCTCTCCATTAGGAGGTTAGTTTAGATCGTCTTTGCAACCATCAGCTACCATCTGCAGCTTTGTCTTTCCTAATGTTTTTAACTCTTGATGCATGTTCTCACCCAAAATGGGTTGCTGTGAGCTGCTGACCAGTGAGAAGCAATTGCAGCAAGCCTAAGTGGTTGATGTTGGTGGCTCTTCATCCTTGGGGCTATTTGCCCTAGGTCTTGACTTCTCAGCTGTTCCATAACATTTACTCTGGGGCAGACAGAGGAAGCAGGGAGCTGAAGTGAGGTGGTGGACGAAGTAATTGAGTTTCAATCAAAATGCAAATCAGCAAGCAGGAAACACTAGCTTATATAAGCAATATTAAACTTATGAGCATTTTATGGAGAAGAAAGAGGTATTCTCAGAGAAAGAATTATTCTTATTGGCAGTTTTAACCAGCAGTAGTTCTGGCTAATTCACAAGAGCTTAACTATAATCTGTACCTGTTCCTCTAGGGAATGTTATTATATATTACACTCACTGAAAGTGAGTGATGTATTGCTGTCCCTTTCTCTGTGGTATGTACCATAGAGGGAAGTCTTAATTCCACAAGTTCATTTAAAAAAATATTCTAAAATAGCTTTTAATTAGTCCATCTTTAATTAAGGAAAGAGGATCTGTAATTTAAAAGTCTATTTTTAAGTACGGTAAATGTACAGAGAAAAAGCAGATCAAAAATACTCACTTGGGGAAAAGAAACAGCTCTCTTAACAACAGGAGGTACTTTCTGTGGTTATACAACTCACCTGGTTGTATCGACACTTGTACTCCAAAAGGTCTGAGAATTAGTCATTCTCATCCTTTCTGATACTGTCTTTTCCTTTAGGGGATTTGTTGACTTTTTCATATGCTGAAGAGGGAAATAATCTGCACTTGTATTTTTTTTTTTATGCATTATTAATCAGTCTCTTAATTTGAACACCACAGAAAGAAACTGTTTTAAAAAAGGCTACTGCTTTGTATTTAATCTTAGCGATTTGAAATTAAATTTTGATTCAGGTGATTAGCTACTTTTCTGGAGAGTCTAGGTTTGTCCTTTCTTCTAGCTTGGCGATAAGTGTAGTTTGAATCTTTTGTAGTTGCTTCATGTAGAAATAATAAAGAATTTTTGAAGAGTCATTTTGAGGTAGATAATAGCTTTAAAAAGCAATTTGAAATTTTCAAAGAAAAGATATCTCTAATTTTAATTTCTTTTTTTTTTTGGGGGGTGGGGGGAAGGGGTTAAGAAGTGATTCTTGTTGGCTCTAAGGATGGTCTTTGTAGCATAAAAGTGAGCGGAGCAACCAGTCAGCACAGGCTCTAAGCAAAAACTAGCCCAGGAAATGAGATGGTTGTTACACAAGTACATGGGCAGCACAGCCAGGTTCTTCCTTGTGTTAGTCCTGTGGAAGAGGTGATGTTAGAGTGAAGCGCTCAGTGATGGGATGATGTGGGGAAGAAGGAGTCTGGAGGACAAAATTGAAAGCAAGCTCTACCTGTCCAGGCACTTGACTGCAAGCAGCAGCCTGTCAGCGAGCAGAGCCATGCCAGGATGAGCCAGTCTTGCTGGTTTTGAGTCCTGATATTACACCAAAACAGACTGCTGCAGGTACAAAGGTCAGATATGTGTCTGCGTGCACATGTGCATGATGAATTATTTAGTTTTGCATTAAAACGTACAAGGTGAGTCCCTGATTATTACCCACTTCCCTATCGCAAGCTCAAGGACTTGAAGTTCAAATCTAAACTAAAACTGAAGCACATATAGAAATGCTCTGGGACCTCCAACACAAGAAAGCTATGGACCTGTTGAACAAGCCCACAGCAGGGTCACAAAGATGCTGAGAGGGCTGGAGCACCTTTGCTATGAAGGCAGGCTGAGAGAGTTGGGGTTGTTCATCCTGGAGAAGAGAAGGCTCTGGAGACACCTTGGAACAGCATTCCAGTACCCAAAGGGGTCCTGCAAGAGAACCTGGAGAGGCACTTTTTACAGGGGCATGGAATGATAAAGCAAGGTTAATGGCTTTAAGGTGGAGGAGGGTAGGTTTAGATTAGATTAGATATTGTAAAGAAATTCTTTACTGTGAGAGTGGAGAGGCCTTGGAGCAGGTTGCCCAGGGAAACTGTGGATGCTCCATCCCTGGAAATGTTCAAGCCCAGGTTGGGTGGGACTTTTCTAGTGGGAAGTATCCCTGCCCATGGCAGGGGTTTGGAACTAGATGATCTTTAAAGTCCCTTCGACTCTAAATCATTCTGTGATTCCATTAAATGCACCCTCCTTCTCCCGTGTTACATCAGTTTGCAGATACTTCATACTGACCTCCTTGTTGTATTATTTACTGCTGCTATTATTACTGTTTACTGAGTATCATTACTCTCTTGCAGCTCAAAAACCTGCAAGCAGCAGTGTGAGCACCTGTTTGTTCCCTTCCCTCAGAAGTAAGGGAAGCAAGCCAAGGGAACAGAGACCTCTTTCCAGCTGGGCATGGAGCTGGGATTGAGAGCCTCAGGGGCCAGGCTTTCTCCCAGAGGCACAGCACTGTTACTGACCTGGCTGGCACCACCACGCCTGCCTTCTCATTACTTATTTATTGTACAAAAAGCTTCATTGCAGTGTGTGCGTAAATATATACACAAAAATGATTATTTGAAATTTTAATATAAATCAATACCATTATAATTAATATAATTACAATATGCCTACTACAATAATTAATATGAATATTGTATATAATTATATATACTTATATATAATTATGTGCATATTATTAATATATACTATATAATATATATAGTATATATAGTATATATATTAATTATATATATACACTATATACAATTAATGTATATAAAAGATAATATGTGTTATTGAAATAACATTTAAGGCATTTATAAAATTATTTATTTCCAGAAACGAGTGTGTGTATAAAAAGATGTAAAAATTGCTATAGTTTTAAATTGTGATATAGATTTATGGATCCATATAATTAAAATATAATATAAAAAGAGCTATTATATGGTATTTAAATAATTTCATAAAATTAAGGATTTCCAGAAAGGAGAAATGTTTCAATATTAAAAAATGTTTCAATTAATGTTTCAATATTAAAAAAATAAAATCTGCAATTATTTTAGACTTTAATATGGATGTATAGAGCAATTTAATTACTAAGGAACATTAAGAAATAGATATCGCGTGCTGTGCAGCCAGCACTTTTAGGGAAGGGCGCGTTTCCAGGCGGGAGGGTCGGGCCGTGCGTGCGGGGCTGCCGGGGCGGGGGCGGGGGGCGGGAGGCGGCGGGCCCGGCCCGGCCCGGCGGGGAGGCCGCGGGGTCGCGCTGCCCCGAGCCCGGCGGGGGAACTGGCGGGGAAGGGCAGCCCCGGGGGCCGGGAAGGGCTGGGACGGGGAGCGGGACCCCCGCGTGTGCCCGGCCGGGCCTCGGCGGCCGCCCCGGGCTCAGTTAGGTTGGAAAAGAGCTCTGAGATCATCAGGTCCGAGCTATCGGCCGGGGCTGCGGGGGAGTCGCTCCGGCGTGCCTCAAAGGACCGAGAGCAGCCGCGGCTTGGCCACCGTCACTTACTCGCCCTGGGCCCCCCAGCCCAAGCTCGCAGATGCTTTCGTTGCAGAATCTGTGTTCCCTTTGCATACACGAAATCTAAGGGTAAATGTGCTGTGTTAACCACCGTGCTGTGTCCCCGAGGCCAGAGGTTCCGTAGGGGAGCTGGAGAGTTATTAGGTTTGCAAGAGACCCACTGGGCTTTGGTCCTGGACTGGTACTTTTGGCTTGAGAATGGTTGAGACGAATGAGGGAACAGTGCTTTACTAGATATTCGTAGTCAAGAGCACAGCACTTCTCATCTCTGGGTCTTTCTCATGGTTGTTCATATTCTTCTCTTTTCTTTGCCTCTTCCCCTACCCTTTTTTATCTTACTGATATCCAGTAGATGTTATTGGGAGTTCTATTGTTAGGATTGTTAGGTTTCTTTTTCTACTCTTTTTTTTCCCTCCCAAGTTTTCTTTAATCTAGATAAAATAAAGGGAACAATGTGCAAAAGTTATGTTTTGATCCAAAGTTATTCATTGCTACGTGGTGCCATTTAGGCGTATGAGAGTCTTTGAAATCCATAGCAGGAAAGCATTTCCTTTGAAAACTTTTTTTGTTATTAATATTGACTTATTTATGCCATGTGAAAATGTTAAGCCAAAGCTTGAAAGGGCAGATGCCTTTGTTCTCTGAAGATCACAACAGCGGAGGACGCCTGACTTGCTGGTGAAGGACTTTTGCCTGAGAGTGCAGTAAGGCCTAAGAAATGCCCGTGCAGAGCAGGAGTGCTTCTGTTCTCTTCTGTGCTCAGGTGATGATATCTGTGTCTGTTCACAATTTGACTGACTCTTTCACAGGCATCCCTAAAACCAGATGAGCTTTCCCTTATCCCACGACACTGTTTTGTAGGAGACCCTCTGCCAGAAGGGCTGTTGCAGAATCCAATATATGCTGCACATCCTCAGTACAGATCAAAGGGAGCACTGGCCTGGCAGACTTGGATCACACTGTGCCCTTGGGAGGGCTGAGGATCTCTGCCCAACTTAAGTGTGAGGGAACTCTGTTGTGTACCAGATTTGTTGCAGCTCCTCTGGATGTTCTCATCCTTAGCAAATCTCCTCCAGATCTCTGGTTCTTGGCCTGGGGGCCCTTGGTCTGGTTGTCTGTCTCCTGACAGGCAGCAATGGGGCAGGTTTCAGGTCCAAGGGAAGAGCAGAACAAAGGGAACATCCACCTAAGAGAGGTGCTTACACCACTTACACCACTAGTTTAATTGTCAGTGGGATCGGGATGGGCTGCCTGACAGTCCTGGAGTCTATGTTAGAGCCTCTTGCCCTGTTCTGAGGTGATGTGCTAATCTAATGCTTCCCACAGGCTGTGTACCAAGGCAAACAGCCTAACGTTCAGCTGAGATTGTCTTTCAGATTTGTGTGGGTGCTGCTGATGTTGCATCATCAATGCTGCCAGTAAGAGCTGGGTTAGAGCCAGCACCACCCTTCTCTTCAGATTCTTGAAACAAATGTAGCTGAGGGTCTCACTCAGAAACAGTGGTGGTACACATAAGGTCCCGTATTTGTATCAAAGATGACAGGATACTCCAAGAAGAGAGCATTCCAAGTCACTTGCCATCAGATGTCATAAGATTTTTGTTCAGAAGGCTGTCCCACTTGGTAGGTACACCTGGTGACAGAACAGGTTACTCTCTTGGTGGCACTAAGTATTCTTGTTTGCTGTATCAGTTCCATTTCTACAGAGGAGGGAGGTTCCCCTGGTTCCTTAGCAGGAAATCATCTCAACTGAGCAGTTTTACTTCATTATTTTGACTCTTACAGGTCTTTTCAACATATGTTCTTACTTGGTAAACCTGGCAAGTCCACTGAGCTGCAGCAGAATTGATCACCAGAGTTTGTTGCTGTCAAATAGAACTCTGTTGGCTGGATTTTACTTCAGTTAATTTCTTCTGTGCAGAGCAAGAATAGTCCTGGGCTGCTTATACCATGTCTGTGCTTTTAACTGGATAAGGATTTGAGCTGTACCTTACTGTGGAGCTGCTCTTGATAGTTGCAGAGCTCAAGTTCTACTAGTGGCCCCCAGAAATGTCTGTGTTAGTCTCTTTTGGATCTTCATTTGTGCTGGCCAGTGGAGGCTGTGGATGCTTACAACTTTCTAGCCCATGTAGGGATAAAAGAGTAGAACTCATCATTGACACCCAGGTCTCCACTGTCCCCAGCAGCTCCTCCAGCCCCACTGATGTGTTGTAGAGTGGCAGCAGTGAAGGACTGTGTAGGTGCATGGGGTTGAGGGAAGCAGGTGACATTGCTTGGTCTTGCTCTTTGAGTTCACCTTCCTTGATTTTATGTATATTTCCTTGGAAACTTCAGAAAAGGTGCTTTCAGGACTGTCATGTATTTCCTTCTACATAATACTGTTTTGGTTTTTTTCAGACTGGGAATGACTAACTAGTCAATTACTGATTCAAATAGAACCATTTTCCTGGTTTATTCTCACTTTTAGCTTCCATAATCCAAAGAAGGAAGGAAAGGGGTGTGTATAGCAGAGATCACAGTGTGAAGTAGGGACAAGGCAGCTGTTGTGCTTAAAAAACAGGAGGTTAATTAATTGGGATTCCCTTACTTAGTTTTCCATGCTCTGTTCTCTAACACCAGCCAGTATTCATTTGGTGTTTTGAATCACTGCATCTGCTAGAGGAAGGGATCAGGGTATCCAAAATCCTCCTCTTAATTCAAGCTTTGTTAAGGAGTTGACTATGGAGGGACTTCAATCAGAAGTTAAATATTTAAGGAATATTTGATTTTAATAATAACAGATTGTATCCCTTCACCAGGACAATTCAGAATAAGATCACATAGGAGGTTGTATTCAGTCCCATCGTGGGAGCAGGTATGACCCACTGTGCCTGGCTGTTACAGGACCTTATTAAGATCAGAAAAAATTCTTTATCTCCAAGCAAATCTCGAGGTTTTTGGGGTGTTTTTTGTTGTGGGTTTTTGGTTTCCCCCCCTTACCTGATCTCAGGATGGAAAGGTGTGAATCCATGCAACATTTCTACAAGTATACTCAAAATCATTTGTATGAGTAAAACTATTGTAAGTCAGAGCAAAGTTCTCTAAAGTCCTAATGGTGATTTAATGGTTACTTACAAAGTAGATGTTGTAGGTGGTGCAATAACTGCTTTCATACTGTCAGTCTGAAAATGTTTTCTGTTACTCCAACTTTGTATTTCTTACATGTCTTGGAGGGTTGGCAAAAGCAGCCATTAAAGAGAAATGAAAATCCATTCCTTAAAACTTTCCATGGTACTTTGAGGAATAGAGTATTGCTATAATGATTTGAAAGACTAGGAAAACAGTGAGAAGGATAATAGCTATTTTTTTTGCTTCTGGGGAGGTGCTGTTATAGGAACTGTATGAGGCCAGTTTTCTGTGTGTATGCAGATATCAAGAGTTGATGGTGTCCTGCTGGGGCAGAGCATAGAATGGGAGGGTTTTCACAGAATATTCTGAGCTGGAAGGGACCCACAAGGGTCTTCAAACTTCAGGAAACTGTATTGTGAAATTGGATGTGTTGTTTCTTGACTTGTGTGTTACAATTCCTCTGAAGCATGGACGTGCAAGTGGCATTACAAAGAGGCTACAAACTATTATCTTCTTACCTACTTGCTAAAAAAAAAAAAAAGTAATTTTGAAATATTAGAATGTAAAGAAAGCTGAGTAACCTTGCAGGTTTTTTCTAGAAAGCTGGAAGACTGACAGTGTTTTGATTAAAAACCTTACTAAGTTTGGGGGGTATTCATAGGATTTGTACTGTAAAAGGAGAATAGCAACAGGTTTTCAAATCTTTATGATTTTTACATGAGATGTGTTTGCAGCATGCTGCAGTTCTTAATACCATTTCCTGTTGCTTAGTGTACCAGTGCTTGAGTATGGAAGATTTCTGATGTAACTGATTTAACTTTGGATTCAAATATTTGTTTAAATTTATCAAAATCACCATTCTGCATATGACTTTTCTAAGGGCTCATTCCCCTCTAAGTGTGAGCAGCTATTAAACAGTGTCTTGTCCCTTCTGTCACAGGTGTGGACATTGTCAGCGCCTCCAGCCAACTTGGAATGATTTGGGAGATAAATACAACAACATGGAAAACCCACAGGTCTATGTTGTTAAAGTGGATTGTACTGTAGATATTCCACTGTGCTCTGAATTTGGCGTGCGAGGATACCCTACGTAAGTATCTACTTGCTTCTGCTCCCATTTTTCTTTTATTTTTCTTTTTTAGTTTTCCATGATCCTCTGCCAGTTTCTTAAAGCTGACTTCTAAGATATATTTTTGCTGGGTTTCTTTGTAGCCCTTTGGATCTGCTATATTCATTTTAAGCCTTTTTGCAGTGTTGCCAAGTATCATGTGATACATAGCACTCTTAGGCTTTTTTTTTTCTTTCAAGAAGCTGTGTTGTGTCTTAGAAGGTGGCTGTGTTTAACTGAAGTCCAGAATTTTCCTAGTCTTTTGTGTGGGAGTACCTCTTTCTGAAGCTGCAGTACATTGTGCAGCTGTGATATGCATAACAGAGCTGGTTTTTACTAACAGTTACTTTTGAAAGTAACTTGCTACAAGTTTGTCAGTGCACTGCACCCTTCATAATTGCATTACAGGTGGTCTCTTAGATTTTTAGTGAACTAAGTGCTAATAAAACAATAAATGAATAGTATCACTTAGCATAGCAGTGGTGATATTGTGTTGATTTTTTTCTAGATAAATTTGCTTATATTGATCTAGTATTTTAAGGTTGCTATGTTTATGCTGTTATCAAGGATGTATGTCTTACTACCTCAGCTTTCGTAGTCAGAGAATGGTCTAGAGTATCTATGAGAAGTCAGTGCCTTTGGTTTAGATGTGTGTCCCCTTTTAGACTGACAGAAAAGGAGCAAAAGGATTTATTTTTCACTCATGTCTTCTTTAAAACTTCTTACAAATATGGATGGGATTCTTTTAACTGCTTTATTAATTATTCATCTTAGTGGAGATTGTATCGATGATTATCTACAGCCCTTCCACAGCCTGTATTTTTCAGTTTCCTTCCCCTTGCTCACTTTGTCTGGTGTTTTTGCCAACCCCAGCAACAGCCTGAACTTTTCATTTGCTCCTGGCTGCACCCACTTGGATGCAGATGAGTGTGACTGAGTAGAAGTTGAGTTATAAATAGCATAGTCCTTGATGAGATAGGAATTGTCCTTAAGGGCAGTGTGTGTCTTGCTTCCACTACAAATACCAAGAAAGAATGAATATTACACTTCTCTTTTCATATCTCCAGAAGTAAGCATTGGTTGTCATTGCCTGTTTGCATAGATTATATTGTGGTGCTCTTCCTCTTAAAATATAATGGCAGAGATTATTGAATAGGAAAAAATCAATGGATGTGTAATTGCTGGAGGGCTTTTTCCCCTCCCTCCTCTTTAAGGTCATTGAATATATAGGAATAGTTAGTGCTTGCTTTTATCTATTTGAAAAGATAAAAATAATAAGGCAGTCATCTGCTAGGTATAGAAATATAGAAATGAAGTGGAATTCGTGGTATCAGTTCTCTTCCTATTTGAGTCAGGTTTGAACTAGCTTGTTTCTAAAAACCTCCAGCAAGGGAAATTTCACAGTTTCCTCAGGCAGAGGTATTGTTGCAAGTCCAGGTTATGCTGATCCCTACACTGCTTTCCTAAACACCTGTCAAAGGAAAGGCTGCATCCCCTTTTCATCCCCTCAGAGAAAAAGTGGCTGAGCAGGTCCCTGCACTTCCTATCACAGTTGTCTCAGGGTTATTTGGTGGTGCAAAATAAATACTTTCTCAATTGAAATAGAGAAAATTTACCCTTGTTTGCAGAAAATAAAGGTGCAGCTAGCTTTTTTTAAGATGTTACTTTAATTTGTTTTGTTATTTTCAAAAAGTGTTGCCAGGATGTGTTTTAGATATTCTTATTTTTTATTTTTTTTCCCTTCCTTATTATTACGACTTTCTGTCATCACAAGGAACATTCAAGAGTACCTTGAAAAGAAAAAACAGTGTGAGCTTCTATCTCTTTTGAATGTATTTGCATTATGTGGTTTTTAAACACTTTCATATGTTTATTTCTTCCAACTGTGGAGCAAGAAGAGAGAGAAAAACATTTCAAGAAATTAAAGAAGCAGTATGAAATGACAGCTTGTCAAGGGGAACTGAGGGCTAGGTGACAGTAGTAATTGAAACTCTGATTTGCTTTAAAAAATAAGACTAGGTCAGAATGCAGTATCACTGCTTTATTAAATACTTCCAATTTTAATTTAAAATTTAGTCATAGAAGCTTTATGTAGTCTATGAAAAAGTTTTGATGGCAATTAATGAATGTTGCAATCATGAAGTCTTGATGCCTACAAGAAGTCACTTATCCTTTTGTCCTATTGACTTGTCTCAATGTGTTTTTAATCAGTTTAATACCACATGACAAACTCTACACTACAACAGCAGTCAGGGAACAAAAGATGAGAAAGAAATTTCTGGGAAAATAAGTGCTAGTATTTTTCCTTTGGTGACAGAGAGAGGTGAACAAAACAAAATCGATGCTCTTTGACAAACTGAAATAGGATTCATAGAACTGAATGCTGCAATTTTTAAATTGTTTTTTTCTTATTTATCAGAATAATATTACACTATGCTGATTTTTAACTTGGTATGTCTTATTTTCTCTTTTAAAAATCTCCTTAAAGCTTACATGGGAAAGAAAAAGGATCCTAAGTTCTAGCCATGACACTTCAGTCTGAAAGGGGTGCCTGATGCTGATGTTAAGTCAAGAGATCTGTTACTGCAGCCTGAGATGCATTGCCATGGATTTGCAAAGCACATTATCTTTCTGAAAATGTTTCCTGTGTGAAAATTTTTGCCTCACTCTTCTCTACATTTTGACCCTTTAGGCTAAAGTTGCTTAAACCGGGACAAGAACCTCTGAAATACCAAGGCCCTAGGGACTTCCAGGCACTGGAAAACTGGATGTTGGAGAAACTAAATGAGGAACCATCTGTAAGTGAAAAGGAAATAATCTTTTCTGCAGGCTTACTTATCTATCATTTCTCTAAGTTAGGTTTCAATTTCCAGGAGGAAATCTGCTCCTGAGAATAAAAGTCAGGTTGCAGTATCAATCTGGAGCAGCTTACATGTAAGTCAGAGTAGTAATTAAAACTGTCATCCTGTGACCTGCTCTCTGTTTCCAGCTTTTAAAATTACAGTACATAATGCAATTTTAATGCTTATGCATTTGACATTTTAGAATACAATCCTGGCTGTCAATTCATTTGACACCTGTAGGCCATAATGTTTCTACAGTAAAAAACAAAATGTAGCTCTAATACATTATAAATTGCATTTTAAATGGATGCCATCTTTAGCTGAGTTACTTTGTGATAATATTGTGGCCTAAAGAAAAGGTTTAAAATTATCAGTTAAATAAGATATGCTAATACCATCACTAGGAAAATCCTTAAGTTTAGGGGTATCATTCACATACAGGAGCCAAGCCTTGCCGAAAATTAAATTTTTGATTGCTGTTTCTAATCGAGAGAAGGCTTCAATGATTTCTGAACCACAGTTAGAATGTGATTACATTTAAACAAACAATGGCCTTTTTAATAATTGAACATTAAATGCTAAATTATTTTAAGAAATACACTTTGAGGTTCTTAAAAAATTCTTTCCAGCTCTAGGGTTAGAGTCTAGAAAGCACTCACTTGCTTTTGCTGAAATGATCATGAGTTTCTTGCAAATTACATATATTAAGTGTTTGCTCTATTTCCATTGTTGCTGTTTTCATGGAGCCATTAGGCAGACAGCATTCCTTCTGGCACTAGGGGAGCAGAGAATATCGTTTGCACTATTTTTAAATAGCCCAGAGACCACTGAAATGGGTGTGATGGCAGTTGTGGCTGATGTGTGATGTTCTGGAGGTACTGTTATATAATTTAAGTGTGTTAATATATGGTGATGCAACGAATGCTGCAGCAATTACTGTGCCCTGTGACTGTGCTACAGCACAGTGAAAGACTGCTATTCCACAGACTCTGGTAACTCTCCTTTATGTGGCACTCCTTTTCACCTTTTGATTTCATGTAGTTGTTTTTTAGGAAACATTAGGTACCTAAATCAAGCTAAATAAGGACATTGCTTTAGGAATTTAAAATTTCAGAATCTATGGCACTATCGCACAATGGTGTGATGCAAGAAAAAAAATATTGTGTATTTGATGTAGAAGAGAAATAAAAGTTAATTTTTCTCATGAATAGGACCCTGAATCTGATGTGGAACCACCAAAAGCCCCTGAACCTAAGCAGGGAATGTATGAACTCTCAGCAGACAATTTCAAGATGCACATAGCAGAAGGTAACTGTTTTTCCCAAAGAGAAACTTGGTTACAGAGACATTAGTAGTGGGAAGTCTGCATCAGAAATGCTCGTTTTCAGGATACCTCCTTCCCACTTTTAGTTTCCAGTAATATCTAGTGAAAGAGGTAACTACATAGAAACTATGTAAAAATGCAATGGTTAAATTACATATTGCAGACTATAAGAAAGTTTAAGTACAACGCTCAGAAGGCAGTAAAGTTATACAGCTCCTAACCCCAGGGAAGAAGCTAGTGGGGCTTGCTCAACTAAACTGTCTCTTTTCCTGAGCTGCTTGCTCAGTCACAGCCTTGCCACTTTGTGTTTTTGCAAGTCCCATTTCCTCCTTCCCTAGGTGCTGGTTTGTTCTTCCTCCCAGGTTGTTATTCTGGATAAGTGTAACCCACCCGCTTCCTCCTTCCAGCCCCCATCCCACTCCAGTCTGACCCTTTCTTTGATATTGTTTAGCTTCCTTCCTCCAGAATTAATGTGGGCAAAACACTTTGCTATTTGGCTATTTTAAAAAATATTTTGTCTGGAAGCTTTAAAATTAATGCCAGGAGGGATACCTAATAAGGGAAATTTCAACGCTCACATGTTTTTTTAGACAATGAACAAAATCTTAGAATACAAACTTTGGGCTGGCATGACAACAGAGGATCCTGCTTTCTCCGTCTGTTATCCAAAAAAGAAAGGCTGGATTAAATTAAATGCTTGCCCGTTTGAAATCACTGGGGAGGGCGATCTAGAACTCCTTAAAGTAACCATTAGCTGATTAGAAATATTTTCATGTGTAAAACAACATTTTCTGCAGCTGACTTAAAATTTCCCAGCATGTCTGGTTTAATGTGGGATTCAATTAAAATTCTCAATTAATTTTCCTCTAAGACATCAGTGATATGCTAAGCATTTGTCAGCTTAACTACCTTCTCAGACTGTAAAATTCAGTACATTCTAAATGTTTTAGTGGTTTTATTATGTATCCAGCCTTCATAGAGGAGACATTCTCGTGGTCATATCTGATGGTTAAACAGGTTTATGATCATCTGTAAATCTGTTGTCCTTTCTTGACTTCAGTTATGAGAAGTTCAGTGCTTAAATTTAACATGAGGCCTAACAGTTACACCAGCAAAGTTGACTTCTGTTCTTAAATAGCCTCCTTTTACCCTTTTGATTCTCTGGGACAAAAATAAATTATGTTGTTTTCTATTGAGGAGAGTTTGTCAGAGTACATGGTAAAGAATAGCTGATTTTGACTGGTGTTCTTATTAATTCATGGGAAATCTGATTTTGCAGTTTACTTGACCAATACAGAGCATGTCAATCAGTTTGAAAGTCTTCCACATGCAGACCAGTCAAGTTAGAGTACACTATTACTGCAGTTTGTTTCCTGGTTATTTTGTATTGCCTTTCCTCTGACCTTCCTTTGTGGACAAGCCTTCAAACTAGAAATTAATTCAAGTAATACTAGCCCCAAAGCAGTCTTCAAAGGATTATGAATAATTCTGCTAAAAAGAGCTTTTCTTCAGTTGCTGGTGTTTCCTGCAAATTAATTTTTTTACCTTATTTTAATTAAGTTCATTTTTATTTCATTTAACAGAGCCTTGCCTTGATGTATGCAAAAATGTGCAGCAATTTGAATTAATTAATCTTATTTGAAAGAAATTGCATATTCTGGTACTCTGCAATCAATAATATATCCTTTTAAACTAAACCTTAGTAGGAGATAGTACAGGGACTCTCCCCTGCATAAAATGCCATGAACATCTACTAAAGGCAGAAATTTCTGAGTAGTTGACATTAAAATTCAAAGAGCAGGGCAGAAAAAGAAAAATGGAAAGCTGAACAACATTTTTCAGTTAATTAATGGACTTCATGATTTCTTAGGAAACACCATTGCATGAAGTTGAAGTTTCATACTTCAATTTATGCTGTTATCAACATATGTTTCTTGGTAGTACTTTCTACTCTGTAACAGGGCAACTGGTAAAATTAAACACTAAGGTAAATTGTTAGGTTAAAAGTAGCAGTTTTAATACCTCACTTGTTGGCTTGAGATTGTGAAGCTGTTTGAATTTTCAGGAAATTTGGCAACGCTGTGGGACTGCATACAGTATTGAAAATCTAATTGCTGAAGTATTTTGTCCTGGCCTTTGATTCACAGTGTTTCCTATCTTTAACTCAGGAAATACCATGATAAATTTGCAGCCTGAGATTAGTAGCTAGGCTTTAATTGCAGCCAAGTTTATTCCAAATTAGCTAATTTTCTTTTTCTTTTTTTCTTTTTTTTTTGTTTTTTATTTTACTTAAAAGGTAATCACTTCATCAAGTTCTTTGCCCCTTGGTGTGGTCACTGCAAGGCTTTAGCCCCAACCTGGGAACAGCTGGCTCAAGCCTTTGAGCATTCGGAAACTGTCAAAATTGGTAAGGTAGGTGAAGCACTCTTACTTTGTAAATATGGTTTGTGTCAACATATGTTTCAGCCAAGAATCATGCCTTTTGTGCTAGGATTTGCCAATCACAATTGTTTTGTTTGTCACCTCTGAAATCCTTTTATAGTCACAGTTTGTATTTTTGTTTTGAGATGGTCATGTTTTTTTCTCACACATCCGCAGTTAACAGGACCTCCCCCATTTTAAGCAAAGCCTTGTTGCAAACAGAGCTGCCTCTCTGCATTTCAGAGAGCTGGGAAGAAGTCTGATACTTCAGATGCAGGGAATAATATTTTGAGACTTGTTTTTTATTATTCATTTGCTTTGTCAGAATTTGATAGACTTCAGTATTTATTTTGAGTGGGAAAATTATTCTAATTTGCTCTTTGCAGCATTGGATTCTTTAGCAAGTTTTAGCCCTACTGGATATTTATGATGAGTAATTTCTTTGTTGGTTTTGGTTTTTTCCCTCTTTTTCCCCATAAAACTTCTAAAAGGTTTCAGGGGGTCTTACACCTTAGAAATTGATATCTTGTCCTGCTTTACTATTTCCCTTAGGGTTGATAACCAGGTTCTGTGGTGTATTTACCATGGGAGCTTGTTACTTGTACGTGGAGTGACTACTGTGCAGAGGTATGGAGGTGGTCTGGCAATTTACTGGCTTTATTTGCTGACCCATACCTAAGTCCAGGTGGCTCATGATGGGAATCCCTCTGTATCTGCCAACCGTGGAGATCGGACCGGGCTCAACTTCCACATCCCTAAACTTTCACAGTGGTGCCACTTACCTGAAATACTGCATGGCACAGTGTTAGTCCTGCAGAGGGACTCTGCTCTCTGCTGTCTCCCCTGCTTCTGCCCTCACACAGCACTTTCAGCTGCAGTAGGAGGGATGAGCTTGACTGTTGTTTTTTTTAAATGCTTTTGAAAATCTGTTGATTCAGGTATGTTGTATATGTACAGCACAGGCCAGCAGAGTTGAACTTTAGAAGAGGCAAACATATATATATAAAAGCACAGTTGAACTTCAGAGAAGACACACAAATATATATATATATATATATATATATACATATATGTTCAGACCTGGTGGATATAAAGTTAGATTCCCTCTGAGAATGGAATGTCAGAAGCTTTTTCTCCTTTGAATCTTTCTGTACTTTTTGGTGACCTTGTTTACTGTCTGATAAAATCATTGCTTAAGTATCTTTATGAAGTTACCGTACTCTGGTACCCAGAGAAAAATAAACAATAAATTTCCAAAATTTCTGTTTTAATCAATTGTCCGTGGTGTTTGCAGTTTGTATTACTGAGAGTTTATTACTGTTTAATACCTCCATTAAGATTTGTTTTAATGCCTAGACAATTTTATGTAACTGTATGGCTTGTGAAGTATCTCTTGAAGCATGTCTTGGCTAAGATTTTAAGTCTGTAAGTAAACAGGAAACACAACTGTTTCTAAGAAGGTTGAACCATGACCTTCATCTAATCTGGGGGAATAGTGTCTTAACACTGTTTAATCTTTAGAATTGATCTTCAGTGAAAAGCTTATAAACAAGTATCTTCACATACTATATTAGAATTGAATGTTGCTATGCACTTGGAGCTTCCCTTGGAACACAGTTCACTTGCTAACTGTTGACATGCCTTCTGAAGTGGGTGAGCCAGTATGTCTTCACTTTAAAGCTCTCTCACATTAGTGTTTTGTGTCTCGTTGTCCATGTACTGATTTTATTAGCTGAGAATACCAAGTACTTTTTAATTGAAGTATTTAATTATGTCTTCATTGTTCTTTGTAACTGCTACTACTTCCTTCTAGCCATACCTCCCTCCCGGATCCCTCCTTAAAAAATAAATAAATCAAATACACACAGAGCCTCCCAATTATACAACCAAACCACTGTTTGCAATGCAGACATAATAATTCTCAAGACAGTACTTGGTACTGAGTTTTGCCAAGCCTTGTATTGCTTGTTCCTGTATTTTTCTGAGCTTTTAAACAAGGGAGGCTGTGGTGCTTGTTTATTTTAGACACTGAATAGTTTTGGGTTTTATTCCCAAAATGTAGGTCGACTGTACCCAGCATTATGAAGTCTGCTCTGAAGCCCAAGTTCGTGGTTACCCCACACTCCTCTGGTTTAGGAATGGTGAAAAGGTGAGTCTGCAAGTTCAACAAAAAATCACATCATTTTTCTCTGAATAATATTTAGACTATGCTTACATTCTGGGGGAAAAAAATCTGTGAGAGAAAAGATGTTGGATGTTCATTTGGGTACTAGAAGAGGTAGACTTTGCCCACAGATAAAGTTTTTTGTTCTCTGTTTTGCACAACAATGTTCATAAATCTGTAAGCAGGATCTCCAGTTATGCTGCTGTGTGAGAGAATTCTGGGTTTACTTTATCATAGTATTTACTTCATATGGAACACAATAATATAACTGAAATAGAAATAATAATAAAGTATGTAATTTTTACAACGTGTATCAGAAGGTTCTCATCTCTAAGTGGTGCCCATCTGCTGAGTGATGTCTAGAGATGCAAATTTTCTTTCTTATATAAACCTAAACATTTCACATGACACTGCGAGTGAGAGTCTTGTGGGCCCAGCTGACATTTTTCCTTGCAGCAATTCAGAGAACTGAAATACTCTGAAATTATGGGGAGATAAAATATTTATAAATGCCATATACCTGAACAGCATTAAATAAACATATTATAAGTTGTAGTGTTATTTATACTATATTTACAATTTCACGATTATTTAAATATATTCAATGCATATTCAAAACAGGCCTGCAAGAGAACCCAGAAGCTACACTTCTAGCTCTTACCTGCTAAGTTCTTGGCATGGGGAAGGAAGAGGGGGTTTGCTTCCATTCATCTTGCATTCCTTTTTGAACATTTACAACATTAAGTTTTGTTACTTGAAACAGTTTAGTGGCCACTGCTTGTGGCAATTTTCTGGCACTCTAAAGAGAAACTGGCTGCAGGTTCATACCATATGAGTTTTGGTATAAGCACCCCTATAAGATCAGACACTAGGGAATTTAAATGAAGCAGCCCCTGTGTTTTTGAATCCCAGCCAGATTCACAGAAGTGTGCAGCCTTATGACCTCTCAAGCAGCACAACTGGAAGCTGAGGGAGTACTCAAATCAAGCATGGTGGCATGTCCAAGGCTAGAGGCTTTTAGTTAATTAAACTTTAGTTTAAATGTTGTAATAATTGGAGTTCCTTGGAGTTATTTCAATCAAGAGTGCAGCGAAAGAAAAAACACCATTGCTGTTGTATTTGGTAAAGCTGAACCTTGGCCATTAATCAGAACAATGTATTTCAGTTGACATCAAACTGTCTTTCCCCACTGGCAGTGTGGCATTCCTTAGTGGAATACTGCCATCAAAATCACACGTTCCTGCATAGGCTGATACAACATATTTTAAAAAACACTGAACAACCTCAACTATTTTCCAATAATCTGGCCCAGAAATTCCTGAAACTCTCTCTGGCAGCTATGGTACTGATCAGTAAGGGGAAGGAGGAGAACTGATTCAGTCATCCAGCCTTGTCTGCAATACCTTCATCCCCTTTGCCATAACTGAAGTCTGGCATCACGCCACTGCTGTTGGTGAGATGCAGCAGATACCCTGGGAGGAACCCTGACTGTCCTGCTAACAGGGGTACAAACAAACAGGTACTGGCTTCTTGCTCCTTAGGGATTGACTGACACCCAGTGCCAGGAAAGGGGCAGTTGTTACAGGAACCATTATCAATTACAAAATAAGTTCCAATGATAAAGTTGAAGAGATGTCTGTTCTTCCTTCTAATGTATGGAAGATACCATGTTGTTTCTTATAGAGTCTTCCTGGTCTGCAAGAGGAAATACATCTTGCAGCCCACACCACATAGGACCACATGTCAATAATTTTATCCAAAATAGATATTTAATGCCTCAAAGATATGATCTCTCTTCTGAACAGGAAAATTAGTACTAATTTTCACAGACAGCTCTGAGGGCAATCATGTAAAATCCAAATTGGAGAGGCTGACAGTGGGTTTGAGACTAAAAGCTGCTCACAAGTGCTCTGATTTCTTGTTCTGACAATCTCTTGATTGTCTTGTTCTCTAGATTTGGAAAGTACCTGAAATATGGGGAGGCATCCAAGGTAAACTGTGGCCTGTCAAAGATGTGTCTGGCTGACTGCTTCATGTGCAGGTTAAAAAATAGGATTAAGCTTTTAGGAGAGTGGTGCCATTGGAAATGTCTGCCCTGCAGCAGGCTGCTGTTGTCTCTTGCTCCCAGGTGAACTTAGGTGCCCAGAGTGCAATGCCTTACTTTCTGGGTTTTCCAAGGACTTGTGGCAAGTGTGTAGGCCAGAGGAATAACTGTGTAGCACAAAGACAGGCAATTTAAAGTTTTCAGCTCTGTCAAAGCACTGTATAGAGCTCACAGGGTAGCAGAGACCACACCCAAAACACAGAGGATATTTTGTTGTTCCTTATAGTAGAGTTAGATTAAAAAAAAGAAAACTTTGAAAAAGCTGACTAGAGTGAGACCAGAAGGTCAAAATGGAAATGTTTAAAAAATTTGCTTCTATGTTTCTAAAATACCTTTCATTTCAAGGGAATGTTAGATTGTTCCCTTTGGGTACTGAAGAATCTATGGCAAAAGCTGAAGGTATGGAGTGAATGGAATGTCATAGAGAAGTTTCAGAACTAGATAATCATATTTATTATTTATTTTCTTACACTTGGCAATCTTATGTTTTGCTAGTAATTATTTATTTGTTACGTCAACTGCATATCAAAGGTTGCACAAACTATTTGCTAATTGTAGGGTGACCAGTACAAAGGGAAGAGGGATTTTGATTCCCTGAAAGAATATGTGGATTCCCAGCTACAGAGCTCTGGGAAAGAGCCACCAGCAGATAAACCTGTTGAAACCCCACAGCCACCTGCAGAGCCCACCCCTGTCGAGGTAAGTGTGCCTGCACTCTGCAGCAATGTAAGGTGTTCAGACTCTGTCAGCTGCCTGTCTGAGTCTTCCATGTATTTCTCTCTCTGATAGCTTGAAAATTTCTGGATGTAAGCTGTACCAAATACTTCCCTGGTTATTTTTTGGGGTAATTCATGAGTGAAATCAGATAATAAATCCTAGAGATACTTTTACTAACCTGATGAATTTGAGAAGGAAATCTGATTTCTATTTTCTGGTTGCAATAAGTTATTTAGATACAGGCATAAATGTAGTCTTTTTGGCCCATGGAACTGCTGGTACCTGGGTCTGTATGACAGCATATTTCACCACTATAGAGATGAACATTTCTTGCAAGATTATCACTTGAACCCAGGAGGACGGTGCACACTGCTAAGTCTCTAAAACAAGCTAGGGTTCTATACTTAGAAATCTATCTGCAGAAACAATGAACAAAGATTATGAAGACCTGTACCAATATGGTAAGGTAATGTGCCCTGTGACAAGAAAACTCCTTGGGGTTTGGAAACTTATTTATATCTTGGTTGTTGGAGCTACAGGCTTATGTTGTGAAGAAATTGGCAGAAATAACCTTTGTACAATTGTAGTTCATGTAATATAATTTTCTGTCTTTTCTAATCCCTTTGGTGTTTCATCTGCCATTTTTCTTGGAGATGAATGAAAATTTGGTAAGGCTGAGAAATTAGGGATGGATTTCAAACATAATTTTTCATGAAATGTGCAGAATACTTTCTGCCTATAAAATAAGGGACAGGGATTTACACTCCCTGTGATATAGAATGAACTTAAATAATTAGGCAACAATATTCTTAATATAAATACAGTTTCTATGCAGCTTCTTATGGGAAAATATTACCTTTCCCAGCTGACTTTTCCAGCAGCATTACCCATCTTGCATAAAGTGGCTTACCAAACATTACAGACGATATAGATTTGCAATTTTCATAGTCTTCAATTTTTATTTTCTAATTGACCTCATATTTGGAAGATCCCAATGAGCTGGTGTTAGTACAATGCAGAAAGTAATTAGTTGTCTATTTTTATAGAAATAACACAAACCACATGTGACACAAATTCCCACTTCTGCCTTGCATTCACCAGCACACACACAAGAATTGTTGGGGGATTTTTTTGCCAAATAATAGTAGACATAGTGTAGGACTCAGCTTGTCCATATAACTTTTATCTTCTGACCCCCTGACTCTTTGTTTTCATGAATTTTGAAACAAGGGGCCAGCCCCTGTAGCCAGCAAACACTGACTGCATTTGCCATCAGTTTACCACAGGCAGCAAAACAATGAGTTCCTACTCCAAATTTGTGTCCCAGTGCTGAGCCTCTACTTGGATTCCCCCATGTCTTATATAGCTCAAGTACTTGCCAGCCCTTTTACAGAAGCTGCACTTTTACATCCATGAGATGTCTCTACTGCCAGACATGGCTAAAATCATTCAAAGAATTATCCTGGTGGATTAAGGCAGTGTGATCAGCAGATGCTCGGATTATGTAATTGCATTAGATGTCTTTTTTTGAGACACAAAACTAAAATTGAGATACCTGATATTAAATTAATTTTTGTGGTTATATAGTTTACATTGCTATTCTGCTAATAATCTACAGGTCTTTAAAATATATTTTACTGTGCAAATCATGGGGAAGTTGTTACTAATCAGGTTTTCAAATTTTGTATCTTGGATTGTATGTTATGTTTGGAACATCAGTTTTAGATAGCCTTTAGGATATCAGAGTAGAAGCATAGTGCTTGCTTTTTGCTTCATTTCATTATTTCTGATCATTTAATAATTAGAAAGTATAAAAGTATAATTTTTAATTTCTAAATAATTATTTAGAGGTAATAACACTTCAGCATAGTTAAATAAGTCCATGAACTAACAGTAATTTATGGAAATGTTTAAAGGTACTGGATAATTTGGATTTTCAAATTTATTTTTGGCTTTACAAAACTTACTGGGGTTAATATAGAATTGATAATACTGTCAGCTGTGATCTTGTTTTTCTTTTGCTTTCATTTGATTTTGAAGCTTTTATAGGGATGAGGTACATTTATTTGTTTTTAATCCCTCCCACCCTTAAAGGTCTCATGCAAAAAATGAAGTTTCAGCTCTATGCTGTCACGAGAGACTGTAAGCAATGTGCTTTCCTCCCATCATTCCCTTGCTCCTGATATTATCAGGAGTAGAAACATTTCCTGGCACCCATGCAAGTGTGGTGTTGTGATGTCCTCTTCACAGGCAAATCTGTGTTTCTGGTAACAGCTTTTTCTGTGAATGCAGTGCAGGGGAAGAAAGAACAGAGAGAGCAGCTCTTGAGACATCACTTGTGTGCCTTGAATACCTCATTAAAATCTCAGATGGCTGTTACCTGCTTGAAGCCAACTCCTCTAAGGGCTGTTCCTTGAAACATAGTATATTAAAAGTAAGGTGATTTTTTTACAATTACTGAAAATCTGGATACAGGCAAATCCTTTGAAAATAGCAAAGCTTTGTTTCTCCAGTTATGGATGAGATTCAGTGTAAAACTCTTTTTTCTCTGTATCTCTCTAGGGGAGGAAAGTTGCTGAGAAGTAAAAGGCGGGTCTACTGCTGCTACTCTTGTTTATATTACTAACAATATTATCTTTTCCAATTCCAGTTTCCCTTTTAGGAATGTAAAAGCTCTGTAGACTGGTGTTGTATATACAAAATGTTTTGACTTTTTTTTTCTCTTTTTCTTTTTTTCAGGGGCAGGCTGCAGTGCTCTCTCTCTCTGAAAAAGACTTTGATGCAACCATTGCTAGGGGGATCACCTTTATTAAGTTCTACGCTCCATGGTAAGAAGTTTGCAGCTGTTGCTGTTCAGGATTATTGCTGGCCTAAGATGTGAGTGCAATAGTTGCTGTAGGTTTTTGAGCTTTAGTACTGTAGTTGTTCTCTTGATCTAAAATGTGAATTAGCTGAAGAATGTGTGTGTTGGCAAGAGTCACAGCAAAAAAAAGCTCAGTCTTGTTTAGCTCCCTTGAGCTGCCTCTCTGTGGAAAGGCTGACCTTTACCGTGTCAACCTCCAGGTACTGCTGGGGTAACAGGGAGAGTGAAGCTTTCTTTGAAGGAGTAACATGCCTGGATTAGGGTAAGATGAGGGGAGTATATCACCATATCTCAGTGCTGAGAAAGGAGAGCATGCTGGCCTTAGGGCACTTTCCAGCCTCCCTTAGAAGCCTCATTGGAGTACCTGAGTTTTCATACAGACTGTTGAGCTATGGATAATTAACTGCTTGTTACTCTTCAAATAACTATCAAAAAACTAATTTGCATAAGTGACAATTTTAAGATGTTTTTAAGAGTGTATGTTCATGCAGTGTGTTCTTAGAGGGACCCAAGGTAGAAGTGCCAATGCAGATGGTGCAGGTGTAGATATCCAATGGAACATGTTGGAGGGGAAATGAAAGTCACATCTGGCATCTGCCATTCCTACTATATCCAGGGATATCTGGGATCCCAGATGGGTTAAGACCTCAGTATTACAAACTTGTAGAAGAAGTATTTCCTCCTTTTTCTTACTATTCCCTTTCTGAGACAAAAAGAAAGTTTCATGCTTCTCCCTCTGGTTTATAGAATTCATCTTATTTGTGTCTCTACAGAATTTAATGAAACTTGCATGCCATCTTGCTTATCCATTCCTGGTCTTTTAGCCAACAGAAGGAAGCCTAATGCAGGGGGAGACATTAAGCTGTATTCCACTGTGTGAAAGATAACACATCTCTGATTTAATCACTAGCATTCCATTAACACAGTGTATAAAATATAAAAAGATCTTTTGTTTAGGTTACAAAAGGCCCCATTACAAAGAAACACAGCAAATGCCACCCATATTTAGATGTGCTGAGGCATCTCAAAATATTGCCATTTAACTTCAACAGTAGGCATGAATGTGTTTCTTAGCGTAGGCAAGAATTACCTGGGAATGTTTCATTTCACTTAAGCTCAATTCTGCAGGCTTTTCCAGTGTTGACACCCTTTGCTGCTTGAGAACCACTGCTATGCTCTCTTCCATCTGTAAGATCTGCTTTTGGATGTGAGCAACTATCTGCCACCCCTGGGTTAAGAAATGCCCTGCCCATAGCATGCACACCCCTCATTTTTTACTGCTCTTTCCTCACTGCCTTTATCCCCTCTGTACTCTGGAAGGGCCTTAGATTGAATCTGTGCCTGTGCTGCTTCTGCCCCACCTGCAGAACTGGCTGGGAAATTCAGTTCACACCTGTGCTCAAGAGCAGCTTCCCGTCTGATTTCTGATTTCTAGGGCTTGTTGGCATATCTACTAGCTCATTACCTGGGAGACCTGCCTTTTACTTCATCCAACTTTTTCTAGGAGAGTTTGAGATGAAGAAATTCTCCCCTTTTGATTATCTTTTATTAACAATACCATGTCCTCATCTCATGAGATTCTCGTGGGGTGCTGTTGGATCTCACAGATAGGATCAGTGTGGGATGGCAGGCTGAGAAACAGTGGTTTCAGGATGTAGAGTCACAGTGTGTGCTGCCTGGCTGCAATGCTCAGAAAGCCACCATTTAGGAAAATGCTTCCTATATTTATGTAGCTCGTATGCTGGCTTTGGCTCTGAAAGTCAGGCTTGTGACTGCCTGTAGTGCTCTGCATATAAATGACCATATTCTCTTCCAAGTCGACAAACTTATGTAGGGCTCAGCAAACACTATTATATTGCTTTCTAGTTCTGCCTTTCAGTTGGTTTTGGATAAATATTAATGTTAACTTGCATCGTAAGCACAAAATCATCCTGTTCTAGTAGTTTTTGTGCATGGTCAGAAATGCTTTTATACTGTCACTGTGTATTAACAAGTTAATTTAAATATACATTGGCTTGCATTAAGAAAGCTTCTGCCGAGACATCTTTCATTATTTTTATAAATGCCCTGATCCAGCCTCAAGGCAATTATGGGTCTGTTTTAATAACCCAATTAAGGTGCAGCTGGGTTAGAATAGTATGAGCAATGCAGATTTAAAGTCTAAAGTGCTTTGGGAATTCTTAAAGGCAGTAAGAAGTTCACATTAGGAACTTGACTAAGCCAAGTTAAAAATATAAACAGAATGAATGCTAATGGTCAAGGAGGCCATTAGGAACTGAAAGAAATTTAATAGGGAAATTAAAATCTCATTTAACTAATTAAAACTCAGGCTATGTAGCTTTAGCAAGACTGGCATATGCTACCTGAAAAATTAATTCATACTACAGACATTTAGTGTCTTCCTAAAAGCATTTTTGTTTCTAAGAGATCTTTTTTTCCCATTTAAATATTCTCTGTGCTTGTCTTTATTTGGCTTCATAATCCTCTGTGGGGTAAAATGTTAATGTACCGAGATCTAGAATACCATTCTAGGCAAAAGTAACAAAGGCCAGAAAGTATTTCAGTGCTTAACTTAAATAAAATCACTTGTTTTCTTAGCTCATTTACTGACATAATAGTGGAAGGGAGTCGGAGGGCCAAATCATTAGGGGATAGGAAAGGCTGCTATTTAAACTTACAGCAATTGCAGCAAGACAGTAGAGATAAAGTAGAAAGTGTATCTGCTAAACAAATCTCCCTCCTTTGTTTCTAGGTGTGGTCACTGTAAGAACTTGGCTCCAACCTGGGAGAACCTTGCCAAAGAGCAATTTCCAGGTTTGACTGATGTCAAAATAGCAGAAGTGGACTGCACTGTGGAACGTAATGTCTGCAACAGATTTTCTGTAAGTGTGAAAGTTCTGAAGTGAAGGGGACAGTATTGTGTACCAGATGCTGGAGGCTCCAGTGTGCAGCCCAACTGGTTGCTGCATTCCAGGTGCCTGGTGACAGTACAGCTGTGGTCTCTGTTAGCCAAGAAGAGGCACCTGGTGACACCATTTCATTCCTGAACTGTTTGTTTGGGCTTGGTCGTTTACATTATTGGACAAAGCTGAAGAAGTCCCTACTTAAGGAAACCTCTCTCTCTGAAAGCACTAAAGCTGTCTTGCAGTATCCAATGCCAAATTCTGTTCCTAGGAAAAAAATGGCTTTCAGAGCTGTTAGGCAGACAATTGAAGACAGAGCTGGGGCTGTCATTCCAAGACCCTAGAGGAACATGTATTACCCCATTCTCTTAAATATGTTCAGAAATTGCAGGTTGGCATTGAAAGTTCTGAAGTGAAGGGGACAGTATTGTGTACCAGATGCTGGAGGCTCCAGTGTGCAGCCCAACTGGTTGCTGCATTCCAGGTGCCTGGTGACAGTACAGCTGTGGTCTCTGTTAGCCAAGAAGAGGCACCTGGTGACACCATTTCATTCCTGAACTGTTTGTTTGGGCTTGGTCATTTACATTATTGGACAAAGCTGAAGAAGTCAGGAAAGGAAACCTCTCTCTCTGAAAGCACTAAAGCTGTCTTGCAGTATCCAATGCCAAATTCTGTTCCTAGGAAAAAAATGGCTTTCAGAGCTGTTAGGCAGCCAATTGAAGACAGAGCTGGGGCTGTCATTCCAAGACCCTAGAGGAACATGTATTACCCCATTCTCTTAAATATGTTCAGAAATTGCAGGTTGGCATTGAAAGTTCTGCTGTGGAGGTTTTTTTTTGAGATTAATATGGCTTACTGTTTTAGAGGGGTTTGATGGCTTTTCAGAATCAGGTAAATATAAGTGATGGATACAAGTCTGAAGATTAATAGCAAATTTCTTTTTTTGTGTGTGTCTTTTGAAGGTACGTGGTTATCCTACACTTCTGCTTTTCCGAGGTGGAAAGAAAGTCAGTGAACACAATGGAACGAGAGACCTCGAATCACTGCATAACTTTGTCTTGCGTCAGGCAAGGGATGAACTGTAATAAAAGTCTGGATGCTCTGTCCCTGGCTGTCTCTGTACAGTAGCTGAGGGATTTCTATCTTGGCTAATTTTCAAATAGTGTATTTGGGGGGTGGGGCTTTTTTTGTTTCTTTGTTTCTAGGAAATTGAATGTACTAAACTTTGGTATCTTCCACTTGTGTGAGTGTTAGAGACATGTCTCTGTGTGTGTGAAGGAAAGCTAACAAATAGTTACTGTGCAAATCAAGAGTATTTTCAGCATTGGTAGTTGCACTGCATTTCTGCATTCCTGCAATGAAGTGTAAATGGTTTCCTTTGAGACCAAAATATGTTAAGAAAACCAAATGAAGGGCAGCAGTAGAATATTTTTGTCTTCAGGTTAGATCTGATTAAAAAGTAATCCTTACAAACTGCTTACCATTACTAGAAAGGCAAAAGCAACAGCTGTGTTGAGTCACTTTTGCCTCTGGAATTGTACTTAGTCCTTATTTGTCTTAATATAGCTGCTGAAAGGTTGAAAACACACACACCTTTGGAAGATACCAGGTCACCATGAGCTGGTTGTTTCCTGTAATTCCTCTCAGCATGGGAAGTCTAGCCATAATGAAAGTGATGGTACTATAACATGTGCCTGAATGTTACTGATGCCATAGTGTACATCTGTCAGGTGCATTTCCATAGGCTGCTGCCATCCAGCTCCAGAGGCACAACTGTGCTCTACTTCTCTAGAGCCAGAGTGAAAAATAGGTGCTGTTATAACTGCCCTGTTCATGGTAAATGATCAGTCAGACTCCAGAGCTAATGATGTGTTTCCTACCCCAGCCTGAATCCAGACATTGTGCTGACCTGCTCCTTAGTCAGAGTACCTAGAACAACAAGTAATGCAATGTTTAATATTTTTTTCTTCCATTCAGCTCTTCTGCAGTAGTGTAAAATAGTTCCCCCCCCCTCTTCTCGAGCCTTAACGTTTTTCCAAGCTGTAAGCATTGATAAGTTTGAATGCTAGGACCACACACTTTGTGGTGTCTTGGATTATAATATGAATCTATTCTTTGGTGCATAAAATGTTCCATGTTAGACTTAACTGAAAGCCAAAGGATTTATATTGCAGAGACTGTCATGATACAAAGGCAACAGCAAATCAAGGACTGAATTCTGCTGTCTCATGTGCACAGAAACTCATGAGGAATGAGGATTGCTACAGGCTAATTTGACTAATGTCAAGATGCTGGGTTTTGTCCATCATATGGAGTAAGTTGGGTTGCTTTTCTTTTTTATTAAAAAAAAAAAGGCAAAACATCAATGAACTTTTAAACCAGTGAATTTCTCCTGGTTCTTCACTTCACTGTCTGTCCAGAACTTTTGATTCTGTTCAGTCTGAAAACGCGTGATGGTGAAAAAGCCACAGTGAAAGCTAAGTGTTGTACTGGCAGATGTATTGGATCAATGTGTGTACTTCTGCCTTTCAGGAAGCCTTTATTATGTTTTTAACAACTTTCTAGTGAAGCACAATCTCATGAGTTTCTTGTATAAAATCAAAGTGGTACAATTGTTTACACTGAGATTTTTTTCTAAATAAAAACTTTTTAAAAAAGCAGTCTTTCTATAAATGATACAGCACAATGAATATACAGTGACAAGTGCAATAAATTATAGCTTGTATTTACAAGAAGCCTTTTAAATGCAAGTAGAGGTAAGTGCATTTAATACAAGTTTAATATTGATCAAAACAATTTGCTATTAGCTTCTGCTAGACAAATCATGGCTCTACGCTGCCTATCCTTTATACCAGTTTGTTAGTTGCATGAGTTGAAAGGGAAAGATTGCAAATGTTGTTGACTTTCTGTCTTCCTGTAAACAAACTGTCCAGCTAGAGAATGAATGGTCCCTAAGCTTTTACGTCTGACTTATAGCTGAAGAAGTGTCCTGACTTCCTTCCTGGGCAAGTGGTAGTAGATGAGGCAGCTCCACGTGAGAAGTGGAAGGAAGTTGCATAAGAGCAAGTGTATAAATTTGTATTGCTCAGTCAGATGGGAAGACTCAGCCAGGGTCTGAGTTCATGGTAGTGTTTCTAACACAGGGTGCAGCCATGTCATCTTACACTTGGAAGATCAGAGTTAAACAGTGCTGGGAGCATAACAGAACTGAAACATCTGCTTTGGCACAATTTTAGATGCTTACTGTCATGACAGATGGCAGAAGACTAACAGTCTAGGTGCAGTAACTGGTCCTTCTGGCCACAAGGATCTTGCATGAGATGTACACTCTATATCTGAAGTGCTAACAACACTTTCTTTAGCTTCTCTGCCTCTCCCCCTTATCTTCCCTCCCCACCCCCAAAGAAAGACCTCACTTGTTTTGAGTGTTGAGTCCTCATCTGGTAAAACTGCAGCACATATCCAAGCACCTGCTACAGGTCAAGCTTCTCTGTGAGATTAAGACCATCCCAGCCAAATAAAGTGTGTGGGCATTTTGCTGCTGCTGAGCTGAGCTGGGCAGCCACCGTGGCGTAGGGTCAGTCTGTAAGAAGTCCAGCAGTTTGCTCCCACCCTGGGGGGTGGTCCCCACACCCCTTCCTCCCACAAGGCACATACATGGTGTTCTGAAGGGTGGTTCATCACGTAGGTTTTTTTTTCCCAAGGTGAAAACAGGGAGGATTGTATCCAAGTTCATGGCAGCATCACAGAGTCCATGTGAAGACTGTTTGTCAGTGACATCCACAAGCTCTTACTACCATATTCCTGTATTTCTTCAAGATTACATTAGAATTATCATCAAAGTAAAGGACAGATATGGCATTTAGTTTGGTAGGTGCACAGCATGGTTTGGGAACGTAATCAGGATTCATTAGATGAACCTGTTGCCAAGAAAGAAAACACAACTGAGACACTGGTATATTGTTCACAAATTCACCTGGTGCTTTGGCATTGAGCTGCCTGGGGACTTACCAGAGTTTGTACAATGGCATGATTGGTTGCGTTCATGTGGGCGTTGAGTGGGAACGAGCACTCCCCATCACAGTAGTTGGCTGCGTAGCCTTTTGGAGCGATTATCCAGTCCTTTTTAGGGAAACAAACAGAACGTGGTTCAACAGACAACTGCACACAATTAAGAGCAGCTGAAAATTTTCCACTAACTTCTTCCTTGAGGGTGAAAATGTGTTTTCACTGAAACTCCTCGGGTTTTAGTTGGGTTTTTTAAATTTCTTTTTGTGTATCACTTTTCCGTGGACACACTGATTTTAATGTCGAAAGAATGATGCACATCTATGTACAGCTCAGCTACCATTAACTAAGAGGGCTTTACCCCCAAAAGTCTCCTTGGGTTGCCTTGTGGGGATAGTGATTTGGAGGCCTTTATTTCCAACATTTCCTGCAGGCCCTCTGGCTGAAATACCTTTCCTAGGTTGAGTCACAGCCATAGCTGGTGTTCCTCAGAGACAGCCTAGCTTATACACTCTTATAGAGGGATACTACTCTGCTAAAGACACTGTGGGAAATCCTAGCTGCCTAACAGCTTCTCCACATCTGCCAGACTCCTAAAGGAGGGGCAGGACAGCCCCCCTGAGCTGCATGAGCAAGCAGGTAGCCCCAGTGGCAATCTGAGTGCCATGCTAGGCAAAAAGGGGACTCTTCACCAAAGGAAGCTTGTCTGCTGCTGACACAAAAGAGCCAAAGGAAAATTAAAAGCAGCACCACGGAACAGGAGACACTTGGCCTCCCTTGGTGTTGGGCTCTGCAGGTCACCCTTCAGAAGGGTGTACCACTATGTTTCACGTGCATGTATCTCTTGGGCAATTTCCACTCTACCTGACAATCACCTGAGTTTGCCTGAATTTTGCTTCAGCAGGGCTGAACAGCCACACACGTTGCTGTAGCTTTGGTAACCAAATTTGTTCTGAAGGAAACAGCAGTGCCCAACAACTGCAGAGGGCCTGCAGTCCTTGCCTTGTCTTGATCATCTTCCTACAAAAAGTAGGACCTGGATTCCAGCTCTTAAAATGAACCCTGCTGGTCTGTGGCCTTCCTTTGGCATCATCTTACCTTTCTGCAACTAGAATGGTGAAGGCAGAGCCTTCAAGATCATGAACTTCCCAACTGGAATCCACTTCCTATCCAAAAGCAGGGCAAGTAAGATTAAGGAAGAGGTGCAATGTCTCTGCGCAAGGGAAAAGTCACCCATAAGAAATGGGGAATGGAGTCACCACACAAGCACAGCTGCAGCTACTGGGCTGGAGTTGACACAGGAGCTGCAAAAAATGCTGCTATCCCATTAGCTGAGAGAGGATTTGCATGTGTTGGGTACAGAAGAAGCAGGGACAGCGCTGGCATCCTGAATTATAACCTGGTAAAAATATTAGCTGATAGAAATGGGACCTCCCTCACGAGTGCTGGATGAAAGAATGAAAAAAAAATTTTGAAAAAGAGAAGGTGAGGGCATTCTTTGAAATATGATGTTTGTTTGCACTATAGCCTGGTCCTAAGTAACTTACTCTTACTCTAAACAACTTTCTGGCCTCATGGTGTTGCAACTAAACTCAGTCTTCAGTCTACCTACCGCAGGCAGTGCTAAGTGTGGGCATTGTGGAGGGATTGTGGAGGATTTCAAACAATGACCAAGGTTAAAATCAGGGTGAACACTAGAAAAAAATTTAGTTAAAATCACTGCTTAACATCAGATTGTTTTCCTTATCATTAGAGGTACACAGATATAAGCCCTTGCCCGTACCATGACTCCCATGAGTGACAGAGAATGACTGTATACTTGAATCCCATAAAGTATCAAGCTTTCTCTGGGTCTTATCAAATGTCACAACTATCAATATTTATTTGCCTTCTCTGTGACTGGTTTTAGTGAGGAGGCACAAGGGACATTTTAAAGCATAATGCCAGACTCGAGTGGAATTACCGTGACACTGTTTAGATAACATTTCATAACAAAATGTCTGGTTTACCCAGAGAGAAACATCACACACCTGCCATCCCAAGTCTTGGAAGCTAACGTAAAGCTCATGCTTTCTGCACGCTGTTTTTAAGTCACTGCTGTTGTAATCTGTTAAAAGAAAAAGAGCAAAACAAGAATTTAGAAAGTAAAACAGGCCGAGCATTGCTGGAGGGCACATCTGGCCAGATGTGTGCATGCTGTGGGCTCAGCAGTGAGAAGTGATGAGCTCCCTCAGCAGCTAAAAGGATAAGGGGTGATGAGGGACATCCAAAGCAGGGCTGAAGCTTTTAAGATGCCTGTGGGAATGGAGAAACCCAAATAACAGTGACTCAGTTCTAGTTACTTCAGCTGCCTTGAAAGTGCTTGGAAAACACCCCCAGTAAAACAACTTCTTAAAAATAAATCTACTTCAACCCTGCATAGGCTGCATCCCCACCAGTGCTCACACTCATCCCACTTTCTCGGCTCCCATTTCTGACATGTGCTGCCCCAGGTGGGAAGCTCACTGAGAGAGAGAATTACAGCCCCAGGAAGGTTAATCATCCCCTTGTGCCCCTGCGCCAGTCTGCAGAAGTCCTCAAACAGCTAAGGTGTCCCATAGGCAGGGAAGCCACGTCCTTGTTCCTTTCTGTACCTTACCCCAGCTTGTCCCACACATCTCATGGCACCACCTCTGCCCTTGGACCTTTACAAACCATGCTCTGAAAAACAAATTTCTCCTGTTCATAAACTGCTTATCTGAAGATGACACAGCACTTGACATGCTCTCACCATTCACTTGCTCCTTATTGTCAATAAAGTGGGGACACAGGATGCAAAGCCCTGACCAAGACCTTATCCCTTGTCACGGCACAATGCATGGGGACATTTCAACCATGCAGGAGCTGCTCCTGATGATCCCACAAAGCATAGCTATTGATAGTGAG
Organism: Passer montanus; assembly: GCF_014805655.1. Classification (NCBI taxonomy): domain Eukaryota; kingdom Metazoa; phylum Chordata; class Aves; order Passeriformes; family Passeridae; genus Passer; species Passer montanus. The sequence goes on along the minus strand of NW_024367261.1, from coordinate 1,872,875 downwards.
TGGAATTTCCCATTTATATTTGGAAAGAGAGGCAGCTCTGCATGTGAACACCTGAAACCACAGTGAGCAGAGGAGCTGAGCTGTGACAGAGGGGCCTTTCACCTCCAGGTGGCTGCACAGATCCACCCTGATGGGTGGTTGCTGATTTTGTCACACCTCAGGTGCTGCTGGACCTCAGCAGAGCAGCCACAGAAACCACCCTTGCAGCGAGTTGACTTGGCCACCACCTACAGCTGCTGATCTGTGCTTTGCACCCAATGCTAGGCATGAGAGAAAGAGATGGCAACAAATCCAGCCAAGCAGCTTGGGAGCCAGGTCATCATCCATGTTTTCCTCTCATGCCTTTCCACAGGGGCCTTCTCTTCCCTCACAGCTCCCATTTGTGAGTAAAGGCGCTCCTGTCAGCAGGCAGATGCCACAGGCTGATGCCCCTGCCCCCTGCTGCCCTAGATCTTTCTGCTTACCAGCCCCCTGGTGCCCCTAACACGGCTTGAAAGGGCACCCTCCCAGTGCAGCTTTCCCCAGATGCGGCAGCTGGGATAGAAAAATATTTTTAGTGATTTTTTCTTTGGCTCTGAATAAGCCTTTCTTTTTCTTCCCTCCAGCACCATTCCCCCCGCCACCCCCCCCCCCGAAGTTTGGGAACTACAAATGCAAATATTTATTCAGAAGAAAAACTATAATACTAAAAGCACATCCAACTGACATTAAGGGCAGCACAGCAGTACAGCTGGGTACAGTTAACACTGAGGGCTGAAAAAAACTCTACACCTCAAACCCAGCTTCCCAACCACCAAAGATTAGAGAGTTGTTTTTAGAAGCAGTTGGGTTTTAAACTCTGAGGATTGCATTTCAGCCTTTGAATAGCTTCGCTTCAATCACGGATTTAATCAGGTGAGCAGAGCTGGTTAACAGCCTGCTGCAGCATAAACATTCGCTCTTCCAGGAGCACGCGGTAGCAAGAACGGAGGCGAGTCCCTCTATTCAAGCTTTCCATTTTCAAACCAGACATACCCAGCAGAAACCAGGGTGTGGTGGTTTATTTCGGATGAAGCTTCCCAGTCCCTGGCTCAGCCCAGGAGCAAATTTCTAGCATGAGATGTTTCTAAATGATTTTGTCATAATGAGGGGAAAAAAAATATGAGAAGATGCTTTTAGTGATCAGCAGCTTTCATTGAAACACCTGAGAACACAACTTAATTGTTCTTCAATGGGATATATAGATTGTTTAGAGGGAAACCATCTGTGTTTGACAGTGAAGTTGATCTATTCACAACTGAGTGGGTAAAATGGTGCCATGTTCCAAATCCAGCTACAATTTACCCAGATCTGCTACAGGAAAAGGGAGAAGGCAAGGGAGGCAGAGAAAACAGGAGTGGGAAGGAAGGCTGCAAGCAATCACAAGTTTAAGAAAACACAGGGGTGGAAAAAAAGAGCTGCTTAACAAGGTACACCAAGCAGAACAAGTTATGAACGTGTCCTCTCTCACACTACCCCAAAAACTCGCCTCAGCTCACTGGTCAGAGTCACCTGATTCACACTCTGCATGGAGCCCTGGCTGCTCTCCATCCAGGGCAGATGCAGACAGCTCTACCTTCTCACTTGCCCAGCCTCAGCCTTTGCTTTTCTAAATGTCAACACATTAAACATCCCCTCTCCCTAGCTTTACACTCTTTGCTGTTTAACCCTCACCCCAAGATCCTCTGCCCTCATTTCTTGTTATGTGTTTGCCTACCATGCTTGCTTTATGGAAGCTATTTTAGTCCAACTTTAGGTAAGCTACAAACCTTTAAGCAACCCTTAGCAGTGGCTTTCTGAATTGGGGAAAAAGATGCAGAGGTACAGATGCATATAATCATGACCCATTCCCCACAGTTAGGGGCTCAGCATATCCCCTTCATGGGGCATACATCCTGAAACCCCATCAGTTATGGGTCTGAAAAGAAGAGGAATACATAGAGTCACAGGGTTTTGGCAGTGAGCTAAAGCTCACTGAGCTACTGAAGTTGGCTTCCACACCACATTTTCTGCACAGCCTGGAAAGCAGCATCAGCCACCCCAGGCCAGCGTGCTCAGCTGTTTTAGCCCAAATTGCCACTTGGCGTGGTTTGCAGTGCAAGATCCAATTGCCAAGAGGCAACGGGGTTTGTGTCCCTTCCCGCCAGCCTTGCAGCAGGGAGCCAGGAGGGCCACGAGCAGGCAGCCTGCAGAGGGGAGGTGCTGCAAACAGCCACCACAGGGCTGGCCCACACTGCCACGGCACAACTGGCAGGGATTGCTCACCAGGGGCCTTCAGCATCTCTGAGAGTTTAGGGAGCTGCTTTGGGAGCTCCTGTAGGCTCATTGTGGGTTTAGCAAAACTGTCTCTATTTTTGCCCCCAAACATACCAATTCAGAAACACTAACTTGGCACTTACAAGGCACTGCATTTAATCACGCTGCAAACAATTTTGTCTAAAACAGAGATTCAAAAAAAGCTCAAACCCCTAGTTCTGCACTTAAAAATAACTCCCGGAGCAGCACAGTTAAAACAGCACAGCTAAGATGTCTTGTCTCTCTGGTGTTGTCTGCCTTCACCAGGACCCAAATCTGACTTTCTGCAGGCACAGATGTTTCTCTTAAGGCTGGACACTGGCATGTGTATTACTGAAAAGGGTGAGAGAACAGCCTGACCCTAATGGTCTTCCTCCTACAGATACTTAGGCACCCACCTTAGATTTCCTATAACCTCTCCCACGTTAAGTGCTGGCAAAGAACATATAAATATTTACTGCAGTCGATCCATCTGAGAACACCCTTGCTGCTCCCAAGGTGCCAGTTTACCAAATTCCACACAGTTATTAATTGCTTCTGTGATTCCAAATACCTTTGACAGAGGTCTCCAAGGCCAGCCCCTTCTTCTTGGTGTTTGACTTTGGTGATTTGTCCGGATAAAGCTGGTGTAAACTGATCACACAGTTAATAACAGCCCACTTCACATGAAAGTGTTCTGCCTGGGTGGGAAGAAGGGGAGATGTCGGGCTGACGTGAACCCGCATGTGAAGGCACATAGAGAAATGCTGGCCATGCTGCTCCAGTCTGCATCCAAACACTGCACTGAGGGGAAAACTATACTGGAGGGAAGATTGGCTGCCAGATAACAAAGTTTATTAACAAGGACTTTGCCATCACAAAAGCATTTGGCCGTATTTGCCTTCAGTGTTTGTGCATGTTGCCCTTTGCAATATTTGATTCCCGTACACATGGGAAAATCTGCCTGGTGCAGTGCATGTCTGCTGGAAGGAAAGGCCACTTGAAGGGCCTCTCCATTTCTCATGGAGCACCTCACTTCAGTCCAGGGGGCATTAAAGAGAAGGACCTGAAAAGCAACTTGGCTTGAGTTTCATTCTGGGCAGCAAGTGCGGCCCAAAGTCAGGCATTTAAATTCTCTCTATGAGGAGGGGCTGACAGGAACGGATGTGCCTGGAGGCTGACCTGCAGAAGAGAAGGATTATTGCCACTGGAGAAAGAGATAGCCCTGTGCAAAATCCATAAATTATGGAGTTGGCTGAAGGGCAGAGGTTCACCGCCTGTTCTGCTGGACAGTCCCATCTCTTTGGTCAGCTGGAGGGTCAGCACGAGTCTGAGAGCACGACTTCAAGCCACTGCAAGCCAGCTGAGCCAGGGCCTCCTGGCCCTGCAGACAACAGCAAAGAAACACCTACAGGCTCCTCCCTCCCACCATGTCCCTCCATGTCCAGGGTCATACCTGGCGTGTGACTTCCTGCCTCAGCAGATGAAAATACTCCCTTTTCTTCCTGCTCATCCTCCTTCTGCAGAAGAATTTTGAGGCTCCAGGAATGCATTGACGCAGGACTTAAAGCAGTTTATAACCATGGGGGTTGCTCAGTTCTGCTGTATATAAGCCAGTGATAATTATGTGTTTATAATACATGGAAATAAGCATTCTTGGCAAAAAAAAAAAATACAGACTATTGAGAACCTTGCGCCACAGACACAGCCTTAGCATCTGAACTCCTGGTACTGACTGCAGGACAACTGCACACCAAAGGGAGCACAGTGGGGTCCCTTTCCACACAGAGCAGCATGCCCTCACCTAACTCCCTGCCTCCCCAGGTCCAATACCAGCCCCACAGCATACTTCATGCACTCCAAACTGATTGAAACACTTGTCTAGACAGTAATTGGGGCTTTTTAAAACATACTGCCCCCAAACAACTCACAGCATCTTCTGGGAAAGGGGTTCTTTTTTTGGATTGAAAAAATAAAACCCTTTGTATTGATTACCACAAAGGAAGGAAGTTGGAGTCTACAAAAAAACCCCATCAAAACTAAAAACTGTCTTGCTCTGCAGAAGAGAAACTGCTCTCAAGTCCTGGTAGGGAGCTGCAATCCCACCTCGGGGAAAAGCACCAACCAAAAATCTGACAAGACATGAGACACAACAGGAGAAGAAGATGCGTGGGTGAGGAGAGGCACAGAAGGGAACTGCAGCATCCCAGTTCTGCACCCACTTTGGGTCCAGATGCATCAGGGCACCCTCAGAAGAGCTAGGCAGCCTTCAGGATAATCCCTGGGCTTGCCTTCTGCTTCATCCCAGGGCAAATGCCTCCTCAGCCCCATCATGCATCAGGATTTTTTTATCCTCCCAGGTTAAAAAAAAAAGAAAAAAGCTCTGTGATCTCTAATGCTAAAAACACTTTTTGGTCATTGGTGCCTCTTGGGCTGTTAAATCAACCACTTCTTAAAGAGAACAGAGTCTGAGAGTGTCACACTTATAAAGGAAAACAAGATGATGTAGTCTCTCTTTTCTAAACACAGAAACCAACCAAACATACATCTTAACTTTAAATTCCCCTCCTTTCCCCTGCTTCAAATCCACAGTCTAAACTATACCTTGTTGACTACTGTGCTGCCAAATTCCAGGTTTTAAATTAAAGCTGGCCCAAAAAAAACCCTTGAGACCACAGAATGCCAGCTATTTTCCCTTTTTGTCATTTTAGAATTTTATGACCTGATGTGTGGTGTAGTCAGGAAAGCAGCAAAGTACAAATAGCCCTTTTTGCCCAACATATTTGCTCCCTCTGGGGCTTTGAGTCACATCACCTGATTTAATAGTGTGAAAATTTTGTTTCAGCACTGTGAAGTTTGCAGAGCTAGGGAGAGAAATCTGGAGCTTATCCTGACTCCAAGTGCCACCAGCACCACAAAACAGCAATGCAGCACGTAACTTTCCCAAAGCACCGTGAATGCATTACAAAAATTGGCTCTTGTGAAGGGAGCACAGAAGCTGAGCCTACCTAAGTGGGAGAACTGCCTGCATAACAGCTGGGCTTACAACACCCAGCTGAATAAACCACCTGTGCTCTTGGCAAGCTCATCATGCAGGAAAGTAACTCAGCAAGCAGCTACGATGCCCAGCTTTAAAACTGCAGCACGGAAACCTGCAGGAGGACCAAAGGAGGTCTCAGCAACTTAGATCCACAGAAGGTGTTCCTATGGCAGATTAGATGATAACTCCTCCAGAAATGCCACACTGGCACTGGCCAGCCTCCCCCAGAGAGCTTGGGCTGCAGAACCGAGTTGTTCCTCCTGCCCTTAAAATCCACAAAGGATATCTCACACCAAGCTGTGTCTGGCACTAGCATGGCACGGCATTGGAACCCACAGCCACCCTGCAGCGTGCACCACAAGGACATGCAGAGGCCAACTGCTGCTGGCACACACCAGCCCAGAGGGCAAGTCCATCACCACAGGGGGCTGGAGCAATTGAGCTGAGTCAACACACGGCCGTGCACAAACCCTGGCTGCCAGCCCTGGAAGGGCTCCCAGCCTGGCTCTGCTCCCTGCAGCATGGAGCCACCTTGGGTGCAAGCAATGGCTCACCCACAACCCAAGCATGCAAGCGCAGGGAACAGCCTACATATTCCCACCAGCTAAGCACCAGGAATGCTGGCTCATCTCCCTCTGCTGTGTTTGGACATAGACTAAAAAAATACAGCTGCCCCTCTTCCTTGGGGCATAGTCATTTCTAGACATGGGAAAAGCAGGGATCCTATTGGAAACGAAGGGGGCAGCATAAGCAAATTAATCAAGCAACTTGGAATAGGCTGAAATGTTTGAGAGGAAAGAAGGTACTCAATGAATGAAGGGCTTGTAGCACTGTGGTGATGGAAAACAGACAAGACTTAGAAGACAGAAAACTCTCAATTGCTGCCAAAATGTAATTGTTACTCTATTGCACCACCAGCCCACAAAAGCACCCACAAGGCTTCTGTACAAAACCTGCAACATGCAACTTGTCCACAGCAAAAAGGCAAACTTCTTTGCCTGCCTGGAAAGGTACTTCACCATGTGTACACTGATGTTCTCACAAGACTAAAAAAAAATAGCATCTCATGCTGTTCTTCCATGTTTTTTCCAAAGAAAATTGAAAGAGGACTCTGTTGGGAATGCATACATGCAACACCATAAATCTCAGTGTATACAGAGACAGTCTTTGAAATACCGCATTTCACAGGGCATAATTCTAGACAAATACTGCATAGCAAACAACCTGCAAGCACAAGAATTGTGGTTAAAATACCTCACCACCTTGAATTCAATGGATGCTACTTCACATGGGGGTCTGGACTCCATGCTGGATTCAAGAGGACTCCTGTAAGTTTCATTATGTGACACCTCCTCTCCTACAACCTTGCAGATGTAACCTATTCCCCCAAGGAAGAGCATCCCACCTCACGACCCCCTTCTTGCTTCTGCCCTCCAAAACATCCAGAGCCAATACAAGACATCATCCCAGCTCGTGCTGCATGATTGATTACCCCTGTTCCATGATTACCTGTGACACTGGACACCCTGGAAACGTCCTGAGTCTGGGTGGAGCGGTTCCGGCTCTGCTGCCTGCGCCTGCTGCTCGCTGACCTCGTGGTGCGTAGGTGAACCTCGCTCACTTTGAAGAAGGCCACCATGAAAGGCTGCTTGTCATAGGGGCCATCTCGCCCTACCAGCCCTGCTTCTCTAGGGTTTACACTGAAACCTTCAAGCCAAACAGAAAAGGGAGAAAAGTTAGAGAAACGGTGCAGTTGCATTTCCCCTTTCAGCAACGAGCGTCTCTTCTCTTCTTGCTCATACTCTTCTTTAAACACCAAACATTTCTTTCTTGACACCACGACCTATGGATGTTTTTATGACAGCTCTCCACCCATGCTGGACAAGACTTCACTGCAGCATCTGCTTCCTTGGTACCCCTTTGGCATCTCTAGTTCCATTTGGTAGTAAAGTTATATAGATAGATATGTGAAACACTAAACTGGATGCGTCATGACATCAGTCCTGCTGCCTGTGAAACACAAGAAGCAGACATGAGATTAGGAGATGTCTAGGGACAGCAGAGGGCAAAGAGATGGTGTGCTTTTGCCAGGAGCACAGTGATGGGTTCTCAGCCCAGCTGGAGAGGTAGAGTTTGGCACTAACATTTCCTCATGGAGAAGTGGACAGGCCCTCCAGTCTAACTTGACATCACAGGTGTACTAAACTGCAGCATGAAGCAATAGAAAAAAAACAAGGTTGGAGATTGGTTCCTGTAAAGACAGATGTCACCGTCACCTTCTGCTCATTTAGATCCTCTCCACTGCTTATCTTCCAACACTCAATTTCATGCTCTTTTGCAGTCTCTTATTTTCTTTTCTACCCTTCAAAGTTTCTGTAAGTTGTGAAATGCTGCTATTACAGCTGCCCCACACAGCAACCACATAGTTTCTCCAGCAGTGCTCCCACGTCATCTTTGATGAGATCAACAGCAGTCACAGCAGCCAGGACAGCTGACATAAACCCACACAGGGAGGTACATACCTCTGCCTTTTCTTCTCATCCCCAAACCTCAACCCACATGGCATCCCAGTTCCATGCCCCATCCCACCTCCAACCCAGAAACTGAGGCCCTACCCAAACCCACCTCCACCAGCTGGCCTGGTACGGTCTAGGGACAGCTGACCTCTCTTATGGGGAAAGACATGTCCATGATGGGACAGCCAGGAACCAACAGCCCACCACCTGTGCCCTCAGACATCTTGCTCGTGGTGTTGGCTGCAGCTGCCTTAGGAATGCAGAGCGCTCAGCCTGCCTCATCCCAGCAGAGTTCTCTTAGCACCTCTTCTAGATCCAAGAGACTGAGGGGTGACCTGTGCTACCCAGCCCATAACCTACCATCCCGGGTCACCACGCTGAGCTGCAGTCCCATGTTGTGCTGGGGGTTCATCACCCACATGTTGCTGGTGGCAGTGACGTCGAACTCCAGCCAGCCCTCCTCCGACGCCCACACCGCCCGCGTGTCCAGCAGAAACAGGTCAGAGGCCCTGCAGAGAAGGGTAGTGACAAGACTGTGAGGTTGGGGATTCTCTCTCCTGGCTTTTGCTATTACAGAAACAAAATCTGAAATAGTTCTAAGTTATGTTAATGTCTAAAACAAAACAATGGCTCAAATCTGCCCACTTGTATCCAGAGTTTTGCCATGAGAGGCATGTACTTCCACATGTGAAATTCAGGATTATAAAGGTTTTCACCATTTTCTAAGACAGAGGAAAGCAATCCTTCTCCTCAGGGCTGTCCGTTTCTTCACCAGCAAGGGATTAGTAAGGCACTCTTCTTCCTGAAAAGTGTACTGCTAGCTCTGACATTACTTCATTCATACATTTAGTACATTAATAGCCAGTGGAACCACCAGCATGACCAGGCATTCTATGGCTTTTGCCACAGGGGTATCATGGTTTAAGCTCCCCATACATAAATACAGGCTTACCTCAACTGACCAAAATAAAGACCCAAATAAACAACTGGCCAAGCATCAAAAAGTGAAGGAAAATGAACCTCTAAAGGCCTCTAATGACATTTTTTCTGAGGCTTATTAACAACAATCGTTGCCTTGCTCCAAGGCTGCTGGTCTTGCACCACCTTCATGAGCTTCAGCTTCAAATGCTTTTAAGTCAACAACTTTTTTGTAGCACCAAGTACTCAACCAAACTCTATTCAATGAAATCAGCTGCAGAAACACCCAGAGAAATCCCATGTACATTTTCTTACTGTATTACAGATGTAACTTTCCTGTGCAAGAAAGCTACAATTCCTACCCTCTACCTGTGGCCATCATCACAAAATGGATACCAGGTGTCAATCCCATCTACATCTCTTTTCCCCACTGGATTTTTTTTCCTAACAATGAAATGAGGAAACAAGGTACCCATCTCTCCTACCCACCAAAGGTTAAATTCAGAAAAAAAATTGATGGTTTTATTTTTGGCCAACTGCTATGTCATACTGCCCAGCAGCTTGGTTTGCGTGAGATCACACATGGAAAAGTAAGCACTTAAGTGTACTAGAGCTCTAGTGCAGCTATTTTTACAGCATGGAGGCTTTCCTCCACCTCACTGGTAGCTGCACACTGTGGTTGACTCAGCAGCCTTTCCCACAGGAGTCTTTGCCACCATTCCTCCAGCAGGAAGAGGGCTCAGGAGCAACTCTGACCTTCACCTCCAACAGCAGCATGCAGCTACGGCTGGTCAGCTGCTACGTGTTTTTGAAACCCTAAGGTTGAGAGATTTGGGCTTTCCCAGGCAGGGTATTTAAACTGAAATGTTGCTTAAAGGCAACTGCAAACAGCAGCTGCAGCTGTGACCACTCTTTCCCTCTCCAGTTTTAAGAGAGGAATGAACTTCTACATCATTCCCACCTCTGAATATGACTTAAACATTGGGCCTCTCCAATGCCTGAAGTCAAATATATCTGAAAAGGGGTTTTCCTAGCACCTGTTCCGACCTTCCTCCTCACACCAATTGCTTCCTGATCTCTGTAACTCCTCTACACAAGGAACTCTGTCAGAGCAAACCCTCTGAACATTGAAACACACACACAGGAGTAGTCAGGTCTAAAAAAACCACAAAGAGGAGGTCAAAAGTTTACATTTCCACTGTCTTTGACCTTTGGGAAGGCACCTGGACACTGGAGAGCTGTAAAGCCAAAATGTTCCACATGGCATCATTTAGCCCACTCCCCTGAACTCCAGGCAGGATCACCTACTACCATGTTGTTCCTGAGAGATGTTTGCCTGACCTGATCTCACATATCTCCAGCCTCAAGAACTCTCTCAACTTTCCAGGAAACTGAATGGGCTTCATGTGACCGTTCTCCCCCTTCTTTTATCTAACTTAAATGCCACAACAATGTCCCCTTTTTATTATAACAATATCTTCAGTCTCTCCTTAACAAGCCCTGTTTCATAGACTTTGACTTCTCTCATTGCTTCTTATTGACCCAGCTCAGATCAAGACCTCACTGATGCTGAGTACAGTGGAAAGATAATCTTGATACATCTCACAGACTGTGTCTCTACTCCCACACCTCAGAATATGATTTTGGCTTCTTCACAAAACTCACACTGTTAACTCATGTGTTCACCTTGTGATCTGCCATAATCCTTGGATTCATGCTGCTGAAGCAAAAAGGACACAGTAATTCCCTAGTCATTCAAATTTCAATGATTTTTCATGTCCAAATACAACTGTCCTTTCCACCAAATCAAATTTTCCCCCATGCCACCTCAGACTGAACCTCCACAATTATTAGATTACTTAAAATACAGACTTGCCCCCCAGTGGGTATCCCCCATTTTAGTATCCTCCACAAATATAGTAAGAAAACTGCCTGACCAAAGAACAATTCTACCAAAGAAGAATGAGCCACTTTATCCCACTGTCACTCTCCCTTTGGGGAAAGATTTTGATTCCTTTGTAAAATGAAGAAAAGTGGACCATTGAGCTTTCCAGTCAAGTCTCTGCAAAAAGTCCCATACAGGACAGGTTTTCAATCAGCTCTGCTAGTCAGATGACTTTTGCATTGTTCACCGGATGAAGATTCACCCTACAAGTATTTTAGGGCATAGTGGATGTGTAGGCAACACATCTGAGTACCTTTTCTTTAAGCCTCTTTTCAATCAATATTTGTCGCCCAAGCCTCAGCAACTGTGTATCATTACTAGTTTCCATTTTGGCATGAAGGTTTTAAAAAAAAATCCAGTCACCTATTTCAAAAGATAAAATTAAGGAGGAAGAAGGGGGAGGGAGGAAATTTACTCACATATAAAACCCTCCCAACTATTTAACTCTGTGTCTTTAACCATGCCTTTATATATAAATATATTTATATTTCACAGAAATCTTACATCCCCCCCACCCCCCTTAAGAAAATCAAATTTGGCCAAGCAGTAAGTACTTGAAAATTGCTGCCCACAAAGGCTCAACAGAGATTCAGCTCTCAGCAACAAAATTTTCTGGACTTTTTGCATGCAGGGAACATACATTCCCCTCCTTTCCCCCAAATACCAAACACCATGAATCACCTGAGGGGAATCTGCTCTTTCCTACAGCTGTGTGGCTAAGAGATACCCCTGCTACTCCTGCAAAAAAAGCCATATGATGTCTGATCTTGAAATGGACACTGGGAAATCTCGCAGACTAGCCTCTGGTCAAAGAGAAATAGGAAGGAAGGTTAAAGGAAAAGAACATGCCATCTCAGCCCCTTGTCAAAAAGAAATAATACCTCTGTAGATAGGGAAAGGTGGAGGGTTTTTTATAGTCGTGGGGGATGCAGACATGCAAGGACTAGAGGGAGAGACCTTGGATTAAAAATTGGCAGAGAAAAAGGGATTACAAAGATTTTCATCTGCACAACAAGAATGAGGCCTTATAGCCATGTCCAAAAGAGAAATAGTTCAGGAAGCAGTCAAACACCATGCTGAAGAGCACTACACATAAGTAGCTGCAAGCCCACAGTTGAAGCAAAATTTAAGAGTGAACAAGAAAGTGAGAAATATACTGAACAAGTGACACAAAATAAAGTATTGAATTTCTAGTCATTAAATGACAGCACTGATCCTGTGCAGTGAGGCAGGCAGTGGCCTTCCAAGAGGAAGCAGCAACTCTGTATGTGGTCACATTCATGGAAGGGTGTCTGAAAGCTTCAGCTTTTGAGAACAACAGAGGCAAGATGGAACCTGAGTGAAACAGGAAGAGAGTGTGAGGAACAAGAAAAACTAGAAAAATAAAGGCTGGAAGACATTTTTTGAGCCAGCAGCACTGAAGAGAAAGGAAGAAGTATCTGCTCTTAACATAGGCAGAAGAAAGCGGAGTCAGTCCAAATGTTTCATGCCCAAGCAAACCCAGATGTCAAGGATATCAAAGAACCTCTGGCACCTCCTTTAAAATTCAGTATACAGAAGATACATTTCATCACCAAAACAGGCAGCTTCTTCATACTCTCTGTCTAAACCTGCCTCTGGGTTTCTACACAGCTACTGCCACCTCACTGTCACTAATGAGCCCAACATTCTCATCTTTATTTTCAGTGTGCTTGACCATCTGGATGAGTCCAGTTATTGATCTCCATAGAAAGGCTGCTGCAGGCATATTATGCATTAACCTTTTATTATTATAGGGAAGCAAGTGAATGGGAGAAACTGAGGTGATGAGCTGAAACAACTTTCCTGATAAAAGAGAGGATATTAAATAGGAAGATGCAAATTAGAGACTCCCAGCTCAAAACAGGAGGTCTTTGAGGTCTTTGTTCTTCATCAAGGCCCTGAAATACGGCTCAAGTCTCAAGAACTAAAAGGCAGTGTTTCCATGGCCTTCAGAAGACTTTGGAGAAGGACAGAAAAGCAAAGGTCAACAAAGCAATCACAAGTGGCTGCAATAAACAGAACAGAGTACACAGTTTACTGGAGGAAATATGGCCTGTGTAATTCAGAAGGCAGGATTTAGCTTCAGTGTCCTCAGAGAGCAGATTTGTCAGATATAAATATCAAATATAACTACTATTCTTAATGCCAGCATCCCAACCATGTGCTCAGGGCATTTATAGGAGAAACAGCTTGCATTTAGCTTCAGTGCTTTCCCTCTCTAAGATAAATATTTTTTTAACTGAAACCTCTGTGTAAACCTTTCAACAGAACGTCTCTAGGTGTTAATTCTTTTTAATTGAACACTAATTAAATTAGAATTCAGTCAAATTAGTAACCAGGTCAAGTGGTTTCTCTTAGTTGCTATACTTAGTGAAATGTTCACATTAAAATAATTTCTCTGTTCTGGATACACATTACAACATGGAACTTTGCTACAGGAAAAACACCAAAGCTATAAAAAGCTAAATTTAAAGAAGCATCTGTTGAACTAGTTTTTTTACTTTCCCACCCTCCCTGGCCTTCTTTCCCTGAGCAGACAGAAGTTTTACCAGGGAGACAGTGAGAACAAACAGAAATCTCACCTTCAAAATGACCAAGTTAAAGGTCTTGTATTTTAATTACATGTCTTGGAACAACATTTTTGGCCCAACTTCAAAGCTTGCAATTACCCAGGTGTTTAAAGGATTGTTACGCATCAACAGCCATTTACCAAAACATTAATTACTATAAGTCTCTAAAACTTTCCTCAGCTCAACCTTTTTGTTTACTTTTCTTCAAAGACAAGTTGACATAATAGTCTAGACTGCCTAGCAGCAATTTCTCAAAAGGGAATTTTGCACAGAAGTGTGTGGAATCTACATTTTAATTAATACACTTTCTAAATATTCTTCTGCATACCTCAGGATCAGCGTCTTTAGTTGGTGGTGACATCAACTTTCTGTAAAAATTGTATTCTATTCTATATATAGCAAACCAGCAAGATTATTTGCTCTTATCTACTTTCAATGGGCAAATAACCCTTACCCACAACTGACTTGGTCTTGCAGAGTTGGATGGAGCTCCACATAGATAAAGTGAAACTGCAGCCTCTTCAGACCTGTAGATCCCCCATCCTGCAGTAGATGTAAGCACTGCTTCAAATTTAAAAGTGTTTATTACTTATAGAATGGACCCTATGTGGAGCTCCCATGGCACGAGGTACTGCCAAGAGATGCAATACAAAACCTTAACAACTTAGTGTATCTAAATGACCAGCACTCCAAAGACTTAACAGCAGCATTTAACAGCAGTGGGACCTAACAACAGCAGGGAATTTAATCTACCAGTGCTCCCCTGTACAGAGAGCCTCGGGCAGGGGAATGCCAGCACCTGGAGTGAGCTGCCATGGAAAGCACAGGCAGGCTCTATTGCTTCATGAGAAGTCAGGCTCAGTTTAACTGTCCTGAAGAAGCAATGCCACCTGTGGGCAGAAGGCCAGGAGAGAGGTACACAGCCTGTAAGAGTTTCCCAGAAACAAGGAAGGAAATATGAAGAAATGTCAACCTACAAATGAAGTTGCTTCCAAGGTGGAAGAGAAGACCAGCAGCTGGGCACTGATTTGCAAGGAATGAGAGCCAACAGAGGAAAAAAGCATGGAATGGAGATTTTGGAACATTCTAGAGGAGGTCTGCAATTCAGCATAGGTAGGAGAAAGCCATCCTGGATGCATCCAGACATGAAAAAGAACAAGAAGGAATGAACAATCTCAGTGTGGCACCTCCACGGCTCTTGTGTAAAGAATAACCCCATGCCGAAAAGGCTGTGCTGTAACACTGTGTCCATTGCCTCTGGCAGTAAAGTCTCCAAGGGCAGAGGGTTAAGTCTTCCAGACCCACCAGAGAGCAGCAAGGTGAAGCCCAGGTTTCAGAGCTGCCTCTGGCAAAGGGTGGAAAATCAGAGCCTAGAACTAGAAGACACCAAGACTATGGCAAGTTCAACCTACAGACCCATGATAATGCCCAGTAAAATCAACACAAATATCTGGGTGCCAACCCATTCAGCTTAAGGTCTTGAGCTTTACAGATATGAGGAATGAATATTTTACCAACTGGAAGTAAAAAAAAAGTTGGTAAAAAAAGACAAGGAAAAAAATCATCCCAAGTCATAGGAGTAAGAAATGTATTTAGTTTTTTTTTTTACTTTTTACTACAATTCTATAAGGAGAAGGGGCACTCCAGCTGTAGTGACAGTTATAGTACTACAATTCAGAGTTTATATGCAGTTTGAGGCACGACGATGGGGGAGAGGACAAAGGGGTAATATTTATCTTTGTCCATTAAGTAAAAAATAAGGCACTGATATGGATATGGCATTCTTCAGTTTAGATAGAAAATGCCAGCTGGTTACGGAACCAGTATGTTTCACCCAGAATAACTCTGACTTTCAAACTACTCTAAACCAACCAGCCTAAAACACAACAAATCACATACCCGCAGTGGGAGCTGAACTGAGATGCGGACAGATGCCTCTCTATAGCATCATGGAAACAGCTCCATCATATACAAATATATGCACACTATATACAAATCTGACCCCAACTTGAAGCAGATTGATGCTAGCTTTGTCATTTGTATTACACAACCCATTCCAAAACCCAGTCGAGGAGGGTTATTTATTTTGTAAGCTATAAACACTGCAGTTGAATCAATTTGCCCTTTAGATTAGAAGCTCGGATCACATTTGTATAAATATCCTGTTGCAAAGAGGAAGACTTTATTACCACTATAACTGGCAGCTAAAACCAACAAGCGCCTTAACCCTTAAGGAATTGTGTTCAGTGGAACAGGAACATGGTCCCTAGACAGTTGCTCTGCAGGGCACATTAATGTCCACACATGTTTTTTCATGTAGGAGGAATCTTCCTGACCATCAAGTTCCCATATTTCATTCTGGGTGCAAACGAAACTGTTTAATAAACTGACCATTAATGTACCGTATCTTCCTTTGATCACTAACACAGGCCACTGTGTTTTTCATAGATCAGTTGTTTGGACAGTGTGGGAGTGTTTTGAGGTCTGCATTAGCAGGATATTTACACTTGAAAACATACTGATGGTCCAAACCAAGGACTAACATCTTTGATCAACCATAAACTGCCTTCCCTAGTCCTGACCTGACACCTCTCTGGGTGAGGGCATGGAAGTTTCGAGAAAGAAACTGTTTAAATAATGATCGGTTTTCAGGGACAAACTCATTTCTTCCTTCCCCTTGTAAAGGTCTTGTTTACATGGAATTCTGCTCCCAAGAGGTACCAGAAATCACAGAGGGTTTTGCTGGCTCTTCCACCAAATCAGTCCTGCACTTTAGACTCAAGTCCAGGTGCCAGGTTTAGCTGTGCACAAGGCAGGAGAGTTGAGGCTGTGTAAAATTAAGCAGTCTGTCAGATACAGCCAAGGTGGGACAAGCACCTGGAAGCTAACACCACTTGCCCTCCTAAACTGGTGCTTTGGCAAACATCCCCGTTTTCTGCATATTCCGAAGTAGGGGGGGGAAAAAAAAAGAAGAAGAAGAAAAAAAAATCCCACCCTAGTGTCCAAACAGCCCAGTCTCTTAAAACTCTGGTGTCGCTACAGGGCGACACTCTGGGGGTCAGAAGCTGAAGGGCAGCAACATCCGCCAGATGTGTCACCCATTCCCTCTCCCAGCATCAGCCCCTATAGCCCACAGCCTGCTCCAAAACCCAGCCACCCCCCTCAAAGCAAACCAGATGTCACCTCAGCCCTGCCTGGTGAAGCCTCTTCTCCACACAATCCAGAATGCATACCACTGATGGCTGGCCACAAGCTTGACCCATCCATCCTGAGGATTTCATTAATCTCTTCGCAGCATCCCACTGACAGCTCCAGCAGTTTGTGTTATGACAAAACGTGGCTGTTAACCACGGTTTGGTTAAAAAACAAAAGCTTCGTTTCTAGGCACTATTTTTCTTACCTTATGAAAGGGTGGATGGAATGGGGAGATGAAAATATTACTGACACAAGCGAGTCAGTATTAAAAATGTTTTCTTTTTTGAGAGAGAATGTACATAAGACCACATTATCCTCAATGTGAGTTTAACTGCCTGGAGACCCTACAAGTATGTTTTTCACATTTCTGCCCAGAGGTTTTATGCTATTTCAATCAGCACGGATCTCTGATCATTCATGCTCTCTTTCCACACATGTCTGCCTAGAAGACAGCCTCAAATGGGCCCATATAGTCCCTGATATTAGCCTTGTCTACAGTGGCAAAAATCAGTTTGGTAATTCAGTAACTGGCAGAAATTTTAGCCTCAGGCTTGGTTCCATTTTTAGCCATCAGGGAGCAGCCAGCAAGGCCTCCCGAATCCGTGCAGCAGCGCACATCTGGGCTGGAGTCACACGCTCACGCTGTTACTGTCCAGATGAGCTTTTTTTTCCCCTTGCTCAAGTAATACTGAATTAAGCCACTTCATTACACTTAATTGGAGCCAAGGGATACTTCCAGGCTCTGAGCTTTGGTGAAGATTTGTATTTACTGAACATTTCTCTTATCTCCTGCCCTGCCAAAGTTGTTTCTTTGACAGAAGCCGGCAGGATCCTTTTTCTTTATATTTTTCCCCCAGAGGTGCGTGTTGCCTTCCTCTTGTAGACTCCTGGCTTAAATCCATACATGCCAGCTACCCTCTTAAGAATCATTTGTGCCCAAAAGTATTTTAGGAGCTACCAATAATTGCCCCAGACAACTGTTAACCTCATAAACACCAAGATTAACATGGTGTCTGAACTTTCTCTGAAGACTGCAAATGTTAACTGAACAGGCACCTTCTGCAGCCCTTAGAGATGAATTGTCTGGACCAGAAGGAATATATGTCAGCACAAAAAGATGAAAAAGATGTGACATCAACTTCTCTCTCTCACCTGCTAGTTCACCAGCTAGACTTCAAGATCTGTACAGACTACTCCTCATGCAATAAAATGTCATAAAATGTCAGGAAATATCAGGCTGTCATTCAAAACCATTAATCTAAAGGAAGTGTGACACAACTTTTTTTAGTAGTTTTTGGTTTTTTAAGTCAAAAGCAGCTGTTATTTTCTGGCTCATAAGATGTTTTCTAAAATTCAATAGAAGCCTTACAAATATTTAACAAGTTCCTTCAAAACCCAGTGCTTTGTTTTCCTTTTAATTTAACCTTCCAGTGCTCTGATCTGGAAAAGAGAACACTGTATTCCAAATTAATGCACTGAGACAAGAGGGGAGAAAAAGACATTTTGGACTTTTTTCTCCCCAGTAAAAGCAAGTAAGTGAATGGATGATCAAAACCCATAATCTCTCAAATAGTATAGTTTCTTCAGGCATACCAGAATAATCTGAGGCATTTTCCCTCCTCCATGCAGAGATATTAGCAAACAGCTAAATACAATTTTTTAGTATTTGTTTTCAAGAATGTTTAGAGGCCAAAGTCCACCCAGGTCACCAGTGAGGGTGAATGTTTGAACCTATGGCAGCTGTAGCCAATGGAGTCAGATCTTAACAGAATATAACACTGAATATGCAATATGCAGCTTCTACTATCTTAACTCTTTTAACATCTGCATATTTTTAATATAAAGGGGACAATTAATAAATATATAAAAATACTTTTATATACAGATAATATACAGAAAATAGAAGCCTATCCATGTATTAATAAAGAAGTACCCATTTTCAAATATGATTTTCTATTTCACACATATATGAAAGAGTCCTTTAAGCTGAAAGGAAAAAAGAATGGAAAAGGGCATGTCCTTTCTACAGCTGCAGGAATCTGTGAGCCACATCTTGTCCACCTCTGTGAGGATGATGTGGCAAGTCCCACAGACTCATCTGAACTACAAAATGCTTCAGCCAAACGTCTCCCTCCTTCCCACCAGTAAAAGTAAATAAATAAAGCAGAAAAAGAAACAAAAAGGGAGCCTTGAGGGACTGGATGAGTCAGAGGTTAGTAATGAACTACAGACACTCATCCCTGGGTCAGTGGTTCACGCCTAGACCCTGTCAGGAGGGACAGGGAATTGCTGGCAGCCAGGGACTGCAGGAAGCTCCGTTAGGATTCCCAGTCCCAGTGGCGGGATCCCCTCAGCATGGCCGCCAGCAGCGGCAGAAGGAACGTGGCAGAAGGGAATGGAAAGACCCAAAATACTCGCCAGCTCTTGGACAGAGACCACCCTGGTGATCCCCACCAGGTGCTCCTGTCTCTGCTCTGTCTGTAGGGATGCCTCTAGCACCCAGGGATGCCCAGGACACGCAGATGCCAAAGGACATGTCACAGCTTTGCAGTGCAATCCCACTTTGGTATGCTTCTGGTATGGTGTGTGAAACAGAGATACAAGGTCCCAGCATCATTGTTGCACACTGCCACTTCCAGAACAGAGTTTGTAAATTTGTTAGGAACAGGTTATACTAGGGGCCATATCCCGTACTTTATCCAATACTTTATTCTCTTTCCCACATTGCATTGCTTGCTCAGATTACTCTGAAAAAATGTTATAAACACATAAAAGTTGACAGTTCTCCTACTCTGTGCTCTGCTTTGGTGACTGTCACAGAGCAGCGTATCAATTTCTTCCACAAACACTTGGCAGAGGTTTCCTTCCTGCTCCAGAGGTGGGATCTCTACTTCTGGAATATGAAGCAGACCAACACTCGCCATTTTTTCTGTAATGTGTCTCCAAATGAACAATATATCTAACATCTATGAACTCTGCATGACTGTCTGGACCAGTTCTTGAGCTGGGCACTGATGTAACATCCTCACCAGCATGCACATCACCCCAGGAGGCACTCCAACAATCTGCAAGTTCAAGCACAAAGGGAACACTGATCTCCCAAAATCCACACCTTCTTCCCCATCATCTATTTACCCAAGTATTTCTCTCTTTTCCCCAGAAGCCATACCCTGCAGAACAACCACAAGATATTTGATGTTGCCCTAAGACTGCCAGTCATCAAAAGCTGATCCCTCCAAATGGTACCAGTGGAAAGGCTGGAGAAAGAAGCAGCAGAAAGGAAAACGCCCATGAAGCCTTCAAAGAGAAAACAAATGGAACTTTTTTTAAACACTGCTGGTTTTGATTTCTTTTTTTTTAATGCCTGCAGCAGAGGAACAGTTACAGTCCTGACAAGTTTCGGTAGAAGTAATGAAACACTTTTGTACCACAGCATTACTCTGACATTTAATTGACCATATATTTCCATCTTTTAGCCTTACATGATTCCTCCATCTGAAACATTACTCTTTTAAAATTAATCACTCCATTTACACTTGTTTGGATTTTTGTGTCACAGTTTCTACCCTGCCTCACTCACTTTTCCTCTCTCATTGCCGCTGAAAGACCAGAAATTATTTTGTACCTGCGGTCAGCATGTTGAATTTTCTTCTGCTTTATTTACTTTAATATAAGTCCAGCTGAGAGCAGATCAAGTCTGAACTAATTACCAGTATTTTTCAAACAGGCTGCTAGTATTAATTTGAAAGAGGATATGTGAATTTCAGTACACAGCAGCAATGCCAGCAGTGCCTTAAAAATCCACTGCTTCTCAGCAGATTCTTTCTTTATTTAAAGACAAAGCTTGCAGTTAAGTCACACCCTCATTCATACCCTACCATGCCCATTTCCCATAAGGAAAGGACCATGCAATAACATAACCCTGCTAACATGAACAAACCTGATATTTATTTTCAGCCTTATCAATATTATTGCATAAGCTCAGCCTTCTCCAGGACAGCAGTTGGTGGCACAGAGCAAGCCTCCTCTTGCATACCTGTTCTGATGTTCCTGCAGCACCTGGTAGATGCTGATAAGGAAGGTTTGGTTTTTAAAGCTTCCCAAAACGCAGTCCTTGTAGATCCGAAACTCAGCAGCTGTGACGGCCTCGCCCTCAGGAATCTGAGACAAATTAAATTTGAATTCCTTGTGGTGCCGCTGGTGAGGCGTGAACTCCTTGTCATACTCAACTGCAGATGGGAAAAGGAAAGAAAAGGGAAAAAAAAGGAACCATGACTAAAATTTAATAACAAAAGGTTGCTACATGCTGCCACCTGTTCCTTCAAAAAAACCAAGAATCTTGTTTTTTTGCTCCAAAGATAACCCTGGTGAGTGTCAGGAAAACTTATGCAATTAAAGTTTTTCAAATACAGTACTAAGTGAAGATGAATGTTCCTCCTCTCTAGCCAATTTGTTTTGGATTTCCTACTTTTTAAAGAAAAGCCAGCTTTGGCAGGTGAAATATGACCATGCATTTTGCTCCTGTGTAAAACTCTGAAGTTTGTGATCACTCCCAGCATTTTCCACCTGTGGCTCTCCATGTTCTTCACAGCATTTCCCTAAGTCTCCTAGCTCTCTTCCAAGCAAGGAGACAAGTAGTTCCATTTTGCTTTAGCACACACAGGCACAGGCAGAACCAAGTGATAGCACCAGGTTAATCAATTCCCTAAGAGCCCTAACACATCCTGTTTTCTTGTTCCCAGGTTTGTACTAGTCATTGGATCACGTTGTGAGTGAATACAATTAACACGATATTTATTTTGAGGGTTAAAGTCAACCAGAGCTCCCCCTCCTTTGCAGAAGCTTTTTTTAGAAGGAGAGAGCTGAAGAGTGATCACTTTTGGTTTTTGGTCTTAGACCTCCTTGGGTACTCTCAGGCATAGGATTTAAGACAGACACAAAGCAGAATTCCTCCTTCTTTAGGTCTCAGGATTTGCATTTTCTCTGTTTGAGGCTCCCTTTGCAAACTCTGCTCCAGTCCCACTCTTGTATTACTTGATTACATCTCAGTTTAGTCTGACTATGATTAATTGTTTGTTAGTTTTTCTAATTTTCTAATAGAAATTGCTTAAAACATTAACATATTATATAAACATACACAATTACATCTTTACAAGCCTGAGGGGACAAATAGTAAAAACAAAAAGCCATTCCCACCAATGGAACTGAAGGAGTGTATGTCAGTGATGAATAAGTCACCATGACATTATCATTAGGGACATGATTACGTGTGCACAGGCGGCAAAGGAAGAACAGATCCCTTTTAATGTTTGTCTTTGTGGTCACTTTTTGTTGCTCCCCCCCACACCTTTAATACATCAGACTGCAAAGGCGTCCACGAGCCTACTCTCACAACATCCCCATGAGGTAAGCAGCAATGCCTGTTCTCCAGCTGGGATACTGAGTCACCAGGAGAGTGGCTTGTCCAAGGACAGGCGGCGGAGGCTTGCGGCAGAGCCAGGAATGACAGCCAGCGTGCCTGAGGTTCAGCACTTCACCCACAGGTTACCTCCCCGAAGAACAGACATCTCCCAGCTGCTGGAAACAGCCCATGGAGACTTTCCCCTCTACCTTGCCCAATTGCCTGTTCCTCCTCACTCTCTAGTCACAGTTTCATCCGTCCTCTCCTTTTTTTTTGGCAGCCCTTCCATGTGAGCTGCCTCATCTGGCTGCGTCCACATCCTGGCTCCCTGTGAGACAGTTAGTCAGATCCTTCTCTTTGAAGTTCACCTGGAAATCTTTTCACCTCTGCATGACTGCTGCCAAGCGTTCTGTGGGACACCACACTGGGGAATGCTGTGTTAAGGGCTGTCACAAGGCAAGCAGGCAAATTCTCAAACTGCTGTCAGAGTCAGCACTGCCAATTTTGTTAGTCTTGCACTGCATCTGTCTGAGCAGCTCATGTCAAACAACAGACGAATGAGGGTGATTGGGCTCTATGGCTTCCAGAAATGAGGTTGTGACACCCAGCATCTTCATCAGAGATTGCACCGAGGCAAATGATGGTAACAGATTCAATTCCAGTGCCACCAGGAATTACCTCTCTGGCTGTTGGTTATGGGTGATCTGGGCTTCCCTTTGGAGCACCTGACCCTGTAATGGGGATCAACTCTGGCAATACTGGACTGGTTGGTGTCACCTGCCTGTGTGCCCTCCGAGACAGGACCTGAGCTGCCCAATCACTCCCCATCCTGAGGAGAGTCCCACAGGATGCACTTCCCAAAAGAGAGGAGACACTTTGAGAAACTTGTAAGCAGCCAACCAATGAGAAACAGCATTGGGCTGCTTGGAGCATGACGTGCCCAGCTTGGCCCGTTTACTTGCTGCTAAAAGATGAGAGGATGTAATTAATGGTGAGGGAATGTCTAAATCCAGGGGTTTGGAGAGGCACACAAATGAAGCAACAGCTCTCAATTTAGAACTCGCTACATCCTCGCTCATGGGTGCAGTGACCAGCTGAAACCCACACCCCCTTCCGGGCTGTCACAGGGATGAGCTGACCTACAGGCGAGGTGCAGTGAGGCGGCTCTTCCCCAGGCTAGTGGCTGAGGATGATAAAGGAGAAGCAGGAAGAGCAAGGGGAAGGACACAACCAGGATAAGCAACAGAACTCCATCAGGGTGTCAGAAAGCTAAAATTACACCAGAGACAGCAAAGGAGTCATTGATGCTTCCTGCCAGCTCTTGCCTCACATCAAGATGTGATATGGTCTCCCCTTGTGCACGAGAGAGCCTGAAGTTGTCCCGCACAGCACAGAGCTCAAAATGAGCCCAAACATCGCTTTTTGTTGTCCCTTTCTGACCTCAAGCCAGCTACAGTGGCCTGACATCCACTCATCACCACAAGATGTGCAGTTTAAAAGTGATATAACCAAACTCTAGTACTTTAAATCAGTATTTTCCCATACTTCTCTCCTAAAACGTCAAACACAAGTCACAAGTGGAAGAAAAGCTCACCAAAACAACTACCACGGAGCATGACAAGTAGCAGCAGGTATGATGCTTGACTCCAATTACCCTTTCCTAGTTTATAACTTGCCTGATATATTCACAATAGTATTTTCCTGTTTTTTTCAAACTTTCTTCCTTTATCCCTGTCCTTGCCCAAATACGCCACACAATCATAGAAGCTGACTAAACTTATTACAGGGGAAACATTCAGACTGATTTCGTTATCAGGCTTGGCAGAATAAACAACCCAAAACACACAAACAAGGAAATCTTTTTTTAATTCTTCAGATTAAGCAATTCAGCTCATTCTGTTATGAGAAAGGCAGGTCTGTGTTACAAGAAAGAAGTAGTGCTAAGCTGATGGCATCCTCCTCCACTGGGATCAGTTCAGAAGCAGCCCAACAACATCACAGGATGGAAAAAAGCCTACATTAAGCTTGTATGAAGCAAGTATAAAAGTTTAATGAGTTGGAAAGTTTTTCTGGCTATGTATCTTCCCATGATACAATGGAGGGTGGATTTTTTTTTCTTTGTGGGAGTGGTGAGATATTTAAGTTCTATATACTCATTGTCACCCCATCAAGCTAATAATCAACTGTTTTCATTCAGCAAGACAGTTTAAAAATATAAAATGCCAACAGTGCTTCTCTGGGGGCTTTTTGCCCCCTGGAAACTCTTCATTTTTAACAAAGAAGTCAAGTTTTAGAACAGTATAATTTGGAAAGGCAAGATTCAAGCTGCTGGTTCCCAGGATTACCCAGTCTGAATTGCTATTGCGTTACAATGCATCGGATGAGCTTGTATTCAAAATACAGACAGTATACACCAAAATGCAAGGCAACAGCAAAAAGCAGAAATCATTTCTCAAGCTGCTTTGCCATTATTATTTTTTCCACATGAATACATTTGGGTCAGTCTGACCGGAGATGTGAAATCCAAAGTTAATTTCCATCTGACGATGGACATAAGAATGTCCCAACTGTGCAAAGCCCCTGCAGGGAAAATCAGGCAGCTCACAGCTGGGGCAGGTTGGAAGGTAGAAGTCCTGAGTGGTGTTGGGCCCCCATAATCTTTTCCCAGAGTGCTGGCTGGAACGTTAGGACCAAGCCAGGCAGAACCAGTCTTTGTGAGGTCATGGCATGAACGACAGCCTATACAACTCATCTTCATGGTCAGACTGTATTATCCCAAACATTACTATTCTTTTGCTGAAGTAAGTCCTTGGAGGTTACAAATCCAGGCCTGCACACAGCAGGGTGAGCTGGGAAAGGAGATGTCAAATAGATTTTAGCCCATCACGAGCCAGAGGGACTGCCCACTCCACCGTGGGGGTCTGTCCCCATCCTGGCTGGTGGCTGCTCCTTTGCTTGCAATACAAAAGAAGGTATGAGCTCTGGACATAGGACTCACCCCTGAATTTTCACTAGAGCCCATTTCTGAGCAGGCTGCCAGAGTGTGCAGAAAGAGTTAACAGAGAAGCCTGCCAGTAGCTCTTTACATTCCTCTTAACAAATATTTTTAAATACTATACAAACACAGCACCATTGTTGAGCAGTTAAAAAGGCAAGAATGGCAAAATTAGGGTTACTGTGGTTTTGAATTTTGTGTATTCTAATTCTAACCCAGTGTTGCAATGGCCAATTTCAGCACAAAATGTCCCTGGTTTAAAAATAGTGTGCTGCTTACAATACTTGTTACTTTAAAAACACTGCACAGAATTAAAAAAATAATTGAGAAATTAACACATCTATTTTGGCAACTATACCATCCTACTTCCATTTGACTGTGTAGCACACACCTTGGACCAAAGGAAGCATAAGTCTAATGACAGGCATGGAAATAAATTCTCCTTCTGCACTGGAATTTTAAGCATTTCTTTTTGGATCTAAATCAAACCATTATGCAGAAATAACAGGTCAAGAGCCTTTCCTGAGGAAACACAATTTTCACTTAGAACAGCAGCACCAAGTATTATGATATCTGGTGATTTTCTCCAGTTCTCAGCTCCTGAGAAAAGTGTTAGGTCAAGTGCTCAAGTGAGAATTAAAATACTGGCTTAAGAAAGTTTTTAGTTCAAACTCCAATAAAGCAAAGCCAAAAATACTAACCTAGAGCTCCAGAATTAATTTTAAAAAATAAATTTCCTATATAAATAATTATTATTTCCATGACAATATGCCTTGGAGGGCAGAAGGAAAGAGTGGGGTTGCAAATTAATACGACAGAACTATTTAGGACATTCTGCATCTGTCCTGACCCCAGCAAAGCTGAAACTACTGAAGAATCTTTTGCACATCAAGATCTTTAATGGTGGCTTGGTTTTGCAGGGCCACATGCTCCAGGGAAAGTAGCCAGGATTCACAACCTGCTTATGCAAAGTGAGTTTTGCATAAGTGTTCCTGAATTCAGTTTGGGAACAAATCTAAGTAGTTCCTATTTATTTCATCTCAGCCTTCACATGTGACCCACTCCCAAATAAAATGAGAAAACATCTGAAAACTAGAATTGCTAACAGGAGATTCACCACCAGATCTACATAATCAGCACAAAGGCAATTCCTCTGTATTACATCACCAATTTCTACTCTAAGTCAAGAGCATTTATCACATCTGGAGCAATGAAGCAGTTTGTTATGCCTCAAATGCTTTAAGCATTACTAAAGCTCCAACAGTCCCCTCTAATAAATGGACCATGTACATATGTGACTGATCTACTGCTGTGAACTTACAGTGGCACCACCAGAATTTCTTCAATACTGGCAGACAATGGCTTGCACAGAACAAAATTCATGTAAGTTTAAATCCTCCCTTCTTGATCTTGGTCCACAGTTGCTAGTTATTTCTTTTGAAGCAAAAGAGAGTAAGAATGTGGGGGTTTGTACACCCAATCTGAGGCATGTCCAGCTTTAGAGCAATACTCAGTCTTCATTTGGGTCTTACAATTTGCCTTCTGTTTCACAATGGATCCACATGGATGGGGTCTGAGCACATTCTTTTTACTCTGAAGAGATACCCACAATGTGCCTGAAGGCTTGTGTTTTCCAAATCCATCAGGTCAATCTAAAAAAAGATACCAAGTCTCCCAAACAGTCCCACATCTCTGACAGATGATCACAACTGCAGAAGCATTGTTACCGTTAAATATTGAAGCTGACATTTCTTCCTAAAATAAGCAGCATTTCCTAAACACAGTTTTAAAAACTGCAGAGTACAACCCAAAGAGCACAATGTACCAGTTTAATATTTTCAAATAGTAAGGAGAGAAGACTAAAAGGCTTTACATGTACTTGCTGCTGTTTAACAAGGAAACAGAAATTACGTTGCCCTAGGTGGACCTGCAGGCTCAAGGCAGGTCAGCAGCAAAAACAGATGACTCCAGAAAGTAGTGAGGATGACTCAGAAAAGGATCACTGCTGCCTGTTTTTCACACTTCCATACATACAATGTGTGCACTGTCACTTGGGCACCAAGATAAAGAGATTAGTGGTCCATCCCACTGCAGCGACATCCTAAATCCACTCCTGCTTATGGACAGGACTGATCACTTTCTCTTTATTGTAAAGACCCAAAAGAAAGCAAAACCTTCTCCTTCTCAAAACTATGACTTATTAACAAGCCATTTCACAGGTGGTGAAGGACAATTCTTTAAAAGTGAAGAAACTCAGATGAGACATTAAAATACAAGGTCTGAAAGCAAACCCTTCCCTGCCCAACATGCACAAGAGGTGGGGAGATAATTTCTTCCCACCTTGGTCTCAGCCCAGCAAATTCAACTACCTTCTGTGTTCACAGCAACTCTACACAGCCTCCCAGAATCTCCTGAAAATGACTGTTTCTTTATTTTAGCCCAATCATGATGAGGGATTCATCATCTACATCAAGTCCGCTGCCTAGAGCTCCTGCTGCTGCTCGTCTACATTCCAGATCTTCCCAAATTCCCCACCTCCTTCACCCATTTCTGAAAAGCAGAATGAGCAAAAATAACTAATTCCAAAAAGAAGCAGTCCCTCTAGTCCTTCTGCTTCTCAGACATTTCCCCTGGATTTTCAGTATAGTATCCCAAACAAACTGACCAAGGCTTGCTGTCATGGATAAGAGCATGTAAAAGTTTGCTGGACCTCCCTGATGAACCTGTCCCATGTCCACAGGGATAAAAGGCAGTTTTTAAACATATAAAAAAGTCAAGATGCCTATGGTTCAGTGTGGCATTGCACCATTTGCTGATCCTTCTGGGTCCAGCTGAGGTAGGTTAGACACAACAACCAGCTGTGCAACCATAAATTTAATGCAGTTTTAAGTTAATGCCTAGACACTTTTACAATAATACGAAGATTCAAGGCCAACAAACTCCAAAAGGATGCTTTCTTCAAAACAGCTCTGATATCACATCTGGGCCAACACAATATAAAGTGGAATTATTCCATTGGCTTTGGTGGAGTGATACCAGCTTACAGCCGATGAAGACCTAGCATTATGCTCAACAGCTATGTGTGCCAGAAAATAATGACTCAGAAAATAACCCATCATTAATCCAATCCCAATGTAATTATGGAGATTAAATTTAAACAATAGCAAATCTCTCTCTAAACATAACACTCTATTTTGAAGAGCTTCAAAGGAGGAGGGGTTTTTACTTTTGGATGAAAAATGCAACTGAGCTCTTCTTTGTTTCTTTGTGCTGGGAATCAAGCTGGAATCGGCTTGTAAAATCAGATTAAAATAGTTGCACAACAGCTTCTTTTCAGGATTCTTGAACCAAAGGCAGTCTAAAAATCAAAATAATGCCCTAATGAAATACATAATACCCATGGGACTCCAGAAAGTACTAAAAAGGCATTTTCACATTTTCACAAAGATGCCTACTGTATGGTCAGTAAAGCTTTTCCACTCTGCAGTGGGAAGAGGCAGCAATCAGGGACAGCCTTGCTCTAGCACGTTATGGGAAAAGCTGAAGCAAAACTGAGGAAAAGGAGAGCCCTTGGCAAAGTGCTCGGGGGGCAGCTAAGCCAGGAGGCTGAGGGCAGGCCACCAGCTCCTCTGCCACCAACACTCACTTTTGGGCTTCCTGGGCTGTCCCCTTGCAATAACAGAGATCGCTTTGCAACTGCTTCCACAGCCGCCTCCTTCGTTCCTTCCCCACAGCTTCCCAACACAAATGTTAACAAAGCGGGTGTTTTCTTTCCATATGCTGGCACATATGGCAGGTCCCTGCACTGCAAACAGTGCTGTATCTTAGGAAAGCAAAACATCTTTTTGCTTAAGAGATGCCAAACTGCTTTATCAAAGGCACTACTGTTTGCATTTTTGTGGCAATATTAATGCAGTTCCCACTGAGAAGCTGATAAAGACTCTGACTGCAGAAACACCCCTCTGGAAGAAGTGATCTGAAGCTATTTCTGTATTGCGTTTCCAAATAATTTGTGATTAAAATAATATTATGCTTTTCAAAAAGCATTTCTATTTCACAGCCAGGCTTCATGCGTGCACAGCCAGCTTGCAGGAGGGGAGAAGCCGATGCTGTCAGCCCATGGGCACAGATCAGAAGTGCTCTGCAGCTGTGCACATGGTGGGAAGAGAATTCTCCTACTGCTCCTGCTTGCTTCCTTGGCTTAGCGTTGGCTCTTGTGTCCATACCCACACAGAAACTGCCTGGGACACTCAGAGCTGCCCATAGAAATCTTCTCGCAGCGTTTCCCACCCTCCAGGTTCGCCACAGGTCACGCTGCATTTCCTGCTGGCACGGCCACTGGCACGCAGCTCCCTGGAAGCGCAGCTGCCCTGGGTGCACCGACTGGGTCTGGAAATATTTTCAGAATTTTTTAAATGGCATAGCCATCTCACACCATCTCTCAAAATTATCTGTCCTTCTGCAGGAATTTAAGGCAGGACAGACCAATTCAGTCGCAAGTTTGAGCTAAATTTCAAAATACAGGTTGCGCAAAGTGGGGAAGTTTTTTTTGATTTATGGGCATTACCCTCTCTGCTTTTCTGGCAGGTGAGGTTTTGTTTATTGGTATGACTGTGAATCAACCAGCAGCAAGTAGGAAAGCAGGCAACAGGTGAATATTTGCAATTTAAGTTGCAAGCTTTCATTTTGTTGAGACTCATCTCTTGGCACCACAGGCAGGTTGCAGCTTTTCATTTAATAGCCCAGCTGAGAAAGATATCTCCTGAGCACAGTGCAATCACTCCCCATAAAAATACTGTCCAGAGCACTTACGGTTTTATAAATTTTTGGAAAAAGTTTAATCCTGGACTCAAGACTCAGCTACACAGAAGAATTCAGCCCTGCTCCAGAAGCTGTCAGGCTGTCCTGGAGACTACACCACCACCATAAGGGCATGGCCATTGCTGACATGACTTGTGACTCCAGCTGATACCACAAAATGCTGTTGCCTCACTTATTGTTCAGTGTTTAGTATTTTACGCAGGGCTCCAATTTCAAATGACTGAATTAAGCAGCATCCAGCCAAAAGACCAGCAAAGAGCATGGGCTTTGGGAACGGGCAGGGCACCCTGTGAGACAGCATGAAGGACACCAGACTTGGCATGAGCCAGAGAACAGAAGATACAAGAAAGGAGGAAGCACTGCCCCTAAGAAGGGCAGAAAGTGGCCGCAAGGATAAAAAGAGTAAAATCATGGTCTGGAGACCCCACAAATTCCCAACCTTTAACATGACTACAAAGCAAACACTCTTTGTGACAGTCAAAGCAAGAAGATGCTACAGCTCTGAAGACTGAGGAGAGCAAATGCATGAAGTGCCTGAAGAAACAATGAAGTGTTTTAAAGACTATTACTCCTGGCTATGTACATTTGTCCAAGGAACAGCACAGCTTGTAAGTGAACCTCCCCTCAGTGCATCCATTCACAATGTACTGGCTTTGCACACTAATCCAGAGGAAGGGGTTCCAAGATGTCACTGGGATGGGAAATTCTCAATCATCACTGGGGCTGAACAACACCACAGTGTTAGGACAACTCCCTGTGCCAACTGGAAGAAACACTGCCTTGGAAGACATTGATCTACACAGAAATACCAGAGTACCTTTGCTAAACCCATTTCTCTTGCCACCCTTCTTATTTATCACTCCTTCCTCCCTGTCCTTCTGTCCTGGTCATCCTGACAGGTTCCCTGAAGGTTCCGGCGAGACTCTTTCAGGCCTAGGAAGCTGGCAAAGAGAGAGGATGGGCAAAGGATGGAGGAAGACAAAGGAAAGTCTCACCACTTCCACAGCCTTCTCCAGGAAAGGCAGGAGGGCCCTGAAGCCGCTCACTGTGCAACCCTAACACATCTGGGAAGTGCTCAAGAGCAGCAACCATGAAAACTGAAAAAAAAAACCCAGAAATCCCAGAATATTTTACAGCCCTTACAGCAATGTGAAGTATGTGTTCCTCCTTCTGAGGCAATAACATCTTGCAAAGCACTCTCCCCACACTAGCCCTGTGCCATGGGTTGCCCCCACCAAGCACGCAGTCAGACAGAACCAGAGGGAGCTCTTGGCATGCCTTGCTCATAAAAACCGAGATGTCCTGTCCTACCATGCCACTGAACTCCCATTTTTAATCTGTCTACTGGCCATGCCAGCAGGGTGCAATTTGGGAAGTGACTTTTTAACCTCTGAAACCTCATCTGCTGTCAACCAACATAATGATGCTGCGGAGAGCCAAGCAGCCGTCAGACGTTTAAAAATTTGCAGCCACTGTGGGCGGTTGGAGCAGAGGTCAAAAAATGGTCATTAATAGTTTTACCTAACCTGCAGCTTTCAGCTGCTCAAAACACAGCCTTAATAAGAAAAGAAAATGACATCACACAGCTTTAACAATCTGCTTAGGGGTAAAGAATTTCACTCTTTAAGAAAAGAAATTAAAAAAAAAAAAAAAGCCTTGACAAAAATGCCTGGTTTGACTAACAGCTTTGGTCTAAGCTTTCCTTTTTCATTATTTTTTATATTCCCATATCCCACAGTGACCAGAAGCATACTTGGAATGTCTCTGTCCATCTGATAAAGCCATCAGCGGCGGCAGCCCCGCGCCGGGCCTGCGGGGGACACAGCTCCTATTCCCAGCTGCACAGCACAGTACCCAGCCCGGGTGAAAGCCAGGGAGATGCAATGCTTTGGGAATGATGGGAGACTCCCAGTCAGGGTAGGAAATCCTAGGGAAAAAGTAAGACTTGAGGAAAAGCACCATTAAAAGAACTATTAAAAGGGGATTTGTGGAATAATCCTTAGTTCCACATAGTTGGCCTGACTTACATACAGTAGCATAGCTGGGTAGTTCACCTGAAAAACATCCAGCAGGAAAAGGGATAGACTCTGCCAAGTACTACTTTTTTTTTTCCTCCCCTTTCTCCCCCCCGCCTTCACTTTCACCAAACACCAAAGCAATTCTTGGGCTCTAGGCATTTAAAAATCAAAAGTTGTCTACAAATGTTCTTAAAGTAATAACACACAAATTGACTCCAAAAGATCTCAAGTTAACAAAGAGGAAATTAATAAACTTAAATTAATAAACTGGTTTAAAAAACAACCTGGTATGTTGGCATTTCTGGCTTTCAGTTTATCTTGCCCTTTTTCTGTAAGTTATCAGGCTCCTGGAGACAGAACTTACAATGAAAAAAAAGAGAGTGTGTTAAAATTTTCAGCAGAGCTGCTTGCCCACAAATTAATTTTTAGACATTTGGCTTCTGCATCTTCACTCCTTGCAATCATGTCCTGGCTGTTTGGCTATCCCAGCATTTCACTGCCCCACCCAACCCAGCCTTGTCATCACTGATTTTATTTTTCCGCTCTTCTCTCTTAGTAATGCCCTCCTCTCTTGCCTTCACTGGTCACACGCCAACCTCGGAGAAAAACACCAAAACTCTTTCAAATTTGAGTATACATAAATATATATAGAGAGAAATCAATTTAAATAAATGCCTACAACAAATTTCTCCTTTAAATACATCTTTTATCTTTTGTTGTGCCTGAAGTGTTTTTAATGTTGTCAACAACTAAATTACCCAGACACAGATTTTAGTTTATGACTCAGTTTATGATTTAGTTTGTGACTATTTATTTTACTTTATGACTTTAGGCACATTGGTTTAAAAAATTATTTTTCTTTTCCTTAAGTCCTTTAAAGATTTTTTTTAAGTTACAGCAGGAGGGTAATGCTATGTATCTGACAGTATTAACAAGACTCCATGGAGACAGCTGCCATACCTACTCAGTTTTTATTTGCATTTTAATAAGAAAACCATCAACCATAAGAAAGTTTAGATCAGGTTAGCACATCAAAGCACACTTTTTACAAACATATAGACAGTGGGGAGAGTTGAAAAGCACCAGACTTTTAAAATGCAAATTTACTGAATCTTTTTCACTCCTGCACACTAAGCCATCCTAACAAGTGGGGCTGTGGCTTCACCAAGTGAATCTTTTTATGGCTATTCTCTCATAGACACAGCAAGACTAAAGCTTTTATAATGTTTGCATGCAGAGAAAAATACAATTAATTATATGGCATGTCCTAGCGAAGAACTTCCTCCAGTCAAAATAGGAGAACAGGAACCTCAGTGTTACATAATTGATGTTATTAGCTGCAGCTGCTATCATACTTGGAGAAATCTCCAACTCAGAGACAGCAGTGATGAAGTGCTCCAAGATGAGTAATAATATGCCTGATATTAAGGGAGGGGGATGAAAAGGATTCTAAAAAATGTGCTGTCTGGATCTCAGATAATTGCCAGGCAGAAAACACTGAGAGATACCAAAAGAAAGATGCACCACATTTAAAGTATTCTCTCCATGAAACTGAAATTGAGGAGGGGAGAAGTGGGTAGAGAGGAAACCCCTTATATTTGTCTAACCTATAGGAATGCTAATGTTCACACATGTGTTGTAACAAGATTGGGGGCTTTGAAAGCTCTAATCAGTAGGTGCATGAGCAAATATTTATTCTGATCCATTCCAACTCTCTGTGGTTTTTTTCCCTAAGAAAAAAAAAATTGCAGAACAAACCAGTCTAGACCACAGAATTTGGCTACTGTATGCTAGTTAGAAAATTACAGGAAATAGACCAACTCAAGAAGGGATTATTTGGTGGACTTTTTTGTTGGTTTTCTGAAGACCTGTGACTACCTGATATATGTGCACTTGTTCGAGTAGCTGAGGAGAATTCTTTTGAGCATTATTTCAAGCATAATCACTGCAATATTGAATTCCACATGCTTGATGTCTTGGTGAGGTGTTGATGTATATAACCTTCCAGATTCTTTCTGACCCACACTTTTCATCTGAAGACATTACAAAAACCAAAAAAACCAACCCTAACCTGAACAATATCGCCTTTGTATTTCAAGATCCTGAAGAGCTTGTAGCAACATTATTTTTCACCCTGGTACTCAAATGCATGGAAAAAATCACTCAATATCTTTCCATCAGAGTAAAATCCGAGATGGAAAATATTTTAGATAGAAGTTTATCTTACTGGGGATAACATCCATTCAAAGTATTAGAAGATCTTTCCAGCCAGTATTAGAAAACCTTTTCTATGGGATGAAAAGACAAATTTCTGCCTTTACCATGTGGAAAATATCAATAGCTTCAGCAACTCTGTGTTACACTGAACCAGAAAGAGGCTGAGTGAAACAGAGCTCTCAGCTTCTACTGTACGCACTGAGATAAGGCTGGGGACCTAAAAAATCCTGGCAAAGACAAAATATTTTCTAATAAGTATTTCCATAAGAAATGCTTTACTCATAATTATGCTCTTAATATTTTGGAATATGAAATATATATATATATTTGTTCTACTAGGGAAAACAAAATAAAATAACAGTAAGTTTTTTTCAGTGGAAGAAATGTTTTTCAAAGACAAGCTTTTATTCTCTATACAAAAAAACCTGACACTTAACAACAGCAAAAATTATACAAACCTTTCTGAGTGACTATTTTAGCCCCATATGTCTAGCTCAATTTTATGAAAAGTTTCTTTCCTCTGCCATTGCCTTTCTGCTGTTTCTTCAGCAAGCAGCAGCAGCTGGGATGGCTGCCCTGCATCCAGTGCATTGTTTGTCATAGGACCAACCCAAGCTGCATCTCACCCAAAACAGCTCAGAGCAAGGGCAGTGACCTGATAACTAACTTTGAGATAAGGTTATTGCCCCCTGTGATTTGCTACACTCAAATGTTTAGTTTGGCTCAGTGTGCCACAGACCAGTCCTGTTTGGGTACTGCGGGATTACAAAGCACAAACATCAAGGTCTTTAGTCAGGTATCTGAAGCAGTAGTGCTATTTAGTATTTTCAAAAGGAGTCAACTGTACTCTGCACAAAGAAGAAAGTGTGATTGAAAGGCTTTGAAGAGACAGTCAAGTGTGAATTCTGCTTTCAGAATGGATCGAAGGGTGAAACATTATCTAGTCTATCCATAAATAAATGCAAGTTTAGCTGGATTTGCTAAGGTTTTTAGTTTTGGTTACATTGCTAACAGCAAAATGTGCACTGATAAACTTTCCCAACTAGTACATATATAAGTGTGGAATCAAGCACATGTGGATTTACTTTGAATTAAAAAAAATGTTTTGCTGTTTTAAAATAAAGAGAAACATGAATGCAATAGTTCAATGCCTTAACACTTACAGTGTGCTGTTAGATACAAATAGCCAATGCTCAAGTTAACATTCTGCACTCCATCTTCATGATGTCCTGCATGCAGAACAGCAGTAGAGGCTAAAGCTGCACTTCTGTACAGCTCAGGTAAAGCTGTGGGATGTATTTTCACTATATTCTTCTTCAAAGACTTGCATTTCTTCTATATGCAGTTTTAATGTTTTATTTTCTGACATGGTACAGTTTTCTTCTTAAAGGCTGCGCACTTAAATAAGCAGCACGGGCTGAATCAAAAGTCTTTTGGACTGACATGTCATATTCAGAATACAACAAATATTCCTTCTATCCCTACCTTTCATTCCTTGTCCAAGGAGATACAGCATACAAGTTCAAATATTACAAGTTCACGCATTAAGCAACAGCATGAAACAGCCCCTCAGAACCCCTTTTGAATGCAGCCACATTTGGTAGGAAAGTTATGGTCTTGCTTGAATTCCACATGACTGGAAAACAGAGCTTCAACAGGGAATGTTACTGAACGAGGAGCAAATATTTCTTATTTATATTCCAATTTGAAATACTTTACAAACTTTATGGCTACCATCACAGCTCAGATGCCTTACAGGGAAGCATTGAATGATGAATGTCATAGGAACACACCCAAGGGTCTTGGGATCCTGGAGTTATCACAGGGCTAGAAATGGAGCTTCCATTTCCAGAACCTCAACACTTCCAAATGGATGCTCTCTCTTTAATGCCAGACTGGAACCAAAACATCCCAAAGTGAACCAAAACCACTGAAATCATATTTCACTGAAGCAAAGGGTTTCATGCTAACAGTACATAAAAACTCCATAAACAGTACATAAAAACACAAATTGCTAGATGGAAATACACAAATGGCCTAATTTCACCTCAACAGAGGGCAGAGCAAGCTAAGAGAAAGGTCAAGGAAACCTGACCCAGTTTCATCAGAAGTGCTTTATAGTAGAATCCAAAAGTACACTTA
Source organism: Passer montanus (assembly GCF_014805655.1). Lineage (NCBI taxonomy): Eukaryota > Metazoa > Chordata > Aves > Passeriformes > Passeridae > Passer > Passer montanus. The sequence goes on along the minus strand of NW_024367261.1, from coordinate 1,836,784 downwards.
AGCCATTCCTGGTAATTCACAAAGAACTCAGCTGAGCTGAAACAATTATCAGAAACACAGACGGCCTTAGCGCTTCTGGTTTGAGCAAGAAGGCTGAACCAAAACCATGCCTGACACTCCTGAGTTGTTTGAAGCACTGCAATCAAAACTGTACCCCAAATGAAAGCTCTTCAGGATACGTTATTTAAGTGATGGAATAGCCACACCTTTCACAAAAGTGCAAGGGGTAGGTAAATACTGATGAAAACACCTTTCCATTCTTAAGCTGTTGTTAAGAGTCTTGTGAAAACCCCTTCCCACAAAAAAAAACCACCAAAAAAAAAACCCAACCAAAAAAACCCCCCAAAAAACCCCAACAAAAAACCCAACAAAAAAGAAAACTCTCTCAAAGTTATTTTACCAACTGCATTTTGCTTTTTTTGCCTTTTTTCCCCAATAAAGACCTTGGAAAGACCTTGGAAAACCAGAATGTAAATTATTTTGCAGCTTCCCTTACAATGCTCTGCTTTCTACAAGATGAAATATTTTGCTGGCACCCATAGCAAATCTATATTTTTAATACCAGTAGCATGATGGAGAAGCAAGGCAATTTAACGGTGGAAAATATTCTACTTGATTTTCCTCATTTCCCAATAAAATTGGCTGAACTTTATTTGGCTGTTCACCTCCACCAACTCAAGACTAACATCTGCTTTTTGGTCTATGTAGGTAATAGAAAGTTTCCATATATATGGAGTTCATTTCGCATTCCTATAGACAGCAGAACACTCTAACAAAACTTTGCATTTGCAGAAAATAGCATCCACATCACAAGGTACAGGGGCAGACATTCAAAAATACTAGAAAATACGCAATCAAATGCTGTACAATCTACTTTGCTCAACAGCTATTTTAACTCCTAAAAATCTACTCTCCATTGCTCATTTAGTATACATGTAGGCACTTGCTAAACTTTTATCCAGGTTACAAATGTTACAGTGTAAAAAATTTGTTTTCAGGCCATTTCCTAATTTTTTCTGTAGATGTAACTGTGGTTTGCAGCTGGGAAAGGGCTCTGAGGCAGATGGTATCACCAAGTACAAGTGTAGGTGCATTAATAAAGGAATGAAATTCTCCCTCTCATGTGATCAGCATATGTAACAGCATAATCACAGATGAGCTGCAGCTCTTATAGTTCTTTCTCCTGCCCACTGGCTGCACCTTCGCCATGACTCACGAAACATTGTTGGCATGTGGGTTTTCCACCCTCTGCTTCCTTCCAAGTGTGTGATCCCTTGCTCTCTCACACACACTCACTAAAACAGCACTAGTGGAACAGGGTATAAATGCTGGCCTTCATTTAGGTGATGAGAGACTGGCAGTAAATAGTCTACACAGATGTTCAAATTCACTATTTTTCTTGTCTGTCGAGTTTGCACCCACATCATGAAGGCTTCAGGTCCTCCATGCCACCAGTTATCATCTAGGGAGGGCTTTGTGTCCACACAAAGTGCTACATTAGCTCCAGCAACAGACACTTGCCTACATCGGGAAGGGAGGAGGACATACACCCCATCCACTTCTCTCGCCTCTCAAATCAGAGGTCAAGACAATTGTTAGAGAACTAAATTTGCATTAAGTTCTCCCTTCGTTCTGGCTACATGGACCAGGGTATTTGCATACTGCATCGTCAGAGACCACTGGTGAGACACTGGGAGGAGAGGATGTGTGCTTCCCTCTCAGGAACCTGAAAAGTCAGAGAGGGAAACAAGTTACTGGCTCCCCAGTCACCCCCAGCACATTCACCAGGAAAGCAGTGGCAAGGACCTGTTTTTTTCTTATCAAGCACAGTGGTTCATCAACAGAGTAAGAATTTTGGAAATAAGAATTTCCTCTGCATGTTAGATTTAGCTTTGATTAACTGGACAAGGGGAAAAAGTCTTTTACGATATATACAAACCCAGCTGGAAAGCACATCAAATGGAATTTATAAAGCTGACTAAAATCTTTGAGGGTGAAAATGTGAACTTTAGCTTCTTTTACATGCGATCAAGTCTAATGAGAGGACTGATGCTAGAGTCTGTTTGCAGAAGTTTGACTGGCCACAGCAGTGTTCATGCAAGCTCAGGGTGATTGGGAGGTGCCAGTGCTCTGCCAACTCAGTGCCACCCCTTGGCATGCTGGGGTGTCAGGACATGGGCTGGAACCTCCGACCCAGATCCCAGGAGGGTAGAGCTTAACTTCTAACTGCAAGTTTTAAGTGAGTTAGAAACATATGATGTGTTGGAGTTGAATGGGGTTAAGCCACTTGTCTAGACTTAGCCAACCACACATTGAAATAAAGCCTTTTAAGACTGAGACTATTCAGTGCAGTATTTTGAAAGCTTTATGCTACTGTACTCAAAATGCTGGGGATGGAGTGAAAATAGAGAAGACAAATCCCCTTCCACAGGGCAGCTGAATCCAAGGTTTAGATCTACAAACAGTTTAAATCCCCAGGAAAAACTTGCAAATGCCCAGAATAAACTCCCTATTCTTTGTCTATGGAACCTTTCCCACCCCCTCCCAGCCTAGATAAAGCCTCAAGTTCAGATATAAACCAAATTTACCAGCTGCAAAAGCTTAGAGGAGATACTCATAATAAACTGCCCCTCATAAAAAAAGAAAGGAAAAAAAAAAAAAACAAAGAAAGAAAAACTATAGAAGTCTTTTCCATTGGCTTGCTTGTAGACCCTGAAAATCCCTAATGGGTGGTGAGTGAGATGTGGTCAGTGGTCAGCAATGTCTCCTGCACACACACACTTTCTATGCAGTCCTCCAAGGAGAACAGAGGTTGTCTGCATTTGATTTCTGAACCACATTTTCATCCTTTTCAGCCTGCACCCAACCACAAAGAAAAAACAGTATCCACACAGTGCATTCTTTTCCCAGTTTGAGAGCTGCTCTTCCACTTTTCCTTGGGACAGCTCATTTGCTAAAAAGTGCTTCACCTCACAGCAAGGTAATCTGGGATGCAAAAACCAAGACCATAAACTTTACTTTTTGGGGACTGCCAGCCAAATTAGCTCTTGCAGGGATGTAGATCTATTTCTGTCTGCAAAGGATTATACACTGAAACCACTTCTGACAGTCCAAGTTAAACTGTAAAGAGGAGGAGGGTGGGGATGGGGTAGGGGGTGAGGCCCCTCCCAATGTATGGATCAAAGACAAGAGTGTATATCCTGTCATTGCTTGAAAGCACTGGAATTTTTGCCAGATTATATGTGGTTTTCAAATTAAAAAAAAAAAAAAAAGAAGACTCTATGCTTTCCTTACAGTCTCAAGATTTCAGAAGTTTAAGGAAGCATCAGAAATAATAAGAAGCGGGTGATGCTGGTTACTGTGGTTCAGCCAATTGTCCAATTTCCCCTGCCTCTCAAAGTAAATAAAAATAGACAACTCCAGTGTTGGCAGGGAGGGGGAAATATCAACATCTTTCAAAGCCTGTTTCCTAAGAACAAATGTTCAAATAAAAAAAATAAAATTCAAAACCAGGATCTCAACTGAGCTATTTGTTCCACTGAGTCCAGAGTACCAGATTGTGACACACCGGCTTAACGTTCCAGACTGTGGAAAAGGCTCCTAAAGAAAGATTTACAAGATTCATAATCCTGTTCTAGAAAGATCTCTCCATTAGGCCTTGCTGATCAGAATATTTCCTTTGACATTCAACAACAGAAGCTGTGAGAGGACCTTAAGAGATGGTACACCTAGAAGAACAACATTGATCTTTAATTTAGAAACATTTAATTGATTGTGCTTCCTTTTGCTAAATCACATAAAAAGTAAGCCACAAAGCAATATACACTAATTTAACTCATCTTCCCACTGTTTTACACAGCCACAAAATCAACACTGACATAATCTATGCCTTTCTGAAATAAATGTGCCAGTAGTCTAGGTTTAAAGGAAAGGTCTGAATGAAGAATGTTACCACCATAGAAATATGTTCCTCTTAAGATTTTATACTGTAGAGACTATTGCATTCCTTTAAAGTTATGACTAAGGCAAATTGTCCACATGCCACTCCAAAAAAGGCAGTATATTAAGCAGTTTCTTCGCCAGTCTTTCCTGAATTATTTAGACTTAACAAGGAATGATAAACCATCACCAAAAGTGATATTCTTGACAAGGTAGAAGAAGACACCAGTTTCTTTTAGCTACTCATTTTAGACATCTACCACTACAGTAACAATGCCAAAAGTCACCAGAGATATTGTTTGGTATGTTGGAAAAGCTCATGGAAGGTTGTTAAACTGTGGGCATTAGGAGGACACTCCATCACCTATTTTTTTGCCACTAAAATGGCAATAGAAACTGCAACATTCACCCTTATGGGTAAGGGCTTTTGGGGGCTTCGGTTTTATTTGTTGGGGGTGTTGTTTCCCCTTTTTTTTTTTTTTTTTTTTTTTTGTCTGGTTTGGTTTTGGTTTTGTTCAATTCGGTTTTTGGTTTTTTTCAGTTTCAGTATATGACAGAAGGAATGTAGAAGGTAAAGTCAGAAATGGGAAACTCCCAGTTGAAAGGTAGCAACACTTTTTTGCTTGACTTATGTTGGACACTTGCTCTCCTCTCATAGCCCAAGACTGATGTGTTTGTGTAACATAATGCATCCTGGCAACCTTGGAGGATGCAAGAGAATAGAGACTGCCAGGACCACTCAGTAAAGAACAATAGGGTTTGAAAAAAATATGCTCTTCTGGTTTTATTTCAGCCCTCCACTGCCAGCAGTAATAGCACACTATACTCCTTGAAGCAGTTGAATACCAAGAAGTCCCAATCACAGACGTTCACAGGGTTAATTTTGTATTCTCAAGGACTTCAGTTTAAAATGTATTAAACATTAATCGTTTGAAATGTTTTGAGCCATAGCATTGACCTGACCCATTAAAACAGAGCAGTCCCTAGGGGTGAAAAGCGTGTAGTCTTTTTAACCTGACACTTCACACTTCAGCAGTAATGAGACTAAAACCCAAATGAAGTCATGTGTCGCTTTGACTGGAGATAAACAGAGCTAGCTCTGCTTTACTTGATGACCTCCCATAGTGTGGGAAGGCTCAGCCTGAAATTTTTCACATACATATCTAAGGCATTGAAGCTCTTGTGACATTTTTCATTGTACAGTATTTTATGCTCTCATTTGAACCCTTTGATGCTTCTCTCTGGGATTCTATTTTGCCTTAAATGGTTCTGCAAGTTCCTTTTTGAAACAAAGGCTGCTAAACTCTCTGTTGATGCCATGTTTGTTTTGTTTCGTCATAATGAAGTCCTAAGTAATTGATTCATAGTCATTCTCATTACATGAAAACTTCAGCATGACCCTCCCTGGGAAAGATCTGGTTTCATTCCAAAGTATCTGATCCATCTGTATAATTAAAATGCCATCTATTTTGAACTATTTAAAACAGAGATAAGCTGTGAGAAGAAAAGCAACCTGGGTAATGCAAAAAAAACCCAAAAACCAACATCAGCATCTTAATGCCTGAACGGTGTAAAGTTATCATAGTGAAACAGTTAAGTCCAGTCTCCTATTCAAGCTAATCACTGTCTAGATAATAATCTCACCTGTACTGAATGGACCCAAAGCCCTTCTCACATCTGTATATCAGTATATAATTTCATAATTCAAAAAACAATAGGCATGAACTACACATTGTTAAGACATTTACGACGAGCCCATTTGTGGCAGTCCAACTCACCAAGTGAGTCAACATCTGACAAAGGCCAGTTTGTTGTAAAGGAAAATATATATTTCTCCATTCCTGCTTGCAAAGCAGGAAAACAATAGGGCACTAAATATCACAGATGGTTTAAGAAACATCAAGTTTTTATAATCATCACAGAAAGAAAAAAATAAAGGCAAGCCCTCAGTGACAGTTTCCACTAACACAACCACCAAAGCATCCTTCATAGAAATGATGGAGGAAGCAAAGCACAGTTGAAGTGGTGCTGGTTACTGTATTTCTGATCAATTAATGGGAAACCACAAGGGTTTTTTAAAAAACAATGCTTTTGAATGGTACAAATATGTGCATGCAGCATAGTACAGAGCGTGTGCGAAAAGCATTTTTGTTTCTTTCAAACAAAGTGAGCGAGGCAGCTGCTCTGCTCTTCTCCTGATATAGAGAAGAGTTTCAGGATGCTCAGTGAGTGATAAGAGTCTCCCCTGCCCAAAACATCACATGTCTTCAGGATTCAGGAAAACAATATCAATCCTCCCTCCATTACTCCAAAATGTTCTGTTCTTCATGTGACATTAGCTAGGCAGGACTTTAACTGCAATTCTGACTTTGTACCAGCAAGGCAGACAAAAAAACTCAGGAAGGCAAAAACTTTGTTGTGACAGAAACCAGCTTCCAGATGAATGAACGACTCTTCTCCCATTGCTCTGCGAAGAGAAGACACAGCAGTCAGTTCCCCAACCTGACAGCAAACAAGAATAGCTTCCAGGAGTTGAACAGGAAAGCCAGAAAAGGGATGAGATGAAGGGATGCCAAGAACCACAGGTTCAAAGGGCAAGGTCCCTTATGTTTCTTAGGGGAAATTACATGATTTACACAAGGTCAGGAGGGAGCCAAGGTCTGAGCCATGATCCAAATTCAGACGTTTTTGGAAGCTTCATTTTTGACACAGTTTAGAGTGTTTCATCTTATCAGAAGAGAGTCTGAGAGTCTGCCTGGATGTTCCCAAATTATTAAGTGCTCAACTAACCACAAGTCCTGCAATTCCTCTTTTCTTGCTCCCTTCAGGACTTTCAGGGACAAGTATTTCCGAGGACCCTCAATCCCAGCTGGCAACAAACAAAGCAGGAGTGGTACCAATCACCTGCACCCTGGGAATGAACAGAGTAACCAACAGTTGGGGTAGTGTGTAGCCCACATCATGGCCCTCAGCTTCCCCCAGCACCAGTCAAGCATTAGCACACTCTGGCTCTGCCATAAACCTCCCAGTGCAGCTCTTGATGCCAAGAGGGGAAGGTTGCAACAACAGACACCCATGGTTGCAGCATCACAGCCGAACGCATCAGCATGGGAAACACAGTGTGGAGGAACTTCTCCTGCCTTTCTGAAATGTAATCTTAGCATATCCAAGCAAAGACTGTGTGCTATGGCTCTGCAAAGCAATGAAGATCCAGTCCATGGGAGCAGAGAAGTCACCCATGCACTCAGGGCTTGCTGCCTTTTTACAACCCTGAGGTATTGAACATTGGAAAGATTTCTTTTTTTCCTCGGGACTTTTTTTTTGTGTGGGAGGAGGAAAGAGTGCTTGTTCTTAGGAAAAAATCTGTAACAGATTTTTGATGTAAAAGACTCTCAAGCATTTAATAAAGTGGAAAGTTAGTCTTTTTTTGGGAAAAAAACTCACAACATTTACAGCCTTCATGCATCTATGCCAAAGTTAGACCTCTTCAGAAGTAAACTTGGTGTTCATCAGGCAAGTATTAGGAGATCACAGAGAAAAGTGGGGCAAAGATTCTTCATTGCTCCTCTTGATTACTATGCAGCTATTGCAGTTCAGTGCTTACTAGCAGTATTTTTAGAGGTCATGCCTGAGTACAGCAGAAGACACAAGTGTCATTCTCCAGCATGGGGCCAGGACACAGGAGAGGGGTGATCACAGTTTCTTGTAGCATTCTCTCCTTCTCAGCCTACAGAATATAATCTGCAAGTGGAGATAACTTTCCCCCTGTTTAGTCTGCATTCTGCCCCACCATGTCAGTGGAAAAACTCCCTGGGAGGTGCTCTTAACCATCACGAGGCAGGGGAAGGTACAGCTGATGCCTGAAGAGAGCACCACATGGGGTATGAGGACATACCATGCCAGAAACCCAGAGACAAAACCCAAAATTCTTGTCTCAAAATGCTCCACATGACACATAAACAGACTAAAAGCTACTTCAGCTCTCAGCTAGATCAAAAGCAAGAAAAACTTTTTGGCACAATAAAAGAGAAAGCAAGCAAGGCTTTATCATATGATTCCAATCACAGACAAGAGGCCTTTCAGCCCTCCAGAGATTAGCTTGAATGAGCAGCGTAGGTTTGGGGCAGAATAACTCTCCATTTCTTAGGAAGTTAATCTTTCTAATTTTGGAAGGGGCTTGTGAGGGGGCTCTCCTCCTCAGGAGATAAGCTGCTTTTATAGACTTGGCAATTCTTACAGCTGCCAGGGGCATTAGCAAGGCTCATACACACAGCATGATCCCCTCTGCTTTCAGTAAGAGCAAAGCTAGAGCTGCTGGCAGCCCACTTTACAGCCATCGGGTCACACCACTGACAAACAGGTTCCCAAGCATTACCAGATTGTTTGCATTAGTTTACAGGAGACTTCCATTTGTGGTTTTGTTGTTTTGGTTTTTGGGTTTTTTTTTAAATAGAAAGGAAAGTATCAGCATTTCCCTCAAGCATAACTACATTTCTGACATGTTAATTGCTACTCAGAAAGCCTGCAATTAGCCAAGCCTAACTTCATTGCTCTCCATGTCTATCATCAAAATCATAATTTCAGACCAATTAAAGCAGCCCCTCACCCACCTGATGAATTGGGTCAGGCTCCTTTGACACAAAATCCCTTTTGTGGTGGATACAATTACTCAAGGGATGATGCTGGCCCTGTCACCAGCTGGAACAAGGCTCTTTCTTCAATAAAATTTTACTGACAGAGAAGGTCTGCTTCCTGCCCCTGACGGAAAGAATACAAAACTACTTCGAGACCATCTTTGAATGCCATCCATCCACCTAGTGACTGGCTATGCTTTGTGAGCAAAACCCCCTAGTTCGTACTAGCTAATGCGAAAGGCTACTCGCATTCAAACCTCCCCATATCATTTGTGTCTTGCCATCCTCCTCATGATCACCTTTCATTTACTAGTGATCTAATATTTTAGCCACATCCTCGTGATAGGATCTCTGAATGGTGGAGGTTAGAGAAAGCAGCAACACAGAAGTCTCTGAACAGATCCCACTACCTTCCCATGCCTCCTCTGAACAAGAACAACACCTCACAATATAATATAACATAACTGCACACCCAGGTGCTTCTTCCCTGTTGTTTCTGTCAGTTTTCTCTCCCCAAGTGTGTGGCAGAGTGCTGCCAGGATGACCATCAGACAGAAGAGAGACCCTGTTAGCAATATCCATTCATGTCACAGGATTAAATACACAGTCCGATCACGGCATCTACCCTTACTCGTTTTGGATACTCACTGTAATTAGGATAACAGCAAAATTTGTCCATGAATACTCTTTAGCTGCCTGAAGTACATAAAACACCCCTAAATACATTTGCCTCCTACAAATTCTCATCTGTATCTCTTGATCCAGATTAAGATAATCCTCGAACTGGGTAGGGGGTTTCAGAAGCTGTCAAAATAAAAGGGATTATTTTCAGTGACACATCATTTCATAAACGTGGTTGCAGTATCTGCCATAGAGAAAATAAGTTTCCTGAACAATACACCCCCCATAAATTCTGCTTGCAAATTAGAAACCACTCCGGGGAGGTGACTATCTTTCTTTGTGTTATTACTTCATTACTGCAGTTGATATACAGAGCAACTGTGGAAGGGTAGTGAGGTACAAAGTTCTACTACTTATTTTGTCTCTTTCAAAATTAATGCAGTGTTTTGCTTTCAATTGACTGAACAACAGTAGTATAACAATAAACTTACATTTTGGACCTTTTCAGCCATTTCTTAAAACTACTGATAAGTATATTAGAAAAATAAATATACAAGCAACATGTGACTGGGAAAAATCCATTTGAACCTTGTCTCATAGTAGATCAGAGCATCAAAGCCTAAATTTTGTCTCCTTTTGCCATGGGAGTAATTGCAACACAGGTGCAGCTGAAGGTGAAATTTACTCCTAAAACGTGGTAAAGAGGAAACAATTTTCCCTTCATCTGGATGGGAAAAGCACTCACACCCAACCAGGCAAAAACCAGCTTCACTGTGCAAATTCTCACAGGTTTCTCTCCTCACATTTCAACAGCTCAAAAGACAATGACAAAGAGCTCAACTTTGGTCTAGCAACATAACAATCAAAAATGAAGCTTTTAAATTAAACAGAAACAAAGCCTTCCACAGCAACTGCAGCCTAGGTTTTAAAAGCAGAAGTATGTGGCCATTTTGATATAGGGAAAAGCAAGAAGGGTGCCAAGGTGCAGCCTTAATCAAGGTACACACCTTCCCTCTGCAAGCGGGGGCAGTCTGACATGTGAGAAAAACTGCTGCTAAAACAAGGGCCTGCTATGGTTAAGTAAAAATGATCCCAGTAACTACAGCATCACTCTGGAAACCCACGTTTGGCTCCTGGCTCACCAGCAGAGTCAGGAACAAACATAGCATGGCAAGCACAGACAGCAGAGCAACAGGAGGAGAAGACCTTCCCACCTGCTCTGGGTGGTAACCAAGAGCAGCAAGATGAAACTTCTCCTCTTCACAGCACCTTCCTCAGACAAGGGTGCTCAGATTCCCAGCCACCATGGGGGTGGCAAAACTCAGCAAGAAAAAACAACAATTTCAAGAAGAAAGACACAGAAAGCCTTTAGCTAAAAAAGGACAAAAGAATTATAGCATAACTATATTTACTGAGAATTCAAGAATTCTTTTTTTTTCTCCTCCTCTTAAGGCTTACAAGCAGAAAGGAGAAAACTTCCCATGGGTAAGTTAAAGGCGGCATGGTTCTGTAGAAAATGCAGGTGTTAGCCTGGGGGTATTCCTGTCTCTGAGCCTCACAGATGAACCACAGGGGATGCTGTGCTGAGGATGACTCCTCCAGTTCACTGGAGAAGCCTAAGCAGAAAATACCACTGTTCAATCACGCTCTTTCCTACATATGACACACCTGCTTCCTCCTGTGACTAATCCCCTTTTCTGTTGTGGAAACATCTGGTTATGAAGACAGCGTGGGCACAGAGAGGCAGCACTTGCTGACAGTCCATAAACATGGGTAATGGGAAGACTGTGAAGAACAAATAGGCTGTCCTGCAGTGACAGCATGATTAAGTACAGCCTGCCAAACACAGGGTCTAACCCAAAGGCAAACAAAATGAACGGGAGCTTTTCTGGACAAAGATGCAAATGACAGCCTTAGCAAGGGCTCAGTTACACATACCTGGAGCAGCAGTGCCACTTGCAAGCCCCACTGCCACCAAGGATGGCCACAGGAACCCAGCACCTCCTTAAGTCAAGCCATGTGGGCTCAGCTTCTGGTGCTCTTAAATCTCACTCTACACAGAGTCTCATTTGAAGTCTGGGCAAGTGAAGCAAATCAGAGGAGCAACCATCTGCCTGCAAGCTGCTGCTGTCACAGAGTCTGGGTCTGAAACAACTCCATGACAAATTGCACCACTTCCTAGATTTCTGTGACAGACAGAGGGGAGAGGTATTTTGGAGGATATTTCATGGGTGGGATTTTAAGAACACCTGAAGCCTTTTCAAGGAGTTCCCTACAATCCCAGTCGACAGAGGCATTCATTAGTTCTCATCTGTGCATGTTCCACGTCAAAAATCTTAATTCAAATCCTACCTTACTTGGGACCCAAGATACTGTCCTCATTGTTCATGAAAGCACATGTGAACATTTAACACACAATGCAACACAAAGAGTAAAAAAAGAATTTATACTCCAACTTGCTCTGCCTAATGAATAAAACATTCTCTGACCAGACAGTCAGGATGATAACAAAAGCTCACTTAATATGCTAACAAAAAACACCATGAATTTTGCCTTTGGTTTCTTTCAGTATTGTTAAAACGTGCTTAGGCCAGTCTTCAAATACTTTTTCTGATCTTCATTTACTGCCTGAAGGCATCACTCCAAATAGCATTCTTTCCTCCCCATCTCCAGTAATTGTCTATATTAAAAATACTGGAGGTTTAACTATAAAAACAGAATATAAGATTTATTTCATACATCCAGAGTTACAAGAAACTTCTTACTTTTATTAGTGACAGCAGGTTTGTTATGATGCAGGTGCTTCCACAAAGATTTCTCCTTACTGGTCTTGCTGTGCTGAAGTGTGCCCTGAACAATTCTTGGTGAAACGTTTGTAACCTTTCTAGAGGGGGACAGGGATGGGAAGGGCAGTGTTTTTTCCCAGTTCAGGTTCTAGAAGAAATGTCAATGGAAAGCCATCTCAGAAGGATTCCTCCCTGCCAATCCCTGTGGAAAAGCTCCTTAATAGACAAGAGGGATGCAACCACCATGTCCCCAGGTGGAGGAGGGAGGACACCAGTGGAATAGCACAGCAGAGTGTGTATTGCTGCTGCTCATTCCAAACCTGTCCACAGGACTCCTAAGGAGGACCAGGTAGTGGTTTAACCCTCCTGTTTTACAAGGCAACACCTGCATTTTTCCAGGAGGGCTCACTCCTACCAGCAACATGGGTTGCAACTTGCTTGTAATCAGAGGCAGAGAGAGGACTAGGAGCAGCCTGGAATCATGAACAGGTCAAGGCACGTACTAAATGCCTGGTCAAGGGTGCCCAGAGGCAGTGTAATAATGCAGACTTCTACTAGTTTTCTGCCTTGTTTCTTTGCAGACTGAGCTGCTGACAGTTGAGGCTGCAGCACTTGGGTCCAAGACTCCAGCAGATGTACCTCCATGAGCTGTGCACTTGTCCAGGCTCCCACCAGGAGATCTTTCTACCACTGCAACCTTCAAACCTTCATCTGAACACAGCTGTAGAAATCCAACTGTGAAAAAATGCGAAGTACACCAGCAAAACAATGAGTTTCATAATTTAAAATACTGCTTTCACAATTTCCTATGAATTTGGGGGCTTTTAAACGTGACTCCAGAGACAACAAAAACCACCGTGCTTTACCATTTCCCTCTTCCCATTCCCTTTTGAATTTTTGGCAAATCTACTCACTGAATCTAGTTTTAATTAGACTGTGAACTCTCCTAGACAAGGACTGATCCTTATGTACAGTGCCTTGCACAACAGGAGAACGCCAGTTCAGATCAAGGCTTCCAGATGTCAGCATAAACCAAACAAAACAGTATGTTCATAAATTTCAATGCTTGGAGTACCTCTTAAGGCATAAAAGACCAGTCTTGTATGCGTTTCCTTCACTTATTTCACCAGGAAAACTGCCTTTCCAGTTTTAAGCTCCACAAAAGCAAAGGCAGTCCCTGAGAATTGCTCAAAGACTCAGGAGTGGCAAGATACAGAATCATAATTTTACAGCCATCAATTGACATTTTCTTAGCTAATTAATATGCCTGCTACCAACATAAATGAAAGATACTAGAGCATACATCAAAGTGTAATAAGCTTTCACTATCAAACTGTTTGGAAATGTAGCTCCCAAGTTAATATTTAATATGCTATAATGTTTCCAAGAGGGAACAATATTTTCTACTCTAATTCTATTATGTAAAAATATGTTTTCCCTGCCAGTTCAGCATATGGGACAGTTTTTCTGTTGTTAATAAATGAAGTCATGCAGTACAGATTTTCACATTTAGTATTCTGAAACTAAGCCCTTTTTGGTAAAAAAAGTTGGCCAAAAATAATCCTAAACAGAAGTGAAATTAAGTGCTTTCCCATAATCTTCTCTAAAGGGTGAACTTCTACACAGTGTTTTAAAATAGTCATTGAAATGCAATGATCATGGGTGACAAAGCTTCTCAGCGTGGATCTTTCACTGAAGTCAGCTGGTATCTACTCTGTAAGAGGTGGGGGTTGCAGAAAGAGGCTCACAGGAAGATGCGTGGTTATGCTTCTCAAGCTACACAGAAAAAAGCAGCGCTCTCATTCACTTGAACCCAAATGCTTCATCAGTCCTCCAAAATGCACAGCTTTTCAAGTTGTCTTCATTCCACTCAAATTTTAATGAGTCTTTTCTGAGTACACAGGTTGAAGTATCAGCATAAGCTTTTGTGGTGCTCAAACCTAAATCAGAAGCAAGTAAATTTCAAAGGGGAGCTGTCTATCTAAGCTAGAATCTGGGCAGGACTGATAAACCTACATAAACTGAAAAAAGAAATCAGATCTCTTATTTATTAGGAATAAAGGTGCCTCACTTCAGGATATAAAAAAATCCCAACTCTTACTGTTTCATTAACCTTAAAAAGTGGTTTTGCCCTAAAGAACACCTTCAAAAATATGAAAGCCAAATACACCTTTCTAGCCTTATAATATTTTTCATAGCACATTTCCTAATACTGCAAATGCTGTAATAATGATAAAATCATAGGAAAAACTTGCTGCATAACTTTTTTGCTGATACCAAACTGCATCTCACCACACTAACTCTGAAGAGTTTACTTCAGCAGCAGATAAGCTCTGAAACAAATCAACTGCTACAACAGAAAGATAAAAGAACTCAAAGCTGCCAAATACTCAAAGTATGGAAATGACTTAACTAGCAAATGCCATCCCTGTTCTTGGCCCTCCTGACTCAGCAGGCAAAGAAATGGCATTTAATTTTGCACGACACCACACGAGTCTGGCATGTTCAGCTTTAACCCACTTAATCTGGCATGGGAGATGCAGAACAGTGACAGTGATGTAGAAAGGGCAGCATTGAAAGGACTGACACAACTCAAATGCCAACAAAAAGCAACTTTCTCTTTCAAAAGCTAAGTTGGAAGGTGCTTCAAATGGGAAATCACCTCCAACCACTTGCAGAACAGTAGTCTGCTCAAGTGAAAGAGAGGCAAGGGTCCATCTCTGATCCAGCTGTTTGAGGATACTGGGCAACAGGCATGAAGGACAGACATGGTGATGTCTCCACAATGATTACTTACACGTCATTCTCTTTCATGGGCACTCTGACTCCAGCCCAGAGGGTCAGTGCCACCAGATTCCTGCCTTGACCCTCTTCTCAGGTATCCTTGCAACCTTCTGGCTTCCCTGGTGCACAAGCACATATTGAATAGGAGTCCAAGTCAATTCACCCAGCCTCACGCATTTCCCCGCTGCCCCTGGACAGGAAGGACCCCAAGCAGTGGTGGTGCCCTCTGACCCTGCTGCTCCTCTGCCACAGACAAGCTCCACTTCACCCTCTGCTGAGCATCCCCAGAAATCAGCTCAAGCACACAACTATCCTTCAGACGCCCTGTCATGCCTCTCCAGGACACAAAGCTCCCTGCCAGCCTGCATAAAAATCTACTCTATTCAGATTTGATTTCTCAGTGCTTCTTCCTTCCATGCCAGAGCTGCCTCCACTCCCCATGCTCTGCAAGCAGCCAGAGCACGATGGCCATTTGTTAAAAGAGAATGGCAGTGTCTTGCACTGCCTTTTGCAAGACCACACAGCCGATTTAACTTGTCGTTAGGGGTGGCCAGCCGAGCTCTTTTACAAAAGAATCGCAAAATGCAAAATAATTTTACCACTTGTCTCTTTATCCAGCAAACCCTTTGGTTCGGCATCCAACCTTCCAGCTGCTGCTCTGAGAGTCTGAACTTAAAAAAAAATTAAATCTTATTTCTCAGAGTTGTGAAGATGTCACAAGTAATTATCTGCCCAGCTCAGACTTGACAAAATAATGACAAAAGAGCTGACAGGCCTTCGAGTTAACAACGCTGGACTGGACCGTCAACCGACCAATTCCATCAGCATCCTCCAGTCATGAGACATCTGAAAGCTGCTGTTATAAAACTTGAAACCTTGTTGGGAAAAAGCAGCCTCAGATTTACTGGCCCACACAACAGAAGCAAACATGGCTGTAACAACCCTGGAGCCTTCCAACAGCATTCACTTTTCCTGCACTCTGACGAAAAAAGGAACCACCATAAAGAAAAATTAAAAGAAAAAGCAGGAGATGAAATATATTCGTGATTTTGCAAACAAGTTAAGAAACAAACATCTTTGTTAGAAGGCAAGTGCAGAAAGGATTCATCTTTGGACTACTTCCCCCAAAACAATCCACAGAAATCTGCCTGCTGAAAGGGAATACGAATGGGAAAAAATCCATCTCATGAGCCAAGGACTGGTCGCGAACGCCTGGGGATTTTTGTCAGCTGGCCAAATAGGGCCCTCTGGCTTGTTTTCATTCTTCCTTCTGCCCACTACCTGCCATCAAAACTTTTTGTTTCAGTAGAGGACAAATCTCTGCTGAAGGCACATGAGGGAACACTGTGGGTGGATGACAGCAGCAGGTGAGCAAGCATGCACTCCTTGCCAGGATGACAGATAGGGCATGTGCCATGATGTTTTAAGCCATGGAGCTCATTTTAGGACCTGCAGCTGGACAAAAGATATTCAGATGGTGTGCCCTCAAGGCAGAGGACAGCTCCAGCCACCACAGAGGCACCCTGGCATGACCAACCCTTGTCTCAAGTGCTTTTCCATCTTTTCCCCAGACCATTTTAGGAGAAGCTGTAGGTACATTTGCCTGTCTGCCCATGGCTGAGCCTGCAGAGCCCCATCCCTGGGCTCACTGCAACCTGCTGAAGTGACCCCCCCCAGCAGTAGCAGGTGCTGCTGGGGGTCTGCCCCCGGGCTCCGTGCTACGGCTCTTATGGAGGGACCCCTGCCAGGGTTGTGAGCAGTCAGCCTCCCTCAGGGAGTTGATAAATAAAGGAAAAACAGACGAAAGAAGGAAAAAGCAGCTGTTCGGAAACGAACTGTAAAAACATCTGTAGTGCACCACCAACTGCTTCTGGCTGTGGCTACAGAGCGTTTTAAAGGGCCATGAAGTTCCGGCAGAGAACTGGAACCTGAGCACCCTGAGTAGAAGGACACCAGGACCAAATGACACCCCCAAACAAACAAAAACAGAGCAAAACTGAGTCATGCCACTGTAGCGAACCCCTCTGCTTTTGGGGGCCAGGCAAAAGAAGGAAAGAAAAATTAAAATTATAAACAAGGAAAAGTCCTTAATAACACTGTCGTTCACCTCCCACAGCACCTCACAGGTGATGATCTTTTCAGCAAGTGGCAGCAAGGGGAGATTTAAAAAGGGCTTTGTTTTAGTTTATTGCTGGAAGGCTGGCGGCGGAACCACTGGAAGTGGTTAGTTCACACACAGATGAACTCCATCGCTGCCTGAGCTTCACTAGCTGACAACATACCAAAGAAACATTAAAATCAATCTATCTGGCTTCAGTGCATATCATTCCAGCACAATTTTATGCATTTGCTTCAGACCCAGCAGGAGGGGGAGAAAAAAAAAGAGAAGGTTCAAGGGTCTAAGTAGCTCAATTTATTTTTCAGTAACTAAGTTACCAGAGACTTGTAGGGCGATTGTATTTACTTTCTGAAGGAGGCTCCAAGTTGGCAGAGAGGTCTTTGGAAGTACATATTTCTTCACGTTCTCTTGATCTCAGTGTGTGGAGATTCACTTAACAGCTGTTTTATGTGCAAATATTTTTTCAGGCATGTCCTCCCCAACCATAAACAGATTTTTAAAGGAAACCCTCTTAAAAGAAGTTAAGAGACAACAAATCTCTGAGCCTGTTCTCACTCAGACCTGGAGAAGAGATTTGAGAAAAGCCCAGAGGGTCTTCACACCACAGAATGTTGAGGGGATTTGGGAGGGGGTTTGAGTTTTTTGTTTGGGATTTGTTTTTTTTTTCTTTCTTCCCCTTTGTTTTTAATGTATTAATACTGATACAGAAAAAAAAAACAAACAAACAAGGTTCTGCCTTCTGCACAGCTCTACTTCATTCCTTTTTCTACATCTACATGCATTTACATGGATTGATATGGGCAATATCTATGTTAGGTCTACCTATATTTAACCTAAAAATTACAAAAGCAACAAGGTTTTCTGGCAATGCAGAAGCAAGAGAGACAGTCACCTTACAAGAGCTGCAATGAAATCACGTACACATTTAGCTGCCACACAAGCTAGGCACATCAGTATATCTGTACACATGTGTGCCTACAATCAGGAATGAAGAATTCTGGAAAGACTGAGGCCAACCCATCCTACCATTTTCTGGGGACTTAATAAAGAATATTTGGGGTAACTGTTTATGAACACATCTAAGAGCTTACAAAAAACACTTGAAAGTTCTTACCTCATACTACAAAATTGCTTATATTAACTTCTTCAGGTTCATTAGAACAAAAAAGGATCTGTAGACAGGGCTTCTAAACAAATATATAATTTGTAATTCTAATTATAAACTGCCAAGAATTTCAGCATGAAAAAAAGGGCAAAATTGGTTTTAAGTGTCAGAAAAGGAAAAAAAACCCCACCAAATTAAAAAAAAAAAAAAAAAAAAAAAAAAACAAACAAAAAAAAACCCCACAAAAATCTCAAGAACAGAAGAAGAAGAAAGACAATGTATTTTAAAAGGAATAACATTCAGGACTAAAAGAAGCACCTCTGAAGACAGCTGGAAAGCTAGGATGGTAGATTCTAGCTCTGAGAGAGGAGTTTCACAACCTACATCCCTTGGTGGCAGAGACAATTTAGAGGTTTCTGTCTGCCTTTCTACTTCCAGGATGCCATTCTCGACATCACATCAGTGTTCTTGTAGGCCCCTTGTGGTGCTGAGTGAAGTGTGTGTGAATCCAAGCTCCAGGTCAGATCTGCAAAACAACCTAGCTAAACAAAGCAGAAGGAAAGGGGATGAAAACCAGTATTAATGCTCATGCTGTGGTTTACTGGTATGGTGAATCCAGTTTCAAAACTCCCACTACCAAATAAAAAAAAATGTGATAAAGAATCAAGATACAGGAAAAATTTCCTCTGGTGGTTGAAGCCTGCTGCACTCCTTGCTACCTATTTGACTTTGTATTGGCAGGCTCCTGGCCAAGTCATCTGTCAGTCTGTGCCTCCACAAGCAACATAAGGCAAACATAAAAGCACGGAAGTAGCATTATATCCCATGTCATCTGTTCACAGCTGATGCAGATCACATCCATACTGCAGAGTGATCCAGTCCGAGACAGGGACCTGGGGCCAGACCACAGATCCACAGTGGAGTCATTGCCTCACATCAATGAGTAGGCAGAGCAGTTGACAAAGCCTTGATGAAATCTCCTTCCTGCATTTAGCAGTGCCATTACCTCTTCTGTCCCAAGCTGTCAGCCAGTAATTAGGATCTTGCAGGTTGTTTCCATTAGGAGATGAAATTGGAGCCAGGTATAGAGCTGGCAGAAAAACAGCATTTCCAGTTGTCAGGAAATTTTCATTTCTTTTGAGTATGGTTTTGGGCTAGATTTGCTTTTTCTGCAGCTGAGGATCATGGTTGAGATCCTCCTGTAATACCTGTGCTGGAACTGGGGACCCCAACAGTTCCAGCACCTCCTCCCACATGAGAGGGCTGCCACATGCAACACATTTCTCCTGGACTCTAGATTCAGCAGCAGCTCAGCAGCCCAAGGTATTTCAAGTGAAACAATGTAGGGTCAGCTACTGGCATGTCCTCCTTAATCCTTGCAAGTATTTCCTCGAGGTAATACACCTGATCAACAGAGAATTTATCTCTGTGCATAGCCCTGCTGTCCTGAGCAGACCAGAGGGCCCTGCTGAGTTCTCCAAAGTGCCTTTCACATGCCCCAAACTGCAATCCAAACTTGTATCATCTGTATTCTGAACTCACAAAAGTAATGGACAGTCAAAACAAAATTCAGCATCTGAGATAAAGTGTCAGAAACATCTCAGAGAAGTGGGCATGGAAGAAGTAAATCCTCCGTCTTGGAAACCCATCAGCCCAGTGAGTAAAGAGGAAAGATACATTTCAGATGGCTCACAGATGAACCAGAGAATCACAGAATATGCTGAGTTGGATGGGACTCATCAGGATCATTGAATCCTACACCTGGGCCTGCACAGCACTGCCCACAAGAACCACATCACGTGCCCAAAAGAACTGCCCAAACGCTTACTGATCACTGCCAGGCTTGGAGCTGTGACCACTTCCCTGGGGAGCCTGTTCCAGTGCCCAACCGCCCTCTGGGTGAAAATATCCAACTTAAATCTCTCCTGACACAGCTTCAGGCCATTCCCTTGGGTCCTGTCACTGGTCACCACAGGAAAGAGATCGGCATCTGCCCCCCTCTTCCCCTCACAAGGAAGCTGTAGACTGTTACGAGGTCTCCCCTGAACACACCAAGAGACCTCAGTCACACCTCATAAGGTTTTCCCTCCAGACCCTTCACCATCCTCATGGCCCTCTTGTCTGTACATCCAGGGCTGTCCCATCCCAGCACTTTCCCTTGTTGAATTTCATACAGTTGGGGATTGCCCCCATGTCTCTGATTTGTCTCTCTGCAGGGCCTCTCCGCCTCTGAGGGAGTCAACAACTCCTCTCAGTTTTGTATCCATTTTGCTCAGTGTCCCTTCCAGTCCTGCATCCAAGTCATTTATGGAGATTTTGAAGAGCACAAGGCTGATGACAGGGCCTTGTAGAGCCCCACTAGTGACAGGTCACTAGTCTGATGTCACCCCATTCACTGTAACCCTTTGTGCCTGACCCGTGAGCCATTTGTTCACCCATCATGATGTGTTGTTTGTCCAGGAAGATTCTGTGACAGACAGTATCCAAATCTTCACTGAAATCCAGAACGGTTACATCAGCTGGCTTCCCTTGATCTGCAGGGTGGGTTACCTTGCCATACAAGGAAATCAGATTTGATAAGCAGGACTCTCCTCTCATGAAGCCGTGCTGGCTGTGACTGATTGACTGTTTTGTCTTTCATGTGTTTTTCCATACCTCCCAGAATAATTTTCTCCATAACTTTACCAGGCACTGAAGTGAGACTGACAGGCCTGTAATTTCTGGCATCCTCTTTCTTGCCCTTTAAAATCAGTACATGACCTCTCAAAATCAAGAGACATTTTGAGACTGACAGCAGCCAGCTCTTTGAGGATTCTCAAGGGGATGAGGGCAATTCATATCACACTCACTTTTCCTGACAGTTGCTGTAAAAGGTATCTTTCCAAACTTCAACTTATGAAAGGAAAAAAAGCAACAAAAACTCCTGAACTAGTTTTTTTTATTTATTTGAAGCAGTCTTCCCACCCATCAAGCACTACTGTTCTCAAGGTTAATAATTCTGCAGAGATTCAACCAGCCAAAATATCTTATTCCATTTTCCAGTTGTCAATGAGTAGCTTGTGAACAACCCAGATCTGTTAGTCAGAATAATTCATTCCACTCTTTTTTACAGCTAATTTGCAGGGCCTGTCAGCTGCAAACAGGCCATTCACTGCCATCCCATTGACTTGTTCCATGGACACTAAATCTGCAGTTCCTTTTCATTCACATATACAACCCTACTAAAATCTTATGCCAGCAACAGATTTCTAATTTCTCCGCTCACTTGACTGCAAAAAACCCCCAAAACAACAAAATTCTTGCAGGATCCAAAAAGCAACAGACACACAGCATTGCCTCCCAGAACATAATGCACAGCCCATAGACCAGGATCAGTGAAAGCAGCCCCACTGCAGGAATTCTACTTGGCAGAGGTTCAGCTTCCCTGTCCATTCTGAATCTGTCAGTCAGTGTTGTCCATGGGTATCACTACAATTTATGCTGGTGCTCACTTTTTGAGTCATTTCAGGGCTTTCTAAGTCAGTCGCAAGATCTCCCACCTGCTTTGAACCAGAACTTGGCCTAAAAAAACCCCGAGCTAGGACTGGATACTTTAATTCAAAACAAAACAAAACCTCGAAACATCTGTTTGCACATTTTTGTTTTTCTAATTGTAGGTATGTCCAAACCAAACAATCTTGCCTCCAAAGCCCTGTTTGTGCTCTCACAACTTGAGGTCCTTATTGATAACAGGTTTACTTTTTTCCTAGGTCTCTAGTTCACCACTTGGGTATCTGCTCAAGGACCTCTAATGAACAGGTCTAGAACTGAAATAGCTGCTACTGGTACCAACTGTTTCTGATCAATGTAACACATCTTGCCTGGTGCACAATCTGTCCAGCAGACCAACAGCAAGGGGTTTCCTGCAGCCACAGTACAGCTGATGCCCTTGTACCATCAATATTGCTCTTCATCCCATTCCCATATTGAGAAGCTTTATCATGAGTCTTATATTATACACTTACATTTTTATGTCATATATTCAAAACCCTTGAGTCAGCCACTAAACTAAACACAACTCCTTCTGGTATTATATGACACATATAAAAGTAACTTTCTAGACTTCTACAGGAGAATTCAGAACTAAAGACTGAAAAGCAAAGAACGAAGATTTTAACCAGCAACTTCTTTTCAGTCAAGACAACAGCCTGAGGAGCTCATTTCTGCTCTAGAAAGACACAAAAAAGAAAGGCTGGCAATCCACTCCCTACAGTTCTCATGTGGGAAAAGGCTGATGGGGGCAAAAAGTCATTGTGGGTCCCTGGTGGACTGCCCACAAGCTCATGCTCAGGAGGCAGGTGCTGTAAGGCAATACGTGAGCAAAGCTTCCCAGAAAAGAAAACCAGCAACACACAAGCAAAGGGACAATTTCCAATAAAGTCTCTTGATACTGCTCCATGACAAGCTCAAAAACTGAAGTATCTTCCTCCTTTTCATTTGCTCAACCAAAACAACAGCCAACAAAGGCAGATGGAAGGCTGAAGCTGACCCTTCTGTCTGTGATGTGGCACTAAGCAAGTCACACTTATTTACAGCCCTAACCAGACAGAGTCAGATTGATGAGATCACAGAAAGAGCTTTGATAGACCAGACCAAGAACTCAGGAAGCCCAGAGCCTTCTTTCCAAAAGTGGTCAGTATGAAATGTTCAGGGACAAAAGCAAGACAACACAGGAGGATCAGCACCCCATCACACTCTTCCAACCATCAGAAAGCTTAGCACTACAAAGAGAGTCATGGAGGGGAAACGGGGGGAGAAAGGGAAGGAGAAGAAATCACGCTCGTAGGACAAACTGAACTGGAATGATAATAAAACACGCACAGATAGACTATAAGCCAACAAAAAATTGGTAAAACAATGAAGGTATAAGAATGAAATTAATGACAAAAACACATGTTCTGAAGATAAAATCAGAGAAAAACAGTAAAGGAATTTTTGAAGAGCTGTGCAAGAAAAAGTTATGAAAAGGCAAGGTCAACACTAAAATACTTATGCATGACTGTATGAAAATAACTGATTTTTCATTTATTTCAAAAGGGAAGCAAAAAATTTGCTCCAAAGTGCTGAAATCTGGTTATTTTATTTGCACTCTACAAGATAACCTTCAGAAGATACTTTTTACCCCTGCTGTTTTTCACCATGCACGAGATGTGTGTTTTCTGCATAATTCATCTGGACTAACAGTTCAGTCTATGCGCATCCTCTATCTTTTGGCTGATTCTTTCATTCTAATCCTACTCTGGCAAAAAAATAAGAGGGGAAACTGTTATGCAGAGATCCACTGACAAAAACAGATTCAAGAGACCAACTAGGTAGCTCCAGCTGGTAAACTGAGCTCACAGCAAAAAAAACCCCTCAAAAATTAAGTTAATGCGAAAAATCAAGTTAATGAAAAATGATGTTTTCCATATTTAAAACATTTCCTTCAAGAAAAAAAGGCTCTTAAAAATATGAAAGAAACTTTTGCAAATAACCATCACATATGCCAGTAAAAGGATGGAAAAAAGAATCTTTCTTAATGGAAAAGACACTATTTTTTTTAATTTTTCTTCCCTTTTTCATTTCTATTTCAATAGAAAGAAGAATAATGTCCTTAAAAAGTCCAAGCCATAACACTTTAGTTCTTTTGTTAAAAAAGCTAAAATGTTAATTTTTTAAAAAAGACTGACCAACAATAATGCTGAAACCCAGCAATGTAACTCATGACAAGTCTTACTTACATAATACCAAAATTGCTATTTACTGGAACTAATCAAAAATACAGGAGAAGGGTTACTTTCAAGCCAAATTGCATCTGCTCACTGTTGGCACCTGTGGGCTAACTCAGACTCCAAAATAACTGCAAGCTGATGGCCTCCAGCACTTCCAGAAGAAGAGGCAAGCAAAGGTCTTGCCCAGCCCTCCCACTCAATCACGTATGCTGCAGCTACAACAAGGTTTGGAATAATTTTATATCTGTGGCAGGGATGCTCAGACTGGTCCCAGGAAGTGGAGGGGACCATGCTGGCACCCAGTTCATCCCCAAGGAAGACTGGCCACAGGCAGGACAAAAGATGACTTGGAGTAGGAACTCTGGCACCCCGTGCTCAAGAGCCTTTTCCTCCTTCTTGCAGATGTGGTTGAGATTAGGTTAGGGCACCACTGAAAGTCAACATTAGCAAAATTACTCCAACTTTCTCTGCAAACTTGTCCACTCCCTCAAAATATCACTTGAAGGGCAATTCAGCATCTCAAACTCTTAAGAACACTCTTTCAATTTCTTTAGTGCTGCTTTCACAAACAGCACTGCATTTCTGCAGCGTTGTGCCAGCTACAACCAGAAGCTCAGCAGCAGCCTTACATCCCAGCTTGCATCAGTAATCCACCTCACTCACTCCTTCACCCAGGAATCTGTGCAGAACCATTCCTGCCTGACTCATCTATTTCACCAGTCCCACATTTCTCTCCCCTCCAGCACTGCCCAATGCAGAGTCCTGGCCCCAGCCTCCGTCTGCTTTTTCCACTTCAGCCTGACTTACTACCCATCTGTTCTCACCACCATCAACCAGGAATGTGATTTAGCATCCAAATTCTTCACTGCCACATATTTCAGAGGAGTCCACAAGTGTCCAACCTCACCCTGGCACCAGCCACCTCTCACCCATGAGGTCAGGGCAAACCACAGAGTCTATGAAGCCAACCCAGAAGTCACATTGTGAACACTGGCTGGTCTGTGGTGGAGATTGCTGCTTTCTTCAAAGTTAAGAAGAGGAAGATCCACAAATTAAGCTCTAAGACTGAAACCTCAGCATTTATGTAATCAGTGAACAGGAGGCTTAAATGGTAAAATCCAAGACAGCAAGGGTGAGATGTAGCACACACTTCCCACATTCATCTACAAAAATGCGACCACCTCAGAATTATTCTATCAAATTACGAGCCCTTGCACAGCTGAACAGACAATGTTCCTCCACCAAGGCATGGGCTGTCTTAAATCACTGCAGAAAGCCCACAGCAAACAAACTCAGAGCTGAGACCAATATCCACATTACTCTAAGAAATGGGAAAGCATTTGCATTTCCAGACGTCTCAGGTAACTTCTGTCCATCGTTCAACCCACTTGGTCCCTGTGATTTCACAGTATGGACATCAAAATGGCCAGAAAGCCCATTTAGCAGACACAGGAAGAATGTGCTCCTCTCACCTCCAAGGAGCCCATAAGCTCCCCTGCAGAATATACCATGAAATGCAAAGCTATGCCTACAAGCCTCTGAAAGCCACAGCAAACAATGTGGGCAGCAAATGACAGGTTGCCTTTTCCTCAGTTACTGCTTTGTGTCACAAACCCTATACAAACTCTTGCCATCCTCCAAAAAAACTACCTTTAAGGGGAAAGATTCCTTTCTGTCTATCTTTGGGCTTTGCACTGAAATAGAAATTTGCTTGCTTTTCTCCTCTTCAGTCAACTGACTCAATTCACTGTTCTCCAAAATGCCAAGTGATTCTGAATATTCTGCTGAGACCAACCATCAATACATGTCCGTCACTCAAAATGAGAAATGATCCCTCTGCTCCCCACCAAGCAGAGAGTTCAAAACATCCATTTATAAGCAGATATCCAAGTTAAAAACCCAGACACCACCAATGTCTCATTTTCTGCTTCAGCTGCACCAGCCTAAAAATTATTTCCTTGTACACACACCTCCCAGGGACATGGAAGCAAGATTAGGTACAGAAGACTATTCTGCCTGTACAGAAATAAACTTTGTACAATCCTTAGCTTTCCTTAAAGATTAAAAAACCACGTAAATCTCTAAATGTGATACGAAATACTGTAAAATGCATATTCCTGCATATTGATACATAACACATTGTATTTCAAATAATTTATTTAATGTGGGCAAACACATACTTTTCTGTTCATCTCTGAGCATTTTGCTACTCTGTCCTCCACCCCTTTTGTTATTCCTGTCATCCCGTCATGTCCTCTTAGCAGTCAAGGGCAGAGCTGCCTTCTCTGTTATGTATTGGTACAACGCCCAGCACAGACTTCTCATTACGAACTCCAAGCCCTGCTGTAAAAGAAATAGCAATTAAACCCATGAATAAATAGATAAATTTCTGAAGAGAATGTA
Organism: Passer montanus; assembly: GCF_014805655.1. Classification (NCBI taxonomy): domain Eukaryota; kingdom Metazoa; phylum Chordata; class Aves; order Passeriformes; family Passeridae; genus Passer; species Passer montanus. The sequence continues at coordinate 1,810,643 of NW_024367261.1, read as the reverse complement.
CAACTTACATAATGACACAAATTCAGAAAAATGCTGGTTTCGTGTCAGTCAGTGCTGCAGACGCCAACTCCCTCAAGAACCTCCATATTTTATAGGGCTTTTTATGGCACACTGGGACAGAAGTGAGAAGACGACAGCCTAAAGCCAGCTCTTAATCAAATGCAGATTTACCTATGGAGCACACACCAATTATTAGCAAGTTGCATTAGGAAACAGCTGGTGAACCAGAATGACTCTTGGTGGTAATGAAAACTCAGGTCACCTGAATTTAAAATAAAACTCTTCAAGAAAAGACTTCAGTTAGCCATCATTTTTTATTACCGGTATGTGGGACACTCCCTGCTAAAAATTCCTGCTTCTCTGGGTGGAGACTGATCACTTCTGAGCCATTTCTTCACTGAGTCTGAACCACCCACATCTACCAGGAACATTTATTGTGATGAATAGACCTATTAATACCAGCTTCACCCCACCCTATACTGCTTGAGAGTATGGAAACTCAATAGATGTATCTGGTTTTGGTTAATATGCCATGACTCTCAAGTTTTACAATGGGAAGAGGCAGAGGAAACACATTATGTATTTTGTTGTAGTATTCTGGCACATTCTCCATCAAGTGGAAAATTCGACCTATCAGGGATGCAATTTTCAGTCTTTGTTTACCAAATCTTACATCCTTCTTCACCTTTTTGCAGAAAAAAAAATATTTTCTCCTTTGTTCTTTGTCTCTTTGTCAGGAAGAGCCAAGAGCAAGCTTTAGATCCTTCCAAGCTCAAGTTGAAACCACATCCAAAAGGACAAGAAAGGGACCACTTCATGTGAGGCTTAGTGTGGGAAAATCTTTCAGGAGCATTTTGAATGTGGCCTGGATTTGCTTCCACCTCACCTTTTAAATCCTCCCCACATCTAACATCCCTGGCCATCAGAAATTAAATGCTGATGTAAAAATCAAGGTTACTGCAAAGGATGGAAACCTTATGTAGGTTTTTTCACTCAGAAGAAGCACACTACAAAAAAGCAACAGCTTGCCTTTTGCTGTGAGCTATCCCACAATTACAGATCACAAATTTGGAGCAAATATAAAAATAAGTGAGACATGGCAACCATCGTAACAAGAGTCAACTCAAAAGGACAGCAGAAGTGGGGAAGACACTGAACTGCTTTAGTTAGGAGCTAGAGGGCAGGCATACTGAGCCTAAGATGAGGGAAAGAAAATGCAACAAGCTTTCAAACCATACACACTTTAAATATCAAGTCCAACTCCTCAGGAAAACCAAAGGGTGAATTTCCTCATCCATAGGACAGATGAGGCTGTTACAAAGCAGGAATCCAAAACCACTTCCAGCACTTCACCAAAAGGGCTTCTGGACAGGGATGTCCCAAGTACAGGACCTGAGGTGAGCTCTGTATGGAAATCAAAGTCACTTGTCTGCCTCCAAGGCAGTAGAATAAAACCCTTACTTCTCTGTGTTTCCTGGCACTGCAGGAGATGCTTGAAGGCCACCTCCCTGGGGAACAAGGACTCCTTGACAACATGGTCCAGAACAACTTCATTTTCACGATTACTAGTGTGACCAGCTCACATCTGTCCCTCCCAGCAAGGCAACTTCTTAACTGCTTCAGCAACTCTTGCTCCTCCAAGTGGGAAGCACCGACGACCCAATGCAGGGAAGGGCAGGAGGAGCCACCAGTGCTTCATCTACATTTCAGAGCCAACCAGGACCCTGGATCGGGAGGAGCAGCATTGCAACGACTCCACTTTCCCCAGCACATCTGATAGTGCCATTAGCACAACTGGCTCCCAGCCACCTGAGTGAGAGAAAGAACAACTGGATGCTTGTGAGGAATGATCAAATAAAAATTTACCATCTGAATAAACAGAACAGAACACCTGGCAGAGCGAGCGAGGTTCAGCCACAAGCACTGGCAGCAGCAGCAAGAGCTCCAGTGCTGCTCAGCACTGCTGTGGTGGGGAGAAGCCTTGAGCTCAGGCTGATTCCACTGCAGACCCTGTAAACAGTTTTGGGCCACTTCTTGGCAGAGTTCTTCAATTTATTTTAGATTTCCAGCACTTGCCAGAGGGAACTATTGGGAGGCCCATAAAAATTGAGTTTCCTCTCACAGTGTCAACTGGTGAAGTAGTCTTTTCTTCCTGGCCTCAGTCACTGTCGAGCGCTACCGCCTGCTGCTACAGAAAGTTGCCGTGTGACAGTAAGCAAGCTGACACCTAATTGTTACATTTGACCAAGTGTTTTAATTAAGGGCAGAGTGTCTTTAAAATAAACTCTTGGGAGGCTTTGGCCCACATTCAGGAAAGCACTTAAGTATAAGCCTTAGACTGTCCCTATTCAGGAAAGCATGTGCTTAAGTGCTTTCCTGAATGCAGATATATTCCCATCCTGGGGCATTAAAAGTGCACTAAATAATAACATTTATTGCAATTTGACTTCACTGTTTTCTTGAAATATTTATTTAGCTGTTTCTTTATTAAGAGTAAAGTCACTTGAATTTTTTATCTATTTAACGATGCTTACTGCTTGCTGATTGCATTCCAAGAGACAATCTGTAAATGCTGTTCATTTAAACTCCAGGGCTTTTTCCCCCACTAGCATGAAGCTGTCTCATTTTCTTGAAACACCAGTTACTCTCACACAGGGTACCTACTGGCCACATACCACTCAAAATAATTTTGCATAGAGTTGGAAATCTTTGAGGCTCTTCTCTATCAAATACCCAAGAAGGATAAAAAGTCAAGCTTTATCTAAACCAACGCTCATACCTGGGGCATTCACTGAACAGTGCGCAGTCCCTACTCCTACCAATAGTAATGCCTGTATTGTTTCACCAATATAGATGTCACAAGTCAGAACAAAAAGCCAAATTTCAACTAGCAGATCCCTCCCCCAACAGCCAACATGCAGTACCTGTGGTTTCACATCTCTCACAAGCCACCTCCAACACCTTTGCACCACAAACTTTAGATTTTCCTGACAGAAAGCTGACAGTGTTGAGCAGGAGGGGAAGAGCACATGAGCACAGTACGCACACGTCCACATGAAAAACTGGGAAAAGAGATGGGGTGTGCTTTGTCCTACTTAACCACTGCTCCTCCAGCTTCTGAAATTGAAGCTTGGGAAATGAGAACAGAGGTGTCAAATTTGTCAGTGATGCTAGAGCACAATGAAGCGAGAGGAGCTCATTCTTCTTCCCATGCCCATCTGGCCCATAGTTACACTGAATCAGTCCCACATTTCATGACCCACATCAACAGTCTGAGCCTTTTCCTGCAGTCCTGTGAAGAAGCACCAGGTATTGATTGACACAGGCTAGAGAGCTTCAGTGTCTCCTGTGGGCCAAGGGCCTGCTCAGGCCCCATTACTAAATTACTGACAATCTCTCACATGCTCAGGCTAGGACCAGTGATGAAATTTTCCTCGAATCAAAGCAGCAGGAGGAGTTTGCATGTTAGGTATTTTCTCTTCCCTCTGTAACACTGGGAAGGGTTCACATCCACCTGGGAACAGCACCTAACAGCTGCTGCACTGCTGTGAGGACAGAGGACACCAGTGACACTGCTGATCTCTCCTGCTCCCAGCACATCTTCCCCAGCAGCTTACAGCTGCAGGTGCTGGTTTTCACTTTTTCACTCCTACTTTGTTTTTGTTTCAGGGCAGCTGGCAGGGGTCCTGTGACCTGTGAGACATGGAGGAAAACTGGAATGGATTTCTGTGGAGCTTGCTAGACAAAATGCCTACAACATCTTTGTTTTCAATAGCTCTGAGAGTCCTTGCTAGTCCTAACATGAATTTACTTTTCTAGCTCAGACTTGGGCTTTTTGTGTACACCACCACTGCTAATGAAAGTACCAACTGCTGTACTCTAGCTTACTACCTCTGCACTCCAAGCACATAAAGAAATGCCAAAGTGATGGAAAAACAGCACATTAAAGTGATTTAACATAATCTGCACAATACACCAAAAAAGTTTTTAAAGGCTGGGTAAAAAACCTGCAGCATTAATTGTCCTCTGGCTACAGAAAGAAGCAGATGCAAATATAGGTGTCCCAACTGTGACCAGCAGGTACTTAATTAAGGGAACACCACATGAAGACACGTGCTTAATTTGTTCAGGTGGCAAGGTTAACAAAATAAACTCAGGGAGTGAATGCAACACAAGCAGAATGACTAAAAAACTAAGAAAAAGCCAGTCAAGATGAATCACACATCTCAGTCAAATAAAGGAACAGCCTGCTTGCTTTAAACTCGATCATAATTGGTTTCCACTCACCTTCCAAAAACATATTTAAAAAGGAAAATAGTATTTACAGCTCAAGTTAAACCACAACCACTTTACTCATCTGTTGTTTCAATTTTTCCTTAAGGTTTGTGTTTAAAGACAACCCGAAGCACCTCAGCAGCCTTTTTACATACACTGCATTTAACAAGAAACACCAAAAGTCATTGCGATGAAGTTTTGTAGAAGACGACATTGCAAGAAGAGAAAGCAGCATCATTTTCCTCAGACTTCTCTTCTGGGCACCACCAAACAGAGATATCTGACCCCTCACTTCAGCAGCTCTTGAGGCTGCACAGGGGATCCCTTGGACAAAAGGCTTTCAGGACAGGTCTCCTGCCCCCGTGAGCCTTGTCCGTTTCACACAGCGCTGCTCTCACCACAGTGGGGGACCCTTACTAGTGTTTACATAAGTCTGAATCATGCAAACTAGGAAAGATAGAATAAGAGGTAAAATAATCAAAAGCTGCATCAGCAAGAGCTGTGGTTTCAGTCAGTGGAAAGCATTATTTTTAGAAAACCAGAATCTCTTAGTCACCATCCTTCAAATTCACTCGCCTGCACAGGCAAGAGCCACGACCCTCTCTTTGGTCCAGTTCATTCCTCCTTCTCCAGAGTTTCTTCACTCCTCCATGCCCATGAAATCAGGCATGTGTGGCCAGCATGATCTGCTGGACATGACCCACCCATGACCAGCAGCTGCATTTACTACCACTCTGGTAAATACCATATTTTGCTTGTGATTGTATCCAACATTCCAAGGGCTGGCTTTTTTCAGGGGTCTTCCTCAGTTGTTCTTCACATGTACTTCAGCCTCAGATAACCAAAGCAGCTTCCACAGCTCAGCTGCCCCAGAAAACACTCCAACATTTTTTTTCTCCTCAAGTACAGCTTGGGTTTATTCAACAAGAAAGGGCAGAAGTAGCAATGTGTGCCCTTCATGCCACACACAGTGGCAGGAAAATACCCTGCAACCCAGCCAGAAATTATCTGAATTGCTGGATAATTGACTTAAAAGCTTGAATTGAAATCTAGAATGGCAGATCACACGCAATTCTGCTGAGGATTCCCCTTTTCTTCTTTCTTGCTTCTTTGCATCCCAGTTATCCTGAACTTTCCCACATGCTCATGGAATTCCTGCTGCAGCAGAGGGCAAGGCAAAACCAGTGGAGACCTCTGCTACAGCAGCTCTGACTGTGAGCATGTGGAGGGAGCAGTGAGACAGCAATAAGCTGGATCTCCCCAGGACACTGTGGCAGAGCACTGCCCATGTATCCTCCAGCACCAAGCTCCTGTCTGCATGACTTCCTGATGTGACTTTTCCCACCTTGTCTTCGGCATCCAGAACCAATCTCAAGTAACTTCCCACAGGCAAGAGGGCAGGGGGGCAAGAAAATCCATGACATGGAGGCAAACCATGAAACCCACAAAGGACAGCAAGCATCTCCTTCCAGGCCACTATGACCTGGGCTTAGTACACAATCCCTAACCTCAGCTGAGGTTTTGTATGTACTGAGGGCAAGTTTTGCTGTCCTTACTCCTCAAATGGCAACAGGGAAATCTTTTCTCTGGGTAACTACTGCCTCTGACTCTGGCAAAAGGCTACACTTCCAGCAGGAGAAGCACATTAGAAAACCACTGTTTGATATCAAAGCCTCCACAGTTTCTTAATAGTCCTTCATATTTTTTGTAGCTTCATACAGTTTTAGAACATTTTAATTTTAAAATAATGAGTTTATTTAACGATGATATTTCTCTCTTCTTGATTGCTGAGAGGATCTGTAGTACATATCCAGGTTTTCTTCCATCTCAAATTGGTACAGTGCAAAGCCAAGAATACATATGTTGCTAGCTGGAAAATAAAGTGCCCTTGATTCCTAACTTTATTTTGGACAGTTCACTCCAAGTTATTAAAAGCCAAATTCAGTAGTGAGAAAATATATATAGCTTCAACTGTTTTGTGTGGGTTTAAAGTACTATTTGCTTTATGAGTAAGAGATTCAATAATGCATATATTTACATAAAAATAGTTTTGACATTTAAGTTCACTTCTTGCCAAGGTGGTGCAAAAATGGAAATGTAAAAAGCATAAGCGCAGAAATAAGCCCCTATGCTGTAAGTCTGCTATTTACAGGTAATTTTTTTTCCTTGGCAATAATACCTGAACGGTATGTTTTATAGCACTAAAACTAGCCACTTTGAGTCAATTTAGTGTTTATGGAACGTGCCAGACTGACAGTTTGAGATTTAAATGCTCCATGCCAGCCTGTAGTTGAGCTGGGGTAGGGGCTAGGAGAGTTTCCAGAACCCAGGCCACTGATGGACCCCAGTCGTGCTCTGCAGACATGACAAAATCCATGATGGCACGAGTCCAGTACACAGCAATGCGAACACCCAATTATTCCTCAAGCCCCAGGAGGCTTCTGAAGAGGGTGGCACCAACCTGTGCTGTGCAAAAGCATGAGATGACACACCTACCACGAGTCAAAGCCCCAAAATGGCTATAAAAAGCACAAAACTTTAAAACAGATGGTGTTCTCTGCTAGCTCTGGGGATGACCATGCAGCACTTCCTAGATAATGGATTTGATCGACAGAAGAGTTTGGAAACTTCTCTACTACAGTAACCAAGATTTTTTTTTTTCCCCCAGAGCAATTAGTCAGTTCAGGGATGTCAAAACATATAACTAGGCCATGAGACAAATTACAGTGTAAGTGCTGCTACTTTGCCAATGACCTAGCAGGCTTGACCCTGAGATTTCTAATGTTTGAAATCTCACGTTCCTTGTTCAGTATTGCAGTACTTCTAAGGACATTTTAATTAAGATGAAGTGGCAGGCAAAGCTACCTGCATGGATCCTTCATATATATAAACAAATAACAACAAATCCCAGATGACCAAAGGGATGATATATTCATATAAAAGAGAGAAGTATAAAATAAATACATATAAATTCGTCAAGTCTTTGGTTGCCAATTCACTCTTTTGCAAAAGTTCATGACAACTGGCTCATCAATACTTGATACTCTGTCCCAGATGAACGGTCTGACAGTCAACAGTAATCTTCACATTCTAAGCATCATAAATAGATGAACAGAAACAATTATTCAGAGCTAAGGATAGTCTGGATCCTTACTGCAGCCTCATGTGTTACATATTTTTTTCTGCTGTGATCTCACTAGCAATGCATCACTGTTTTTAACCACTCTGAGCACTGATTCTACGTTCAGCAGCTGTGTTTGTTTACAGGGCTAGAAATTAGCACAGGACAAATGGACTTCATCCAACTGAAATTTTATTTTGGCATTTTCCACTACACTTCACAATATATTGGTCCTCATAGACCAATTATGTATTTGCCACTGACGCTGGCCAAGGAGAGTGCATAAGCAATGATGGTGCTCACTAATACTACACAGGGATGCTTTTATTGCTCCTAATGTGGGCTCCCTAATTACTAAGCACAGCCCAGTCACCTGTAGCCAGGAAAGTCCACTACTGCATTGTCCATACTTTTTTTTTTTCACTAGGAACATAAAGAATGTCCGCATAATCCATCCTGCACTTTTCACTCTGCCAGCTCAGAAACAGCAATGAAATGCAACAATATTTTATATTTAAAGGGACCTGCCTGTGCCCTTCACAGTTATAACTGAGCTCCCAAAGCCAATTTGAAAAGACTGTAAACCAAATTCAGACAAGTCAGCCCTAACATAATTTTCTATTTGAACATTCATGTGCTTTTTCATGGACATGTATTTCAAAACAAGCAAAAGAGCAGCCCTTTGCCCCTATGCCCTTTTCATCTCCTTGACCATTACCCTAGCACAGAGCTGGGGGGTACTTCAGTTTTCCCCATCCTGCTCTAGAATAAACTGTTCAAGAAGAGTTACTGAAATCACTGGAACATGGTGGCAAACACACCTGCCGAGTCCTCACACACCTGAGGTGTAATTTTAAATGTTCGCCCTAGTAATTCAGAACACATTTGTAACCAATTCCTACTTATGTTAGAACTCACACGAGACAAACATAAAGTGCATTAAACTGTAGTTTAGGGACTTCAGGCTGGTAAAAATACTTTGCTTCTATCTTCAAAAATGTATTTTAGAGAAACTACCAAACAGTCCCACAGGCACCAAACAGTTTCTTCAGACAAATATCCACAGCTAATCTGTCAATTAAACCAATAAGTCCTGATCAAGTACCTCTATGGAGAGAATAAAGTTAAAAGTACTATGCAAGCTCTTGAAATGTTTTTTTGGGGACTGAAAATGCCAGGAATATTTGCACAGCATTTTACTTCTGAGGAACTGCCTCTCACTATTTTTAACTTTGTTTCATGCAACAAACTGATAATTTAAAATAATAGCAATGATGATGTTCTGACATCACAAGATGCATGAAGAACCCTGTCAAAGTAATATATTGCACTCTGCTGTGTAATTATGTTATGTTGGAGCAGAGTGTTGGAAAACTTCGTATAATGATTAGCCGAGCGCTGAATGTTTTGATTGTCAGACAGGTTGTATATGATGCAAATATATGACTCAGAAATGATTTCACATAAACATTTTGGTAACAGTATTCTGACTCATAACCTCCAACATAGAAAATAACAAGCTGCACAAAACATCTGTGCGCTCTGAGCAACCCCAGCTTGCAGTAACCTTCACAAGCCTCCCAGCACAGAGAGACCAGAGGTCCCATCCCTGAGGACCTGCAGCTGAGATGCTGACACCTACCTTCCCAAAACAAGTCAAAGACCCAGCAAAAAGTGCTGTCATTCCCAACAGGGATCCCTGGCAGAGAGCTGTGACAGTTTATGCCATCTGAGAGCCTGCCCAGTGGGCATTGCTTGGTTTCAGTCCACAATTAACAGGGCTAAGAAGGGAGGAAAGGTTTGTTGTTATTCCACCCTGAAGCTTCACTACGTCAAGTACAACACAATGCACAGTTCTTCTTCTATTTATTTTTTCATTCATTAGGAGATGGACAGCTTCTTTCACAGCCCCCTTCTGAAGACAAATGTGCAGTCTTGAGTGACAAGGAGGATTTACCGTCTGTTATTTCAGAGGAGGTTTGCCATGTTTATTCTGGAAAGTGCCATGAATTAATGAACTATCTCTTCAAGCCTCAGTGCATCGGAGCTGCCAGCTCTCCAGCTGCCAGAAGCAACAGACTGTTTTGGGACCCTATAAAACTGCTTTTACTGAGACTAGAGATAGCAACAGTATCAGGCAGACCCAATCCCAATAGCTTCTGAAACATAAAGGAGTCATTATACCAACTTCAGCTGTTACACTGCATTTTTATGGGAAGTTTCTCAAAAAACTCCCAGCTAACTCAGAAGAAGATCTACTATTAGCTTCCCTGCAGCGTGGGCTTTATCAAAAGTCAATCAAACCTTTATCAGGCTCTCCAATAGTTTCAAATTAAACATGTGCTAGCCTGTGACCTCTCTCATCTCTCCTATGTTCAGCTGTTGGCAAGCATGTCTGAAGAGCCATATTCCTAATGGAGTATGGCTGCAGAAGGCACAGACTGTGCAACATTGATGAGCAAGGCTCACAAGCAGGAAGACAAATTCTAAGCCAAGTGAGAACCTGTAGGCTCCAGGTGATTCACAGTGCCACCTGAAAAAAGCCAGGTGTCACCAGATAAGACTCTCTTGTTTCACTGGCTCCATGAGCCACTGGAGGACTGGCCAGATCAGTAAAACAGGTGAGATTACAGGACCAGAAGTAAGAATTTCAGGGATCTCATCACAGTCCTGGTCCAGTCATAATCCCTGAGCCTCAGCTTAGTTATTTGGAAAATCAGTATAAGAGTGATTTGCATTTTTCAGAGCACACTTTGAGAGTTAAATGTTTATGAAGTGTTTTGAGGTTCTGAATAAGAGACAGAGTAGTATCTTGATGTTGTCTAGCAAGTAACGAGCATTACATATCCTGCAGAATGGAACATTTTTGGACAGGACAGCTGCTACAATCATTAAAATGTAAAAACTATCACATGCAAGAGACAAGACACAGACATCTCAAAGAGAAAATCTATTGGAGTACATTAAACAAATGTATTTTCTCTCCAGCTATCTTCCACAGCATAATAAGTTGGAACTTCTTAAATATGAGAACTCTCTTTTTTTTTTTTTTTTTAAAGTCTCCCTTCATTTCTCTTCATTCCGTTCCCCCTCTGCCTTTTTTCTTTGTGGGTTTAAAAAAAAATTAAAAAAAAAAATTAAAGAGCAAGCCAAGAGATTCACAATCACCAAAGCCTGCAGAACATACAGTGAATTTTGGCAGGACATGCATGTTTATCCTTTTCATATGTTGTTTAAATTATTTTTATAAACAAGTCATTATCTTGCATAGCCACTGCTTGGTCCCTTTCATGTCAGAGATGTTTGATGTTACAATAATTAAGCAAAAAGGTCTGCATGCTTGAAATGCTGTCTCAGGATGACGGTTTGTGGGCAAGAGAGGCTGCTGTTTTTCTAAAATGAAGGGTTTCTTTGCCAAACTTCATCATTTAAGTTGAGCACCTGGATTTTGTACTTGTGAATCAAATCTTTGTGTAGATATTAAAACATGAATTTCAAACCAGGCTTAAATTTTAAAACTATCCTCCTACTTTTTTGCATGAAACTGTGCACATGTCAAGGCTTGCAGAGAAGCTTCTCCCTTGCACATGAATGTTTTGAAGAACCAAGCCTGACATCATTATGAAGGCTCAGGTACATTAAAAGTGTGTAAGGCCTCTCCCTGCATCACACCACCAGTGTGGCCAAAAGTAGTGAAGAAACGTGAACGGGAAGCCCATGGTAAGTGACATAGGAAATGCCTCTCCTCCTTTTTTCCTGCAGAGCTTCTGGCGATTAAAGAGTGTTGCCTCTACCTCTGCTCATCTGAATTTGGACAGAGGGAGCTTGCACCTCTGTGCCATGAGGAATTCAAGCTGTGACCATTTCTTTAATCCCTGATACAGAACACCTTTATCCAAATATCTTAAAGCAGTTTGAAAATATGGATGTTAGGCTGCAGCAATGTTCATGTTCAAACAACTCTGTATTATTACAGAGTTTACAAAGGCAAAAGTAGACAAGTCTGCATCTTGTATGCATTAGTTACAGTTAAACCTTATTTTCCAACTTATTTGGATAATTTTATTCCTTGTAAAAAGACTGGAATTGACTGCTAAGAGCTTTACTCTTCTGGATTTCTCTCTCAAGTGGTCTGGAAAGCCCAGGAGAGACAAGGATGCAAGGAGGCACATCTGTTTCACACCATAGCTGTTGACCCTTTCCTCCCTCCAACACCTCTTGGCTTATGTGTGTAACTATCAGACCCTGCTCACGAGCTCTAATCTGTTCTCATTTTTTAAGTGCTCTTTGTTGCCTGGTGTGGAGCCTAATGCTTGTGCTTCAATAGACATTATGTCACCCTTTAGCCCTTGTACAAACAGAGTGTCTAATACCTTGACCATACACGCCACGTGAACACGATGAGGTGAGCGACAAGATAAGAAAGCTGCAGCAGTACACTTCAACATAAACATCTCTGTGCATGCTTTAAGCATGGCACATTTTACAGCCTGCACTGTAGATCTCCATTTGACAAGATTTTGGGTTGAACAAATACATGTTCGTTAGAAGAGTGTTTCAAATAGCCAATTCATACATTTCTCACACTGCAAACAACCATTAACATACATGGAATAACACATCTTTGGAATACTGTTTGAAAACACTCCCTCATTTACTATCAGGAAATTTGACTCTTCAGAACAAGTGTTAACACTGTCTTGTTTAATTTGTAAAGCTATTCAAGCCATGAAGTACATCTGCACATTCAGTATATTTCCAATACTGTGCTTCTGTTTTCATTTTAAAATGTTTTTATTTATACACTAATATTTGACCTATGAATGTTCCAAGTTTATATGGAGCCAGCTGTTCTAAATTCTGGTTATACTGAGCATTAGTGCAAAACATCAGGTGATATCATTGGATATTTTTAAGGGGAAAGTTCACAGGAAAGCAGTTATGTATTCTTGTGATTAACACCACATTGGATCAAAACAGTCATGTCTAGCTCTCTGAAAAATACAGCTACTGTTTTAGTTAGCAGAACACTTCGGCTCTGTCTACATTATCCTTTTTTGCCAAAAGTTCCCACTGTTGCTAGCACTGATTCAATTCTGTCATTGTGCTGTGATGAACACTGCTACGTAAAATAAAAAGAGCTGAAAGCAGCGCTGTCAAAATCTTTGTGCCCTTAACAACAAAACAAAAAAATAATAATCTCATTACATCACCAAAAAAACCCAACCAACCCAAAACGCAAACAAACAAAAAAATGCATTCCAAAACTCTACCCAACACTACAAGACTGTTTCTTAAGTAACTGAAAGTTCAGGAAATGCCAGCCCCAATCCACAGCAGTTTTTAGGAATCAAAGTCCATTACGAGGTATTAAACACCCCTGCAATCCACAGGGACTCAGCTTCTTTAATTAAGCTTTTTTCCTCCTGCAACAGCCTTGCAGCAGCTGCAGCCACATGCCCTTCCCAAAGCCCCTGGGTGGGAGCCTGCTCTGGGTGCAAAGCACCAGGCCACTTAGTGTGCTGCTGCCAGCCACCGCTGCTGCAAGGGCTGCAGTTCTGCAGAAGGCACCACTCCTCATCCTCTGCCAGCCATGACTGAAAAAAAGGTGGAAAGAAACAACTCACTGAATGTTTTCAGGCATGTCTCCTCATCTTCAGCATATCATGGCTACAGAATCCCAATTCCCACTTAGAATTCTAGGCAGTTTGGGCTGGAATGGATCTTCAAAAGTCATCCAGATCAGTCCCTGTCTTGGGCAGGAACACTGCTCAGAAAAACAGATTGCTCAAAGCCCTGTCCAACCTGACTTTGAACAGCTCCAAGGACAGGGCATCCACAGCTCCTCTGGAGAACCTGTTTCAGTGTCTCACTACTGCTGTTTGAAAAATTTCTGCCTTCTATCCACTCTAAAACTACCCTCTTTGAGTTCAAAACTGCTGCTCCATAGAACAGGGAATCGAGGTGTGACCCAACACCAGGCTCCAAGAATCAGGTGGGCAGAAGACAGTTTTCCAGGCCTGAACCTCCTTCTCCCAGGCTCTGAGGTCTGAGAGTTGCTGTAACAAATGGGAATCTCTCACCCATTAACCATTTTTCTATTTGGGCAATAGTGCTTCACACTGCTATATAAATGGTCAAGTGGAATGTTAAATGATTAGGAGGTGGGCTGTACTTTACAGCATAGCTGTGCATCTGCTGGGATACAGCAGAAACACACAATGGGACTGTTTACGTCCCAAGTAAATCATACCTTCCTCTAACCCCCTACAAGTCAGCAATGAGGCAAGATGACCTAAAAAGAATCGTGACTCCATGGCATGGAAAGTCTAAACACCACCTTCCTTCCTCCTAAATCACAAACACCACTTAGAAGTTTATATTTAAAACTACAAGAGAGAGTGTAACCACTGCAATGCACCGGGCTAGACCCAGCAAGGATCCACAGCTCCTTGGCAGAGGTACAAGCCTGCAGCAAGCAGTCCCAGCAGGAGCTCAGCACAAGACATCCATGACAGCTGCCCAAGTGATTTTCTGCTAAAGCCATGTTGAGCTGGAAAAAAAATGCCAAAAAAGAAAACCTTTTTATAAGAAGTGGTTTAGCTTCAATTTTTTTCTGAGGGAAAGAATTAGAAAGTTTTGCTTTTATTTAAAAAAATTTTTTTTTTAAAAACCCACCAGTCCCACACCTGGGTTTCTAATTCAAAATGCAACTTTTCATTTATTTACAGATAAAAAATTTGGCTTGAAGTAATCAAGACTGGTTTGGCAATACTAGCTTTTTAAATTACAATAAATTGCTGTTGTTATTGTTGTTGCTGGAAGAAAAATTTGTGTGAAATGTTGAAGTCTAGGACTGTAAATTTTGAAGCTCTGAAAAGCTTTCACAAGACAGAAAATAATCCTACTAATGTCATACTGTCTGCTTCCAGTAGCTTAGTCCAGATGACAGTCAGACTTGGATAAACTGCTTACATGAACATGACCCTCCACTCATTTCAACAGTACAGGTTTTGAAGAGCAGCATTTCCAGGAGCCACACATCTTCCAAGGCTCCTAGCCAAAGACAGAAGAATGACAGTTCCTCAAATTCCGAGTCCAGAGGAGATAAGGACTTCTAAAAGACCATTTGCCCTTTCTTTAACCATGTTGTTAGGCAGCTTCCCACTAGCAGGCAGCTCACAAGCAGCAGCTACTTCAAGGAGATTACATAAATGAGGATCTCGAGCTGCATCAGTTGCACAGCAAATATAAGGCTGCTCTTCGGCACTTGGGGATCTGTCTTGGCATCAAAGCCCACTATACAAGGCTTGGCAGAAGTCATTAAACTCATTCCCATCATCAGCTTCATGATTTCTAATATTGGCCTGCTCTGGACACACGTGGAGGACACTGCTCACATGCCGAGCAAGTGAGGCTGTACACAGCCAGCTGGCAGCACAGCCAGATCTGCAGCATCACACACTCCAGTTATTCCCTCTGAGTAGATGTCTTGACCTTTACAACACGTGGCCAAGAGTATAAACAGATGGGATGACAGTATGAATGGTACAGTCCCATCAATCCAATCACGCAACAACCCTGATACATCTTGGTTGCCTAATTTCATATCTCCCAACAGCAAGCATGGTACTGGGAAAAAGGCAGGTGGGCTGATCAAATCCTTTAGATGAAAAAATTCACCTGCTTTAGAAACACATGTAAGGATGTTGGAGCACTGCTTCCCTCCTGTGAAAAGCTGTGCAGAACAAAGGCATATTGCTTGCACCTAAGGTGCTACGGATCATTGTGCGAGATCACTCCTAGAAGGAAATCTGGTAGGTCACCACTGCCAAAAAGAAGAAAAGCCTGTTTGTAAGACATCACATCCATAAGGTGCAGCTTTATAGGCAAGGGGAGAGAGAGAGAGAGAGAGAGTGTGTATTTGTCCAACAAGTCTTACATCTACCTCCAGGCAATTTCCTTGCACTGAAAGGAAGCACCCTTGCCCCAGCTGACACTTGAAGTCTTTCAGGGAAGATGGGGATTGCCTGGAGTTTGGGGATTCAAAAATAGAAGAGTCTTTCCACCACAATCCCAATTCAAATAGTGTTGAAGCTTCAGGGCTGTTTGCAGGACCGGCTGGCAAAAGGTGAGATTCCCCTCAACCTTTTGCATGGAGCCCTCCCAAGGGACCTGTGGGTCTTATGATAAAAGGGAAAACCCTTTCTCCAAAAGTAGATGCACACTGAATCAGTGCTGTTAGTCTGCTACAAAAAGCCACAGTGCTGAATAACCAGGTACCGCACCCCAAAGCACACTTTTTATGATCCTTATCTCTGGCAGGTTTGATGGGTTCAGACTTTTCCTGCATGTCTATCAACAGCCCCAGATTCAGGTCATGGCAGAAATTCAGACTGCCACTGAATTCCTTGGGTTTGATTGTAGGAAGCGCATGGCTGTTTTTCCTCTCAGTGTGGATGCCTGGATAGGAAGATATGGGTGAAGACCATGTTCTGACACAGGATTGCTTCATAGCACCCTCTACGATACAAAAATAATTCTGGATGCCGTTAAAGTAGCAAAGTTTTGAGAGCCCTGTTTTCTGCTGCTTCACACATCATGCACTACTCTGAAGACAGCAGCTGGTGAGGCAGAGGATGCAGTGCAGATCCCCTTCACATCAGCACTGATGTGCCTGAGAACATGGGACAAGCTGTCAATCCAGCATCACTGCCTCCAGAGGTATCTCCATACCAACCCCAGGCTGTTCTGCCAAGAGGAGATAACCTTATCTCGTGCCATGAGGAAGGTACCTTTTCCAGATAGGAAACATTAATAGATGTTATTCTCCCAACAGTACTATGTCAAGACATGCCACGTATTTACATCAAGGCTGTTCCTACAAGGAGAGCTGAACAGTTTCACAAAGATGCCTGGCCCACAATGCACTCCACCCCAAGCCCACAACCCTGCTGTACAGCCATTTCCACAGCACAGAAGTTTGGTACCCTGCTTCCTCAGTGAATCCATGCAGATGTTTCCATCTGTGCTAGCTATCCAGACTTCCTAGGTGTGAAATGAAAAGAAACAGGCACGTCTTGGACACTTCATCCTAATGAAAACACCCAAACAGACACTTCTAGGATCGTCTCCCAAAAAAAGGGACCAGATTTATCAAGGACAGGTTATGTTTTCTGTCAAATTATGTTTTGTTATTTAACCTGATAAATTAAATTTATTATCTAAATTACCTGAACTGGTTTATATCTCATGTGATTTTGCTTGTAATGGGAACAAAAAATCTTTTCTCCTCCCCGATACTGCTCTCCAGGTGCAGTTTTTTTTCATAAAACTAAGTGCTTAGCATCTCCCAGAAACCCTGGACACACTAAGCTCCCCTATAATCAGCCCCTCTGGGAATCATTGCCCACACCATGATACAGACATCACCAGGTAAGCAAGATAAATTCCAGATTCTCCATTTCAAAGACTGATATTTCCTGTCCTCCCTGTAAGACAGCAACTCCCTGTGTGTGAAGAACCTTCACACTTCTGTGACCTTCCTGTTTCACTTAAAAAAAAAAAAAAAGCCCAAAATGAAATAGAAACCATCTCCAAGAGCACCATCACCTTTGAGGCTGATACAAGCCTGCATTGGTGAGGTATCGGATTATTCAGGCAAAGTCCCTCAGCTTTGCAAGATCTTTGCAAAGAGGACTCATACCCCGAGCACATATGGGAACATATCCCCAGACAGAAAACACATCTGCTGTGTCCCTGGACTGAAGGATGTAAGTTGGTCAGGAAGGGCTGGAGCCCTGCATGTTTAAAATCAGCAGTGACTACAAGCTAGTGACCCTTTTCGGGCTACAGGGCTGGAAAAATTAATGCACTTTTATACATAACACCTGCAAACTTTCATGACAAAGTAGGACTCCTCTGCACAGCTGACCTGGATGACGGCTTTCCAGCACAACGAGATGCATCAAACTTTTATACATAACACCTGCAAACTTTCATGACAAAGTAGGACTCCTCTGCACAGCTGACCTGGATGATGGCTGTCCAGCATCAAACTTTTGTCTGGTTCTGAGCTGCAGCAGAAGCAGCATCAGCACCTGCAGGCAGGTCACCCACACTGACTTGACTTCCACACAGCCACATTCACCTACATTTCCAGGTGACACCATACACTCCTCGCCCTGAGAGAGCAGCGGGGGCCCCTCGCATCTCTTTGTTAGTTGCCTCTTCAGTAATGGAATGGGAAGTCTTTATGGTTGAACACAAAGTTCTTCAGAAGTCAGTTTTAATGGAACAGAAGTAACTGTATATATGGCCGCATGCAGAAAGCCCCAAATGAAATAATTCTGGCAGTGTCCACTTATAAGCAGACTCCAGCTGTGAGTTTTCAGGGTTGTTTGACATGTACTTCATTGGATTAGTCAGTGTGCTTGAAATCAAGAATTCTTCCCTTTCTGCTGTGATCCCACTCTCTTTTGCTGCATTTCTGACTTCATCTAATAAGCTACTTTGACAGATCACAAGCTGGCTTTCTCCCATCAAACCTTGGGTTTCTATATTGGAACATAACCTTAGGCTTCCTCTAGTTTTCCGACCTGAATTACTGTTAAATGGAAAAGTAAATGTCAATACACAGGTGAAAGACCCCAAAAAATCCCTGGTATGTCAGAGAAGCCACAGAAAACAGCCAAACAGCTGTTCAGTTCCAGCCCATCGATTCATCAACACTCCGGTAACAAACAATCACGTTAAATGACATTATGGTTTATGACTCGGGATTTGGAAGTTGATGAGAAATTTCTACAGTTGATTCATGCTTCCTGAGACGCCTAACTAGCATTTCAATTGCACTATTTTACTACATTACATGAATAATTTTCTTCTTTGTTACATAAGTGTCTAGATCCAAATTATCAGAAGTGATTTGAATCATATGAGTGGGAGGGGTTATTTCCAAAAGAAACACATACTTTCAGATTATACCATCTAATAATACTCTCCTGGTGCTTTACAAACAGCTAATTACCTTCTTAAACACCACATGCTCACACTTATTCCTGAAATCAGCTCTTTAGGGAACTGCCTAGCCCCTTGCAGGCATCTTGTTTCACATCCCTCAAGTACAGTGTGATATGGGGGTTGCTTATAGACAGCCACAGTCAGCACCACACTTCTTAAAATCACAGCCCCAAGGACAGGTCCTGAAAGTCCCCAAGGCAAAGGACAGGGACAGCAGCAGCAGCTCTGTGTATTCAAAGGACAGAGAGGTTTGGGGAGGCTGGGAGGGAAGAAAAACAGCTGTCCTTTGGATTTAAAACCTGTACAGTATTTCCCAGATCTCAGCTTCTGAGCTGAGACCACAGACCATGCTAGTTTCATTGATGGACAATTTCAGGATGTCTCAATCAAATACATCCAAGCCCTGAGATGGCAACACCACTAAACATCCCCGAACTGACTTAAAACAGGGCAGATGAGACCCTGAGAGGTACACACCTGCAGTACAAGGAGACAACAGAGCTCCAGGCTCAGGAAGGTCTGAGCGCCTAAGGCAGCTCAGCTGTAACCCTTACGAGTTGTGGCCACCTCGGTTGCAATGTAGACAAATCCTTCAACTACTTGCAATCCAACTATTTACAACTCTTCTCACTTACCACATGATTTCCATCAGCTACAAAAATTAATCAGCTCTTATTCTAGATGCACACATCGTGGCACAAAGCTGTTGAACACCTGTACCAGCACTGGGAGCTCCGAGAAATTTCCTGCTGCAGTGACATACCCCTGCTCCAAACAAGTAAACACACAACAAATTCGGTTTGGTTTGTTTGTTTTTAAACAAGACAAGCTGTTGTCGTTCTGGCACACAGCTCTGGCAGCACAAGCAAAAAGGCAAAGTCTTCAGCTGACCGGCTAAGACACTTGAGCTTCACAGGAATTCCCTAAAAAAAGGAACTGCTATTTGCCAACTGAAATATTTTCATTCTCCACATTAGGCTGAATCTAATTACACTGTTTCCTTACAATTGCATAGTACTAAGAGCTCCTTTAAGTAAAAACTTAATGACTTTCCCACTGCAATGCCCGCCTCAGAGCCCTTCACGTCGCTGACAGGATGATTTGTTTGAAGAGCAGGTTGACATCTAACAAAACTTAATTCAAGATTTCCACATGATACAGATTTTTATTACGTTCCCGTGCTCAATCACCAAAATAACCTACACAGAGTAGTACACATATTCACCACCGCACTAGCTCTGATCCCTTAAAACAAAAACAAATAAAAAATATTTTAAAAGGAGAAGACGAGGACACCGTGAAGTAGCGTGGCTGTACTTTGTTCAAGCCCAAAATGCATCTCTGCTGCTGGACCTTGCATAGAGTGAGTGCAACCTGTACTCTGGCATGACCCCAGCTCGGCTGCCCAAGAAGCAGAGGAGGGTGTGCTTAATTCTGAACTACAGGCTCGGACCACTACCATCAGAACAAGTACTACTAAAAAGATAATTATTCTTTTTTTTTCTTCCTTCCTCTCACTCCCTCCCCCCAACGTTTTGAAAGCCAGGGTATATTCTTTTTCTACTGTTTGCGAGAGGTTTTGCCCTTCCCCGAAGTGAGCTGCCCTCCTGGCCGAAACCCGCGCACTCCAAGGTGGGTCCCAGCCGGCAAAGCCCCGACCCCGTCGCGCCGCACCGGGGAGCGCCCGCCCGTCCGTGCACACTGCCCGGCCAGGGGTGTCGGCGGGACGGACGGACGGACGGACGGGCTCCGCGCAGCCCAGGACTCCCTCCCTGTTTCCCTCACTCACCCAGGTTGACGAAGCTCATCACCATGTCGGCGTCGTTGAGGAAGGCGCTGTCCTGCGGGCTGGGCAGCGGCGGGGCAGGGGTCGGCGGGCGGCCCCCGCTCTCCGCGCCCGCGCTGCCCTCCGCGCCCTCGGCCAGGGAGTGGTAGAGGTCCAGCATGAAGCGCGGTGCCGCCCTCAGCCGTCCCGGCGGCGGGGCCGGCGGCTCCCGCGGCAGCGGCCGGGGGCGGTGGGGCAGCCCCAGCACCGAGAGGATCTCCCGCTGCATCTCCCGCTTCTCGTGCGACTTCAGCCGCCGGTAGAGGAAGCCCGAGCCGGCGGCGGCGGGCGGCGGCTCCCCGCCCTCGGCGGGCAGCGCGGGCTCGGCGGGGCGGCAGGCTCCGCTCAGCAGCGCCCAGCAGCAGCACAGCCAGGCCAGCCGGCGCGGCATGGCGCTCCGCCGCCGCTCAGGTGCGGCGGGGCCGCCCCCGGCCCGCTCCGGCCGCTCAGCTCGCCATGCCCCTGCCCGGGGGATCCGCGCCGGGCCGCGGGGGCTGCGGACGGAGGGAGAAGGAGCAGCGTGAAGAGCAGCAAACTTTTCTCGCTGCCAGGGAGCGAGCGAAGGAGAGAGCGAGCGAGCGGCTCCTGCGGCTGCAGCCCCGGTCCCCGCGGGCTGGCCGGAGCGCGGCCGCTGACAGCGAAGGCAAATGAGCAGCGCGCCCGCCTCCCGGCGGGGCGGGCGGCCGCTCCTCCGGGGCGGGGAGCGGGCGCAGGTAGCGCGGCCCCGCGGGGGCGGGCGGGGCGCTGGAGCAGGAGCAGGAGCAGGTTGAGAAGCGCCGGCCCCGTCGGGTGTCGCGGGCTCGCTGCGCTGGAGCGGCGCTCCGCCGAGCTGCGGCTCCTGCCGCCTCTGCGGCTGGACTCTGCTGGCTTGTTAAAGGAAGGGTTTCGGCCACCCTTCCTGCCCCCAGCGGGTGTTGGCTATTTGTCCTGAAAATAGGTGGAGTTTTCTAAATCTGAATAAGCGTTGGGGTTTATTTTAGCAGGTTACGACATACTACACAGCTTTTTAGCCCTTTTTTTTTCCCCTGGAGTATCTTGGAGAACTGAACATGAAACTGTGGTACATGGCTGAGACTACCCAGGTATCCCTGATTGATGGAATACCGGTCTGCATCCTGTGCAGCAGGCTATACTGCCAGAAAAGAACATACCCCCTCCTACAGTAATGCTGCAGCTCTGATTTCATCACTGTCATCAAAGAGTGAAAAAAAAAAATCCCAAACATCATCTAACACTCCAATAACAGCAGTTTGGTTGAGTGAGAGGCAGCTCTTCCATACCCTGATCTCTGACTTCATGGATCTTGCTTGGACTGGATGAGTAAAGCCAGTCTAGTCTCACTGAAATCAGTGCAATTGCTCTGGGTTTGAACTGGGATAATTTCATAGGAGTTGGCCAGAGAATAATATCTGGACCATTTGAAGTCACTGGCAAAATTTCCATTAACTTTATTAGAATCAGAATCTGGCAATAAGCTCATATTCAGCTTCCCAGAGACACAGCTGAGAATATTCAGGACAGAATACAGTATTTTCAGAAGTGGAGGCTACACTGAGCCCTCACGTCTCTGAAAGCAAGGTTACAGATGTGTGCTTTAACTGCACCAGTCAAAGAACCCTGTAATGCTGGATACTTAAAACTTGTTTTGATAGGGAAAAGGGCACCAATTAGGAGATTTGAGCATAGCAGTCATGAGAGTGAGAGGGACTGCAAGTTGCTTTTACAACTTTTTCTTCCCATGATTGTGAAGACACTCAAAATCTGAAAATGGGGATGCATGTGACAGCGCAGACCCAACATGTTCCTTTTAGTGTGGTGGATCCCAGTACCTTCATGAAAGAGGTCTCTGTTTCCCAGGAAGGACTCAAGAAGGGAATGTCCAGGGAAAGTTTTGTACTGCTGGTTCATTTATTCACTTTTCTCAACACAGAGCAGTAGGGCTGCTTTTATTAGATGAGACTACGGCTCACTCCCAGACAGGTGGTGAGCAACACACCTTCCCTCTGTAAGGCAGTGTGGGACCCTGCTGGGAAAACCCAGGTTCCCAGGAGTAGAGGCTGGTGCACAAGCTGTCTCCCTTGTGAGATGAGAGGGATGCAGGAAATTTTGTAACCCCTTAGGAAGGGAGTCTGGAGGTTGGGAGGAGGTGCAGGAGCCCTTAGGTGAGTGAGGGACGTTTCCTAGGCAGGTACTTTTCCCGCAGATGGTGGGGGAGGAGAGCGGCCACTTCCCACAGACATTCACTTCCCGGTCCCTGAGCTTGTTTGGGTGTAGCTCCTGTCGCTGTGTCCAGAAGAGCTTTGTAGCCTCTGCTTCCTGTTTTGACAATGAGAGAGGGAAGTGTCCCATTACACGGTTATTGCTGAATAATGAGCCCTTCCACCCGAGGTGTCCCCTGCTTCTCTTGAAGATAGAAAGAGACAGTGCACATTTAGCAATAGACAGTGCCAAACTCTGGAGCAGCTCTTGTGTATTTCTGCTCCTCTCATTCTCAAACATGTATCAAACCTGTATGGTTTTAATCTGAAATACTGATTACTGCAATAAACAGCAGCTCTTATAACAGCTGGAAGCATTTGGGCATCTGAGTTTACAGAACTCTGAGGACAGGGACACACAGCAAACCTTACAGTAGTTCCCTCTTAAGATACTTTATTCTGGAGGTAAATTCCCTCATGTAGGTGGGAAGCTAATGCCCCCCTTAAGAAGTCGCTGCACCTTATTAAGTTTAAGTGTTCCAACTTTTTTTCCAGAAGTGCTTTCCAGAGTTGTATGTTACTTATGCCTGGAAATGCCTCTTGCTTGTGGATTCAGTTCATGCTGTCAGACCTGCGAAACCTACAGCATCACTCAGCAGCTCTATGAGGCTGAAAAGGGCTAGGTCTCCTTCCAGAGGTCACATGCAGTGACCCTCTCAAATATTTCTGCCATCTGAAAGGGCAAGTTTCCCAAAAAGATTTTAGGACTTTGTATGAGAGCTGTGTACCTAATTCTCTGGAGGAATGCACAGGCTCTGTGTTCTACAGCTGCTGCAGGCTGAGACACACAAGTTCTAAGAGTTAAACATATACTTTCGAGCTAGTGGCAGGACTTTGGATTTTTCGGAGCCAAAAAGCCTTCGCAGCATCCCTGTTGTCCAAAACTCTACGGTAACATGTAACTTCATTCGACTTTTCACTGTCAGATCTTCAAAAGTGCTGCGAATCCAGGATTTTGGGTTTCGTGCAAGTCATCAGCTTTCCCTGCTCATGACGGACATCTGGTGGCAAAGTGGAGAAACCCGGAATGTCTGTTCCTCGAAGTTTCTGTCTTTGGCAAGTTAGCAATAAGACATTTCTTTTTCTTTGTCTCTCAAACAAACAAACAAAACCAAAATCAAACCAAAATAAAAGAAACAAACAAAAGAAACCAACTACCCCCAACCAAAATAAGCAACACCCCCTCTACATAATACAAAGAGTCCCAGACCAATCCTTATGTAATTTTCTGTCCTTAAGCCAAACTTTAGTCTATGTCTAATCCCACACCTGCTCAGTGCTTCATGAAGAAAGTCGTTTCTACATGACCATGAACAGAGCCTGTAACCCACATAATACTCATCCCAAGTTGCGGCATGGGGCCAGCAAGGATTAGCAACAGCAGTTAATTTCTTCTGATAGTGACAGTGTTTAGATTATATGCAATTAAAAGCTGGACTACCTGTTTCTAGTCAAAGAGGATTTACTGAATTTTCATTTGTCTACTTTTATCAAATCATTCCTTGCTCTTATTTAAGCAAATAAGGTTTCCTCATTATTGTATGCATAATTTGTGTGGAGCAGTTCAAGTCACTTGAAGCACTGAAGGGCTAAAGAGGTAGTACACTTTAGTTGGAAACCTTCAGAATGAAAAGAAACAAACAAATAAAAAACCCCAAACAAATAAAGAAACAAAAAATAGAGTTTTCATCACAATGTCTTAAAACACACTACCTCATCTGTACTCATGAGGAGAATTATGCAAAATCTCCATCAATTGTCCCAGGTACCAGGATTACACAACCCTAGCAGAATGATACACAGTAAATTAATTTTTTTTCAAGATTAATAAAATACTGTTGAATAGAGTGGAGAACTTATTATTCTAGTGATCCCTTCTCCATCTCCTGAGCACAGAAAAGACACAACTTTGCATTCACACCTTCCCTCCAGATGAGCCACTGGTTACCAAAGTGTCTGTGACAAACACAGGCTCCTATGCTTGTGGGGTCAGCAAGGACACTGCAGTAAGGGCAGCTTCGGTCCCCACACTCATTTTGCCAAACAAAGTGGGTATTTTTTTAAAGCAATGTGGAAGAGATGGAAGTAATGACATTTGCTTTCTAAAAAAAAAACCCCAAACCCTATGTTGTACAGTAATGACATAGCTGGAATGAACTATTTGCAGCGCTGTACTTGGAGAGGTTGAAAATGCAAACATGCCTCCTAATTTTAGTGTATCGGTTTCCAAAGTCTGCTTGTGCAATGAGAAAGAGTGGTTGAGTATAATCTTAGTTCAAAGATTGAAGCAGGCTAAAACCAGCATTTGCTATGAAGGCTCAATTTTTTCTTTTTGCTTGCTGAACGAACTTTCTCCACTGCAAGCAGAGGCAGTAAAAAAATAGTAACATCATCTTATTTGCACACAGCAAACCACTACTCTCTTTACTCAGAAATCTGATCTAAAAATATGTAATGGTAATTTCCCAGATCAGAACAGTTTAAAAAATGGTTATTAATATCAATTCAATAACGTGACTGGACTGCTATCCCTGCAAAAGCAAACAGTTAAAAGTGAAATAAATCCCAGTATGAGGTTCAAAAACAATTCCAACTCTGTTCCAATACTGACCACCATCTTCACCCTACCAAGGATGTACTTATGTATGAACAATTGTACCTTAAATTTTATTTGAAGTTAACAGTATCAAGGGAATCTGATCTGAAAATGCAGCAAATAAGTAAATATTAATATATTGTATCATTGATATAATTTTTCTGGGTACTTTCACGGTATTTGCTTTTACTTTCATTTTTTGTTAGTGGTATCTCAGAGAAAAAACTGAATTTCTTCTGAACAATGAAAACTAGAGAGATACCTGACTGCAAGAACCTGAATGCTGCAAAAAGAGATGACAAGAGGAGGAGAGGCACTCACTCCATCCTCTGCTGGTGTCAGCTGGTGAGCCATCAGCCAGTGTCCCTCCATGAGCATTGTCTGGCATACTGACTAGAAAAAATGAACACCAGTGGTGGTAGCTCACAGCATGAGAATGAGCTGTAAGACTCTGGTTTTAGCAAGTGGCACTTTGCAGCACTCTGCATTAGCCAGTTACTAGAATCAGTGCACAATCTCTACCTCAAGGTGGTAAGGAAAGGATCCAGCTGTATTTCCCACGTCATGGTGCTTGGGTACTCACTGTTCATCCCTCTGGCTATCCAGCTCCCTGTCAACAGAAGAGGGGGATTGAGCAGTGTGCTTTGCTGGAACAATTTCCTTCCACTTCTGCCTCGTCCTGCTGCCAGCTTTAAGCACACACATCCCTCTGTGGCTGGTGTGCTGCAGAGAGGCACCTAGAATTGCTTCCCAGGGCTGAACATCTGAGCTCACTCACCTGCAGAGGTGCACATTTCTATACAGACAACAGAAAAAGCATTGGAGATGCGAGGGCCTGGCCATCACCTTCTGCTTTGGGTCAAAAAAGAAAAAAAGAAAAAAAAAACAAGACCAATGACAATGGTTAAGGAAAGAACAGCTGTTGAAATTGCTCACAAACACTGCAGAATGGGGCTGGAAAATATCCTGGAGAGAAAAAAAAGAAAGGTTCTGAAATCTTAAAGGAACTCAGATGAGGTCTGCTCTTACCAGTGTGCAAAATATGTCTTTTCAACAACACTTTTCAATAAAATTGGGATAGACCCAAGTAGCATGGGGCCACAGTGGGGACTGCCAGATTATTAAAGTTTGAAAATACAAATGCCATTCCCAGCAGTATCCTATTGTAAAGTCCACTGTACTCAGACTGCCTTTCCCTTATCTATTTGCACACAGGGGCAAGTTTTCAAAGACAAAAGGTCCCAAACATCATCCAAAAACAAATGTCAGAGACTGTTCACAGCTTCTTTAGGCTCAGTTGCTGTTTTGTACCAGAAAACCAAGTGGTCTTACATCCATCCCACCCTGGGCTTGGTGGACATCTCCTTCCTGGGTGGGGCAGCTTCAGGAAGCCTCACAAGCAGCCTGGTGCCTTTTCCCATCCTCAGCCATCTCCAAGGCTTCCCCACTGCCACCATTACCCCTTCTTGCAGCAGAGCTGCCACCAAGGGGTTTTCTGCCTTGTGGTCTCCTCAAGTTCTGGGGAATAAAACACATTTCTTACAGTTCTTTGCCACTTACTGACATTCAGTAGACACTGCTAGCTTCCATTCACTTTTGCTTTAAAAGGCACCTCATACAGTGCCAATTCAAACATGGTATTTTAGGAAAAAGCAGGGTCCCAGAAGACACTGCACAGGGCAGCAAGTCTACAAAGGCATTTTTAGACATCAAGAACTGTAGCAGCTTAAAAAAAACTTTTAAACCCCTGTTGTGTTATAGCTGAGTCTTTTCTTTCATACACTTTTCTTTCAAACACTCCCTCATCCCCCAAAGAGAATATTTTTCATTACCTGTACTTACTGTGACAGCTAATAACATTATGGATTAGTTCCTTAAGGGAACTGATTCAGCTAATAAGAAAGAGGGCATGAATTGTTCCCAAACACCATTTAACATTTAAATTTAAGAGGTGCACATTGCAATAATAATTTTGTTAACAAGTTGGGAGAAGAGCTGAGGTAAGCAGCAGCCATATAGCAATTTTAGCTTAAAAGATGCAGCTGCAATTGTGCACTAAACAAGTTTCCATGCCAGCTCAAGATGAGGTAACTCAGAAAAAAAGAATGATCTTTTTTCTGTCTAAAGGAAATGTTTAGAGACTGATAAAAGAAATTTTATTTACAGATTTTGCCTTCTGGAGGTAGGCAGAAAACACAGAGAAAGAAACGTGGTTTCTTTAGAGGCTATTAGAATGAAGCCTTGTAAAATAAAAAGCCCCAATTTTTCTGTGTCCTTAGTGTTCTCTAAATTAATAAATTTCCTCCTTGGTGAGGCAGAAGTGATAAGCAGCTAGTAATTGCATTGCTTTTGAGAGGCTTCAAGTTTCCAGAGCAACAGCACGCCTCTAATGCAGGGCTTGTCTTTGTTGCACTGTTGGCCCAAAGAAGAGCTCAAATTTTCTGTCTCAGCCAGCTTGCACACAAGCTCTGAAGCCTCTATCCCTCCTGCTGGATGCCAGCAGCCCAGACCTTGCTGGGTCCTCAGGGGATGCAGGCTGAGAAGCCATCGCTCCTTCTCAGGGTGGGAAAAACCAGTTGGGACATGGCCACGCGGTGTCATTGGGCAGCATGGATGCTGTCTGGAGCCAGAACATCCATACAGATCAGCATGGCTGTGGGCACAGGCTCACTGGCACTGAAAAGCAGGAAAAACTTTCCCTTGCCAGACCCAGCCGCTGCAAGCTGTTCATAAGGGACTTGGGCAGCTGATCTGCTCCAGGTTCACAGAGGTCTTTGTTCCTATGTAAAAGGATGACTCACTTGGGGTGGAAAGAGTAGCCCCTAACGTATTCTTACTGTTTTCATATTTGACAAGTACAGTACTATAATAAATAATGTAAAACAATGAATAAATAATGTCAACAAGAAGATATGATTAGCTTAAAACTCAGTACCTCCAGTGTGTGGGGTGCCAGAGGTCAGACACCAGAAGCTGCAGAGTTGTGTGGACGTGGTGCTCTGCTCAGACTTTCTAGATGGATGGAGCACTGTGACCACCCTCTGTCTCACTGAGCAGGGGTAGTGGGACAGCCTCTGAAGGCACACCAGTACCTTCTCACTCTGTTCTGAAATTAAATGTTGTTAGGACTGCTCTGTGGGACTGACCTCCCACCAGACAAGGGAGAATCATGACCACAGCACTCCTCCCTCACTCTCCAGGACTGCCTGTGGTCAGGCCCAGCATCCACCCACTTCGGGAGCCACTTGAAGTGGCATTGCCTGGCCCAAGCTGAAATAATGCTCAAGACCACTGTGCTCAACCACAAGGACAGTCCTGTCCCAGGACCCAGCTTTAATGTATGGGAGCAGATGTAGTGTGACTTGTCTGGGATGCAGGCTGGATTCTTCCTGAGCATCCTTCATGGCAGCCTTAGGAAGGGCACTGCTCTTGGCCCTGGCAAGAAGCAACGTTTTGTGCTGATGTGAATTAAAAACACTATCCATTTCAAAATGCTACCTGAGGTTTGGGGCAGTTATTTGGAAACTGCTGAGCAGAGCTCCCAGTAGAAATACAGCATTTGGCTCGGGAAGGAAGCATTTCTAAACTAACTTCTGGCTTAGAGTAATTCTATTCTCTTACGACGTCTTTATTTCACTCGGCTTTGAAGAGATAGAGGAGTCAGATAATTAATTATAAAAGACAGTTAAAAAAAAAAAATAACCAATCATTCCAGAGTCTTGAAGTCCCAAGACAAAACTGATATATCAGTGACAGCATATGGGCCCTTGTTAGTGTGGAACCAAATGCCTGCATCTGATCTCCATTAGAGAAGCCTCTGTTCACTTCCCTCACCCAAAACGATAGGGAAATCCATTTAATCTTCTTCAAACCATACAACAACACTTGGTGAGTTTTGTTTCCTCCCATGTAAAATAAAATAAAGCAGTAAAATATTGTAACAGTCCATCAAGTGATGTTCCAGTTTCATTTATGTGATGTTCAGAACAGTTTGTGGCAATAAAAGGAATGGGTACTCAAATGAGGTATTATGGTCAGCAGCCTGTGGGAAGATATATTTAGTTTGAATACTAATAATAGCCTAATAGCATCAAAGCAAGATAATGGAATGTGACAGATGTTGGATGTTCTCTCTTTGCAGTGTGCCAGATGTATATTTTAAATTACTGTTTGCATGACAAAAGGGCCAAGAGGCCTCACTTTTGGATTCAAGGCCCTCTGAGGCTGGGCTCTGCAGACAAGAATGCAATCCCCTTCTCGTGGTTTAACCCCAGCCAGAAACTCAGACCCACACAGCCACTTACTCACTCTGCCCTGGTAGGATGGGGAAGAGAATCAGGAGGGTAAAAGTGAGAAAACTTGTGGGTTGAGATGAACACTATTTAACAAGCAAAGAGAAACAAAGAATTATCAGCTACTTCTTATTTTCAGGCGGGTGTTTGGTCATCTCCAAAAAAGTATGGCTGCATCATGGGTAACAGTTACTTGGGAAGACAAATTCCGTGACTCCAAATATTTCTCCCTCCTCCTCCTTTCCTGGGCTTTTATATGCTGAGCACAATGCCATATGCTCTGGGACATCCCTTTGTCAGCCGGGGTCAGTTGTCCCAGCTCTGTTACTCCACAACTTCTTGTGCACCCCCAGCCTACTTCTTGACAGGGTGAGGTTGAGAAGCAGAAAAAGTCCTGTCCCTGTACAAGCACAGCTCAGCAATAATGAGAAACATCTCTGTGTTGCTGACACTGTTTCCCGCACATACTCAAAACACAGCTCCATGCTAATTACTGTGAAAAAAGAATTATCGCACACAAAACCAGCACACTCTCTCTAAAAATAAAAATGGCAAGTTATTTTTATCGTGTATATCAATGTTTTTGCATAGCCTAGAGCATCCTTAAAGGTGGCGTTGTCAAAATATTCACATGAAACCCATTTATTTCCCTGTGCAGGTCATGCAGCAGTGAGCCTGGCTGTGCGGAGCAGTGCTGGGCAAGGTGCTGACTCCAGGCTGGCTGCCTGGACTGAGATCCAAAGCTCCTGGGGGATCACTTCATTTGGGCAGTCAGACAGTGCCACCAGCAACTGGAGGAACCCTTTCCAAGAACAAATGCATACATATACTACAGACAGTTTCTTGGACTTACATCACTGTTGGGAATGCTCTGCACAATTGAGCACTATCATTAGGAAGCTTTTTTAGTATTTGCCCTTTAGTTTTACATTTGAAGAGACAAAAAGTTATGCATAATGTCAATTGCAGGTTCATGTTATAGAAATAACTCTGAAAAGGAGTTTTGACCTCTGTGTTTTACTCCCACCAGTGATATCTGATACTCATTTCCATGTAATTTGTCTGTTGTATGAACTAAGACTGGATTTCTAAACTCAGACAAAGCCCTTCACAGACTTTCACAAATATTTATCATTGATCCATACTATGCCCTGCAATATATTTTTTGTAGACTTGATGCCATCAACAAAATTTTACAGAAGCTGTAAATTAGTAAAATATGGGATCAGTGCTATAGACTGGGAGTTTCCAGCTCACATCCTCTTCAACTTGTTGGCACTGTGAAACTGTCAGAAGGAAAATACAGAGCCCTGCTGTAAGTCTCTGTAATCTATGCAGTAAAACTTGCCTTTCCACAAAAAACTCTCCAGGCTGGAGCTGTATTAGAATTAGATGCTGAGATGAGATGATGTTGTTGGGAATTACTCCAAAGGGCCAACATGATCTTCCATACAGCTACTCTGTGATTTGTTAAATGACTGTGCTCTTTGCTCTGACATCAAAGTTCCCAGGAGCTGCAAATAGTAAGCACACAGCTACACCTTTGTCCACCATAACACCATTTGGGGCTGAATCACTCTCACACCAGAAGACAACCCCTTTAGGCCTTCAACTGCACCCATCTGAACTCCTGCCATTGTCAGAGCGCTCAGATGTTCCAGCACTTAATGAAGTCATTATTACAAACCTCTGCAGGGGAAAAAAAAAAAAAAAAACAAAAAAACCCAACATCTATTTTCATTCAGAGAACTAAGGAACAAGGAGAATGGAACATCTATTCCATGGTTAGATGGGAAAATGAGAGCTGAATCCTGTTTTTCTGGTTCCCAAACAGTTCCCTAAACATTAGCCTCTTTTTCCTCCAATAACAGATTCAAGATGTTACAGGATTTTTGACATATGGATTTGCTCCTACAGCCAAAGGTTTTTGAGCATTTGGGGTTTGATCAGCCACTGTCATCACCACGTTTCTTCAAAGAGATGTCCTGAAGCATTCTAACGAGCAGCTGCAACCCAAAACAGGGAGAAAGAGAAATGGCTCACAGATCCTCAGAGCTACTACGCAGATATGTGGTTGGGATCAAAGGGGACTGCAGATGACAAGAGCAGTGCTTAAAAGATGATCTTGAGAGTTGCATTTTCTTGCGCAAAGTTTTATATAACCACACCACTTTGTTCTCAAATATTTGAGCAGGTTAGTGACAATGAATAAACTGTAATCATTATAACATGACAACACACTGAAGCCAGTGTGGTGAAAGTGCTTTGTACTCCCAGGCATCCTCCAGTCATCATCATCTTCAATATCTGACCATAACTCAGATCCAAGAAAGTATTAGAATGAACTAGACTGCCAACAATTGAATAATTAAATACCTCCTTGATCAACTACTTCCTTTACACAGAGGCCCGTATGGTTGTTATATTACACTGTCATCATTAAAATCTTTGGCTGTGTAAGGCAGAGCGTACAACCCTCTGTGCTATGAAGTACAATCAGAGCAATCCACCACCAGAAAATGTGGATTTTTCTGTTCAAATCATATGTGAATTTAAGAAAATTCAGCTAAGATACACTAAGCAAATAATAGTAACAACTAAGGAAAACTTCCCCTGCCACCAAAGCACTTCCCAAATATCAAGGGAGCAATTTCCATAGGAGACAGACTATAGTTCTCCCCTTCTTGCTCTCAGGCAATTTTTTTATTTTTTTTTACTTTCTTAAGACATCTCAGCATGGTGTAGACTCTATGAAATTTCCTGCTAAAGATCATTAAGGTACAAATAAATATAGGTTTGGTAAGAAGCTCTGAAGTTCTCTGACAATTAGTAGATAGTGCTGTCCATTTGCTGGCGAGCGTGGTTCAATGAGAGACAGTGTGAGCTCTGGATGTCTGACCCAGTGGGAAACTCAAGGATATACAATGAGAAAGATTCATCAATTCCCAGATCCCAAATAATTTCCAGCAGTTGTTATACATCTATTTATTTCTCATCCCAGATTTCTTCCAAAAATGACATGGGCTTTACTGCTTAAAATAACAGAACTGAGTATTGCTGCACAAGTCTGGGAGACTGAGACTTTCTGCCCTCTCCTTGAGCCCTGCCTCTTCCCAGCACCCTGTTCCTCAAACTGGCCTTTGCTTCTGTAATTCCTGCCTGAGACTCCATAATCTTAAAACTCCAACCCTTCCATACCAAATTTCATACAAAGACAATGAAAGAAAATACATCAATAATTTGTTTTCATGCACTCTGCTTCCACAGGATTTCCCATATATCTCTGTTCTTCAAGGATGTCGTAAGGAAAACTCTGGGACTTGGGGTTTGCTTTGCTGGGTTATTAAAATGGCAAATGACCTTTAGTTTCAGTTGTGAATAAGCTGTCATAATCCTTTGTGCCTCACCTTTCATCAAACACATATAACAATTTTTATTTCTATTTTCATTGTCCATGCCCAACTGAAAAAAAAAAAAAACTTGACAGAATTTTAGTTCCAGGACATTTGTTAGTTGTGGCTACAATTGCTAGGCATGCCTTTAGAGGAATTTGAATTAACGGTTGATCAATTTAAATTAGCAGCAACTGCACCAATGAAACATCCCAAGCCATGGTAACACTGTAGTAAACTATGTACTTTTGAATTTTTTCCAGGGTAGAGAAAATGGGAAGAATTGCAGAAGAATAATGACATATAAGGAGTGCAAGAGCTGGAGGGACTGGATCCGGAGGGAAAACTGATTGTGGATATCACCAGAGATGCATCGGAGCTCAACAAAAAAACCCCACAGTTCAGGAAAGTAAGCTACTGAAATCACTTCTTGTCTCAAAATTGATATGTTCAAACTACAAGCTTAAAGATACTTTCAGCATTATATTCAAAGTAATTGAGTTTAACTCACTTAATAACCAATTTCCATTTGTTCCACTTTTAATGTATTTGTCCTTTTCAGCAGCATTTTGGAAACTGCAGAGTAGACCTAATGATAAACCTTTCTCATATCCCTTCCCAAACTCAGCATAACAGCATTTGAAAACGCTTTCTTTCTTTCCTTGTTGATGGCTCTGACAGATTAGAAGTCATTTTGGATTGCTATATGTCAACAAAATCCCTTGCTAACACTGACAACACATGCTCAAGATCCACTCAAATTCAGCCTCTTTGCACTTTTCACTGTACTAACAGAAGTCATTGTAAGATTTCTTAATTTTCAAGCTTAAATTTAAAAGCTGACAAAAAAAAAAAAAAAAAAAGAGTAAGGGTGGCAAATCATGAGGGCTTAGGTCTTATCCTCAAATGGGTTTGAAATCTTAAATTTTGCAAACCTAGATTACATCCAGACCAGACACTGATAAGTTTAAGAATGGGATTTACCACAAGATAGAGGCTTTAGCAATGTAAAATCTGTGTATGTGCATTTGTACATAGAAGTGGCTGCAAGCCTAAGAGCATTTTCACATACTTAGCTTGTGCCTTTTCTAGAGAAACTTTCTACAAAGTGCACTGAGATGACACAGAGGACTCCAAAGGGTTCTTTTCTCCAAAACATATCAGTTAGGAAGAAAACCTACTTTCAGTCCACCAGCACTGCCCACTTGCCTCTTTCAACAGCCCCATGCTTAGGAAAAATTTAATGAGGAAGAATGCCATTGAAATGTTCTAAACCCCCATACACATATATACATTAATATACTATTTTGGTATAGTACACAAGAAGAATCTAATTTTAGAGAAACACAATTCAGTGGATAAACAGAATGGAATGGTGGATGCAAAGATTTCTTCTGAGACTTCAGACCTGTGCCTGACCTGAAGTATTTGCAGCAAACTTGACCTTTGCAGTAATTCTGTTTACAAGTAATTTGCATGCTGATCCTGGGTTTGGTTTGACCAGTTTCCATTTTTATTAGCAGAGTTTGATTAGCTTATTGGCAACTGCTGCACTGTGTCACGTCCCAAACAACTGCCAATGCAATAAAACTCAACAGTCCCATTTAATCAGACCTGGATGGGAGAAAAAGTAACTCAATAGGACAGTAAGGACTGTTACTGCTTGTCATACAGTTAGCAGAGAGAACCCTCTTTGACTGTTCACAGCCCAGTTTAAGGTGTAATGAACTAGCAGTTAGGAAAAAAATAATTTAATTGTAAGCTGAGAAAGAAAGTGAAGATTTTCTTGCTGCCTTTCTATTGTTTCACTCTTCAGAATCAAACTGAGCTTTGAATTAATGCACAAATCTGACAAAGGACAAAACAACATTTAAATTAGCATTGATAAATGCCCAGCCAAAAGTAATTACTTATTCAACTGTGGCTCATTAAGAAACTGTTCCATTAAAGTAGAGTTAAATAATAAAGGAGATGAGAGAGTTAAGGTTAGGGGAGCTACTGTGCAAATGTGAAAATGCTTGTAAAATGCTCAGATTGGACTTTTAAAAGGCACGATTTTTCTCCCCGTTTCCAACCCACCTTAGCTCTCTCTAATATCTCCTCATTGATGAAATTAATTTTGCCATTTTTGCCTGTCTGCAGCTGGAAGGAATCAGGCAGGCTACAAGGGGTTGCAGGGAGATGGTAAAGGGAGAGGGAGAAATGGATTTCAGAGGACTTAAGCTGAGCACAACCATGGCTAGTCCAGCTGAGCTCAGAGAGCAAGAATATGTGGAGACAATGCACTTGAGCTGGGAGTGTCAGAGGGAGGTGGATATTGAGCTGCAGAAGGACCTCAGTGCCATTATAAAAAATAGGAATGCTAGAATAGGGTGACAATCTAAAACTGCTGGGTGGCACAGACTGTATTCACATAATTAGGTGTTATTCTGCATTATGGTTTTGGCTGAATACCCCAGCCCTATAATCCTGTTGCTACCATAACGAAAGACAAAAATAATTGATAGAAATCATCTCACTTAACAGCTTGGCTTGATTTCTCCTGTTATGCTCCAATTTCACATTGCAATATCTCTGCAATAATTAGACATAAATGGACAGTGTTGAGCACCAAGAATCACTAACAATTTAATAGAGAAATAACCCATGTGATCATATCCCATGGCGAGCCCACTGAGTTTTCCATTTCTGCCATCCTCATTTCAAGCAGTCTGTTCATTAATATAGCTAACTACTTGAAAGATGAATAATTATATTTTTAAGAGGGAAGAAACAGAAGTGTGACACTGTTTGCAGTGATCCATGCACACCTTTAAACAGCCCAGATACTTTGCTCAGTGGAAGTATGTTGAGGCTAGAACTCTTAGGGTAACATGAATAAAGCATCTGGAAAGCTAACTTTGAAGAAGCAAACCCTCTGTATTAGTTACATAGCTTTGTCTGTCAAAAACCAAGTGTGATCTCCAAATGAGAGGAGCTGCTACAAATTTCAGATGATACAACTGCCCTGTTTCCATTTCAACTGGAAAAGCCTACTGACCTGGCTGGCTCTAACATTACCGGAGGTGAGACCAGAAGAGATACAGTGTTGGGTCAATAGATACTGATACCTGTGAATCCAATACTGATACCTGTGTATCTAATTCAAGAGTTTGCTTTCTGAAACTGTATCTACCTGTATTGCTTTTTATGAACAGCCCATTATGAATGTGCCTCCGGCAGATTCACAGCTGATGGAAATGTAGCATGTCCCTTGATACCGTCCAAAACGATTTATAAAGAATGGATAATGGGACATATGCCAGTGAAGAGGTCAGGAGCAGTGTAAAAATCACTTGCCCAACATTCCTTGTCAGTAACAGTCTGGTTTGTCCCAGACTTCTTTGGTAAAGAGTCTTTCCAATGTCTTTTCTGAAAGCATAGGCCACTGTTTTTAGGAGCATTTGGCTCTTCAATTAGCCTTTATTTCACTGTGATGGACAGCTCTCCTGACATCTTTGCAGGAGACACAGTGGAAGGTTCTCCACCCATAAGTGTAGAAGAGTGAATTATGTCTTTTCACACACCAGACAAGCTCTGCACCCTTGCTTACCACCAACACTGCAAAAACCCCTAAAAATGTCATCTGAACAACTAGCTCAGGAGCTCTTGCTGCAAGCTTTCTCAAAATCAATGTCAAGTATTTTTCTGGGCTTCAGTCTAACTCTGAGTCCCAGGAAAACAGGACATATTCATCCTCAAAATCTTTAGGTGGCACTGCATATAGACAATGGTAATTACTTCACATTTGCAGTGGAAAGGTTCATCTAAGTGGGAAGTTTTGTGCAGAGGAAGCTTTTTTGGAGCTGAAATAAGACACAGACTACCCAAAGCTTGTAAAGCTTCTGGAAAAACTAAAGAAATTGGGGAGGGAAGGGTAGACAGAGACATGACACAAGACATGACACAGATGGCATGACACAGATTGGGAACAAAACTTTTTGTCTACAAGGCAATAGTCATGATGTTCCTACTTTGTAAGCATCATATTTGGACTGCCCAAAGCTACTAAGTTTGGGATTTTGTCTAAGTTTCCTCTGAGAATTTGCAAGAAGACACAAGGCAGTAGAAAGTAAAATCCAAGGATGTAATCAAAAAGAGCAAAAATGTAACTGAATGCCTTATAGTGAAATTAAATTTGATAAACCCTCAGCTTAAAATATAGAAGGACACCCAGTTAGAAATATGTCTTTCTGCTGACATACAGAAACATGATTTTATGAGAGAGAAAAAACCCAAGTATTTCAGAAGGCAATTTATTTATGGCTTAACAACAATTAAACCAACTATTATTAAGTTAGCTGAAATGAAAAAGAAATCACTGGCAAATTGGAAAAGAACAACCCTTAGGTCAATATGACAAATTTGTTATCCTGCGTGTGGGAAAACATCCCTTACAAAATTTGAACTTCACAGCTGGATGAGAACACATAAGCAAATTTAATGCAGAGCATGAACTGTTGGTTGTCACCATCCACAACAATGTACAATCAGAGCACCCTACATAAATGAGAGACAATCAGCCCCTCTCCATTTAAAGCTGCATAGAAATCTGGATTTACCATCAAAACTAGGATGTCTCGTTGTAATGCCAGGCCAAAGCTTTCTTGCAGATCTACTCAAAGCCACCGAATATTTGAAAAGGGTTAAATGGCAGATCTGAGAATCCCCTCGATCTCTCCACAGCCTCTGCCTAGCAGCATTGCATTTCCATTTGAACTACAAATGACCCTGTACACACAATCATGTAATTCATATTTATATAAACAGAGGGTACAGTATGTATAATTTGAAAGATTTCTGGGAGGGGATGCATCGTAACTAAACTCCTACTTTTCCCTTGAGGAAACAATCCCATTTGGTTTTAGTTAACTTCAAAGGACAAAAGTATTTTTCCTTCTGTGTCAATAATTTAACAGAAATTTGTCATTTCTGTCCACAAATCCAGCTTTCAGAGTTGCCCTATCTCAGTGACACACACACCCACAAGCAAGCCTGCAATGTCTCCCACACCCCCCCCACAAACACACAGAGCACAGCAACTGCAGCACAATGAAATGCTCCTGCAGCAATTTCTAGCCATGGAAATTGAGTTTAGTTTCACTGACTTGCCAGAAACCTCTCCGCACTGGGGAGTTGTATTTCCAAGCACATACCATGGGACCAGGACCTTTGGTGACATGTTGTTCCAATTTGATTGAGGTTGGGTTGCAGGCCAGGCTTTTCAAATCATAACCAGCACAGAAATTACCTCCTACAAAACACTGCAGAAAAGTGAGACTGCAGCAGCAAATTTGGGAAAGCTTCATTTGGGGGTCAATGCAGCTTTAAGCATCGATAATATTTTTTCTCCTCAGAATTTGTCCAAGAACTGTTTTGGAGGAGGCTGAAAGGACACTGTTCGCTTTCATTTGAAAATTTATGTGCTCTGATTGCCTAATTCAGAATTTGGGGGAGGAAAAAATTAAGTATGAACATTTAAAGGAACAGATTTGGATTAGAGAACATTGCATATAAATCTTAGACAATCATCGCTTTTTTTCCAACCCATTCACTGTCTTCAGCACAGAGCTAGAAAGGCATTCTTTTCAAAACAAATTAATAAAAAAGTGCAATGATGTCTATTGTCTATAATAAAGCTGCAGTTTAATTCATAGCAAGTCAAATTGTCCCAGTCTTAAACATCTGCAAATACATTAGCCAGAGATGCAGCTGTGCCTCAACAGGACCAGCCTTAGCTCTGGGTGATGCCAGGTTGATACTCCCATGGTTTCAGACCCATGGCAGTCAAAGCCTCAGCATGGTCACTGTCCATCTTCTCCAGCTGAGCCTTGCTCAGGCTCCAGGGCTAATTCCCCAAGTGTTTGCTTCTCTGCAGAAGCAGCTTGCTCACTTTGAAACTGATTTTAGGTTAGACTACAGCATTTCATAATGAATTATAATGTTTGATAGAGCTGTTAAAACATAGTAGGAAATGTTAACAGTGACAAACATGTTCTTAAGTGTATCCTAATCATGCTTTCAAGTGCTTTTGTTCAATTTAGAAATTATTTGAATTCTCAAATTCCACGGGGCTTTGGGCTGTATAAATAAGTCATATTTAGAGATATAGGGCCAGTACATGGGAGTAGTTTCTTTGACATATCATTGAGATTACACTCATTCAAACTCTCTGGAAATCTAACTCATAAAGTAGAGGTATTAAATTGGAAGCAACACTTTTAATATGGCTCATTCTGTCAGCTGTATAAAGTGTAAGCAGGAGAAAGAAAAGTACTCCATTCTTACTTACACTAAGTATTTACACCACCATGGAAGCACAAAGGTCCTTATAAAAGTATGTTATATCTAAAGACTACAGGGAAAAGTCATAGACTATTTTGAGCAGCTTGCCACATTACTCCATTTCTCACTAACAGCACGGCATGCTCAATAACATCCATTTCCTTAAGACTGTAATACATTAAATATTTGGGTAAGGGATTTTTTTTTACATCTATTAAATAGCTAGCTGGAAAACTAGTAAGAGGTAATGAAGCAAGCTCTAAACACTAATGGATATACAAAAGGGCAGAGGAGAAAGCTGCACAGGCAGTCTTAATTCCTCATTCTCATAGCCTAATAGTTCCTCTTTCCAGTCTTTATTTCAGTGCTCTCTAACCCAAGGCAGCAATGAGGGGGACAAGCCTCTTCCCTATTGTGGGTTTGCCAGATGTTCTCCACCACCTGAGGGCCTCTTTGGTTGGACAAGCATATGCCTCAGCATTTGTTACAGGAGTCATGAATCACCATTCCTAAACTTTTAAATTAACAGCGCTGCCTTCACCCCCCACAAACAGCTCTGTGCATGGAGCTAACTACAGCGCTTGTAGGAGGCTCTGCCCTGGCAGCAGCCACAACACCCCCTCCACAGGGATGGGACAAGGCATAACAAGACAAAACCTGACCCACTGCTTTGCAAGCAGACAAGTCAGAATCCATTATCTCCACAATGAAGGATGGATGATGGATGACAAAAAACACATCTCTCCAGGGAACGGTAAACCCATCCAAACTTCATTCACAGACAAATGGTGTTCTTCCTCTTTGTCAGGATCCCTATTGCTTAGCTACTTCTCCTATGGGATAAGAGTGAGAGAAGAGAGTGGGTACTTCATCTTCCCCCAGGGAAGAAAAAAATC
Organism: Passer montanus; assembly: GCF_014805655.1. NCBI lineage: Eukaryota > Metazoa > Chordata > Aves > Passeriformes > Passeridae > Passer > Passer montanus. The sequence continues at coordinate 1,770,642 of NW_024367261.1, read as the reverse complement.
TGTCCCAGGTATAGATGCATAAAGGAAAGATGAAAGAAAGAAGCCCGCATGGGCTGCTGTCTTACAGGCCATCTAAAGCCAGGTTACAAACACAGATAGAAACAACTGATTCAGTCTTTTAAAATCTTTTTTTTTAAGTGTATATATTGAGCTGAAGCATTGTCATTCTAGGTATAACATCAAGAAGAGAAGATTAAAGAGAGCTTGCTTTTCTGCACCATGACCAATGCAAAGCCATGTTGCTCGTTAATGAACAGTGTGGGATGTTCTGCTCCAGGACAGGAACTCCTGGAAACACAGTTTGTTGATTGTCAGTGAACTGGTTTTCCTGCCAATAGGTTAAGAATAAATTCACACCTTTGGGCTCTCTTGTGAGCTATTCTTAGGCATGTTGGGAAAGATGAGGATATATTTCCCTGAGACTTAATATTGAATAAGGCCCTTATATTGAAAGTGGAAAACCACATATAAACATGTTGTGCTGATTCTTTATTCTTGAGATAATCAGAACAGAGTTCAAAAACATCCTCAAGAGAAGAGAAAAATATATCAGCACATGAGTTCATTCCAGTACTGTGTCAGATCAATAAATGCATATGCAAATCTCTCATGGAATTTTGGAAGACATTAAAAAGGAGCACATCATTAACATGGTGCTGAGAGTCACCAACAGCTGTATAAACCTAAACATTGGCTTGCATTCCAAATTGAGAACGGATTTAAAGATAACCAATTTTTTTTTTTCATCTCTGAATGTCAAAAAGAAGCTGACATAAAATTAAGTTTTTATTCACATTATTTATTCACACAGCAGGAATGAGGTAAAGATCATAAGGGACATAAAAACCTGAAAAAAGGAAGGATGTGGGGGAGAAAAAGAAGAAATAAGGCATGTTCTGACCGAGTCTCCAAAAATTACTGTTTAAGAGTATCAAATCTGTTACTGTGAAAATGCCACAATAGTGTTCAAATAAAAACCTGGATGAGCAGGTTTTTTAAATTACTGTGTCTGAAGGAGGTTCTTGGGCTATAAAACCACTCACTGTGGACCAGATCTAGTAATGTGCAAATGTATGTCCTAGACAGGGCCTTAAAACTTAGGAGATTCCTAAGGCCATACAGGATCAGCAAACCACACAGTTTTAGATACACACACACATATATATATATTTTATCCATGTAATGAAATACAGTGTACGGTAACATGCAGGAAGGGAATGATTCACTTTCCAGTACTGCATCCAATGAACCATGGAATATAACATTTTTTATTTCTTGGTGGTAGCTGTCAAAATGCATTTACTTTGGGGAGATGAAGAGGGAACGCACAAAGAAGTGTAGAATAATTATGTGTTGAAAATTAAACCCAGTTGTCTGAACTGGGAAGAACAATATAATGTACCAAAGGAGGTCTAAAGTGTTTTGGCCAACAAACTTAGAGGTCATCCAAAACAACATACTTTGTAAATGAAAGGCAAAGGCAGTTTTCTGTAGTGTACTCTTTACCTCTGTTTTTGAGAGTTTAGGTCTACATTTAACACCAAAAAAAAATCATAGTTTAGTTGATTCATATTATAGGGCTGTTTCTCTTATGCCTACCCAAAAAACTGTGGGTTATGTCGAAGGATACAGAGTCAGGCCCACATTCTTTGTTCATGTGTGTTTGTATGTGCAGGACTGCAGAAAGAACAAATTCCCAACCAGGAGTGGCATGAAAAAAGGCACTTTCTGCTTCAGAACAACAGCAGTAACAGGGTTAGAAGAATTATGAAACTCTGATTTTCCAGGATGTCTGTGGAACCAGGGATTTACTGGCCAAACTTTTAATTCCCAGTTTGTGTCCTGGATAAACCCACAGGACAGACTCTCTAAGACCCAAAGGGTTTGTGCCAACCATATGGAACACCTGAATTACAGTCTGCTCTGCCAGAAATTCCTGCTAAGGAAGCCGTGGGAAAACATGATTGTCACTGTGGAGCATCCATACAAAAACCACAGCTCCCTGAAAGGTCCAGAAATTGCCAAAAGTCTCAGTGCTTCAATGACCGGTGCTGTGACAAGACCAGAGAGGTGTAGCAGGGGCTCACTGTGATTAAGCCATTGCTTCCCAAAAAGCAAATTTAGCAATTAAATAAGTTGCTTGCTCTGCTGATGGGGGAGATTCTTGCCTATCAGCAAGTTATCAGCATTGCAGTGATTTTTCTGTTAATCTGCCCCGTGTTCTTTCCTTGCACCCTGACTGATTATGCCCCGAAGAGATACTACATTCCACAAAGATGTTGAAAAGAGAACAAGCACGGAGCCAAAGCAAGCCTTGCAGTGGCTCGTGCCAAGATGAAGGGGCACCCAAAGGGAGGTGAGGCAAATGGTGTAATCTGAGCATTCTGGACCACAGGGGAGGATGGTATGCACTCCTCACAGCTGTCCATATACCACAAAATATAAAGAGAGACTGCAGGCAGGGAACAGCTATGGTCCCTGCATTTTAAGGATGGATAGACAGAATGAAAACTGAATACATTTCCACAGTCTTTTGGCAGGGTAAACCAGAATTACACCCCCTCCTAATCTGCAGCCATATTTCCTCATCACTGGGGATATATATCCTCTGTCTATGTAACCAGGCCAGACAGGAGACTAAATTCATTTTTGGGTGACTAAGGAATCATTATTTTTAGGTTCTGCAAGAACATTCAGCTGCTGACTAAACTCAGTGATAGAAATCAGAACACAAAATATACTTTAGCACCAGATTGTATGACAACACAAATTCTCCAAAACATACATGGAAAGCAGGAATTTACTTGCACAGTTTAACAGACAGAATCATTGTAATGGTCTTCAAAATTCAATGTTACAATTTTCTCATTTTAGATAGTTTCTGTGCTATATATATATTATATATATTATATATATTATATATATATTCATATATATGCCCTGAGACAATAAGCTGCAAATCACACACAAGATCCTCTTTTTCCACTTTTTTTTTTTTAATTTTTTACACTAAATTACATTGATTTTAGGGCTTGCCATAACAGTATTTTCAAACTCCTTTCTTTTATCTCTTTTCCTTCTGGATAAAAAGTGACATCGTTTTTGAATAGGCACTAACACATTAGTATTGTGATCGTGTCAAAAGTATTGTAAGATATAATAAGCAATATCCTGGAAAATGAGGGAAAAAGTGAATAGTTAAGCTCAGGAGGAAGTTTTCAAAAACTACATGACATTCCCAGTGTTTTTGTTCCAGAATGTTCAAGTTGAGGTGCATTAGAAAGGGTTTTGGTTTTGGTTTTTTGGTGTGTTAGAAATGTTTGCGGTTTTTTCTAGTTAGATGGTCAGTACTCCTTTGCATTTCATGTGTATGTGCAAGGTATCTCAGGCCACACTCACCCAGACACTGCAAAGAGTTAAAGGCTTTCTCTACCTCAATCCAAGGATGACAGCAACTGCCCCAAAGACATGCAGACAGAAGCTCTCCCTGAGCCAAAAGCTCACAATGACAGACTAGTCCAAAGCAGAAGCAGAGAAATTTTGCATTTGTTGACATCAAACTGTTTTGGGCTACCATCAGGATCCAAAACCTAAGAAAAAATTTCCCACAAAATAAAATGTAAACAAACAATCTTGTAACTTATCAAGGTAGCAACATCAGGAATACACATATTTTTGAAATTAATTTGAAGTCACTCTAAATTATAGGAGTATCTGTGTTTTTTACAAGATTTTGGGGTTAGCTAGCTTTTCAGGAAACAAAACCAGACATTGTGATTGTCACTACAGGAACCATGAGACATGGGCTAAATTCACAGAGTCAATTAGTCCATGGAGGTAAATTAAGATACTGTCTACAGATATTTGGCCCATCATAATTTTCTTGAAGTAAGGGGAGCTATGAGGGGAGCTGTTCTTCCTGAAATTCCACACTGTCTCCTCTGATATTCACGTGATGACAAACCCAAAGGCTGATGCACTAACATTTTTGTGTGTCTTTGAGAAGAAGGGTAACATAGTGAATGACCCACCTAGCCATTGTGGAAAAGCCAGTTGATGTAATATTTTTGGACTTCAACAAAGCTTTTGACACTGTCTCTCACAGGATCCTTCTGGACAAAACATCCAGCCTGCAGCTGGAAACACAACACATCATGTGATGGATGAACAAATGGCTCACGGGTCAGGCACAAAGGGTTACAGTGAATGGGGTGACATCAGACTAGTGACCTGTCACTAGTGGGGTTCCACAGGGCCCCATCCTCGGCCTTGTGCTCTTCAAAATCTCCATAAATGACTTGGATGCAGGACTGGAAGGGACACTGAGCAAGTTCATAGACGATACAAAACTGAGAGGAGTTGTTGACTCCCTTGAAGGCAGAGAGGCCCTGCAAAGAGACTGTGACAGATTAGAGATGGGCAACCCCCAACAAGGCAAAGTTGAAATTCAGCAAGGCAAAGTGCTGGATTCTCACTGGGATGGGACAGCCCTGGTTATATATAAAGATTGGTGAACGAGATGCTGGAAAGAAGTGCTCCTGAATGGGACCTGAGAGTCCTGGTCAATGGCAAATTAAATATGAGCCAGCAGTGCCCTGGCAGCCAGGAGAGTCACCTGTGTTGTGGTGTGCATCAGGCACAGCATGGCCAGGCGGGCAAGGGAGGGGATTGTCCTGCTCTGCTCCATGCTGAGGCAGCCTCACCTCGAGAGCTGGGGGCAGATTTGGGTGCCACAACACAAAAAAGACATGGAGCTATTAGAGGCCATCCAAAGGAGGATAGGAAGAACCTTGAGGGGAAGTTGTATGAGGTTTATTCAGCCTGGAGAGGAGGAGGCTGAGGCGAAAACTTGTTGCAGTCTACAACTTCTTCCCAAGGGGAAGAGGAGGGCCAGGTACCAATCTCTTAACTCCTATGACCAGTGACAGGATTCAAGGCTGAGTCTCTGATTCAAGGTGCTCTCTCCCTGATTCTCCCCCTGAGTCAGTAGAGGTTTAGGTTGGATATCAGGAGAAAGGTTTTTCACCCAGAGTGTGTGTGGGCACTGGACCAGGCTTCCCAGGGCAGTGGTCACAGCACCAAGCCTGACAGAGTTCAAGAAGTGTTTGGACAATGCTCTCAGACACATAGTGTGACCCTTGGGGTGTCCTGTGCAGGGCCAGGTGTTGGACTCAATGATCCTGGTGAGTACCTTCCCACTCAATATATTCTATGATATATATATATATTCAATGATTTACATGACAAATGTGTCCCTTGTTAGTTGTTATACTGCCACATATATGACTTCAATTCCAATAAAAATCCTAGAAAAGCTAAGATCCCAGCAGGCTGCAACCAGCAGGGTATATCTATCTGCAGTAACCAGGTAAAAAGCTAGTATACAGTTGGCTACATTTCTTTTCTGTATAAACCAAAGTAAAGACAGATTCAAGTTTTCATTTGCTTTTTCATTTGATTCACTAAATTTAGCAAAACGAACTTCACTGGAGAGCACTGGTTTGCAAAAGCCTGGCCACCTTCAAACTTAGAACTGTAATGTTAGGTTGGGTGTTTGATCAGCTACTTTCCTGAAGCAGATCTGTTTTCTCTCAAAACTGACATGAAGATAGGATTTAGACTTTTACTGTTCAGAAACACTGAGTTTCACTCATTAAATTTGTATATTTAAAGTCTGTTGAAAATTCACCATATAAAAATGAATTCCTCTGTTTTTATTCACGTTATTTCAAAAGCTAATAATCACTGTTTAATACTCTAAAGTGCAGATCTTATGAGTATGTACTGATGCATTTCTTTCATAGTATTTTAAATTACAAAAATTAAATTCAAATGCTAACTCAGTTAATTTGGGTGCACAGTATGCCTTCAATTTACTCTCTGTGCATTTACAGCAGCAATATAATCAGGTCTGAGGCTACTTTCTAAGTAAACCAGAAGACAAGAGCATACATGTAAAAACAAAGAAGTTAATATAATAATAAGGACAATTAGTTGTATGTGTGCATTTACAGCAGCAATATAATCAGGTCTGAGGCTACTTTCTAAGGCAAATCAGAAGACAAGAGCATACATGTAAAAAAAAAGAAATTAATATAATAATAAGGGCAATTAGTTGTATGTGCTGGTCCATGAAAGGTGTCATTACTAAGATTTTAACCTTAAATGTAAATAATTACCTTTGACCTAACACTGCAGGGACTTTGGTAAGCATCCTTAATACTTTAGTGGTGAGCAATAGATACAAATATCTCCTACCTAAACAACATCAGGGCACTTAGCTCCAACTAGCAATTAATAATGGCCCTCCCTGATTTGCTGTCTTTGCTTGACAAAACACAAATATTCTTTGCTATATTCTCTGAAATGGGGTGTAAGGTTGCAGTTTCCAGACCTAGGGTTTATGTATTCCCTGTCCACTATTCCTCTCCTAAATTTTCAAGCTAACAAATATAGTATGAAAAATGTAGACATTAAACAACACACACAAACACACTCTTCCCCTATTTTGGCTTTTGTATTTCATGAGCCCCAGGTTATGGCTGCACTAACAAGTGGAGCAGCCCAAAATTGTTGGGGCTGAGCACGAGATATCTGCTCTAAACACATTTCAAAGCACGTTACTTGCCTTTAGTTCTCATGTGCTCCCATGGATGGACCACTGGTTAGCAGGTGGAACACAGCCACTGGAGAGCATCTTCCAGTTCTGTGTGGTGTGGAAGCAACCTTCTAAGTTGTAGACATGAAAGCAAACCCAGTGAGAGAGGACATTCAGGACCTGGGCTTCAGAAACACGCCCCTGCTGCAAAAGTAATTTGCTATTTGAGATGCAACCTGTGTTTCATGCTCACAAATGTGAGCAGTGTGAAAAAGAAGTTGTCACCAGAGTTTTCTGCCATGTCACATGAGGAGTGCCTCTGTGCAAGGACAAAGAACACTCTCAGAAGTTGTACAGTTCCCTAATCACTGTAAATAAAAGAATTTCCAGATCAGACTCTCTATGAGAGACAATATAGGAAACCACACTGTTTTACAGTGGATGAGGCTCAGATACTGAATTTCTAATTAATGTGCTACTCCACATGTTTAAAGAGAACAAAAATAAGGCTTATTAGTTAAAAAAAATTAAAAGGTTAATTTTACTGCAAACACCAAAGAAAACCAGTATGGCATTTTGAAGTGTTTCACATAACCTCAACTTTATCGTATCATTTTCAATATTTAAGTGACTTCTAACAAAAATGTTGAGTATTTCACAACCTAAGATTTTCACATGCCCATTATCATCCAGTTATTGAAAAATATACAGGATTGAGAACTTTTTGCCTCAAATAGATGCAAACCACATTTGATCACTCATTTATGAGTCACATTTTAGGAAGGGCTAGGAGACAGTAGAAGTGTAAGAAAACCCCTCATTTGGCACCTTTATTTACTAATGCTACAAGCATTTTAGCATCTTCAGTGATGGGGAGATCAGAGGGTTGTTTTGTTCTTTTGGGTTTTTATATTGGAAAATCCAAATTTCAATTGCCTTAGGAAAAAAAAAAAAAAAAAAACAAACACAAAAAAAAAAGAAAAAAAAAAAGAAAGAAAAAATTAGTCTCACAGTGTTTCTTTAATGTTTTTTTAATTTTTTCTTGTTGTTGTTGTTGTTCCTGGAGAAATACCATTCACTGTGTGCTAAAGCCTCCCCTTGACAGCTAACTGTGTTAAAGTAAAACCAAACCATTTCTGGCAATTGCCAGATGAATGGCTCTGCCAAGGTGGAAGGCAAGGATTCAGCACTGTAAGGATCCAGCTCTCTGCCCAGCTATCCCTAAGGAAGAACTGGTTCAGTAAAAACTCCACAACAGAAAATAAGAAAGAGAAGTGGCATTCACAAATAAACACCTTTAAGTGCAGATGCAACCTAAGGATGAGAGCTGGACTGGGGCTGGACAGAAATCAACAATCTGGGGATGCAGGGCTCAAGGGCAGCTCAGCATATTTTCCTCAGTGATGATTTTCCTCATAGTGATGAAAGCCCTCAAAGCTTTAAGAGTTGTAAGGTGAAGGCTGTGAGACTTTATTCTCCTGCAACTCACTCTTTAACTCTTTTACATGGCTTATGAGAAAAGCCTGTGTTTTTACTAAGTTCTTTTGCAAAGCATTGCACTTTCTGCTTTAACTGTGATTTGTTCTTGACCAGCAGGATGATAAATTAGAGTACTCAAGTAATTGGAATTTTGTTCATTCCCAGCCAAGCACCAGCTGGGAATGAACTAGGAGAAAATTAGTGTCTACTTCAAGGCCTCAGACATGCAAACTAAGAGGACCCCCACGGCAACACTGACAGCCAGGCACAGTCCCTGCAGCTGGAGACTATGTTCTGCAGCAAGAGAGAAGCTGGAACTGGGTTTTAGCCAGACCTACCTGGCTAGAAAGCACAGAGGACCCTAATGAGCTCTCCATTGTAATTATCTGCTGATTATTCATTGTCAGAGTTGGCACCTTTTCATGAAACACATGTAGAGCAATCCACTTCAAAGTTTTGAACATGAGTAAAAACAAAACATTAGTTTCCTGAGTTTTGGCATCATTAACATTAAATGTCTTCTGGACTGCTAATTCAATAGTCATAATGCTCAGTGCTTTTCTGTGCTGCCATCTCTCTTCCTGCATAAAGTAAAAAAACATCAGCCAGAAAAAAAAGGCATTTGGGCTCATGAAGGAGTGTACCTGGGATGCTCATGATGTCTCAATACATTTACCACAATACTTCAAAATAAACACCAGAGCTGAACCTGGGATATTACTTCTTTACCCCCACAAAAGTTACTTCTTCACAAATGTGGTCCACCACAAAATATGATTTCAATTTTTCCACTATTGTGTTTCAATGAATTTTGCTCAGTTTGTATTTAAAAATCACCAAATTAGAACATAGGCTATTTCCTGGGGACTAATAAGAAGGGCCAGCTGTGAAGAATGGATGGTCTCAGGCACAGCTGGGGACCACTAATCTCCCTGCACAAAATGAAAAATACTAAACTTTTCCTTAATGCCTTAGAGAGATCTAGTGGGGTCTGCAGGCATGCACCATCTGTAGAGACTTAGTTCAAAACTCTGCATGCTTCACATTGCTTGAAAACTCTCTTGGTAGTCCCCCTTCAAAAAAACATTAACTTCTAATTAGGCAATAACTGGGATTAAATGAGAACAGAGAAAAATTAAGTTTTCTTGAGATTCAAGAACTCAAATGTACCAAGAAATGAAATCCAGGAATTAAATTCTATTCTCAGTAAAGAGCTAGCCTAAAAACCTTCTGGGGAGGGATTGTCCCGTAGTACATGTTTGAGCAGCATCTAGCAAACACAGTTCAGATTTCTAGGCACTATTGTAACACAAAACAATAAAAATAGCTGCAAGAATTTACACAGAACTACTCCAAACAACTCAAACATAATGGTGAGTACTAAAGATGAAGGTATGTTCCTTGTAAATGTTTTCACCATGTACAACAAAAAATAAAATATTTAAATAGAACCGCAGAGGGAGATGATGGTTGAAATTCAAAAGAAACCGTATGGCTGATTTGCATTCTGTTTTGTCCTACTTTCCTCAACACAGCCAGTTGCATTGACAGTAACTAAAGTTCTGTCCTTATTGCTCATTTCTGGGGGACTCCTGGACAGACTCATCTCTTTCTCTGCCTCGTACTGATACAAATGTTAATGCCAAAAACTCTTCCACTAAAGAAAGGGTAGGGAGCCCAAATGGCAGGACAGTGAAGTGGTCTGTCAATCCTGCCCAGCTATCTATTTGAACACTTGGGGATAGAAAGGATAATCGTTGTGGGAACAGGGTATTTTGTCATATATTATTATTCTGGATGGAGAGTGAGGAAAAACTGCTGGCTCTCCTTGTAAAGTTATTGTATTTTCAATTGCTCACAAGGTCTCCCAGAGCTCAGAGAGGTATTCTGTTAAACACTGAAATAAATAAAAACTGCTGTCTGATTGGCCAGACATGAATAATTTCTACTACCCCCAGATGTATCCATCTAGGATGTGCTTATTTGCATGATATGTGAACTAATTGTTTAACACTAGCCCAGAACATAGCATTGTTCACTCAGAGAAAGCTACACAATAGAAATTTATTGACTCATCACACTACTATTTTTTAGCCAATTATGTGCCAGGATTTTTCCTTCAGATACATAACAATAGCAGAAAGACGCTTCATTTCTTTGGGACTATTACTCTCCTGGGTGGCAAAATTAAAATCAGCCTCTATAAAGCACACTTGTGACAGCCTACAGCAACCCCAAATGGCACGAAGGGTGTATTTTATGCTTATACACTGTAGGCAGCGATCTGGAAAACTTCTGGGAGAGCAGAGGGAGTGTCATACAAAACCCAGTGAGGTGTGGACCAGCACAAAACCTTTTCACCACCTCTACCCCACCAAGCGCTTCCACCGCGGGACAGCAGCCATCACAAAAATACGGGGTCCAGAGTGGATGGGATGGCGACAATCGCCTCAATTATTTACTAATCAGATGCTCGGTAGAAAATTCCTTTAAAAATATTAGAACGGGCGTATTCGTTTTAGTTCTTTGGAGACAGCTGCCAGGTGGGAGGAATTATAAAGCCTTTCCCTGCGGAGGATGGGGGCGGCTGTAAAAAGGGCAAGATGGCACCAGGTCCCAGCGCGCTCTTGCCCTCCCGCCCAGTCCTGGACGAAGGAGGAGGAATTCTCTCCACCTCTGTACCCCGTTAAACAGAGCAAACCCCAGAATCTTAGCAGGAAAAGGTATGTAAAGTGTGTGCAAACACACGTGCGTGCAGCAGGTGCCGGCAGCCGCCGCATCAGCGCTCTCTGCCGGGCGCCCAGAGCCGCCGGGACCGGCCCCGGGACAGGGATGCGTGCCCGGCCCACGATGTCCCTGCCTGCCCCTGGCATCTCTGCACCGGCAGGCTGTTGCTGGCTTGTCTGACTGACAGAGGCGCTCCGAGAAGCAGCTGAGATTATAAAAAGAATACAAATACTTGCTTAGAGACAGACGGAGACACACACATCACCCCCATCACACCGTCAGGCAAATCCCAGCTCCCTGGGATACGCCGCGACACGTGCGGGGTGGAGCAGCAGATATAATAGATTATGTAATTGAGTAGATAATAAAATGTCACTGGGAAACTAAGCTGGTGAAGAGTCTGGGGCCCAAGTTTTATGAGGAGTGGCTGAGGGAGCTGGGGTTGTTCAATCTGGAGAAAAGGAGGCTCAAAAGTGACCTTATCCTCTCTCCAGCTGTGTGAAAGGAGGGTATAGTCAGGGGAGGATCAGCCTCTTCTTCCAGGTAACCAGTGACAGGACAAGAGGACACAGTCTTAACCTGCTCCAGGGAAGGTTTAGGCTGTACATTAGGAAGAGTTTCTTCACAGAAAGGGTGGTTAGACATTGGAATGGGCTGCCCAGAGACGTGGTGGAGTCACCATCCCTGAAGATGTATATGGAAAGACTGGGTCTGGCACTCAGTGCCATGGTCTAGTTGACAACGTGGTGTTGGGTCACAGGTGGACTTGATGATCTCAGAAGTCTTTTCCAACCAAGCTGACTCTACGATTCTGTGTAATAGTGATACCCTCTGGGTTAAGGCAGCACAGTTTGTCATCAAACGGATCCACTTGCACAGCTTATGAGATATGAAAAAGTGAGGTGGGACAACTTTTCATAACAGCACCTCAGTGACTGAATAGCACAGCAGCCGACAGCACTGGCAGCAACCCCCAAAAGCAGTCTAGACAGCTGTTTTGGCTTCTTTCTAAAATTTCTATCAAATATATACAGCAGGCAGCCTGTGCATTCCCTCAGAGCAGCCAGAGCTGCTACATCCACTAACCCAGGGACAATGGGTTCAGCAAGCACACAAGTGCAGTTCTATGGAAACATCTTGGGTTACCTCATGCTAAACTCGTGCTGCAGCACAGAGGCAGTGCTGTGGTTGAATTATCCATTTGGATAACCTGGAGGCTGAGCTGTCTGCACAGGATCCTGCTGCTCGGGGTTTAGTGCTTTTATGGTCCTGGCCTGACAGCCTAGGCAGATAACCTACAACTCAGCCAGCCCAGCAGGACTGTATCCACAGCTGCAGACATCACATAATAGCATGTCTCTGAAAGGGGAACTTTTATGCCTTCTACAGATATTCCACATTTGATTTTTCCAAATTCCTCTCCTTCTTAAGAGAGACCCTGTTGAAAGTACATTTCACTCCAAAAACATCCTCTTTACTTTTGGATGCTGCTAGTTTCAGTTCATATGAGCGAAGCCAACTTTGCTCTTAACTGTTGCAGAAGTTTGCAAAGTTAGTGCTTTGAGCATTTTCCTTTATGAAATCTCAAGCTTTTGCTGGTTGATGGTCTTCTTCTGGCCATTTGGGAGTATTCCTGTTTGCTTTTTCTCCATAGCTTCTTACAAGATAAAAGAAACACTTCCAAAATAAAATAAACATTGTAGGTCAAAACAGACGTATCTGAACACCATTATAAAGTGGCTCCCCAAGTCTTGTAACCCAGCTCTGGTTTGAGACATGAGTTCTTTACTCCAGTTTAGAGTAGAGTAGTGCTTTGGAGTCTGACACAGGCCTGTTGGGACTCCACATCAGCTATAGCATGGCCTTTTAGTAACACGCACTCCTTGCTTCGCATCATGCATGTGAAAATTCCCATATGTGCAGTTATCATTTTTAAAATGTGGTTTCCTGTTTGCTTTTTCATGGAATGTTCTTCCTTATAAACTCTGCAATCCATAAGCATTCTGCACAAAGTGTGGACTTAATTTGAAACACCACTTACAGGTACCACCTTTATATCTGCTGTAAAACACATGCTTCTCTTATTTTTAACCCAAGTACATTTTCAGTTCTTAATGCACCAAATACTTGTTGCAATCAGTCTGTGCCTTTCTACTCTGTCAACGTATGAAGAATGTTTTAGAAAGAAATCCTCTAGAACTCGTTGTATCTTGTTAGATTTACTTTCACCTCCTGAAGTTTTATTGAATTATTCTTGAACTTCCATTGATTCTACATTCTACTATAAACAAAACAAGAGGATGAAAGAAGGAAAGATCGTCTTTATTTCATGAAGCAGAATTTCATCCAGAATGCTAAGCTTCAGAATGGCTAAATAGTTGGTGCCATTTCCATATACACCTCTCCCTTTAACTCTTTTTGGCAGAATTTATAGTCTTCTAGAAAGGCAGTCAACAAAAAGACTGTTCTTCACACAGCTATCAATCTGGATACATCATTTGGCAAACTGCGATGCCTTTAAAATTATTTTCTGTAAGGAAACATTGTGCTCTCTCCAGAAAGAATATTTGACCAGTCACACATGTCTCCAGGTTTCCAGTAAATTAGCTGATGAGTAACAGAGGTGGTTACAGTAGCCTCTCTTTACTGCCTGTAGAAAACCTCCAACAATTTATTTGCAAGAGGCTTGGCCATAGCCCAGAGCAGAGCTCTGAAAGCAAGAAGGCAGATGCATACCTAATTTGGGCTAATACCTGTGCTTTGTGGAAGTGGTTTAAGAAAGATGTGTGCAGTCCTGTGGTATTTTAAAAGACTGTGAGCAATTTCTGAATTAGAAATTCTGAAAACAACTTTTTCTAAAAAAAATAAGGGAGGCAGAAGCTCAGCCTTTTGTTCAGGATCACTAACACTGCTGTTTTGCAATGACAGTCCAAGGTATGGTGTACTGCAGAGTGTCGTGTGATTGCCCCTCATTCCGTGGCATCATGAGAGAAAAATGCATTAGTTAAGGGTCCCCATGGCAAGGCTGTGGCTGGCTAATGTGGCTACAGAGGGAACCTGAAGGGGGTATGTTTTCTTTGCTCCTCCTTGCTATGGCTAGAAGAAATTGGAGTCTGCTCCTCAGGTACCTTCTCTTTGGGAATAGGTGAGCTGGGAAAGGGTGTGAATTTTCCCAGAGGTCCCTCTCCCACTCTGGGGCAGTACCTGGGGGTACTTTGTGTCTCCTGTCAAGACCTGCGAGTCACTCCATCATGACACAGCCCACCAAGGGATTGTTCCCCCTTGAAGCAGCCTGTCCTCACACCACATCATGGCTAAGGAGAAGTCTTGCCAGCCCCAGTAGAGGCTGTGTACATCTATTACCAGACAGAAGAAACAAACATAATACAGCTGTAGCAAAGGAAGGAGCAATGCCTGGGCCTTTTTTGAATTTTTGATATTAGCTTGGTGTAAGCTTCCTCTACCAGACTAAAACTATGAGCCATGCAGAAACCCAAAGATGCAATAATTTTAAAAATTTTGACAATTATTTGCCAGTGAGGTTATGCTGTCAGTAAAGCGTAGAGTCCAGACTGCAGAGGCAGTGGCAGATGCCAAAACAGAAGTTCTTTGGCAACAAGAGATTAAACTCTGATGTTGCCCCAAATCACCCCTCTAGTCCCCCCTCTGCTGAGACTGACAATTACTGCAACAATTAAGAGACTAATTAACAATTAAGAGACTGCAATAGCTCAGTATAAGATTTTGTACCGATTACTTTTTTCCTTTGTCAAATACACTAATAAAACAAACTATATCAGTTCATTAATAGATCACCTATAGGCAGAAGAATCTACATACGCAAAGCACCCTTTCCTTTGTCATCTTGAAGATCAGAACAGCAGACAAAGAGTTTGACAGTTTTTTGCTTGAGTGCTTTACCTCAGAAGGGTTTGTCTGACAAACTTAAAGGCTAGTTACAAACAATAAATTACAAACTTCAAGGCCTATTAGCTTGCTGGCCATGTACCTTGTTGCCTTTGTCCCTTGTCTCTCCAGGATCCCATTAGAAGAAAAAATCATTAGAAAATAACATTTGAAATTACTCTCAATGTCCTTAATGCGATGCATTCTATTTTTCTCCGCACCATATTTCAACCACATGTCTCAAGTTTCTGTTTCCTAAACTACTCTGTCAAGCTCCCCCCAAGCATGTTTATAGGCCACGTTTTAAAAAGAAACACATTTTAAATTATGGGTCGTATGACTAGAATTTGAGGAAGCATCTGCAGTTTGCTTTTGTAAATGTTCTGTGGTGAGGTAAAGAATTATTTTTTTCAAGCTTTACAGAAAAAAAGTTCTCTTCTTCAAAATGTTTTCTGGGAAGAGTTTCTTTCATTTGATAATGCTTTTGATTAGAGAATGAATATCTAAAATATTTGTGTGGGAGAGGCAGGAAAACATCAATTTTTTAGCATAATTTTATGCATCAGTAGAATTAGGAAAAACACAGCTATTCTCCCTAGCTTTATGGCTCCTTATCACTCACATATTCCTCATTTCAGGGGAAATATTTGGTTTTAAACCAAACCAGTTAAACCATAATTTGGTTTAATATCAAGATATCTATCAAAACCAAGAAACTGATGTTCCCTCCTAACGTTTCAGATGTAACTAATTTAAACTCTAAAGACTGGGAAAGTGTAATCTTCAGTTAAATTAACAGACTTATTTCTATGAGTCTTTGAGATTCCTGTCTGGATGGTTCTTTGTGGGTCCTTTTCCTTTCTTTTTGGATTTTTATCATATGTTATATCATTTATTTGGATCTTAGAAGATTAAGAAGTATGTCTAGGCTTCAACACCACGGTGACTGAGTGTCTCCTAAATTATTAAAAACAGATATAGCAACAACATGAACATCTATTTTTATGTATAGTGCAATCATTACTACTCTGACCCCAATTCAGAAAAAGATGTATAGTCTGAAAAAACTCCAAACAACATATGTCTAACTAAATATTTGTATTAAGCACATCAAAGTGGCAAGTTTCAGAGCACAACTGGAGCTAAACAAGGTGTTTCTGTGAACCATATATTTCATCATCTATTCAGACACCAGTGCCACATGAAATAGCATAGGTCATTCCTCTGAAATGACCTTTGGGTGCAGAAAAACACTCTTGGTATTGAATGAAATATAATTCAGGACCAGTTTCAAGACAGTTATACTTTGCCTTTAAATTATACATGAATATAAATTTTCTGCTTACCTAACTATTTCTTGCAGAGGTTTTATCTTTCTTCAGTGTCACTCATTCTGATAGAGGTGTATAAATGGAACTAGGAATAAATAGTCTGTTTATTCCAGCCACAGGAGCAAAACCCAGAAGAAAATTTGAGTTTTAGATTAGTGGCAAGTGAATTAAAATTATAATTTCTGAAATTGATTTCTGGTCTTCTGGAACTGTTAAAGATGAAATCATACATTGATTTATATTAGCTTACAACACCTTTGTCAGCTGCAGAAAAGGATCAGTAATCAAAGAGATGATTTCTGCAAGGAACTAATACCAAAAACTCTAAACTATACAGTAATAAAGCTACTGAGAGCCCATATAGAATTCAGTGGCTCTTGGGAACCAATTAATTCAGTTTGAAGTTGTTACACATAGCTATGAAGTTTTTGGCTTTGCAGCAGCAAAATCTGGTTGAAAACAAAGTTTAGTTTCCTTTCTGCAGTTTTCTAGTTACAAAGCCATGCACTCCATCCAAACAAAACTGCCACTGGTTTGCTAAAAGTCTGCTCCATCCAGTTTGACTCAGTTGTTTTGCCTCTGTGTTTCTAAGGAAATAATGTGCATCAGTGATTTTTCACCCTGTCTCTGGAGACCCTTATAATTCTGCAGTCATATTTTAAAGTATTTAAGAACAGCATTTCAGAAAAACATATCTATGACCAACCACCTTAAATTGAGGATTTAGGGGCTGTGGTCTTTCTGGAAAAAAACCTAGTGGCCTGCCAACAGTAAAATAAACCTCTTTTTTTTCTATGTGCCTTTTATTTGTATATATACATCCATTTTCCCATCCAGGTGCAGCAGTGAGATTCACATCTCCATTCCTGGTACATTTGCACGTTTCCCTGTCGCATCCTCTATTTGAGTCAGGTTACAGCATTTACACTTCTTACTGGGGCTGCAAATAGCTACCAAGGTTCCACCACTCACCTCTTTGACTCTGAAGCCAGCATTGGTCTGATCCCAAATTTCAGGGAGATGAACTTCACTTTCTGCCATAAAAAAAAAAAAGCAACAAACCCTCTTAGGGAGCCACTAGATGGCACTTTCAAAACAGGTTTTTGTTACACTTTCTGTCCAGCTAGTTACCCTTCTGGGTCTGATCCCAAGGTGTACTGTAAACCTTCAGATTTATTTTCCCTATTTGTTAAAAAATAAATGCTGCTCTCTGAAACTTACAGTGATTGCCCTTAGCAACAGACATATTCAAAAGGTAGAAAAGCAAACATACTTTTTCACAAAGTATGGAGTTTCTCCTCGTTTTCTCCATGCCATCATCCTCTCTGGAGCACCAGGCCATCAGTATATAACTGATGGTGTGTTTATTATGACACCCAATAGCCCTTATAACATCTATAGGGGGAGAAATAACACAAGTTCACAACAGATGAGATACATGGTATAGTGGAAGCAGCAGTCTTCTTCCTTGTTTAGAAACCATAGAAGAGCCCAGATTTTCCAGCTGTGAGACTAGAAAATCTATTGCATTTTGAGTATATTTTGTATGCCTCTTTTATCCCTTCTCAGACATCCATTCCGGAAGCAACATTGATGAAGCAACAGAGTTTTAAAAAACAGAAAATGAAAAAAAAATCTGTTTCAGGCAATAAGCTCGTCAGGGCAGGGCTGTCTGCCTCTTTATGTTTCTCTAGGTCTCAGCACCATGACAGTGTACATTAAGGTCTCCAAACTTTCCTGTAGATGACTTTATACAAAATAATTCCATCATAGAACTTCACAAGATGTTGCTAATTACTATTATACTATTAGAAGTTAAATGACTAATTCTTTTACTCTAGGGTAGAAAAGATGGAAATATTATGATTGCAACGAGGGCCACCACCTGTTTAGCCTCTTTATAAGAGGATAAGATAACCTAAGATAACCTTGCAACACCTGACAAGAAGAAATTTTTAGGTTGTATGTGGCTGTTCAGAATTCAATTCCACGAACTGAAATTTTCTAGTTTTACTTTTACTCATTGCCTACTCCTGTCTACCAACAATCTGTCAGCAGGCACTTCCAGCCCTTGAATCTTGTTAATTTTTAGAACTCTGGACACAAAATACATGAACTGACTGGGGCTTAATGATTCTGGGTGGTTTTGTTTTCATGTCACTAGAAAGACTGCTGTTATAAAAGCTGTGTGACCTCAACTCTTGAAGCATTTTTTGCAGATGGAGTAAAATGGATAATCCATGGCAGTATCTGTAGTCCAGTATGTATTTGGTTGTTTGAGATACTGGAAATGTAAAGCTCTGGGGCAAAAGTTCCCATAGTTCAGACTTCATGGTCAAAAAAGGGAAAGAGTACAGCTGTGTTTGTGAACCAGGCAAAGCTTTGTTCCACTGAGCTAGCTTTCTGGATGGCATACAGAAATCTTGTTAACTGTGCCTGTCTGCTTAATCTGCAAGGATTGGAAACTTCTCTTAGCAAGGAAGCATTTTGAGAGTCTTTCAGAGTATTTGCATTGTGCAAACATGCTGAAAGACAGGTTTTATGGAAATATATATGTCACATGAACAAACAAAAAAAAATACTTAAGAACCTCTTCAGGTGCAAAGTTGAGCAAATCAGCATCAAGAAATACCAGAATTAAGGCTGCCTATGGACCATTAATTTAGTTCTTTTGAGTCTATAAATTCTGGTAGTCTTTAATTTCATTATAATAGACTGGTGGTATTTCTTTTCATGACAACACTTTTATTGAGAATATATAACAGATTATGATGTTATTTTGTCATCAGTATCTATTTTGTCTGCTGTCATTTGCTGTATGATCCTTCCTTGTTGCACATTATTTTAATCCTTCTAAGAATTGGCTCACCAACCTTTCTAAAGTATTCGTGTTTTAAATAGCTAGGGGTTTCATAAATCATTTATTTTCATAAGATCTGGGTAAATAGAGGGTTAGTAAGACAAGAGATCTTAGAGACTGGTAATGAAGCAGAGGTTAAAAACATTCCATTTGACTGCTTAGCTGAAATTCCTACAACGTGCTTTTTGCGTATTTACCATTATAAATCAGTTTACATGGTCAGGAAGAACTCTCCTGATATTAATGTAGTAAATGAAAGAGAAACCCTTCTTTTTTTCTTGAATTCTGAGTGACCCAATAGCATCAAGACTAGAAGAAGCAAACAATTTTAATGGAGAATTATACATGTAATAATCTAATATATTTTCTCATTTTCCAACCTTTTCTTGATTTCCTAACATGCATACACGTGACAAAAGAGAGTAATGCAGACATAAAATCACATCTTCATTACACAGCCCTCACAGTAAAATTGTCATAGGAAGGCTGGTATTTTCTTTGTGAATCAGTCCCAAGGGAACTGCAGCATGATATTTTGTCTGTAAAACAGCAATTCTCTGAAATGACCTTTGGGTGAAGATACAGATTCCTTTACCCATTCAAAAAGAACCAGTTTCATTCATCAATCTGTATGTATGTATCATCCTTGTCCTTATTTCTTTTTGCCATATTTTCTGTAGTTCTAGATTCCTCAGCTACTAGGACTACTTTTGAGTTTTTATATTGGATCTTTGTTTCTTTGCCCCACGTTTCTTTGCTCAAACTTTGCCCAATTTTCCTGTGCCCACTAACTTCTCCATTCAAGGTGCCTCCTACAATCCTACCAATGACTTCCAATCTAATTCTCTAACACCAGGCTTCTTCAATCCCAACGACTCTGGCTTTGTAATGTATCTATTTGTATCGTTCCCTGGATATGTCAGTGTAAATACTCCTCTAATGTATGCATAAAAGAGAACCATGGTTTCAGGATTTTTCAGATATATCCTGCATCTTGGGACAGTTGGTCCATTGTGGCTTCTGAAGTCTTACTTTTTATTTAAACTACATTATAGGATTATTTTTATCAGAATAAGGATTCTTTAGTTCAGTGTTCTGTTCTTCAAATTCACATTTGTCATTCATTTTGATCAACTGTCCTGACTGTCCCTAAGTGTAAAGGAAACCTGAGGAGAGGAATCTCTGAACACAGAATGAGCTGGTGCCCTTGAGTCATCTCACCACTTCACATTGCTCATGAGCCTAATCCTTGGCTTTTTTACACCTTGGGTAGCCTCTGATACCAATCAAACCACAATGCCTAACTGCAAATAGAAAGTCCAAAGAGTTTAGGATGGCATTGATATGGAGAGGAATCTCTGTCAGCACATGTTTTACTTCTGCAACATTTTCATGCAGAGTTATTGATAATATTGTATATCCTTTTATTTTGGAATTTTCGCTGTGGAAGTCATCAGACTCAGAGCAATGTCTTAAAATTACTTTATCTACTCATATTCTCCATTATTATCTTCCCACCATTGTTTTTGCTGTCAAGACAGTTATTGTGCAATTTGATAATTGAATAAGACCTATGATAATTAACAAGAATAGGAGATGACAGGATAATGCAGGAAAAACAAAAGTCTAAGGAGCAAGGATTCATTCTATACAAGACACAAATTACAATGCCCAATATAATTTTTCTTTGTCCTGTCATATGATTCCCATAGGTAGAATTAAGACATCAAGTAAAATGACACAAAGAACCAAATTTTAGGGGTCTTTTTCTCTAGAAGAGTGAAAATTGGGTAGTTTGTTTGTGGTTTGGTTGTTTGTTTTTTGTTTTTTTTTTAAGAAATAACTCATGTCAGTTAGACACTAGTATAAGGGGCCAAGTTAAAAAACGCTTTCCAGACTGAATGGCTGGAAATGGCTGAGTTGCTCTGAAAATGTTCTCTCCAAACCTGTATCATATGTATTGAAATGCTCTGCTTATTCCAGCACAGAGTTTGAACAAACTACTATTAAGAAATACCACTGCATAAAGGCTATGACTAGCATGTCTCACAGAAAATGCTTTGGTGTGCAAAATTGCTTAATTGCAGATGAAAGATTATTATCTTAGCATGAAGAGCTGTGACTCACAGTCTGACTAAGCACAGTCTGAGTGAGAAACAAAAAGCAAATTCAGGGAAACTAGGTTTTATCTGCTAAGGAACAGGCTATTTTGGTTCAAGTTTTGTTTATATCATCAGATTATTGGAGGACACAAAGCTCTAAAGGTGTAGCTTGCATGTTCCAGCATATCTCCTGTTTCTTCTCTGGATTGCTCTCTTTATTCATTTCACACACTACAAAAGGAATTGTGACAACACTTTTATTGAGAATATATAACAGATTATGATGTTATTTTGTCATCAATATCTATTTTGTCTGCTGTCATTTGCTGTATGATCCTTCCTTGTTGCACATTATTTTAATCCTTCTAAGAATTGGCTCACCAACCTTTCTAAAGTATTCGTGTTTTAAATAGCTAGGGGTTTCATAAATCATTTATTTTCATAAGATCTGGGTAAATAGAGGGTTAGTAAGATAAGAGATCTTAGAGACTGGTAATGAAGCAGAGGTTAAAAACATTCCAGTTGACTGCTTAGCTGAAATTCCTACAACGTGCTTTTTGCGTATTTACCATTATAAATCAGTTTACATGGTCAGGCAGAACTCTCCTGATATTAATGTAGTAAATGAAAGAGAAACCCTTCTTTTTTTCTTGAATTCTGAGTGACCCAATAGCATCAAGACTAGAAGAAGCAAACAATTTTAATGGAGAATTATACATATAATAATCTAATATATTTTCTCATTTTCCAATCTTTTCTTGATTTCCTAACATGCATACACGTGACAAAAGAGAGTAATGCAGACATAAAATCACATCTTCATTACACAGCTCTCACAGTAAAATTGTCATAGGAAGGCTGGTATTTTCTTTGTGAATCAGTCCCAAGGGAACTGCAGCATGATATTTTGTCTGTAAAACAGCAATTCTCTGAAATGACCTTTGGGTGAAGATACAGATTCCTTTACCCATTCAAAAAGAACCAGTTTCGTTCATCAATCTGTATGTATGTATCATCCTTGTCCTTATTTCTTTTTGCCATATTTTCTGTAGTTCTAGATTCCTCAGCTACTAGGACTACTTTTGAGTTTTTATATTGGATCTTTGTTTCTTTGCCCCAGGTTTCTTTGCTCAAACTTTGCCCGATTTTCCTGTGCCTACTAACTTCTCCATTCAAGGTGCCTCCTACAATCCTACCAATGACTTCCAATCTAATTCTCTAACACCAGGCTTCTTCAATCCCAACGACTCTGGCTTTGTAATGTATCTATTTGTATCGTTCCCTGGATATGTCAGTGTAAATACTCCTCTAATGTATGCATAAAAGAGAACCATGGTTTCAGGATTTTTCAGATATATCCTGGACAGTTGGTCCATTGTGGCTTCTGAAGTCTTACTTTTTATTTAAACTACATTATAGGATTATTTTTATCAGAATAAGGATTCTTTAGTTCAGTGTTCTGTACTTACTTCAGATTCACATTTGTCATTAATTTTGATCAACTCTCCTGACTGTCCCTATGTGTAAAGGAAACCTGAGGAGAGGAACCTCTGAACACAGAATGAGCTGTTGCCCTTGAATCATCTCACCACTTCACATTGCTCATGAGCCTAACCCTTGGCTTTTTTACACCTTGGGTAGCCTCTGATACCAATCAAACCACAATGCCTAACTGCAAATAGAAAGTCCAAAATGTTTGGGATGGCATTGATATGGAGAGGAATCTCTGTCAATACGTATTTTTCTTCTGCAGCATTTTCATGCAGAGTTACTGATAGTATTGTATATCCTTTCTATTTTGGAATTTTTTCAGTGTTCTGTACTTACTTCAGATTCACATTTGTCATTAATTTTGATCAACTCTCCTGACTGTCCCTATGTGTAAAGGAAACCTGAGGAGAGGAACCTCTGAACACAGAATGAGCTGTTGCCCTTGAATCATCTCACCACTTCACATTGCTCATGAGCCTAATCCTTGGCTTTTTTACACCTTGGGTAGCCTCTGATACCAATCAAACCACAATGCCTAACTGCAAATAGAAAGTCCAAAGAGTTTAGGATGGCATTGATATGGAGAGGAATCTCTGTCAGCACATGTTTTACTTCTGCAACATTTTCATGCAGAGTTATTGATAATATTGTATATCCTTTTATTTTGGAATTTTCGCTGTGGAAGTCATCAGACTCAGAGCAATGTCTTAAAATTACTTCATCTACTCATATTCTCCATTATTATCTTCCCACCATTGTTTTTGCTATCAAGACAGTTATTGTGCAATTTGATAATTGAATAAGACCTATGATAATTAACAAGAATAGGAGATGACAGGATAATGCAGGAAAAACAAAAGTCTAAGGAGCAAGGATTCATTCTATACAAGACACAAATTACAATGCCCAATATAATTTTTCTTTGTCCTGTCATATGATTCCCATAGGTAGAATTAAGACATCAAGTAAAATGACACAAAGAACCAAATTTTAGGGGTCTTTTTCTCTAGAAGAGTGAAAATTGGGTAGTTTGTTTGTGGTTTGGTTGTTTGTTTTTTTTTTTTAAAGAAATAACTCATGTCAGTTAGACACTAGTATAAGGGGCCAAGTTAAAAAACGCTTTCCAGACTGAATGGCTGGAAATGGCTGAGTTGCTCTGAAAATGTTCTCTCCAAACCTGTATCATACGTATTGAAATGCTCTGCTTATTCCAGCACAGAGTTTGAACAAACTACTATTAAGAAATACCACTGCATAAAGGCTATGACTAGCATGTCTCACAGAAAATGCTTTGGTGTGCAAAATTGCTTAATTGCAGATGAAAGATTATTATCTTAGCATGAAGAGCTGTGACTCACAGTCTGACTAAGCACAGTCTGAGTGAGAAACAAAAAGCAAATTCAGGGAAACTAGGTTTTATCTGCTAAGGAACAGGCTATTTTGGTTCAAGTTTTGTTTATATCATCAGATTATTGGAGGACACAAAGCTCTAAAGGTGTAGCTTGCATGTTCCAGCATATCTCCTGTTTCTTCTCTGGATTGCTCTCTTTATTCATTTCACACACTACAAAAGGAATTGCCACATCCGCTCCAAGAGAAAAATTGTCCAGTAAACAACACAGAAGCAAGGGCGAGGACTTCTGACGGCAGCCTTGGCATGTGCAGTACGTCAGGCTGCTGTCAGCCGTGAGGACACCAGCGCCACATGCCACGAGGGAAGGATGGCAGGAGCCCCGCGTACCCTCGCACCCTTTGGGGCAGCGCGGCCTCTCGGCCGCTCCCGGGTTCAGCACCAGGGACAGCGACAGTGCCCGCCCCGACCCCCTGGGAACGCAGAACTCTTTGTTTGTCTACGTATGTATGGGTATATATACACACATGTTAGCAAAACACGTCAGAACAGTAAACAAAATATTTTATATTTGAAATACGTCTGGATTAAAAGCCTTCTAGGAATCTTAAAAGTCCTTTGTCATTTCAGTTATTCAGTGGGACACAGGCAATGTTCTTCTGATAGGGGTTTTTATACTTTCTTCTACAAGAAACAGTAACGAAAAAACTCAGAAATCATATATACCAGTTAAATCCCCGACCATGCTGAGGTGAAGTATGGCTGAAGGGGCAAGGTCTGAGCAGAAGAGCTAAGAGGGTCAGATATATTTGCATTTTGGAAGCATGTATTTCTCACCATTTTGAGACTTGCCATAGGCTTGTCGGAGCACAAAGATCAACAAACAACAGTTGACAAAACTCCCATGAAAAACCATTATGCCAGAGAAAGAACAGCCATGGAAAACAGAAAATATACACAGAAGTGCAGCTATGAATGGCAAATGTTTAAAGCAGAATCACCACCATGTGTGGAATTATGGAAGCATATCTGACCAGTCCCTTTAGGGTTCTGTAACTGTGATATTACCTCTGACTCGAGTACAAAGGAATAACAAAACTTGTTTTCCCTTTTTAATATAATTTACTAATTATAAGCCTTTTTATATCTCCATTCTGAATATTATCCACAAAATTCTATATAGAAGATAGTGTGACTTTTACATAATTTATCCCAGTGACAGAATCTTACAAAAAATACTTCCTGAAGTGTATCTAGGCTGTATAATTCTCTACTTATCTTTCATTCTTATGGGCATCTATTTCTATGTCATATGGCAAGCTAGTCATATTCATTTATTAAGCTAATGTTTATGGTGTGACAGTAAATTAGACACCTTATATGACTGAAAAGAACAAAAGTATCACATATTTTGCATGTGAAGAGATGGGCAAATGTGTTTATTCTTCTAACTTCCAGCTAGAAGAAGAAAACTAGAGGAGAAAAAAAGGATGCAAATAACTCATCCTGCTGTTCTGTAATCACCTCTAATTAAGGGTGGACCTACCTGCACAGTCTCCCGTGTGGGACAGACTCTTGTCCTTCCCCTGCAGTGGAAGCTAGATACAGTGATAAGTCTTGGTTTTCTAGGCAGTGACAAAGGTATGACAACATACAGGGTAGCTGATGAGCCATCAGCAAGTGAGCAGACTTGCTGACATTTGTGCCTGGGAATATTCAGGTCAGTTTTGATCAATCCAGCAGAACTTGGTGGAACTATTCAAGAACTGCTTTCATTTGGAACCATGGTCAGGGACTGCAAATGATCCAGGAAACAAAACTGCTGCAACAAAGCCTTGTCTACTCCAAGAAGTGATTCATACTGCTACCTCAGTATTGATTTTCTGTTTAACTCTCCACTCTCTAGGCAAGTAAGAAATAAACTAAAATTTAATTCACACGCTTTCCACCAGAGTCCCTGCACTGGACCCCCTTCTGCTCACCCGAGATTGGCTCCTTCATCTTTCATTTCAGCAGTTCCCACACCAATGCAAAGTGCTGAGTTTAATAGCCTGATTTAAATAAACTTCTACCAAACACCCCATTTAAAATGAATGGAAATGAAATGGAAATATTCTCATGTCCTAAGGGAGAGTACCCAGACAGATTGATAATCTGCAAGGCAAAACTGTACCTCAAAAATTATTACTGTGACACACACAACTGAGACATAACACAGATTACTATGCACTGCTAACTTTGGTGGCCTACTTGGGTAAGCATATGCTCCTCATGTATTAGAAAAGCACATATACACACACACGCATAGGTACATACAGAAAATGTAGACATACATGTATGTATCTCTTATTAGGACACACATGGCAAAAGAAAAAAATAAAATATCTTGACAAGAGATTGTACAAATCGAGTATTTGCTCCAGACAGCTGTAAACTGTTGGCCTTTTGTACCTCTAGCCCAAAAGAGGAACCTGTTACCAAATAGTTACAGGGTCAAAAATGTTATCAGCCTGGAACTAAAACTAGGAGACAGAAGGTCACTGCTTAAAGTTTTAACAAACCCTGTGTCTTTCTGACACATGAAGGTAACGGGAATTAAGTGGCTACCATTTCAGAATTTTAAGCAACTGTGCCTGAAATAATTTGTTAGAGTAAATTTTGTTCCACTTATAAAGAAAATAATTTCAGAGAACCACTGTATCATTAAAGTTGCCTGTTTTCATCACTGTGTTGATCTGTATTCATTCATGCTCAAAGGCAGCAGAGCACTTAAACATGTACATAATTTAAAACATGTCTCCAAGATGCCTAATGTCTTAATTCAAAATAATACTGGAAGTGGTTCAATGAATCAGTGCTTCCAACAAGAGACAACTCCTTTCTTCCTCCCAACCTTTTCAGAAGGAAACAAGGCCACCCCTCTTACACTTCAGAAGGACATTAAAGTAAGTGACAATCAAATAGGAGGCAAAAAAAAGCTTCAGTTAAGAAACCTGCCAAGCATAGAGAAAGTCACTTGGACTTAATGAAACAGCAGAGATGAATCCCAAAATCCATAAAGGAAGACTGATTTTGTAGAAAACAGGAATTATAAGTGAGTGATGAGGCAAATTGACCATGACACAAGATTATTTAGAGCAATAACAATTAGAGATTCTTTTTTAAATTTCAGGAGTTATTTTAAGAGATCAGGAAACACCAGAGCTGTTATAAATCAGTGTTGCTAAAGTGTGAGATAAGGCATATCAGGAGAAATAACATGCAGGAATTGCTGCGTTCCTATAGCCATCTAGAAGAAGAGTTGGTTGTTCACACAAGTCCAGTTTCCAGTGAAACTGGAATTATTAAAATTTCCTTTAAAATGTATTATCAAATATTTTCACATATAATAATTAATTGAAAGTTATCATGTCTAGTGCCTCCAGTGTCCAGTCCTATTTTCCTCAATACAAGAGAGATGTGGACATACTAGAGAGAGCTCCATAAAAAGCCAAGATGATGGAGGGTATGGAGCATCTCACATATGAGGGGACAATGGGAGAGTTGGGACCACTCAAACAGGAGTGGAGAACACTCAATGTGGGATCTCACTGATGCATTTAAATAGCTGAAGGGAGGGTGCAAAGAAGAGAGAGCCAGGCCCTTTCCTGTCGTACCCAATGACAGAAGAAGATCCAACGGGCACAAAGTGAAACTTGGCAGGTTCCCTCTTAACAGCAGGAAACAGTTTTCACTGTGAGGGTGACCAAGCCTTGTCACAGGTTTCCCAGAGAGGTTGTGGAGCCTCCATCCTTGGAGATACTCAAAAACCTAATCATGGTCCCGGGTAGCCTCCTGTAGACAAACCTGACTGATCTGGGGGTTGGACCAGATGTTGTCCAGAGATCCCTTCCAACCTCAATTACTCTGTTATTTATATCATTAAATGAATGGTAGTGATTGAGTTTAATTTGAACTTGTCTGTGTATACTGTAACAAAAGCGATTTTCATTCAGACTTCTGGATGCATTTGCCAAGTGACATACCACTAGACAGAAAAAGCAGGCACCAAAAATTTCCAAGTCACAGACCAAGAAGTCTGAAATCACATTTTACCGGAAACCATTTTCTATTATATTTTGCATCTTCTAGATGTTGAAATCTTGTCAAACTCAATTGTCATCTCTATCTCTGGATATAGATAAAACCACTGTTCAGTAAAGGTATTGGATCAAAAGCAAAGTTAAGATTTTGAACTTGACTGTTGCTTTTCACAAACTCAAAGAAAGAAAGCGTATATCTCAGCACCTTTCAAAATCAGACACCCTTCCTCTGTGTTCATAAAAGTTTCTGTGTAACTTTCTCCTGTGGACAGGAATGTCTAGTCTTGCTGCCAGTTGAACTTGGTTACTCAGATTCCTGGCCAGATTTACAGTTCCTATACACTGGGGAAAATTGTAACTCAATTCCTACTTTCAACTTAAAATTTAATGAGTGTCTTCAACAATATTATTTTTAGTAAATTATCAAAATTTAGATAGGCAAGCACAAAAATAATTCATGAAAAAAATTACTCTAATGTGTTTTTACATAATATATTTTAAAGCTTATCTTATTAAATTAAACAAAAAGAAAACAAAACAAAACCTCCAAATCCTTATTTTTAGGCACATTGTCAAAACAATAAGGGACTGTATGAGGGGTAATATTTTTTCCTGAGCTTATTCAGTTACAGAAACCATTTGGTTTCTGAGAGTTATTTCTAAAATTATTGTTAATCTCACAGTGCTTTACTGAGCTATTACACTTTTTGTAAACGATCTTCAGGTCTCACCACCAATTTTAAAAATAATTGTAATTCAGATAAATGCCTAAGCCTAGTACTTCCCATTGGCATGCACCCAAGCCCTGCTTGTTCCAGGTATTAAAACTGAGATGGCAGCAAGGTTTCCCTCTCTGGGAACCTTTCCCATTCTTGTTCCCCATCTCTGGGGGGAACACACCTGCCCCAGATAGGCAGTGGTGGCACTGGGGACAGCGATGTGTGTCCCATGCCGTCCCTGGTGGTTATGGCTTCCCAGCAGGAGCTGTTCCCTGCCTCTGTAGGGAGCAGGTGTGGCCAAAGCCCAGACCTCGGCATGTTTGGCCTCAAACATTCTGAGTATTGCTACAGGAAATGTGTGATCAGAGGAGAGGGGACCCTCAGAGGTGGGGTAGCACTCCTCTGAACCAAGTTGTCGCTCTGCCTTGAGGCTCCTGCTCACTCCACCTCCCACTTCATCTCCTAGAGGAGGTCTGTGCAAAAAACCATGCAAAAATCATGTTTACATTAGAGGTGGGCACCAAGAATAAAAGGGAGTGGATTGGGCCCCCTCGCTCTCCTCTCTTTCTCTGGTCTCACAGCCCCAGCTCCTGACCATCCACATGACAAGACCAGCCACTGGGATCTAAGGAATGGTGATATTCTTTGTTTTCTTCCTTTGCTTTGCCCAGGCAAAGCACAGCTATCATATTCTGCTCTGTGACCAGAGAATTGATGCATTGTGTTGGCAGTGACAGACTCTCTGTCATCCAGTCCCTCTAGAACCCCTGAGGTTTTCCTCTGATCTCCTTAACACCATGAAACTCTGCTTGGAAACACTTCCAAATTCATCATGGTGAAGAAAGGTGACAATACAGCAACAGCAGACACCTCATTGAATGCCTGGAAACCCATGGGAATGCTGGAGGTGGGGCCGTTCTTTCTGTGCCCTATCTCCATTGTGGTGGGGGACTTTTTCTGGGTGGGGACAAATGCAGCTTCTCCTGGGGGAAGCCTCAGCAAGGTGTCAGTTTCTCAAATAAGCCTGGTGCCAACACGTGCTGAAGGGAAAGTCATCCCACAGGCAGTGGGACAGGCCAAGCAGGACAGGACAGTCGACTCGGGATGCTGCACATCTGAAGGACACCATTGGTTTGGGGCCAATTGTTCTGACTTTATGAAATCACAGCTACCCTCCTGGTCCCAGGCACCAGCAGCACAATGCTCGCAGGACGAATCTTTGTTTTCGCTGAACCTTTCGACTCCTCAGGTTGCAGGTCATCCGAACTGCCAGGCTAGAGACAGAGGGATCGCTGTCTCTCTGCAGGGGCTGGAGGGCTGTGATCAAAAGGAACAGAACCAAGATGAACTCCTGTGTTTGCAGAGATCCCCAGAGATCCCCTCCCTTCCACCCTCCCCACTCACCACTGCAGATCTCATCCAGCTTCTCCACGCTTTGGAGGAGCCTTGCAGCCATCCCTAGGCACAAAGCTCTGTCAGCTCCTGCTCCCCGGCATGCTTCCAGCAGCCTGGCCCCTGGCCCTGCCTCCTCCCTTAACAGGGATGGCCCCAGGAAGGACCAGCAGACCAGGGGAGTGGAACTGAGCCAAGTGGCCCCAAGCCCAGCTACAGTGGTGGCACAGGGAGGGCAGAGACACTGCACACAGCAGGGACAGGGCAGTGCAGCAGCAGGAACAGGGGCCAGGCTGCCCAAAGGGCATCTCCAGGGGCTGGGGCTCACCGATGAACCTGACAGCCACCTCTCGCACAGTGGCCTGAGGGTCCTTGAGGTACGGCAGGCTCTGATGCAGGTACTCTTCAGCCCTGCTCTTGTCCTTCAGCAGCTGGAGAGAGGACAAGGGGTTGGGCATGTCACACAGCCCCCCAGTGGGCTGGGGCAGTCCCTCCTGCCAGGATTCGTCATTACCGAGAGCCCTCCCTCTCAGTGGGTGCAGGGAAGGGAAAGACCCCTTGGGGCTCTGTTCCTGAGGACAGGAACAAGGTGCAGCTCCAGGCTGTGGGCTCAGGGCTGCAGCAGGGCTGGTGGGGGCTTTGGGCACAGGGCAACTCTCACCCAGCCTGCACCCTGGGGCTTGTCCTTACCAAGCACTTGCCGATCCTACGTGTCTGCTGCGTCTCCAGCAGGTGCTTGAGCTCCTTCCACTTGAGGAGCTTGGCAGCAGCAAGGAGGGCTTCCCCAGAGGCCTGCACAACAGCCAAAGCTGTGACATAGCACCGTGGCTGCTAAAGGAGACCTCTTGGCTTTGTTCCTGAGGTGATCCTGCCTTTAGGAAGCTGGGATATGCCCTCACCAAAGCATCTAGGCGTCCCTTGAGGACAGCTCTGAGGTACAGTGATGGAGGCTCAAAGCCCTGGCCTCTGACACATGCCAGGGACAGCAAAGAAAAGTGAGGGGACACACCTATTCAGACTTTGGTGGCCGTGGGTTGCTGCCAAGCCCTGCTGGAGCAGGTAGGGCAGGTGCTGGAAATGGCCATGCTAGCTTCTCCACCCCTGCTCACACTGGTTCTGCAGGGACCTTTCCCACGGGCTGTGCCGGAGGAGCACTGCTCCCTGCCAGCAGCCCACCCCTGTCTGTGTCACTGCTCAGCCTTGAAACTTGTACCTTGGCCACACCAGGGCTCTGGTCACTCATGCGAAAGAGGAGTGGGATCAGCACACTCCTGATGTAGCTGTTCCTCCTCTTCGTGCTTCCCACCACTGACTCCAGCTGGTCTCTGAAGATGCTGATGGAGAGCTCTCGCAGCTGGCTGCACTCCTGGCAGGAAAGAAGAAAGATAAGCTTTGGAAACAGCAGCTCCCTGCCCACTGTGATGGGGTGGCTGATGTGAGGGGATATGCTCTAGGGTCAGATTCCACAGTGGGGAGAAGCAGTGCTGGGCTGCAAGGCCCAGAAGCCACAAGAGCCCAGGGGAGCAGAGCCTGCTCCGAGCACTGCTCACACAGCTGGGCTGCAGGGCAGCTCCCACTGCCCAGTGCCCATCTCAGGGTCCCACATCAGCCTTACCGAGTCAAAAAGGAGCAGGAGGTTTTCCATCAGCTGCGCAGTGATGGGGCTGTCCACGGTCTCCTCTGGGTTTTGAATTGTAGTGGGTGTGTCCATCACATTTTTAAAGAACATTAAGCTCTTTATCTTGAGGTCTGCACTGCCAACCTGCAGGACCCCCATCATATCTGGCAGGAGGACCTGCATTTTTCTTGCCTGTATGAAAGACAGTTTATTTTTTGTGACAAGATTCACACCTAGAAAACTCCTCAGGCAGCCACCAAGACCCACCATGGCAGGGAGGGTGTTTGGAGCAGCCAAGTCCCTGCCTGACACCCAGACCAGGCCAAGCCAAGCCATCACACTACCCACAGCCCCAGAGTCCAGCTGGCAATGTGGCTGTCCCCAGCACCACCCTGCTCACCATGTCACGCGTTTCTGACAGCACGTGGAGGACTCCAACCAGCAGGGAGGCTGTCACCAATCTAGAATGCCTCTGATTGCTCTCAGTGTCAGGCTTGTCACCCAAATCCTCGGATGGAAACTCTCTGGAGGGTGGCTGCAGGAGTAAGCACAGCAGTGAGACACAGTGGCTGAGCCTGCAGGCTCGTGGCAGGGGATCAAGGCCTTTTCTGGGAACTCACAGCCAAGTCAGGGATGCAGGTGCCTTCTGCAGCACAGCTGGGAATGTTGGTCATCCAGAGGAGCCGAAGCAAGTTAACAAATACCATTAATATCTTCTCCTGAATCTGGGGCTTGTAGAAGATCTGACCCCACAGCTGCAGGGCTGTGCTGCAAGGCAGAGCACTCTGTCAGCAGGGCTGCCTTGGCCACAGCATGGCCTGGGCCAGCCCCACGGGGCTGGGCGTGCCTGGGGGCCCTGCCCAGGCAGGCAGGAGGGGGATGAGGTGGTGTTCCCCAGGAGCAGCATGGTGGCTCTGGGCTGGCTCAGCCAGCTTTGGCTGCTGCAAGCCCTGACAACGCATCAGGGCTGGAAGTCTTGGTGGGATGGAGATCCCCACTCCTTGTAGGTGTCCTGCAGCATTCCTTCAGTCTGGAAGTCAGAGAGTCTCAAGGTCTCTCTCCCCACAGCAAACAAGCCCCCTGGATTTTCAGGGCCAGTACCTGTCTCCTTGTGGAGCAATGTTCAGCAGTGCTGTGACTACCTCCTCAGGGTACTTGTCAGCCACCTTCATAAGCAGGGTGTCGAAGCAGTGCCGAGTTGCTAGTTTCTGGATGTCTTGCAGGCTGTCATAGATGCAGCTCACAATCTTTTGCACCTGTAGGGAACACAGGTGAAATTGGTGCTGCCATTGAAGTGCAGCTACATCCTCAGCTGCCCTTTCCACCCCTCTCTGCTGCCTTAAGGTGGCTTCAGGTGCCTGAGACACCTGGGTTTGGGAGGGAGGGATGGAGAGAGGAGCAAGGCCTGACAGGGCTGAAAGGCAGGGCAATCCAACCACAGGCCACTTACATCTAATAGCCAGAAGTCCGGGTCTCCCATGGCTACTTCCAGAATGTGTTCTGCCACCGTCTTGTCAAAGGCAGTGGTTTCTGTCATTACCTCCATGGCCGCAAGGATGATGTGTGTCCTCTCTGAAGGTGTGAGGTACCTTTCAAAGGGCTATGCCAGGAAGGAAGGGAGCAAAGACATGTCACACCAAGCACCCTGATGGTGCTGCTTAGCTGGGTAGAGTGAGCTGTCACAGGGTGCTGGCCCTACAGAGAACCAGGGTTCACTGGTGGACAGGAGGGCTGGAGCTGCTCCTGGGACACCAGAGTGCCACCCTCAGATAGTCTCTGGTTGGGGGACAGCAAAAGCTTTCTCATCAGTGAGGTCACATCAGCTCCTGTGATTCTGAGTCCCTTTGCTCACACAAGTGCCCTGCCCATGGCACAGACAGGAGTGCCACCAAAGGAGGAGCTCATTACCTTGGTATTGCGCAGGTTGACACAACGCAGCAAGGAGGTGGTGTCACCTTCTCTATGGAGCCGTGTGTTTTTCTTTAGCCTTGACCTGCCTAAGAGCGGAGCAGACGCAGAAGTCAGTAAGAGCAGCTTTGCCAGCATTCTGGAGGGTGTCGTGCTGGGGTTCACAGACCAGCAGGGTTGAAGATGGTGAAAAGAGGGAGGAAGGAGAGCAGCAGAGAAAAGATCCTGGATGTGAGGAGAGCACTTGGGTTCAGTAGCAAATGACTGCTAGATGATACAGGTAGCATCCAGAGGGGCAGTGATAGTCAAGCAGAGAGGCAGAGCTTTGAGGAGATGTGGAGGGGAATGGGTGGAGGGGAATGGGTGGAGGGAAATGCAGTCCACCACAATGTCCCTTATAATTTTGCTCACAGATGAATTCGCTGAGGTAATGAAGAGTTCTCAAAACTGTTTTCTTTTCTCTGGAGGAAGTTTGTAAAAGGAGAAGACGTCCCAGCAGCTGTCCAAGGATTGAGACCTGGATGTCTTCATAGCAGACAGTGCAATCCTTTCTAATGAAGAAGTTCCAGTCCTGTGTGAGGGAGGCAGAAGAGCAGCAGGCTGACAGCAGGCAGTTGAAGCCCCACACCCCAGAGTGCGTCCAGGGCTGGATCCCTGGTGAGTCCAGGATTTACAGAGCTATCATCCCAGAGCAGTCAGCTGGGCAGCAGCCCTGGCAAGGGAGAGCAGCTCGACCTGTCTGGAGAGTGCCGTAGCCTTACCTTCTGTGAGGAATAATGGCACAGGAAACGGCTCAGCATTTGAATCCTCCCCAAGGCTCTTGACCACACTTCCTCTATCTCAGAATTGGTGAAGTCCAGCAGCACCTGGGCAGAGAGAAGCTGCCGGTGAGCCCCGGAGCAAACACCTGCTTCAGCAGCAGTAGGGCAACTCCAGCCTGTGTGGGACTTGCGTTATCCCTCAAGGCTTCCTCTGGCCTCGAGCAAAGCCTATAGCAAAGCTCCTGCCCCTGGGCTCCCTTGTGGGTCTGGGACAAAGGCCCTGGGCCAACCATGTGGCCATGCAGGAAGACAGGTCCACCCTCTGTGCTCCTGAAGGAGCCTGGTGACAGCCTGCTGACAACCCCTGTATCCCCATTGGAGGTGGGCATTGTCCTACAAGGCAGTGGTCTGGGGGAACAGTCACGCATGAGGGGACAAAGGCCCTGGGCCAACCACGTGGCCATGCAGGAAGACAGGTCCACCCTCTGCGCTCCTGAAGGAGCCTGGTGACAGCCTGATGACAGCCCCTGTTTCCCCATGGGAAGGGGGCCACTGTCCTGTGAGGCAGTGGTCTGGGGGAACACACGCATGAGTGGGTAACACCTCCCCTTCAGGGTGAGGAGCAGCCCTGGGATCCCCATCCTTTGCACGTGCCATACCTGCAAGATGTTCTGCAGCTCCTCGCCGATTTTGGAGACAGGAGAGCTGAGCACTATTGCCCTCAGCATGGAGTCCATGCTTCTCAGGGTCTGCAAGGAGGTCAGAGAGTGGAGGCAGTGATTCTTCACCTCATCTGAGACTGATCTTAGCTGTCAGTGTCAGGGAAGGATGCCCATGCTGCTCAGGAGAGACCTAGGAGCTGGCAGTCTGCTGTGGACAGAGCAGCCTGCAGCATTGGACATGGCTGGGCCCTAAGAAGGGATGGAAGGACTAGGGCAGGAAAGCAAAGCTGACACCCTACCCTGCCTTGGACTCTGATCATGGGGCAGCACAGCGTGGCCAGGAAGCAGCCCAGAGGGACTAGGAGCTTCCACAGCTCATCCAGAACTTACATTCTTTAGGAGGAGTTTTTGATGTCTGTTTAAATGAGAGTGTGGAGGAAGCCAGAAGACAGTTCTGAAGCATGTCTCTAGGAGGCTTCTCTTTTTTTCTTCCAGTACCACTTCCACTGTCTTGCTGAAAGAGAAAGCCTAGCTGGACACTGGGAGCAGTACCTGAGGCCTTGTGCAGAGGGATGCTGTCCTCTGGGGAAGGGTCCTTGGGAGGGATGGGCAGGTACCTCAACATTTCAATGGCTAGCATGGCCACCTGCCGCAGCTCTGTGCTCAGCTGGTACCAGGGCTCATCTTCCAGCAGCACCTGCAGAGCACAACAGAGCTGCCACCCAGCAGCTGCCAGCACCCAGTGCCACCAGACCCTAGCTCTGCCCAAGTGCTGCTCTCACAGGGTGCCTGTGCTGGGGGGCCTTGCCCTCTTCCCCTGAGTACTGCGTGTCCCCTCACCTGGATCCTCTCTACCAGGCTGTATCTGCGGCAGAAGTCAATCAGGCGCCGTGACGAGCCAAAGAACGCGGTGTTTATGCACAGTTCCATGATTTTGTAAAGAAACGTGATCTTGCATCTCACATCCTGGCGGCCAGGCTTGTTTAATAGACAAACAGAGAGCATGAGAAGGGGGGACACATGGCCAGCAGGACTGGGGCTCTGAGGGGCAGCACCATGTGGAAGCAGCAGCCCTGTCCAGCCAGAACCCTCCAGCAGCTGAGTCTCTGCCAGCAGATGCTGGAACAGTCACTGTCCAGGTGGCCACAGTTACCTGACCGAGGTTACTGGCAAGGATCTGGATAGAGTTCACAACTTCCTCTTCCTCTCTGGACATGTGTAGCCAGCTGGCATCTAAAAGAGGGGTAGAGCAGGGAGGGCTACTGAAGGTCTGGCAACAGGAGAGAGCAGAGGGAGATCTGCTCTTTGCCCAGCCCCACAAAATTTCCCCTGGCATGGCCTTCCCACGTAGCCCCTGCCTGAAGGGTTTCCAGCAGAGGAGCTGCCATGCTGGAGCATAGTGGGGAAAGTGCCAGTGCCCCAGGCTGAGGAATGTGCTGGCAGACAGATAGGAAAAGCTCAGCGTTCCACAGCATTGCTCCCTCCCACCAGCCAGCTGCCCTTCACTGCCCACACCATGAAGCAGGAGCTGGGGCCCCTCCTTGGGAGAGGCTGTGCTGGGCCCTGAGTAGCCCCAGAATTCAGGCATCACAGCTACCCTCCAGGACCCTCGCTGCCAGCATGCCGGGGAAACGTGGTCCTGGCATTGTGCAGGATGTGCTGGCAGCCCCCACCCTGCTCAGTCCAGCAGGGCCCCTTCACTCACTCACTCACTCACTCACTCACTCACTCACTCACTCACTCACTCACTCACTCACCTGTCTGCAGTGGATCCACCACAATCATCTGGCAGGGCTCTGCTGGAGAGCTGTTTTTCTGGGGAGCACCATCCTCCACCCAGGCCATCCTGAGCTGGGTAGGGTGTGCCTCCTCTGTTCTACAGGAGAAAAAATGAAAAGTGGGAAAGGGACAAGTGAGAAGATTTGGGGAAAGATCTCAGCATGACAGGGACGGCTGAGACAGCAGGGAAAGTTGGGCTATGCTTGGAAGCTCCTCACCTTGAGCTGTGGAATCTCATCCTATCCCACCATCCTGCTGGACACAGCAGCTGTACTGACCAGCTGTTCTCTAGGTGGGGTGTCACAAAGGGCCCCCACCTGCCCCTAGCACTGTTGCAGTGTTGGTAGGCATGGAACCAGCCCCTAGCTATGGGTGCTGGCAATGAAGAAAACCATGCTATGTATTTTTACATCATATATTTTTAAGTTCACCTTACTTAAAAAAAGCAATAAAACAAACAAAAAAACCCACTAAACAAAAACCCACAAAACTTTATTATTATATAGTTTAAAAAATGAAAGACTGTATAGGGGTAACATTGGGGGGGTTCTTCCTAAGCTTATTCAGACACAAAAATCCTTGAGTCTCTGAGATTTGCTTTTTTTAAACTCACAGTAGTTCACTGAACTGTTATACTTCTTGTAAACAATACTCAGCTCTTACTATTATTTTTTTCTAATAATTGCAATTTAAGTAAATGCCTAAGCCTAGTACTTCCCATTGGCATGCACTCAAGCCTTGCATATTCCAGATATTACAGCTAAGATGATAAAAACATTTCCTTCTCTAAGACGAACATATTCTTATACTGTAGGTGATCATTTAAAACTCCTCCTGAGGGCTGTAACTCCTGGTGCTAGAGGCATCTTTGTAAAAGAGCAAAAGAATTCCTCCCTAGGGAAAAAAAAAGATTTCTGCAAAAGCTGTGCAATGCAGCATTTTATTGCATCTGTATACCAAAAATACTGCAGTAGTTTGCCTACCAAAAAATGACAAACAATGTGCATTAATGAAGGTGCTAAGTCTTCCTGAAGGGTAACTGCCCTTCTCTGCAAATTATTATGCTGCCTTGGCTTAATGTATCATCACAGGATCATTGGACAGTTCTGCTTGGAGAGGTCATCTAGTCCAACTCACTCATCAAATGCAAGGCAACAGTATGAACTCAGAACTTTGAAAATCCTGAAGAGTCCACAAAGACACCATATATCTGCCATAAGATGAAAAAGGTTGTCTTTCTGTGATTGCAGAGGTCCTGATGGTCTTTGGCTGTGCCTATGACATGGATGACAGTGGGGGCCTGGACGCCAGTCTGCCTTGCTGTGAAGCCATTCCACAGCAAAGGAGAAGAGCTGTCTGGAACAGTTCAGTTACATGATATTAAATCAATTAACTTAGTTTGACAAAAGGCAAAAGTAAATAGAGAATACATCTATTTTTATTCTTTCTACTTAGTTTATTGATATTTTCAGTAGATTTCACAGATCTAAAATATTGTATGAAAATTATTTTATTTTACTTGTTTACCCATATATTTCTCCTTCCTTAAAAGTGTTACGATATATTTAAAGTTCTCTTGAGTACATTTGTTGCCCTTCCACTAACAGCCATAATTCCACATCATGGCTATCATTAATGGGAAAAAAATAATTTCAAGAGGA
The DNA here is from genome assembly GCF_014805655.1 of Passer montanus. Classification (NCBI taxonomy): domain Eukaryota; kingdom Metazoa; phylum Chordata; class Aves; order Passeriformes; family Passeridae; genus Passer; species Passer montanus. Next base: position 1,732,215 of record NW_024367261.1, on the reverse strand, counting down.
CTTCATAATGTTGCAGTGAGTACAAAGATGAAATACTTTTAAAATTGTCTTGTAGTTTGTTTCTAGACTTGTTCTTTCTGACGAATACTTCATAGTCTTTGCCTTTCAGAAGGAAAGGGAGCCCTTTTAAGATGACATGGGAGATAGAGGACAGAGATGGGGCTGACTAGCCCAAGCTACTTCTTCATGGGGAGAGCAAGGCAATGAGTATCTACAGTACAGCTGAAGAAGGGTCTGGCAGTGAGAGACCCATCTTTGAGAACATGAGAAAGGTTTTGGATGGAGCCTGGCACGAACTTGCAAGGTGAAGCCTGCTCACTGTGTGTGTGTAGCCCCTGTCAGTCCCTACAGAGCAAGGAGGGCAGGTGGGGATGGTGCCCTGGCAAGGTAAGCCCAAGACAATGCTGCTCCCTGGGTGATCATCAGGACCTTCCTGTGTATGTAGATCTCCACAGGATCTTGGCTGCCAAGAGTAAGCCTATGCATGACTTTGGTTACATGCTGCAGTAGCAGGAATTTATTACTGCATCACCCTTGGGATTACTATGATAGAAACAGAGCTGTAGCTAGTGGTCTGAGAACAGTGTTTACTTCAGGTGCAAAGGATGTGCTCACTGTAACTAGAAGTGACTGGCTCAAAAGTCTTTAAAGCTTTCATTTATCACAAAAGACTGATGAGTGTGTTCTCCTTTTTGCTTTGTTTCCTCCAAAATACATAACAAGTCTCTGTTCCATACTCAAAATGTCTCTGGAGACTGAAACTGGCAGTCATAGCATTTATCTTCCCTGTGTGGCCCCAACTTGCTACAAAAAGCCACCACTGAAACAACACAGGGCTATCCAACCAGGGAAAAGCAATATAGGATTTCATACACAAAAATGTTCGAGAAACTCACTTCCAGCTGAGATTACTTCAGACTATACCACACTCCCAAACTAAATGCACAAGATATTTCCTTGATGTTTAATTTGTCCACAAGTAGTTCTTATGCTAAAAGAACCACCACACCAGAAATCCTCTCTGTCTTATGCAGACAAATTCACAAACCTGCTGAAGTCCTTCTCTCACAAACTGGGAATTTGTTTAGTCCTATATTTGGGAAATGTTCGCTATGCTAAAGAAGGTGTCTCTGTGGATAAGCAGTCAGACTGGTCCTAGAGAGGGTGTCTCTGTGGATAAGGAGACAGACTGCACCTAGAGTGTTCAGAAAGTTTAACACTTGTCTTCCTGTTCATTTATCCTGTAGATTAATGTGCCACTGCCTGAACTTCTTGTAGATCATAACATGGCAGCAGAGGAAATCTGCTGTGAAGTTCCTGGAGTGGTGAGCTGACTGACAGCAAATAAGACATCTTTGTGGTTTCTTTTCCCTGAGGTTTTAAACAAATTAATTTGCCTAGTTTTCACTGTTGCTTTTTCCTTCACGTCTTCTTTACAGGAAGATAAGCAGGCAACTTTCTTACTTTATCAGTTTGTAAATATGGAAATTAGACATACACGTATTTTTTACAACTTAGTACACACAGGGGAAGTGTATGTCAAGTAATGCTTAGATGAACCAAGTTTATCCCATCTGTTCTTTAATTGTTTGCTTTCCTTGTTGCATGTCCCTTTACTACTAGAAAAGAATGGGAGAGAATGCTAATTTGGGATATATGGAAAATCCCCAAAGAGTGGAACAGTGCTTTTCAGAGGGCCAGGTCATGCCAGTTTGCTTGGTAAGAAGGGTAGGCATTTACATTATAAAGCAGAGCAAGCATCTAACAATGCATGAAACATTAGGGGGTTGCAAGATAGTATTACTCATTTGCTTAAAAAATTGAGTTTGTTTGAAAATATTAAAGGACTAAGGTGGAAAACTGGTCCCACTGGAATCAGTAGTCTGTTCCCTGCTCTTTCTGTAGAGCCAGAACTTCACCCTAGATCTCCAGGAGGTAAAGCCTCTCTCTTTATACCTGCAAATCAAAGTACTCCTAATTCCTCGTAATTTACCTAAGATTACAAAGAGGTGTGGTTACCCTAATTGGGATCTGTATTTCAATCCAAGTATAAATTTCAGCTCTAGAGCCACCGCAAATTTAAATTTTTAGAAGATAGACTTTTCCTACTCTCTGAATATTTTTCTTAACTCTTCATAGGCACATTAGTTTTTACCAAGAGTGATATACACTAGATTGGGAGAAGAAATCATCAATATTAAAGACAGCAAAATATTTGTATATTATATATCATTCTGTAATTCTACAATTGTAGGGAGGACAACCATGTAGTCATACCTAGGAATAGCAAATAATACTTATCTGTCAGATGTTTAAAAATGAAATAATTTTTTTATCCTCTAAATTTATTCCAGATAGAAAAGACAGTATCTTGCATTTGAACTGCATCTAACTTAAAGTGATAGGGCCCATTGATATTTCTTAGACAGCCTCTCTCTGAAACATTAGAAGGTTATTATGGTTTACATAGAGCTGCTTTCTTTTTCTATTTATTTCCCTCCCCATCAACCTGCTTTTAGACCAGCCTAGTACTTGCACATACATAAAATCATAATGTATGAGTTATTACAAAGTGCACTACCACTGGGCAACCACTGCTGTAGAACTACCTTTTACAGAAGCACTTTTTATCTTTTTTTCCCATCTTTCAGGTACCAGAATATCAGCTTGAAACTTACTTCATCTCATCAGCGATGTCCCTGCTCCAGAGTTACCAATCAATACTCACTTTATAGCTCACAGCTTGTCTCAGACCCAGCAGGCTCTGGAAGATCCTCTGGCTACTCAGACATGTGGCAAATAATCAGAATCCTTGAACAACACACATAATTACATAGCATATACCAGTTGCCATGTTCTTTTGTTCCCTTCATTAAATATTGTCCTTTTATTTTGTCAGATACCAGGTACCAGGAATTAGGCAGACCAGTTAGCTGGTCTTCAACAGTTTCAGGTTTGTGTGGCTCCAAAAGAGAGAGAAAGATATTTTAACAGAGGTTTGAAAGTTCTTACTTGTATTAAAAAGTCCACATGAATAACTGTCTACGTGAAGAAAAAGGGGTAAAGTTTGTCCTCAAGGTGGCAAAGTCAATATTTTTGCATTGCCTTGTATCTCAACTTTAATACTAAATATCAGTTATTTAATTAGTACATAACCATCTCACTCTTCTTCAAATGTCTTGTTCTCTTGCAAATGAGTATTCTCAATAGTAACATTTCAATACGAGTAGACAATTATTGTACCTTTTGAAAATGTTAGTTTTAGGACAAATTTCAGTCCAAACACCACCTCTGTGCAACTGACAATCTCTTTTACCACCTTCCACTGATTTAATCCATTGAGACACATCACTGCTCATTAAGTATCTGTATCAGCCACTGGGACAGGCAGCTGGTGTGGCTTACAGCCAGCAGCAGCCAGTCCTAAATCCACATCATTCCTGAGCAGATACACCTTTTCTGCACCTCTTTTTTTGTGTGTTTTTCTTGCAATTGTTGTTGTTGGTTTGGCTTTTTGGTGACAAGGGAGTTGTTAATGCATTGGTTTCCAGCAGCATCTCATCTCTGTTCAGGCTGTATAAGGAAAGTCAGCAAAAGTGGGATTAATGCAGGATTTATCCCAGTGCTGGTGCTCCCAAGAGATGCCAACAGGTTCAACACATTCTAGACTCCATCACTGTAACAAAAACACCTTTAAAAATTCCTATACCTGCTCACTCATGGAAACACCTTTCCTAAAAATGAGTCTTCCTGGTTCCAGCAGGACTGATAATTTGAGCACTGAGAAGACTGCAAAAACCAGGCTTAAAGAATGTTCAGTGATCTTCAGCAGCAGCTTTACCTGAATGACTAGGACTACCAAAACCTGCCTACTCCTAAGGTTGCTGTTTCTGCACAGACTACTTAGGAAGGACCCAGAGCACTTGGACAATCTCACTGCATCAGCCAAAGGACAGGATTCAAACATACAGCTATATCATAGGCAGAAACACTGCAGCCTTGAGATAATTTTACTCATTACTCTAAAAATTAAGGTAATTATTACTATACAAGGTGATTAGTCCTGACTGTGGTCTTTGCAAAATATTTTCTAATGTTTGTTACTCAGAGGATCACAATCTTTCTGATATCATATACTCTGTGCCACATGAAGTTTCAGGCAACTCATTTACAGCACCAATCCTTTAATTTTGCTTTAGTCAAGATTATATAGGAGGTACGGGAGAGATTGAGAAGGTGAGCATATGATATTAAATAAGGTCATTTTGAGTTAGGGCCTACATCACTGATATCAACGATGCCAGAAATTTCTGTAAAGCAAGCATAATTTTTTTTTTTTAGTCATTTTTAGGGATCCACAACAAAAATATATTTACCCTATTTTTCCTCCTTTTGGAAATAGCCAACATCCTTGCTGTGAAACAGCACCTTCTTACTCCTGGAACTGCAATGCTTGAATTCCACTGCATGATAGCCTGCAGAATATTCCTTCCCCTGAAAGGCTGTCAGGATCTTTTCTTGGGTAACCATGAACTGGAGAAGCAAAAAACTGTTTGATATATTGTTCAGGTGGCTTGAAATCAAAGTTATACTCTTATTCCTGAAGATGTCTAACTAAAAGCATGCAAGTGGAACACTATGGGCAAACCTCCAGCTTTGAAGCAGTTCCTGTTTTGTGTTGGAAATTACTATCTAGTGGTATGAAACAAGATTATTGGAGAGGATTAAATTCACTTATATATACAAACAATAGCAAAAAGATCCTCCAAAAAACCAAGAAATATTGAGCAAGATGAGGAGTTTTATTTGGAGTGATTTGTCATTTTCACAGTGATGAAGAGTACGTGGGATCTCAGGAGTGAATGGCAGTTCAGGGAAGTGAGTTAAGGTTTGCTTCAAAATGCTAAAGAAACTAGTTTTCAGGCAAAAAGGCTCATCCTGACAAAGACTTCTCTGTTTGCTCAGGGCCCCCCAGGGATAGCAGCACTAGGAGATAAGAAAAGCTTTCTGGGTCCCAAAGACAATAGAGTGTGGCTGGAACATTAAATCAGTTACAGTACTCAAAATAACTGGGATGAAGAACAAACAGAAATAAAATGATAGCAGAAAGTAACGTCTTCCAAAACTTTACCATCCAACACTACACAATTGACTTTACTGCAAAAAGCCTTGCCAAAAATCTGATAGTGGCTAAAGAACTCCAGATGATTTCACGGTCTTTTATTTTTTACTATGATTACACCAAGAGGCTTGCCGTGCAATCCAGTAATAACCTTGGCTACTGCTTTCTAAGCTTCTCCCTTCCTTCTAGTCAGGCTTGCTGTAAAAATGAACTAGAAATAGCTATTTTATTGTTCCTCCAGAACTAAAAAATAAATAGGAGTTTCATAATTCATTATAATTCTGGCTTTCAAACTCTCCTAAGATTCATCTTAACCGCATAGTGAGCTTATATCAAAGTCTATTGCCATTTACTGCCCTTTTCTGGAAATGAATGATCCCAGATGTTTTCAACTGCCTTGGCAGGAGGTAAGAGTGAGCAGGGCCAAGGAGGCTCCCCAAGAAGACTGGGCTTTACTGTATTACACAACACACACAGCCTGCATCTTCAGTAGTGGAACTTGGGTACCAGTTTTAGGTCCCAGTGCAGTATCAATACACGTGGCAATGCATATCTCATGTGCCAACATAGTAAGAAGCAGCATTTTAAATTTTTTTTTTTACTTCTTCAAATACCATCTCCAGTTTGCTGCAAAGCCCAGCAGGACATTCATGTCTGGAGGAAAGCTGGCAGATGGCAGGAAGATACCCTGCTGCTGAGGCCTAACAGCTCCTTCTCAGGGAAACACATAACTACAACCTCCCTGTGAATGATGCGGATATCTGGGATGTGGCAGGGACAAAGGGAGCAGATGCACATGGCACTGTGCAACATTCAGAGCTCAACAAGGCATGATGAGAATTGCTAACAGGTGTTTCCAAGGTTTCCAGCAGAAGGGGAAAGTCTTGTTTTTAGGAGCCACCTTTGTTTCCAGAAGTGGGATGGAGGGAAGAAAGATCTTCATATGTATTTCTGGAAACCAGCTCACCAAAACTTTGAAAGAGTTCAAGATCCAAGTCTGAATTTGACTTTAATATAAAGGTATTTCAAATACTAAAATTAAAGGATGGTAAAGCAGGCAAATGTCAGAAAACCCGCTCCAAAAATGACCTTTAGAAGAAGAATAAGCCAAGAGTGTCGTACAAAGGGGAGTAGGGGGTAGGGGTGGAAGGCAAAGTTACAAACCTCTAACTAAGTATATATAAAAATAACTAAAGAAAATTAATGCACTCTTAAGCAATGTCAAGCAAATATATAACTGAACTTTTATGCAGCCTCTGTGCACATTATTGGAGAGCTTGAGACACTGCCTGCTATTTTATATCCTCTGGAACAGGTCTAATTTTTATGTCCTTTGGAACAGGCTAACAGGGAACTGAAAATAGTTCTTGCTTGACTTGTCAATATAAGTAAAATGTCCACAGTTGTAAATAGAGCCTGATTCAAACACCAATGGGAAATCTTTGCTTGCTGGGAACTTGAGAATGCTAATTCAACGAGTAACCTGTAATTGCTCTCATAGCACTTCCCACACCTACCTATAAGAAATCAAATGAGTTTTATATTACTGGCATTTGCCACCTCCTGAATTTGCTCCTCCAGATGCAGAGTTCTCAGCCATTCATCACTGCATCAACAAGTGGTGAGGGTTTACTCTCATATCTAACAGTTGTGTCCACCAGAAAGCCTGATCTGTCTTGGCAGGTTATGTTTATATAATTAATTTTTATGTTTATATAATTAAATTTTATGTTTATATAATTAACTTTATGGTCTTTTAAAAGTGACTCCTGAAATATTAGCCATTCTTTAGCTTCCTCTGCCAATAGTTCTCATAACTGGTTGTGCCTCTTCACCCTTCCATCTTGAACTGAAGGGCAATACCCACTAATATGTGAGCAAGTCTCACCCTCTGCTCAAGAACACCAACAGTTCTTGAGTGTCCTCCCTGTCCCTTTCCAGAAATGCGGCATAGCTTAATTGCAACACAGTGGTGAGCTTTCTGAGAGAAGTGCCCCAATGATACCAAATCCAGTTATCATTAATTTTATCCTTTCTAAAGCTCACATTCACACAGCTCCACGTGTATGCAACACAAGCAACTTGGTCCCATTCAAAAATTCCTACATTTGCCAGCCTCAAGGCCTTAGAAAAATGAGCTTTGTCAAGGATATTTCCCATCTCCCAATACTAGCTCCTCACCACCCACAAATTCTGATGTCACCGTGATTGCTCTGAGGTCCCAAATAGAAGGAATTTTCTCTTAATCACCACCTGCCACAGGTCATAGTTGTTCAAACTCTTTCTCTATACCTACCAGATGACCAGTCCTGTGATGCAATCTGACAACTGGGCAATTTGGTGCAGACTCTGGACCTGAACACAAGGAACCACTCCTTAAGGTGTGGCAGTACCCAGACATCCATCCCAAGTGCTGGAATACAGGATGGCATCACAGGCAGGCAAGGGTAAACAACACCTGATCCCTCCAATTGCCAAACCAAGGGTTTGTAGGTACCTGGCTTTCCCATTAACTTGGCCTGCTAAGTACATCAGACATGGGATAGCACATCCCTTCAAAATGCCCACTTTGTCAAATGGCTTCAGTAGAGCCTGCTCACCCTGCTTTTACAACCTGTTCAGTTTTTGCAGTAGAGGCAGCTTAGATATTCCAGCCCATGGGTCCATATATGAGCATACCAAGGTATTTTTCTGGAATGATCTGGATCACTCATGTTGAGGGATGTGCCATTTACTGCCCACACCAGGCAGCCACTGTTCATATAGGAGTCCTTTGCAGGCTGGATGTAAAGCTGTGGCACTTCTCCTGTGTTTTGAGGTGTCAAATCACAAGAGACCCATAAAATTTCTGATAAAAAAATTCCATTCCATCCCAATATTCTCTTAATAGAACAATGTCATCTGCAAAGGCCAGTTATGTCAAATGTGTCTAACAATGCTGGGACTCATGCCCTTCCTCCTCCAACTTGCACAGCAGAGGGCCCACAGACAAGAATACATTGGGCAACATTAGGTTATCATTTCTAACAGCAACCTGAAAGAAATGGAGGCTTTAAAATTTCCAGGCTATAGATAAGTGCATTCCTCCTACTCTCATCCATACACACCCCTCAAACAATTTTTCAGAAAAACTGACAATGCTAGATCAATTACAGCTATTTTGAAACATGTGCTAAATGCTGTGAACAGATTTACAGATGAAAAAAGAGGTAAAGAGGTTTAAAGATATTTCTGCTATTTCCTAAATGTAAATATTTATAGCAACATTTAAAATTTGAACTGAATTTAATAACAAAGTTTTAAAAATAAAACCATATGAAAAAGAAACGTTGGATTATGTTTTTAAACTCCTTAGCTCAGCCAAGAAATCAAGCACTATCCCAGTTCTACCCTTGGCTGCTTGTAAAAAACTTTCCAGTACTTTGCTTTCATAGAAGAAAAAAAAAAAGAACAACCACATTACTCTTGGCCTAATTAAAAAATAAATAAATAAAAATCTGCAACATTTTAAAAAAGAGAAATCTAATCTGCCTAGACTTAATGGTGAGCCTGGCCCCAGAGGACCTAAGGGATTTTTTAGAGTGAAAGAAACAGCTGGGAATGCAGGTAGGAATCCAAAAGCCCCTAGGGTTAGTTCACAAAGAAGAGCTGTGGCCAGATGTGCTTCTCTTATTTTGTGTCCTGCAAGAGACAAAGGCTGTAAGAGGTAAAGGGGCAATTTGGGTAGAGGTCTCTCTAGCTTAACCAGATGCCATGGTCTTGGAGGTAATGTTCACACTGAATGAGAGCCACCTCTTATGGAATACTTTCAACCTCTATTTACCATCAATTTAACCATTAAATGAGATGCTTTAGGAGTGGACAGCTTTGTATACAGTATGGTACTTATTTGTAATCAAATAACAGTACTCAGCAGCTGTTTCCATGTATTTACTGTTGTAGCTGTGCTGCAATGCCAGTACTCATTTAACCTCTGCAAGAGACTGAGTTTGTCCCACAGTTCCCACCACGCAGGCACTTTATGGGATGTGTCCCTAGTCATTTCTCTTGGTGACAGAAATGGCACAAGCATGCCTGTTGAAGGAAAGGGATAGAAAGATGCTTTGTGTGCCAGCAGCCTTTTCAGTGCCAGGGAACCCTGCCACTACCCCTTAAGCATCTGCCCTATGGTGATTAAATTATAATGACCTCAAAGCCCTAAATGGGGCACTTAGAGACACGGTTTGGTAGTGGATTTGACAGTGTTATGTTAACAGTCAAAGATCTTAGAGGTTTTTACTGTCCTCAGTGATTCCATGACTTGCATGAGGAGGGTGCTGCACATACTGGAGAATCCAAGAGAAGGCATGCCCTTACCCAGTGCTTTGCTGTTCTATTTCCACCGTCCTCCTAATCCTCACTGGTATTTCTCATGAGTATGTGCTACACTTGGATTCTCCTCAAATTTTACACTAGTACAGTTTCACCCTGTCTCAGAGTCACTCTTGGTCAAAGCAGCAGGAACTGGTCTCATCTTTTTTGGCCATGTAAAAAAAAGTATTTTTGAGTGTCACATTATTCTGAGAGCATTACACAGCACATAAATTCTGCTCATCTCAGAATAGATGAGGATCACAGAAACTCAGCAAAATAAATTACTCTTTCAGATTTATATTATAAAAATGTATAAGAATTGGAACAACCTCAACCCAAAAACCAACCAAATCCCACCTTCTGCCTAAATACTTACAATTTGGTAGTAATTTAAACATTGCTATACTAAGTCATATTGCAGCTATTCTGTAAATCTCCCCACCCCTCTTCCATAATGATAGGGCTGGACTATTAATTAACGACGGCAGTGCACATTTCCAAATAGCCTAAGACAGACAAAACTATGTCTTGAGCACTGCTGTGTTGTGCAAACCTCATGGTGCATTACACACTTTGGGCCCTAACCAGCAGCTATTTCCCAACCTCAAAAGGAAGGACAGCAAATTCACAACATCAAGGCCATTAAATCAGTCAGTAAAACCCTCATGACTGAATTGCTATCCTGCTCAGAGCAAAGACCAGCTCTCTAAAGAGTTGAGCCTCTAGTCAGCACACTGGGGACACATTTGCCATTGAACAGAGTGAGAATCATCTACCCCGAGGCACAAGGAGGAAGCAAGAGGCAGCAAATTCACAGGAGTGGCTGGAAAGTACGAGGCTGCCAATGATTACAGCCAGCTCAGCATTCCTCCTGAACAGGGAAGTGCTTACAGCTACAAGCTGAACCAACAGGTACACTCAGGCTTTTCAACAACAAGGAGTTACTGTCTCAGCAGCAGAGATCATCCAAAGTTACCAGTAATTCTTTTTAAAATGCATGAATGCAGTTCATTTCGCCTTTGGTGCAGAAGAGCTACAGATCTTATGAACAGCCTGCCCCAAATGCACAGCAGCAGCCCCCAACTCATGCCCGTGCTCCTGCTACACCCCACTACAACAAACCAAAGCTTTTCTACTCTTCAAGCCCCAGGCAAGGCTGTCCTAGCCCCAAAATGCTGAGCACTGCTGCAAACAGTCTCCACACTGCCCTGATGGGTGTGCTCACCTGTCATGCCTCTGCCAGCTGACATCCCCATAGGGATGCAAACAGAAAAAAGAGATTCTTCCAAACTTCCTTCCTCAGCACCTTTTGATGGTGGAGAAAAACTCTCCACTTATCTCTTCAGCATCCCACATTAGTAGTGTCCTGCCCCACCTGCTGCTACTCTGGCTCAGCTGCTACTCACACCCTGGGCACCTGGGCCTCACACACCTCTGGCCACATAAAGCCACCACTAAACCACACTCGCAGCTGCTGCTGGAATGTGTGCAGGGAGAAAGCACTGTCACCATAACTTCTGTGGTGTCATCATCTATTCTGGTCACTGTGAGAGGTCAAAATGTTGACTGAGCAGTAAGAAAGGCAGTATGCAAAATGGAGCTTTAAACAATCTAACAGAGGTGCCAGGAATGCCTCATCATCTATTCTGGTCACTGTGAGAGGTCAAAATGTTGACTGAGCAGTAAGAAAAGCAGCATGCAAAGATGGAGCTTTAAACAATCTAACAGAGATGCCAGGAATGCTGTGAATAAGCCCAGTCTGCTGTGGAGTGTGCAGGATTTCTCAGCCCATGCAAACTGCAGGGGTGTGTGCACCCAAAAGTGAACATTCCTTTAGTAATGACCAGCTTTATTTTTACTGTAGACCCTAGGAACCCCCAGTCTTTTAATGCTGTAGAATCAGTCTGGGATTCTATTAAGCAGCAGCAGCAGCAGGTTTTGGGTTTTTTTCTTACAGAGTTGTTTCTCCCTAGCAGTGCTGTAGAATCAGTCTGGGATTCTATTAAGCAGGTTTTGGGTTTTTTCCTTACAGAGTTGTTTCTCCCTAGCAGTCAGAAAGCCTTTCAGTCATTGACTCTTCCTCTGTGGTACAGCTAATAAACTCAGCTGTAGAGAGAAATCTCCAAAGCTCTGAAGATTCTCTAGAAGACAGGACGCACTTTCTCACCTACTTTCTGTGGAGGTCTCCAACACTGACCTGTAAGAGTCCCAATAATTTCTTAGTCCAGTAACTGAAGATACTTTATATATATGGCAGAGATTTTATACACAGCCATCATCTTCAGGAAACACTGGAAATGCTTCTTAGACCAGAGAGCAAACTTCATCCAGAGACAGCAGGATCAGAACATGTGCTGTTCCTTACTGCACAAAAGAAGCACTCTACAAAAAAATTAGGCAGCATAATTAACAGTGACTAACATTTATGCCCATCATCTTTTTCTATCTATAGGAACTAAAATTCATAGAGCAGCAGGCTTCCTACGCAGTTCACAGCTAAAAGGAGGTATGTGCTTTGAACAACTTAAGGGAAGAAATTATTTCAGCTACTGGCAAATTATACTAACAGTTTTGTCACTAATGTGCTGTATAAAAGTATAGCATGTCACTGAAGCAGTTGTATAAAACCATACTAAATTCTTGTAACTGATTGATCATTGTGCCTACCCAGGGGTATCTGCACTGTGTGTCACAGGGGAGAGGACAGGATAGCCTCCATGTATACAAGTCACTTTCTGCACTGCTGAAGTGGTATCAAATCACTCTTGTGTCCTCTAATACTGTGGTCATTCAGTCCTGCTCTGGTTTCTCAGCTCAAATAAAAGGAGTCAGCAGGATGCCAGCAGCCTACATAAAACTGATGATAGCAAGGTGTCATGCAAGCACTGATACACTGCTGTGGTTTTCTCAAGCTAGGCTTTCAGGAGCCAACAGAAGAGGCAAAAGGATATTACAAGAGGCAATTGTTCAGGTTTTGAAATATGTTCCTGTGCCACAGTTGGCCAGGAAGTTTTTTGTTCTGCTCACTGTCCAAAGTTGCATGGATGTGTAAGGGAGAATCTGACTCAGTCCCTTGTAGCTGCAGAGACAATGAGCTGGATCACAAGCAGAAAAAATATGCTTCCTATTATCATCATCAACTCTATAAAAAAGTGTGCAAACAGGAATTCTGCTTCTGGGGCACAGCTTCCATTATTGGTGCTACCTCCATTTTCCTACTGAAAAATAAGAATCAGAAGTCCTCATTCATAAAAGTGATGGCTCAGCATCATGAAATATAATGTGCCTGCACACTTTTTACAACAAAGCTAATGTCTGCTTCTTTTAAAAATGGTTCTTTCTCTAACTTGCACTTCCAAGAATGTCCACAGATAGAATTATTAAGTACACACCAAATACCTTAAAACTTCAGAAGTTTATTGTCCAGAATAGCTCACATGGTACAGTTAGATTCTTTTTTTCTTTGTTACAGAGAAATCAAGCAAAACAGTAGAAAATTGTATATGGGTTAACAGTAAAACAAAAGCCCAGCCTAATAATAGCCCTTTACATCCACCAAGTTATACTTCAGAAAATGGCTAGCCAAACATAAAGAAGTAGAGCATCTGAAAGGCAGTTTCATGTTTATGGTATAGATTCTAAATCAGTATTAAGGGCATTTGGTGTCCATATTGTTAATATCTTTTATTCATAATAGCAAATTGAAAAAGGTCTATGTGGATAAAAAGTTAACTATTGCAAGACTTTCAAACCTCAGTTATCGCCTTATAGGTTGATAGTAATGGATAACGGGAGAAGGCACATGACATAGTATTTAAAATATACAGAGACCTATTAAAATCCTAACACTAAGAGGAAATGAGAACCAAAACTCAAAATTCACAAATCGTACTTTTGCATTCCCTAATCTATATTCTATAAGTTTGCGTTCAAACACTTTACAGCTTTTTCAGTAGAAAAGTGTAACACACCCAGAAAAGACTTCAAGGCTTTGCTTTGAGTTACTTTGTTGTTTGTTTTTTTTCTTTTAGCAAATGGAATATAGGATAATCTAAACTATAATAAAATGCAGACACATTCCCTCACTTGTTATTAGCGCCCAATAGACCCACTGCTGAAGGCTGAGTATGAGTAAGAATATGAAGAGCTTGCTGAGGCATCAAAGCTTCCTCTCCTTGACCCACTGCGTGAGCCTGAACGTGAGCCAGAGCGAGAGCCAGAGCGAGAGCCAGGTGCCGAGGAGACATTGTAGGGACTGGAGATGCCTTTAGAGGAAACAGAGGCTGCTTCCAACAGTTTAAGCCCTGTGATGTCTTCCACCATTGACCGGTTCATTGCATCTTTGTAGGATATTTTCAGCTTGGTCTTGGGGCATGTCAGAATTTTGGGATAGCTGTTGGTGTCTTGTAATTTCTGGGCAGCACGACCATCAATCAATCCATTCCTAATGGCTTCCTCAGTAGTTATTCTTCCACGCACTTCCGGGTCCACGAGACCTCCAGTGAGGTACTGGAATTCCAGGAACCGCTGCCCAGCCTCATAAGGCAGCCATTTCTCCTTCACTGCTTCAGCTGCTGACATCCTCTTGCGTCCACCCTTTATGCCTTCGAACCCTATGAAGGCCTTCTGGGCTGGTTTCAGACGTGTGGCCATATCCTGATCAATGATGCCTTGGCTAGCGGCTTCCTGGAGGGAAAGCCTCTGGCCAGTGGTAGGGCATATTATGCCACCGGTGCAGGCCTGGGCTTCAAGCAACCGCTGCCCAGTGATGCTATCCACGATGCCCCGCTGTATAGCTTCCGAAATGGAGATTTTCTCCAAGTTTTCCGTGTCAAATATGGCTGCAATAGGACTGCACTCATCTGGGGTCTCTGAGAAAGAACCGCTCCTGATCACTGAAGAAGAACTCCTGACACTCAGCACGGTGGGAGACCGAGTCACTGACTCATGCCGGAACACCTCGTCAGTGCCATTACGGCAGGAAATCATGTCTGCAAACTGGGTCAGGCTCAAGCTGCCAGAACGGTACTGGTCAAAAAACTTCCTCTCCACCAGGCCTTTATCAATGGCATCTTGGATGTCGTACTGGCTACCTGTTTTTCTGTCCACAAGAACGACTCTACTGCTGCCATCTGATCCTGTGATAGTTATTTCTTCCCACTCACACTCCTGTTCAGCTAGTTCTGTGTAGGTGTCATAATCTATGAGGCCTTTGCTGTACGCCTCCTGAACGGACATCTCCCGGTTTGTTTCTGGATCTACAATGACCACCCTGCGCTTCCTAAGGGTGTTCTTCTGTGAGGTGTGCACCACCTTCTTCTTCTCTCTCAGGGGCAGAAGGCAGAGCCCTGTTGCATCATCCTTTATGCATCTTTCTTTCAGCTGCAGGTAGGTCAAGTTTTCCTCTGTGTTGGGATCAAAGAACCCTTTGGTGTCATCACTTGGATCACTAAGGATCTGGTTGAGCTCCTCATTGAAGTAGCCACGCTTGTAGGCCGTCTCTACCGGCAAGCGGTAGCTCTCTTTGGGGTCGATGATCCCTCCAGTAGCGATCTGTGCCTCCAGCAGACGAATGCCATGGCCTCTCTCTATGAGCTCTTTGTTCATTGCTTGGAACAGAGAAATGATGTTTCCAGTTTCTGGGTCTTTGTACCCAGTGACAGCTCTTTCAGCAGAGAGAAGTTTCTCTTTAAATTCAATTCCAACAAGGCCTCTTTTGTAAGCTTCCTCAACAGGCAGCCTCACGTTGCTGACAGGATCCACTATGAACCCTGTGGCTGCCTGGGCTTCTAGGAGTTCAAGGGCTGTCCCTGGCCTCACCAAACCTATTTTCATAGCCTGGTAAATGCCAAGTTTCTCTTTAGTAGACTCATTGTAGATACCAGCAATACAGCTAGAGCCTTGAAGGAAATCAATAATTCTCTCACTCACTTCTTCCACTGTAATTGCACCTCTTTCCAAGTCATTCCTTGTTGATTCCTTAATGATTCCAGCCTCAAGCAGTGCATCTGCTGAGACAGGCTGCCTGATCCCTTGGAATGACATACTCCTCTTCTGCACTGGAAGGAGCAGCAGACCAGTGTGTGGTTCAATCCTGCATTTTTCCTTCAGCTGCATGTAAGTGACTGCCTTTTTGGTGGTGGGATCAATGAAGTTCTTTGTACTGCCTTGGCAGTTGTTTAGCATCCTGTACAGGTCTTTATCAATCAACCCACGAGATAAAGCTACCTCTTTGGGTAAGAAAACACTGTTAACAGGATCAACTATCCCTCCTACAGCCAGCTGGGCTTCAAGCAGACGAATTCCAGTTTCTCTGTCAACCAAGTTTTTCTTGATGGCTTCAGATACCGGTACAGTTTTGCCTGAGAAAGGATCCTTAAATCCTGTAATAGCCTTTTCTGCTGTATAGATCTGCTCTCTATCATCAAAGTCAATCAGATCTCTGGCGATGGCACTGTCCACGGTCAGTATCTCATTTCGGTGTGGGTCTATCACACCTCCTGTTGCTGCCTGGGCTTCTAGGAGCAGGACTGCGTTTTCTGCTGTGAGCAGCTGGTTCCGTTTGGCCTCAACAAAGGAGTACTTCTGTCTGGGCGAAAGGGACACCCCTGCAATAGCACCTGCCCCTTTGAGGTAGGGTTCAATGTCAGCTGCGACCTCTTCCACCGACCTCTGCCCCTTCAGCAGTTTATCCAGCGTGAGTTTGTCTATCAGCTGGCACTCATACAGCTGCATGGCTGTGATCTTCTTCCGCAGCCCACTGAACACCAGCTTGGAGGCATCGATACAGAAGTCTTCCTCAGTCTGTGTAGATCTGTGAGCCCCATATGGGCGCTGCTTGAGTTTCTCAATCTCTCTTTGCAGCCTGAGACGCTCTGACTCCAACTCTGACTGGTTTTTGACAGCAGTCTCTTCCAGTCTGCACCGGTATCTCTCCTCAATCCGTTTGATTTCCATCTGCAGCCTTTCAATCTCACTCCTCAAGCTGTTCTTCTCCCTCTCGCTCTTCTCCCTCTCACACTGGATCTTCCTTATGGATTCCTCTGTTCGGGAGTGCTGGCTCTTCCACTGATTGAGGTCATTCAGAATTTGTTGCTTCTCACTTTCCAGGCGTTGCTTCAAACGTGATTCTGACTCCAGGGTAACTTTCAAACGGTTCAGCTCCTCCTCTAATCTCTGCAGTCTGGCTTTGTCTTGCTCCAAAGCACTCATTTTTATCAGCAGGGTTTCTCTTTCTTGCATAATCTGACTACACTGATTTTTGGATTCTTGAATCCTACTGGATGCCTAAAATTGTGGAGGAGAAATAAACCAAGAAAGGATGGTTAGAGTTTGTGCTGATCAGAGTTATGCCCTCTGCCTACAATGCTCTCCAGCCTGTCATTTAACCTGCAGCAAACTCCCACTGGAAAACATTCTAGCCACAGCAGCATCTTACCCAAGATTACAGACACACATACACCAGAGAAGGCACATTATCCCTTCACTTACAGTGTCTGCAGTACTGCCAGAGACTCAAGAGACTTAATTCTCCTACCCACAGCCTCGACTTTCAGCTGGTTTAGTTCTCTGTAACTTTGTGATACTTCTCACAGTACACTGACAAATACACAGAGCATTTGAGACTCATAAATAGCCTGATGCCCAGCAGATGTCCTGGCAGTCCTACTAATCCAGGGGAATTTGCATCAGCTAAAGACTGCTCATACATGGATAAAAAGGAAACATACAACTCAATTTTTGCTTTCCTGTTAGTTTCACACGTCACTCCAAACAATTTTACCTGTGTTGCCTTCCATTTTAATTCATGCAGTGTCTTCATGTATGTGTTCATAAGCACAAACACCCACAAGCATGCACGTTTGTATGCATATTAAACTGAATACAAGTTTATCTACTTGTAATACATGCATATATATGTACATATATATATATATATATGCATAGGTATTACCTAAATGTTAGTATTTTTTAATATCAGCACTAGGATTTTTAGAATAAAGGAAAGAAAAACTGAATAAAGGATATGAGAAGATAAATATAAGGGACAAGTCTAGGGAAAAATACATTTTCACAAGTGCTCACTTGTATATATTTAAAGAATAGCTCTTTGAACAAGAAAGCAGGCAGAAGAACAAAATATTAAAAAATGTTTTCTTTAACTTGTTTATGTTGTCACCTGAAGTTTAAGAAGTAAGGGCCAATAGTAAAATTTGCAAATGCCCTTAGTGACTCAGGAACGTAAATCACCAAAACAGACCATGAAAGACAGGCTTTTAGTACCTTAGGCACAGCTGACAACAGGACTCTTAATCCTCACTTGGAGTCAACATCTTACCCAGCTAATCAGCACCTCGACAGCTTGTTGCTTCTGGGTTTTTAGCCAGTTTAGTTTGTGACAGCACTCAGGTCAGCCTCAAAGGACAGCTTTAACTTGTCCTGGCTGAAACAGCCTGGGAAGCACACAGCCAGCAGAGAACTATTAAAACACAGTGGTACTCCACATGCTCCCATTTTTCCATAGGATGGTTGGCTGGACACTGGCACATAACACAGATTTCTGCTGGGGCAAGGCCTGAGAACAAAGCTCTCCTAGGTGATGAGAGCTTATGGCTCCCTAGAACAGTTCCCAAGCAGAGGTTAAGGAAGTGGCCAAATCCTGCAATTTTTCTTTAAAACTTAACCATGAGGAAAGGTCATAAAGGGGATGTTAGTCACAAGTACAGTGACTTCAAACAGCAAAGAGTGAATTAATTTGTTCAAATCGACACTGCAATTAATTATATATTTGAGAAACAGTAAAGCTGGGATCAAAATATGTGTGAATACCTCTAGAGCTTGCTTTTGGAATTTTTCAATTTCCTGTCTCAATTTTTCCCTTTCTTTCTGTAAATCATTAAGCAACCCCTGAAGTTCCAGGGTTTGCTTGCTGCTCATCTGAAGCTGATTCTTTAGTTCAGCAATGGTGGTATTTTTCTCATCAACTTCATTCCTGACCATTCTGAGGTCATCGTACTCCAATCTAACATTTCGCAGCTCCTCCTCCAGTAACAAGTGTTCCTTGGTAAGGTTCTCGGTGAGAGACTGAAGCCTTTCGATCTCTATTTTGCATTCATTCAAGGCTTTGCTTTTTTCCTCAGAGGTTTTCTGTAAGTGCTCATATCGTAGGTGAGCCTGTTTTAATTGCTCCTGTTCTTGGACCAGCTGACGACGTAAAGTCTCAATATCAGATGTGTATTTTCTTAACTCCTCCATGTATCTTTGCTTCTCTCTCACATGACCATCTAATACTTCTCTTTGGTGTCTAAGGTCATCTTCATTCCTCTTCTTCACAATAGATACTTCCTCTATCTGCTGTGTGAGATTAGTTATTTTAACCGACTGGTCTCTCAGAGATCTCCTCATGCCTTCTATTTCCTCCTCCAGTTTTTTCCTCCTGGATGTTTCCTCCATTAAGTTTTTGTTCTGTCTGCAAAGCTCCTCCTCCAGCTTATGTTTCTGGATCTGCAAGTCTTTTATAGTGCTCTGGAACTTTGCACTTTCTTGATCCCTGCCTTTTTTCTCTTGTGAAACTCTTTCATAGTCAATTTTCAGTCTGGCCAGTTCCTGCTCTTGGATCCTCAGCTTGTTAATTGTCTCAGTTGCACTCGTGTTCGCTTTCTGCAGGTCAAACTGGACTCTTTTCAACTGACTGTTCTCATCCTCCACTTCTTTCCTCTGACTTGTTTCTACATCCAACAACTTTCTCAGCCTTTCAATCTCTTTGTTTCTTTCCTTAATGGTTTTAGAAGCATCATCAAGTGACTGTTTGTACCGCATGCTTTCATCAGAATGTCTCTGAATAACTTGTTTTAGCTCAATCTCCAACTGCTGTTTCTTCTGAGAAAGCTCTGAGCCAGCTGCCTTCTGCTGCTGAGCATTCTCTTCTATTTTCCGTAGATTATCTGTTGTCTGACTTATCGTATTCTTCAGTCTCCTAATTTCCTCACACAAATTCCTATTTTCTCTCATGGCATTATCAAGCTGTGTTCTATAATTATTTGTCTCCTCTTCCTTTTGCATGGTGACCTGGTGAATTGTGTTCTTTGTGATATTAATCTCAGTTTCATATTTGTTCTTTAAACTAATAATTTCCTCATCATAACTGTTCCTTACCTTAGCCAATTCATTTTCAAGTTCCCATCGGCTTTTAGCCTCTTCCTGAAGCTGAAGCTTTAGCCTTTCCAGCTCCTTAGTTTTATCCTGAATAGTTGAGGCAGCCTCCTCAAGAGCCTGCTTGTATCTTGAGTTGTCTTCCCCACGAAGCTGAATGATCTGTTTCAGCTCCAGCTCTAACTGATGCTTCTGCTGTGACACCTCAGAACTGCAAGCCTTCTGCTGCAGAGCATCTTCCTCTGCCCTCCGCCGTTGGTCTGTTGTTTGCAGAATGGCATCGTTCAGCCTCACAATCTCATCCTTAAGGTCTCTGTTCTCTCTTGTCAGTCTGTCAACCTGGGCTCTGAGGCCTTTTGCATCATCATCTTTTTGTGCAGCTATCTGCTGGATTGTTGTCTTCTTAATATTAATTTCTGTTTCATACTTGTTCTTTAAATTACTCATCTCCTCGCTAAACTGGTTTCTTACCTTAGCCAGCTCATTTTCATACTCCCTCTTCCGTGTGCCTTCGTCCTGAAGAAGAACCCTTAATCTTTCTATCTCGTACTCCTTCTCCTTGATGACCTTCTCAGACTCTAACTTCTGCCAACCAAGGCTGTCTTTCTCATTTTGCCTTGTTTTTTGCAGTTGGTCATAGTCATTCTTCTGCTGCTCATATCTATCCTCCAGCAACTTCCTTTTCCTTTTCTCATCTTCAATCTCATAAGTCAACCTGGTTATTCTGTCATTTAGATCTTTTATTTGGGCATAGCATTTGTCTAGGTTTTGTTTAGCAGAGTTTCCATCCATTTCAGCTTGTCTTTTCATTTCTTCCAAGCTCATCAGCTTTGCCTTGAGCTGAGAAATGTCCATCTGGTACTTCTGCAGATTTTGCTCCAGGAATTTATGTTTGTTGCTTGTCTCTGAATTTGAATCCCTAGCAAGTCTGAGTTCCTCTTCCAGGAGTTCAATTTTGGTGTTTTTCATCTGCAACATGATAGCAGAAAAACAAACAAAAAAACCTCCCATAAATATTTTGACAACTGTTTCAAAATCATCACATGCAATAAAATAGACATTGTAACACTGACAACTTAAAAATTAATTTTTTTGCTGCTTCAATGAGATCTAAACCCCCTTTTTATTTAATGTCATCAAGATAACTTCTGCAATCTATTCATTCAGAATCAAGCCTTATGCAAAAATCAACATATAATGACTTTCAGAGGGGAAAAGATGATTTATAGGGGGAGGGAGGTGTGCTACTGATAGGAAAATGTGGTGCAGCAGAAGTTCACCAGCTAAGCATGGAACAGTCATCTTTAGAACCTCCCCAGTTTTCAAACAGGTGAAAAATCACATTCCATATATGCAACTTCTTTAATGGGCCTCTCTGTTTCACTGAACTGCATCAAATCAGAAGTTGCTTCTTTCGAAACACTTTAGAATATGGTCTAAAATGAGGTGTCCTCAACCATGAGGAGCAAGTTTTCAGCACTGAAGTATCTGTGCTGTCACTGAAGTCAAGGCTGGGAAGGGAAGGATCACTCGTGCCTTGATGAGCACCTCCTTATTAACCAAAGAGATCGGTTCTCTACCTCACTTCACACACCACCTTGGAGGTCCCTTTTTATAACACTACTCCTTTCACAGAAGATGCATGACTCTGCTGATATGCCTCCTTTGTAGGACACCTCTGAGTTCTGGATACAGTTTTGTGAGCTATTTTATACTGTACCTTCTGCCTCTGATCAGTGATATAAATGAAATAACAGAAAATAAAATAATACCTTCAGATCCTCCATGCTCTTTAACATTTCACTCAAGAATCTGTAATAATCTCCTGATCTTGTCAGAAGCTCTATATAGCGGGACTGAGCCTCATTAGCCTTGAAAAGAAACAGAATTGTTAGCAGCTTGTACTAGAGTTAGACATGAACATACCTATGTCCAGACCATTTAAAGGATTCCAATCTACTTGAGCAAACACATCATTCAACAAAGTAAAAAGCAGATTCTACTCCTCACAAATTCACACAACATTCTGAGGACCCCAAAAGTGCGAATTCTTCCTTATGAAAAATCCACACCTTTTTTGATTTTTCAGCATTGTCTGCCCCCCACTGCTGATGTGATATTAAATTCAATACTTCATCCCCTGGTTCATCATGCTCTTCCTGTCTGACAGTCACAAGTAACTCAAGATAAATTTTTAATAGCAGTTAATTCCCAGGCTGAAAGTGCCTAAACCACTTGGGGCACTAATCTACCTTTCTCACAGTATGTATACAGTGGACACTGCATAGGAATCAGATAAATTCCTGAGGGCTAATCTAATGTCTGAACAAGCCCAGGTCTGATTTTACAGCACAATGACTATTCTGCACTAATTCCTTGTGTTTATGTGCTTAGCACACATTACCAGTGACAGTGCTAAGTATTAGAATACAGCTGGGTATGACTCACAAGGGCTCACAGACAAACAAAATGCATTCAGAAGACTGAAAGGGAGGAAAGAAAGGTACCTCTTGTAGAATAAGGACTGCAGGAGACTGAACCACACTCTTCTTGATAGGTATGTTGAGCAATGTTTCTAATCCTGAACTGTAGGAAGCAACTTGTAGTTCATAATCCTGAAAAACAAGACAAATGCAAGATCCATTTAGAAACTGCCAAATAATTCTCTGTGAATCTATTTCAGAAAATGCAGGTTCTTGGGGTTTTTTTGTTTTGTTTCCTTAATGAAAAGCTACATTTTCCCCTTGTTTATATTTCTGACCATGTAGAGATGATCATAACATAGCTCTGTCATAAACAGAAGCTAATCAGCTCAAGTACCCCTGTGGAGATTCATGGAGGAGGATGACAAGGGAAAAAGAGGAAAAATATTTTACAAAAACAAGAATACAACCATTTCTGAAAGTTGAGGGCAACATGGAGATGGAAAAGATTCAGTTTTATGGAGTAACTGGTCTAAGTACTGTTATCCACCAAAACTTCATCAGAAATAACAGTCTCTGCATCTCTTTTGTATCACATATACCATGTCACATATATAGCAAAATCTTTGTCACAGAGAGTAAGACTGAGCTGGAGAAAGCACAGATATAAAGATGACATAAAAATGCAAGGACCACAAAACCATTTCCTCTGTATGTTATTGGTTTTCATTACTATTGCACACCACTCCTCCTGCTAATCTGCATTTGTCTTGCCTCCTAGATCAGACCCTAATCAGACCTAATTCGTTAAGCACCAATCTGTTCTTGACTTCCTTATGCTTTTTAACACGTGAACTGGAAAGTTTGGTCTGGCTAGAAGGAGGCTTTGATTCACCTGAAGAGAAGCTCTCACTGGTATCTGCTGCACGATCCCATAGTCCTCAGGTGGCAAGTACACAAATTGCTTTCATTGTGTTTTGTACTCAGAAGCACTTCACCCCAGCAATTTCTGTACACACACATCAGGGAGCTGACTTTTCACCCGTCAGCAGAGCAGAGACAATGGGATGTGCCTGACCATGAAAAACCACACCCCACAAAAATGCTGAGATCCAAGTACCTTAATTGCAGCTGAGCACTGATCTGCATGCTTGAGAAGCTCCTCGACTTTGTCTCGCTTCCCACAGATTTCACTGTGCAAGTTCTGCCAAGAGAAAAGTGAGCCATGAAACACTCCTGCAAGATTTACCAGTATTTCCTCCTGTACATGCTGCCTCCATCAGAAAACACCTGAAGCAGGAGTCCCTGAGGCTGAGACCTGAAATAACCTCTACCTGGGCAGTTTTTACAACAGTAAGCTCTTTGAGCATGAGAAGGTTTTTCTCAGAGAAAACATTCAGCAACTGAAAAATCTCCAGAGCTGGGAAGGCAGAGTTCCTTGACTTTAGCTTAGATGTATTTACTTGATTTTTATTTTTGTGCTGTAATTTGTCCCATAAGTTGCACCATCTTACAGTCCCTTGAATTAATTCAAAGCTGATGTGTAAGAGTGTCAGTGAATGTGTAGGAGCCAAACACAGTCTTGTTCATAATCTGTTGCAGTGCTGACAGAAAGTAATGAGGACAATAATATTTCCTCCCTCCTGCCTTCTACATATGTGGTGTTTTTTGGTAGCTTGCATACTTTATAATTCAAAACAGGCCACTGTATTGCAGACTGCATTGATACCAATATTTTCTGTACAGCAAAACAATTTAAAATCCAGATGGCTGAAGACAACTCATTCAGGGGCTGCATACCTTCTGATCATGTAGGTATCTCATGATAGTGTTGGTATCACACAGCTTCATGGACTCAATAGCATCTTGCCGACGCTTGGCATCACAGATCCACTTGCAAAGAGCCTGGTAGAGATCTCGGTAGGTTTTCAGCTGTTTGATCTGCCTTTCCAAATCCCACGACCTAGGGAAAAAAAGGGAAAAACCTGTAAAAATGCAAAGTGCATTCTCTTTCTCTCTCTTTACACAGTTTTCAGAAATAAGATACAAATAAACTTACATAAAACTGTGGGAAGGTCTGAAAAGGAGATTCTGAACAAAAATTTTAAATAAATGAGAATTGCACTGGTTATTAGTCACCCAACATGGGGTTTTAATACCTCACTTTTGAGTAACTCTGTAATATACAGAGGTTGGGCCTTCCTGTCAAAGTGAGGAATAAATAAAACCTGCAGTGATAAAAATCAAGTTTGCTGACTTCAGCACTCTTGTTCTCAATTTTCACTGAAGAATCAGCAACCAGTTAGGACTACATTTTGCCCTCAGATAAAAACAAAATAAAACAAACTAAAACAAGCCATACCCCAACCTCTACCTCTCCCCCTCAAACAACCAGAATATGCCTTCTGTTCACAATTTAGATTCAAGGTTCGATTTTGTTACTTAATTCTTAGTGTTACCTTTTCAACCCTCTAGTACAGGGTGTTGAGAAATAAGCATGGTTGCTTTTCTGAGGGGGGAAATACTGACTGGAAGTACTTAATCCAAGAACATTAGCAAGAGTTTAAAAAAAAGAAATTAACAACTCTTTAGCCCATAGGTTAGACATTTGCATGGCTAACTACATTTTTCTGCTTGGTCTTACAGAATTCCTTTTGAAGTATGTTCAACCTATTCACAATAGCTCGAGTCTTATTGCCCTGAAGTCACCATTTGTCCTTTGGAAGCAAAGATTAGTGCACATCAGGTCTTTTAGAATTCACTGCTAAGATGATCTTGGTAGCAATAGCAATAAGGAAAATGCTCTGAAAACATGAACAAACCTGTTATCAATCTGCTTCTCAGCCCTCTGCCAGCGGTCTATTAGCTGAGTAACCTTGTCACAGTACTTTCCAATGTCCATGTCATACAGGGTGTATGACTGGCAAGACTGTGAGTGAATCTGAAGTGTTCTCTGCAGCTCATTTTCCAAGGTATTCAGTAATGACTTCTTCATATTTAGGTCTGCTTTCATTTTCTGGAGAAAAAACAAAAAAGTTGTCATTTAATTATTCTTGAGAAGATTCTGATACTTAACCAATTTAACAGCATGCAGAGTATGTTGGGATCTAAAGATGTTGTTTTTAACTCAGTAAGGTATGTATAGTGCCATATGTATATATGTCAGCTGAACTTAAAATATTTAAAGTGAAACACCTATTTTGGTGAGCAGCTCAGCTTAAAAATGTGTTTAAAGTTAGACTAAATAATTTGTTAAACCAAAGCCCTCTGCTATTATATTCTAAAGCAAACATTTCAGTTTCTCAGAACTCTGCAGAGTAGAACAAGACAACAACCAAAGCAGAACAAGAGCCTTGCTTGTTCCTAGAAACAACTGACTAGAAAATTTCACTGAAGTATAAAAGATTACTACACTTGCAACAGCTGTGGAATCAAGCCTCAGGAGTGGCATATCCAATATTTAAACACCTAAAAATCTGCACAGGTTTTTTTTTGTTTTGTTTTGTTTTCCTATTTACATTTTTATGGTTGCCCGACATCTACCATGGAGATGTTTCTTCACACACACACACGCACACACACTTGTTTATGTACACTACCTGCATACTGTGGGCATCACCAAATGGAATATACAGCACAGGCAGTGGTCTGCCTTGTAGCCCCAGTCACATGAATGGCTACAGCCTTCAGTGATATGCTCAAGCCTTTTTTTGGTTGTGGTTTTTGGTTTGGGTTTTTTGGTTTTTTTTTTTTGGTGTAGCTCAAATTTACACTAGCTAAGAATCAGTGATATGCTCAAGCCTTTTTTTGGTTGTGGTTTTTGGTTTGGGTTTGTTGGTTTTTTTTTGGTGTAGCTCAAATTTACACCAGCTAAGAGCAACTCCAGCTGCATGGAAGGTCTCTGTAACCCATTTCTGTACACTGTTATCTGTGTTTATCATTAGTGAATTAATAGCCTATATGCAAGAAGGCAATATCTCCCTTCTTGCATATAGGCTATTAATTGCCCTTGCTGTCCTCTAGGTGTAACAAGTAAATTTGAGTGCTATTGAGTGTCCTGGTTTTGCTACAGTGTCTATGTCAAATCTTAAAGTGAAAAGTATTCAGCCTGTACAAGGGGAAAAGGAAAATAACTGCTTTGCTGAGCACAAAGTTGTCTTGCAGATCCAGTCTTTTATCCATCTTTATCTGCCAGTCCTTTTGTGCACTGAATGCATTTGGGAGAACAAGAACTCTTTCATTATTTTCTGTTCTTACCTTTAGTAGGGAAAAAGTGTGTAGGTGGTGCAAATGGAGCACAACCCATTTACCCTTTTGTCATGTCAAATGAGACCTACAGAAACCTTCCATGCAGCTGCCCTTGCTGTGGGGGCAGCAACAACCAGGGGGTGGAAGAAATAATAACCTGTATGTTATTTTCAATAATTTCATAGAATCACAGTTTCCTATGTTGGAAATTACCCACAAGGATCATTGAATCAAACTCCTGGCCTTGCACAGGACACCCCAAGAGTCACACTATATGCCTGAGAGCGTTGTCCAAACCCTTCTTTAACTCTGTCAGGCTCGGTGCTGTGATCACTTCTCTGGGGAGCTGTTCTAGTGCCCAGCGCACTTCTGGATGAAGAACCTTTTCCTGATATCCATCCTAAAGTTCCCCTGACACAGCTCCTTCCTGTTCCCTTGGCTCCTGCCACTGGTCACCACAGAGAAGAGATCAATGCCTGCCTCTCCTCTTCCCTTTGTGAAGAAGCTGTGGACAGCAATGAGGTCTCGCCTTACTCTTCTCTTTTCCAGGCTGAACAGACCAAGTAAACTCAGCTGCTCCTCAAAGCCCTTCACCATTCTCACAGCCCTCCTTTGGATGCTATCTAATAACTTTATTTATTTTTTATCTTGTGGCACCCAAAACTGAGCACAGGACTCAAGGGGAGGGAACACCAGTGCAGACAGAGCAGGACAATCCCCTCTCTTAACCGTCCAACAAGAATAGGCCTGATTTACAAAATATTGTATGTTTATACATAAAAAAAAACAGGATCAGCATTTCTATCTCCTGGTTTTGGAAGGGTTCCCCCAGCTCAACAGATCAGTGCTGGCAGCTACGAATTTTGTTTTGGTGTGTCCTTGGGTTTGGCCCCTCACCTTCAGACAAGCCCGATAAGCCTCCACTTTATCAAGATCCAAAGGAACAGTCTCCTCTTCAGACAGCCTCACTTCAAAAACTCTGATCACATCTTCTGTTTGCAGAATAACCTGGAGCAGACACCTCAGTGCATTCAAGCTAAAATAAATTATACAAGACAAATCCATTATGGACTATGGAAAGAACAGTGATATTTTTAATTAATTGCAGATGATTGGCTAAAGAAAATAGGTAACATATGAAATTTCTGTGATACCCATGTTTGTCACTTTCTTTTTTTAAAGTGTTCCAGAAAAGAGAAGAAATTCACCTGTCTGTTTCTATCAGCAAGTACACAATTTGCAGACAAAAAGGTGTAATTTTACACTACTGATAACAAAAGGCAGCTTTTTGGACTATAAATTATGGGAGAAAGTAAGTATTTATTGCAATAGTCTCAATTTACTTACCTGTCTAAGTAGCCAGCAGAAACACCATTAATATTTTCCAGTTTTTGAAAGAGGGCATTTATCTCTGATTGCAAGTACACATACTTCTCACAGCCTCTGAAGTTAGGCAGCAAGTCCTTATGCTTATTGAGGGTTTCAGCCATTATTTGAGAGTCATTCTGCACACCCTAAGGGAAAAGAAAATGCCTGGTTTACACATTTTTGGTTGGCTGAATGATCATTCTATTCTATATTCATACGGAATTGGTCTCCTTATCCAAGCAGTCTGCTCTTACATAACCAGCTTGACTGAGGACTGAAGAAGTGGCTGAGCTTGCTTTCTTCAAGGCAAGCACTACGGAGCAGTTTCTTTTTTGTCCACAATAGGTCATATGTATTTTTGAGCATCTACACTTCAAAACTCACTCCAAAACTTGGCTCTGACATGCCAAGGTCCTTCTGCTCTTGAGGCCTTTGCAACCCCATTGCCCCATGGGGATTCCTCGTATGCTGAACCTGTTATCTTTTTGTACCAATCTTCCCTCCATGGTCTCCCACAAATCTAAAGAGCTAGAAGAGGGATAGTAAGCCTCGTGTATCCAGTCTGTATCCCACAGACAGCACTTTACAGGTAGGTGGTTATGTGAAGTCCTTGGTAAAGGATTTTAGTGGTGCTTTACTCTGGATGAGGCTTAACATGAACTGACAGCGACCTGACATCAGTCTTTCTGTATTCCTTGCTTGGCAAAATTTGATTTCTAAAATTCAAGAGTCAACTTTTTCTGCTTGGAAGGTAAATTCTAATCCAAATCATTATGGTTAGCCTCCAACTGAGATTATTCTGCACAGGATTTGTGTCTTTCCCAGCTGATCATAAACAGAATTGCAGCACAGAGTCATACAAAGCTTGAGATACTCAAAGACAAACACCCATGGTTACCTCTAAGTCCTTTATTCTGGCTGAAAAGTCGTGCATAGCCCCTTGATCCACTCCAAGAGGAGCTCTTTGAACCATCTGAATCTCAGAAGCTTCAATCTGACGCCGAAGTTTCTGAAGCTCCATCAGCAGCCAGGCCTCCTGCTTCTCATACTCTCGGTTTCTCTCATTAATGATTATGGTGTTTGAGGAACCCACGGGACAGCTCTCGGTTGGGACCACTGAAATGGTAAAATTAATTGGGTAAGCATCAACTGCCAGAGAACTGAGCAGGAACATGTAGGAAATCAAGGCAGTGCCCAAGTGATCCAAGCACTGAATTGACCTGTAGAACTAAGGACAGGTGGAAGATCTGGGCCCTTAGGCAGCTGTTTCAGGGAATGAAATCCCTCCTTCACAAAAATATAAACTTGCTTCCTAAAACGCAGCAGTGAGATTTTGCTTTCTAATAAGAGAAAATATATCAGATGGACTAAATTCCTCTCATTTTCCCAGCAGTTTTTAGAGCTTTAAAGCACTATGAGTTTTAGAGCATATTCCCAGATTCCCATCAAAGGAAGGAAGAAGAAAATCTTCCCCTGTGCACAATTCTTAAACATATTCCTATTCATATGCTGAAGACAACATTTTCATGTAAAAAGAATGCACCACCCACCACCTCTGGCACAAAGAAAATGCAGCAATCCAAACTCTACAAAAGCGAGGATGACAACAAACCTGTTTGTGGCTGTCGTGGTTGATTAGGCAGCTGTATGATCAAGGTTTGGTAGTGCTTCTGAGCATCAGTGAACTGAGTCTGGATCTTTCGTTTGTCTTCATCACCAAACATCTCTGAGCCTTGGCTGTTTCTGAGGAATTCTTGATAATGGATCTCTAGGTCAGTTATTATTTTTTGGTAATCTTCCTTACGCATTGTTTTCAGCTGAAAAAAGGAAGAAAGGAATTTTGAAATAAAAGGGGGAAAAAGCAATTGGGGAAGTTTTATGACTAGTTAATCATTAAAGAACACTATAATATCATAAATCTATAAAAAAACCCAAAGTAATCACACTTCAGAATAAATCCTAACTAGACTGCCTCTAAAAGTATGGTAATAATACCATCTGAGTTAACCAATCCTTGTTACCATCATTTCATACTTTAACAGCAGTTTGAAATTCTACCTCTTACTCTGTTTATCCATGCCCCTGTACAGTGGGAGCTAATACAACAAGTATGTAATAAATTCCCTTAGCTAATCTTCTTGCCTATCTGTTTGAGTAGGAAAGTATTTTGTTTCTCCTTTAATAAAATTACAACTTCCATATGTGAAAGTTTTTGTGCAAGCTAGCAAAAGGAAGGCCTGTGGTTTTGTAGAACATACATCTGCACAGGATACTGCAGGGTCTCTGCTTGGGACAGCAGACATCAGGTCATGGATGTCTCTGGTCTGCAGTCAAGGCCAGCTGGTGTCTTACCTTGGCAATAGTCATGGCTCTGATTTTCTCAATGTCAATCATGCAGTAATGCCAGGACACCAGGCTCTTCATGTTGATATACAGCTGGTTCCACAAAGCTAAAATAGCTTCATAGTACTGCTCAATTCTGGCATGAAGGAAAATAAAATAAAAAAAAAAGTGTGATCAAATTGCATCTGTCCTTGTCGCACAGCTACAAAACATCCCAAGAAACATCCACCAGATGTGGAGTGTGTTAAGGCTCGTTCTCTACTTGAAAAAAATCTTGGAAATTAATTTATAAACGATTCTCATTAGTACAGATAAGAAAAACCACATAGACATTAACTTTTAAACATTTCTAGGCCCCAACCTAGATCCCAGCAAGTTTCACTGAACTGAGCTTCCTCAAGGCAAGGGTCTAGTCCTTAACCCCCACCTTTAGGGGCAGGGACAGTGCACTCTGATCAAGGCACAGAACATGTTTTGAGACTGGTAGCTATTTTGAGTGAACTCTAACCCCAGTGGCAAGCATCCACACTCAGGCAGCAACTCACTTGGTAGCAAGATCCACTGCCAATGGATTGGGGGGTGGGATGATAAGGCTGACAGATGGCACCAGCATATCCACTCCTCCGGGGCCGGTCACCAGCCACTTGCTGCGCTCATTGTTGTCCTTCAGGATACACTCATCTCCTTTGCGCACCGTTTTCTGTAAGGGATGAAGAACAGTGGCTTTCCTTAGTTAAGTAAGGTGGGGCTTCCAGGAGGCACAGACAAGGGAGATGCACCTAGATGACAGAAGCAAGAGCACTTGCCAGCTGCCAGGTCTGGGTGTGCATCTCAGCTTCATACTGGGGCAATAGATCAGTAGAGATCAACCCCTTCTCCCTGAATATGGGTTACATGTGAAGAAAACCCAAAAAAAGCCCAAGAGTGAGCCAGGGAACCCCAGTCTGCTAGATCATCAGACCTGGGGCTTGTCCTGACAAAGACTGAATGTGGACACATGGCTTGGTAAGCTGTGCAACCATGCGTGGCTTTAAGCCAGTGAGCTGAAGGCATGAGGACATTTAGTGCTGCATCCATATTTGTAAAGGGACTGGGAGTGAGTGTGGCAGAGCCAGATTCACCAGCTCCAACTGCCAGAAATCCTGACACCAGGCAGCCACGGGTGTGGCCATGGTGCAGGAAAATGCACATAAGCAGAAAGCACATCTAAATTTATTGATAAGGAAAAAAACCAGAAATAAACCCAAGCAGCCTCAGTACTAAGGAGGAAGAAAAAACATAATTCATTTCATAGCCCATCCATGAAAGAAATGGGAATACCAATGAATAACTGCATATTCCTCACTTTTGTTAGATGAATTGTTCACCTAAGGATCCACAGAGGCACTGGAAAGGTGAACAGTCACGAAAAAAAAGGTGTGGATGCATAGAGGCATCTGTACAAAAATTTCAATCTTATTAGCAATAGGACTCTTATGTTCCAATTTGAAATATGAGTATTAATGCTATTTAATAGATTAATAATAGTAACTTTGACTAGATTTATTAAACAATAAGAACCTACTTGTTTATTCATAGTGGCAAGAAAGGCAGAGCTTCTTCTGTCAAAGAAATTCATGCTGACCAAAAGCAGATAAAGGGCTTACACTTTTTCAGTTCAGTGGTCTGCTTACTGAGTAATTTGCAGTGTTCTAGTTTACACAATGTTCATTCTCAGCCAAAAAGGGATACAATACCAGATCCTGTTTGTAGTCACACAGAGCCTTGAGGATAATGGGCTTGTTACTTCGATAGTCTGGGTTACGTGGCTTCAGCTGCACAATCTTCCTGGATTTATTCACCAAACTCTGCACTTGCCTCTTGTATTCAAGAATTCTCTCTCGTTCATTCTGCAAAGATTAATTATATGTTACAAATTTATTCTAAAAAGAACAGGCATCTTGTTCCCACTGTTTTATTAAGAGAGGGATACATCTGGAGCTTACAGCAGGCAAAACTTACTTTAGTTCAAATGGGATGAGTCCTTGACCTACAATGTAAAACTGCAGTTTTAAAAAGAGCTGAGAAACATCTAAGTATCTCTGCAGCTCTGGCAAGATGCAAAGTTTGCAAAATTTGCATAGCAGGTTTTTCATACAGATCTTCAATGTAGTTAAAGCAGTGTTTAAGAAACACAGACATAAACTGAAAGAATCTAAAAAAATTAATGCTTACAAAAAAACTGAACAACTACACTTTCAAACCTAACTTCATCAATTGGCCTTTTACACCACTGACCATTTTTTCTCCAATTTGGGACTGTAGTGCTTAACTCATGATAAGAAAACAGCTAAAAAAGCTGACTTCCATCCTTTCAAAGAGACTATGGTGATAGAGTGACATGATTAATCATTTATCAAATGCATTTATCCTTTGGTAAAATCTATTCTACCACCTAAGAATAAAAGTATTCCTTTTTTTTTCCCATTTGTTAGGATGTCAGAAACTTGGGGATTTTTTGGACTCATTCCAGATTTAAAAATATAATGGCCTCAAGTTTATACAGTACTGTATTTAAACACTGCAGTGCACTTGAGTTTACATTTGGTATCTAAAGAGGGCAGCTGGTTTCCCAGAAAAGCAGAACATAACCTGTCAGGCAAGTGTGACAATACCTCCAGCTCTTTGATCTGTTCCAGCAAAGTCTGCAGTGACATGCTCTTATCACAGATGAACTTCTTTCTGATAGAGTCTTGTAAGTTTTTCAGGTAGCACTCTGTGGCTTGGGCCTCTTCAAAGAACTACGGGAGAAAAGTTGTGAATTTGGCTGTGTGTAGCTCTTAAAAACATCTGCTAAAAACTGATGGATTCCTTTAATGAGAAATCCCAGTTCACCTCTGGCACAATGGTAACATTTATAACATGGCAATAGTGTGCTATGCACATCTTTGATGGGATTCACACTTTTTAAAAGTAGTGTGAATTCTCCACATCACTACTCACCTGAAAGTAAGCCGCATTCTCCTTCAGATGGACATCAATACATTTGGTGATCTGAAGAATCCAGCTCCACTGAGTTTGCAATGTATCCATGTAGGCCTAAGAAAGACAGTAATATACAAAAGTCAGGCCACCACACTGATCTCTCTCCCATACCTAGACTCAAGCAAAATTATCTACACTCCACACAAATGCAAATGAAAATCTGCAAACACAAATTCACGGACACCAGAACGATGTAATTCATGCAAATGGTTTCACAACTTCTAAGCATCCACCTAACTGAAATGAGTTAAATACCTGCTTGTGAGACACAAAGAGAAATCTGTTCATGACCTGAATTTGTTTGATCAACATAAAGCCCCAGGTGCATTAACAAAAAGGAGTGAAATGCACAAACAGTAGTGCAAATAAAGTATTTCAGCTGCAAATGGCCATGTACTCATTCTTTCAGGGAACACCTCCAAACATAGTATTTTATGCTTGTTGTTTTTAAATTCAAAACACTCAAGCAGCCATGTATATTCTTTAAAAAATGACACAGAACTTTCACTTCACTGCTGGAGCTTAAAAGAATCTTTCCTTTAAGAGAGAAACTGACTACAGGAGAAAGAGGATTTTACATAATATGATAACAGTTAACCAAGTAAACACACTGAAAGGCAGAAAGGATTATTTCTTTTTCCTTTTAGCTTCTTCAGTTGCAGAGTTCTTATGCACTCTTGAAACTGCAATAACTACAGCATCTCCTAATAAAATGTCCAAATTGTTGCTGCCTTTTTAATTAAGAAGTAAGTGTACACCAAACTGTGAAAGCAAAAGTATCTTGGCTAAGCCACCGAAAGGCACTATGAATTTCAGCTGCAGAAAGTATTTGCACCTGGATTAAACATAAACCTTCAACAAAGGGTGTGGCTTTTTTCAAAACATGCCTACTAAGACAGCAGAACAGCAATGACATACCTTCCTATCATAAATTCTCCTTCACTGTAGTCAGCACAAATCGAGAAACAGCAATTTCAATACACTCAGATAACGCCCTAAGCTTAGAATTCATTTTTACTTGCATCTATCACCATGCAGTTGTTAATAGATATGTTTGTAGAGGAAGGTAGTAATATTTGTTAGAGCAGCCCATACAGACAGGTAAAATGGACATGATTTTGGGCAGGCAAACCCTTCTTGAGCCCAAATGCAGCACTTTGTATGGGAACCTTCACCAAGAACTTATCTCATATAGCAACTAAAGGAGCAACTGAAATCACACAAAGTCTAACTCACCTCGATTTTGTCTGAAGCAGGATGCTGATTGAGCACTAGCTGGTCACTTTCTTGCTTTAGCTTGTTGAGTTCTTTTTCTTTAACCTCCAGTTCACTCATACGTTTCTAAATAACCAAAGCACAGTATTAAATTAACTCCAAAGGTACACTGCACAGGCAGAACAGTGTTTTCATTTGCTTAAAATTTCCCAGATAGTTGTGATAATATAAAATTATCCCCTCTAACAGTATAAAGAGTTTCCATTAGGTGTACTGAAGTTAATTATGAAGACAGTAGAATCAAAGAAGGTGCAATCATCTCAATTCAAGTCTCTAGGCTTGCTGTTTCAGAGAGCAAAGCACATTAAGTTCTGCCTTTCTTAAGAATGATGGAAGCAAAAACAACTGCATCTTGCAACATCAAGAATAACTGAACTAAAAAAAGGCACTTTCATAATAGTTCGAACTTTCATTCCTTTTTCAATGTGGTGATCAGCACCAATACTGGTTAAACAAAACACACATGCCCCATTTCCCTACACACCCACAGACGACAAGGAGCGGGGCAAACTACATCCGACCATGCATGCAGTGTGCCACTGGCAGAACCATCAGAGGAAGAGAGCACAGCTCTCCTTCCTGGTGACAGATAACCAGGGCCAAATATGGGGACCTCTGAGCCCTGCACAGTCCCAGCAGGGAGAATTAAAACTGCTGGATTCAAGTCCCTTAGTTTGGCATGCCAGCACAATGACTGTGTGCACAAGCTGTAGGTGATCACTGCTCTGTAGTGGACTGTACCAAGAAGGCCACATTCCAAGGTCAAAATAAACTATGACAACTCCCTGAATGGGAACACAATCCTCCAAAAAATGTCCTGTCCTGACTCAGAAGGTTATTACATAGTATTTTATTGAAAACTGTTGATAAAAACCCCAGGAACTTCATGAAGAAACACACCCTGTGATGAGCTTTTCCCAAGAGAGGCTGACTATTCCAAGAGAGGGCAAGAGAGGACTGATGGAAAGCACAGGGAAGTTGAGCTATCTTACCGAGAAGGACTCTTGCTTCCTGGCAATATCAGTGTTCCTGTCACTCCAGTCATAGAGGAGCTCCTCTTCCTCACAGTCATTGATCCACATGATTTCTCTGCTGGTGGCCTGGATGAGGTTCTGGAACTGGCGAAGCTGATCCATTCTCTCAAAGGAATATTTCTGCAAGGAAGTACAGAAATGAGAAGCCATAAACATATAAATGCCTGAGCTGGGTGGAGAAAGGGAAGCTAAGAGCACAGCATGGCTTTTGCATTTTTTGTTTGTTTGTTTGTTTTTGGTCTTTTTTTGGGTTTGTGGGGTTTTTTTTTGGTTGGTTGGTTTTTTGGGTTTTTTTAAGCAAAATAACAATACAATCAACATGACTGTAAAACCTGTTGGCAATGGACAGCAGATGTGCCTGGGTTTATTGAACCATGAAACCTGTTAGACAGTGCATAATGTGTCAGGATTTATAGAATAGGAACCTGATGTCAGCACCTTCTCAAAGTTATTTCTAGCACACATGTAGCAGACATGTAGGAAGGCAAGCAAAAAGGCATTGGGGGAAGTACAAGAAATGCCTGAACATTTAACATCCTTTTACTTGCATTTGCTGCTCATAGTACATCCTTGATATTACAGCAGCATCTTTTGCATAGTTGACACTTCAAGAAAAAATTCTTTGTCTTCACATCATAATAAACATCCTGTTACTTGAAATCAGGTGCCAGGAATCAGATTCTGATCCCAAGTGTTAAATAAACCATTTGCACAAGATTCTTACTGTGTTTTACATGAAGATCTGCAGCAGGGAAGATGCACAGCCCTACACAGAATTTGGTTGGTTCTAGTCCCACCTTTGAGTAACTTTTAAAGTTTCATATACATCCTAATTTCATCACTACATTTGCTCCCATTAAGGAGGTAAAGGTCTACTCTTTGCCTGCTTAGTGACCAACTCCCTTCACCAGGTACAAACGAGAAACTTCCTTGTGAGAATAGGTCAATTATACAGCAGGCAATGCATTAATCTCAAGTCCATGACTCAAAGTGAATCTTTCAGAAGCTATAAAGCACTTTCAGTTTACTGCTGAATAGTTATTTTAATGTGCATCTGTCACTCTGTCAAAACCTGAAGTATCCCTTGACAATCACACAGGTGTTAATAAAGCAAACAAGGTCTCAGAAATGACCACATTCCTTACTTACCAGCAGGCCTTCATATTCCTCCTCCAGCTGATGAACTGCAGCCTTCTCCCGCTGGAACACAGACAGCAAACACTTAGTGAGCCTTTTACAAGTTGCCTATTTACTGGTATTTACTTTACAGAGTCAATATCATAATAATTGCAGGTGGTAACATGCAAATGCCTGCAAGAGACATCTGTCAATAGCAGATTTGCTCCACTGGGTGACTCAGGAAGCACAAAACCAAGGCTTAGACAAACTTGCTACTCTCATGGATGCTCGGTATATAACCAAGCTTGCACATAATCTGTAACACCAAAACATGACTCAAAATTGGATTTCTTTCTGCACCTAACTCCTGTACCAGCTAGTCCTAGAGCAAGCCTTGGAGATTGTGAACTAGTATAAATTATGATATGAGCAGACAGCTCCAGTCTTCGTCCCCATTTCTATGGCTGGGAACCTGCCCAGCCTTGGAACTGGTATTCCACAGGGCAGACTATCACCTTTCCTATTTGAAGCAGAAAAGGGAGCAAAATCCTTTCCACTCTTCAGCTTGGTTGAGAGATCAGGGCTCCAGAACAGACTACCTTTTCTTTAGATTGAACTCTCTCCTGCCAAATAAGAGAAAAGATGAATGGAAATTAAATAAGCCTCCTCTATCCTATACCTAACTGCTGGGCTGATAGGAGAGGAAGTTAACACTGCATTTTCAGTCACTTCTTTATTCCAATCACAAAATTCAACGGGCAACATTAGTCTCAGAAGAAAAAAAAAGAAAAATAATATCAACACATAAGAAAAGCTTTAATCTTAGCCCAGAATTCAGGCATTTTTCACAGAATAAACCTGATGACTCAAGGCTGCATCTGAGCACTCACCTTATTCTTTCACTTTTTGTTGTTTAATATACTGAGCCAGCAAGTGAGAATAATCACTCTTAGACACCTATCTCAATAATATAGCAATACTTATTTGCCAGCCTTGGTGCACAACAATAAAAAGCTAAATAGCTACTAAATTTTTATTTTAA
The DNA here is from genome assembly GCF_014805655.1 of Passer montanus. Lineage (NCBI taxonomy): Eukaryota > Metazoa > Chordata > Aves > Passeriformes > Passeridae > Passer > Passer montanus. The sequence goes on along the minus strand of NW_024367261.1, from coordinate 1,694,712 downwards.
AATTCTGAGGAATTATGGAGGAATTAAGAGTTGGAAGCGGTTCTTATCATGACACCAGTGCTTTCTGAAGAGCAGATGAACTTTCAAGCATTCCTTTTTTTGTAGTGAAACACCAGTAAGCCAAAGCTATATAGCTAGACCAAGCACAGTGTAAGGGAGGACAGCAATTACCAGATCTGTTTTGACTTTGTCCAGGTGCCAACGATAGTCTCCGATGGCATTGTGGGTTCTCCTGTGCTCACAAATTTGTTGCTCAATGGATGCTGCATCAAACCCCCATTTCACTTGCTCCATTTCAACCTAGGAACAAGAAACAGGATTGGTACTTTCATTTCCAACATTACTGACTAAATTGGAGCATAAAGGAATTGAACTGAAGGAAACAGACTATGTGGTAGAGAGTAAAATTGAAATAAAGAGAAGTTTAGCATAGGGGGTTACAGTTTCTTTAAATTGCCATCAATTAAACTGTGTGACAGGCTCCCAAAGCAGAAGAAGCAAAATAGGAAAAATATTTCAATTGTTTAAAGTTACACTAGATGAAGCACACTCAGTAGTGTATTTTCATCTGTTGTCTTTGGACCAAACTGTTATTTTATGTTCCACAGTAAAATTACATTCTTATCACTCTGAAAACAACCCATGACTTTATCAAACAATGCTATTCATGCAATTCATGTGAAAATGCCCAATTAAGTTCTATAGCCCAGTACACCAGACTTCCATTTTAATTTTGCTCATGTAAACTTTGACAACCTCAGTTAAATGCAGTCACACTAAAAAAACTCCACAGAAGAGAAACTGAAATTACTAAAAAATGTGTTGTTTGTCTTGCATTTTGGCAACATTTATTGTAGGATGCCAAGAAAAAATGTCTAGAAACAGCCTTGAAAAACAGTAATGCACCTGATAATTACTAACCCAAAAACTGACTGCATTCCTTGCTTCATTTTTTTTAAATATTAAAAGCGACCTAACTTTAAATTCAGCTCCTCAAACTCCAAATGCTCTTTTATGCTGCAAAGACACTACAGCTCTATCTGAATGCCTGTCTATGCACATGCCCAGTAAAGAAAGAGGTATCCTAATCTTGGGTTGGAACTGAATTTGGTAATCACCAGCCTGGAGTCAAATCTCTATGAGTCAACAGATGACAATAAAGCCAGAACTCAAGCGTAGGGGTTCAAAGGCAGTGCTGAAAATGATCCAAGAAACAAAACCATTTTTCATTCAGCCATTTGAAAGTTAGAGGACTTTGACCCTTCTCGTTATATTTAAACAGTCTAAAGAGACTGTAGCAACAGTGGCAGTCATGGCTGGCTGCCATATGCTAACAAAGGCTGTCTGGATTTCACTGCAGTTTCCCCAGCTCTGCGCTGGAAATTTGACTAACCCTCCCTACCATCTGATTCTCCTACCAGCAAACCATGCAGACAAAAACCAGAAAAACAGCAAAAAACTTCAGCTGCTCAGAACTTCTTCCCACAACTCACCACATTACTAGGGGAAACATTATCCTAGTCTCAATGTGAGCAAGTAGTGGGACACAGCAACGCACGACAGAAAGAAACAGCATCATAGCAAGTTCAAAATAAATTTTCCCACTGAGGTAAGTGCTTACTGGCCCCACCTCAGCTTTGCTGTAGGGATGAAGGGGAAGAGAGAGAGCCTTTTACTTTCACAGGAGGTTTAGTGTGGGAACACAGCTATAAAGCAGTTGCTTATGCTCCCTGTGTTTAGCAAGGAGTGTCTGAGCAGGGCATCACGTGGTGTCTTTGGAAGGTGCAGCCTGTTCACCATCTTTCATCGCTGGAAGCATGCCCAGAGTCTGTCCAACATCACTCCTCAAGCCATGGCAGGTCTGACAATCAGCCTCCTCTCCCACAGTATGTGAAGAGCAATGATGTCAGTTGTGGCTGTCCAGGCACAATGCTTTACACATTACCACTCAAGGAGTGCATCTCCACATCCCCTTCCTCCTCTAAAACATGCCACATGGAGAGACTGGACTGTAACTAGCACTCACTTAAAAATACTCAACTCTACAGAGCTCTGCTCTCCTCATTTGATTTGCATAGGAGCCACCTGGCAAATGCCATACACAGATAATAATGACAGAATCGCAAAGCAACAACCTAATAGAGATAAAAATAATGCAATTTCAATTTACAAGAAGTCTGCAAAGTGTGACTTCAGCCACCTTGTTCCATCCTCCCTACCTGTCTCTCAGAAAGGGCTGTCTAACCACAAACTCATAACTTTCACTTCAACACACAACTTTCACCTCAGAAGCACAAAAAACAGTGTATGTTTTCCATTCCAGGTTACATCAGTAACAGCTGTGAATTGGCGAATTTGTTCTCAGAATGCAAGAAACAGTAGCTTCAGCACTTCTGTGTGCATTTTAGCACTGATTTCTGAAAGCCTAGTCCCATGGCAATCAGCCCTACCTCTCTGTGATAAAGACAGACTAGAGGGGGAAAGCAACTGCAAAACACTGGACAATGGTTCAGTCAATGAAGATGGTCCTGTCTGTGTAAAGGGTTGAAATAAATGTGAATCAAAGGAAATCTGTGCAAGGAAGGAAGGAGAGAAATATTGAGCATAATAATCTCTAACACAAATATGCCAATGCTTTTGTTATGTTAACACCTGTGTTTCATTTAGCTTTCAAATCTAACTTCCATACCTCTTCCTCTGCAAAAGAAGACTCCAATCCATGTTTGGATTTCAGTGAGAATTCACTGTATGTATAATACTGGGAGGGTAATAAAAGGAACTTGGAATAACATGCAAGCATTCACATGTACCTTTACTTTTCTACTGGCACCCAAAACATTACTACATATGAGGGAGGTGACATTCATAAACAACACCAAATTTTAGCATTGTCCCCGTGTTTTGCACAGATTTACCTTCTGCTGCCTCATCCAGCTTAAGCATTCACTTGTGACACGTTTTGTGTACTCATCCCAGCCCGAGCCACTCTGAGAGGAGAAGCAGCCACCACCTTTGGAGCTGGCCCTCCTGGCACGGGGAACGCTGATGGCTTTGTACAGGGCACGCATTTGCTCCTGGAGCTGAAGAAGCCTGAAAAGGAAGGAAACACTTAGTGCCTGTGAGCAAAGCACCCAGAAAACACACACACAATGCAATTTATCTCTCCTACTGGACCACCAGCTATTCAAAACAAAGTGCTGAAAGCAAAGACCGTGGAAAAAATATACAGATTAAGATTTCATGGAGACAACTAAGGCATCAATTTCTATCAGAAATATATTACTGCAAGACCCTTCTCCATGTTAGTGTGACCAAACAGATTTAGTTTCACCTTACTGATTCCTATTACATCCTGCAACACCAGGGAAGGTGAGCACTTGAGGTACCACAAACTTTTATCAGTCACATTCCCCACCCCAACCCTTCCCTGACAATACCTTTTCTGATACATGTCACAGGGCTGGCCCATCTGCCTCATCTCTCTGATCAGTCCATCCAGGATGTCCATTTGGTCATTTGCCTGTGCAAAACACTCTTCCAGATCCCTGTTCCCTCTAAGTGGGACGCCATCTCCATATTTTAATTCCTAATGAAAAAAAAAGATGGGAGACTAAATAAAATATTCATCACCTAAGCTTCCTTTGGCTGCCTTAAAAAAGGTGTTGTGAGGACTAGGGTTTTTTTTGGGAAGCATGCTAAGTTTCAACTGCCAGGTCTCTGACTGCCAGTTTTACTGGCAGAAGGCTGATGATCCACTGTCACTGGAAAGTGCTTATTAAAATAAAATATGGAAAAAAAAATTATTAAAATGTGGTTATCAAACAAAACTTTCTATAAAGAGCAGCACATCTTGATGTTTATTTCAGTGGAGCCAAGGCTTCACATGGTGTGCTAACTTCTAAAGACATCATGCTTTTGTGTTCAGAAGATGAGAAGAAACACTGCCCTGGTAGGAGATGGTAGATATTACTCCTGATTTTCTACAAGGTTCCCTGATGTTCTAAGACTTCCCTCTCCAGCAAAAACACAAGCAGAACCATCTGCCTGGGTCCAGCTCCATGCTCCATCGCATTTACATCCCACCTTATCACCCACAGTCTAGGCAAATTCTCCATGCACCCTCTCGGTGCAGTTGGACCAGCACGGCCATGGTGTTTCAACCAGGAAGACATGGCTCTTTGACCTCATCACACACTGAACAGCCATGCTGAGCAAAACACAATGCAGCTGTGACCTGACTTTCCAAATAAAATATTATGGACCTCATTGCTCTGTCCCTTAGAAAGAAACAAAGCAGGCAATGCATGTTGTGGCACCAAGCTGGAACTAAACATCTCTTTCTTTCAAGTTCACTGGAATAATATTAATCCTGAACAAAAGGCAGTATTTACTCTGGCATTGATTTTTATATAAACATGCTCACACGTCCTGTATCTCTGAAAAGGAAATGAACTCCTAACCACAGAGTTCATGTCTGAAAGAATTTTCTGTCTACAGAGGGTCCAAAAGTGCGCATTAAATCACATCTACTGCCAGGACTGTTAAAGTGTTTCACATCTCAGTGGCCTCAGCAGCAGGATGCACTCACCACCCTGCACCTCCTCTGCTTCAGCAGGAACGGAGAACGCCCCATGTTTGCAGGAGTGAATTTAGCCTCAGTGAGTAACCTGCCCCCAAGCACTCGGGGTTTGTACCAGAGTAGCATACTGCAGAGATTATGTGTATGTATTTGAGCTGAAACAGCCAGGAAAACTTTAGTCTAGTTTCATTTACTTCTTTAGGAATCATCTGGAAAAATAAAATAAAGGTAATGAAGGTATTTCCTAAGGTGGCTCATGTTCATTATGGCCCTGCAAATGATGACAATATCCTACAGAACACACTAAGAGAGTGTAAGTTAATCATTAGTAACAGGTGTGAGTGCTGACAGTGATCCTGATCTAAAACTGAAAAATAAGATGCAATGGAATCTGTTTGAGGGTGAGTTTGTTTTGTTGTTTGTTTTTTTAAATCAAGAAGACCCCTTTCATTAATGAGATGCACTTCAATCAGTTTTACTGAACACTGTACAGAGGGAAGGAAGAGACTTAAGAAGGAAGTATGTCATTCCACTCTCAGTTGCCTCACAAACAGCTGATAGGGGAGAAAGGAGATGAAGAAGCAGAGCCTGTGAGTCCAGATAACAACACAGAATATGTATGTAATATTCATAATCACTTTGGATAAGGAGAACAAGAAGCACTCACGGGCTGTACTATGAGCTCAGCTCGCGTCAGGCAATCCGAACAGTTTTGCAAAAGCTCCTGGATGGTGTTCTGGCGTCTGGACATGGTACAGGTCCCATTCTGGCTGTTGTAGGGAAGGAGAAAAAAAAGTTGAAGTAAATACAGAGCAACTGTGCATTTTGAAAAAATACGAGAAACAAATTCAGAACAGTTAAGAGAAGTTGCATGGAATAATCCACCTCATATAGGTTCACAGAGACACATACACTTCAACTGCACTGGGAAATTTTAACGACAATTCCACAATGGCAGAGCCACTTTATAGTCCTGCAACAGCAGGCATGGACTGACTTTGCCACAGGACAGAGTAGAACGTGGAAACTGGCATGCCATAAAGGAGGAAGTTTTTCTTCCAGCACAGGTATTTGCTGCTTTGATAGACAAAACTTTGGCAGCATTACAGCAAGAATGAATTATTCACAATCTTTGTTAAAGTCAATACATTAGAGCATAGCCTTTGTGTGATGTAATTGTTCATGTTATCACACCAGCCATCAAATGTCAGGGCATACAAGGAAAGCAGGATCTGCAGCTAGGCAAGCACAGAAGCACACAAGTCCACACAAGTGTAAGAAGGGCCCTTTTATCAGCAGAAATGCACAAAGCTAGTGCAGTGTTTTAGGAATGAATTGCAAGATACACAAGCTACTACAAAAATAGATGTAGAGCCTGGAGCCAGAGGACACGCTTTCTTACAAATACATAAAGTGTGAGTTTGGAGTCTCCAAGTAAAAAACACTAGTGGGGGGAAAAAAACAAGTCAGGTAACGGGGTCTTTATTGTTGTCTTGCACATAATCTGCTGCATCCATACTGCCAGAATGTTGTTTTTCCAGCATTTAGGATTCAGCCATCAAAGCCAGCAACTGTAGTTGAATGGGGGTTAGGTGCTTCAAGTGGGAAAGCATTCCTTGGTGATGGAATCAGACATCCCAAGCAAGTCCAGGCGGCTCCTTTCACTGGCTTGCCAGTGAAACTAAAACTAATCTAACAGACAGTAAGAGCTAAAGTGTTTCCAAGCCTTGTCTAGTTTTCTAACTCCTGTGCTCACAGTAGGTAACCCTTTCCATTACAAATCACTAAAGAGACAAACATTCCTTACAACACTAATGCAAACAACAGTACCAGTGTGAACCTGTCCAACTCAGAGCCAGCAAACAATCTGGATTCAATGGAAATCTTTCCACTGACTTGAACACTCTGACCATCCTTCACAAAAGGAATTGTGACAATGAAAAAGCAGAACTGTCCTTGGCAAAATCACTGGAGTGGTGAGAAGCATTCAATATTTTTAAGAGCTCTTCTGCAGCATGTGCTTTTGATGCACCAGCCGCCTGCCATTCTCCTATCAGCTCATCTGGAGCAAATAGAAAAGGTTTGAGCAACTTCCCAGCAGCTTCCCCCATACGAGGGAACAGACCCTCAGAAGTGTAGAGACAAAACTGCAGAGTCACTGGGTGACATAAAACAAGCTGTACACACGCACCCCCAGCTTGTACTGTGACCCCTTGGCTACACAAACACTGCACCCCACTGTGCTATGCACCCCTGTGTGTCTTGGAAACAGCTTAAAGAAAACAATTATGGAAAATAACATACAGGGCTGATTTTGTGCCAGGCTTCTTGGCAGCTTCCTTTTCTAAATCATTCCTTCTCCTTAGGCATCACTGCTGTGTTTAGATATAGAAATATCTGACTGTATGTAAAATTTACATTTAATTACACCCACAATTATTGTCATGAATGAAACATAATAAAGAAGAGAGAGGAACCTTCCAAGCAATTTTCTCTTTTTAGAACACTGGAAAAGTTGGGGGTTTTTTTAATCACTTTTTCCATCATGTTCTGGCAGCTACAAACGCTGGATATCCATTAAAGCCAAATTAAGTATAGATGAAGTATAGAAGGTGACCAGATTTATACTATAACCAGTCAGTCTATCTCCACTGGCTTCAGAGTAACTTCATTGAACTCCAAGACATTACTCCACCATGACAAGAGGTCTAAACAATAGCTATTATAGTTAACATGGTAAGAAATTGTGAAGAAAAGCTATTTTAAATCAAACTATTAAATTAAAATATAAAGAAGTAGAAATACAATAATTTTGTGTTCATTCTAATGATGTTTGAATGCCACATCCATAATTATTGCCCAAATAATTTAAAGTATTGAAAACCTTAAGATAGCTAAATATAGATGCACAAAATGTTTCAAAAGCAGAAGCAGAGGCCTTGAAATGAGAGGCTTAAGTATGCCCTATCTAGGTCTTCAAACAGAGTAACAACAAGTTACTTGTTTACTGTTCACAGGGACCTTCACAAGAAGAAAGCAGCACATATTTAAGGCTCCCCAATCCAGGAGATAAAGATATAACCAAAATAATGGAAGCTGGAGCAACACAAATTGAAAACAGAAAAGAGCACACTATTTTATTAACATTTTATTTGTTGTTAAAAATCTCACCAGTTTGGCCAGTGAAAAAACAGAGATTAATCTTGTGATAATGATAAAAAGGTCAAGGCCTGTTAGAGGCACTGGCTTTCAATCTGTCAGAAGACAAAACAGAGGTACATGGGGTTATTGGGGCACAATCAGAACCAGCATAGGAACTGATGTTCGATGGCATAGCTCCACCAAGCCAACAGAAATCAAGAACTCCAAATCTGAAGGGGATTTAGCTGTACAAACATGCCCAAGGGCATAAATCAATCCCTGAACTTTAAAAATAAAAATACTTGGCGAGACAACACCTTAACAGACATACACTGATATTGATACATCAGATGGCACTAGCACAGTCTCACAGGGACATATCTCCAATACTTTTCTCCATGTGACAGGAAGGCGCTCCATTAGCAGTTTCAAAGCCCCTCAGTGTAATTTACCTCTTAATGAAGCCAACAGGCCTTTAATGGGGATGAGCAGATCAAAGCAGAAACTCCAATTCAGAGTAATAAGACAACCAACCTTAAGGCAGTAGGAAACAGACAGCTAAAGTAAAACCATACCCAACACAGAAAATACTGGACCAAAGAAACTGAGGCAAGCCCTGAACATGCTGGACAGGCAAGAACAAAGCTGGATTTTTAAAGTAAAAACGTGTAACCTACATGTTACATAAAAATATATTTATGTTCCTTAGAAAAAGGTAGGATACCAACAATCCTCAGAGAACACAGATTAAGTGGGTTACTTTACACGGTATTTTGTCAGTGTCTCTCTTGTTTTGTCTGATTTTGTTTACATGAAACTGAACGAGTTTAGAGTAATGTTTGGTCATTGTAACACCTGCTGCTGCTATAACAATTTGATTTAACTCTGGCAGTATCTAAACCTTGCATCTATGAAGAGGATCCTGTTGTAGCCAACACTGTAGGCACACCGTGCAGTGAAAATATGGGCAGATTTTTCATTTGTTGTACTGCACCCCTGGAAATGCAGTATATGTTATCAACCATTCCAGCAGAACTGGCAAGAACTGGAGGCTTTTAGCAGGACTCATAACAAAAGAGTGCAGGGTCTATTACAAATAAATATATACATTTGCAATAACCTGACTATTTGCTGTGCTGCTTTGGTTTTGTAAACCCTGCAGAACAGTGCTGAGGGAAACAGACTGGACTGCTTCTGACCTTAACTACGTATTTGTCCCTACAACTCATTTTAGACCATGGCACTTATTTGGAAGGCAACTCATTAATTTCAAAAAGGTCTTATTAAGCAGAGTTCTTCATTAAAATAACTTAATTTTAATAGTCATTAACTATTAAAGGAACAAAGGAAAACAAAAGGGGGCAGTGTCTTTGTTTTAAAATTATGAAAACACTTCAAAACACAGATGAATTGCTATTTTCTTGGGATGTTGAAATGTAGGCCTGTTGCTCTCCACTGTCAGGAGAGCCCTAGGAAAGGCATAGCATCTCCCTGTCATCATTCTGTACAGGAGCCACCCTTTTCAGTGCATGTCAAGGCAGAACACATTGCTCCCTTGCTATTATACCCTCCTGCTCTCCCTGAGAAATGAGAGGGCAGCCCAACCCCTGCTGCCACTGGGATTTGGGCAGGATAGCAGCCCAGGCAACACTCCTCTGCTGGAATATACCCCAACAGAGCTAAATCCAGCCATTACTGTTGAATCCCCAGTGTCTGAAGTAGGATTTGTGTCTAACTGATGAGCAGTACCCAAGATCCTTACAAGACCCCCAGTTCTACTGAAACAAGAAAGAACTACTCCTGCTTTTCCTTTAAAAGGGACTGAGAAACATGTTCAAGGCCATACGATGAGTTATGGGCGTAGAGACAGACATGTCAGCAGTGCCCACCTCCCCAGAACACAGCAGGGCTGGGTACTGCAGGCACAAATTTATTCAAGCAGTCAAAATGTTATCCCAAGGGATGTGTTTTGAATACACCAAATACCTACTCTAAACACTCAGCTTGCACCCTCACAGGCTCACTGTGGGGGCTGATATTGCTGCAGAACCCATGGGGCAGGAAGCCAGCCACCTTCTGCTTTCTCATGTGCCTCCTGCTGCTTCAAGACCTGCACAGCCCAGCACAAACACCTCCACTGTGGGGGCTGCTCCAGTGTCTGCCTTTGCTACTGCACATCCAGAGGCTGCTGGGCTATCCAGAGTGTGATCAGTGCCCAGAGAAGCAGGGCCAAGGAGACACAGAAACACATCCAGCAAACCCGAGGAGCCTTCCCAGCTTCACAACTCCCTAAAGCTCGGGGAGGTTGCACAAAGAGGTTGCTCTTGTCATGAAGATACTAATTAAAACCAGTTAGAATACTCCCTGTTAAATTTTCCAAGCCCTCCACAGAACTTCCAGCCTTTTAAAAACCCAATGCTTTTTAATTTTTTTTTAATTCATCAAAAAAATGAAGGAAGCCTTAAAAGAAAGTCTTTTAGCAGATCCAGAACATTGAACAATTCCCATTACTCAACAAGAGCAAAAAAACTGCGCTTCTTTTTCTTCACACTTCCCATCCCCCTCCACACAAACTTGTTTGAACAAGCAAAAGATTCATAAAGGGATTACCTGGTATGCCCAGGGTAGGCAAGTCAGAAGAAAAACCTGACCTGGAATCTGCATTCCCAGCACAGAGCCTGCACATACCACCGCCCATCTGCCACCACCTGCCAGCTGGGTGTGTGTATGCTGGAAAACGCAACAGCATAAAGGGGGTGAATCACGACATCCACAAGAAAATAACCAGGAGTTGAAGTGCTGCAGTCCAGCTTTCCCCCTCCTGCCTCAAAGGAGGTGAATACAAACTGTCAAATCATCAAGAGCTCTCCCCATATGTCTCTGCTCTAACTAGGACCAGTTTTGGCACACCACAGCCTCACCAAACTAGTCCCATCTGCCAAGTACGCACACAGACTAGGGCTTCCATGATGGCTGGAAACCTCAAAAGACCTCTGCATCTGGTACAGTCAGGCTCTAAATACCATTAAAAAGGGGGGAAAATCTAGTAGTCACTAGTGAATTATTGAATTGTTAGGACTCCAGAGGCTTAGTGCCTTCGCAGCACGCAGGGTTTCACAAGGGATCGTGCCACACCCGTTCACAGAGAGTCCTGGTGCTTTTTCCCAGTGGTGTGAATCACCAGGAGGGACAGAACCGTTCCCAAAGGCCGTACCTGCCCGATGCAGCAGGCTGCTCACAGCTGCCTCTCCCACCTCCGCCTCCGGGACAGGGAGGTGCCACACGCCGGCTCTAGCCCGGACCGTGGCAATACAGCTCTGCCGGAGAGCAGCCGCTCGAAAGGCAGCAGACACCCTTCTGACAAGAGGCTCCCACACCTGCGCGTCCCTACGGAAAAGGGACCCGGGAAAGGCTCAGCCGGAGTCTCTTCTCACGGCGGGCACCGCTTCCCTGCCAGCCGGAGGTATTCCGCAGCAATTCACGCACATTCCTCCCTCCCTCGCCGTCTGAGCAGCTCGAAGGGGAAGTTACCACGCCAGCTCTACCCCCACTCAGCTAGCCAGGGCTCTACAGATCCCTGAGAGACTGATGGGAAAGGCAAAAGTGTGGCTTTGAGTCGGTTTTTTCCACGTTTACTTTGTTTCTTGGTCCCTCAAAGTAGCGTCAGGGCAGGGCAGGTAATTTTCTAACTCCTTTTCCAACTTGAAGCACTGAAGTTACATTAATCCTTAAGTAGAATTGTGTAAATTAATTTATGTGCATGTCACTCAGTGACCATGAATCCTAGGCTATTTTTCCCCTAATCTCAGCAATGGCAAAGAAAACTGCACAACGTCGCATTTTTTTCTTTTCTCTCACGGTTTATCAGATTTTCTATCTCCATAGCAAAGACATTGATAAACATTTGACTGATGAATTGGCAGTTTAGCAGCGTGTGAGTCACTGTCAAGCTGAGTATCTGTACTCCGGGCCAAGCTCATCCCGAGTTCCCAAGCCAGAAGAAACAGGGAATGTTGTAAAAGCACCTTGCTGAGCCCTAAGGGTAGGGAGCGTCTCATATTGCTCTGTGAGTAATGTAATACTCAGCACAGACTTGTTTGGCAGAATACGCCCCAAAACTTACAAGACTAGACCCTAACTTGAATCCTGCTGCATTTAAAAATTAGGGTAGAGTGATCTTCCCCATGGAAAAAAGAAGCCTTCATTTTCTGAGTTCAGTAGGTGCCACTAAACTTTGGCACTGAATTTGTCAGGCTAAATGTAGTTAATAAAACCAGTTCCATAGATGATAGCCCTGAACCAATAGCACAACATGTAGAGCATTTAGTGGCTTTTCTGCACACAAACGTACAAAATCTGGCAAAACTGCTTTTTTCATTAACTGACAATAAACCACTTGTTTTGAGACACATTTCAACGCGTATCACCACTGCTTAAAAATAAACCTATGCAACTCAGTAAGGTGGCAAACACACATACTCTGTTGCAAAAAAAAAATATTTAAAGTATTTGGTATGGTCAGATTTTTTCACATAAAACAATATGTAAATGTGGGTTTTTTTTCTTTTTTTGGTCATCTCAATAATAACTGTCTTTAGTTCCTCTCAGAAATCTCACAATAAAGTGAACAGGAACTTTCATTGCAACCTCCTTGCCAGACATACGTCCCCAGAAAGGAGATATGAATATTATGTTAAAAAAAGCAAATGAAAGAATGTTGATATAAGGTTGTTAACCTCTCGATCAGGTCTGTCCTTTCCACTCTTGCTGCACCGCCACTGAATGCTACAGAAAGAAGAGCCTAACAAACTACAGACAGGTTTAAAATATGTAACTGTAGCCAAAGAATGCTAAATTAAAGGAAAGCATTTCTCCTCTAGTGAAAGTTGGGAGTGATATGGAAATCACCCTGCTGAATCCAAACAGAGTTGCACCAGTGAAAAGTGAGGGGAAAGAGAACAGCCGGGAAGTAACATGCACTGCCATTCATTTTTCATGGCTGTCTCTTGTAAGCAGTAAAGGTATTTGCAATGAAGCAGGACTAGCAAAACAAATCCTCACACAGGCAGTGCAGCAATGGCATTTTGGAGTCCTAGTGTGTGCACTCGCCAATGCTACAGTACTGAACTGTTCTTATTATACAGCAATAAATAGATATTATCATACTACTGTATTGGTAACTGGATGTGTTCTAGCTGCAACTCATTGTAACTAAATTACCTATGCACACAACAAACCAAAAGTCAAACAAAGAACTAAAACTAAGAACTGGGCAAAGTAATAAACAAAAAATCCGTAGAATGCAAGTTTTTCATTCATTCAGTGGTCCTCTAGCAACTGGTCAGACTTTCCTAAGCTGAGCACTCTGTGCTCTCTAGGATAACCCTAACTCTCTATGGCCACTTATAGATTTGCTTGGTATAAAAAAGCCTGCCTTTTCTCATCTGCTGTTTATTTACTATGTATGTTTAATTCCCACCCTTTTGCAATCTAATTATGTACTATCCATAAAATTAGGGCTTAAGTTCTAATACAACATACATGACAGGGCTCCTGCACTAATTTCTGAGTCACTGGCATCCATAATGAGACCAACAGACTTAATACAGCCACTCCACACACACCGACAGGTCATCACCAGCTGTGCTTTGTGATGGTGCTGTACCATACATCAGCACTGCTTCCTTCAGTGACCCTGACTGCTGCCTGCTTTTCAGTCCTGTGAACTCCCAGGCAAGGAGATAAATGGAGAAGTCTTCATGATTACTGCACTCGGCAGAAAGCCCCTGTCAGACTTGACGTGCACAGATTGCTGGTACCTACATCCATGAGAACAGGCATTCCCCAAGCCAGGATTCACAGCTGGCACCCTGCCTGCAAGATCTTGAGTGTGCTCACAGCACCAGGGCAAGCAAAAGGTTAAAAAGGTAAGAGGCGAGGAGACCAGTGTTGCTTGTCACGTATCTCTGCCCCATTGCCACCAAATGTCAGGGATGGCTCTATAAAAGATCGTGACTTAAACTCCCAGGCCTCACACAAGCTAGAAACAAACTCAAAAATTAGCAACAGGACATTTCCCACTAGCTGAAATGATTTTACAGCCCTAGTTATGCAACTGGTTGGGGAAGGCAGAGCCTGGGTGTAGGGGGTATAAAGCAATTCACTTCAGCTCAGCTTGTTTTGCGTCACTGAGCAAAGCAGGGGTTTATCAGCACAGAACTCCTGGGTCAATAGAGCCAGCACCGACCCATTTACAGCCCTCAGTGCAAACGGGACACATTGGTTTTAGTCTTGCTACTCTCTTCAAGGAGAGTCACCACTAAAAGTGTTTTGGGGTTGTTTTTTTTTTTAAGTTCTTCGCTTGCATTTTAAAAGTCTTTTAGAAGTTAAGACGCCTCCGGGAGGAACAGCAAAAGGAGACTCGCAAGCTCGCGCACCTAGGGAATGGCACCGCGAGCGGGCTCACGGCAGCAGTCTGCAGGCGGCCCCGAGGGAGCGGGGCCGGGGCCGGCTGGACCCGCACCTACCCGTATCCGTCGGAGGCGTAGTCCCCCCCGTAGGTCTTCTGGTAGTAGTAGGTCTTGTGGGTGTGCGTGTGGGTGGTGCCGCCGCCGCCGCCGCCGCCGCCCCCGACATGGGAGCTCATCTCGTAGCGCAGGTCGGTGCCCGACTCTGCCCGCGCCATGCGGCCCAGCGTGTTGATGCGCGGGTGGGAGCCGCCGTTGATGCTCATGGCAGCGCGGGAGCCGCCCGGGGCGACGCGGGGCGAGGGGCAAAGCGACGGGAACACCGGGCCGGACCCGACGGCAGGAAAAGCATTCACGGCCGGTAGCGCCCGCCGCGGTGCCGCCGCTCCCTCGCAGTCCGCCGAGGGCCGGGCGAGGGCCGGGAGCCGGCGGTCGGGGCGGCCCGCAGGTGAGGCAGGGCAGGAGCGCCGGGCGGGATGGGAGGGCTGCTGGCGGCGGCGGCGGCGGCGGCAAGAGCAGAAGTCCCGTCCCGTCCCCTCCCCGCCGGCAGAGGAAAGGCGAGGCCACACCTTTCCGTGGTGGTTTTAAGCGGCGCTCCTGGGCGTGGAGCCGCGCCTCGCCTGCGTGCTCCGCGCCTCCTCGGCGGCCGCCCCGGTTCCTCGGCGGCCCCGGCCCCCGCCCCGCCGCGGTGTCGCTCCCCGGTGGCCGCCCGGGCAGCGCGCGGCCTCTGTCGCCGTCGCACCGGTGTTTCCAGCGCCTTTCCCGGTGCGTGTGCTGCCCTCAGGAGTCGCCAGCGGAGGTTGGAGTCCAGTGGAAACTCCCTCCCGGCCTGTACCGTGTCTGCGGGCTGGCGCTTCCTCTGGAGTTGCGGCCCAAGCCGCGGAGTATGGAGCGGCTCTTCCGAGGGCTGGGAATGCTGCGGGGAGGATGGACAGGGCCAGGGTACCCTCGATGGCAAACACCTTGGTGCCTCTCCGGAAAGAACCCGGCACCTGCGCACGGCAGCGCTGGGTAAATCGGCACCATTCCGTCGAGGATGTGTCTGTTCCACTGGCAGCTGCCCTCTGCCCTGCGCATCACAGGGTGTTGATGCACGTCAGGAAAATGACCTGCGTGTTTCATCAATTCCAAAATACACAGGGTCCCATGTTTAGGAGGGCTTTGGGCACTCCAAGCCCAGTGCATTTCTGAAACAGGGCTGAAACCTGTGCCCCAGTGCATGAAATGTTGGACTAGTGCCGTGCGCTGACTGCATCTGTGCCTGAGAAAGAAGATATGCAGAAACAGGCATTTAAACGTGTCTTTCTCCTCAGATTTTGTTGATTCCTGCCTTCTGGTGCTGTGAAATTTGTGTTTAACTTTCAAATAGGCCGTATCTTAGGAGGCAAAGTAATTTTAACACATCCATGCATGTACAGGGTGTTGGCAAAGGCACTTTGATGTCGGATGCCCAGAGGGACCTTTGTTGCCAGCCAGTGACCATTGGATTAGTCTCAAGTGTCAAGTGAGCACCAATTCTTAGATAGTTTCGGTCAGTGGCACTGCTTCAGGTGGTCTGGCCTCTTGTCCATGGTGTTTGAAGACAAAACTGGCAGTTTTTAAGAAGCAGCAGTCACTCGTGAATAACCGTGCCAGGCTTTCCTGAAATAATCCTGAGGCTTTCATCCCAATGTGCAGTACATGAGCCAGCCGTATCAGCTACCTGATGCTCTGCCACAGCACGCCTGCTGGAAGTTTTTTTAATTTGTGTGGGATTACCAGCAGGCCACACCATGCATAAATTCTTGGGCTTGTTTTTGTCTTTTCTGCGCTCCTCATTTTCCTAGTATTCTAAATCCAAGTGATAGGTCATGGGGCAGTAAGAAAGAACTAGATAAAAGTATCAAAGGGCAAGACTTCCTAAACTATTCAAGAGAAAACCAAACTAGTGCAGTTTTCCCGAGCGCCACTGAAGCTGACAGGACTCTGTGGGCACAGGTCACATGTGAACCTGCCCTGCTGCTGGAGGTGATGGGCAAAGTGTGGCGTAGAGGAGCCATAAGAGCTCCTCCAAGCAAACGTGGGGTTGCTTGGTCCTGAAGGACATCCTGGTGGCACCGCCTGGAGCTGTAAAGAGCGCTACGAAGAGGCAGAATGCAAGGTGGCTTATTATATGTGAAGTCATGCAGTGACTTTTATATTGTAATATATATGCTGTATTATATATAACATGAATCATTACATATGAGTGAATATATATATATATATGCATACAAATATGCATATATATTTGTGTATATATGTGGATTTGGGATGCTGTTTTGAATACAGATTACATCTGCACGATTGGATGGTTTGACATTACATTTCAAAGCCATAAGGGAGCAGAATACAAAACGAGGATGAGTAAGAAAAACAAATATAGAGGCTTAATGCTGCAAAGAAGGATGGAAAAAGTAGAAAGCAGATGTAGAATAGGCAGGAAATGCAGAGTGAGGGAAACTTGAACTTTGTGCTTTGATACTCCAATCCAAACTTTTTGAAACTTAAATTCAGATCTCTGAATTGGTACCACCAATATACATAAAAGTCAAATTTTTGCATGGTGGTGTATCAAGCTAGGTATTCGTATTCAGACATACAAACATGGAGCTTTTTTTTCCCCAGCAAGTCCCTTTGAAAGCTGTCAATTTATATTTATGCATTTTTAGAGATCCAAAAGTATTACGCTGATTTGAGGTTCTTGCTGAGTTTTAGCACCACCTCCAATGAGCCCCACCCTTCAGCTTGGACTGGTGTGCCAGCTCAGTGAGACACACCATTATCTGTGATGGAGACAGCGTGTGTTGATACACCCAGAGGCCTGGATGAGTCACTGCTACCTGGAGAAAAATCCTACACGCAGAAAAATCCTTAAATACATAAATAATGACTGGGTTCTGATGGTCCTACTTGCACAATTAGCCCCACTGAAATGAGAACAAGAGGATAAGACTGAGATGATACTGTGAGCAGCACAGTTCTCCTATCTTAGACGTTTTAATGGATAAACTGAATACATAAATACAAATAATTAAATTTGCTGAAGTAGTCAGTGTTTCTTGGGTGCTTACCCTAGCTGGACTCAGTTATCTTGAAGCAGGATCAAGTCACATAGATATTGCTTGAAATGCATGAAAATATCAGTGTAATAGCTGGATGATCCCACTTAAATCTTGCTCCACTATTCCTGGAAAGGCCCAGTCCTGACGTACCTAAGGCCACTTCCCAAGTTCCTTTACTTTCTTTGGTATCAAAGAGTTGTTGAGTGCAAATAGCCAATAAACTGCAAACGTCAGTCTCATGGTGTCCCTCCCCGTGGCAGTGGGATTGGAAGTAGCTGACCTTTAGAGCCCTTTCCCACTCAAACCAAACCATGATTGCACGATTTTCCTCCTAAGGAAAACTACATGCAGGAGTGGATAAAATGCAGTAATTTGGAGTTTCTCTCCTTTAGCAGAGTTCTGTCTCCTAAGGTAAAGATCTATTAAAATTGTGAAATTCCCCTCAATGGCTTGTACATTCATTGCTGTTGGCAGTAGTTGCCAGCCCCTCCTATTTCACGTGGCCTCTTCTGAGCTTATTTAATGGCATCCTCTCTTTAATGCCCTCCTTGCCTGCATAGAAACCAAATACATTTAAAGTAGCTGAAACACATTGATAAGCAGTGACACCTGTCATTCAAAGTGCAAATCTGAATTTGACTTGGTAACTGATTTCCTTTATGGTAGCTTGCAAAAAAACTAGCTCCGGCCTTCCAAACACATCAAATCATCCAGGTAAACCAGTACATGACTCTTGTGTTCCTAACTCCTACAGTTTTGGGCAGTAAGGACAAGTTTGCACGTGCAAGCCACTAATCTGGCTATGTGGCTTTGTAAAGTGTTTGACATGCACCACCTCTGCTGTGCAGGGGCTGCCTGGGAAGAGGCAGCTTGGGCTGAGTGGCAGCATTCACAAAGTCCATGTTTGTGATGACATTTGTGAAATGTCCTGGACATTTCCACTTCTTCGCTTTGCTTGGGCAGACTTCTCCCCAGAAAACTCACAGTTAATACTCCAGAGTCTGAGCTGTTCTATGCAGGTGAAGAGAGGCTGGTGCCACTCGGAAGACCTCTGAGCAACAGCAGGCATGGTCCAAAATGTCATTAATAACAAACAGAGGGCTCAGACAACTTATTCAGCTGTATCCCTGTCATGGGGAAGATATATCTTAAATGCACTCAGGTGGTGTCTAATTATGGGCAGATTTACAGGGTCCTGCAGCAAAATGCACTTTAAAATGTAGATATGCCCCAGTGAATGTTTGGAGAGTTTTTGGAGGGCAGGGTGCAATTGATACAAGGTGCTCACTGTGAGCCTGTGTCCTATCCTGTATCCCTGTCATGGGGAAGATATATCTTAAATGAACTCAGATGATGTCTAATTACAGGCAGATTTACAGGTGTCCAGTGAAGTCCAGGACTGCCTCCCGAGAGCTGTCATTTCCAGGTTCCTGAATGGCCACTGTGCTCCTTTCAGACAATCCCTGGAATATTACCACCTCAGTCTCTGGCAGGGTTAAAAAAAAAAAAAAGTCTTTGAATTCATCAAGAGGAATGAAGCTTAGGACTGCACAATTCCTTCTATACCATGCAAAAGTAGAGGGTGTGGTAAGGGATGTGTCAGCCTTGACAAACCTGACTGACTACTCAGACAAAAAGTTTCAGGATGCCTCCCTCTTCAGCTTCAGCTAGAGGAGACCAGCATGGGACATTGTTTTCCTGGCATGGTCCTACCATGACCCACAGAGCATGCATGCAGTATTTCTGCACAGATCCTCATTTCATATTGCTGCAAGTGGAGCATTCAAACAGTGACTGTACAAAATATTTAATGTAACATTATTATGGTTCCTTTAAAGTCTCACTTCACCATTCTGTTTCTTTCACCATCACCTGGTGATGTTTGCTAGAGCTTGAGAAGTTAACATATCTCAAGATACTTAAAAGTGCTGAGAGCAATAGAAGGCTATTTCTGACTAATTATTCTTTAGTAGCTGGACAAAAATCTTGGATCAAGCCACACCCCATGCATGCAAAATGCATTAATTTATGAATTATTTTAATAAAATATGAACTTTTGGCAAGGGGCATCTGCCCCTTATTATTCAGACAGTTTGGTAATTGTTAGATACCACAGAGCTGTTCAACCACACAGTGCAAGGTGATAAGTAGGACAGCAGAAGCTCTCAAAGGATCTTTACACTTGCTTCACACTGGGGCTGCTCTAATTATCACCCAGGTGTCTTCAAGCCCAAGGGGATAAGGAGCACCATGATTTTATTGACACCCATCCCTTTCTTCTGCTTGTGCATTCTTTGAAATAAAAGTGAAGGATCAAATGGGAGCCTCTACAGTTGCCCTGTAGACACTGAGAGTTCCCCGTCATTAGAGCAAATCTTCCATCAGCAAGGTTGCACATCGTAACAGATGTTTGTCATCCCAACATCTCAAATAACTGGGTTATAGCACTGTCCTGAGGCACTGATAGCCTTATTAAAATGTTACCACCATAATTTAAAATACCTTGTAAAAGGGAATACCAGATCAGAGCAGTTATAAAGGTTCCAAGCATCTTTACCAACTTAATGGAGAAGGGGAGTGTAAAACTTTATAAAAAGATTTTCATGCACATCTCCCCTATGCTGAGCTTTTATGGTATATACAAGGTATATATGTGGAGGATAATGGAGAATTGGATCTAATATATGTAAAGAAATGCAAATTAACTCACTTTGCACTAGTTTTTGCAAGCAGACCTGTCATTTCATGTTGAATTTGTGGGTCATACCACAACTACTTTGATAACAACCAGGGAAAGTAAAGATTCAGTTCGTTACTGTGCCAGAAGCTCTTCTTCTCACAGCTGAGGAGCGGAGGTGTCATCCTTAAAGGAATATTTGTTCTCCAAAGCCCTGAGGCTATGGAGGGCAATTTATCTTCTGGTAGAATTGGAAACCTCCTTACCAAGATACCTTCTGTACAAATTCCAGATGTTATCACAGTGTTGTGTGCTCCAGCTGTGCATGCTTGTACACCTAGCCAGCAAGAGCTCACCACACCAAAGGGACCTTGCGCTACTTGGCAAAGGCAGCTTCAAGAATTGATGGGTGCGAAAAAGCCTTTTAAATAAATAACTTCTGAAATTGACTTCAGAAAGTTTCCTAAGAGTCCTTTTTATTCTCATCATTCAACAGGGGATTTTGTTACTATCAAGTTTGCAGTACAAGTGAGAAAATAAAGGAAAAAGAGGCAGCCTTCTCTCTCACACAACCCCCCCTTAACTCTCTAATGACAAATTCAGAAGTGAGAAGTTGGAAGTCAGCCTCTCTCCTCCCTCCAGCTGAGTCATGTTGATCAGAAAGGGCAGCTCTTTTATTCCAGCTGTATTTTCCTCCATTATAAAAGCACAGCCTATGCTAGAACTCATTTAAACCTTGAGCAGTTCTCATCAGAGGGACCAGAATACAGCAAGGCAGCCACTGGAGATCATGAAACATCTGTGATTTCCACAGCTTTCAAGATGTGGTGGTGTAAATGTGGAAGTGTTCTCCAATCTAGACCAAATTCCAGTGCTGCCTAAGCTTCTCTGAGACAATATTTTCCTCCTTCTCTTCCTCCTCACTTATTGCTGTAGTTCTGCTGCTCAGCATTCAGGAACTGCTGTGCTTTGCTTCCTTCCCCCAAACACGTACACGAACCTTGTAGTTCAAATAGCAGAATCAATTGCATTTAGTTTTCTGCCTTCTCATTCTCTGCTCCATGTAATTATAAAAGTCTGATAAAGAGACCAGAGAGTTAAAGTCTTAATATGATGAGATGCTAAAGAAGCTACTTTGCATCAGTGTTTTCTTCCCAGTTCTCCATCTGATTTGGATGTGTGGGTATCTACGATATCTTCTCTATGTAAGTAGGTCTGAGTAAGACATGTAGGAAATAAAGCTATTGTTTTATTTCCTCTGTTTAGATCCACTTCTGTGCTAGGGTGATTTAGGTCCCTTTAGGAAACATCAGCTGTTTCCATAAAAATGCTAATTTTTTGCATGATTAGCAGCATGAGAACCAGCAAGGCTGGCAGCTGTGTTGAGTTTGCGTGGTCTGAAGTAGCAGAGGGGCTGCAGGGGTGGCTTCTATGAGAAACTGACAAGAAGTTTCCCCAGAACCAGTGCTAGACAGCTCCAGGACAGACCCATCATTGGCCAAGGCTGAGTTAGTCAGGAGTGATAGTAACACTTCTGTGATAACATATTTACATATTTAAGAATTACTGCATATTTAAGAACATATTGCAGAAGTTGTTTGCAGCCAGAGAAGAACAGAGTTAGAATATGTGAGAAGAACAGCCTTACAGACACCAAGGTCAGTGGAGAAGGAGCTGGAGGAGGTGTTCCAGGAGCTGAAATTCCCCTGCAGCCTGGGGTGAAGACCACAGGGAAGCAGCTGTATTCCTGCAGCCCATGGAGGACCATGGGGATGCAGAGATCCACCTGCAGCCCATGGAGGAGACCCACACAAGAGCAGGTGGATGCCTATGAGCCTGTGGGAAGCTCCCTGGAGCAGACTTCTCTTTCCACCTGTAGACCTGTGGAAAGAGGAGCCCACACCAGAGCGGGTCTCCTGGTAGGACTTGTGACCCTGTAGGAGACCCTTGCTGGAGCAGGCTGTGCCTGAAGGACTGAACCCTGTGGAAAGGTGATCCATGTTGGAGGACTTTGTGGAGAACTGTTACCATGGGATGGAGTCACACTGGAGAAGTTCATGGAGGACTGTTTCCTGCAGGAAGGACCCCAAGCTGGAGCAGGAGAAGCTGCTCTCTGAGCAGCAGAAGGAATGTTCTGTCATGGCCTGACCATAACCCCCATTCTCTGTCTCCCTGTGCCACCATGGCAGAGGAGGTAGAAATGGGAAGGAGGAAGGGATGCAGGGAAGGTATTTTCAAGATTTATTTTTCTTCTTATTGTCCTACCTTGATTTTGTTAGTAATAAATTAAATTAACATCCCCAGGTTGAGTCTGTTTTGCCCATGATGATATTTGGTGAGTCATGTCTCTCCTGGTCCTTAACTCATTGACCCTTTGTTCTGTTTTCTCTCCCCTGTCCACTTGTGGAGGGGAGTGATAGAATGGCTTTGGTGGGTGCCTGGCATCCAGCCGGAGTCA
The DNA here is from genome assembly GCF_014805655.1 of Passer montanus. Lineage (NCBI taxonomy): Eukaryota > Metazoa > Chordata > Aves > Passeriformes > Passeridae > Passer > Passer montanus. Next base: position 1,672,307 of record NW_024367261.1, on the reverse strand, counting down.
ACCCTCTACATACAAAATTACTTTGATGGGAAGCAAGGAAGAAAAATGATTACTTGTGTTAACTTTCTTGGCATAGCTCTGAGCTCCTGTGCTGGCACTGAGGGGTCAATAGTTTTATTTTTTTCTGCATGGATTGCTAGAAAATTACCTCCAAATGGCATTGTAGGAATCCAGATCAGCTCACTGTACAAATGCCTCTTATGCCTTGTGCATAGCTTTGAGTGACCTTAGTGTGCTCAAGTACAGTTTAAAACACCTGTGAACAGATCCTGTAAAACCTCACTCAATATGAAAGTTGTATGTATATACGTACATAATGTCCTGTATACATGATTTCCTTCAATATAAGCAGAAATTTCACTTTCCCATGCCACTCTGCTAAATGTAATATGAATTTAAATTAAGAACAAGTCCAGTCCTGCCAGTTACATGACTGGAATGGCCTCACCTCCAGGACAGACTCTAGCCACATCCTTGAAAAAAGTTTTGTCTGCAAGAAAGCAATAAAATAATAATTATGAACTGGACTGCTGTGTAGAGCACTGCGCTTTCTTGTGCTTTTGTAGCTAATGCAACTTGTTGATGCAGACAAGAACAAGAGGAAGCACAACCTGGCTCTTCTGGGAGAGGCAGAAGCACTCAGGGCTTCTCCACCTTCCTGTGAGTTGGGCAAAGGGCACACGGGAAGTGGCACACAGGAAATGAGAGAGACGTTGTGCCCAAGGAAAGCTCCTATGCAGAGGTGCTGGGCAGGAGAAGGAAGGGGCTCACATGTGTATTGGACATATTTGGCTGTGGAGTTTTGCCTGCAGAGCTCAGCAGCAGCCTGTGCTGCTGCAAGGAGCTGCTTCACACCAGTTGCAGGACCTCACAGTTGTCCTTGTCAATTGCATGAGGTTCCTCTCAGTGCCTTCCTCCAGCTGCTCTGGCAGTTCTGCCCTGGCACGTGTCATTCGCTCTCCTTTGGTGAGTTTGGTGACAGCAGCAGGCTCGATGAGGGTGCACACTGTCTCCACTTTCACATCACTGACAAAGATATTAAATTGCCTGAATAGATCCCAGAGGAATTCTGCTTATAAAAGCCTCCAGGTAGAATATGAACCCTTTGAGCTCAAAAAGCAAGGCAGTCTTTCACCCACCTACTAATCCACCTGTTCAGACCAGAATGTTCCAGCCTAGATACGAAGGTGCTCTAGGAAATCATGCCTAACTAAGTTAAACTCAGAGCAGATAACAACTGCTCTTCTTCCCTTATCACACAGAGCAATCAGTTTTGTCAAGCAGGGGAAATTCCCAGTCAATATTAGGGAAAATAAGTTTACCATGAGGGTAAACACTGGAGCAGGTGCCCAGGGAGGCTGGGGAGTCTCCACCCTGGAGATACTCAAAATCCAGCTGGGCAAGACCCTGAGCAACCTGCTCTACCTGGACCTACTTTGTGGAGGGGTGGGATGAGAGACCTCTAGAGGTCCTGCAAAGCCTGTGTGATCTGATGATCCAGCCTTGGTAAATCCATGTTGACTATTCCCAATCCACACCTCCTCATTCATGTTACAAAGCTTTTGCATTTACCACTGTCCCTCAAAAAGGTTTGCTAGCAGCATGATCCCACCACACCTACTCTGGAATATCCTCATTCCAAAAGACATAAATCACCTTCTTTATTATTCCGTAGCATACACACAAATTCTGACAAACTCAGTAGGGACCCTGATATTTCTGCCTTTTGGGTGGACAAAGACAAGGTTTTTCCTAGGGCATGATTTTTAAAATTTATTTCTTGTTGCTGGATGATAGCAATTAGGAGAAGGTGGAACTGTCAGTATTGGTTTTGTAATGGAAGAATAAAGGACAAAGATGTGTTCAAGTGTTAGTGATATTCTCATTCAAGCATGCTAAAACATTAGAGCTGATCATAATTTTGCCAGTAACAATAGTGACAAAATACTTTCCAAAAATATCCTCTGTATTTTGACATCTCCAAAAGGTGCTAAATTATCCAAAAAACTAATGAGATGAGACAACATAACAGCTATGCTAACATTAGAAACGTAACAAGCAGAAAACAATGCAAAATTCTTCCGAGTAAATGGCAAACAAGCTCATTTACAGTTGAAGATTAATGTTCATTGCTTACAACAATATGTTGTAAAACCATTAGACATCATCCTTAGGACACATCAACACTATCATTGCGGTTTGCTCCCTCTTTCACTCCTGGGCCCCTGATTGTCCATACCACTTATATGCTGGTTTGCCCCCAGGCTTCTACACTGAGAAAATCAATTCTCTCCCTCCCAGAGGGCACAAAATTCCCAGGTCCCAGCTCCAAGGACACAAGATGCTCCACTGCCTAGGTCAGACTTTTTTTCCCGAGGCAGTCAGGGTTTGCTTCCCCAGCAGGCCATGGGTTGTGTAGGCTCACTCGTAGTCTCTCGTCATACTGAGACATTCATTTTGTTGTGTTGTTTCATCTGGAGCAGGTGAGCAGCTTTCTGCAGGGCTATTGGAAGGCTGCTCCAGGGGAAACTGTGGATACAGTCCTTCAGTGAAGTCCACTGTGGGTTTAGCAACAGATCCCCTGGAACATCAGTTAGGATTTTGTGTATGCTGTGCTTTTAAACTTGCTCTGAGCCAATTTTGTGGTAAAAAACCACTGTTTCCTCTAGAATCCTCATGCTACTAGTAATGAGAGGGATCACCTCTGTAGTAGCAGCAGGAGTTTTCCTTAAAACCGTTTCAGATTTCAAACAAACATTTCAGATTTCTGTCACAAAACCTGATTTCCTGTATGTTTGCTGCAGGCTGGATCCTTCATGCATGAAGATGTTGTCCTCGCATCATGTCTGTGAGAGGTCTGTGGGATGCCCTGGCTTAAGATAATACTGATCATATATACAGTACTGCATGCAGAGCTACTTTTAAATAAACACACAAAAAGTCAGACCTAGGGGGTTCCCAGGATTTTCATGTTCTACATGGCTATAATCTCCCTTCTAGCTTCACATGTCCTCAAGAAAATCAGGTTTTGCCTATCAAATTGACTGATGGGTGTATTCTATATGCACTACCACGTATTTCATGAATAACAAGAATAAAAACATCCTGCTCCAGAAGAACGACTACATTCATTCATTCATTCATTCATTGGTCTGCATTTCCTTCCCCTTAATCCCTTTTTTCTGCAGACTTTGACAAGTTTCCACAGCTGAAAACCCTGTGCAAAATTTACACCAACATACTGAAAAATCCACTGCCGTGTGCCTTGTTTTTGATGGGAATAGCCCATCAGGGTGCTTGTTCTGGCACGCACGATACAATTTTTGCACCAGCTAACAAGTTTTTATCTAGCACGCAGAACTTATTCAGAAGGTATTACTTCTGCTGGGACTAGAGGCAGGAATGAGTCACATCTTTAATACGCATGAAGTGCCCTGCCCCAAGGAGTGCCTCTGTTTTCCTCCCTTCCCTGTCTCGCGCGCTCTCTCTCAAGCTTTAATTGTCTTGAGTTATAAAGCTTTTGAGAAATCACTCTTAAAATTATGACTCCTGTTAAAGTTAATTAGACATGAACCCCAGCCAGGAGAGCAGGGATAGTTTCATAATTGTTATTCTAGCTGAAACCAGGAGGATTCCCTGACCACAGGAAGTTCAAAGGACCTGCAGCAAAAGGAGGAGATAACCTTTGTTTCCAGAGAACACCGGCTTCAGTTGGGATGCCAGCGGATTTATGACAGGAGCTTCGCTCTAATTACTGTTTGGGGTGGAGCCTCTCACAATGATAAACAGTAGGGTTTCTACAGGGCTGAAGTTTGTAACAGCACCACATATTTAGGCACAGGCGTGTTATAGCAACACGCATTCAGTGTATTTTAGAGTCTTCTCTCCCTGGAGCTGGGTATCACCCTGAAAGAGGTGTTGTCCCATGTGATCCATTTGGGAAAAAAATATGCTTTGTTGAGGTCACATTATTTTAACAAGCAAAATGTAGTCAACTTTACAAATTTGCAAAGCCAGAAGACATTTGAATCTGTGACATTTAAAAGAGAAAGGGAACTTATTATAGATGATATTTATCTATATAAAAATAAAGTAAAAGAAAACTAATAACCTAAACCTGCAACAGGACAACAATAATTGTAAGACTGTACTCAAAAACACCCTGTGGCAGAATTCCCATTGACTTTATTGACTAAATTTTCACCCCACAGATTTTTCCTAAGCTGCTTCAAACAAAAAATTAATTTCAAAGTCATTTCAAAGATGAATAATGTTCTTATTTTTTGAGCATTAATGGCGTATTTAATGATTTATAAGCATGCACAGCAGAGCCTTTGCCCAGAGGTCACCAAAGTCTAGGTAAAATACAGCTAGAACAGACTCAGAATAGCATAGCAGCTACCTAATTTAAACATTGATCATATATGCAGACTTACAAATATGGAGGTGGATGGAGAAACATTTTGGATGCTGCTGTTTAAAGGGTTCATGCATATACAGAAGGTTGTGGAAAAAAGAGAGGAAGGTCATATGACTCAGAGTCAGGATGAAAGCCAGTTCTGTTAGAAGGCACCAAGCTGGGCTCTGCAAACACGTGTGGTCTAGTATGGGCTATGGTCTGGAGGGAATCTGGAGCAGCCTGAGAGCAAGATAAGGGAGGAATGTGTGAGCAGATACAGAGACAGGGGTCAGGAAGGGCATCGCTTGTGAAAGCAAGAGGCTCCAAACTCAGTGCAGAGAGACAGGAAAACCTGGAGAGAGGGAGCAGGAAGGAAGGCTGACTTCAGCAATAGATGCATTTAGGATAATCCATTATGTGAAGCAAGGACTTACAAAAATACAATTTTGGTTTTTCCTGCAAGTTTTAAATACTGATGATTTCTGTTGAAAGAATATATTTTGTCATTTTTTAATGGAATCAAGAAAAAATTTCTGTGTATGATTTGCAGATCTTACCTCTCCAATCCTACTAACTCTATCTTTCTCTTTAATACTCCAAGAAGAAGGCTGGTCACTTCTTGCAGAAAAGAGCGACACAACATATTTCTGCAAAGAATATACATGTTTTCTATGAATGTTATAATTTTTTCAGCAGAGGGCAGATTGGCCCAGTAATAAGGATTTACTTCAGTAAAACTGTGGTACAGTGTAAGCCTTGGCAGCAAAACCTTGTAAGGTAACATGAATATTCAGGAGCAGTGCAGGCATGGATAGGCACAGGGCTCAAAGTGAGCTTTATCCCTGCTTGAAACCCAGCAGGTTTACAGAGCCCCAGGATCCCATGGCTCCCACAGCCTGCAAAAATGCAGCTCCAGCAGAAGAGAGCAGGGAAATTCATCCAGCTGTGTACCACCAGCCCTACAACTGCAGGAATCTCATTCTGCTTCAGGTAAAGGGTATTTTTCCACACCTTCTTCTCATCTGTGCCCTCAGACACTGTCAGAAGGTCAGCAAACCACTACCAATCACCTCGTAAGAAAACAACAAACTCGATAAAGGAAAACAACAAACTCGATAAAGGAAAAAAACAAGCTCAATAAACAGATGGATATGCCAGCACGAGATGGCTGAAAGAGATGTAACAGAGAGCATTTTCTAAGTGTGCTCTATCCTGCATACAGCCATAGCTTAAAACAGTGGGCTGCCTTTCACAGAGATGAAATTTTTAAGCCAGAAGGAACTGGTTTGATAATATAATTGATCCCTGGCACAAGGCAAACTATGCTATCTCACCTTGTAAATCTAATCTTTTATCAAACCTACATTTTGTGGCTGAGTTAAAGCATAACTTTTGGAAAGGTAGGTAATTCCACTTTTACTTCGGAGACTTTATGTTGGGCTTCAAGAGGGAAAAATTGTCTTCAAAGGATCATTTTGGATCACAAGCTGGCAGTCTGACTTCCCCTTATCCCTGGATTATCAAATAGTACAAGAGCACTTGAGTCCTACCCTGCTATGGGAGAACTGGCACCTTGTATGGGATCAGCTGGGAAAGCTTAGGTGGGAAAAAAAGAGACATGACAAAGGGATACTGCGGTGGAAAGCATGTCTATCTTTCCAGCCATATTACTTGGTCTGACAAAAGATTTCTAGTCAAACAAACAAACCTTTTTTCTCTTTTACCCTTAAATCATTCTAGCTACTACAGTTCTTCTCCTGCATTTAACCTCAGAAAATAGCATACTCAAAAGAATCTCCTTCAACAAAACAGAAAACCACAGTAAAATAACAAAGCATATTACGCGCCCCTTGTGTGGCTCACAGCCAGGTGGGATGGTCTCAAGATCTGTTATTAAGCAGAAATAATAAACATTTGATCCTATAGATGCAAAATGATGGCCTCAAACAAACAGAACAAGCACTCATGCGCATGCTGTCCATCTCCTGACTCACACGTGCAACACTGGAATGTGTTACTTTCATAAAATATGCCTTTTATCTTGCTGCAGCTAACAGCAGGTCTGTGGTTAGGAATTTTTCAGGCATGCTTCATTCAAGTGGTGCTGCCTCAACAGAGAGCTGCTGTGCCTTTCCCCTCCCCTCGCAACCCTGCCAGGCAGCATATCCTGAGGGAGGCTGGCACAATGGAAAACTGGCTCTTGCCAAACTTACCTCCTGAAAAGAGGAGGGGTAACATGGGGCATGGCCAAAACCAAGAAGTCCTCACAGTGGTCTTCTTGCAGCATGATCCCTTTCCCCCAGGAGCTCTGACTGAAACAAGCAGTATTGGTACAAGAAAAGGAAATTCCTTTCATCCTGTGAAGTAGCACCCCATGCTTATGGTACCTTGGAGGACTTAGCAGAAGATCAGGTGTTGTCTGACACTAGCTAGGTATTCTTATATCTAAATCTCTTGACTTAGACTAAGAAATGTAAGTGTCCATCCACATTGCAGGCAGAATTTTTAGTTCTTCCACTTATGCACAGTAGAACCAAGGTCTCCTGAGATGCAAAAGAACTGCAGACTAATTTTAGTGACTGGCAAACAAACTCAGTTTGTAGAAGCATGCTGCCTGGAGAAATATTTGATTTATGTAGAAATAGTTTTATTTCTAACAGAGAAGGATTTGGCACAGAAACTCCTTTTTGGGTTATAGAGTTGCTATACTTATAAAATGCAATCTCATCAAAACAATTACCTTCTTTTCACAGCATGTTCCATTCATGGTCCCTTTTGTTATATCTGTCATTTTCACACATGTCCTGAAGAACTGGGAAATACAGGCAGGCCTCCACCCTGCCAACATATGAAATGAAATTATCCCAGCTGTCAATAGGCTTGTTTGAGTTCCAGCTAATTAAAAGGCATGAGAAGAGGGTAAGGATGTGGCCCTCTGCCCCCTTTTGCATCACCTGGGAGAGCTGAGGCCCCTGCCCCACTCTCCAGGCTCCTGCAACTTGCTTGGGAGGTCCAAGGAGGACAGTGGTCTCTCTCTGCAACTTGAGATCCTGGATGCTAATCTGAAAATCCCTAGATTAGAGAAACATTTGATTCCACCCACTGAGCCAAGCACATCTTGCATTTAAATCCATTGATATCAGTGGCTGTGCACAAGGGATGGATTTGCTGCACTGCAGCTAACCACTGGATAGCAGAAATTGCTGTTTTCAAATATTGTGGGGGTTTATCTCCTTTATGTCTATACTGTCCCAGCCCTGTTGGCCAGGGCCCACCTCCCTTCTTTGTGTGATTGCTAGAGCAATGCAATTGAGCATCATCCCCTTGTGGAATAGTGAGGCTAGGAAAGTACAGCAGTGTGGGAACTAGAAAGTTTGGGTGAGCACATTCCATGGGGAAAGGAGCACAGAGGCTTCAAATTTTGCCCAGACTTTCTTTCCATCTAGCTCCAGCACACTCCCTCCTGCAGTGGTCTTCAGAAAGAAACATTGCTCATGAAAAATAAGTTTGGATAATGCTCTGATGGATATGATTGTAACAGTGCTAAGAATCATCTGGTTTTTGAGAGAACAGAAGGGATAATTTTCCTTTTCTCCTCTGTACTAATGCAAAGTGGTCTGAAACAGTCAATGGTCTAGAAATCCATCTTTTAAAAGAATCATGCAGATCCTCTGATAGGTGATATTTGAGAACCTACAGAGTGAGCTTGCAAAGAATAGAGAAGCAGGTTGCACATACAAGTTTTCAATATTCCAAGCCTTTACCTTAAAGCACAGGCTGTCCACAGGTATTTCCATAATGCATTTAGTTGTGAAGGACTTTCAACTGACCAGCCAAGAGTTGGTCTTGGCTACCAGTCTCAGAGTATAGCCACCTTTAGAAAAAACCACATCAACATGCCAGCCAGATTCCCCAGGAGTTATTTCCCACTATTTCCTACTGACTCTCCAAAGTCACACTGCATCTGACCTTTTCAAAGGCCAGGCCCTTTTCCTGGGCCAGGAGGGAAGAATTTGCCTCTGCCATGCATCCCTGACGCAGCTGCCATGGAGCTGCCCTAGCACAGAGCAATGGGTGTGGGAGGCAGGTAGCTTCCACTCCCATCCCCTCACTATCAATAAACCATCTTTCACACTGAGCTGCAGGTGGGAACATGCTCCTGGATGAGCTGCAGGTAGGAACATGCCCCCTGGCTGCCTGCCTGGCTTGGTTCTGCCACTGATGGCTGTGAGTAATTATCAGGCAGCCCTGCAGAGAGAACAAGGCGCTGTTTTTACAGGTCTAGCAAGCTGTGATTATAGAAGGGACCACAATAAAGGTTGAAAATAAACCCATATGGACAACCAGCAGTGGAGAGGGAGTGCTTTGCAGCGTGGATCCAGTCAGCTTTCCATTTTCCAAATGGAAATGCCCACTTCCCTTGGCAGCTGCAGGTCCGCTCTGCCACAATGTTGTACCAGTGAGCCAGGAACATGTGCCACTCTCTATTTGCACACCCTCCAGCTTCTCCCTGACATTCACTTGCCTTCCAGACTGAAAATCACTGCCCAGGTTAGCAATCACACTGCCAACAACAAAAAGGAGAGAGAGAGAGGGGTGGAAAACCCAAAAAAGCCTGCAGTGGTATAAAACAGACCCTGCAGCAATGGGGCTGGATAGGTGCAATGCCTGCACTGCCAGACTGGTGCTGGGAGCAGGTGGGATTGCCTGCATTCATCTGTGGGACTTGTGGAGACTAAGATATAACTTTTACAGGGCCATATAAAACCCCACATGCTCTGGGCAGTCAGGGAAATAGAAACTGGACCCCGTGTGCTGTGCATATTCAGACATTAAATCAGCTCCAGCAAACATAGGGCAGGGAGAAAGGAAACCCTTTGGGCTTTTTTAAGTGGGAAATGTCAGCAGTGCCAGGGGGAAGAGGGTAAGCTCCAGACAAAGAGGTGAAGGAGGGTCAGCCTGGGAAGACTCTGCTGCTGCAACCTGGCCCCCTGTGTGAGCACTGACAGGAGACCCGACAGGGAGAAAGAAAAGGAGCTGATTTTGGCTGAGCAGAGGCTGAGCACATCCAAACAAAAAGAAACTGGGACAATTCAGCATATGGGGATCTAATGCTGGCAGCATTGACAAGAGTAGGACTATAGGATAATTCAGAGGGTTGTGATCTTTTACTCCACCTCCCCTCATCCTTGTGCTATTTTCATTCAGAAAATGAATAATCTGTCATTTTTGCTCCTCCAGGAAAGTGTTCTTCTGTTTAAAAGGAAACTTTTCAGAGATGCCTTAGTGAGGCATTAGTGAGTCCCATTTGTTTTCTCTAGGTTTTATAGTTACTCAGGCAGCTATTTTAGAAAAGCTTTGCTTGGAAAGCAGGGGTATGGATCCAGATGAAAGTTAGGAGCCCAAAAATCTTCAGACAGGCATTTGCCAAAGCCCAGTGGGCTAAAGTGCTGAACTTCCTTCCACTGGGATAAACTGTTCACCAAAGAAATCTTACCTCTCCCTTCTTTTCTTCATAAAGGAGAACAGGGGAAGAAATTTACATTATCCTGACATAAGTGTGTTTAGAAAAATTTCAAAAGTCAAAAACTTCAAAAGTCAAAAACTTCTGCAAGTTCAACCCATGATTTCACCCAGTCCAAAGCAAACTGATTGCTTCTCACTAAGCCCCTTGTCAGTACATGCAGTGTGATAAAGTATTAGCATTATCATAGAATGACAGACTCATTTAGGTTGTAAAAGACCTCTTCGATCATGAAGTGCAACCATGAACCTAGCACTGCCGAACCCAGACCTTATTTCCTTTAATGAAACAGCCAGTCTTAGCCAGTTGCCCAGGGATGCTCTTATTACATCACTACTACACAAAATAATTTCACTTAATTTGAAATGACATAAAGAGATCATTCCTACTGTGAGGTTGTGCTGTATTTAATGCAATATAATTAAAAATATTTCCACATGTCCTGCATGCCTATTAAAGCACTCTAATTGTACCTGCTAGGACAGTAGCACTAGGAGAGTGCTTTTGCAGAGAACTCTCTGCAAATTTGGTATCAGCAGAGTTGTGAGAAATTGAAGCCCTTCTCTGGCCATCAGTGGGAGTAGCTGCAGTCCCAGTGATTAATGCAGCTAATAAGTTACAAAGAAAACTCTCATCTGACTGTCCTCTGACTCAGCCAAAAACAAACTTGCTTTATCTCTCCTTCTCCAGTCCAGGCCCCCTCCCTTGCTCCTTTTCCACATCAACAAAGAAAAATGTGGGACAAGATGAAAGAGCAGGGCCAGGGCTTTCATTAGCATACCAGGCCAAGGAGAAAAAGGTAAGAAGCTCAGGGAAGGACTCAGTGCCCAATTCGTGCCTTGTAACCCATGCCAAGGAGTTTTATGTGAAGCAACACGGTTGGTGTGTAGTGTTTAATCACATTTAATGTTGCTGCCTCCTGCCAATACCAAATGTCATCCTTCAACATGGTTTTCAGAGAAGCTCTTTTTTTAATCCTTCCTTCCTTCTGACTCAAAAAGCACATGCAATAATCAGCACAGAAAGAGAGCTCATAAACCCATCCTGCTGAATACCTCTGTCAAAAGCTTTTTATCTGAAGCCACTTTATCGAACTGCCTGTCACATGGTTTTAGCTTTATTAATGTCTCTTCCTAAACCTGCTTAAACATATATTTTACTATGCCATGTAAAAAGCACTTTATCAGAAGATTTCAGTGCATAGAGAATAATTTACAGCAGCTGAAGAGTGGGCCAAAATATATTTACAGTTCCACTGCTTGTAACTTTTTATTACTGTGTACTTTTTAATGTACTCTGTATTCAATCTGAAAAGACAATATAATCCAAGCAAACAATACCAATAATGAGCACTGAATAATATATTTTATATCACAGAAGGATCTCAGCCAAGCTAGACTTTGTCTCTTGCCTGCAGAGAATACAAGTGACACAACAGATACAAGAGGGAAGGAGGGAAAATCCACATCATCACTGCAATGCCCAGTAAGATTTTCCTAGTTTAGCTGGCCAGGTAAGCTTCTGCTACAAGAATATTTTCACTAGTATGTTACAGTTTGGTATGGATAAACACATTCTTTAACAACTAGTCCAGACCTGCTACTCTCTTGGCTGGCGCAAATAGAAGCAGCAGTATCTTCCACTTTGGGAATGGATGGGGAAGAATAGTGTCTCCAGTGATGTCAGGAGAGTCCAGTCCTTTTTGCTGCAACGCCCCAGATTGTGACTCACCCCCATGGTTGTGTGTAAAACTAATCCTTCAGGATGTTGCTTCTATGAGTCCCATCCTACTCTTACCCTCTTTTTCCCAAATGGAACAAAAAGGCAAGGGACAGTTTCCAGCATATGCTTGTGCCTGCTGGATTTGATGATTTATTTAATCAATTTCCTTATTTGAAAACCTTTTTATCTGGCTGGGGAAGAGACTGAGCAATCCCTCTCTGTGTGCCCAGCTCCTACCCAGTCCCAGATGAACCACAGCGAGATCTCACATGGCAACATGGGATAGTGATGATGTTTCTTCCCCACACCAAATTTTGCTTATCACACAACTACTAAGCTTCTGTCCTCTTCTGGAAAGAGGCTCCTACAGCAAAAAGGGCACCCAAAACTTGCTTAAACCTTTCTACAATGCAGGAAATAATACTACAAAATCTGTGAATGAAGTCCTGCAGTGCTTTGCTCTTCCTATCTGCTCTTCTCTTGCCATTGATATGGAGCACAAAGGGCTGCTGTGGTTACACAGGGCCTCATGAAAGAGCACAGGCAGGAGTAAGCTATGGTGCCTCCTTCTCTCCTTAGTGTCACAGGTGTTGGTGGAAGCCTCTATCATCCATCCATCCATCCATCCATCCATCCATCCATCCATCCATCCATCCATCCATGTTGCCTGAAGATTTTCTCAGCCCACTGATGACGTCCCTCCATGGTCATGCTTCTGCATTCACTTTGCCTTCCCCCAGGGGTGACATCTCTCCTAGTAAATGGTGAAAGCTCCTTGTTTTTCTATAACTCTTTAATTACCATGGCAGTAATCTTCCAGTAACTGACTTTGCTTTTCCAGTAATTACACTGTACGGGTATTTATGGGTGTAATGGACACATAGAACAACAGATCCACCAGAGTACCTATAAAAATTAGGATTTGTGCTCCACCCAAAAGCTGATTTCAGTAAGCACATATGTACAGCTTCTCCCAGTTCAGTGAGGCTTTCCACAGACATCCTTGTGTTGCTCCTGAGGCTCCATTTTCCCAGCAGAGCAGTGGTTTGAATGCCTGACACATTTGCTGGTGCTGCATTTGATGCCGGTGAGCATTGCAGTGACTGAAATGAAGTCCAGTCCAATCAGTCATCATCATCATCATCATCATTAACTGATTTCCCCATCCTATCCCTTCCCCAGAGAGCAAACAACCAACCAGCCAAGAAGAGGGGTACCAGGCATCCTGCAGCACAGCCCCTTCCAGAAGAAACCTGACTTTTCTATCAGACAAGGACCGCAGATGACATTTGCTTCCACACTTGCTTGAGGAATGCTCGTTTCCCCAGCGGCTGCACAGTGCCCATGTGTGGAATACAGGCTCTTCTGACAAAATCAAATTTAGCAAAGGTCAGATGCACATTCATACCCAAAAAATATGCAGGACACATGAATCTATTTCATGCAATCCCTTCCCTGATACTTAGGGTATGCAAACACACATCTCAGTGTTAAGTGCGTGCCCATGAAGAGTCATAATCAGGTCAGAAATATCTTTGTGGGACAGCACCCCCTGCGCTAACTTAGAATGGAAATAACTAAGAAATAAGTCTGTTACTTTCTTTCCAAAATGTTGACATTCTCAGGCTAAGTGTTACATATTTGTGTGTGTTTTTCTTTTTTAGGACACTTCCATATTTGTGCCAGCACTGCTGGATTTTGTAAATATGTTAACATTATTTGTATTATCTTCACTTCTCAGCCAGAATAAATATCAAAAGGGATTTTTTCTTAATGGTCTAAATAGTCAAAGCTGGAGATGTCCTACATAGTAGACTCATGAGGTTTACATTAATGAATTGTGGTTGCAAGAAGTACATTTGTGGCACATTTTTACACATAATTTTCACTGAAAGAGATGAAAAATAGTTGTTGGAGCTTTTTCTTACAGAGACTCAAAAGTTGGAAAAATACCATCTGTTTTCATTAAAATTAAGAAACATTATATTTTCTGACCTTGTGCTGTATTGGCTTTTTTCTGATGAACCTCTTTGATCATAGTCATTTTATACTTAATTTAAAATCAGTACAGACAAGGTCAGTACCCCTCTGCATAACAAAAATTTGTATTTGTATTAATCCCTGCATTAATACCCACACTCATACTTGACAGGCCATTCTGGTTTTTGTGACACTGGTTGTGGACTGTATCTGGTATTGCTATCCAAGTGCTAGCTAAGTAACACTTCAGGGAATATTGGAAATATTCACACCAAATGCTTTCACGTGTACCTACATGACACACACTCTGCTGCCAACAAACATGACAACTAAACCTTTCTGAGGGGTAGTCAGTGTACCTCAGATAACTATGAGAAAATAAGGGAAAAGGGAGATGGGATTCCTGCTGTTTCTCAGCCTGTCCCTGTGGGGCTTCCCCATTTGCAAGGCCTTGAAGGATTGTTGCCTTCAAATCATCAAGATCAAATGCATCCAAATGAATTTTCCCTGCTAATTCAGGCCTGAGTACTCACAAAAATGTTGGGATTTTTTATTCCTATTTTGAAATCTCTTGCACAGGCTTCAGAAGAGGCAGCCCTCTGCATTTCTTCCTGCCATCTCCCAATAATTCACTACCAAAAGGAAATCACCAGAAAAAAAACTGGAGCTCAGATGTTTTGGAGGATTAGAGTTTTCCATCTTTTATGAAAAGAATTAATGGAAAAACACTATCCAGAACAACCATAAAAATAATCTCTTTTTTCTTCAGCTGGCTTTAATCTCTCCCTGACTTTCAGCAAGGACGACTCCCAGTGGTGGTCCCAGATCAGATGCTGTACATGAAGCAGCTGCATTTCAGAGCACAGTAAATCACTTGCAGATATCCAAATTGGCCACAGATGCAGAACCAACTCATCCAGCAATGTACAGGACAGTAATGCTCAGGAAGCAACTTTAGTTTCATCAACTGAGGTAGCTTGGGTGACACCCTTGCCTGAAGCACTGCCCTGGCTTTCAGTTGCAGCCAAAAAAAAAGCTGCTGAGTGTGGACAAATCATGGAACAGATTAAAAAGTAGCTGAGCTGACGCATGTTCTTTGTATATCATCTTCTTTCAATGTACGATTCAATGCAAACTCCTCAGGCATCAAATGGTGGACTGGGGATGTGACTTTTTTCCTCCATTATTAAAGAAAAATCCACAGTATGATTTTTTAAAGGATCAGCTTGAAGTGATGCATGCCCACCCAAATGCACCTCACTCCAAATTGCATAAACATTCAGGATAACACTTTTTTTTTTTTAGATGTGCTGTTTGATATTGCTTCACAAATTGCATATGCAGAAAATGGCTCCATGTTCTCTTACAACAGACAGCTACAGTTTTGCCAATGCACCTGCACAGAGCTAATGGGAAAGCTGCTTAGGTCTCCCTGGTATCAAAATATCCTGTGTGCCTCTTGAATTTCTCTGGACAAGATAAGAGTACATGTGTAGCACCTCAGAAATTAAAAAGTTTCTTTAATATCAAAAATAGGGAATGGAGATATTTCACATCTTTCAGAAGCTTCTGCTCTGGCTGAGCACAGTCATGCTACAACCTCCAAACTATCAAGAAGAAGCACTAATGATTTGCAAACAGCCTGAGGTCTGCAACTAGTTTTTAAAGTATATAAATCAGAGGGAGGAAAAAAAAGAATTGGACAATTGTTTTCACTTCTGGTGTTTTGCAAACATGGTGAACAATTGCAAATACCACTGTAGTTCAGGGGCAGGGGAGCTGCTGGAAAGACAAGCAGTACCTTTTTGAACAGTCTGATGCATCTGTCAGGGCAGAGTAAGGAGATTTATGTTAACAGAGGCTTCACTGTGCCATGAGTACAGGGCTTGATCCGAGCCCTCCCTCGAGTCTGCTGCGAGCTGCAGGAGAAGCCCCTGGACTCCCGTGGCCCGTGGGTCAGTGGCACAGCAAACACAAGGCAAAACAACTTGCAGAGAACAAAGTAAAAGCAAAAACACATTGCCAAGAGACAGAGAGCTGGAGCGGGGCTTGGTGCATCCCACTTCTGGAGGAACAGCCACAGCTGGTGCCGAATGACAAGAGCCAGGACTGGGTGAGGCATCTGTGATTCAAAGGGGTGATGGTGCCAGAGGCAGGAATGGAAGCCCAGCAAAGCCTCTGCTCTCCCGCCCTGAGCACAACAGCAGAGGAAGGAGTTAACACCACGTAGGTTTCGCTTTACTAAAACGATTTTTGTTTTGTTTTGGTTTTAAATTAACATGCCTGCACCTGTCAGGGAGAAACCATCCACTCAGTACAATCACAGAGATCTAGAGGGCAGATCCTCGAGGATCATCCATCACGCCCTGCTCTGGAGGAGTTGAAAAAGTTGTAATAAACACAATGCAAGCAAGCAAAGGCTGGAAGGAGAGATCAAAGGGTTTACCCGGCGTGCCTGGCTGTGGGAATGGGGAGCGCAGCTGCGTACATGAAAGGGTTACACCCAAAAAATGAAGATGATTGCCAAGCAGGGTGGAAAGAAAATCTGTTTACAATTGCAAAGCCTCATGCTTCCATCATCAGGTGTTACAGAGCAGGAATCGTTTCCTGCTAAATTTTCCAATTAGCTTCCTTGACTTTTTCAAGCATGTAGTTTCCTTTCTTATTATTAGTTTGGAAAATTCTTTTCTAGACTACTATTCCCATGCAAGCCAAGAATTAAAATACAAACCCCAAAAAACTCTGATGTCATTAGGATGAGCTGCATGCCAGTTCAGAGAGGATCATAGCAGAGAAAACCCAAAACTCTCAACTCTTTGCTCTGACTCAGGTTCAACTTTTCAGCTTCAGGTGTAACAAAAATAGTGATAACTTTCTGTGTCCTTACAGAGGGTCCAATTAGCGGAACAATTTGAAGTTTTATCACCCTCTCCTTCCATAAGAAGTATTAAAAAAGTAAAGCAAGTTACTGTTGTTTCCTCTCTCCCAGAGCAAATGCAAGTTCTGAATGTACCTTCATGTTTTCAAAGAAGTGGTTTTTTGTTTTGAAAATAAAACTTTAAAAAATTGAAAGAAAGGATGTAGAAGTATTTTGAAAAACAAGAATCAAAACAGCTACTGACTTAGTGATGAACAATATTTTGCAGTCTGAGAAGCTTAAGACTGGGTCTTCAAGAAGAATGTGTTCAGTACTGCGAAGATGAGTTAAAAAGAAGAAAAAGGAAGGAACTGACAGGGAGCCCTTTCAGGCCAGTACGTCACTGAGGATGAGGCAGGGCCTTTGCTGACCCTTCAGGCTCTTCCCTGGGAGGGAACTCAAACTCTTCCTGTTAAGAGATAAGGTTAAGAAAATCACCATCAAACAGCTGCATTGAAATGCTGCTAATAATACAGCATTCTGCTTTCCTGGGATGGTTTAAAGGCTTGTCATATTTTTATTGGACTTTCCAATGATGTCAGTTCGAGGCAGGGCTTAGACGAGTAATTGCTAAAGGGTGAGTCTAAAAAGGGTATAATTACTAATGGGAGTGTCTGATGTGGGAAAGTGGCATTCCAGCTGGAAGGAGAGATGGGTCGGTCTCTCCTGGGTCCTAGTGAACTCCCAGATGCTGCATGAGTATTCCCAGCCCCATGCAGTCAGTTACATCCATGCAATGCTCCTGACCTCAGTTATTCTTTAGCAATTACTCGGGCAGCAGCAATTTCATGTCCAACGCTGCTCACTGTCACTGTGCTGGGAATGCAGGCACATCTTGAACCCCTAAGATACGTAACCCTCGAGTTATTGCATCAGGTCAGGGTTGCAAAACAGACAATTGCTGACTTCGGTAAGGTTGCATGGGTGTAACTGAGAATAAAATTTGGCCCGTAGCATTGGGAAGGGTTTCACTGTAGCTTGCAAGAGGGATGGGGAGGAATCCTCCTTTTGAAATGGAAACACTACATCCCCTGCTGTCCATCTCCTGCCCACAAAAGTTGCTCATCCTCCTCTTACAAATGAGAGGAATTCCAGGTGTCACTCTACACATCCATGCTCTTTTAATCCACTCCTTCATGCTCACGTCTCCCACAAATGTTGACAGCTGCCAAAGCAGCCTGTAAATAGTCTGCACCAAAACTCCCTCGTAGCCCTGCACTGTGAAGCTGCTCCTACAGCCATACCCATGGAGATATTTCCTTCATTCAACTTGTGGGTCTTGCCTCTGACAAAGCCTGGAAAAGCTCTGCAGCTTTTTCTCTCACACAAGGTGTCACAGTCAAACTGCCCCAAAATGTACAACCACAGGGCAGTGGGCATCACAGCCCCATCCAAGCACAAGCAGCTCAGTCTCCTTGTCTGCTGCAGCCTGAGGAACCCTGCCAGGCCCAGTAGCCTGGGTGATGTGAGGATATGGCTGCCCTGGAAGTAAAATCACTCCTAACAAGCTACAGTTTTGACATGCCTGCTCTTAGCTGCCTTCCCACATGAATCTCTGTGTCTTCTGCCTGTACCACCCATCAAATCCAAAACAAATTCTGAGAAATAATCACCCACTGGAGGCTTTTGGAAGAGCTGCTGTGTTGGACTGGGAGTTTATGTCTCTTCATGGCCCTGGCTAAGATAACTGTGAGGTAACAAAAAGCATCAGCAAAGAGTGGCCCAAGTCTGAAGGTGCTGTTATGGTGCACTGGCACCCTGGAGGCAGGCAAGGCTGAGAGCACAGCACACACTGATCAATGACTCTACACGCTCTGCACCTTCACGTTTAAGGATTTCAATTGTGTTATCTTGTTTTTCTCCCTCACTTGTCCCCTTTCCTTTTGGTACAAAACCATAGGTTCTCCTGGTAGCTCTCCCTGTACCAGCTACCATCAGGATTTGATCAAAATGCACTTCACTTTCAATTAGGCCTTGCCACTAAACTGATTTAATTTCTCTCAGCTCCCATCTCTAACACTTCACCATCCCAGCCAGTACAAAGCTAGAGAACACCACATCACCCAGCCTCATGTATCATCAAAAAATTATACTCATTAAACATCTCCCAGAGCAATACACAGAGCAAGGGCAAAAGCACCAACATTGTTGAAATAGTTAATTTATTTCCAGGTCACAGAATATTCTGAGTTGGAACAGACCCACAGGATCATTGAGTCAAACTCTGAAGCAAATGGTCCATACAGGGATTGATCCCAAAACCTTGGTCTGACCAGCTGAGATAATCTCAGGTTGCTAATCCCATACAAATTGTAATCCTTTAATTCAGCACAGCACAACCCATAGGCAGCCACAGGGCACTTAATGTAATTGATGGGCTTCCTATAAAAGGGCCTGGCTGGTCACAGAAAACCAACATCTCATTTCTATTTATTGAAGTAAAAATCACTTTGTAGTAGCATCTGTGGGCATTGCTACTTGTTTCCCCACATGAAAAGAATGATGAGAGTGTTCCTGGTTCACCTGTGAGAAAGGAAATAGTCCATAAAATAAGTTTGACAGGGATTTGCCAAGGTCTTAGGAAAGTTTTATATTTAAATACTTGGAAAGCCAACACTGAAGGCAAGTTCAAATTGGTTTTTGATTCCTTTACACAATAACAAATTTTGTCTGTCTTTTCTTCACTCTCAAACAAATAAACAGTTCCATTACAGGCTGGAGCCTGTTCAACTTTGACGAAAGACCTGGACTGGCTTTTCTCTCCACCATGTGTATAATGTTGAATGACATCTTAATGCAATCACTTTGGATGGCTGAAAAGAGATCTTCACAATTAGGGTATTTTCTAATTTTTCAGGGCTATAAGCAGTAATCCTTAGAAGCTCAGGAAAAGGAAAAAAAGTACACAATGGATTCTTCTGAACTCTTCTTGTAAATGCTTTTAAAACAACTTTGAAGGAACCATTCAGTTTCTTCTACTCCACCAACACTAATGTGCCAGAACACCAAAAATGTGACACGATCAAGAAACCCCTTCTTCAGCTGCAAGCTCTTCAGCCCCATTTTAAGTCAGGCTCGAAGTTCCATTTCCTTCAGTTGCACCAGGAGTTGAGCCTCCAGCAGGATTGAGCCCTTGCTCTGGTCCCTTCCCATCCCCAGTAATGACTTGCACCCTCTGCTGCACCGATGCACCTGATGTCAGGGAGTCAAGTCACTGCAAATTTGCCACCTCAGCCACATACTTCCACAGGGAGTGGCTTTTCAAACTAGTCAAAACTGCCCTGAGAAGAGTCTCCAACTCTCCCTGCTGTTCATTTGTTCTTCCCCATTTGTAGCTGGTACGTAGCCTGTAGTGAATGTGAGGAGCTGAGACAAGGCTGGATCATGAAGGCAGGGGGACTGGAAAGCACCAATTGGTCACAGCATCCAGAACAAGCAGTGGTGCAAAAGAGGCTGAAGAGCCACAAAGTGACAACCCCTTCTCTCCTCTTCAATTGCTCTTTCCTCTCTACTTTTTTCTCTCCAGACCACTGCTCCATCACTTGAGCCACCACCGAAGGAACGTGGATTCCCATATTCACCACCATTAGAGCACAGCAAGTTGTACAAGCTGTGTTTCACACAGGATGGTAACACCTCCTTACATTTCCTCCAGGGTCCAGGTGTCTGTCACACCTGAGGTCCACAGTGCACAGTGGTAGCTCTCAAGTCCACATAAAAGCCTCTTCATAGCTCTCTTCATAGCATTGTTCTGCAACACATGTCCACTTTACACTCCACAAGCTCATGCCTGACTGAGGACCACAGAATGAGAAACCTGACAAGGAGAGACAACAAACAATTCCTTAAGTTTCTTTTCTAACAAGAAGCAAAATAACTAGAAGCAATACCTTATGTCAAGCACATAAATGAGACTTTTTCTTTCAAACAGCAACAAGCAGCAAACCCTCTGCTCTCCAGTTCTACTCAGTATCAGCCTTCATCTCGTCCTGCCAACTCACAGCTCTCTGGGCTCTGTGCATCCCAAATGCAAACCGTGGCATGCAGACCAAAACTGCTCCTCTTACCACCTCAGAGCAAACCTTACCCCAAAAAACTCTACACACCAAAGCTCACCTGAGCACTCAATCCTTACTAGATCTAGTGAGAGCCCTGCTTACACAGCCCTCCCTGTCCAAACTTTGACTCCAACCTGCTTTGACTCTTTATAGGTCAACAGCAACCTTATGAACATGACAACCTTAATTTACCTACCATAAAAATACCTGTCTGCACAGTGGAGAATCCAGAAAGATACTACACCTTTTCAGACTTGCTGTCCACATCCCTAAACAAAGCACTGGTGGCAAACCTGCAATATCTCCCTGCTCAGAATTCAGCATCAAACATCCATTCAGACTTCTCAGAGCTGCCCATCCTGAGTCTCATCCATCTTTCAGACAACTCACAGCCAGGGCTAAAGACAGAGAGGAATGAATAGTGAATTTAATTTCTGGAGCCTGGAAGTACCACCAAACTCTAGGCTGATTCTGGACATTTCCAGCTTGGCAAGCTGCTGGCTCCATCTGATCATGGGTGTAGATTATGGAGTGAAGGGGCTGCAGAACCAGCTTTGTATCTTTCTTGTTTAGGTGCCAGCTGGTTCTGATCATACCTCCCAGAATGATGTCTGGGGAATACTGGACTTTCCAGTTTCAGGGCAAGGCTAGAGTTTGAACTGGGGTTAACACTCAGAGCTGGAGGCACTAAAAAACTGGATCTGCCCCCAGACCCCAGAGGGTAGGGGGTGCAGTCAGCTATAGAGAATCAGCCCTGGCTGAGTCTGGGAGGGAAGTGACAGCACAGAGCACAGGGCTCACATTCAGCTTCAGGGTTTGAGGCTCAGATTAGCCAAAGGGATGAAAAGAATGCTCAAGAGCAGGAATGCCAAGTAAATGCTCTGCATCTTTAGCAGATAACTATGTATTTGGCTTCCTGTCCTCATGTCCCCATCACCAGCCTTCGTGCCAGGCCTTAACCCAGTCCTAATGCCAGGAGAAGGGTCACTGGCCACCCTCCATCCTGTTCTGAGCAGCCTGCTGCAACCATAGCCTGCTCTCTTAGGGGGAAAGAAAAGAGAGGAAAAAGGAAACAACACACAAAACCCCCAAGCAACACCTGCCAACTGCAAGCCCCAGCCTCGTGGCCTTTGCTGCAGACATGGATCTCTGGGCTAGATTGGAGAGATAGCCTTAAACCTACTGCTGCAGGCTAGGTCTAGCATTCACACTGCTGCCTAGGAAAGCTTACAGTTCCAGGCAGGCTGCAGAGGTCGGAGGCAGGTTGTTGCATGTCAGCAAGAAGGGCCAAGTTTGTTCTTATGTCAGTCCTTAGTAAAGAAACAGCTATGGAGGGGAGGTGGGGAAGGGAAAGGAACACAAGCCAGCATCTATCAACAACTCAAACTGTGTTTAGGGCTAGTGATTGTGGCAAAATGATTGCTACCAATTGCATTACACAAAGATGGATGTTTATGCCTGTGAATTTTGGCAGCTGAAGAATGATATCCTTAATATTTTTTAGATTCTTACTATGAGCTTTCATCATTTGTACAGGGGGAAAGAATTTTCCTTGGTGTTTGCCATCTAGAACCTCTAAACAGCTATGGAGGGGAGGTGGGGAAGGGAAAGGAACACAAGCCAGCATCTATCAACAACTCAAACTGTGTTTAGGGCTAGTGATTGTGGCAAAATGATTGCTACCAATTGCATTACACAAAAGATGGATGTTTATGCCTGTGAATTTGGGCAGCTGAAGAATGATATCCTTAATGTTTTTTAGATTCTTACCATGAGCCTTCATCATTTGAACAGGGGGAAAGAATTTTTCTTGGTGTTTGCCATCTAGAACCTCTTCCTAAACCCAGCATTCATACCATTGTTGAAGGCCTGGCCTGGCCCAGAACAAATTATGCCCCTGAGCCCTCAAGATATAAAACCTTGTACAAGAACTACAAATTCAGGAGAAAAAAACCCCAAAATAACACCTAGGTATATGTACAACTTCATCAAAATTTACAGAAAGTTATGTAGATGATTGAAATATAATAAGCACTTTTGACATATTAAAGGAGCCTTGGCACTTTCCTGAGCATGAACTTACTTCTCCCTCTAGAGGACACAAAGATTAGCACAAGGAACATAAGGTTATGTCAAGACCAGAAAAGTAACGAGATGCTAAGGCAAAGGTTGGCATTTTGCTTTGAAAGTCTACTAGCAGTTCAGAAGGACCAAAATTACAACTGTAAAAACAATGAGTCATTAAGTTATGTGTTTATTTTTCCAGCAATGCCCTAGAAAGCTCGAAATAAATTCTGAGTTAACTTTCTGAGTTAACCTGGTATTCTGAAATCCAGCCCTCACAGCTCTTCATCATCAGCTCCTCCACTACCTGTGACCAAAATCTGAAGGACACATTGGTCTTAGAAAATGTCAGCCTTGCTTCTTTTGTGTCTCAGAGAGCCCCAGGTGAGACCCTTGCCTGAGCACACAGGCCAAAAGCCAGCGTGCAGCCTGCCACAGCTGGTTGTGCACTGTGGCATTGTTTAATCAAAATATTTCAGCATGGAAATCAAATCCTCTGAGCAGACGTATCCTTACAAAGCTGGTTTTACTGGCTTCATCACAGGGAAACCAAATCCACAAAACTCCACCTTCCAATGCTTCTGCTGCTACTTATAATAAAATATATCACGTGGAAAAAGCAACAAATAAATACCAGCCTGGCACAGACCTCAGACCAAGCCTGGTGCCAAGTGCTCAGAGTGCAAACCAGCCTTACAGCACTGCAGAACTTCAGGGGAGTGGGGGGCTGAACCACCCCAAAAATTCCACCACCTCACTAATGAACTTTTTTGGAACATAACATATATTATTTAGCAGTGTCTCCTTCCAGTCCTCTCCCACTGAATCCCAGTGAATGACTGCAAAGACAGGACTACTTGGAAAGGCCCAGGAAGATAAAAATGTACAAAAGACATTAATCTTATCTCTGATAACACAATTGTAAGTGTTCCCATTCTACATTCTTAAGCTTTCTAATGTCACTAAATCTTCTGGCCTCCAATTTCCAGAAGTGCATTTTTCCAAGCATCTGACCTGTGCCTGAGAATTTGATGTCTTTCAGATGCTCAGGCCATATATTTATTTATTTATATATATATATATATGATAATAATAATAATAATAAAATTAACAGCATCTCAGATTAGACAGCCAATTTCAAGCCCATTCTTACCCACACTGGTGCAAACACCACAGGCAGCATTCTGCCAAAACCCACCCACAGCCTGCCCTCTGCATAAAGCACCTTATCGTGTCTTTTTAAAACCAATCCTCCTCCACTACTTTAAGCCAGCAAGGAGTATCAAAGTACTTGAATGTTCTGCTTTTGCAGCTGTAAAAATTTCTTTGGATTGCCTGACAGAACTGGACTCCAATCCATTTTCAGAGAAGACAGAAAACAAAACAGTTGTGCTTTGAAAAACATACCAGTTATCAAAAGCCCTGCTTGCAGGAACATTCCCAAAGCCTCAGTGACAAAGCAAGAGAGTTTATGGCACGGCCTCAGTACAGATGTTCTCATTCAAAAGGGGAGAAAATAGTAATCTGAGTGTTCCACTTTGACACTGGAACACCCAGTGAGCAGCGGAGCAGAGGAGGAACATTGATTGCAGTCAACAGAGGGGAATTCTCAGTCTTAGGGGTAGGTATCACACCTGCACAGCTCAGTCTCACTGCTGCTGGGACATCTCAGGGTCATCTCCTGGCTCCACAGCCCACCAGGACCCCACAGCCCCCCTCTCCAGGCTCTATTTGCTTGTGCTATGACATGAGGTGACCTCCACCATGGAGATTCTTGGAACAGCCCACAAGAGACCCACGAACCCTACCAGCACGTACAATCTTGGGGAGTGGAGGAAGAGGGGGTAGGAGGAAAATTATGGAAGATAAAGGGGAAGCATTAGCTTTGAGCTGGTTTTGTCCCCATTGTTTTTATACGTAGAACTGGCATATATGGTAATACTACTCTGTATGCATAGGTGCCAGCAGCAGGGCACAGCAAAAACATGCTGCCATGGCAGAGTGGGCCTTGTAGGAGCCTCATCTCTGGGGGAAAAGCAGGTTAACTGAGTATCTGTGCTGCTCTGAAGTTTCTTCTTTAGCACAGGATACAAAGTCATGCCATCCCATCCTCATCCTCCCCACACCCAATCAGACCAGTGCCTTTTGGCAGTTACGTGCAGTATTCTTCAACCATTCTCTTGCTTCAGGGATCACCAGGAAGATGCTTCATCTCATCGCTCTGGCTCAAGAAGCTCCCCATCAACCCACTCCTGTGGACTGCTTCACTTTAGTGCCTGTCAGGCCTGCAGTGGCCAGGACACATGAACTGCACTCAGAGCCCACCTCCAACAAGCACACACCCCACACTTGCACATGGCTTTTCTGGCTGTGCTTCACCTTAGGTCCCCTGCCAGCACCCTGACTGTGTGTACCTGTCCTCCAGCAAACACCTGAGGCAGGCAGCTCATGCTTTGAACAGCCTGCACAGACAGTCCTGCTGCACATCACTGCCAGCAAGGCTCCAGTCCAAAATGACAGATCCAGGATCCTGCTACAGGACAGCTAGAGCTAGGCAAACTTGATAAGGCTGTGGAGCACGGCCTGGAGGGAAGACAAGGTTATGTGGGCTGGGACATTTCCTCTTGCCTCAAGCACAGATGAGAGCAACCTCCTTTCTCTGAAGTGTCTGCTCAGGTAAAGGAGGTAAACACTGCCCCGTGGGACATGCTCTGTCTCTGGGGCTCCCAGGCTCTTTGCCAAGAACCAGCACCTATCCCTGCCTTCAGAGCACCCACCCCCAAAGATAAGGTGGCTGTCTCTTGTGTCTGACAGCCCCCACTCACACTGATCAGCCACGGACCAGCTTCCTCGTGGAGTCATCCACTGCTGAGCTACACAAAACAAAGCACACACAGCTTCAGTCATTTATGCTTAGCCCACTTCACTAAAAACACCAAGGTCCACCCAGTGCACAGCTTGCTGCTGGGGAAAGGCAACAACTCTGACACAATTCCCCACTCCATCCACAACGTTTAGGCCCTACACCCACTTCCTGGTGCACTGTCTTCATGAATCATGGCAGATATGCACACCACAGCCCTGTCAGTCAGCAGGGAGAGTCCCCAGTCCAATGGGACTTCAAGGACAAAGTGTACAAAGCTGTTACTGCTTCAGTCACCTTCAGCACTGCATGGATGAACACAACCAGCCAGGTTCAGGGCAGCCATCACCGAGGCCACCTCTGCCTGAATACACCTGTACACAGGCAGAAAATAAGGTGTCCATGCTTCTGGCAGCATCTAAGCCCTTGGTGTTACGAGAATGACCAGTAGTCCCTCACCTCTGGATATAGGTCTTGCAAGTCCTCCTTCCTTCACTTCCAAGTTAGAGGCTGGCCCCTCTCTTGTGCCTGATGTAATGCCAATTTCTAAAATGCACATTTCTCATCTCAGTGTCCCAACAAACATCCCCATTGCTGAGAAAATACCAGTCTTGCTTGCTCCAGTAACACTGCCTACGCTTACATGAGTACTGCATGTGAGAGTGCTATCAACCCCTGTGTGGATGGAGAAAGGGAGCAGAGAGAGAAAAGAGAGCCCTGCTGGGTTCCTCTCTTACGAGATTTCTAGCCAAAGGCACCAGAGAGGCTGTGAAGGTGGAACTGGGGATTGCAGCCACATGTGCACTTGGCCATCAATGGCGACGCAAGCACAGGGAGGCAGCAAAGGCACAATGCCTGCAGGGTTATCCCAGGGCACTCTGAGAGCCTGCAGAGCTCTATTTGCTGCCATGCTGTGAAGAAGGCACGGGCAGTTAGAACACAGGAACAAATCAATGTGAGTTTAGCAAAACAGTCAAACCTGCACAGGTAAAGAATTTTAGCAGGTGTAAATCTTAGACTCATTGCTTCCCATCAAGAAACCCATGTCATACACTCTGTTCAAACAACTTCACCAAGTTATTAACAAAACCACCCTCACAGTTTATACTGTTTCTATATAAATAAAGGATTTTTAATTTTTTAATAAAGAAAAAAAGATGGTGACTGACTAATCCACAACACATCATCCCTTTCTCTGAGCCAAAGATGATTTTATTTGCCTTTCTTCATTTTTGCAGTCTTTTCTTTCCTCTTCTTCACATGCTTTGGGATTTTGGTTTTTCTCTTTTCTCTTTGGGCTTCTTTAACCATCTTTTTCCTTTCCTATAAGGAATCAAACACCATTCATTTAAAGCCAGAAAGGAATGAAGAGTTTTAAGCAAGTAAATCAATCATTACATTAGCAAGTTAATTAACACATGACATAAAAATAAGGTTATCAAGATAAATAAATTTTATAAATCAATAGAAATGGTGAGGGGAAAGGAAAAAGGAAATACAGGTTGGGGATGCAGCCCAGACCTGCACATTGGTAATGACAAGGCAAAATTCAAAATAGTTAGAAGCTGAGTTTCATGCAACCTTTGAGCAAGTGAACAAGAGGCACTCTTAACTCATGCTATTTACACCTAAGATTACAACAGGTTGTCTGGTCTACATTTTCTGCTGCCCACAGGGCTACTACAGTATGTGTTTCTATGTGTCATACAAAAATATTGATCCAGTATGTGATGATAGAGCAAGCTGATCATCAGCAGGACTGGCAGGAAAGAATGCCATGCTACTGCAACACACTGTAAATCTGTGCCAGACACAGAAGGGATGAGACTCAACTAGAAAACAAAAAGTCAGCAAAGAGGAAGGGGCAGGTAGAAGTAATTGCTGCTAATCAGTTGTTCAACCTACAGCTATACACACAGGTTACAAAAAACCCTCAGCTCACACAAAAAGAAGTTCAAATGAAAACCTATCAATTAGGAGGAAAAGTGGCCAAGACTTCCCTGTTTCACATCTAAAAGGCAGCAGCTCAAGACTGGCAGTGTGTAGTGGAGTGCTGCATTCTTATTTGACAGGTATGAAATAGATTATCTTACATTTTCTAGGAAGAAAAACCTAAAATGCAATGTCCCAAATCTTGAATCCCTTAAGCCTGCAAGTTTCATCCTGCCTTTTTTTTCCTTTTATTCTTTTTTTTTCCCCCAGCACCTAAAAGGCTGCCAAAAGTCTCTCACTCATGAGTGATACTCTGCAGGAAAGCCTCACCAAAACTGAGCATATTGTTCCACAGTTTAGAAAATGAAACCTCAAAGAAAACCCAAACCCCAGACCATAATCCCTGTAATCCCTTTGCTGGACTGCATTACATCTCTTGCCCACAGCAAAGCTAGCCAGCCTGTATTAATGGTACTGCAAAAGCCACTGTGGTACAAACACTGTCACCAGATCTCCAGTTCTACAGATCCAGTGGTCTCAGCTGTCTGGGCATAAGGAGGTTCATCAGGGACACAGCCACAAACCTGAACACCAAAGCCTGGAAGAGTAGCCAGAGGGACTGAAAAGCTGCCCAGGCTTCACTGAATTCTACTTTGTGTAGCCCTATAATTTCCTGTAGAGGTCTTTCTTCTAGCTTTGCCTAAGCTACAGAGAGCTGTGTTGCACACTGCTCTACATAAAACCACCTTTAATAAAGCATCCCCAATGAAATTCACTGCCTCTGCTCTTGTTCTCCACAACTGGAAAGGTCCACAGCTTGTTTCAGACAAGAAGAAATAAGAGACACTAAGTTTGGATGGGGTTTTTTGTGTCATATAAGCAAAGGTGGGAAAAAATAAACAATTCCCAGCCAGCTGACCTTTTTGTCCATGCTAACTTCAGCAGGTTTATCTTTGGGATGTACAGATTCTTTACAGCCCAAATCAGAGTCCTCTGAGCTGCCGCCATCATCATCATCATCATCAGAGTCTGTTTCTGAATTGTCTGCCTCTTCAAGGAGTGCAGGAATCTGCAAGATACATCAAGAACTATATCAAATCAAAACCAAGAAACCTAATGGCAGTATACACACATATACATGCACAATGTATATATATATATTCACAAAAAAGAAAACTGAATCTGCTGCAAAGAAGCCCTTGAGCAATCTGATGCTATCTCCCTTACCACAGCCCTCAGTGAGTTTCAAGATAAAGCATGAAAAGTAGGTTAAGCCAAACTAAGAACAAGGAATCTAGAATGTACACCACAGATTTTTTTAGGCCAGGGCTCAAAGCACAGCTGTTATTTGCACTTCCAAACTAATTTCCCTAAGTTAAACAGCAATTTGCTAACATATGTGGAAGCCTATTTTTAATTATCCTTGGATCATGCCCAAATCTACCTTGGGGGCACTATATGTATTTTATATTGCAAACACAAATATCTGCACTGGAACACTCACTTATTCTTAAACAAGCCTGGAGACTGTGCTACAGCCTGATCCTATCCATATTTATATTTCCATTTTAAATCAAGAGTCTACACCACTGCTAGAGAACTTTGACAAAGTAAAGAGGGGGAACCCACACAGGGCTTCTGCCTTGAATGACATGGCTCCAAGTGCTCTGTATCCAACTTCTCATCCAATCTACTTTACAGAAGTGTCACTGTCAAGTACTTCAGACACAGTAAGACATAATATTTTATGGCTTATACTGGAGGACTGTTCTTTATGCAACATTACAACAGATACACTGTCATATCAACACATCTGATATTATATCTGATATCAGAAACATATCCAAACTTGCAGTCATGCAACAGTTTAAATCAATTACATGTTCCATAATCAGAAAACACCTTCCCTCACTGTCACCTTAACTTTAGAGATCATGGCCACAGCAAGGATTTTAATTCCATTCTCAAGCAACCCAGCATCAGCCACAGTGCAGGGAAGCAAATAATTTCTTGTGCAGACCCATCCTAACAAAAATGATCAATCTGCACACAAAGGCTTCTTTCATGGTGTCAGATGCAGGACCAGGCATTCTCTGAACTACCTGTAAGCACATTTCTGAAAATGGCTAAAATGAAGGATTTCAAAAAGACCCTCTCACCTTCTGAACACCAGACAAATCCTTCTTCAGTCCTGTCACAGTCTGGTAGAGAATCTGCTCCAAGGGAGAGAGGAAGAAATTACATCATCAAATTACATTTCAATTCTTTGTGCTCAGAGAAAATTACTATCTAAAAATAATTTTAAAGAAATAAAGACCAGGATAAAATCCACAATGTTAGCATTAAGCACTAACCAGACAATTTTAAAGCATGATATATATTTAGTATTCCACACCTTGGTAGCAAAGTTTCTGGTTTTGTTTGTTGCTAACAGTTTCCAGTAAGAATTCATATTCCCTCTCTCTTTTTTGCAGGTCCTCAGCATGTCTACTCACATTATCTTGCTGAACATTCAGTGCCATATCCTCTTCTTTCAATTTCATCATTATGTCCACATCCCTCTCATAGTTTTTAACTTCAGTCAGAGTCCGAGGTATGTAGGCCTTCTTAAATACCTAGCACAGTGAAAGGAAACACAGACTTACTAATTTACATATAGTGTCATGATGGTCTTCTCTCCTAATTATGCATCCTTAGGAGAATAATCACAATCAGAGGAACAACAAATAAACATAGCAATCAGCCACTACGATTTGAACTACAGAGCTGTATTTTGTTTGCTTATTTTTTGTAGGGGCAGACTTAATGTGCAACCTAGACATTACTGACAGATCACAATTAATAAGGCTCCGTGAGCGTGACTCACACCAGCCCACTTACAAAATTCTCCAACCATCTCTCAGCCTATTTGAGTCCTAAGGTTTTGTATCCTAATTTTTCTAATGCTTTTATTGTAATGTTTATAATGCCTTCAGGAGGCAACTCCATTGAAATTCACTGCTAGAACTTAATCTCTTTATGTAAAAATACCCGCTTCAATCTACAGTACAACTCAAAAAAGGTTCTTGCAGCAGTACAGTACAATAAAAACTAACTGCACTATCAGTAACATGCTTAAAGTTTGTCACATTTGAAACAGTCTTTCAGCAAGCTTAAGACCCTACCAGATCAGAGAAATTGTTTTGCTTCTCTTTCGTAGTATCAGTTCCATCCCAGTACAGATTCAGCACCCTTCATGATCACTGCTCATCTGAGAGCTGTGCACAAAGCACAGGCCCTCACTTCCACAGAGCTGCCCTTACTCAGCTCTACTCTTTTCCAAGGGAAGTGGCACAAATTAGCCATGGTCACATGGAAAGTCTAAGACAAATGAACTGAACTTAGCTGCTACAAAACCATCTCTGTTACAGGTCAGTACCTCATATAAACAAAGGAGTAACTTGCTTGCAGAAGATGGGCTTGCTATCATACACTAGAATCTGACTCTACACCTCAGTAGTTTTATGCTGAGGCTATAGTGGGAAACAAAAAACATCTTTCCTTGGCAAAGCCTGAAGCAGTTAGTGAAACCTGCTGAGCTCCAAGACAAAAAAGTCTTGAATAAATCAAGTTGTATTGACCCACAAGATAAGAGGTTTTTGTTGGTTGATGGTTTTGGGTTTTTTTAGACTCTTCTGGAATAGAGAGTTAAGTCTAAGATAGAAATGGTTCTACCTTTACATCAAGCATTTCCAGAACATTAACAGCTTTTTGTAGTAGACTTGAGATGGCTTCACTGAATGTAAAAGCAATGGAAGAACTGAATTAGACTGGGAGCAGAGCTAGGTAGGCAATTTGGCCAATGCACTTATCCAAATAGCCTTCTGTATCACTGGCCCAAAACCACTGGCAAAACCAGATCTCTCTACTCAGGTTTTTTGTTAACTAAACCTGAACTGGAAGATACATCAAGAGACACAGATGTCAGCAAACAAACTGGTTTAGGAAATAGAATGTTTGCCTTCTAACAGCTTATTGCTGCCAGCTTTTACACATGGCATCCCTTAAATACTTCAAATCTCAACTAGGTCAAGACATCTCAGTATCACAAACAATGTTTTGTTTATCATCAGCTGCACATTTTTCCAAAGAAAACAGAACATTTTTCAGTGTTTAGAAGAAGTAAGGTTAATATTAATTTCATAGCAGGAACAGAAATCCTCACTTCCTCATCCACTTTATCTTGACTGGATCTTTCCTCCTCTGTTCTTTTCGATGCTATTTCCATTGCCTAAAGAAATACAAAACATTACAAAAAAGTTATCATTCTTTAGAATCGCAGCACTAAGCCTTTAGAATCACATCCAACTATTCCCATCTGCGTTTCTGCCTGTGCTCACGGTCACTCACACGCACTCCAGCAGTCCCAGTGGGAATGCCTTCAGCGACACCTAATGGTGAGCAGCACTGCTGCGAAGCACACTGACAGCTGCAGCTCAGGGCCGGCTGTGTCAGCGAGAAAAACACACCAGCAGCTGCTCCCCCCAGAGCAAACTGCAGCAGGCCCAGCATGGCTACAGGACATACAACACCACTCTCCGTATAAGCACGATTATATTTCTGCAGAGCCCCTCCTTGCCAGAATGGAAGAGCTAACTTAAAGCACCCAGGCTCTTGCAGCACCTCAAACAGACATTTGAGTCTTCATGATTACACAGAGTTTCTGAGAAAACTTGCAATGAAAGCAGTGTCACCCTACAATGGTATAAATGGAAAAGACCTATATGAATTTCTGAAGCACTAGCACAACAATGTCATGTGCTGGCTTCCTTAGGATGTAGAACAAATGAGATGATGGAGCTTGAACTAGATCTGCTTTTACTGTCCCCTTACTCAGTAACAAGGCCATGAGGTCTTACCTTAGACAGGTAGTCATCAATGTTTTCACTTGTGATAGAAGGATCAGTAATAAATTCAAACAGCTCCCTCACTGTCATCACTGCAACATTGTGCTTCTGGAAAAAGTCTGCCAGGAAACACGGGAGAGAAAAAACCCGTTAGTAACTCCATCAAACTACACAGCCTGGATGTTAAAGTGACAATTCCAGCAAGCCAACAACTCTAATGACTTGGGAAAGTCTCAGAAGCACATTCTACATCATATAGAGTTTAGTTACCAGATGATTTCCTGGTCATCTGAAATAAAACTGTTCATCTCCCAGATGCAACAAATACAAAAAGGAATAAAGCTGCATAAATATAAAAGCCAAATCAATTTCAGCAGGATCCTGACATAATGAAGTACAGGCTAAGAAGTAAAGAATTCAAGACAGGTATAGTATTTTTAATGACTAAGATTAAAAAAAATGTATTTCAAATAAGGAATGGACACCTCAAACTTTTGCCAGAGAGAAACAAGTGGCCACTGAAATACAGTACATCAGGATCCACCCCAAAGGGAAGACACTTTGATATCCTACAACCTTCCTCGCTACTGCACTCAGAATTGCTTTCTTAAATCAGTTATGACCAAATTCATAGGCTGCATTTCCGTTCTGAAAAACAGTAGCAAGTGACACTTTGCTGCTTTAACAAGGATTGTTTAACAAGTATTTCCTACTAAAATTCCCAGAAGATCTCTCACTTTGAGAAATTAATCATAGAAGGATTAGAAAAGGACTTAGTTTGGAGGCAGCTGTCTATGCCCGTGGAACCACAAGCCTCTGCAAAGATCACACCTAGGGCAGAACCAGGTGTTTCTTAGAGTCTCTGTAGAAGGTTTAGACAGAGAAAGCTGCAGTGACAGAAAACAAACAAAACAACACCAAAACCACTGCAAGTCACTGAGACACTAGAATATTTAGGGAGAGTAAGTCAAAAGACATGAATAAAGAGCAAGGGTCTGACTAGCTGAGACAGAAGGGAGTTACTAGGAATGCATGAACTGAAAAGGAATAAGGAAAAAGCAGCATACTTTTATCAACAAATATACAGCATGCACACAGATCTTTCCTAATTATGCGCCAGACTTTTAAGAGTCTCTGTAAAATAAGAAAAAAGTCAATCTGAAAAGAAAGGGAGGACAAAAGCAGCCTATAAAGAGAGATTTTTTTGTCTTCAGGGACACACCCTACCAGGAGGTGTGTATCTGTTACACAATATGCATATTCACACATGAAGACCAAATTCTCAAGAGAAAAACACCATTAAACTTAACTTATCAAAATACTATGACAAGTGATAACATCTCTAATTAATTACTCTGTGCCTCAATCCTCTCAGCTGCCCTTAGTGCAAGGAAATTTATAACACACAGAAACATCTTGCCAGCTGAGGAATCCCAGATGAGGATACAGCACACAGAAGGCAACACATCGGTATGTCTGCACAGTATTTTACGTAAGGGAAGTTAAGATTGGGGTGAGCACTGCTGCAGACTGGGAGTGATCTCAGATCTATCCTAAGTGAGATTCAGCCACGTGATTCATTTCAGAGACATGATTTCTAGAGAACAGGCTGCACTACTCTGGACTCAGCTCACTGATTGGGGTGAGCACTGCTGCAGACTGGGAGTGATCTCAGATCTATCCTAAGTGAGATTCAGCCACGTGACTCATTTCAGAGACATGATTTCTAGCAGAATAGGCTGCACTACTCTGGACTCAGCTCATAACACTGCTCCCCGAGGAAGTCACAAGAGCATAGGAGAGGAAGTATTTTAATGGCATTTTGACAGCTTCTGCAGTCAGTTACACCTGAAAGAACACAAGTGAACTGAGTCCATCCTGCTAAATAAACCAGCTGCCAGCACAAGGGCTGAGGTGCAGCCCCCTCACCGTTAACGTTGGCACAATCCTTGCGCAGGAACTCCAGCGCGTGCGGGTGGTCGTGCTCCACGGACTGAGACACGTCGATGATGTACACGTCCCCCCCGTGGTACCTGCAAGGAAACCCACACACAGCTGCACCAACTCCACCAGACTGCTCAGGGGCAGGGAACAAAGCATGCCTCCAACTTAAGAACCAGCAAAAAAAATATATTAACTTCTTTCTCCAGCATACGCCTTGCATGTTAGAGCCAGAGTGGCTTTTTTAGTCAATCCTTTCCCTCCTCTATACAAGCTGTATGATTAAACTTTTTTTAAAAATAGTCTGCTCATGAGCAAAAAAAGCAGAGAGGTGCATGAAAAATAAAAAAAAAAAACAAGAAACAAGTTATAAAAATAGAGCAGTGAAATTCTACCTAACTAATATAAAATACCTTATATAAAAATGATAAATTACTAATTTTTCCCAGAGTTGACGGGTTTTTTTTCTGGTCATGAGGGGGTTTTGTTGTGGTTTTTAACTTTTTTTCTTTCTTCTTTTATGTTTTTTTTTTTTTTTTTTTTTTGCTTGTTTGCCTGTTGGCTTTTTTTAACAGAGAAAGCTCAGATCTGGGCTAAAAGCTACATAATTAATTAGAAAAGTTACAAAACCCAGTAAGGACAAGGACCCCGCCCTCGCTGAAAGGTACATCAGTACTCTCACACAGAGGCTGCCAATGCATACATTTTAGATGTCACAATTCAGAGCAAGGATTAAAAACATACAGCATATTAAATTCACTGAGATCTGCATGAACAAGTCTGGCATCTTGGTACATTCTTCTCATGTACTGGATGATCTGTAGGTACAGCTCCCGGACTTTGGAGTCAGACAACTGAGCATTCTTCAGCAGAGGAGCAGGCCTTGAAATTACAAAAAAAAAAAAACCAACAGAAACTAAATACTTTTTCCTTTTTCACACCAGCTGCAAATGCTTTAACTGAATCTTTCACTCCCTGAGTGAAAGATTTCACTCCCAAGCAAGTCAGGATGTGCAACCAAGTGCAAGGAGCCAGAAGAAAGGGGAGCAAAACTTTGCTACAGGCTTGCCAAAGATTCTGGAGTTCTATTTTCAACAGGAGCTAATTTGGACCATGCTACATTAATGTCAGTAACTACAAAACAATAAACTATCTTCATGTATGATTAGCAAGCCTTTCCAGCATTAATCTCTGGTTCAGCCACTTTATGAATTAATTTTGCACACAACTGAGGCTTCACAATCCCACAGATTGCTTGCAGTAGTAGCTGACAAATGTCTGGGACCATTCCACAGATCACATGCGTGTTAACTTTACAGGCCTAGAGTAACTGTAGGTAAATTCAGATGGTTGGTTTGGTTGGTTTTAATAAACCTTTGGGAAAAGCTGTTACTAAATTAAAAAAGAAAAAAAACAAAAACAAAAACAAATCAACAAAAAAAATTGATTTTCTAAGGATACTCAGAAATATCAGGTGATACTTACCTATCACCTTTACCAATAAAGCCCATGACAAGCACATGACTCCTTAGCATAATTGGCTCTGGGCAAGGTATCTGGGCTGTATTCAACCTGAAACACAGGAACAAAGCCACCAAAAAAATAAAACCAAACTCTATTTGCTTTGCACCAGTGCATAAAGGAGCTCTGCAGCTTTGAACATAACACAGTGAGAGTTCAGGAAACTCTCCCTTGTGAAGAACAACTAGGAAATGCACACAAAAACCATTCTGACCCTTTTCTAAGCAGTGCTGTGTCAAAGAATCTTTAGACAGTTCAGGTTAATCCTAGATTAACCTATATCACACAGCGTGCTGCTGCTCAGCAGGAGCCCTTTCTAGCTTCTCCTTGCTGTTCAGTCATGTCAGACAGAGTTCAGACACTGAAGAGCTTCGAGCATTAGCAGGAAAACAAAAGAAGATCTTCATTCCTCCCTCCCCTTTTGTTTCTCTCCCATAATGAAGCTTAAGACACTGTCCTGAACACTCCAGAGACCCGACAGGGTAGTGGTAGCCACAGTCTAGCAATAAACTATAAACTTCAAAGTTTATAAACTCCTATAAACTTAAAAATTTCGGTAGCCTCTGCATGATGAAATAAAAATTGGAAAAATCACCTTATTAAATTCCTCATTTCTTTTTCGGCCCATGTCTTCACCATTTTTCTTGGGTTGCCTTTGCAGTATCCATGACGAAATCTTTAAATAAAAAAATAAACAGGGACTCTTAGTCTATCAATGCAGCATGAGCACCAGTAATTTTAACATCTTTCAAAACAATCCCTTTTCCCCAGTAAAATCAGACAGAAGTCAAACTCACCTGAATTCACCACTCACATACTTATCCCGATCTTTAAACATCAGAATGGAGGTTTTGTAAATCTTTATTGCTCTGTTCTCTCCATTTGCAGTACTGGCATGATATACATTGGCCTATCAGATTAAAAAGGGAAGAAATAACATTAAAGAAAAGCTCTTTAAAGCAACATAATCTTCTCTCTTCCTTTCATTCTGACACCTGGAAAAGGGCTGATCCCACCCCAGCCCCTATGAAGGAGACTTCATACCAGGGCAATCCTTTTTCCATGAAGGGAAGCTTACAGGAAGTACATAAGATGAGGCAGGGGTGCAACAATTCCCTCAGAACAAAATCAGCATTGGACAAGAAAACTCTGCCTCATGCACACTTGTGAGACTGAAACAAGCCCTTGTGTGAAGGGTTAGCTTGAGCCTGTGCACTGTTCAGGCCCTAAAGCATGGCCCAAATGTCTTGTTTTCACCTCTACACAGGGCAGAAGTATGTCTTTAATCACAATTATCTGGGTTTGTATGGTTTTTTAGGCACTATTTAATACTGTGGGTATACATGACTTTGCCAAAACTTTTTCTTGAAAGATGCAATTAACAACATAAATTTAAGACAATATTAAAGCATTCCTAGAAATCTTTCATACTTGGGAAAATTGGTTTTCTTTAACATAAATAATTTTTTTTCTTAAGAAAATTTCTTACCAATCAAGCAACACAAAATATGTAGAACTAAGCCCAAGTGCTTCACTACATTTTCTGAGCATCATAAACTTCCACCCACCTTGCTGAAAAAAAAAGCCTACTACATTATTTGCAATAAAACTTACTTCTTTCCCTGTGCTGATGCAGCCATTGATTTCTGATATGATACCTCTAGAGAGCATCTTGAAGAGAATGATTCGGGTCCTTGGGTCCAACACCTCAAATTTAATACAGGAAAGTCAGCAGAGGACAAAAAACTAAATAATACCATCCAGTCTTACTTTAATATTAAAGAACCCTGGCCATCAGACTGTTTTCAAGGATCAAATAATAACTTGAACAGCAACCACTCAGAATTTTGCTATGAATCTAGGAAGATATTTCACTTTTTCTTCAAAATTTTTTTTTAACCAAGCATAGGTCTTCAAACTAACTCTAGAAGACACAAAGAAATAATGTCCCACCCATAGCTGCATTAAATGTTTTAAAGTAAGATTTTTCTTGGGATACAGATACCATAACTGAAATAGAACAGCCATGTGGGCTCAGCCCAATAATAATTCAGTCTTGCTATAGAAGAAAAAAGGCAAACTCAGCATTTTTTCTTGTTCCTTGGAATTTGATAAAAGCTTAAAATGGAATTCTGCATTACACATATGAACAAATCACAATGAGGTCTAAGATGTTTTTGGAACCAAAGTTAACCTTCATATGCAAAAGAAAGAAAGAAAGAAAGAAACGACAGGTCTCATCAGCATAACAAATGAAAGAGAATTCCAAAACTCTGCTCCTGCTCTGTTTTTTCATTGATTCCAAAAATTTTACACTATTTACTCTGGATAAAAGGGAATTTTGATGAACAAAGGACTTACCTGTTCTACTGTTGCTCTGTCTGACTTATCTTTGACTCGGTACCTAGCAGAAGTGAAAATAAAATGTTACAATCCCACATATGGGCTCGGTACTTTGACAGAGCAAACTGTGACATTCTGTGCCAAAGGTAAGATGACAGCCTGAAGAAGTAAGGCTTTCAGTTCATACAAAACCAAAGGTTTCTCCTGCAGACAGAGGGATGGAATGGAAAAAAATCAACAAACCACTACCATTAACATCAGAGTCCTTCACTTCAATAGATTATTTTTCTGCTTTTTCTGAATTATGCTCATGCAGGAGAAAACTGTACCTGTCTCAACAACCTAGGGCTATAAGCTGCAGGCTGAAAAAAAAATTCTTAGGAAGAAATACTTTTCCATCACCAGATCATCAGGAGGAACTTTCTTAAGGCCTCCAACACCTTCTTAGCTCAGTGGCTTATGGATTTGTGTTTAGAAAAGAAGAGTAGCAAAGGGTCTTTTCTAGGGAAATTATATGCATGGCTTCTGTCTTACACCAACACAATCAGATGTGCTACCTGTGACAAAAGAATCAAAGCTTTGGGATGATTCTGACAACTAATTTAGAAAACAAGAAGTTGAAGACCAAAGGGCAAACTGCATGTAGACTACTTCTTAACTTCACTTTTCTTAACAAACTTATTTAAACAAGGAAATAAGCACTATACTGCTGGGCTTAAAGTATTTAAGTGAATAGAAGCATAAGTAATACTCACATGTCTGCTTCCTTCTGTCTAGACTTTTCTGTGACTCTGTTTATAACAGAGTCATCAAAATTTAGCTTATCTGAAAAACACATAAGAAGAAATTAAAAAAAAAAAAAAAAACCCAAAACCCAAAGAAGTTTCCTACAAACCAGGGGTAACCTAACACTTCACTCTGTTTACATTTCAGAGTAGGACCGTAAGGTAACAACTCAGATGAGTGAGACAATTCCACAGACTTGGAAAACTGATAACAGTAATGCCTTTTGGATAACATCTCACCAATAAATTTATCTGTTAATAGAAGCATAAGTAATACTCACATGTCTGCTTCCTTCTGTCTAGACTTTTCTGTGACTCTGTTTATAACAGAGTCATCAAAATTTAGCTTATCTGAAAAATACATAAGAAGAAATTAAAAAAAAAAAAACAAAACCCAAAGAAGTTTCCTACACACCAGGGGTAACCTAACACTTCACTCTGCTTACATTTCAGAGTAGGACCGTAAGGTAACAACTCAGATGAGTGAGACAATTCCACAGACTTGGAAAAGTGATAACAGTAATGCCTTTTGGATAACATCTCACCAATAAATTTATCTGTTCTTCTCTTATGAAGCATTCTCAAATACCATTTTTCTTAACACAATAAGCAATAGCCTTCCAGACTTTCTTCAACAATGCATTTAAATGGTGTTTGATTAAATGCTAAATATACAAAAGCTGCTGTATTTGGCTACAAATACCAGCAGCCTTCATCCTAGCACCACTTTGTTATAAAGGAAAACCCAACCTCTGATCTCTACCCCGTCAGAAGGTGCCAATCACAGCTACCCCCAGTCCTGACAGGCTGTGCTGAGCAGCCATCTCCATCTCAGGGCAAAAATCCAACCACACCAGCTGGGACAGCAGCCTCTTCACTTAGCACAGGAACTCTGCCCCTGGGACACAACTGCTGCATAATGTACCCCCCTAATGCTGCAGGGGACTGCATTTGTCTAGAAAATCCAGCTGTGGTGGCAGCTGTGGGAATCACCAACACCACAACAGAGAGTTGATACCCTCCCTCCACCCAAACAGCTTTTGGAGAGAATCCAGGGAAGAAAGACTTCACATTGCCTAGAGAAGTCAAGGGGAAACATAAAATCCCAAGAAAACATCCATATGGTTCTGAAGGTGGAGAGAGAAGGGGGTATGACAGCCA
This sequence comes from Passer montanus, assembly GCF_014805655.1. Classification (NCBI taxonomy): domain Eukaryota; kingdom Metazoa; phylum Chordata; class Aves; order Passeriformes; family Passeridae; genus Passer; species Passer montanus. The sequence goes on along the minus strand of NW_024367261.1, from coordinate 1,632,211 downwards.
GTTCTTGAAGACTAAAGGCGACTTCAAGTACTGAAAAGCCATTTTTAATCTCTCTGGCAATGGCTAACTCACCCACTCCAGTGAGTGCTAGCTCAGCAGAAGCAGATTAGTCTGAGAATGCCACAGAGTGCTGTTAAGCCATTTTTAATCTCTCTGGCAATGGCTAACTCACCCACTCCAGTGAGTGCTAGCTCAGCAGAAGCAGAATTAGTCTGAGAATGCCACAGAGTGCTAACTGTTTAAAATAACAAACAGCAGTGCAATTATACTCACCTAAATTGATTTTGTGTTCAAATTTTCTTAAAACCTTGCCTGCAGGGGTTGACAGTTTTGCTGAAGAGCAATTAGGAGTCTGTCTATTTGCCTGAAATAAAGGATTTGTTAACATAAGTGATGTCCTTTACACAACCCTCTTGAAATTCAAACCATTTCATTGGAGAAGTCATCTCAAATGCCTATGCCTAAAGCTCCAAGATGAAAACCACATGGGATATAAGGAAACAGATATGGATTAACACCAGATTTTACTTAAATCAAGAAAAGAAAACACAGGTAGCACATCAGTTAGAATTCTAGAAGTGCTCCAAACCAGTTATTTTTTTAGTCTAGGAAGCTACAGGTCTCTCACACAGCACTTTTTCTGTCTGTAAAAGGAAGAGCACAGAAGACAGAAACAAGGAATAAAATAAGAGGGAAAAAATGCAGAGGTAATGAACTAAGAAAACTTCCCAAGATTCTGTTTATTCTTACATGTAGTCCTCCCCAAACACAACTGATACCTGAACGTGATTTCACCATCACTGAACAGCATAAACCTCTAAATAAAGGCAAGAATACACCACCCAAGACAAGCACTGCCAGACATGCTATGCTATGATCAGCACCACTCTGATTTACCTCAGCTGTTCTGCTAAGCTGGTAGCCATGAGAAAAATGAAGTTTTGAACCTTTAGTGTCCAAAACACTAAAGTTAGTGATGTGAGAACCAGCACCCTTCTTACCTTCACGGGTGCTTTCCATTCTGCACAACACCAGAGTTTCTGTGCCAACACCATACACTCTAAATTAATTCACTTCAAGCACCCCCCTCCATTTCCCATGCTTGTATTTTTCTTTGCCTTCTTCACTATTAAGTTAAAAATAAAACTAGTTTCACCCTGGATATGACTAGCAGATAGTCTAAAAATAAATGGAAAGGCTGGGGAAGATGCTCAGAAACACAGAGGACAAACACCAAAAAGTCAGGAACATCTTAAGGGTGAGCAAAGAAGAAAAGTTGAGGAAGGTAAGGCAGAGAAGGAAACTGCAGTGACACAGGGAATCCAGCAACAGGTTTGAGACAAGACAATCGAATGGAGCTCTGGCTACAATGTACATACACATACAGCAGGTCACAGGAACAGATGCAAAGGAAGGGGATTCTCTCAAGGGAAAATTCTCCTTGCATTTGCCCTCAACACAACACTAACAACAACAAAGCCTCCAGGCTGGCCCCATTAGCTCTTGGGCACCCTCAAAGCCCACAGAATAACCTTCAACATACCTGTGGATTGCACCCAGCAGCAGCATTGTGGCGCTTCGTGAGTCTTCCCACCTCATCATCCCAGTCCCAGTCTTCATCTTCCTCTTCAGCATCGTTGTCATCATCACCATCTCCTTCCTCAGCGTTAACTTCTTCACACGTGCATAACTGGCACTTCTCAGGCACCTCACCCTCCTTACAGGCTTCTGTGTCTTCCACTGACTCACTTAAAAGAAACACAGATATATAACTCTATAACTAAAAATGACTGTAACAGTCACCACAAATCCAATACTCTTATCCCCATAAATGACTTCACATCTTCACCCGTGTTTCAAATCACTGAGTCCAGCTGTGAGGCTCTCTATTCAGGAAGGATATTGAGGTGCTGGATCAGGTCAAGAAAAGGGAAATGAAGTTGGTGAAGGCTCCAGACAGCACAAGTCCTGTGAGAAGCAGCTGAGGGAGCTGGGAGTGTTTAGCCTGGAGGAAAGAAGGCTCGGGGGGACCTTGTCACTCTCTACAGCTCCCTGGAAAGAGGCAGTAGCCACGTGGGGGTCGGTCTCTTCTCCCAGGCAGCGAGTGACAGGAAAAGAGGACACGGCCTAAAGTTGCACCAGGAGAATTTGGAAGAGTTTCTTCCCAGGAAATTGGAATGGCTCGCTCAGGGAGGTGGTGGAGTCACCGTTCCTGGAGGTGTTTAAGGAAAGACTGGACTTGTTACTCAGTGCCACGGCCTAGCTGGCACGGTGGTGCTGGCTCACAGCTTGGCCTGGATAATCTCAGAGGCCTTTTCCAACCCAACTGATGCTACGACTCTGTAATGCCAGCACCGCGTCACGGCTTTCTGCCAGGACAAGTATGCCCCAAAGCAGCACACACGATGGAAAAGGGAAGCCGAGAGACACACGCAGCCTTTCCTCTCACCCCCTCCGGTAACGCGGCAGCACCGCCCGCCCTCCCTTCCCCGCTGCCGCCCAAATCCCAGGGCTGCTCCTGCTCCCGCTCCCGCTCCGCGTGCTCGCCCGGCCCGGCCCCAGCGCCCTCAGCCCCGGCCGCACCTGTCCGAGCAGTCCGCATCGTCGAACTGCCCGGGCACGACCTGGCTCATCACCAGCGCCCGGTAATCCATGGCGGCGGCAGGGAGCAGGAATCGGGAGCAGGAATTGGGAGCAGGAATCAGCGGCAGCCGGGATGCCCGCGGGACGCAGGCGCCGGCCCGGCCCGGCCGCTACGGCGCCGCCACAGGGACCAAAAGCATCGCGGGCGAGCGCGGCTGGGACGGAGCCGCACCGTTCCCGGCCCCGCTCTCGTTCCCGCTCTCGTTCCCGCCCGATTCCCGGGCTCCCGAGCGGGAGGGCCAGGAGCCGGCACAGGAGGGACCTTTTACAAGGGCTTGTAGCGGGGAATGGCTTTCCATTGAACGAGAGTAGGGTTAGATTAGATATTAGTAAGAAATTCTTTCTTGTGAGGGTGCTGAGGCACTGGAAAATGTTTACAAGGGCTTGTAGCGGGGAATGGCTTTCCATTGAACGAGAGTAGGGTTAGATTAGATATTAGTAAGAAATTCTTTCCTGTGAGGGTGCTGAGGCACTGGGAAACGATTCCCAAAGAAGTTGTGGATGCCCCATCCCTGGAAGTGTACGAGGCCAGGCTGGACGGGAAGGTGTCCTTGCCCACGGCAGGGCGGATGGAAATAAATTATCTTGGATGTCCCTTCTAACCCAAACCTTTCTGTGGTTCTATGAATCCCCAGCAGCTGCCGACACATCAACACTGAGCTGTGGCCCTGTATAATGTTTAATATTTTAGCCTTAGAAATAGCATATTTTCAAACCCTCAATTCTTGACTGGGAATGACCATTCCTGCCACAGGTTCATGGTTGTTTTCCCTAAAACATAGGTGTCCTCCGTAGTAAATACTGAGAAGTTTTATTTGGTGTACTCTGAAATATTAAATCCCAGTCTGTATTAAAATAAAGCTCTAATTGAAGCCAAAGGAGCTCCAAATTTGCAAGCCTGGCTAGAAGAATTTTAGCTTAATCTATAAACAGATTATAATACTATTATATACTGTTTAAATGCCAATATAACGTAGGATTAAGAAAATAAAAGTGAGTGCAGGGCTTTTGCTACCTGGTACATAAGGGCAAAACTTTAAAATGCACTCTTTTTTTTGTAGATGTTTTTGCATAATCCAAGTGGTATGTATAAAAGCTATAAAAAACCCTGTGATTGTGCAGAAAACATGGGTGCTTGTGCAGAGATACCTTTAAAATAGATTTGATACAATAGGTGTCATTTGCATCTGCAACACTTCCATGAAGTCAACTCTTTGAGAGTCTCTGTGCTCATTTTTCCCAATGCACAGCCACCTACAACAGAAATCGGATTAAGATCAATTGTTTACTGATCTTTTTCCTAGAGCCAGGTGTTGGAGGACTCTTAATCCACGTGGGTTAATCCATGTGCGTAGAAAAGGTGCTGCTCTACAGGATTCTTTCACTCTCTAATAAATTATTCAGTGCTCTTAAGTAAATATACCCATTTATTGTAATGACAAGGGACAGTTTGAAACATAACACTGCCAGAGGATTTCTACATTCATTTTTATTCTTTCTATGCTTCAGGCTTCTGTGTAACTTTTTCGACAGCCTTGGAGTGCAGCACACTTTTTATGTCCCAGGCTTTAAGAGCTCCTTTGGAAGCAGGCACAGACTGTTCTACGAGCAATTCACTAGGCAATAGTGATACTTCCAGAAGGAGAAAGGGAAAAAAGGTGTCAGAGATCTACCAATTATCACCCCTAATCCATGGGAGGACAGCATCTATCAGACCTTGTATTTAGCAATAGTGATACTTCCAGAAGGAGAAAGGGGAAAAAGGTGTCAGAGATCTACCAGTTATCACCCCTAATATAATGTATTTATCTTGGACCACTGTAGCTCCATGTTCCCTGTCACATGAGACTCCTCATGGAGGAAATACTACCTCCCTTACTGTTCTTATGGCTACATTAGTGTATGTCCTGAAGATTAAGAGTAAAGATCTTTGGTCACACTGGAAGATGCACTAATTCTGTACTTAACACAACATTTTATGTAATACAGGTATATATTCTGTTCACAGTGAAGCTGGGAAACTGGATACAGAGAGCATACTCAGAATCCTTGGGAGCACTGCAGTGTTGCTCCTTCCTGGAAGAAGACTGACTTGAGAGGACCACCAAGAGCTTCCTTTTCATATTTGCAGGATGAAATGTACAACTCAGTGGCAAGAAAAGACGCTGCCTGCCAGCTCTGTGAAGCAACCTGTGCTTCTGAGCCCATCTTGGAAAATCTGACATGCAGTACGTTCTTGTTGGTGAGGATAAACATGAGAGGGATTTCAAGTGCCATGTGCTAGGAGGAGCAAGTTATAATGAAATTTATCTCTCACACTCCCCTCCCCTGCCAAAGTATGCCAGGCAGTACTTGGTAGCTCACAGTGCTGTCTGACAGATCTTTAGCTGGTGCAAACCTGTTTAAATTAACAGACTTTGTTAGATTTTGAGGTCAGCTCTTACTGCCATGGCATGAGTGAAGCACATGAACAACAGGGACTGCACAGAGCACAGGGAGACATGAGAGAGGGAACAATGCATGGTCAAGGGACTGTTAGGTGATTGACACAAAAACCTATCTGAAAATGGAAAATGGCATCTGTATCCTGGGCAGCTATTACAGCAACACAGCCAGTGGCCAGGATCTTCTCTATCTCCTGCAGTATGATTGACATTCCAATGTTCTAGGCTATATTTCCACTTTATACAAGACATTGGTTTAAATGGAATTGGCACACATATATATGAAAGAGAAATTAGCTAATATGATACTTGAATACTGCCGTGAAGGTTCATGTCGTTCCATCATATTTTTTGATGGAGGACTCCTGATGAAGAAGGATACACACTGAGGAGGCCAAGTCATACATACATTGAGTTCCAAGCAAAATACCTGTTTTCCTCAGCTGTATTATCCCCATGAATATCTTCTGAAAACACTCTAAAAAAACTTAATTCTTCTTTTGAGTCCATATAAATTTTGGAATACCTCTCAGAAAACAACAGAATCCCTAAGTCATAGAAACACTTGCTCTAGAACCAAAATACCTTTCTGCAGAGTCAATTGGAAGCAGTCTTTGGGTGTGGATACATTTTTCCCAGAGAAGGAATCCCTAGGCAAGGAAGAACAACCACATCAAAGGAAAGTGTTGGGCTGGCAAAAAGAAGACAATACTGAAAAAGAATGCAGGAGCCTGGGAGATGTTTCATTGCCAGAATAATTATCAGTTAAGCCTGTTGTAGGTCCTCATGAGGAGCCATTTGCAGAAGTGTGGAGTCACTGCTGGATTGCATTATTAAAGTTATGCATTATATAACAGGCATGTCTTATTTTCTCACTCAACACCCCTCTATTCAAGACATACTCAGGTTTTGATACTGAGAAACAGTTTCCTGGAGAAGATAATTTGAACTCAGCTAGCAATACTCCCTTTCCAGAAGCAGCCACGGTAAGATTCCATGGAAGCTTGAATGATGAAAATACCCTTCTCTGATAAAATTAGTAGCAGTGGATTTTTACACTAATATTGCAAAATTTTATATGTAAGTGCCAGGCCTCACAGATGTATAACATAAAAGAGAAGTGCTAAGAATACAAAATGCAGATGCTGGAGTTGTGCCTTGAATTAACTGAGTAATGAATGTAGGGAACAATGCATTTGCATTGCAGTTCCCATTTTGATTACAAATTATTTAAAAATTTAATTAATATTTAAATTAAATTATGTTTAATTACAGTTATTACAAGTTTAAAACATTAAATTAAAATTAAAAATTAAAGAAGTTACAAATTACATGCTTTTGGTAGGCAACCACTGGACAACAAATATAGCCTCCAAACAGCTGGAGAGAATAACATGAGTCTATCATCTGATTCTTTCCATGAGAACACAGTGCACATACCAGGCCTGATACAGTCAAACGGAGAACTGAAAATAGGTATAAAGAACAGTGTAATACACTACAATAAAAGGGGAAATATTCTCAGAGGGTTTTTGGCAGAATCTAAGATGTTGGTTTTTTTTCTGTTACAGGTGGTGTAAGAAAAAAAGTAACCCAAATCATCTAAACATGGGGATCAAACTCGACTCCTGTACATTACTAAATTTATTATATATCTAGGAAATTCAGAAAAAAAAATGTATAGCCTTCTTCCAACACTAACTCAGTAGCATTTCAAACATAGTTTTTGCCTTCTTTCTTTGTCTTCAGTGAGTAGAATCTCCTTTTAATCAGCCCTCTCAAAATTCAGTAAAGAGAGCATAGAGCATGGAAGACTTTTTAATTTCTTCTTTCTTTAATGTTAACATTTATTTCCTCATTTTCTACAATCAAATGGTTTAGCCAACAGCTGAATTTTGATCTCTTGGTGGGTTTTGTTTCTTTCTTTTAAATTCTTGCTTTAAAATCGGGGATTACTTTACGTTAGGCCAAAATCTGAAAATTACACTCTTTAGACTTGTCACTCCACTGGAACTTGATGCAGGTGCAAGGACTGTAGGCACCGTAGAAGAGTGAACTTCTTAATTTTCATTAATTTTGCCCACATTGACTTATCTTCACAGATGGAAAATTTCCACTGAAGTTGGTGAAAAAATAATTTGCATAAACTATACAGAGGGTGTCCCCTCTTCTTTTGCAACAGCAGAATGACACAACTCCACTACTACAGTAACAGTATGGGTGAAGTTTACTCACATTTTTCCTCATTTGCTTTTCCACCTGAATAGAATGCTATCAAGCCATGTGACCTCTCCTTCTTCTAATTAGTTGATAATGGAAAGTGTTGTTCCCCCCAAAAATGCTGAAAGTTGATAAGGACTCTTCACTCCAGCATTTTGGGATATTACTTGCTGCCAAGGAAGAATGAAAACAGGCAGATTAAATGAAGGGATAAAGATGATCCCACTGAAGGGATTCTCTCCACTCACAGAACAGGGAGCTCCTTGCAGCTCCTTGTGCACAGCCCAATCTTATTGTCCTTCTCCTTCTTTGTGTACAGCATGACTTGGGTGGAGAGATGAGTGAGAGTCATATATACAGTAGGATGTTCTTCATTAAGTTTGCTAACACATGCAGGGATGCATGCTTTAATCCTTAAACCACGCTTAATTCGACAAAAGTTACTTTTTGACCATTGTGTCCTTCGACGTTTCAGTGATACAACTTTCTTTCACTCCTCAGAGCCAGAACAGGACCTTTCCATCTCCACAGGCCTCCTCCTTCGGCCAAGGCAGCCTTTCTCAGTGTCAGCTACACAATCTCCATCTGCAGGCATGACATGGAGTGCACACAGTGTATCCACAGATAGCAAAACCTTACCCCTTGCCTGGTTCCTTGGCCAGCATCCTGCAGCGCTGGGGGAGGAAGGAGGATGTACACAGAAATGGCTCCTGTCCTTGCAAACAAAATTCCAGGGAGAAAGGGATGGCAAGTTGGCAGAAAGTCAACAGCCACTATCTAAATATAACAAGCTGGTTCCTTGGCTTAAAACCCTGCAAGCAGAACTTGAAACTGAGCAAGCTGAGATGAAGAAAACACAACAACAGATTTGTCAGTTCACAAGGGAGAACCAAAAGCTGCAGCAACAGAGGGTGAAACACCAAAAACCACATCCTGCAGCTTGAAACCAAAGGAGCTATGATACAGTCAGAGAACCACAGACAGCTACAGCATAATTCAGTCTGATACTGTAAGCACTGAAAGTATCTATAATGCACAATCCTAGCTGCCATGTGCAGCAGTTCCCAGTTGCCAGGTGCAGCAGTTCCCCTTCCCTTCTAGGGACAAACTTACATAGATTACAGCTGAGGGTTCTGTCAAAAAAGCTACTTTAAAAACTTTAAAGGTGAGATAGTGCTCCTGAAGTCCTTTACTGGGTTTGAGTCCAAGTGTGAAATTCTGTATTACACAGCTATTTATGCAATAATCTAATTTCAAACACTGATGAAACACTTTGCAATTTATTATTTCAAGTAAACGAGGGAATAAAAAGTTAAGATAATTAACTTTTTTTCATTTTTACTTCTTCAAGGGAAAAAGGAATGAAAGGTTCAGAATGTAAATGTCACATAGTTTGTTACCTTCTCTTTTCAACTTTGCAGAAGTTTGCAGATAGTTTTGTCTGTGTCTTGCACGGATTGGGAAACATTCAAAACTGAAGACAAATTTCTAGATGCAATCCAATAATGATTAGAGATGTAGAAGTCACTCACCAAGAAAACAGATCTGCTTTGTTCATTTCCCATGGCATGAAGTGTAGCATCTAGAAATAAATCTTCAATTTTCTTTTTTTTTCCCTTTAACATTCACAACTCTACCTTAGCCATAGGTGGCTTTCTTACTCATTGATTACTCCATATGCAATTACATGTACACATTCTCTTACTGGCTATATTTTATTTCCCTGTTGTACTTTAGGCTTAAAATAGAATTTTGCTTTCACCCTATGTGACAATACTCACAATGATAAAACCAAGAAAGTGGAGATTGTTTGGATATGCTCAGTGCTGCTAACAAATTCTGCTGTAGCACATGTAGTGCACTCCCGGGGTGAGAAAGACTGGACTTTTGAAATCCATGTGCACAATGACACAAATCCACCAGATAGCCAACCTATCACTGAATTAGTAGTAAGTGGAGATTGTTTGGATATGCTCAGTGCTGCTAACAAATACTGCTGTAGTGCACTCCCTGGGTGAGAAAGACTGGACTTAGGAAATCCGTGTGCACAATGACACAAATCTACCAAATAGCCAACCTATCACTGAATTAGTAGCAATAACTAACTTGCAGTGTAGAATAAAAATAGCTTTTTATCTTTTAATGTCAACAACTTTGTTTCTATTCTTCATGCAGAGGGAAGATAAAAAATCTGGCAGCTAAAAATAGTCCGTATGCTTTAAGCTGTATATATGGCAAAACCATCACCCCAGCCCAAGTGTTGCACAGAATCTTAAGCTGGGCAACATTGGGCAAGGCCAGAGGGAGCCCTGAAGTTCCTTTTTCAGTTACCATCTTATGGAGCATTTGGAATCCATAAATCTGATTAAGAAATCATAGTTAACAATTACTAATTTATCTACATTATTACAGTTTTAATTTGATTTTTTTTCTATTTCTCAAAAAAAAAAAATCTAATTATTCAGTCAAGTTTGTGGTACACAATTTCTCATGTATTTCTGTAAGAGAGATCTCTAGAGAGGTATTCCTCTCTTTTTTTTTTTTTTTCCTTAGATAAAATACAGAATCCGTGTGTGGTTGAGACAATTTTCTGCAATCGGGTAGCTAAAATTCCTTCCAGCAAAAAACTTGGGAAAGCACCAGGCTTCAAAGAACCACCACAATTCAGGCAAAAAATGAGCAGATCTCATTAAGAGCTCCTGTGAACACTGGTTTGTCTCCTGTGCTACCACCCAGTCAGAAGCAACTGACAGGACTTCCAGGAATGGGGGTTGCTGTATGACCTCTTTCTGCCTGCATCAGTTTCAGATATGTTGATTCCCCACAGTTACAATCAGTGGTGAGAAAGAATAATGTCAGCTTGACAGGTCTAAGTGGGAGATTCTCACTGGAATTATTAATAACTACCACATACAGTAACTGTTTGTAATTTTGAAAAGTACTATAGCAATTAAAGGGGAAAAAACCCTGAGAATTCAATACCCATATAATTATTTCTCTGAACTGCAGAAAGTAATGAAGAGATAAATCTTAGTACAATTTTTTTTTAGAAAGTAATATTATTTCTTCTGATTTCAGCAGGCATGACAAAATATGGAAGGGTACAAAATCACCAACTATTAGAAGAAAATTTTAGAGCTTCTGACAGTTTCTGAAAGCAAAAAAGTTGGCCTTATCTGTGAGCCCCAGAAAAGTTTCTGAAGAAAATAGCAAGCAAAAAGAATAAGTTAAGTTTTTGGGGTGCACTGGAATAGTGGGTTACTTATCAAAACTATTGCATTAACCTGAATCTGGAGAGAACTGAGAAGAATGCAGTTCTTGGCATGTGATAGCAACTGCAAGGTATTAACACCTTACAGCAATGTCCACAGAAAAATAGCTGAGAAAAAAAAAAAAAAAAAAAAAAAAAAAGCTCTCTAAACATTTTGCTAACATGTAAAATTCCAGGAAAACTCAGGGAGCAAGTGATCCTCCTGATTGTTCCAATAAAATTTCCTTCTACAATACAAACAAGCTCTCTATCGTAGTCAGATTATAACACAGCCAGCTCTTTCCTGACACATCTTAGTATGCCATCCAAAAGTGAGAAACGGGAAGCAGAAAACGGGTTAGGACTGTATGTGTGACACTGCTCCTAAAACTGCATTGCTGAATTAATCTCTCATAGAAAGCACCGAGTAAATAATGATAGTCCAGCTGATTATTGAACCCTTGGCCATGCCAAAAACAATTATTGATAAGCAAACATAAGTCTCTATATAAACAGTTATTTGCCTTTTGCTGATATCTTCAAAGGGGAGACAACACATCTGGGAGATTCATTTAAGAAGTTCAAAATGGAAGTATAAGGTAAATATTACTTTTAGATCACAGACTAGGAATGCTTGCCCTTTTCTTAACGCTCATTATGAAACTGAAGGCATATTTCCTCGTGACAGTTTTACTGTAATTTCCAACCAAAACCCCTCTTTTAAATGCAGGATACAATTATTGTACGTGACTGCAATCACATTCCCAGGGGCATCATGAACTCCAGTCTTCTCAGAATTAGCAGTGTAATTTCCAACCAAAACCCCTCTTTTAAATGCAGGATACAATTATCGTATTCTCAGAATTACCATCCAACATAACAGATGTCAAAGCTCAATGTCACAATAGTGGCAAATATTGTCAACACTTACTTTATTATGGCTGTGAATAAACGCACAGAGCAGTCCATGCAAAAAGAACAGAAAACATCTCTGCAGCTGGTTTCAGATTTTCATAGAGACTTTTCTTTCAAATTATAACTTGTTTCATATGGGTAGAATACTTAGCACAAATGCAGTCTAATTGGCTTTCAGGTACAGCTGTAACATTGGAGCCAGTCTTGGCTTGGTGTGTTGCTGAAGCCGGTCAACGTCCCCGCAATTATTTTCAGATGCTCTTTTAATTAACACCTTTCTGCACCTTTGCAACATACAAACCCAGTCAGAGCACCACACAGGTAAATTAATGAGTAACTCCAAGAACAGTTAACTCACAAAAGCATCACTTAAAGTACATAGTCACTGTGCAGAAGATACAATGTGCTTCAGATCTGGTAGTGTTATATAGGAAACCTCCTACAGAATGCCAGTATTCTTTTACTCTCCTGAAGAAAAAATAATTAGCTGCTTTCCCCTCCCCCGCCAAAAAACTCCTCCGAAACAACCAAACCACGACTAGGATAAAGACACTGCTAGCTGGTGAAAGACCTTTACAGAAAAAGTAATATTATACCATTGGGTGGATGTTATCTGACTAGAAATGTTTTTACCAGTAGCAATGAGTGTTTTCCAGTGTTCACATTTACATGCCACTTTCAGTCAATGCTTAACAGCCTTTCAGTAACATTTTTGGCATGTTAAAATAAGATTAAGTTTAGCTAGAATGGTTATTTCTGATAATTTTTTAGTGTAATTTGCAGGTTCAAAATCAAATGAGTGAAATTGAAAAATGAAAGCTGCAAGACTACATTTACCATTGTCATGAGAGCAAGCTGCATATGCCCAAATGACAAATTAAAGTTACCTCAAAATGTAGAATGTATCTTAACTCTACTCTTGTTTAATTTTACTCTGTATGCAAATTGCTGAATAAACTGTGGGAGAAAAGAGAAAGCATGGAGGAAAGCTGGCTTGGGCCTTGCCATTTTTGTTTTCACTGAAGGTTTTGATTGTAGGGTTTGGGAAAGCTCTCCTTTTAACATCCCTTGCACTGCATTTAACAAAAGGTCTACTGAGATAAGGGCAATGTATCAGTATCATATTCATTGCCTATCATGCTTTGGGAAACTTTCAATTAAACCATCAAATATATGACTCAAAACCAGCTATTCTAGAGCAACACGGAATTAGGAGATTTCAATAGCACCTTTGTTTCAGTACTGTGCTTTATCCTTGGTCTTTCTGGAGGTGTGTTGGCCTACTTCCCACAGAATCACAGAACAAGCTGGAAGGGATCCACTGTTGTCCAGAAAAAACTGGGCTTGATACCTGGTGTGCAATAAGCCAATAATTTCACACTCAAGAGAGACATTGATAATTTTTTCCAATGTTGCAACAGCCTGGCTGCTCAATGGTATTCTGAAATTCAGCACTACCAAGCCAACTATCCAAACTTTTCACTATTTATACATTTCAGTACACAAAGGCATTAATGTTCATTATCTACAAGTTACATATTTCTCTTATTAATTTGTATTCTTTTAATGGTTAATGAGTCTCCCATGCAAATTAATCCGCATGCTCTGTCTTTGTCTTCTTAGGAGTCAGGGGGTTTCTGGGGTCAGTGGTCTGTGAGTCAATTCCACCTGCCGGAATTGCCTTTTATCCACTCAGGGGTAATTCAGCACAGTTACAAGGTTTATTAAGTTTCCTCCTTATCTCGGGAGTTCTGCCAAATGTCCTTGTGGCCTGTAAATTCCGCATTCTTTGTATCCACTATTATTGCTACATCCTTCTCCCCAGGCTCTGCCTAGGTCTGAGACCATTGCAGCGTGTCAAGGCCTAAACCTCAGCAAGTCGCTTCTACCGACGAGTAATTTGTCTTTCTAACACCCGGACATCACACAGAGCTTCCTTGTTAGCTGCTGTTTGACAGATTACATCCTCAAATCCCGCATTTTGCAGCGCCACGAGGACCGCGGAGGTGCGGGACCACGGACGGCCCGGAGCGGTGCCCAGAGGCTCCCGGCCCGGGCGGCTCGGTGCCGCCGGCCCTTCCCGGGAGCGGGACGCGCCCCGGGAGCGCAGGAAGCGCCGCCCCGCCGGGGCTCACGTGGCCGCCGCGCCTCCTGCCCGGCCGAGCCACGTCCGCGGAGGCGGAGCGGGGCGGGCTCGGCCCCGGATGGAGCAGCGCGGGGAGGCGGCTCCAGCTGCCGCTCCAGCTCCAGCGCCCGCCGCCGCCGCCATTTAGCCATCCCGCCGCGGCAGCCAGCGCTGGGACAGGCTGCGCGGGAGGGGTCGGCTCGCCGCGGCCGCTGCCATCCTCACCATGGCCATGAGGCGCCTGCCGCAGCTGCTGCTGCTCGCCCTGCTCGTCTTCCCCGCCGCGCTGCTGCTCGGGGGCGCCCGCGGCGGCCCAGGTGAGGGCGGGCGGACGGCCGTCGCTGCCGAGGAGCGGGGCGCTCCGGCCCTCCCGGCGCAGCGACCGCCGTGTCGGGCAGGGCCCCGCGGGCACCGGCCTCGGGCCCGGCCGTGACAGCGGCCCGGGAGAGCCGGGGAGCCCCTCCTGAGGCGGCGGCAGCGCGTTTGCCCTTCTCCCCGCTGGCCGGCGGTGCTGGGTCCCGCGTTCCCGAACAGATGCGCTGGCTGCCACCCTGCCTTCCCACCTCGTGTGCCGCCACCCCCGAGTGTCCTTGGCGACACCGAGGAGCGCTAATCTCTGTTTACGCTGTGGCGTTATCTGATTCACGATCTGGAAATTGCCTCGCTACTACTAAGTTTGGGCAGGCTCTTCGCCCAGCCCCTGCAGTGGGCTGCAGCTCACGCCGTGTGCGAGTCCTTTCCCAGAGCTCTCCCGCTATTGCCACATCATCAGCCCCTCTGACATCCATCGGACACTCCGTGAGGGCTCTGAGGTGTGCTGGGCAGCAGATGGCAAAGGGTGCCTACAGCCTAGCTGTGCGCTGTTCATTTTTAATTTAAAGCCCCCTCACCTTTGTGTGTAAGAATTTTTGTAGACATTAAATTTTACACACTTACAAGTTTAAAACATCAAATAAAATCACGGTAGTTAAGGCTTAGGTTAAGTATTGCACATGGCTGAGCACAAGTCTTTGAGCGTGCCTTCTAAAGATGCTTGAGAGGAGAGGTTGGGTTTGCTCTCTCTACCACTGACTGGCAATTCTTAAGTCCTTGGATACTTGTCCTGCTCAAGGATTCCTATTTCCCATTAAAATTCCTAAATATTTCTTTTAATTTTTGTATTTATAGCAGCTAGGTCTTTTTTCAGACCTATGTTATTCAGTTATCCATTCATTTCTACTCTTTCATATTCAGAAAATGTTATGTTTGTTAAAAAATAAAACCCAAACCTGTTGTTTTGTGCACATGGTTTAGATCTCAGCCTTGCTTGCATGTGCTCTGAACTGCAAACAGGCAGAACTTTGTCCCGTGGCCAGGATTGTTATTAATCATATTTGCCCAGTGTTTGAATGTGTGAGGCTTGGCTCCACGAAAGCAAAGAGGCAATGGACTGTCAGATTGCACTTGTCTTGGAGCCTGGCTCTAGGTCATGTTTCTTTTCTGACTGGTGGTGTGGTTCTGTTGGTAGATGGCTGTACACCATATTGAGGAGATTGTAGTGAAAAAGACATTCTTTAGGTTTCAAAACTTGAATGAAAATAAGAACCAAAAAAAATAGTAACTTTTTAGGTGCCTTTCAAAGTGTTCTGCTACCAGTGTGCTAATTACCCGTTGGACTTGCTAGTCTTAGAAGAAACAGTACTTACTAAATTAATTTCCTGGCAATAGGAATGCCTTATTTTCACTTTTATAATTGCAAAATTTAATTCTTTTCGTACGTTAATGTGATTGAACAATAGCTTATAAGGTCGATTGGCTGCTTTTTGCAAATTTAGGCATTGCTGTGTGCATGCTGAACTTCTTGTCATGCAGCTGTAAACTTTTGGTTTTAAACGTAGTGGCAGATGACTGAGTAAGTGAGAAAGTTTTTAGTGAAGGAATAAGGCTGAAAGATCAACACAGACATCCTTTGAATAGGAGGTTTTTGCAACTGAGGCTTCAAAACAATGTATTGGAAAGGTTTTTAAGTTCTTCAAGCATTAGTTTGAGAATGATTGTAGTTAAACTTCAGTTTTTTGTTGATTAACCAGACATTTAAAAGATTTTCTTGTGTTTGCATTTTGTTTTGGCAGGTTTATTAGTTGCAGCTCAAGATGCTACAGAGGATGAGGAAGCTGTGGAAGATACTATAGTTGAAGATGAGGATGATGAGGCTGAAGTTGAAGAAGATGAGCCAACAGACTTGGTAATTGGACATGAATGTTACTTCGAAAGTGTGAATTAGACCGGAAGTGCTTGAAGCTGGATAACTGAAATAGCTAAGTTTACTTACGTTGCTGTTTTCAGGTGTCTGTTTCCATGTATCTGACTAAGCTTGTGTTCAGTTTGATGTGTCAGAAGGATTTGTCTTTTGTTTCTGAATTACCAGCTGAAAAAACCACATGGGGACAATCTGGTTTCTGACTATCAAAACTGTAGGCCACCAAAAAAAGCCCAAACCACTGAGTGAGAGAACCACGTTGTCATAGGAGCACTCTGTAATCCCTTTTTATTTGAAGCTGCACCTCAGTAAACTGAGAACACTGGGGGATAGAACTACTTCATTCTGGATTCTTTGATATTGATTTCTAAGGGACATCAGGGTCTTGGTTTTTAGTTAAGCTCAAAATGAATTCTGAAACTCTTGTTAAAAAAAATACAGCTAACTAAATTTACAACACAAATTCATAAAATTACCCAGAAAATCAAAAACAGAAGAGCTGTAGAAGGTATACTAGTCAATATTGTCAGACTATTATTAAGTTAACTTTTGGATGTAATTTCCTTTTAATAAATAGTCTATGCCTGTGGTACAAAACTTGATGCTTTTTAGGCAGTTTCTTTTATTTGTCATTCAAATAAAAGGGTATTTCATAGGGTCCTGGAATCAAGATGCTACATGCTCAGCTCTGGTTCCCTAGTTCATGGTACATATGTGACTGATCCAGTAGGATTTCCACTGCTTCAGGAGGTTGTTTAAGCACTGAAATCAAATGATCCAACTGACTTGCCAGCACTTAGCTGAGACTGTTCGATACTGGGTCAGCCTTGTTTTTGTTTGGTGGGGATGGTGATGATCCCATCATCCCCAAATGGAAAATAAGCTCTTAATGCTTGCATTTGTCAAATTAAAAAGTGATTCATCACAAGATGAACTTGAACAAGTGAGTCCATGGGCTTACATAGTTCCAATAGCCTAACCATTTCCAGGCATACGTAACAATTAACTAATTAAAACTGAATAGAAAGCTGCCATAAACACTCCCTGTAGTGAAAGTAACTGATTTGTTTTATGGCTGTCTTTATTTTGAAATACTTGTTTTCTAACTGGAAATAGCTTAGATGTGAACACTTAACATTTAGATTCTATTCTTTTCCTTCCACCCCCAAAGAGAAGCCTTACTGATGCTTTTTGATTCCAAACCCTTCAATAGAGCTAAATGTAGTTCAGATTAGTCACTGTGTCAAATATAACAAGTATAAAGATAAATGCTGAAAGGGATGCTCAGCAAATCTAGAAGGAGAACAGACTGTGGTGCTAATCCTGCAAGAGCAGGATTTGGTTCAAATATTTGCCACTGTTGCATGCTTTGACAATGGGATTGTCATGAAGCAAGCATGGTTTTTGCTTCACTGTTCATTATAGGATTTTTCAAAAAAGTCTCTTGTCTTAGACAGAAGAAAAAGAAGAAGAAGACTTGTCAGGAGAACCTAAAGCCTCACCTAGTGCTGATACAACCATCTTATTTGTGAAAGGTGAAGGTAAGAGGCCTCTGCTAATCCACCATTCTCTTTACTGTTTCTTAGACTACCTCAGTGTTTGCCTAAAACAGTGAAACCACAGAGTCTGTTCTAGATGCTCTCTGTTTAGAATTGGCTGTATGTGGTGCATGAGGTTTATTATGGTTTATTTTTTTTTTTGTGTGTGTGTTTCAGACTTTCCAGCGAACAACATTGTAAAATTTCTGGTGGGCTTCACCAATAAGGGCACAGAGGATTTCATTGTCGAGTCTCTCGATGCTTCTTTCCGGTACCCTCAAGACTACCAGTTCTACATCCAGAACTTCACAGCTCTCTCTCTGAACACAGTAGTTCCACCACAGAGACAAGCCACGTTTGAGTACTCCTTCATCCCTGCTGAGCCTATGGGAGGTCGTCCTTTCGGTCTGGTTATCAATCTCAACTACAGAGATGCAAGTGTAAGCTCCATGCTCCAATTCGTGTGAATCTTCCTATTTGTCTGGAGGTTAGACAAGTACCTCTCCAGAAAGTGAATGCCTCTGTAGTATTTAAGCAAATCCGTGGATACATAAGCACAGCAAGTGATTGCCTACATGCACTTAAAGTTGTATCAACAGTGGAAGCTGGGGTGTCTTAGAACTGTAGAGGGCAACCAAACATTTGTGCTTTTATGTGTTGAGCATAACTTACCACCTTAAGAAAGTCTTGTGCAGGAGTTGCTGCTTTCTAGAATTTCTCTAATAACGTGGAAAAACGTTTGTGTATGTGTTGAAGAAATTAATTTAAAATGTTATGTGCAAACTTTGTTCTAGGGCAATGTTTTTCAAGATGCTGTCTTCAATCAAACTGTTACAATTATTGAAAAAGAAGATGGGCTGGATGGAGAAACGTAAGGACACTGGAGATCCAGGTTTAGTTAGTGCACTGGTAGAACAGGTTATTTGTGGTGCCATTGAAAATAGTTCTCATATTGTAATTTTATTAGGTCTGCTGTGTTTTGTGTATGATGTAGCAGCATTTGACAGACTGAAAATACAGACTTTTCCCAAAATTATGATCTCTGTTATTAGTGGGAATCTTCAGGACTGGTATTGTGTCAGTGAGAAGTTGGCAGATGTGCTTTAGCTCAGAGGGCTTATGCCTGGACCTGATGTTATTCAGCTACATAGCAATTCAAAGCTGTTAAGCTTCCGTTACTCTGCTGTGCTTTTTCCTAAAAGATGCAGAGAGTCCATAGTATCAGGCTGTGGGTCCTGCTGTCAGGGCTGGAATAGCTTTCTTCTGGAACACTGCAGTGTAATCTTAAGTTTACATAAACTAAAATATGTATTTGGAGTACCAAATAGCACAGCAAAGAATGACTGAGTTCCTCTAAGCCCTGTCTATAGTAGGTATCTTTCAGGAGTGATTTCTTTCAGATTTGGTTAGATCTGACACACCAAATATCTTTCAAGCATATGCTGTGCTAAAATGCTATTAAATATTGTAGCACTGGAATGGAATTTTAAGTGAAGCTGTGTACTAAAAAAGTCAATCTTCAGAAATAATTGTAGACAATGCTGAATATGTGAATTGTCCTAGCACAGGTAGAAATTGCCTGTTGAGCAAGCTTCCTTTTAAAAATGGTTATCCAAAAGAAATAGCAGTTGCCTTAATTTGTAATTCTCAAATGTAATGTATGTCAAATACAATGTAGTATAAATGAAAGATCAGTTTGTAACATGAAAATGTGTGATGCTTTGAAAAAGGAGCACTCAAAACAATTCAGATACTAGTGTCAGTTTGTGTGAATGTCCTGTGAACAGATAATTGCCCTATAACAGGTATTGAAATTAAGTATCTTCTTCAGTTTAACTCCATCATTTTCATTATCATAAATGAGAGTTCAGATGTTCAGCTTGGAATAAATTCTTTACCTGTAAATTCCTTAATCCCCAAATCAATTTTAGCTATAACTTAGGTTTACCTCTTGCTAAGTATCAACAGGTACTTCAGATAAAATTCTTCAAAACAAACCAGAATGCACATACTAAGAAAATTTATTCTGTAGGTAGAATTGTAACTGTGGAATACAGAGCAAGATAAACAAAGTCTTTCAAAGCTCTGTTGCAAATTAAGTGTCCTAGCAGTACTTGCTTTGCAATAGCGTGCTAAAAGCATATAAAAGACTTTCAAGGATTTTGTAAGGGATTAAAGCTGTCACAGACCTAAATATTTCCTGTGACCCAATCTCTTGAAACTTCATGGTAGTGCAAAAGAATTCTTGAGGTTACTAAATTTCAGTATTTATTTATTATAACACTTTTCCAATTATACAGCATTTTTCAAACGTTCTGTTGTTCAGAATTATGATTACAGTTTCTAAAATCGAAGTCAGAATAATTACATTATGGTTGGTAGAACTTTAGTTTCAGATTCCTTGGGTATTTTCCTCACTTGCCCCTTACAGAAGTTCTTCGGAAAGTTTCAGTGGACATGTGGCCAAAGTTTGGCTTAATTTCTATGCCTCTT
Organism: Passer montanus; assembly: GCF_014805655.1. NCBI lineage: Eukaryota > Metazoa > Chordata > Aves > Passeriformes > Passeridae > Passer > Passer montanus. The sequence continues at coordinate 1,612,344 of NW_024367261.1, read as the reverse complement.
CATAAGCTGTCTTCAAAACTTGACCTTTTTAGTTAATGGATTGTTTCTTAAACTGTTTTTTAAAGGATCTTCATGTACATGTTCCTCGCTGGACTTGGTCTGCTGGTCATTGTTGGCCTACACCAGTTACTAGAGTCTAGGAAGGTGGGTAGCGTGTTTGTCTGTGTACTTGTTAATACAAAACCTTTCTGATGTAAAAAGAAAGCAATTCAGTGATTGCTTCTGGCATATGATGGTAAAGGTACAAGATTTATTTTTAGAACCTTAGAGATTACTGGGGAAACTAGAGTGTTCGTAAAAAATGTTCCTGATGGAAGATACTTTGATTGCTGAGCCTCATGCACTTTGGGTCTGCCCTTTGGCTCCACACTGAAGTGGTTGAATTGGAATACCTTCTAATCACTGAGTGTCTGTGTCTACTTACTTACTTCCCCCATGCTCTGTAATTCTGCCTGTTAGTCTAATCCAGGTCAGACTTCAGGGGAAAACAGCTCTCAGTCCTTTATTTAGTTCTTAGCAAAGCTTTGCTATAATGTTGATTATTTTGTAAGGTCAGGTCACATGTGAGAATATTGTGCTGATCTGAGAAAGCAAAATAAAACTTGTCATCATAAAGTTTGACAGATCATCAGGAAAAGGTGTAATGAGTTTGCCCAGGTGTGTATGAAATCTTGGTGCCTTAATGTGGAATAAGTGTTGTAAGGTGTTAGAAGTGGTAATACAAAGCTTGGGGGAATAAACTGCTAATGGGAAAGACAGCTCTGTGCATTGACTAGCCTTAAGTTTGTACCTTAGTGAAATAATTGTAATTCACTAAATATTGCTTTTTTAGTAATTTCTAATACTTGTGCTACCCAAGTCTTACTTAAAATAAAAAATCTTTCTTCTTTCTTGAATTTTTAGAGGAAAAGACCGGTACAGAAAGTAGAGATGGGAACATCAAATCAGAACGATGTTGATATGAGCTGGATTCCCCAAGAAACTTTAAATCAAATAAGTAAGTAAAGTAGTCTGCCTTTCACAAACTACACCACAACAAACTTAACTTGACCAATTAATTGTAACTGAGTAAGTAGCTGATACCAATTTCTTAGAACAGCATGTAGGGAATAACAAATTGTCTCAAGCACTGTACTTAAGGATGAGATTATTACTTTAGCAGGCCATTCATGGTGGAACAAACTTCATTGGTTGATGAGATAATGACTACAGGTGACTTTTACAATTTGTCCTGTAGAATATTTTTCAACAGTGTAAGGTGTCTACCCAAAACCTGGATTGCAAAGATGGTTTAAATAGGAGAAAGTAGAGGTCATCTCAGAGTTCCTGTAAGTTGTTTGGAAGTTTGCCTATAAACCAAAGTCTTAAATAAGTATTAGAAGTGTGTTTTAACTAAAGTCACATTAATACTTGTTATTGATGTCCTTCACAAATCCAAAAGTTCTGCTTAATACCTGAAATGCCAGCACTAACCCCAATATCTGATTTATTTAGACTGTGGATATTTCTGACTTCTTTCTCTTTCTTCTCTTTTGCTTTCCCATGGCTTCAGTGCAAAGTAGAAGAGGTGAGGCAGACTCTTTGTGAGCTGCAGAGTGAAAAGTGCTTAGTGTGTTGTCCATGTAATATAGGCATGGATAGAAGTCCATGTAATAATTGGGCAGAGCTTCTTGCATGCTGTGACTGGTGATGTAGCATGAGCAGTGAAAGATGCAGAACAGATGCATGCAATGGTGTACATTTTATATACATCTAAATTTATGTTTTCATGTATTTTGTGGATATATTTCTGGTTATGTTGTAGAAACATAGTTTCAGTAGAATATTGATGAAATATTGTCTTCTCTCACTGTTCCCAGAATTATTTTTCTAAAAGATAGATGTTTATCTTGCCTTCCCTGCTTTCCTTGGTGTATCAGGCTGATAAAGTCCTGCCATCAGTAGCAGTCACTACTGTGAGGTGGGAAAGCCTCAGTGAAGTGCATCCTACACAAGATGCAGAGTTTGAAAACCCTTTTCAGGTGCTACCCTTACTAGCAAGGACTGCAGATTTGATCAAATAAGCATATTCTGAGCTTCATTTGGTCCAGAGGCCTTAGCTATGGTACGAAGTTGTGCCAGGAGTTGATGACTTTGGGCTTTCTTAATTCCTTTATCCTTTTTAAGAGTACTTACACAACATAGGTTTAAAGACTAGTGGTTTACTTGTGAAGATAAAAGCTTTCTTGTACCCTTTTTTTCTGTTAGACACTAGAAGAGTATAAAATCCACTAGAATAGAGCAAAATCCAGACACAGGAATTTGAAAAGCCTCCATCTAGCAAGAAAAACTGAAGGTCTAAATGCTACTTTTTGCTAAAGAGCAAAAGGGTTCCAATTCTGGTCATGTTCAGGCCCCACCACCATCCTTTTCTTAAGCCAAATAAGTATTCATATCTGAACACTTGAAGTTTAGGAAAAATTAATGGTAAAATTGTTCTTGTGGTTTTCTCAGCTCCAGTTTCGTTTCAGTTAGAGCTCTACACTAGAACTCTTTAAAATAATGACCTTCAAGATCTCAGATATTCTTGACTTTTTTATTATTGACACTTCATACTGTACTGATTAGCCTGTAAGGGCATCATGGCTGCTCCTTGTGTTTGCACATACTCTAACCAGGGAGGTTATTGGAGATTGTTCTGTGTAAGAAAATCAGTCACCAGATGCACTTAGCAGTCACTTTAGCACTTCATGTGAAGTATTGAAGGTTATTGAAAGTATTCTCTGCAATAATGATAGAACCATAGAATGGTTTGGTTTGGAAGGGGCCTTAAAGATCACCCAGTCAATGTGGATGCTTCCTGGAAAAGTGCAGTTTTCCACAACAGTTTTCTTCTGCTGTTAGTTGTATGAATGTGGACATACTACATGCAAGACGTAGCTGTCTAAAGAGGAGTCAATCTTATGTTCTGCAGCCGTGTAAACTCAAGGCAGTGGCCATCAAAATAATTCATTTAATTTTCTAAAAGTGTAATTACTGAACATGAAAATTTTCTGAGCAGCGGAGCCTGGAGTTTCACATGGGGATGACACATAGGGTTTTTTTGGGTTTGGGTGTTTTTGCATTTTAGTAACTGACAAATACAACAAACATTACCCTGTTGTTGCATGTTGCAGAATGGAAACATATTTTTGTTACCTTCTATTTATGGTGCTGGTAGTTTAAAAGCCTTAACAAGGTGCTTGAACTGACTTCTCTGTGGTGATGCATTGTGCTAGAAGGGCAGCTTGTCTTGTGTTTGGGAGGAGAAAAGTACATGCTCATGTAACATTTGCAATTGATGCAATGATCTCTTTCTCTTTTTTTTTTTTTTTAATCTAGATAAGGCTTCACCGAGGCGGTTGCCCTACAAGAGGGCACAGAAGAGACCAGTGGGCTCTGATGAGTAATGTTAACTAGTGCAACAGTTGAACCTTTACTAATTCTGCCTGTTTGGTTTTTTTTGGATTGGAGTAGTGCAGAAAACCCATACCACCATAAGGAAAACACTGCTAAACATTTGGACTGAATGAATTAACTGAATGGTGTTAATATTACTGAAAATGCACTTCTCTTTTAATTTTTTTTTAAATTGTTGGGGGTCGGGGGAGGTAGCCATTAAGATTTGTGCCTGCGTGTGTAAGCAGTTGGTCTTAACAGAAACGTGTTACCTGAAATGTGCCTTTAGAGTTCTTTGTAATGCTGGCTTGTCATCTGTACATTGTCATTGAAGGATTTTTCTCCTCTCCCTAATCTGAATGTCTGGTGACTTTAATCTGTCTTGATTGTATCATACCTGTATCAGAACCTGAATGCAATTGTTATTGCTCAGTCAGTAACATTACTCTTTACAAGGTGCGCACACTGAGGTTTGTGTGTGTGGTCCTGTCTCAGTGGCCAGGCACTGATCATCTCAACTTCTGCATAGTCTTCATTCTAAAGGCACAATTGGGTATACCTGCTTGTAGTGGTAGATATTTTGCTGCTGTTTTGATCTGGGCATGCAGTGACCTAAAAATCTGAACTTAGCTGCATAGATGTTAGGAAGACTCTTGCACAGCAGCAGAACTTGTGAAGCATGGAATATGTGTGCTGAATTGGTATTACTACATAAATTTCTTTTTTATACCCAGTTTGTTAAATGGTTAGTTATTGAATTGTGCCAGCATCTTAGGTATTCAGATTATAGTGGTAGTTCTGCAATGTTTACTCGAGAAACTGTTGAATAAGCCAGAAAAACTTTTCAGTGAGTTCTTGGTTCTCTCTCCTAAGAACTAGAATGTCATATGTATCAAAAGGCCAATTTATTTTTTAAGGCTTTACAAGGATTTGCTGTACACACTTAAAAATGAATTTGAAAAAGTTGGATTCAAATAATTCTTTTTATTGGCAAAGTATTTAATTCACCATTTACTGTTTTTAAATCTCAGCTTCTTTACACTGGTCAGTACATTGGTCTGAGGTTTTTTTCATTTAGTCTTTCTTAATTAGTAGCACAGATTCATCATTAGCTACTTGTTGGTTCAGTAGTCAAGCAGAAAAGCTGTGTGCAAAATCAAAGCAAGATTTCCTTTTGTGGCTTACATGATTACCGGGTACTGAGGTATTGATCCACATCCAATGTGTTCAGGAATTGGCTGACAGGGAAAAGAGCCAATATGCAGAACATAAGTTTGCTTGGGCAAGGCTTGAACTGTTTGCATCTCAGCTGCCTCTCTTCCTATGTCTGAATGTTATCTGAAGGCTTGTTGAGTTCTGGAAGAGGCATAGATCTGAGGCCTCTGTTGCCTTCTTTTCCTCCCTTTTCTCATCCCCACCTGTGAAAATGCCCTTTTAGTTCTACACTTGGTCTTCAGGGACTGAACTTCTGAGCCAGTGAATGCTGAGTGATCCTTCCAAATCCTGCCCACAGCGTGTTTGAAGCATCTAGGCTCTGAATCTACCTGTGCTGGCACTATTTTGTTGCACACTTTGCCAGAATGAACTGTGTTATTGACTCACACTGCTGTGGAGAAGATGCTTTGTTCAACTTCCTGAAAATACAGTTAGTCCAGGCAGAATATTTTTTGCAGTTAAGGTTGCTTATTGTCATTCAGATAATTTAGGAAACAGTTGAATGCTGCCCTCGTAAGGTGTATCTCCACTCAAATTGTTTGGGACACCTTTATTTGCCTTTAGTGATATAATCTGACTGGTTCTGTGGTAGATTGGCAGGCTTGTATTCCAGCTTGCACTGATTCAACAGAGTGTTTATGGATTAAAATCTTCCTATGCTAAAGCCCCATAGTGATTGCAGCACCTGGTGCACTGAACTTGGAAGTTCCTTCTCTTGGATTGTGTCTCTAACCTGGCATTGAGAGGGTTTTTTTTTCATCTTCTTCTAATAGGTCATCTTCAACTGTATACTCTTAATTCTTCCTGAGATTTAAAGGTACTCTTTGGGGGGGTAGTGGTGATACAGTGGTATGCCAGGAAAAAAGACAAAGGATCAGAACTGAGGATATTAATTTGTAATATCCTAGTTTTATTTCTACAAATAAGAAGTATTTGAAGACTGAGCTCTCTTCTCTGCAGTCAGTGTCTGTCTTCCAAATGTTTAAGTTCCAAGCATGAAAGAACAGAGAAGGCAGCTTGCACTGGAAGCAGCAGTGGGAAAGTCCAGGTGTACCAAGGCTGTTTTTCTGATGATACAACTTGGCATTCACTGTAGATGGTTCATAGTGACTTCCTTAGCCAGAAGCAGTTCATAAGAGCAGGGGCCAGTAGACCACTGCTGCTCATGATGAATGTCATAACATTTTTTAATTACTTGTTTCTCATTAATTTTCTGTAGTTGAAATTTGGCAGTAACATTCCAGCATGCGGTGGTAACTGAACTTTTGCATCTCTAGTATTATTTCTAGTGAATAAGCCAATCTATTACACTCAGTTTTCTTAAATTGGGGGCATAGAGTTGTTGCTTTATCCTGTTGGTTATAAACTTTTATTTTGGTACTTGAATTTTATACTCAACTTTTAAACAGGGATAGCTTAGTGTCGCAGGTATGTTGCTGGATATAATTAATATTCTCAGCTGAGTAGGGTGTAGTTTTGCTACTTAAAGATGAGACAGCAGCAATTCTGCCTATCTGTGCCACCCATTTCCATTTGGCAGCACAACCATCTGTATAATCCAGCATTCTTACCAGTTCTCAGCCAGCTTACTACACTGCCACACAGCTGCTCCTGGGGGTTCTGGGAAGAGTGACAACTGTGAAAGAAGCTGTGGGCTAGGGTTTCTTTATTAGTAAAAGATCCTAAAATGGTTTTGGAGAGCAAATGAGCTATGGGCTTAGAGTGAAGGACCTCTGTGAATTCCTTTCTCACAGCTCCTTATCTTACTCAAAAAATTGTGAAGACCTAAGAATTCTACACTTGGGGTAGGAAAAACATCTTTAGAGTTCACATCTACAGAGGCAGCAAAGCATTAATTTAGGCTACCCTTGAGCTGCATGTGATACCTGTAGCCCTCTGTATGCTGTCTGCTTTCTGTCAGTGGTTCATTTTTTTCCCCAGTATCCTTCCATCAGAGGAAGAAGAGTGGCTGCTGTCAGACTCAAGGATTTGAGTTCATTCTCCATGAATTGTTAAGTTGTAGGCTGTGGGGCTGGACAGAGCAGACTAGAGATGGCAGTGCTTCTGCTTGTTCTAAAACATTTATGCCGAATGTCTTCCTTAGCTTGATAAGGTGTAATCAAAAGTATCATTTACTGGTTATTCCTAGAATGCATGGTGCTCAACAAAATATTGCAGGTGAGAGCTCTGAATCCAGGGAAGCCAAATACTAAAGTAGGCTGGTTGTCCTGTTTCTCAGTGTGCTTGATGTACTGAGCAGTAGAGAGCCTGTTCTCTTCTCCAAGGAAGGACAGTACCTACCTCATAGGAGTGACATAAGGGCTTTTCAAGAGTGTTTTGAAGTTGTTTGGGACTTGCACAATACACTTCCATGGAGATAGTAAGACACAGCACTAGTGTAAATGGCTGGCAACTGTACACATAGATCCATACTGTACTAATTTAATCCCCTCACTGACCAGAATTTAGCAGCTTTACACTTTGACATTTTTAAGAGGAGTTGCAGTTAACATACAGAGGAGAGCAAAGCCAGAAAGATCTCTTAGTTTCTGCAAAAATTTATAGATGGGCTAAGTAACATTCTTCTGATATTTTTCCATTTATCTCTAAATTTTCCCAGGGATTTTTTCTAATCAGTTGATACAGATGATTGTTTATGTAGCTACAATCAACAGTCATTTTAGGAATGGCTGATTGTTTTGGATGATTAAGTTCAGGTGATGTACTGCAACTGAAGTGTTAAATTATCATTTAATTTCTTACCTGCTGACTTGCATTTATAAGTGAGATCAGATCTCTTGAAAACAGCTGCAGGTTTTTTGTAAAGTATACTGATTTTTTTTTCTTAGCATTGTGTAGCTTTTTCTTTTTTTTTTTTAATAAAGCATGAATATGGCACCAATAAAAGGCCTTTTCCTTGATAAGCAATCAGTAGTGGCAAATATGCAATGTGTGAAAACATGCCATTCTTAAATTTGCCTTTCTACATGTGTAATTGGAATTGAAATAATATTGAGCAAATACTCTGTGATGTTTCAGACAATGGACTAATAATTAAGATTAGACTTCTTTTAAGGGAGGGCCCTGGGAAAATGTTCTGTAAATTCCTGAATTCTGATGGGTTAAAAGCAAACCACAGTGCCCTACATTTCTAGAAGGATAACCTCATGTTAAACCATAGGCAGCATTAAAAGGATCTGTTAAGATGCTTAAAGGTTGCTGAAGCACAAGGCCAAATCCTTCCAGTTTTTACGTGCATGCTGTTGTGTGACCAAGCAAATGCTTACATTCCATGCAGTAATTCTGAAAATAGCAGTTCCAGCAGGTGTTCTGCATGCAAACAGAAGAAGGTAAGACTTGCTGGTGGAAAAAAATCCAACAAAAAACAAGACAAGGTTTAAAAATAAAGAATGCTGGGACCCCTGTATTTGTGAGCTATATCTGTGGGTAAAAGAGGGAAAAACTAAAAGCAGATGTGTTGATGTATTTTTAGGTCCCAGAACACATAAACGACTAGAATTTGAAGCCTGCCTCATCTTTCACTGAAAAGATCAAGATAGATAGATTGCAATAGCTGGCTCAGAAAGAACAGATAGCAAGACCAAGATGAAGTCTTAAAAATCTGTCTGGCTGTCTTTCCTGTCCCTTTGTGTAAACTTGGCTATAAATTTATATTAACCATGATGCAGTAACATTTCAGCATTACAACATTCCAGTCCCTTAGCTGGTAAGGCAAAGCAGAGTTTAACCTGCCTTTCCTCATCACTCTCAATCTGTTCAGCCTACGTAGAAATCACAGCTGAGTTTTCCCTGTGCCGCCTAAATTCACATAATGAATCTGTCACTTGAGAGCTGTCTCTTTCACACAGCAAAGAGAACACTTGGAGTTGAGGCACTTGGTCTCACAATGGTCTGAACAGGTTTGCAAGAAGACCCCACAGTCCATGTTCTAGTGAAGGAGGGTCAGTCCTGCCCTGCTGGGCCTGGATGGAGCTACACCGTGTATTTGCCACAGAGATGAGGCTGCAGTGCTGCAGCATTAACCCCAGAGGTAAAACACAGTACTAGGTTCACTAGATGGAAGTCATTACAGGCAGCAATTCCCAGATCTGCCAGCTGAGGGATCTCCCAAGCCTGTGACAGCTGCTTCTCAGAACAGACAAGCACATAGAGAGCTTTAGCCCCTTCTCAAAGAGCAGCATCTAAAGGGAGGGGTCAGAGCAACTGTGTCTGGCCTTTCTAAATCATTCCATTATCTTGGCCACTGAAGTAAATCTGAGCACTGCACTTCTCTGTGCTGTTCAGAAAATAACTGACAAATGTGAAGCTTGAACTCAGAAAAGCTGTAAATGCTGGTGTCTGGAATTTGCTTCCAAAAAAATTCAGGGCTGTGGCCACCTACAGGGTCAGCTGAAGGTATTGCAGAGGTGGTGCTTATAGAGATCCACTGCCTCTGCCACCTGGTGTTTTCCTTAGCCAGTTTTCCTTAGAAGTTAAATTAAATTGCATCTTTTGACCCCATGTGTACTGTGACCACATTCAGACACAGACAGGTTCCCATTCAGCTTTTCCTTGCAAGCTGAATCAAGGGGCCCAGACTGTTCAGAACACTGAAGGAACTCCCTTGGCAGAGCCTGGATCCACAGCCCTGCAGAAGCAAGCAGGGGCCTGGACCTTGCCCTGAGAGTGGACTTGATCCAGTATCAGCTGGCAAGTTTTCCACCCATAAGTTTTCAAGAGTGAAAGAAAGAACAAACAAACACCCTGTTTTCTTCAAGAGGAGTCTACACAGCAAGGAGGGCAGTGAAAATGCCCTGTTGCAGGTTTCCATTGGAAAGGAAAAGCTAGAATTTAAATAGCATCTGGTGACTGTTGAGCACAGTATGCCAAACATTGCCACTGAAATAACAGGTTATATTTAGAAGCAAGTTCAAATACCCTAAAACACTTGATTTGGAAGTGTGTCATATTTTCCTTAGAGCCAGTCTTTAAGGCTTGGTTAATGCTTGGTAGTTTGTAATAGTGGTTCATTCATAGAGCATGGAGTTACTTCTCACAGCTGGAAATGACATTTTGCCCAACTAATCCTGACTTGTTGCTGCTATAAAGCAAGTTGGAAACCAGGAAGTATATCTTGCTATTAGGCACTACAGCAAAGAAAAAAAACTGAAGCAGGATTTAGTTTGTATTTTAGAAAGTACACTACTCAGGCACCATCTCCTTTCTACCATTGTATTGGCCTGGCAGATTGCAGTTCTGCAGCATTCCATTACCACTACCCCAGCTAAAGGTACACCAAGGGTGAAGTAGGAGGCATCAGTCACAGTCATGCAGCCAGAACAATCACTCTGTAGTTTTTCTTTGTGCTTATGCAGGGCAAGACATTTCCTCAAGGTCTTCCTGAGGCTGAACTCCTGCTCCTGTGCAAAGCATTTCACTGGGTGTCATTTACTGTTCCTTTAGTGAGCTGCAGCACTCCTTGTGGTTACTCCTTTCCTTTCCCTGGCAGTCCTCAGGGACCATCACCCTGTCATTCCCATTCTGCTGAATTTATAGAATTGAATGGAGCCAGATGTCACTGATGCAGTACAGTGGGAATAAGTACAGGCCACCAAGGACCTGCTGACAAACTGCAAAACGTCCCTCAGCTGCAGTTCAGTAAAACGCTGCCTGAAGGAGCTGGTGGAGAAGCTGCTATCATTTGTAATTAAGTACCTTAATTTTTAAGCAGGTGTTTTGCAGCTGCTAAAAAGACTTAAGGTTCAGGAAAAGTTAAAAGCTGTCAAATTCATAAAAAGTAATAACCAAATGCATTAAAGGCAGCATGTGGCTCTGCATCCTGTTCCAAAATGGATTACCACAGGGTGCCCAGGCTGCTCACTTGTCCAGATCCCTCCCTTTCCCTCACCTACAGCCCCAGTTCATTTTCTAGTGAGTTCTGGGTCTTGGGTAGCTGTGCTAGGCAGCCTCTGTGGTTTGAACTCCAGGATGCTGACAGAGAGTGATGCAGACACAAGATCAAAGATCAGGCTCACTGTGTTGTGGTGCAGACTTGCACTGACTGCTGTGGGCATGCAGGCACGTTGATACTTTGATTTTCTCTGGCTGTGGAGTATTGTGGACCTGATGATGCACATGACCTTTGAGCCTGTAAAGCTTCAGACATACAGGCATCTTGAAGGCAGCAGATTAAATGTTATTAAATGTCCTGCCACCAAAAAGGGACTTTTCTGGCAAAGTGTGCAAATCTGGGAGTGCTGGATGCCATTCAGCAGCAGTGCAGGCAGTAGGACATGGGAGGTACATGTGCTGCCTCCTCCCCAGCTGCTGCCCAGGAGCCCCATGCATCAAGTAGGGCTGGGCTTTGGTAGAATTAAACAGCAATGCCAAAGGTTACAATCTCTATTTACAGCCAGGTTTTGCCCGTCCCAAGCACAGGTCATGCAGTAAAGCTTCAGCTGCAAAAACTTGGGAGGAATATTGGTCAAAGCAAGCCTGCATTTCACAGCTAGCACTGGCATCACCCTAAATCAAGTACAAATACTTATTTTGGGTGCAGATTCCTTGGAAGTCAGATGCTGCTCATTGCAAACAACAAACCTAGGCTGTCACTCTCTGCAGGGTCAGGTAACAGGAGAAGGGAGGAAAGGCTAACACACCAATTGCTTTTGTTACCCAAAAATAACTCCATGTCTGAGGGCCAGGGCCCATGGACCTGTGTGCACACATTCACAGGAGCATTTATTTCTGCTGTTCCTCATACCCCAGTGCTGGGGCAGGCCCTGTCGTGGAGCCACTGACCCTCTGGCTGACATCCTGTCCCAACCTTGGCACATTTTCCGAGCAGCAGGGCTGTGCTCCACGTGTGGTTACAGGCTAAAAATTACTGACTGAAAGTCAGCCCACAGCAGTGCTGGCCTTCACTGCATTAACCTCTGCCTCGGAGATTGTGAAAACAGATCAGGCCTTTCGTGATGAAAAGCCTTTTCTCCAGCAGATTTCTCTTATTTACAGCCTCCCATTAACTGATGTTCGTAAACTGCTTCACAACCCTCTGCTGAAAGGCTCTAGAGAAGTTCAAGTGCTTTCACAACAGCGTATTCCAAACACCATCGCCCAGAGTTTCCTCATACACTCCTGGCAGTTTTCCCTGCCAAACAAGAGACAGATCTGGCACAGGAGAAATAAACAAGCACAGCAAAGGAGAAAGCTATTTTCAGTTCCTACTAGTTGGGAGGATTGCTACAACATTTTCTACTGCATTACGCAGTGAGGTTGGGTGAGCCAGAGAAGCCTTCCCATTTTACTACTGTTTAATATATGAAAAACTTCTGCTTCCTTTTTGTGAGGATTTTTTTTTAGTATTCTGAGAGGGGGTCTTGAGAAATGAAAGGAGGCAATACTAGAATTTTTGAAAAGCCTCAACAACGCTTCTCAGCTCCATTTAGTTTCACTTCTTCAGGGTGATTTCAGACACATCTTGAAATGCATCAGAGCCACTTTCCTGGCAATACTCTGGAGGTCTACATCTCCCCAGAGAGTTCAGTCAAGCTTGTCATCTGTCAGGCAGCCCATTGACACTGGCACGTGTGCAGGTTACATGTCACTTACCTGAGATGACACTTGCATACACAGCAAGGTAGATGCTCCTGTATCTTTTGGGCATCCATTCTGTGCAGTGACAGCACAGAATGCAGCAGTCTGTGTCTTCACTGCTGCCTTTGAGCAGGCCAACTGCCCTCTGCTCCTCCACCCTTCTTCTCCCAAGTACTAATTGACTCTTTTTTAAAAAAAAGATACTTCTGGAAAAACAGCCTCATAAACATGTTTTTACAATACAGAACTTGGTGTTGCTCACAAACAACTGTCCCCTTGCCCACAGCCCAACCTTCACCCCTCTCCTTGTTTTAAATAGGCCTCCCTGCCCAGGTGAAGCCACTGCTGAGGCCTGGCGGCCCACAGGGATGGTGCTCTTGCAGCTTCTGCACCTCTTGTAGTGGTGCAGCTGGTGACAAATCCTAAAAACACCAAGGTATTCTGTTCCAGAGCACTCCTCCCTGTGCTGTTCTGCCCCTGCCCCTTCCCTTCCCCTCCAGTCCTCTGATAGTTCCTGAGAAATACATGGACACCACTGGACAAGTGAGTCCCTAACTTGTCACAGGGCCAAGGACACACGGCATCTGTGTCTGACACTAACTCATCCTGTGGGGGAAACACCTTGGGCTTACTTGGCATAAATCATCCTTTCAGGACTGGTGAGAAGAGTTTAAATCACCTAAAAATGCATTCCCTGAAACTGCATTGCAAAAACACAATCCTCAACTGAGGGGACAAGGAAGGACACCATGGAGGCTGTGTGGAGAAAGGCCAAGAGGTCTGAATTTGCTGAGTGCAAGACCCTGCATCTGGAGGAGATGCTTTAGGCTCTGACAGGGGCTCTGTGAACAAACCTGTTAATGTGTTAATGTTTCTTATCAAAACCAGAGGAACAGACTGACCATACATACTCTCAGCAGAGCTGTTGGCTCAGGAAATCCAGCTGTACTGTACCTCCTGTCATTTTAGGGTTGTTTCCAGTTTTTCTAATCCTGTGATCCAGCATGGCACTAATTGCCCATGACTAGGGAAATCCTCTGATCCACCAGCAAATCTGCAGGTACTGGCAGTCACCAGTTTCCAGACAGGGACAACACTATGCTCCTGGATGTTTGTTTCCTCTGTTCCCTGAGTGTGCACACGAGGACATGGGCAAAGAGGGCAGCTCCAATGTGGGGCTGGTGGCCAAACCCAGGAACTCCAGAGCACACCCAGGACTCCAGGGATCTCTGCAGTGATGTGGTGCTTCCAGCCTACAGAGCACACACAGCCAAGTGACCCATCATGTTCCCAGCTCAGACACCACCCACCCTCAGATGCAGATATGTGTGCAGATCAAGCCATCCCACTGGCAGGTTAGACCTTTCCTGGTATACACTCTTCCCCCTTTCCAACCTCAGACCATTTTTCATGGATCATTCAGCTCCTCCCTGACATGGAGGAGGTTTTCAAGATCTAAGTCAATTCCTTTATTTCCCAACAGATTGGAGCCCAAATCCCAGTATGTCCCTCACAGCTCCTTTGGCTGTTGCAGTGTGGGTGCAGCCTCTCCCCTGCACATTAATTACTGCCAAGGAAGGGGATGAAAGGGAGAAAGTCCTTCAGTGCAGCTCCTCCTCAGCTGCAGGGCTCAGCTGACCCACGACACCCAAAGATGCTGGTGCCTTGTACAGGTTTTACTCACTTCCCTTCCTGATGCTGGCTACTCCAGTACTCAGGTTTTGGGAAGTCCTGGTGTGGCCCCTTTTTCCACAGTCCAGCAGTTAAGAGATGTTCCAACTGAACAATCCAATACATTTCTCCATCCTTTTCTTTTTTGTGTGTGTTGCCAGAGTGGGTGATGAAAAATGGTGCTTCTTTGACGTACAGAAAATGCTGGTTATTCTGTGCTCAGGTCTTGAGTCTCCCTTTCCAGATAATCCTGAACTTCAGAGTTTCCAAAAGTGACATTTTCAATCCCATCATAACTACAGAAATGCTGAAAGAAAATGACATGTATGATTCCCCAAACTGGAGACTTGTGAAGAAGGAAAGGTTTCAAGTAAACTTTTGTCCCTGGCTGCCTTTGCTAGTTGAATTGTGACTCATTTTGTTTGAGAAAGGCTTTTTCCAACAGAACAGGCCAAAACTGTTAAGTGTCAACAGCAAATCATTTCTCATAGCACTCACTTTCTGAAGATCTTGGTGTAGGTGTACAGCCCTCCCATCTCACAAATGCTGGCTACTTTGAGACAGCTGCATAATGAAAAGCAACGTTATTCCTTTCTCTTTACTTGTTTGCATCTTTTTCGCAGAAAAAAAAAAAAAAAAAAAAAAAAAAGAAAAAAAAAGACACTCCAACCAGATTCCACATTCTGTTTTGGGGCAGTTTTCACCCAATTCTGCTATCTCCTGCCCATCCCCACAGTGTCACACTCCACACTTCAGAAAAACCACTTTCCTGGTGCCCCTTGCTGCCAAGGAATCCCTGTGGTGGTAGAGGACTTGGGTCTTCCCCAAACTTTAATGCTGTGGGCCAGCATGTGGCTCCACTCCCAAAGCACAGCAGTGCCTCAAAGAGGGGTGGTACCACTCTCCCTGTCCATGTCAGGAATTAAGTTCAGCTTCACCCTTCCCAAGGTGGGAAAAAAGCTTTAAGGAATGAGGTGAGGAAAGCCACAAGTTGGAGGAGGCACACGGACACCACCACCACCTCCCCACCTCTGCTAACCTGGTGTTTCAGGCCAGCTCCAGCTGTCACTGCCATGGGTGTTAGTGTGGGAAGGAATGGAGGCAGGAAGAGGGAAAGGGAAATGCCAGCAAGGAGCACAGTTCAGCTGGCCTGCAGGGTGATACCCTGTCCAAGGCATGAAGAGCAGGCGAATTCCCAACTCAGCAATAGTCACTGTCAAATTGAGGCAGGAGAAAAGGGCTGCAATTGTACCCTTCCATGGCCAAGAACCAAGTGCTCTCTAAGTCATCTGTTTTGTAAGTTATTAGTCACCATCACTCCTAGCCACATAAACTCATCCCATTTGATTTTACACCTCCTGACAGGTCCTCGGGGCACTTGGACGCGAGCTTCCCATCAGTCTCACGAGAGGAGAGGCGATTCAGGTCAGTGGGTGGGAGAGGGAAAATTATTTTCTGCAGGTTTCCTCCCTCAGAAATGATGTTTCCACCCCATGAGCTCACCCAGAGAGCCTTCAGAGCCCCACTTCATCAGGTGTCCTTGGTTTGGGGCTGAGCTGGCTGGCTGGCTGCTTCTGTTTTAACCTGTCCCTCCCTGGGGTGAGGGACCAAGGTCCTCAGCAGAGCAAGTGCTGTGAGGCATTTTGACCTCCATTGGGAAGGTGCAGGAGGCTTGAGGGAGGAAAGCAGCAGCAGTCCAGCCCCCAGGTCTGTCTCTCATTCTGAACCTGGTTCACTTCTCTGCCAGAAAGCACCACCGCAGCAGGACTTAGGAAGATCTGGATGCTTTGCTTCACTGCAATTCCCTGGTCTCGAGAGCTGGATGCACAACTCAGATGATTCTTTGGCTCACTGTCCTGTGAAATGGGTTTTATTTATAGGAAGGCATATAAAATGCAGCTAAGGCAGCTCTGACAAGCTAAAACAAAGGATTTGTCTCTGTTTATGAAATATGCACGTGGCTTTTGAATACATCCTGAAGAGTTTGCAGCCATAAACATTTATGCAAGAAGGAAACTATGGTAGCAGAAACCTACCTAATTTATAAAAAAAGTGACTGGTACACTACCTGCTGAGAGGATGCTGACCTATGTGACCGTGGGGCTACCATTAATTGAAAAAGAATCCCGACCCTGCCTATGCAGGAAAATCAGCATTTTCTGCTGTCTTCAGTTGCTGCATTGAGGAACTGCACCGGGAGACAAGCAGCATTTCAAAGGGGCCTGGCTGCCAGAAAATGGTGGTCAAAATGAACACGAGTTTTCAGAGTGCTGCAATCATCTCCAGCTCAAATTCAGATCAACCAAAGGAAGAGAAGCAGTGATCTACTGGCAAAAACTCCAGCTTTCACACTGTGCTCCAGCAGAGCTATGGCAGAGAATAAGTCACCACAAACCCACAAGAAGAGCCACGCCCATTTCATAACCTATAATTTTTAAATATAACATTTTATTGCTTAGATGGTTTGATACAGAACAAGTTTTACTTTTTATTTTGAATTTGGAAGTACTGTACAACTGAAAAAAGAGGAATAAAAGTACCAAAACTATGTGTGATTCTCTGTTCATGTGGCATAAACCAGTCTTGTACACAATTCGTAGCAGCAGTTTAAGTTCCCTTTAGAAAAATATGAATTCTACACATTTATTACTGTTTCCTGCATGGGATGAAATCACTAGGATTAAACTTCCTTCGTGGAGAGAGAAGAGAGAGAAAGGAGACACACAGAGAGGAAAGAGAAGATGAATCATTCTGAAAATGGAATCAGACTGTCACATAGCCCCCTAAAGTTATTTCACAACAGCCTCAAACAAGGTTCTCTCTTTTTTTTTCTTTTTCCTTTATTTTTTTTGCGCTTTCACAGTCAAGTGCTTAATGTAGTGATTGAATTATCTCCATGTTAAGTCCATTGCAACTCAGGCAAAAGAATTTTAGATCTTTTTTTTTTGTTTTCTTTTTGTTTTGTTTTTGTTTTTTTGTTTTTTGTAAAAGCCCTGAGAGAGGAAAAAAAATAAAAAGATTCAAACGAAAATCGTATAGAGACAAATTAGCTGAACATGCAAACTAAAGCCTAAGATTCACCCATAGTTTAAACACATTATAAATTTCACAGTTTAATATTGGGGGAGGAAGGGAAACAAAAAAAACCCCAACAACAGCAACAGTTCTCAGTCAAACTCAACTAATAAAAATGTCAATAAAATGTGGCAAGACCTTATACTCTACTAGGATATAGATAAAGGCTAAATAAAGCTTTAAATCAATAGTGATTATTGCTAGCAGATGTCCCGGCAGGCTGCTGGGAATTAATTACTTGCTACATTGTTCTGCAGCATATAGTTTAGTAATGGCTTCTCCCCCACAGTATTGCGCAGTTTCTTGTGGAGAGTTGCAAAAAAAAAAAACCACAAAAAAAAAAACCCAAAACAAAACAACAACCCCAAAATAAACAAACAAAAAAATTACAAAAACCAAAAAATACCCAAAATAATAATAATAATTATTATTATAATTATAATAGTAATAACAATTTAAGGGATGCGTGAACTGGTTTTAATTAAGTAGAATGCACCTGGGTAGAGTTTCAAATGAATCATTGGTTGTGATTGATTTATCTATATCTGGCATTAGCTTCGTTTCTGAACTGGTTCAAACATCCCTATTTAAAAATTAAAAAAAAAAATAAACAAAACACAAAAAAAAATAGAAATCACATATACCTCAACCATTTTTTCTTATTCTATTTGCAAGAATATTACTCAAGAACGTTTCTCTTCCTTTGAATTCTGGACAGTGAGATTTCAGTCTCCAGAAATTTTTCAGAGAATTTTTAAAATATAGATATATATAGATATATATATATTATATAATATAGACTGGGTCCGAGGCCCACTTCCTCCATGTCTGGTGAGAGCAGGAAAAGCGATTCTGCGGTGGGAAGGAGGGAGGGTCACAGTGCGGGCTGGGCTGGGGACTGCAGTGGTGGAATAGCACAGTGAGGCTCCGGCAATGCTATTATGGCTCTGTCTGTCCCAGAGGTCATGACTGAAGGACAATTAACAAACAACAATAACGACAACAACGACAAGAACAACAAAAATGCTGGGCACTCCTAAAAATGCGCAGCTACAGTAGGATACATTTCATTTAACTCCTTCAATATTGGTGGCTGGAGTGTCTGTCACCTGTTGCCGGCAACAGGAGCCATACGGAGAAGTTCCAGCTGCCAGCATTAAAGGGGTTAAATTACTGATATGAAATTTAGACACACACCTCAAGTCTTCAAGCATCAACCCCAAAATCTCAGGAAGAATTTATTTCTTTTTTTTTTCTTTTAAATTAATTTTATTTATTTTTTAAATGTCGTATATCTGTAGTTTTATTACCAGTAGTATTTTCTTGCTCTTAGAACACGACAGAAGCAAGACGAGAGGGTAAGGCTCGCATTTCTCTCTTGCTTTCCACTGGAAGACGGAATAACTTTGCTCTGTGAGTGACCGTCACCGACGTGACGGCAGCGAGGTCACTGCGGCACCGGCGGTGCCTCTCTGGCCCGTGCCCGGCGCGAGGGAGATGTGCCCCCGCACGGGCACGGTACCTCGCTGGCCTCCGCGGGACGCTCCGGTCGGAGGAAGGGGTTCATGGAAAGTACAGTAGAAGAGCTGCAACAACAGGAGGAGGAGAGGCTGGTGAAAGCTGATGAGTCAAGAACACTCCGAGACGGGATCCAAGCTGCGCTACGCATCTCCGTGGGCAAATATTGCCCATTGGCTTCTGCTGACTGCAGAGACAAGCGAACTGATGGATTTATAAAATAATAATAAAATAATAATAATAATAATATACTGAAGCAAATCAAACATATGTAACAGCGGGTGCATAATTTCCATAGGTTACGTTGCTATGTAACTCTTCTCTGTATACACGCTCAGTCCGTGACGGCCAGAAAAAACCCCTAGGATTTAGAAGACCACTTCTAATGCTGAAAAGTGGAAACAAGCATGAGGTTGAAATTAATTTGTGTTTCCTGCTTTTGGCTTGAACCACTTTGAACACCTTCAACTGCCACGTTGTTCATGCCTGGAACAGGCTTAATGCTCCACCATGTGGCAAATGCAAGAATATCTACTGAGAAAAAAAACAATAAATCAACGTCTCCTCTGCATCTCCTCTGACTATTTCATATGAAATTCACATCATTTTTCTTCCAGTTATTGGCTATGGTATCCAAGGGCCTCCCACCCCACTGCCCCATTTCCAGCTCAGAGAACAAACACAGCGACTATCACAGATATACAAGAACAAGCTCACGCACACCAATACAAAAGGTAACATTAATGCTTAAATGAAAAAGGGTCCTCTCCAAATAATTCTTTAAAATATTAAAATCATTTTTGAAAAAAATCTATAATACCAAAAGATCTAATAAAGTAGTAAGGCACTCAAATCAGTATATACGGTAGTCTCTTGCATTATTATACTGAAAGGCATATGGCACCAGGTCCAGTCTGCCATACTCTCCCCATAGCTGTAAGGTCGCTCTTCCAAAACCAGACTCCAGAAACCTTGCTCTGCTGGCTTCAGTTTGCCTGCCGAGACGTGTCCAACCTCCTAGCAAGTCATTCCACCCCCAAGAGCTGAGGCGCACTGTCGGCAGAGGCCAGGATGTGATTCATGGGAGACGGAGCGTTGTGCATCTCCAGCAAGTCTTGGATGAAACCTGAGGGTCTCTCGTGCTCGGAGCTGCCCCGCGGTTCCTGGTCTATTGCCGCGTGTTTCTGTGCGCTCTTGGTGGGCTCGGCAAGGCAGGCGCCGCTCCTCTCCTCTCCGCAGGGGGAGTCCGTGACCAGGTCGGCCAGGGGCTCGTTCCGGCTCCCCGCGAGGGACGAGTGGCTACCGACGCCCCCCGCGGAGTCGCACTCGCTTTCGGAGATGGGGTTGGCGCCGCTGTGGCTGGACTCATTCTCGCTGTCTTCTCCACACCTCGACTGCGTCTCCTCCTTGTCACTCTCCTTCCCATGGTTTCGGGCGTTTTTGACTTTCTGGTGGATGCGCTGGTGACGGACCAGGCTGTGCTTCAGAGTGAAGGTCCGTTCGCAGGTTTGACACTTGTAAGGTCTCTCACCTGGAAGAGAATGACAACACAAAGTCAGCTGTGAGGTCACACACGTGCCTTCCTCTTGTTTCAAGCTGCATGAAACACTTTGCACTTTGCAAATTCAGTACCTACATCAAACATCACATTTATGCAGATTTTTTGCTTCTGTACTAGCAAACTGGCTGAATACAAAACTTGCAAACTGGAATGCAAGCCTGAATACAGGTAAATGTCCACAGCACAAATGGAGCATTGAACTAAGTGTCTACAAGCTTGAGAAAGATTGTAGACAATCCTGGCAAGGCACTGCACTGAGGAGGGAAGAAGACCCTGTAAGCATCAGGCGCTCACTAGCATCCTGCTTAATTTAGTCAGCCACTTTTCTGGTAGAAGTTTACAGTCAATCTCTGGAACTCAAAAGCCTTTATGAAATCAGCCTACCACATGGGCTCTCTGCTGCAGGTCAGCCCCAGACAGATGTGGAGAGGGAGAATATTTTCCTCAGCAGGAACTCTTTGAAAAACAAAGCAACCACAGCCCCACAGACAAAATTCTCCCAAAATACAAACCACGCACACTGTCCCAAGGTGCTGTCTGCCCTGAAGAACCAAAGGTCTCACCCCAACCTGTCCTCCCTTTCCAACTGTGCCTCTTAAAGACTTTTCAGTGCTGCAATTCCATCAAGACATCATCTTGTGCCAATGAGCATCAGAATGAGGCAAGAGGTAGGCAGGCAGAAGTTTCTTGCACACTTCAGTGTGTCCCAAATGTTCCTCTTCTGAGTAAACAAATCCCAAAACCTTGCAGGTATCTTTAAAAAACCTCACACATTAAAACTGAAGTATAAGGAATGTACAACCTGACAGTATTTTACAGTTGAACAAGTGGGAAGGAGACAAGGAGAAGAGTCAACCCACAGCACTGGTGCAAAATCCTCAGCTGAAAATACATTGATCTGACAGTGGGGGTAGGTCATAGTTACATTTATGAATTTGAAGATAGCACTGTGCCAGGTTCCTGTTACACACCTATTCTATGTTAAAACATCTTTCAAGTGTCAAATAAGAAAGAGAAACAAACAGGAAAAAAACATACTGACAAAGCCCACAATAACCCAGCATGCAATGAAAACAATTAAAACAGAGAGTATGGAAACGTCCATGGGCACACATTGTTTGGGGGTAAAGCTCAGTACTTTAGATATCAGCATTTCCCTGAAGCTTCTGCACTTGTATGAAAATAGGCACTAGAATGAGACCTGTCACATTTCACTTGTGGCTCAGTGGCAGAAGAAAACAGGTCAGTTTTGCACTCAATAGGTGAATATTTATGATTTAGAAGGATTGAACCTATTCAGGCATTACTCTTTGGTGTAGTTTTCTAAAAATCACTGTCAATTACAACACAAATATTTTGTCAATGGTGAAGATCTTGTCTTCAGCAGAGAGAACCTTCAAAAGACATAAAATGTCAAAATGGACCAGTTTTCCCATGTCGGAGCACCTTGCTGGCAGGTAAAATACATAATTAATAAGAATGAATGATTAATTCACCTTTGAGCTGGTTCATGGCTTCACGTCATTTGCAAGGCACTGCTGCAATCTGCCTATCACATAAAGCAATCCCACTGCCCAGTGAAGTCACTGGGCAAGTGTTTCACTACTTGTGTTCCACCTTCCCTGCCCACTGCATCTCTGCCTTCCACCCAAGCAGCAGGTCACACACATCACCAGCATGTTATCCATATTAGCCTCAGATCATCAGATGAGACCAGACTCTTTCTCTCTCTCTCTAAACTTTGACTCAGAGGTGAAGTCTCATGATACAGTTTCTCCACTGCTGGTCAAAATATTGGGAAGAAGTAAAGCCACACACACATGGCAAGAAGGGAGTCAGAAGCTGCCCAGGGATCTCCACACATGCCCTCACCTCTGAACTCTGCAAGCAATCATGGGGAAAAACAGTTTGGGAGTTGAAAATAAGGCAGTGGCTGCAATTCTTGCTCCTTCCATAGGCTTTTTATGCAGCATGGGGGACTGGGGCAGAGAAGACACCTTGCAGATACCTTTAGGACTAAAAGCAGTGTCTTCAACCTCAAGTGCCAGCAGCAACTGGGCACCTCCAGAGCAGATACCTCAGTCTGGTGGGGCACCTCATGGTCTGTTCTGCCCTCAAGCCTCCTCTTACCTGTATGAGACCGCATATGTCGCGTCAGATCTTGCAGAGACCAGAAACGCTTGTTGCACACAGTACAGACTTTCTTTCTTTTGTCTGCTTTTGCAGTACTCTTAGCCCCATCAGTCTTTGGTTTGTCATCACTGCTCTTCTCAGTGGACTTTGTGCCTTCCCCCTCAGAGACGCTTTCGCTCTCTTCATTCTCCTTTCCTGTTGCCTCAAAGTCCACAGGAGACTCCACTACCTTCAAGTCCAGCGGAGACTCTTCCTGCTCAAGACCAGAGTCCTGCATCGAGGGAGCTCCTGCATCATCCTGAATGCTTTTGCTTTCATCCTCACTGCTCCTTTCATCCTTTCTGTCCTCACGAATGTGGGCCTTTTTGTGACGGCTAAGAGTGCCAGCAAACTTGAAGGTTTTGCCACAAATGTCACAGGCATGTTTCCTTTCAGTCTGAGAACTGCTGCCTGCACTCTGGTCACTCTCTGCCAGCTTGAAGTCCATTAATTTGCTGGCAAAATTGAGGTCAAGACTTTTGTTACTTACAGAATCTTCCTCAGGGCCCTCTTCATATCCATCCACTTTTTCTTCAGCATCCTCTTCTGCCAGAAGGGAATCGGCCTTCTGCTCCTCCTTGGGGCCGCGCTCACTCTCTGGTGGCTCTGTCATTTCCTCTGACTGCTCCTTCTCGCCACAGCTCAGGTTCAAGGCTTTGTTTCCTGCAGCTAGTGTCTCTGCATCCGCCTGGCTCTCTGCAAAGAAACACAGAGAAACTCTCAGTAGGATGTTCCCTGATGATTCCCAACTACCACCAGTGAGCCTGCACATGGACCCAAGAGCATTGCTTCTGATCAAGCATCCCAACATCTGTTTCTCTTGTCTGTGACCTAGGCCAGTAACTTACAGCTGAAAAGAGATCAAAATACCACAGAACCCAATTAACAAGATGATACAAACTCTTTTACAAAATGCTTTCTTTTCCAAAACAGACTCACAATCAGCAGCTTCCTGCAATAATTTTTAATGTAATCACTTTTAACCAGAGAACACAATATGCTGAAACACCGAAGAAGAGCTGAGGTCACTGTCACAAATTGACCATAGACACATGGATGTATTACTAATAAACTTGTGTATGAAAAACATGAACAGATTGAAATAATACACAATCCACATATTTATCAAACTAATTTTTGTGTAGCAAGAAATGTTCTTCCAAGGAAATGTAACGGCCTCATACAACTACCTGGTACAACTAAATGTGAATACTTAGTGCAGACAGGAACAAAAGTTGGCTAAAAAAACTGGGTCTACACTATGAAAGTGGAAGATGTGGAAGTTTGTCCACACCCGAGTCTCTGATATGCCACTTGGAATCAAAACATAAAGCCAGGGGACAGTAACAGGCTTTGCTGTTTCACAATTATCTCACAAGAAGACAAAAATTAGCTAAGATGTGGTCCTTAATGGTGTCCTCCGCTTACTTACCTCCCTGCAGTATTAATGTTGCTGAAGATGTAACATATGCCCAAAAAACTGAAACAGGTAAGGTGCTTAAGGAGAACAGAGGGCTGGAGCTGCACTCCTTCCAAGCTCCACACAAATAGTGTATTAGTAAATAGGAAATAAGCTGGTCTGGCTCTGAAGGCCACAGCTGCTGCTGATGTAACTGCATCCCCAGTGCCACTTCCCAGGAATTGTTCCAGGACACGAAGTTCGCAAGTGGCGCTTTCTGAAAGCTGAAACTTCAAGTCCTCCACCCCGCCTCCTGCTTATTGACAACAAGCAGCAAAGGGAGCCCACAACCCACCCGGCATTTCAACATTCATCTGCAAGAGCGATAGGTGCTGAGTAACTACAGGGATTTAGAAACTCCAGGAGAGCAGTGCAAGCTCTCTGTTTGACACAGTACAACATGTGCTTGTCTGCAAACTGCCCAGATTTCCTATTACAGGCTTTTTCCCTAAGCAAGGAGTAAAAACAGAAGATAAGAAGATGGTTCTCAGGCACTTATTAGTTTGAATGTAGTCTTGCAACACAATTTACACTGGTCCCATCTCCCCTCACTAGTGATAATAAATGGCCATTAAACAAATGTCAA
Source organism: Passer montanus (assembly GCF_014805655.1). Taxonomy (NCBI): domain Eukaryota; kingdom Metazoa; phylum Chordata; class Aves; order Passeriformes; family Passeridae; genus Passer; species Passer montanus. Next base: position 1,588,074 of record NW_024367261.1, on the reverse strand, counting down.
AATGTAGTAGTGTTTCTGGTAATAGCAAATGATCACTTAATAGTGTGCAATTCTTGATATGCTTTTTCTTGGGGGAGTTTAAGGGGGAGAAGTGACCTATCACAAAAAGTAATCTCACCTTTTAATCAGAACAGATCTGTTTACACAGACAGTGGATTACACAAAGTTCATTGCTCATCTAATTATTTGCCCGTTAGAACACGCAAGCAAGCCCTAATCTGTGTGTAAGGCCACAGAATGTGAGGATGGGGACATCTGAAAGCAGACGTGGGCTGCCCTGTCACATCCCCTGTGGGGTCAGGAAATGCTCCCCTGATGGGATGTGTGTTAGGCTGAAGAAAGGCTGCCAGCAACAGCACAGAGGGGGTTCATTAGGGAGAGGGGCAGGAAGCCACGTGAGCTCTGTTAGGATGGAGATGAGTGAAGAGCACAAGGAAACCAAGATGGGAAAAAGCTCCTCTTAATCGTACCCATAGAGATGTTCTGTAACTCTTTATTGACCAAACAGAAAACAGTGGATGCAGGGGGAGACTTGTCCTGTTTTTCAACATGAAACAAATATCAGAAGCAAAGTGAGTGAGGAGAATATTCATGGGTGGCACTCAAGGTAAGAGCAAGCCAAAACCATTGTGTCTTAAAACTCTCAATACAGAAGTCCCAATTTCAACATTCAATGTCATATATCATTCATGATTTTCCAATTTTTCCATAGCTTTTTCTTCTGCTTCTAGTATTTGGAAAAATATATTATTTTTCTTACAGTATACTGATTCTTTAGTGAATTGTACTTGAACTCTATCTCCTTCTTTCCTCTCCTCTGTGCCCTGGGCCTCTTCCCAGCTGTTATTCTGTTCTTGTACGTGTAGCCTGCAACTACATTTTCCTGTGCACAAGAGAAAAACACTTCAAGGTTTAGGTGGTCCACAGGTAAGTGATGTACTGGCACAGGCAAACACATGAGCTCTACATCAAGAAAAACAAACTCTTAAGTTTAAACAATGTGCCTTCACAAAGGGCAAAGCCCACTCCAAACCCTGGGAACACAAATGTACACAGGCCTTCTCTTCTGAAGCTCCTGTGGGCCTGGCAGCCCTGAAGGGACATTCAAAACTCAGGTGGTGACATAGCCAGGGATATGCTGACACTTCTACATGCTTAGGGGAGTGCTCTTCCTCCTCCCCTACACAAACCAGAGCTGCTCTTTTTCATGTCAAGAAGGAGTCTCACAGGCCCCTTAGGAAACTTCAAGCGTGCACCTCACGTAAAGCAGCAGTTCCTGACCAGCTGAGCTGCTCTGTGGTTATCTCCAACCCGTGCAGTTGGTTCTGCAGCTGGAGAAAAAGTGAGCTGCTTTGCACAAATCCTGGTTATTTGGGGACGGGTGAGAAGGAGCCCAGTTCTGCTTCTGATAAACTGGAATAGCAGCAGGGGAGCTGTGAAGATGTGAATGGTTGTGAAGACAACTGAGCCAGGTCCAGTGTGGGACTTCTGCAGTGCAAGGCATGGCTTCAAGGGTAGTCTTTCACTGGCAGCTGCTGCATTCACTCCAGCAGAGGTTAGACCTGGCCTGCACTACTGTTTTCTTCCTTCTGACATGCCCACTGCAGCAACAGAAACCCTGATGGCCATACAGCTCCAGCAGGCTTGTATCTTACACAAGGAGGATTTTGACTGAACCTTCAGATCTGGGCAAACATCCCTCCAACAAGACAGAGCTCCTTTCACATGGATAATTCCCATCTCCAGAATTTGGATGATTTATGTTGCAGAGCAGTCACTCGATTCCAGGCAGTGAAAGAAACAGGATGCACAGGAAAGGCCTGCTGTTTCTTTTGCCTCTTTCCCATTTTTCACTTACTAAGGCTGTAAAATGCTTTCCAGTCCATTTGTTATCCCACAGAATTTACACTTGGTGAATCAAGAGGACGAGAGTGGAAAAATCCACTTCTCAAGGCTCCCACCCACTGCCACTTCTTCAGCAACCATGGGAGCAGCACGTTACCTTGTCATGTGCAACCAGTGTGTCACTCCCCCAAAATGAAGAGAAGAAGGTGACATGATACTATCTGAAGATCTCAATTCTGACACCAGAGTCAAAAAAGATGTGCAGGGTAAGGGAGAAAGAGGAGAAGATCAAGGAAGTAAGGACATAGGGAAGAAGGCAACAAAAAACCACTGGTAACTCAGCTGCTGCCTCATCAGCTCCTGGGAAAAAAAGAACTTCTCATGAGATGTATTCATAAGCTAAACCTCAAGGACTTCATCTGGGAATCCAAAAACTTTTCTGCTTGCATGGAAGAAACCACTAGATAAAGGTAGCCAAAATAATTTTTCCTTCAAACTGAGGAAAGGAAAGACTGTTTTGCTGAAGTCTATTTATGAATCAAGTTGCAGTCTTTTGTCAGCCCAGTCAGAAGAATCCACTTCATCTTTTATTGGTGGCAAGAAAGAGGAGGGAACTGCTTTTCTACATATGCAAACCAAATTATGAAGAAGGACATCAAATGTGAAAAATTTCAGATGAAAGAGGAGATACAGATCAAGGTGGGAAGCTTGGTGGCATGATTCTTTTTACACATGGTTTTATTTTTTCCTGGAACTATGGTGGAATAGATAGTAGAGCTTGAGATGCTACAGAGTTAGTAGAGAAAACAGGATGTAATGAAAAACATTTTGGTGCTAAAGCAAGTGTTTATTGACAAACACTCCTAACATCCCAAGAGAAGAGTTAGAAAACCCATCACATAAATAATCCCCAAAAGTGGAGCAAACAGACCACTGGAAATGGATGTGGTACAAGCAGTTGGCATTATCAGTCAGATGAGCTGATGATTTACTATCTTCCTTACATTAACTGAAATAACCCCAGCTTGTTTTATATTTTACAATAGAGGCAGCCACCACTAGGTGGTAGCAGTTCTAGTAAATTTGGGATTTTTTGGACTCACACAATGCTGCTTCTACTTCCACCCATGAACTGGAGAACATCTTTTAAACCCAGAGATCCCACTTGAAAAATTTTGGGTTTTTATCTTCGTCCATTTTTATTGTAAACATTCTAAATAATAAAATTCAGCCACCTTCACTATATCACTTGCACACACTCAAATCAAATATTTAATCATCCCTCACACAGTTGAGAGAGCTTCGGCTGTGTCTTCAAGCCTTCTGAAATGAAAATATTCAAGCTAGAAAAGGACTATTTACAGTAAATGGAACCGAATATGTCTGGGGAAAAAGAAAAACAATTCTGGGGAAAAAAACCACTTTCTGTTTTTAACACACAGTATGACTCCCCAGTACCTTCAACAGAGTAGCTGAAGTAATGAAGAAAAGTTTTCAGGACTAGCTCTGACTGCACCTACCATGGGGGAATCTACATTTAAGGGAGCAGGGGCAAAACCCACCCTTTGAGCTTACGATGGATTGCACCATTCAGCAGAAAGGCATTTTGCTGTAGAGCTGACAATACAGCCAGCAGGCTATACACCATCTCCTCAGTATCTTCACACAACAGCTCTAGCACTCGGGCCAACCCCAGCAGCAAATGACTCTTGCTTTATACCCTGAGCTCTGGCTCTAGAGCAGCTGTTAAACTTTGCCTGACACTGAAAACACGATTTCAAGCCCTTTGTCCTCTAAGAAATACCCACAAATGTAGTTCAGAGGTACAGACAGCTAGAACAGTTTGGAAAAAGTCCCCCACTATACCCAGGGCTCACATGATTTCTGGAGGGATCACAGCGTGGCAGATATCTAGAGCAAAGATGAATTCTGCTAAATGCTAATCAGAAAATTCACTGTTGAGTATACTTTGTAAATATTGGTCTAGTTAACACAGAGGAGTTGTGTTCGACCCTGTCACATTAGGGGCAAGTCTCTTTACAAAAGGGATCTTTCCTTATTAAGTTCTCTTTCTCCATTATGTAAGAGATAATCCCTTACCCCATTCCTATCCCACATCTCTGTCAACTGTATTTTGTTGCAAGAAGGGAGCATTAAGACAGCTCTAAGGAGACAAAGGCAGGGCTGCTTTAACATGACGAAAGTGGGCAATGAATTAAGCTGCTCCACATTTTCCCTGTATGCCTCTCTGCCAGGACAGCTCTCCGCTGGTCTCACTGCTGTGAGCTGGGGGAAATGTCCTCACTTTGCTTCAGGCACTTCAGACCATTCCCTTCCTCCCTATGTAGCAAGGATATGAGCAAGCCCCATCACTTACACAGCCTCCTCATCTCTGAATCCTGTTCTAAAACCACCATCCTGTTTTTGTTTTGGTTTAAAACAAGACCAAAAGAAACCCTCTATAAACTTGTTCCCACTGACACTCTATTGAATTGCACTTCCTGTCTTACACCTCTCCCTAAAGCTTTCCTTCATTTATGGCTGACCAAACACCATCCAAGCATCTCCCTTCATTCCCTTTCCTTCTGGCATACAGTGAAATCCAGATGACCACTCACTTCCAAGGACAGCCCTCACAAGGACTCTGCACGTGAGCCCTGAGCATGCTGCTTACCCACCTTTTATAGCCAGCACCAAAAGAAACCAACTCATTTTAAACTTAGCCACAGTTTCAAATTCTTAGTTTACTTCCTCGGACTTGGAAATCCAATTTTTTTGACAATGGAGGGAGACCACAAGTCCAAAGCTGTAGAATGATTCTGAACAGAGATTAACCACCGCTTGGTGAAGCCACTTATAAACGCTAAGCTGTGCTATAAAGTGCATGTGGTGGTAACTATAACTGTGTGCACTATCGGATCTGGGCTCCCTCCTTGATGCCTAAAGCTGCTATTGGACGACACAAAGCACTGACAACAAAGCCAATTTCAACAGCATCTACCCCCAGTGCCTCCCAGAAGATGATGCTAGCTCCACACCTCAGCTGCATCAGTGTGCTCCTTTAGGGCTGTACTGCCAGCCAGATCCGGGAACTGATCTCATGACTACCAGTCCCTCCCCTTGCCCTTTTAATTTTTTTGGGCAGCTGGGTCAGCTACAGCTGCAGGGATGAACAGTTGGGAACAGGTCGAGCCAGTACTGCCAATAAGCACTTTGTGTTATCCAACCATGGCCCAAGGCTCTGTCTGCCGGGGGCAGGTCGAACCACCCTGACCAGCCCGGCGCCGGCTGCTGAGAACATCTACCTTGCACCCGTGTCCTACCCACCCTACGTGCTGCACCAGTGCTCGTCTGAGAGGCTTTAGAAATGCTTGCCTCCTCACACCACTGAACAGCTGAGCTGCTTTAGGACCCCTCTGACTATAAAGAAAGTCTTCAATCGACTCAAGGAGGACATTTAAGTTTTTATTCTGCCAGGAAAACTGTCAGAGGTGAGCACTTTCAGAGCCCTTCCTGCAGACTCTTGTTCTCAGAGGAGATCATGTCATAACATGAGTCTTCCTCTCTCATGCTGTAGCCATCTGTTGTCTGCATAGGCAGGATGGGCCCACGTGGCACCGCAGACACTGTGCTACAGCCCTCTGAAGTTACAGGCTGTGAACATGGTAACGAGGCAACTTAGTCTCTTCATGATAGGCAAGATCAAACCATGTCGTAACAGGTCCCCAGCATGGCAGATTGCAAAGCCAGACTAGTACTGAGACCTGTATTACCACATTTGAATCACTGCAAGACAACCTGCTGTATTAAAAGAAGCAGAAAGGATGAGAGAGGCTGGCAAGACAGCAGACTTTCCCAAACAAACTGGTGCATGGAGATGTAAGAGCAAAATCCTGGGCACACTGTGCAATCTGATCAGCAGCTACCCTAGGGTTGAGAGTAATAACTCATTTGTAATCTTAACTACCCGGACAGAGCCAACTTCTTGCTGCTTTTAAGTTTGTTACTTCCAACAATTCTCCCATGAAACCAACTCAAAGTGACACAAAGTGACACTGTCTGTACTGGAGGTGTGAATAACTCACAGCAACAGCTCCCTTGTGCAAGCAGTTTTCAGGCAAGGGACATGTACCACCATCTGCTGAGCTTCCTTCCTGCACCCATCCCATTTGGTCAGCACGGTAAACCCGGAGTGACTGTGCCCACCCTTGGTTTTGTGTCAGCTCCTCCTTTCTGGCTAAATGCCACTCACCTGCCTGCAACAGAGCCTTGCATGGTCTGACAGCCAACCTCTTTCACTACTGACAAGACAGAGGGGGCAGTATGATGGTAGGTGAGCTTCAACGCAGATTAACACAAGGTTAAACAATCTAAACCATGCCTATGTGATGCTGAATATAGTACTGGCAGGTACATCCAGGCAGGAGGACTCGAAACCATTGCTGATGTCTCTCCAGGATCATTCCTGCAGCAGCAGCCAAATTTAAACCAGACTGCATCAGCAGGTTGAGAAGACAGCTGGAAGGACCTGCAGACAGCACTCCACAAACAGGTTGTAAAGGGAGTGGGCAGGGATGTGCCCTCAAACACACAACCCCAAGGAAGCAGTTGTGGATGCTGATAGAGCTTTAAGAGCAACAGGCCAGAGGAAGTTGCTGTGTCTGCATGCTCACACTAAAGAGCACATCCTCCTGCTACCAGTGGAGACAGGAGTACCACTGCTCCAATGTGGAAGGGCACTTCTCACATTCTAATGCTTTGCTTGTCTGCAGCGTTCAGCCCAACCAATTACAACTTGGCCTTGGTGTTCTGAATAGCAGGGAAAAAACTGTGTGTGCCACTGTGAGATGCAACCTCCTCTTCCTTGGGCTGGGGGATAAACACATTTGTTCTCAGGTAGCAGCTGGCAACTCCAGGTTTGTGGAAATTCTGCTAGATTTGGTAGAAATGACACATATCTTAGAGGGGAAGGGCTTCTGGTCTGACACAAGATAAAATGTATGAATATCCCCCTGGTGTGTAATAAGAAACTTCCTTGGTTTTTTATCCTTTGCCTCTGTTACTACTTGGTGACCAACCACAACATCCTGACTGCAAGCTCCTCAATAGCAGGCTCTCTCTGGAAATGCCTATCACCTATGTGAATTGGATAAAATTTCCATCAAAGCCACAGGGCATCTCTCCACTGACTTCAGTGGAATCAAGACCCATATGTTGAATGAGCAGTAAATTATTTTCTCTTAAGAGAAAATTTTTCATGTCTGTAATTCATTTAAATGACTAGAACAGGGAGGGGACTAAACACAGGAAAAGTTGAAAGAAAAGCCACGTTCATGCAGTGCAATGAGGAAGGCAATCTTGCAAGATATCTTTGTGATGAAGAAAGAAATTGAGAGGATAGTTACTTGTAAAAAGAGATCAGCTCCTGTCACACCTTACACCTCACACCCAAAACCTCTGAAAACACAGGCACACCACCCACCCCCTGCCACAGCCAGCAGCCTCTTTGACACAACATTGTGGGTATCTCTCTCACTTTCATCTTCTGAAAGCTGGTTCTGTTTTAGTTAACATCTCAACCTGTACCAGGGATTCCCTGCATCTTGCAGACATCTCAGGAGCTGTTTCTTTCTCTTCACTTTCTTCCAGTATCAACACAACTTTTTCGCTGTATCATGGTACTGCTTTTTTGTAAGCTTTCAAGTCACTCTTTCCTTTTAGATGCCTGCTAATTCACCCATAAATTTATGGCTACAAATATCACTGTTTTTTGCACTTCTATCTGGCTTCATTCACAATGCAAATACGAAACTTCAAAGTCAAGCAGAAATCCTTTTGCTTCATGGTAGCCCAATTCCTTTCCACATTTCTTTTCAAGCATGCAATGACAGGATTAGCTGAGGATTAATTACTTGAAACTCAACCTGCATCTCAGGTCACAATTTTCTCATATTTTTAGCCTTTAAAATGTTTGTATCAATCAAATATTTGTCATGCAGACCAATATTTGCAACAGATAAAATATACTTCTTTCCACACAGATGTCCTAGCTGGGGGTCTCAAAACCCAAACAAAAACTCCACTTACTGTGCAAACTCCAATCCTCCCACCTGAAGTTGCAATGCTTTCCAAAAATGTCACCTTTAAAGGCACAAAACCAGAACATTCAAAAACAGCAGTTTTCTCTGCCTTCTGTATTTGTCCCTTAAAGGCAACTGCTCTTCTGATAAAATGCACTTATTCACTGGAAGATAACCTAAAAAGTCAATGTGACTTGATTTTTTTATTAAATTTTTCCATATGAATAGTCATGGCCTGTATTAAAGCGCATCTGTGCCTAAATACTGACTTGGGACTGACTGTAAATTTTGGTTAGCAGCACAGCACTACTAGCCTAGTCTGGACATTTCATAGTAGCCAGTCATTTGAAGAGTGTCTTTTTCAGTATAAAGGGTCACCTGACTAATCAAAGTATGCAAGATCAGTCCTCAAGATATCTCCTGCCACTGCTGTCCTAGCAGAAACACGTTATTCACCATGGTAACTACAAATGTTGCAAAGTAAAGATGTTTACAATTTTACTTTGACTTAAATCATACAAGCAAAGAATAAAAATGCCTCAAAGTTCTTTTTCTTGGTGACTCCAATCAACAGGAATCATTCAAGTTCATGGGCTAGATGTAAGAGTTTTCTATTTATTTATTCCTTTATTTTGTTTATAGATATTTCCTTGCACAGTTTGTTCCTGTTGTAGCAGCAAAACAAAGCAAAACCAAAAATCCTCTCTGCTATTAAATCTCAATTTTTACAAAATTTAATCTTGGGCCAAGTAAGATCTGCCAGTAACCCTCTGAAAATATTCTCAAGTGATTCTCTGCAAACAGATTAGGTTATCTATAACAAACGGGTGGTTAAAAACCACCATTACTGTAATGTTATACTGAACCTAGTCTGATCCACATCCTGTAAAAAGGAGCAGAACCAACTGCATCACCTGCAGGGCACATCTTAGTCACGATTCTGAGAATTTAAGAAGTCAAGAGCAGCAGGGAAGAGAAAAAAAAAAAGCAGCAAACTGTGTTGAACATAGAAAAGTAAATTATACATTAAAGACATCAAAAGAAAGAAAGTATTAAAAGCAAGTGTTCAAGCATGTTCAAACAAAACACAGCTACTGTGTTAGGCACTGTATAAAACCAAGCTGTGCCAAATTCCCAGTGTTCCACTTGTGAGCTCACCATTACAATAAAAAACCACTGAGGAAGGTGTATGCTTTTCATGGAAATGTTTTTGAATGTAAAAAAACCCCAAACATACAGTGGTGTTAAGGCAAGGATAAGCAGGGCAAAAGCTTCCACAAGAGACACTTCTGGTTGCATGAGGGATGTGGGTCACTGCTACCATGCGCATTTTTGCACTTTTACAAAAGGGAAATAAGACCTTGACACTACATGGAAGGTGGCCTCTGTGTTGAAATGTTATTGAACATGAATGACAGACTTGCAAAAACCTTCTTATGTCTGTATGGATATAGCAATTCAAAACTCATAATATACAGATTGCACTTAAATGCTCAGAATTATATACCTTTTCCTCATCCTAACTTAGACCACTTACACGAATTACCTCAATAACAACTTTCCTACAAACAGACACAGAAGAGCTAGGTGCTGCTTTTTAGCTCAAACAACTGCTTTGGGTTTTTGGGGGTTTTTTGATAGCAGTGTTAAACAGTTAGGTTGCCTGCTGTGATTGTCTATGGATCACATATCCAACAGATGCAGTTTGGAAGCAGATCACCAGGAATCTCATCTATCCCATTCACATCAGCCTGTTCAGCCTTTCTCTACCCAGGTCAGGGAGCAGCCATCAAACACACACAATAACAGTTCACTTTTTCTCTTTACAAAGATTAGCAAATAATTTTTTTCCTTAACTCAGTTTAAAAAACAGAGCTATCTGCCTGTGCAATAGGTGGGGATAGGAACACTGTGCTGTACTAGAACACTGTCGATTTCTCCACAAGAAAACCAGTTTGCCCATCCAGAAGATAAAGCCAACAAACTGCTGCATCTACCACAGAGCTGCCAAACTCCCTGCATGCCACCAGCACCTGACACCCACCACAAAAATGCAGGGCTTGCTCCACCTGAATGCATCCTCAGGCTTGCTTTGGCTCCACATCCCTGGCCTGAATTTCCTCCACCTTCCCAGCTTAGCTTTCCCCCTCCCCTCCAGCAGGCCTCATGGACACTGCTGCCACAGGGGAGCTGCTGGAAATCACCAGTTTAGAAAGAAAACACTCATGCCATCTGAAGGCAGATGCCCCAAGGCCAGCCAAAGCTTGCTGTGGGGTGGTCCTCCAGCAACAAGTCCCTCTCAACACCAAGATGATGATCAGAAAAGAGTTCAGTATTATCAGTGCCAGAGAACACCAACTGGAATGTGATTATGCCACTGCTGTAGTATCACCAAAAATCCTGTATCTGTAGCGAGGATTTAGTCCTTTTATGGCCACAGTTGCCTGCTCTCCTTGTGGGGATTCCAGCAGGCTTTCTAAAAGGACAGTGCCTCCTTCCAAGCCTGGTGGTCGTAAGGGAGACAAGTTTTACCAGTGTAATTCATGGCTGAGTGAATTTTCCTGTCTTCATTAAGGGTTTACACCAGTGCTGCTACCTTGGAAGTCTGCCATCAATAAGCAGGTCAAACCTCTTAGTCTGGGAAAAGTCTCTCCATTGTCTTCTGTCTCATGAACAGTTCTTCAGTAACTATGTATTTTTTCTGGAGACCAGGGTGTTGGAAAACAATTGAGATATGAGTAAAGCGTTCTCCTTCACCACAAAGTAAACTGTATGCTTAATAAGATGAAATAATTTGGTCTCTGTGGACCTGAAAACAATAGCCTCACTGTTGCACTGATACCTTTCAAGTTATGTCCTCGTGTCACCCAAAGCAAACTGTAATAGGGACTGCTCCACAGCTCAGATTCCCTTTAAACCCTTTAGCTAACCTCTTTTACCTCTTCAGGTTTCCCTCTTTAGCACAGACATGCATCAGTCATTTCAGGAAACCTCATTTTCTTAACCCCCACCCCGCCAAAAAAACAAAACAAAGGAAAACAAACAAACAAAAAATAAACCCACCAAAAAAAAAAACCCAAAAAAACCCAAAAAACAAAAAAACCCAACAAAAAAAAAAAAAAACAAAAAACAAAAAAAACCCAAAAAAAAACCAAAAAAAAACCCCACAAAACCACCCCAAAAAAAGGCTAACTTTTCTAAGGCCATACTCAAATCCCCTATGCTTCTTATAAAAATCCCTGATTTTTAGTCTTTATGCCAGGAGCTGAGATGCATAAGGAAGTAAATAATATCAACAACTGTGACTGATTTTGAAGGGCGCAACAGCAAGCAGAGCTTTGCCCTCTCCCTCCAGAGCAGGATGAGAATCTACTAATTACTTTATTACAGTGTGGGTGGAAGAATGAGGGAACTTCAAATCTGCACAGCATTCAATACAGTATTTCCTTTATAGTGAAGAACAAAAAATAACCCCAGACCTAGAATAAATCTCCCTACCCAATTCCTCCTTTTGTTTACACCAGGTCTGAGGTTACTTACACAGCAGCACAATGCTAGAGATTCCATACACATCTCCACACCTCCGGGCATGTGCCCACCTTAAGTTGTCTATCACTGAGGAGAAACTTTTCCTAGAGGCAAGCTATTACGTAATGCTGAGGATGAGCCATTTCTCACATCCTCCTTTGATCTGTTAAATAAAAGCCACCACAAGAAAAAAAAAATGCTAAGCACTATATTATTTTCCTGCCCAGTTCTACACTTATTGTCTCTCATTTTTAGAGATCTTTTTTATCATTACTGATGCCAACAAACAGCCATCAGAAGCAGACAAATAAACCACGTAAGGCACAATTAAATATTTAACACACATGTTCCCCTTCAAGACAAGACAATAATAGCAAAACAACTGAAACCTGAGCCTCTTTCCAGCTACACTAAATTATTCCACTGAAATCAAATGAGTATTAACGGTTTTATTTACCCTCTGATACTCAAAGAAAAAGAGATTATTCTATTTCTGAAAAGTCTACCACTACCACTGTTCAACAGCAACAGCTAGGGATTAGCAAAATAATAAAGGAGAACACAATTCAGACAGCAGACAAAGGAAGATTCCTCCATGGAGAGGCCATTCCATGGGGAACAACCTCAGGGGCTACAACCTACTGTGAGCACAGAGCACCCTTACCTGTGTGACTGAGCATGTGCCGCTGCAGGGCACTCGCCCATGGAAAGACTTGAGGACAGTAAGGACAGGGGATATTTTGCAGGCAGTCTGAATAAGCATTCCTCTTCCCTCTCAGCAGCTTATCCTTGGCAGTTTCCTTCTCATCCTCACTTGTTCCATTTCTGCCACTTTCTTCCTTGAAATTGTCAGTGGACTGCAGAAATGGGCTAAATTTGTTAGTGTCTGTGGTAGCCAACATCTTCTCTATGCTGGCAAATTCCCCACTTGACTCCAGATCCACACTACTGCTAAGTTTGGGCTTATTTTTCGTTCCTTTCTTTCTACCTCTTTTCTTAGTCAGCCCCGCATCAGCAACGGGAGTCTGCTCTGGATCACAAGCCTGAGACAGGTCACTGGGCAGGCTGGAGTCTCTCTGAACGGTGGTCACGATTGTCACTTTAGCTTTGGCATTCCCTGATTTGTCACACCCAGCGGAGCCGCTCACTGCCTTGGGACTGGCATCTGCAGGCTCCGTTTTCAGCAAAGTGGGAGCAGAAGACACAGATGAAATGATCTGTGCAATGGAAGCCAATGGTGGCAGCTCTTTAGTTACTGAAGGCTTTGGCAAGAGAGGTGGTGGTGGTGGTTTAGGCCTCAGGGGTCTCAGCAAGGCAGCATTGCCAGGGAGAGCCGGGGAAATGGTCGGGACAGTCAAATGCAATGAACCTTTCAGTGGCTGGGGATGTCTGACACCCCGGTTTGTTTCTGAGTTCCCGTTGGCACCAAAAACCAAAGGACACTGCAGACAGTTATAGGCTTTATCACTGTTCCCAGAAGCAGCCAGCTCTTGATTCCTGGCTTCACAGGGGACATCATCTTTATCCTTCTTCAGGATTTTGGGGATGGACAGGTCGATAGGCTCCATGGAACAGTCATAAAGGGGCAGAGATGAACCAAACAGGTTCTCCTGCTTCACCTGCACAGCACTCAGGCTTTTGCTCTTCTGAGAGAAATCCAATGGCTCATCAAAATCCATGGGGAAGTTGCCCACAGGTTCACGTTTGATGGAAACGTGAGATGATGTTCCCAGCAAGAAGCCGTTTTGTGGCTCCAGGAAAGGCGTCATGGGCTTGTGGTCCATATAAGTGCTGTCCTCCAATAAAGAAGGGTCTGTCTGGCTTTCCTGGGCACTGCAGTCCACCATTAAGATGTAATTCTCAATCTCCTTTTCCTGCACATGCAAGTGCTGCTTGAGGATGTGGTGAATGCAATTCCTCTTGGCCGAAAAGGCCGTGCCACACTCCTTGCACTCGAACGGCTTCTTCTTCTGGCAGCCGCTGTGCGTCCTCATGTGAATGCGCAGGGCCCGGTAGTGCTTCAGGTCCTCTCCACACAGCTTGCACACCGTGTCCGGGGAGCAGAAGGCATCCACCATCTCTGCGGCATTGCTGGTGACATACTCAATGTTCTTCTCGATATCCTTCCTGGTTGTTTTCAGGTGCTTCTTTCGCAGGTGCCTCTCACAATTGGCTTTCACTGTGAACGGGTAGTGGCAGATTTTACAGATGTAAGGCCGCTCCCCGCTGTGCGTCCGCAGGTGCCGGATCAGCGCTGCCTTGTCAGCCGCGATGTAGTCGCAGATGTTGCACTGGTACGGGGAAATACCTAAGTGAGAACGGATGTGAGCTCTCAGGACACCAGAGAAGGCAAACACCTGGTCACAGAAACGGCAGGGGTACAAAACTTTCCTCATGGTCGGGGTCTTCTTGTTTGCTGCCCCTGCAATGATGGCTTTGAGGTCTCCTTCTGTGACTTCTTGCTTGATCTTGGCTTCCATACTCAGAGGCAGGAGAGCTTCAATGATGCTGTCCTGCTCCAGCTGTGTCTTCATCTCATGCTGAGTTAAAGGCTCTATTTTGGGTTGGAGGAGCAACTGTGAGGAAGGGCTTGATTTGGCTCCTGCCTGGGGGAGATGAGAGTTGGAGGCAGACTCCACAGAGTTCTTGATCAGCCTCAGAGGGGGAGGTGGGAGACTTGGGCTGATGCAGCCAGGGGAGGCTTGCTGGGCACTGATAAGAGGAGGAGGTGTAGAGGTTGCAACAACTGTTCGGGGTGTTACCAAAGGCTTTGGCTTCAGTGGTGGCATATGCTTAAAAATAGACTGCACAGGGACAGAAGGTGCCTTAGAAAGTGGAGGAAGACTGATTTGAGGAGGAGCAGAAGAAGCCATCTTCAAGATCTGCTGAATGTCTGCCAGCTCAATGGCAGATTCATTGGAGATGGGTTTCACCACAATACTGCTGTCAGGCTGGATAATAAAACCCTTCTGGAAAGGCTGCAGCGAGAGAAGCTTTATGTTTTCTTTTGTAGGGGGAAGGACTGAAAATGACCCTCCCATGGAGGCAGCTTCCAGAGGAGAGAGGCTGAGCAGACTGGTGCTGCCAGGTTCCTGAGGTAGGTTACTCTTCAGAGCTCTGAGCCGCATTTCTTGGACCTCGTCTTGTGTATTGTCCTCCTGCTTGACAGGCTTGATGTCTTTGGTGTACTGTAGGCCCAAGGATGCCATGAAGGCTTTCTGGTCTGGGTTCTCACTGGGTGGGGTTGTGGACTGTGGCTTGTGCTTGTCTTTTCCCTGATCCACCACGTGAGTTTCTGTGTGCAGTTTGAGTGCTGAAAGCATGGGGAATGCCTTGTTACACATCTCGCAAATAAATCGATGGAAGTCACTGATGCACCTTCGCAAATTTGTTTCACACCAGACCTGCAAGACATGCAAAAATATTTAGAGTAGGAATCTCAAACTGGAAAGGCATCACATGCTGCTGCAAAACATAAACAGTTCACTCTCTCTTCCACTGACTAAGTTAAGAGGTTTAGAGCAGCCCTCCCCTACCTGGAAGGGAGATATTCCCACTTCACAGCCTTTAGTCTCCTAAGGGGTGTTTCTGAATTAGAGGCTGATTCTCCACAAGTTCCCTTCTATAAAGGTAAACTCCTTCACAAGTTCCCTTCTATAAAGGTAAACTCCTTCAGAAAGCTATTCAGACTCTCAAATTCTTTTCCATCCTAAATTTCCCCACCAGAAACTTCTCTTGTGTCATTGACAGGACAGGAGCCTCAGCATATTACACAGCAAGGAAGCCAGGCAGTAGACTAGCTCTGCTACAAAGAAACCAGGAGGAAGAAAAAAAGAAAAGAAAAAAAAAAAGGCATAGAAGAAGCTAAACCAATGTAAGCCAATCAAAATAAAACCCCCCAAAAGCAGATCAATGAAACTCAGAGCTTAAAGCAGAGTGGTTTTTGGTTAAGGAAGTCTGATTACATTTATTCTCCCAAGAAAAATACTCATAGAGGGCTGGCAAGATCTTTACAGACTCTAAATACTTTATAAATCTTCTCTCACAGTGCAAGCAAAATTATTACAAAAGGAAAATACCAACATTCAAATCCCTTAATAACTTTAAATGTCTGTCATTAATTACAAAAGAAATAAACTTTGTTTTAAAAGTTCTTTCTTTTGATTTTTTAAGTTTTATACTAAAACTGTAACAGACTGACAGAAAGACCTACATGCTCCCCTGGTCCAGCAGCAAATTTCAAGTCTACCACTTTGCAGTCAACAGAGTTGGAAATAAATGTTTTAACCCCAGAAGATTAAGAAAAGTCCAGAAACTAAGCATGGTCCTGGTGGATAGTGCTGTTGATTTTTTAATAGATAATGCAGCTTCATCCAGACCCAGACTAAGATAGGCAAAGTTTGACAGAGGGTGGAATCTTATCACCCAACAGGAAGGGTTATAGCTCTCAGAAGAATATTTACAGACCACCTCCCTGTCTTTCCCCATCCACTGTCCCTCAAACCTTACATGAGGAACATCGTGGAGTGTTTTGTGAGGGAATCACTGAAGATGTCACTGTTTAGTTAGCAAGGTTTTTGTAGTTGGGGTATGAAAGTTTTTTGTATTAAAAACTTTCATACCCCAACTACATCCTTGTTAAAGTAAACTAAAATAAATAATGTCTTCTTTACCATGTGTACTCCATGTTGATTTCAGATGTAGGATTTTTTGGCTATGCTCAAAGGGGCAAGGATCCAACATAATCCAAGTTTTCCTTCAAAATTTTTATACATCTTTACACTGGTAGTTATCCACTGTAATGGTGAAAAAGCCATTACAGTGGATAACTGTAATGTTATTGGCACATTACCCAGTGCCAGTATTCTTTAGATGAAAAAAGAAAAGGGAGAGGCATGAAGTGCTTAAAGCCTACACAAACTGTGGTGATGTACCTTCCACAAAATATTCTACATGCAGAATGAATCCTTCAATGACCTTATCAGATCAGCACTGTAGCAGCTGGCACCTTAAGCTACTAACAAGAGAGAGTACCTGAGAAATGCGGGGGAACTTCCTACAGGAGAAGTCCGTGAATCCCAAGTCGTGGAAGCCTGCTGGAATTGAAGGGTTGTTCTGAATGAAAGGCTTTCCCATGGGATCTCTGGGAAGCTGCTTGTGGATAACTGCATTATGGCGCAGTAAGCCCCGATGAGTACGGAAGGTGATACAACAGATGTCACACCTGGAAAGGAGAGGAATAAAACAGAAATGACTTACTTGACTGCTGCAAGCTTAAGAACTAGCATTCTTCTTGCACTGGGACATCCTCTTTCCTCTCACCCCATGATACCAAGAACCTGCTAAGTACAAAATAAACCCACAGCATGTCAAAACCTATCACCACAAAAGGCCATTTTGGTCACAGTCACTTTCTACCAGTTTCTGGCTAGTAAGTCCACTGGAAGTTTAAAGAACATGAGAACTGACAATCTCACATGGGCAAACCATAGAATGGCAGCTGGGATAACAGCCTTCTGAAAACTTTTTCATTGTCCAGCGAAAAATATTTCAATGGCCTTACACAATTGCATTTTTACTGAAAAGTCCTGTTAAATAAACAACATTTTTTAAAAAATCAGCAACAAGGAAAGCCTAAATCTGACATAAGTAGAAAGCAAAGGTAAAAGCAGCACCTTTCACATCCACTACTTAAAACTTATTACTGCACGCCACACAAATACCTGTGTGTGAATCTTCATCACACTGCCTTCCATAAACTTTAAACATATATTTTTTAAAGCTGTTATGAGAAATAGACTGTTTGAAAAGGAAAACTACTGCTCCTTGAATGGGAGAAAAATTCAGAGGAGCAAGACCTGAAACAGGTTCAACACTTCTGACGCTTTTAGACCCCCTTCACTGCCAGTTTGCCCTGAAGAAAAATGCAGAAGCACTGTCTTTTCCTACCCACACTCTATCGCTGTGATTTCTTGTTTTCCTTAAGTTCTCAAATCTCAAATTCAGCTAAACAAGGGTTCTCACATAAAACACTGCATTAAACAATCAAAGCTATGCTGCAGGCAGAAAGGCCTATGCAGCAACATTTGGTCAACACATCAAGCCTATTGCCTTTTAAATATTTGGTATGTGAGCTCTGCAGCATGACAGGTCATGTCCACTCTGCACTCAATACGTGACACACAGTTTCACACAACCTCAAGTTCCTTGTGGTTATAGGTCCAGCTCCCAGCCAAAGCATGGGTTCCCCAGAAGCAAAATACCAGTGGATTTGAGGCAGTCAGATTTTGTCACTGAGAATATTATATGCACTAGGAGTTTTTCACATGTGCCCATGGCCTTGGTTTTCCCCATGCTGTCTTTGCTCTCTACATCAAGGAAAAGGACATGTGCCTACTCATTAAAAAAACATCCTGCAATTAGAAATTACTTCTGACAAAATCTTGAAACCACGCCCTCCCTGTCCTATCCCTAACAAACTCCCATTGTTGTTCATTTTATCACTACATAAACTCCCACAGCCATTTTTTTATTCTCTGAAAACTAAGAGATAACCAAGTCACCCACAAAGCAACTGGACTCACAGTCCCTGAGTGGTGAAAGAAGCAAGTGTGAAGTGTATATAACACGGCCATTGTTATCACAGTACCCAGAAAGCTTGGACATAAATATGCACTGAAGGTTTAATCTGTTTTAACCCTCCTGTCAATTCACTTGCATCCTACCTGTATAATTACTGCTGACATAGTTCCTGCATTCCATTAAATACCAAACCAATGCCATTTACAAAGCTAATGTTTACTCAAAGAGGTATGCCAAGTGTGACAACAGTCTCAGGGGGGTGGGGTGGGATGGCCAACACACAGTACTTCTTCAGCACCAGGATCTACAGCTCTCCTCCAGCTCACTTAGCAGCACCTATTCTGTGATGCAAAGCTTTCATCTTCAGTGAAGACAAAAACACAACCACCAAAACCACTAGGGGCCAGAGAGCATTAAAAAACTATGAGCAGTCACCTGAAGAACTTGCAGGCTACTGAAATTAATTGCTTTTAGAGGTGATGAAAATACCTTGCATGAAAACAAGCAGTGCTTCTGACATGTTCCTCCTGGTATGTCAATATACAAACAAGGAGGGTTTGGAAACAATTCTCCTGCACCACTGGAAGCACTGCAAGCTGTTCTGCAAAGGAACACAGACCTGACCTCAGGGCATCCTGAAGCATCTCTGGGGTCCCAACGTGCCTGGCCTGTCCTGGGCCCAGGAACCCAGGGCAGCAGCTGTATCCCCCTGTGTGTGACAAGGCAGGCACAGCTACAGGCAGGCACAGTGATGGCACCACAGAGCTCCTGGGAGCACTGATTCCTGCCACTGTACCCCAGGATCTGGGCTGAGCAGGAGCCAGTGCTCCTTGTCAAACAGCCACACATCCCACACAGCAGGGAGGTGTACCTTGCTCATCTTGCACTCCACCTCACCTCCCTCTTGCAACACACTGATTTTCAGCACTACTTTATTATTTGGGTCTCCCATCAAAAGCTGCACTTGAGAGCTAATCTTTCAGAGCAAACACCCATGTGAAAGTCCTTCACAGTACACCTGTATCAACTGCTAGCCTCAGGACAGTAAAAATTTGCAAGTTAAAAATGGTGTTTTCCATGCACAGGGAACCACCTTTCCTCCCCCAAACAAAAGTAATGTATCTTATAAAAGGAATATAAGCTTTCTCTTTTATTAAGCATATTTATTTTTCTCTTTCTTCCTTATCTTTTATTTTCCTTGCTGTGAGTGAAGAAGCAGCAAACAAAAAGGAGAGTGTGGGAGAAAGATTAAGCTCATTTTTCATTAGGTCAGAAAGAAGCACCTGGCTGAAAAAAGAAACATACAGATAAATCATGCCTGTCATCTCAAGCTGCAGGGCTCTTCAGGGCATATAAACGCACTGCACCCAGGCTCAGCACCTTGCCCTGGTGGCACAGCTTACAGAACCACACAGGAAGGAGCTGTGGATGCCTTCTGCCTTCCTCTGTGATCCAAGTATGGACTCCTAGCACCTCCAAGAAAAGCTGATAGCTACTAAGTGTCAAAACCTAACTAGTTAAGGCAAGCATCACTGCACTGACTAAGTCTTGTGTTAATTTAAAATGGAGTAAGTGGAGTGACTAACAGTGCATTAACTGGAAGCATTAGTTTTTTTTTAAGGAAGTCTAACTATTAATTTCTGTTTTGTCATCAGTACTATTTTCTATCTTTGAGTAGTGTCACTGCCTATAGTACTTTTAAACCTAGACCTACAGTTTAAAAAGGAAAAGAGAAAAGAATCCTAGGTGACATGAACGTTTTTGCATATTGTTTAAACTGCTTTTAAAAAAATTTAGTAATTGTGGAAAGTCTGAAAAGTCCAGCATATCAAATAAAGCATCTGAAACACATGGTAATAGTTTGCTCAAGATGAACTTTAAAAAAAACCCAACAAAAACCAACCAAACAAACCCAACAACAACAAAAAAAACATGAACACACCAAAAAACCTCCAAAACAACATAAATAAACCCAACAGAAAAGTCTCCCTCTCCTTAAAATTTCACAAGTCTGCTCATGTGCAGTTCCAAGTCAAACACAGACAGCATGGCTGCAGAGAACAGTGATGGGAACAGGTTCTGAAGTTGTCAGCACAACAGGCCAAGCAGTGGCTCAACACCTGTGCAGAGATAAAAGCACTCTACTTGCAAGGTAAGTTTCCAGATGTATCTAATAAAAGTTGCTGTGTTATCATGTGACTGCTGGTCTTGGCCACAGTCTTCAATTTTTCTATAAATATGATTACAAAGTAGGGAGAAAAAAGCTGTTCAGTTCCAAGTATAGAGACTAAATTTAAAATAAAAAGGAAAAAACTGGTTTTAGCAGCTAAGGTCCCTTTAAAATTACTTTAATTCTAAATTGCCTTTATGTTTTGAACTTACTCATATCTACAACAATGCAAATATAATACTAAGGCTGTGGCTCACTGGCAGAAATGTAAAAACAAGCAGGTAAGGAAAGAGAACTCCTAGAACACAAAAGCAGAACCAAAATATAACAAATGCAACAACCAGGCTGCCCTCGGTGCTCAGGCCATGTATGGCACCAGGCAGGTCTGATTAATTATTATTACACTAATGCACCTTTGTCTCTTCTTTTCTTTTTAAAATTTTCTAAATGCAGACAATTGCATGCATCTTTTGTAAAAACACACCACTAAAAGCCTTTCTTCTAAAATAAGTTAGTATTCTTGAAATCTGTAATGCTAATTAGGATATAAAATCATTTTAACAAGAAAACATTTTAAGAAACAGTCAGTGCTTTGCAAAGCTTTTTCGTTCAAGGGGGCAAGGCAGGATTTGCTACACTTTGTAAGTGGCACCTCTGCAAGAAAAGTTTACATAAGCAGTGCCTGTTGCCTTGCATTACACTCTCCTCTGAGACAACTCCAACTTGTCAGTAGAGGAAATAGCTGTTCTTCTTTAAGAAATAGAAAGACATTTCAGAAAGAAAATGCAGAGCCAAATTTTTAGCAAAATTAATCAGTCTTGATTTTGATTAAGAGTAAGGCAAACAACCACTAAATCCTGCTAGATTTTAAATTTCAGTAGTCAAGACAAAAATGCCAAATATTTGTATTTACCATTACATTACCAAGAAATTAAACTAAACACTATGCTCTGCATTACCCGAGACTGCTGAGCAAGTGACTTTTACCATTATTCTGCTTCCACTTCTGAAACCACACAGACTAAAACCTGAAGTTTTCACCCAGGCAGCTCACTAATACAAAGTTGCCCATATTGTGGATGTTAACAAATAAAAACAGTCTTAATTTCCAGGCCTTATCAAAAATAAAAGGCTTGGTACCACTATGTTCCTTTCCCGTCTGTGTTCTTTAGCAACTTCCACAAACAGAAGCAAGGAAAACAAACAAAAAGAATGAAACATATCCTGAGACAGAAGTCATTAATACACAATTAAGTTATGAAGTTGTCTAACTCCTCCCACTGAAATTCCCAGTTGGTACTGTGTATTTTTCTACTTCTGTTGCTATTATTTTCCTTTCTCTCTTAAAGTTATTTGAAGAATTAATGTGGCTCTCATGAGCAAAGAAATTCCTATGCAGACCTAAAAATAACACCACCGGGTAGAGGAGAAAGATGGGTGATTCCCTGCTGATGACTCACATCCACACCGGTGGTGGGAGCAGGCTCCCAGCCTCCACACCAGCAATGTCCCGCTGCAGGGGAGCCTGGCAAGGAGGGGGAGATGGGGAAAGGATGGTTTTAAACACAAGGGCTTTCACCATCTGTGAAAGAAAAGCTAGCAGGTTACAGACGTATTCCCCTTCAGGAAAGCATTCCTTTGCTTCTCTTTCACTTCTTCTGGGACAAGGCAAAGTGAGAGAGATGAGAAAGAGCCAACTGGTTTCTGCTCCTGTGCAACCCCACCCAGGTCCAGATACTCATCTCCTTTTGGATAAGAAAACCAAAAAATAACCTTTCCTGGCCTCCACACCCAGGGCCTTGGGAAATAACATCCAACAGCCGCACTAATCTCTCCCATGTGCTGCAGATGAGTGATGGAAAAGCAGCAGTGCTCCTCGCTCCTGCCTCCCTCCCCAGCGTGTCTGACCCCGCAGGACCTGCTGCTCTGCCACCTCGACCTCGCCCACCACTATGGGGCTGTGCTGGAACCACAAGCAGCACCAGGAGCCAACTCCCTGCCAGCTGCAGAGGTTCCCCTCCCCTTCCCTCGTGCCTAAGGGGATGGACACAGCCTGCAAGATGTTTCCACCACTATGGGGCTGTGCTGGAACCACAAGCAGCACCAGGAGCCAACTCCCTGCCAGCTGCAGAGGCTCCCTTCCCTGGTGCCTAAGGGAATGGACACAGCCTGCGAGATGTTCAGTGCATGCTGCTTCACAGCCTCGGCAAAAGAGGCACTTTTCTTTTAAATTTTCCCCCCCTTCCACCACCCCACTGGGCATCTGATTTTGTTACCAGTGTTCTGTCTGTCACCGTCTTTAATCCTCTCCCTCAAAGAAGCCACCCTTGGGTGCAGCCAAGGCTGAACCCCCTGTACCAGCCCTTCTATTAATAGAGGGATGCACAGCGTTATGTACATTCCTACAGCTGCACTGTAGTCCAGGCAAGAAAAGTATCGTGTAGAAGCCAGGACAGACCCGATATAAACCAGGGTGATGTTGTGCTTCAGAAATTTGTCAGCATGCAGCAGAGCCAGTGTCTGCACCAGTAACTCCAGTGAAATTAATTGCTGTAAGGTTTAATAAAAAGGCACAAGCCATGCCGTGTCATGTTTAAACTTCCTTTGTGTGTGAGCAAAGAAAAATGAGAAAAAACTTCTTCCTAACACTGTAATGAATTGCACTTACCAGCAACAGTTCAACAGTGCCAGATTTAAACACCTCTACCCTGGAGAAACAGTAGTACTTCAACACAATTAACATGCAACTATAACAAAATAATGGGAAAAGGGGAGATGGCCTGCAGACACTCACACAAAGTAGGCATTTTCTCATAATTACTTTTTTTACTTAATAAAGGTCAAAGTTTTAAAAAACAGAAGTGTCAACAATTTGGCTGGACAGAATCACAGAGAAAGAGATGAAGATCAACTTAAACAATGAAGGGTTTAATAGTTAGGGCAAACATATTTGGGGGGCAAAAAAGCCTGACCGGAATAGTCCTCTACAGCTACCAAAATTAGAAGCTGCACAACAGTTATTTGTGCACACAAACTCATGTGAACCTTCTGATATTCTTTCAAGGTAAGAAATTAAAAGCTCTTCCTATCTTCTAACACATCTTTCAAATATGAAAGCCAAGTACTTCTGTAATTTTTAAATTAACAGCAAGAATTAAAAAAGATATCTATGTGTCTACAATGTTAAAAAAAGGCCGCTGCTTTTCATGAGTAACATAAGGAGAAATACATCTCCAGGGGTTTCTCTATCCTATGAGCATCCACTGATCAGAACAGGGCTCACCAATAGGTGCAGCTGAATCTGGATTGCAGCCCCTTGCCCTTATCTACATTTGCAGGTTAAGATATGCTCAGCATGCAGACATGACTGCCAACACGCTGCGCAGCACCCAGCACTCCAAGAGAGCCTGCGAATAAACAAATCCTCCTCCTTAGGATCAGGCAGGCGTGCTAATAACCTATTTTGGCTCAGCCCCTTTTCCCTCCTGCATGCCCTTTTACAAGCAGCTTTCCTCTACAGTCAGCTTTGCATTTACCCACTTTCTATTCTGGCAGCCAAGCTAAGATATTCAATACCATGTGACAGGGCACACAGTTTCACATGAGAGCATCACTCCCTGTGTCCATTCACCAGCCCATATTTTTATCCAGCTGCTCTGGATTCCCAGTTTCCTCACACAATGAGCTCCCTGATGTGAGCTGACCACTTCTAGGCCGGCGTTGGACTCGCGCTGCTCTTCAGATGTTTCCCAGCTCTCTTTTCTGAACAGGAACTTCAGAAAGCACGTAACATGCAGTTCTGTTCTGCTTTTGCAAGACAACCCACTGATTCTACTTCTCCATTTGCTCAGTAAAAGGATGCATTCACCAGCTTGCTTGCCTACCCTCTCCTCTGCTTCACCAAGAATTGCATTGTACCACAGCATATTTCTGGTCATAGCATTTACCAGAGCTGGACTTCATCATCATCAGCTGTCTCATGGAATTGCTCCTGCACTGAAAATGCTGCCAGCAAGAGATTAGGAGTCAGTTCCTAGTTTCTATCAGAAAGACATTGAGCAAACAGCTTGAGAGCTGAAGGGTATCACCTCCATCTTTGGCTGTAACAAGTTTTGTAGCATTAATTATGTTAGTTCTCAATAACTCCAGAGCAATTTTTACCTAAACTGTCCTTGCTAGTACAATCTCAGTACTAAAAAGGGAAGTATTGGGCCCAAAATATAGGATGCCAAAAGCAGAGCTCAAAGAGGTCCATGAACATGTCTATGCTGGAGTGCTCTTCATCCCTCTGAACAACAGTGTAGGATACAACAACCTCAAAATTATTCATCTTCATTAAAAGAGCACAATGGTTCTTATTTTGAAATGCTAACAAGGAATGAGGCTATGTGCACATCAACAGTTGTGACAGAGAGAAAAGTAGTATATAACTTCACCATGCCGAATGAAGATGACTTGTCATTCATCCTTCAAGTTGCTTCCAATAACAGCAGTGTCAACTAGCAGAAAGAAGCTTCCTCTTCCCACCATGAATCCACAGTTTTGTCTCACAGTAAAATTAACTGCAAACAACATCTAGTTTTCAAACATCCTCACTCCTGCATGTTTGTAGCATCACTGACACTCTCTTCCCACAAAAGGCTTGACACATGTAGAGAGCAGTGTGCTTCAGAATAAGGAAGCCAGAAGGATTATCCCTACTATATAAGGAGAGAACAGATAGAAAATGAATTCCTAAACTTGCTTAGATAGGCATTTGCAAAAACAGGAACGACACTTAAGGGTCTTTTCCTGGCTGTTTTATTTTTTTCCCTTTTAATATTCAGTTCAATGTACTTTTACATGGTCAGACGGCTGCTTCAAAAACAACCTAATAGTGTACTAGTCTTTTCTACTGGTGCTAATGACTGAAATAATCTCCATACATTTTCAATCTCCATTCATTTCTTTTCTTGACTATTTTATCTCCCTAAAGCCAGGGTGCAGAACTGCCTTGAAGAATAGTAACTGGGCAATAAACATGTCATTTTCTAAGTAGAAAGGTATCTCTTTCACCCAAAACCCACTTCCCTCTTGTCTTGACTTAAATGGGGCTGCTCATGCAGATTATCTAAAATGATTTAAGACTGGGACATAGGTCCAGGTGCCTGGCAGCATCCCATCACACACTGAGGAATGTGGATGTACTGGCAAAAGAGGAAACTGGTGACCTGCCTGAATTGCAAGCTGCACGTGACAGATATCTTCAATTTACCCACAGAGTCCAGAAGAACATTGCTATGGCATTTTAAGTTGTCCACTCCATGTTGGTGAAGCCAGGTAACACCAAGAAACAATGACAGCGTTTTTCACCTGTAATTGTTTTCAAAAACACGAACTCACAGTGGTCATCTTGGCAAAACTAGAGGCAGATGACCACAGATCCTAATGGTGAGACTCCTAACACTTTTCTGTCCAGGGCCTGAGCTTTTCTGTTGCTGTGCCAGTTACTGATCTGTGAGCTGTTCAAAACAATAGCTTTCCATGGCAGTGTTCAACCTCTACACAATTTCAGCAAAACCTGGGCAGGCTGTTTTGAAGAACAAGGCAGGCTGTGAACAGCTTTTGGTGTTCTTTGTTTGGAGGTTTTACAGAAGCACATAACCCTGGGGGAAGAGAACTGCTTTTGTTGTCCTTGTGAAAATATGCCCAGGATTTTCAAGTTACAAAGCTTAATATATTAAATCACTGCTTGGACAGGCTATATAGAAGGTCAAAAAACTTAATCTCCCCTGAATTCATTCATGGCAACAGGCACCTATTGGTTCTGGTCACCAGGTCAGCTCAGTGACATAGGCAGAGAGTAACTTTCACACTGCAGTGTCTACTTATTTCTTGTGTCTTACAAAAATATAGCAAAACCAAATCTTGTAACTGGAGGCAATACCACACTGAACCAGATGCGATCAGAAAGCCTCATGATATTCATTAAGAAGCAGCCTTTTACCACATTCAAAGTGCACAACTGTCCTGGCTGAGAAATGATTTTGGAATGAGTCTAAGAAAGGAGGTAACTGCAACACCACAGCCAGCTCCCTCCTCCTCTCCGCCAGAAGATACCTAGACATGAGAGGCTGCATAATTGTCTCTTTGCTGCTGTGAGGAAAGAAAAATTAAAAATACTTTAGCTCTTGGTACAGCATACTGCACTAAACGAATTGTATAGCTCATATACTTTTTTTTAAAAGCTACACATTTTACTCTAGGCCTGTTCCATTGTATTTGCAAAAGAAAGAGGAGAAACCCAGCATAGCATCTGGAGAGGTTTCTCCCCGGGAAATCCTCACATTTCCTCTGCTGACTTTGCTCAGAGCTGTCAGGTGACCTTTACAAGCACAGTTTCACGTTTGACAGCAACCCTGCGCCACTAAAGTTTCCAGAGAAACTCCCCTGCTCTGTGAGGTTTCTCATTTTCCCTATTGGCTGTGCAGTGTCTTAGCTCTCTGCTAATTATATCAACACTCAGATACAAACTCACCAAAATAGACCATGTCCTGAGGCCCCAGCTGCAGGGAAGCAGACTTCTTTAAATAATCCAGGTAGAGAGGCCAAGAGGGTCAGAAAGCACTCCTGGGCCACCTCCCACTGCTAATGGGCATTGCAGACAACCTTGCCGGGGGCCAGCTCATGTCTTTAATTAGGGTGCAGGACACAGGGCTTCAAAGGGACAGAGACTGACCAGGGGGTGTAATGCCATGAAGGAGATGCAGTGCCACAGCCCATTGTCACTGGGACAAAGGGCCCCATTATTAGTCTCAAGACTAGGGCAGTTTCTACCGTAATTAGGAGACAAAGATGCACGATTTAGGATTTTACATAATCAAGAGATACTCTCCCAAGCAGGAGCCCCTCTCACACAATCAGTGGATTAAGAATTGTTTATTCTGCTGCAAGTAAACAATAAGGTGCTCCCTGCTCTGGGTTTTACATGAAAAAGCAGTTCTGGGCAAGACAATGGGGAGTGTCTTTTCATCTGACTTTGAACAGCTAACCCTGTGATTTAAGGTTGTTCATTTGACTGTATCTGGAAGGGTGATGGCCCACCCTGTAAATTAGCTGCTCACGTACTAATCCCAGGGCTGCCAGACAGCCTTACCTTTTCTGCTGCTTAGCAGAAGGTGGTGGGGACAGACAGACTCTGGGGGCCAAGAGGCTGTATCTACACAGCAGCACTGAAATGGCAGGATGAAATAACCACAGGGAAGCCAAGCAGGAGCTCCTGCCACCCTGGCACCTTGCCACGGCTGGGGATGCATGCCTGAAGGGAGGCTGGTGGCACCATCAAGGCAGTGCACACTGGTGCACTGCTTCAGAGCCAGTCTGCAATCCTTTATATAGGAGTTAGGGGGGCCAAAAGGAATTGGATGTTTGACCTGTCCTTTACAACGAAAGGCATTGGCTAGGCAGATTGAGCATCACTTATTTTGTTCATGACAAAACAGTCTGTGCTGGGCTACTGCCTACTGCAATAGCTCCAAATGAACCACCAAATGAGCCAGAGTATCTGGCTCTGGGATACACATCCAGTACCTTCCCTCTCAGGTTCCTCATCAAGTGACTCTGCTTTTACAATATGGGCAATAAAAGGAGACTGGGGGTGTTAGACTCCCTGCCCTTTGCTCACAACACAGTTACTGTGCTTTTTTGTTTGTCTGAACTTTTAACAAGAGTTACTTCCCCTTGTCTTCTACAATAAGGCAACAACAGGATTTGATGAAAGCCTTCTAACATTCTGCAGTTTGCTTCCCTGCCACAAGTACACCCGTATACAAAGGTCTCCTGCTCTGCTACTCTAGCAAAATATTCTCCTTTCTTTGTCTCGTTCACTCAAAAAACCACCCTTAGGCCTCACCGAAAGGACTTCAATCACTTGTACTCCGGACTGAGAAAGGCATGCTACTTTCTCTGTGTCTTGTTGAATCCTACAAACAGTATTGCAAAACCCTGGGAACCAGGGGATTACAGCCCCTGCTGGCCAAGGATTTTAACCCATTTCGTTTGGGATGAAAGAGTCACCTTAACAGCAATCCAAACTGCTCTGCTTACTAGAGGATTTTCTGTTAGGCTGGGCCAGGCAGACAGTGTCATTTGACTTGTCTAGACTAGGACAAAAGGTGTGGTTTAAACCAGATGGGCAGGCTAAGTTGCACCTTAATATATTAGCTGCCCAGAGAGGACCACATCTTCCTTGTCCTGTCTTCACTGACACATCTTAAATGGCTGAGGCAAATACCTGACAAAAACCCCCTTACTATCACCTAGACAATTCTATAAAGATAAGCATCCCAGCACTAGTGTTAAATCATACCCACAGAGCTTGACAACTGTGACTTTGATTTAGGGGCACATTCTAATCTTTGCTGCTCAACAGAATCAAGGGTAGCAAAACCCATTTCAGGAGAATATTATCCCAAAGCAAGTCTAATACTAGAGCAAGAGCTGCATAAAGAGGAACAGCATGTCTGCACAGCCACTGTGTCCTTCTGCCTTGCCACAGCACACTGCAAAGCAGTCAAGCTAGAAGGGTATTTATTCCATTATCTTATCAAAGCAAGAAAATCCACTTCTCCACTCAGGTCCATGGAGTATAACTTTGCAAGGAGGTCCAATCTTCAGAGAAACTTCAAAGTGAGGGTAATGACCTAATATGTCAGCTGCTTTCTCTAAAGCATGAAGTGTAAGGCAAAATTGTTCCAGACTCTATTTTGTAGGGGTTGCAGAGCTCTTATCGGAGAACAACTGTTTCAGCTTTGATCTATAATGAAAATTTACCCTATTTACTTCAGAAACAGCAAAGTATGTTTAATTAACTACTATTGAATGGACCAAGCTTTCAACTCATTTCCCCAGTAACTGCAACATTAACAACACCTTTAAAAATATTTTACATGTGTTTACCAAGGTTTTTTAAACAAAAACTTAGGAAAGGGAAAATTTAATAGAATTAATCCCATTTAATAGAATGGGATGCCTCTGCTCCATGCCATTCTGTTAAGAACCTGTATCCAGAAGTGAGTGTTGACACTTCAAGATGCTGAATTCTTCACCCATTCAAAAAGATCATTAGAGTTAAATGTCTCAAAATAAGTTTAAAATATTGACAAGCTCCTGCAAACAGACAATCTCCTTTCTATATATTGCAACTAGACATGAAAAATTTCTTTTATATTTTCATGTATCTGGCTCTACATTTTTCTATGGTAAAAAACAGGAAGTAAAACAGTTTCAGGAGTCCCAGAGGCAATTACTTGAATCAAAACACAACATTCAAGCACCTTCCCGAACAATTAATAAATAATTTTTTTCTTGTTAAGAAATGCTCATTTAAGCCAAAATCCACATAATTCCCTAACCTCAAAAGGCAGAAAAGCATAAAACATTCTGTTGAAAGTCTGAAACCAGAAACTCATCTACCGTCACTCACTCCAATGACTGAAAAACCCTTTCTATCCAGCTGCTGCCTTCTCCTCAAACAGAATACTCTCATAGGATGATACCTCAATACTTTTATCAAGTTTTTTTAATCAAGTTTTAAGCATCTTCAGTTTATCTTGTTAAAATTTTGCAATGTTGGCATTTTACAGTTTTATGTAACAGTGATGTGTTTCAACGGGATGAAGAAGGGCTTTAATTTTTTCTAAAAACATTTCCAGCTATTAACTGGCAAGATTTCCTGTACTTGCAAAAAATAATAAAATTAAGCCCTACAGCACCCTGATGACACAATATGAGGCAAACTGTTTAAAAACCTGCTCAAAACCACAAAGTGGGGCAGTTAAGAGTGCAGGAGGCTGAGGGGCTCCTGCCCTTCCACAGCAGGCTTCCTCAGACTGTCTGGTGACCAGAGACACTCTGGGTACTATGTCTTACCTCAATGAATTATCTGGATGTGTTTCCATGTGGGACTCCAGCGCATACTTGCAAAAAAAGTCTTTGAAACACACTGGACAATGATAAACTTCATCGTCAGCCCTCTTATCCCCTTCACCGGAATGGCCATCCTCGACAACCTTCAGAAAAAGGGGAAAAAAAACCTCACTAGACCAACTTGTAAGCAACAAACCAAACTTGCAATCCATTCAAAGTCTCTCTTACAAAAAGTTGCAGGCTTCATGTGTAACCTTGCTGCAAGCAAATACAAAAACATTCCTCAGGAGTGATGGTAAAAGTGACAGAGCCTTGGCACATGTGTAAGAACATGCATGACAGAAAAGGAGGCTCGGTAGAAGATAAAGTGTGCAGCTGAGTCACAGATATATCAGTTCTAATGAGGAATTGTGATTTGAAGAACTTAAAAAATCATGTGTTCATATACCACTGAACTAGCATTCCTCCCCCTTTAGAAAGCCAGGGGAGCTGTCAGCCTAAATTATTTATGCCACTGAGATACTGCCAACTGCTAAGTCAAGTGGTTCAGGGAGGAGCAATGAACTTCTGCATGTTTCTATACTTCTCTTCTGATTAGAAGGAGAAAAAGCATGCACAGAGCAACGGACACTGTGCTAAATGGAACTGCTACTAGCTTGCCATTTAGAGATAGTAAGTAGAAAGTTAAGTTTGGCAGACACCATACATTTTGTACAAATGACTGAGATGTGTTCAAATATTTAATTTTAAAAATGGAAACGTCTCGCCCTCAAATAAATATTTTCTGGTCACTACTGCAACTCCAATAAGGCAGGACTATGCTACTATGAAAGGGAAATGTACTGTAGATTTTATTTTTCCCTCCAAATCTAGACAAAAGCAGACTTTAGCTGCTGCTGCTTTTGAAGTAAAAATTGAGGTTTTTTTAAGTTTAAATCACCATACTCCAAGAATACTACAAAATAGAAGGGAGGGGGGAAAAAAGCTAGGGGAAAAGCTGCAGCAGCAAAAGAACAGTACATTCTGTTGTCGTCCAACAATAATTACTTATAAATCAGAAGCAAATTCAAAAATTTAAACAATAAAGAATTTTAAAAATTGAATTATTTCAATCTCTGAAATTAGAAAATAATGTCCAATCCCAGACAACTCTGTTGGCTACACAGGATAAGCAAGGTAACTCGTATACAGAGCTGCAACAAGCCTGTGCTGACTGCACAAACCAAACAGCTGACAATTTAGGAGGTAACCAGGAACATCTTTTGCTTCATGCCCCATAAAGAACCTTTTTTGCAGGTGTCCTCTCCTCTCTGTCCAGGTCAGCATCGTGACTGAACTTTCGTTTTGAAGACAGTCGCCTGCGCTTGAGCGGCGAGGGGGGAGTGGTGCTCGCTGTGCTGTTTGGATCCTTCTCGTGAATCTTCATGTGCCTGAATGGGGGGGGGAAGAAGACACCGTCAGCAGGCAAATCCAGGGCAGGAAGTCCAATGTATATTTTAATGCCAACACCACTTCTAAGGTTTGCCTTTAAAGGACACCATCAGAGATCCCACAAACTGGCCTGAACTTCTGAAAAATAGCTGGGGCATGATCCAGCATGGGCCCTTTGCAGTGCCTGGGCCTGTGAGGGGCTGCAGCAGGGAGCCCACAAGCCTTCCCCAACATCCCAACTCACAGCACGACACGTGCCCTGCTAACATCTACTTCCATGAGCGCTGTGCCCATTCCCCATCATCCTGGTTCTGCCTAAACCTGCTCAGCAATCCACATACCCAGCCCTCCCTGTCTTGTGGCAGTCTAATAAGCAAAAGCCTGCAGCTTAGCATCCACTTCTCTCAGTGCAAAAAAAGCACCTCATCTTCAACCATCTCTCTGTCTAGAGTTTGAAACTGTACCTCAAATAGATCTATATATGCCAAAGCCAGAGCAATATTTCTTAAATATATTTGTTTCCTTCTCATCCTTAACACAATGGTGGACCCCAGTATCAAATTTCAAGTGCAGCTTTGAAGTCAGGATTATCTGGTCCCACTGTTACAGTGCACTAGGTATGGCTTGCAAAACTCTGCACTGCCAAGGCAAGTTCACAAACCTGCTTTCCCAGGAAAACAACTATTTCTTGTTACAAAGACACATGAAAATGGAAAGGAACAGAATTACTCAGGAAGCAATACCTGAGTAATTGTTTACCTGACCATTTGCCTCTTGGTTTTTTGTGTTTGCAACCTGAGGAAGACACTGTTGTCTAGTTCCCTTCAGTTAGATAGAAGGTATTGCTGCCATGCTTTTTCTTCTGACAACTCAAAGCTCCGATTTCCATTTTCTTTTCTTTTAAAGATATGGTCTTTAACCTCACTTCGAATTTATATTGCTATTGAAAATAAAATCAAATGTATGCTCCTAGATACAAAGGAAATTTTTTGCTCCTAGTAGCTAGATATGTTACTGCAGGAGGGAGCTGCCATTTTTCCAGACTGACTTCAAAGAAACACAATGGAGACAATGTTAATGGCACTTGGGCAAATCCTTCAGAATCCACAACTCATCTCAGGACAGTGCCATTTAACATGACTGCACAATATCATGTTCTAACATGCGAGAATGTTGTAACCCACACAAGTCTTGCACATCCTCATAACTGCTTTAGTGTTATGACATAAAATCTCTTTTAGTTTTGCATGCCAAGGGCATGATACTTTGAGATAACACACTGGACCAAACTGACCCACAGCAGACCCCACTGGAGCTGCTGGGAAGACTGTCTCATCACACAATGCTTTTTTTTAGTATTTCCTTTCATAATCTCAGAAGCTTTAAAAAATCTAAATCACTGTCTCAGACTATAGTCTGTCTCAAACTGCAGGGTGCTGTGCAGGAACAGCCTCAAGCCAAAAGCACCACAGGTACCAGAATCGATGCAAGATGAAAATGCCTGTTCAGCTACTGTCTGCTTTCAGCATCCATCGAGGCTGGGGCTGCCTGGAGGATCAGGTCCACGAGGAAAAAACCTGTCATTTCCCCAGATCCCCCGTAACTCTCACTGGTTGCACAACTGGTGGATGGACACTGGTGACACCTCTAAGTCACATCTGTGTGCAGATGTGCCCAGCAGATTGGGCACAGAATCATGGAAGTGATGCTGAAATTGTCTGACTTCTTTCCCTGCCGATCACCCATTTGAGAGGAGAAGGAATGCTGAAGGTTTGAGCATTTGGCTCTCTCCAGGTCTGACAGAAGCCAGAGAAAACCCAGAGTGCTGACACAGCACACAGAGTGCTGTGCACTCCCCTGCCTTGGCCCTCTGGTAGCTCTGGCACCACAGCAACTGATTTATCCACACGAATCCAGTGCTACCTTGTCTCACAAAATCTGCAGGAAGGCATCAATAGATACCCTACTGCCTTGGTTTTTTTCAATCCTGTTTTTTTGTTTCCCCTGTAACACTGATCTAACTTCTCGTACTAGCTAGAGCTTCTTTCATGGGTGATAAAACAGCAGCCTGAGCTGCAGTTGTCTGTATTCACACAAGAATAAAAGAGAAGAAACCAGTTATTTTTCAAGGGGTTCTTGTCCACAATGATAGAAGATAAAATTCAGAAAGCATCTTGGAACAAAAAAATCAAAATATTCAACTGCACAGGCAAAGCAAAACCTGGAAGTTTGGACTGTTTGTCTGGTTTTTTTATTACTTCTTTTTGGTAAAGACTGCTTTCCAGTTTTAATGATCTCTTGAAAGTGAGGACAGAGGCTTTTGCTTGCCTGTCTGTGCCTGCACCCCAGGCACTCACACGCAGCCTGACTGCTCAACCCTCTGGCAGCTTGGCTGAAGCACAGCTAACTCTACTTGGCCAGTTACTTTTCAGATAGCTAGAGAGCAACATCAGTCAAGCTAAATCACATTCATCCTGAAAACAAACAACAAGAAAACTACTATGCATTGGGCGTGGGACTTTTTCTTCCCATTTTAAAGTCTCTTTCCAACCATTTACAAGTATGCACAACTCCTGTTTAGCAGCTACCTATGCAAAACAGCTTCCCTAGGGCTAAGTTCTTTCCTCCTGCTGTTTGTCCACCTGTTGAACTCTGCTTGTTTTGATGGAGCTGGCTCCTACTTGAGAGAGATGCAATGGCACATCCACAGCACACCAACAGGAGAAGCCTTGGGACCTCCAGGTTAGTGTCAGCCCAACCTAGCACGTCTGCCTGGCATGACCTATTGCATGCAAATACACTGGCTCCTGCAAGTCCCAAAAGCAGTTTAGCTGTGCTTCAAGTGTAAAGTTTGCCAATAAGGCAGGGCCTGCTAACATGGGTACAGCACCACAGTGATGGGGGCTTTGCTATGTCTGGTGTCAGTCACTGGCAGCCCAACAGCTTGCAGTTCTCACTCCTGCAATGTCTCTGCTTTTGCCATGTCCTAAAAGCCACAGCAGAAATCCATACCACAGCAAGGAATGTGGTGACCCCCTTCATGTTTTAGTTTTGCATATTTGAAAGGAAGCAGCCTAAGCTATTGAGCTATAAACAGGAAGACACCCTGACTGCACCTTTGACTTTTACTGTGTAGGTCAAACATCACAGCTGCTGTGATAGCTCTATGCATGTGATCATTAAGGAAAAAAAGGAAAATTCTGAAACCAAAGCAGCAGGTTCCAGAGTTCTCAAGGAGTCGCAACCTGCCCACATTACAGCCAGCAGGTTGTTCCTTTAGCAGGTTAAGCAAGTTTCACTGCATCAAGTTAAGGGTGGAGAGGAAAAAGATTGCTAGAGCTATCCCCCAAGATAAGCGGGAAGATAAAACCAAGAAGTACAAAGGATAGACACAATCTTCATCTCTCTCTTTTACTTTGCAACATGGATGTCATTCTGCCTCGAGACAACATTTATCACCCAACACAGGCTGAACTTCAGCAAATGCCAAGTCACATCCACAACCTTTCTTTCAAACACTCCCTTCACTGAGGCTTCTTCTACTTAAAAAATTTCCTAACCATAATTAAGGGGGGTGGGGGGGGGGAAGTATTTGTGTTGCCTTACTCCTTTAGAGGAGTTTGCCTTGATTAGATCTTACATGTAACACTGAAAATATTCAACCTCACTGTTTAGCCTGCCAAGATACAAGACGAACAGGAACAAAGCTGTGTTTAGAAGTTATTTTCCCTTTGTGACTATAACAACATATTTTGGCCTGACAACACTGGCATACTTAGAATGTAAAATACAGGCTCATAAGTCAGGCTGGCTTTCAGCATCTTACAGTGATAAAGAAAAACGATATGACATTCATCAGTTCCAAAAAATAAACACTCAACACTTTAAGTGAGAATGTAGTTCAGAAAAAAAGAAGGGCAAAGTAAGGATATGTACAGAAATGCTTACATTCAGTTGCAGATGCAAGTTACAAGTGCCAGCAGCTTTAAGGTGACCACTACTGCAGCTCAGAAGACATCCAAAATAACAGCAGATGAAACTTGGATTTTTCTTTCTAAATTACATCAATGAATTGTGGCTCTGAGCCATTCTACAGAGCAACCAAAGTACAGCAGAGAAGTTCAGGAAGGTACACAGCCCTGAAATCTGCACCTCACAGTCTCCCCAGCATGCATGCCAGTACACATGCACTTGGGACAGTGCTGAGGGTAGAACACTAAAATCCAACCATGATACACAGGATGACAGGAAGGAGATAAACACTTGAGCTTAATATTAGGGAGGACTTATTTGCACTAAGTGCTAGCTAGCCTTGATTAACCTCTCAAAGAAAGTGGTGGAACTCTATTTAAAATTAGATCAGAGAAAGAACCAGAAAAATTTGCAAAAAATAAATATAAAACGAGAAGAAGAAACTAAGTCTTTTCCAAACACAGTCTGATCCATCTCTGAACTAAACTCCTAATGCTGAAGAACTGCTATGCAAAAAACCTGAAATACCTTGCTATCTACTACGTTTTACACAGCAAAGCTGTATGAGAATAAGCTCTCCTCATAATCTCTTCCGTGCCCCTTACATAAAGAATTCCACAGGTGAGCCAAGAGGATCCAACTCTGCTAGGACTGTGTGCCAGTCAGCCCTCCCAACAAAATCACATTTTTTCAAGTTCTTGACCGCCTTTCATTCCATCCTCCCACTGAGGATCACCTTCCACTTCCCCTCTTCTGCAACAACTTTCCTCTCCCCTCTCAGGGTCGCATGAGCAGGATGACTAAGATGATAGTGCACAAAAATTCCCCTGGCTTTTTTTGCCTTTTTTTTTTTTTTTTTTTTAAGACAAATGGGCAAAAAAAGTTTCCAGCTCCA
This sequence comes from Passer montanus, assembly GCF_014805655.1. Classification (NCBI taxonomy): domain Eukaryota; kingdom Metazoa; phylum Chordata; class Aves; order Passeriformes; family Passeridae; genus Passer; species Passer montanus. The sequence continues at coordinate 1,551,665 of NW_024367261.1, read as the reverse complement.
CACTATAATGCAGAGCATGATTTCAGGAGGGTGACTATTCCACTAGTACAGCAGCAACTGAATATTCTGCTACTTTACATTGAAGAAGAGACTTCTGTAGTAATAGGCAAATGCAGAACTCAAGTGCTTTTTTCCTTTTTCTCTTGTGATGGTGTTGGAACAGTGTCTGTGGGAGGTGACTATGGGGAGGGCACGGGAGCATGTGACTTCTGAAGGGACATGCAGCTCTTGCTGGTCATATCCCAGTTTTTACTAGATCTCTAAAAAGGGCTGATGTATTTTCATAATGCCAAGGGGATTTGCATATTGATGGTATAAGCTTTCTGGAGGTCTCAAACCAGGGCAGCCTGCAGTTTCAATGCCAAAACCAGAACGTGGGCAGGTTTTGACTGGCTGGCTCAAGGCTAGAATGAACAGCCAAAGCATCCTGAAGGAGGCAAATGCAAGATGCAGCTGCTCCTGGCTCTGGGTCCCACTGAATTATGAACAAAACCAGGAGCTTCTGCTTTGCATGCAGATAACCTGATCAGCACCACTTTGGCTCTTGGATAGAAATCATCCCTTGGCATGTGTGGGAATCACTCACCTCTTAATTCTGGGGAGAAAAGAGTACACTCTAGCTGCACCTTGAGTTTCCATGCCTCCTGATGTGTATTAGGTCCCAAAGTAAAAAAGCCTGTCTGTCTGAGAGGCCCAGCCTAAAGGAAGGTATGGAACAAAAGGTTGCATTTGCAGCCCCTGAGCAGGGTTCAGGGTTAAGCCTCTCCCTTAGAACTGTGGCAGCACAAGCACTGCTGGCTTTCAGCCATGAGAGGTTTATGCCAGGTAGGTCTGATTAGAAGGAGCAGCATGTCCAGAGGGGGAGCAGCAAGAAATTTCACTGAGGCCTGGTTGGGAAAGTCCCAGCATCTAAATCAAGATTAATTCTTGAGCACAGAATCCAGTGTATGTATAAACACCCTCCTCCTCCCTCACGTCTGTGGAAACGCGGTGGGGAGGCCAATGAATCTGGGCATTATCAGTCCAGAGAGATCATCTGACAGTATCAAGTTCAGGTTCTGGCTTCATATCCCACATATTATTATAAGTTTCTCCACTTTACCACTAGATGTACCCTATACTCTACTGTATTGCACATGATTATTCCTCATCTCCCTCGTGACTTCTAGGCAGTTTGGTATCAAAACCAAGTGGAAAATCCACTGATACATCTGATACTTATCTGAAGACAAGGAAGCCACACATCCAATCATTCAAATCAAAGGCAAAAAATAAAAATCAGTGCTTTCCATCCTTCACCTTATTTACAATACAATTTCTTTTCCCCCTTACAGCAAAAAGAATTACTCAAGTTCTCAAGCTGGTCTGGGAAGGACTGAGCTGGTCAGTACAATTCAGCTGATTCCATTGCTTTATGTCTTTCACTGTTTTGTGTCTAAAGATCTTTCACTTACACTGCTCCTCCCAAATAGCAGTAAACAAACTCTAAAGAATCATAAAACCCCTTTTCAATACTTTTTTTTAAAAAAGTCTATCCTTCAGAACATGACTAAACATCTCTGTTTAGAAAAAAACAGCGTGCTTTGTTAAAGCTTTGACTTAGTGACATGGTATAAGGACGAACAGAAGTGCAGGATGCATCCAAGAGGATGAAATTTGGACCATGATGTACTTCATGCCCCATGAAATGCAAAATGTCTCAAAGAAAGCTTTAAAATTACACTCCTTTCAGATATTTTTATGCCACATTATCTTTGTACTGTTTTTGTTTCATTCTTCTTAAAAAATTATACTTTAGCCCAAATTGTCTGGAAATGTAGGAAAACACAGGCAACTTCTCTTCAAAGCTCCTGCCATTTGAGCATACAGGAAGTAAATCCTAAACAAAGAGAAAGTAAAGCAGCAGTATTTTTAGGAACAATAATATAATACCCTGCTGCTAAGTCCCTCCTTAAGAGTCTCGTGAATATGACTGAAACCTAAGTCAAAAGTGCAGTAACATTATGCCCTTGGGTTAAAGAGTTTAGTCAGTTGTTTGTTTGTTAAAACATGTAGAGAATCTGTATTGACAATGTATTTCCAGTGTTAATTATCAACATCACCCACTTAAGAGAGCAATCTACTCTGCCCTTGCCAGTTGTGATTACAGGAAGCAAAAAGATGCAGGTAATTTTGCAAATCAGACATGATCTGTACTAGGACAAGTTTCTGTTTGTCTTCTCTTTCTGGCTTAGTATTTGTATCCTCAAAAAAACCCAAAAATGGCCCAAAAAGCCCTCAAACACACACACACTCTTCACAGCAAGTCATGAGACAAATACCAAAATCCCAGTCACAGGGGAAACTCCCTCTTACAACTGTGGAGCAATTTCAAAACAAACTCCAAGCACCCCCATATACTCTAGAGGTAACCAGTGCTGACCCCTAGCATGGGACAAACCAAAGGAAGCTGAGCAGCAGAGGCCTCTATGGCTGTGCTGGTAGGAAAGTCACTGCAGTGCCTGCAGGGAGAGGGTAGGGTGGGGCAAACAGGTCCCAGGAAGGATCAGATTGGGATGTCCTGACTCATTTCAGCCACGTCTGCAAGCAGGCCCAGCAGGAGATGCCCCTGCTAGCGCTTCCCATGGCAGCCAGGCAGTGCCACCCTGCCGGCACGGCAGCACACCTCATCATCCTCACGGAGTCTGCAGCACTTGTTTGCGCTGCCCACCAAGGCCAGCGTGGCCCTGGGGAGCCTCTCCACATGGCAGTGTGTGGTGGTACAGGGTCTATCTGCCCCTCAGCATCCCCCAGGTGCCACATGGACATGGCCCCAGCATCCTCCCCAGCTCACAGCGACTGCCACACCGCCTGGCTCCCGGCACAGTGAGATTCTCCTGGCAGAAGGCATCACTGGGATGACAGAAGTGCTGTTATTCAGATCCACCAAGGCTGGCTGGGTGTGCTAAGGCTGAAAAAGCCACCAGTGATTAAATTTGAATAACAGATTTCAAATCTCTTTTCAGTGCTGCCGGGACACTCTGCAAAGTTAGCCAGTGCCACGCAGCTGCCAATACATCATACCTAAGGATATATGATACACACACATGCAAACAGAGCATTCTATATTTTTATCCTAGAGAAAAATTTGCTTTGCTGTGAATAAAGCCAAGTTGTAAGCCTGAGAGGAAAGATAATGATCTACAAATCCAACGAGGGGGGTACCACTTCGAATAATTATTCTGCATTCACATTTAAGCAACTACTTGCTACACAGACTCAGCAAGTTCAAACAGGCTGAAATTGATACAACTGCATTCCCAGCTTGGCTCAAAGTTCCTCCTATTCCCTAACAGCGACATTGTCAAACACCTCAAAGAAAAAAAAGGGAGACAAATATTTGCCTGATGATGCTGTGACAGGGAAGTGATTCAAACCATGCCTCCAAAGCAAAGCTTCCCAAAGGACTGCAGAAGAAACCAGTTTGCATCAACTCTGGCATAAGGGAGGGCAAAAGAGGAGGAAATGCAGTATGAACTTCCCGGTAACTCTTCACCAAGCTGTCACACACAGTTTACACTATGTTCAGAGCAGACCTAAATTAACAATGCCAAATACTGCAAGGAGACTTCCAAGCTCTAAGAAACTTTTATATGGGACAAGATCCTCCTTTATTAAACAAGATCCTTCTCAGGCCACCATACTTCCTTAAGCTTGGAAAAAAAAAGTGTATTAACAACAGTAAAATCAAGCAAAAGTAATATTTTTTAAAAGTACAAAAATCTGGCCTGGGCCATTCTGAACTGTTTCCTTCAATCTTTTTGGAGATTTGTGGTTTTCAGGCATGTCCTTTAGTTACCAGACTATATAACCTTATTCAGTTACTTCACTGCTGATTTTTCAGGAAACTTCATGTTTAAAGAAAACAAGTGTTATTAGGAGGTAAGGATAATTAAGGCCATTTTAAATTTTAGTAACAGGAGGAAAAAGGAGAGGGAAGGAAAGAGAAAATCAGAGAAAGTATATCACAACAGGGAAAAGATTTATCCTAAAGAGCAAACACAGTCGAAGAAGCCCTAGGTATGTCCTGCCTTCCCTCCAGAACCACACCCCTTTCTTAACCAAGCAAACATAAGCCTCAGCAACTTCCCAAAACCAGGCAAAGCCCTCTTGCTGTTGGTTCCCTCTCCCACTCCACTGTTGAGCAATCCTGATGGCACAGCACAGAACAACTTGCTGCGTCACACAGCTCAAGAAGGAAAACACAGACGGCCCCAGCAGTGCTGGGGACGCTGTGCAGATGGAGCAGGGTATCTCTCCCCAACACACACACACACAAACGCACACACAACAGACGCACGCACGCAAGGAAGCTGCACGAGATAAGGGAAGCACATCTTCCTTAAAAGCAGGTTCTCCACATTACCCCGCTATCAGCAGCCACCAAGTATCTCAAGGGGCAAGGAAGTAAAAGGTTATCACTACACACACAAACTGCAAACTTCCCAGCGCTGAGGATGGCATCCTAGCAAAAGCGGTTTCACGTGCTCAGCTCATTTCCTCTCCTGTTCCTGAACATGTGGTCCTCCTTCCTTAGAGTGTTCCCTTGCTGAGGAGAGAAGCACTAGGAAGAAGTTTCACATCTTGTTGCGTGTCTGTTTAGTCAAACTGGAAACGAAAGTCCCTGTATGACCTGTGCTACTTTACAGGAGTTTGAGAACTTTAGCCCTTTATTCCACTTTAGTGGAATTCATACAGTCCTGAACAACTGTCACCTTACTCTCTCTCCTCTGTCTGAAACTGTCAAAAAAGATACCACTGAAGTGTCTTGGTGTAAAAAACGAGCCACACAGAAGTTGAACACCTTCTCTGTTTGAAGAGATCTTTCCACATGAGTCAGCACTGGAAAGCTGACTCTGAGGATTTACAAAAAAAAAAAAAAAAAAAAATCACTTACAGTGTTTAGCAAACTTCAGCTAAGACAGCTAAGAGACCAGTCTGAAGAACTCGACATATCTATAGATATCTTCAAGAAACAGAAAGCAGTATTTGCATATTGTGTGCTATTAGCAGTTGTATAATGGCACTACTACTTTAAAGACTGTGTCTTTGTCTAAGCTGTGTACATCATGCATATGAGCATCATGGCTCAACAACCTGAGTGAAAGGATCTGGCTAAGTCCAAATGACAGGATTCCACTTGCTTTTTAAATTTTTTTTTTAACAGCTATAGAAGCTTCACCCAATGCTGTCTATCTACTGTTATGGAATAGCCTATTTTTAAAAGAAGGGAGGAGAGAAAGAGAAAAAAACTTTTTAACCCTGAGAGGGGGTATGTTCTGCTGTTTGCTGGTTCCAGCATGCTGAACTAGAACAGGTTGAGCAGGTTAGATACTGGGGGGAAAAAAGTAAAGCTGGAAGACATACATTAAAGGTGGAATGACAGCAACCACAAATGCAGTTTGTGATAGACTTTTTCCTCATTCTCGTGGGTACTTTGCCCAGGAATCTTTTCAGGGGATAGGAGGACAGGGAATACATGTTCATAAGAAAAGTGATGCAAGTATTTCTGATATGCATGCATAACAGGCTGAACAAAGATTACCTTAACATACAAAGTCTCTCTGCAAACTTTCTCACCACCAGCATTTTCTACACAGAATCAGCCAACCGAAGTACAAGCTACAAGACAAACCACCAACCAAAAAGCGAACAAAACAACACGTTATTTGTTAACCTTGAGAGCTAACATGTCCACAAGAATCACATGTCAGGTTTATGGCAGAGGACTAAAAGCAACTCAACTCTTCACAAAGATCACCTGGATTTTCTAGTGCTTGCTAAGTTAAGGCTTGTATTTATTTTGTAGCTCTTCAAGGTGAGAAGGGGAGGAAACATCCCTGAGAATTCTAGAGGAGGACCTTCAGAGGAGGTGATATTCCTGAAAGGGTACTTATGTGGAAAGATCAAGGTTTTGCACTGCCATGTGCTCTGAGACTAGAGTCTAATCTGTCAAGTGGCTTGTGCTTATTTGAACTGTGACATGGGTAACAAAGCAGCACTAAGCTACGCTCAATACGCTCTGTTCTGGGAGATTCATGTTACTGCCTGTGAGGAGGGTGGCATTACCCTGCCACATCAGACCACCTTCTCCTCGACAAAAATCACACCAGAAAATGAAACTCATTAAGTGTGTCCCCTTCTTTTGCCTTAGAGAAAACCAAAACATAAGAACCCACAGCCTTACAATGCACAAGATTAGAATTGTGCAGAGGAATACACAGAGAAAGGCGACACACAGAAAATCTAGGACTGAAAAGCACACTGAAGTCTTATGTTTAGGTACTGAGGAGCTCTGGAGATGCAAGTATAATGTTCCTCATTGTGTACGCTTAGGTTCTCAAGAACAATGGAGCTAATTAAGGTCTGCATATAAATCTTAACTCTGCACTTCCTTGCTTCACTTGATTCTAATCAGATCTCAGCATTCATGTTTTTGTGTTAACTTCCTTTGCTGTTCTTTAATGATAACTGAAGGGGGATACTGTCCAAGCTTACAAGCAGCATGTAACACATCTGAAATCGTGGCATCTCCTTTCAGCTCTGAGGGCTCATAGAGGTTCTGTGGCACAGGAGGTCATCCAGAGTCTTTTACTGCTGAAGAGACTGGTGGAGGGGTTTTTTTGAGCACCCTATTTGTGAGCCATGTTAATTAAATGGAAGTTTATATATAGTCTTTCCAGAAGTAAATCTATTCAGCAACAGTGAGACAGACAAAAGTTTCTTCAAGGAACAATTAAAAATACTGTAGACTTCTAATTCAAATCAAAGACACAGAGAAACAGACTCTTCTCTTACTGCTGTATTGTTGTTGAAAAGGCTTTCTTCCTCTCTTTTGTTCTAATTTAACCTTCTTCAAAACATGGGGGTTCCAGCAGAATACCAAACACATACTCTGGGTATTATCTGCTGACAGGAGAGGCCAAAAAGCTTCCTTCCACCTGTTTCTCCATCCTTATTTTCAAAACGTACTAGCAAAAAATGTAACAAACATTCTTAACTGCAAAGAAAACCAAATCAGCTATCCCATCTCACCTGTATCTCACAAATACAGTCATCAATTACTAGAAGCAGAAGTTAGTCTTTTGTGTTCATTATCCCTGCTGAAGAATTAGGACACTTGCATTTGCTGAAGCTTATCTTTCACTAGTATGCTGACAGTGGTTAAATCATCCCCTCAGATATAAGAAATGGATTTAAAAGCCTGTAGTACAGCCTCATTCTTAATATTTAAGAGCACTGCTTACCAATTACTACACTGAAATAAAATCTCCTTAGGAGATGACCAAAGAGACATTTCTATTGTACAAGACAATGAGAGACAGCCTTTTCACATGTGTGAAGTGTCAATCATTTTCTGTGTGGCGAGCTCCTTTTTTATTTGTTTTTAGTTTCAAGATCTTGTACGTTCAGTTTTTCAAAGCTACACCAAATTTCCATTTGCAAACCACCAGAAAGCAAACCATGTTGTAATAAGGCAGTTCCTCTACTCTTCTGGGAAAGCAAAAAAGGTCTTCATCACATTTGGCTATGTTCTGCCTCCAAAACTTCCATCTTAAGCAAATGCCACCCTGCACGTGCTGGACTACAGAGATTCTATTTGTACTTGGAAGCTGGGCATGGTTACTGTGCTGCACCCCACAAAGCACACACAAGGTACTGGAAGCAGGCCAATGCCATAAATAACATGGGAGCGATTCACAGGTGGAATGCAGGGAGAGGATGGATTCAGCCAGACCTTGAGGACACTCTGTCTATTGGACATTTGCAGAGTCACAGGTGACCTGTGTGCATGCCTGCACACGACACACAGACTCTTGCCTTTGAAGTGTATGCACCCCAACCCCTATGCCTTTATCAGGATCCAGCACTCATTTTCTGAGAAGTGCATTACAGTCTTCCAGACTTGCACTCTCTTTATGTGCCAGCGAAGATGGCCGGTTAAAATGTCAAAATTCCCAATTACCCTCCAGCATGTGCATTTTCTGTCTTTCTCAAGAAACTCAGTCAGCAACACACAGGTGCACATATAAAGCGTTGTTTCAGAAAGACTTGAAGATCAGAATATTACCATACCTTGATTAAAAAGACAGCTGTTTATCTTTCCATGGCATATTAAAATCAGAAGTTTGGGAAAACTATCTAGTACTGAAAGTAAGATTGAGAAATGAAAGTACCTTCTTAATTAAAAGAAGAAATACCTTCTTTGATAGGACCCTTTGTAAGAATGCTTCAAAGCATAGCTTTTGTGATCCAGATCTTCCAATCTGACTTTCAAAGACTTCTGCATGTGGTTGTTGCATGTGGTATTTCACATGTGCCAAAAAAAAAAAAAATCCCCAACTTTGAGACCTGCTCCTGAGATGGTACATAAACAGCCCACAAGTACCTAAGCAGGATGTAAATAAAAAGCCATTCTGAATAATTTTGTCATGTATGGGGCAAGGAATGGAAGAAGAGAAAGAAAGTAGACACTTTCTCCATTTTAGTTTCAAATGAAACACTTCAGTTAGTTTGCATTACTGGACTTATATGGACAGTCTGGAGAAAACCAGCCATGGACAATGCTCCTTCATTTACCAAGCTGGGAAAGCTGTGCCTGAAACACATGTGTTATCCCTTTACTCTTCAGACTTGCCACAGAGCCTTTAATAGCTTCCCACTGGAAACTGGCAGGAAGGTCATTTCTCGCCTCCCTTTTGGCATTTATACCCCATTAACATTTTCTAGTTGCATGGAGAACATGTCTTTGGCAGGGAGGAAAATGTGACTTTAAAGTGATAGGCATGGACTACCCTTAGTCACAGAAATGGAAAAGGAACTGCTGGCAAAGTATCCTACCCCCAAAGGAAACACTTTTGGAGCAAAGTGGAGGCATCGCCCTTCCCACTGAAGGCTGATGCATATTCTATTTGAATGCAACACAGTAAGTCAAGGAAAATTTTTTTCTCTACTTCAAGGTCTGTTCTTAATGCTCACAAACCACCACTACAACCACAGCAGCAGCCTAACTCCTCTGCCTGCATTTTGGGGAGAGGCAGTGCTAGAGATGGAGTAACAGACTGAAACCTCCTATTTGGTGTCAGAGCCTAGACCCAAAAGGACTCCTCGGAGTTGGGATTATTCACAGATAAACTCCCTAGGGAGTTACTATGACAGTACAGATGGAAAACCTTTGGCAAGTCTTTCGTATTGCAATCTTCTGAGTGGAGACTGTACACTGGAAATCCCCAGCTCTTACACAGTACAAAAACTCTTTATACACCCCCTTCCCCTCTATATAGTTTATGTTCCTGATGGAGATAGGAGTATTCAACTTTAATTCACTGTGACTGAGAGAAAGCCACAGGGTCTGTCTCTCTAGCAAAGAGGGAGAGGATAAGGCATATACTAAATTGCAGATTTTCTTATGTACTGATCATTACAGTGCCAGTTACAGGAATGCTGAACTCAAAACTACCACAATCTAACTCTTTCCTCCAGATTCTTAAAAAGCCCCAAGAAAACAATGCTCCCAAATATCTAATCAGCTCCTGATTCTAGGAGGCTTGCTATTTCCAAGAAGACTTGCTTTTTCTAATACTGGTCAAAAACAAAACTCTAAAAAACTCAGCATCATCTCCAGGTGTTCTTCTCCAGAGCAATTCCTGATGCTGATACCAGGCACTAACAGATCTTCCAGCTGTTGTATCAGATTGCACCAACCGTCCCCAAACAGTAGGAGCAGCACTGATTTGGGAGTCTGACAGCACATCAGGAGGAATGAGAAAATCAGATTTTTGTTCTGGACATTGAGCATTCTCCAGAGACCTTTGCTCTCTCCAAATATGACTGTCCCCACAGGTCACTCCTGAACAGCTTGGCAGCCAGTAAGAGAGTTTTCTGAGATACCCTGGGCTCAAGGTTCCCTGTTGAAAATCCTGGCCAAGAGTAACACTGGTCAGAAAAGGAAGCAAGTTTTAACCTCTTTTTCTTACTGGTATTGCACAAGAGAACCTTCCCACTCCACCCCGGTCTGCCGTGCCCATTCAACTTAACTTGCTGACCAGGAGCCAAGGAGCACAACAAAAAGAAATTGGACTTCATGTGAGATGCTATGACTCATTTACAAATGAAGTGTTGCACGTATTGTGGGAGTCAGGAAGGCCAGCATTGATTTCACAAGTGAAGAGTACATGCAACACCCCAGCACAGCTACTGTAACTCAAGGAAGAGATGTGCAGGAAACAGCATTCTCACTCACACCACAAAAAGTTCATCGGTTGCACAGCAGTTTTACTCTAATGCAAAAGAGCATCAAGTAAGAGACCTGGAGTTTTTTTTCCTCCCTTGGGAAAGTGAAGGTGGTGAAAAAATACTTTTGATTGAGAAGATTGGCACTTCAGAGTTTAACAACATTGGTAATCATTTTCTAACCCAAAAAAGCAACCAAAACTTGTGTCCTTCCCTCTTCTACTCAGCTGAATGCCTAATGATGTGGCTGTTTTGAGGTTGAAAGACAGATCAGAAATTTCATTCTGTGATGGAACAGCAGTAAGTACTCCCAATGGCACAGTATTTCCCTGGACAAAACCATTCCATCAAACTTTTTCCCCTAAAAGGTCTTTTAAAAGTCTGGATTTAAAAATAGTATGGACAGCTAAATAAGAGCCAGAACATGGCAGGGGGGAAAAAGAGAAGAGAGGATGGACATGGCATAAGCCTACACATTTTTCACACCACTCAGATACCAGCAGACCAACTTCTCCCTTGCTCATCTCCTATAAACTAAGCATATTTGGTGTAAGTGCAGTAAATCCTGGGAAGCTCCTGCATGACCTTCACAAGTTACATTGATTCCTTACCAGCACATCACAAATTTCTGCTGAACCTGTAACTCTCTTTCTGACCCCATGTTGTGCAATGGTCCAGGGATACCACCCTGCTGGCTGCCAGGGGCACATGAGAAATTTTTTGTTGTTGTTTTTTTGCTGGTTTGGACATACATCTGTCACTACTTAGATATTGTAGCACAAAAATAGAGAATAAAAAAGGAACTGCACACAAAAGACAAGAAAGATGGACTTGTAGTATCATCTAGCTGGTACAGAAGAACAGACATGGCACCACCACAGAGGTGGCCTGCAGGATTTACACAAGAGGCAGGACCTGGCAAACAGGTCCTTGCTCTGGAATCCTGAGGCAGAAGCAGTTTTGAGTGAGACACATTCAGCCACAGCACTGTCAGTCCATTGGACATGATGCTACAGCTAAGTTTGAGATGCCTGAAAAAGAAATTTACTTCACACCATCTCAGACCAGAAATACCTGTTTCAGAAGGAGGTACTGGTGGGCAAAATAACATCTTCCTTGCAAGTATGTCATAGCATCAGATAAAAAATTTGATTTCACTTTGCATTTATCCTCATCTGCCTGCTTGCACATTCATGCCTTCCTCCAGCAACAAGAGCCAGTATTACAGTCGGTTATAGCAACGAGAAAAGGTTATTCACTGAAAGACCAGAAGGCACAGTCTGCCAACCACAACTCTCCTCTAGCAGAACCAGCATATTTCAGTGTGCTCAGGATTTTGCTTGTCATGGGTCTGGGGTCACTCATTGCAGAGATTCCAGACTCAGGAACAGCCTTCTGCTGCTGCAGGGCAGACCTGCACAGGGAGAAGCTTAACAGAACCAAGAGGCACCTATCAGATAAAAAGACTTTTAACATCAAGATTTTCCTTGCGCAGTCAGTAAATACAGCACTCCATCCTGGTAACTTCAGGCATCATCTTGTTAAGAGAAAAAATGAAAACCAAACTATCTTTTCATCAGAAGGTACTGATCTCTACTTCTTTTGGGCAAGTCACCGAGTCTGGCAATTCTGGCTATAAATTTGTTACAAAAGCATGCTAAGAATTTCTATATGGGGAAATCTGTATAAGCAAAGATGACTACATCAATCTCTTACAGGCTGGAGTCAAGTTTCACGGGAAGCCTCCCTTTCCTGCTTCTAGGAGAGCAAAAGAGATGCCCAGTGAGCAAAAACTCAAACCACACAAGCAGTCCTTCAGCAAGCCATTCAGACACAAGTGACTGACCATCCTAGAGTTCCACCACTGGAAGTCACCCTTGGACACTGTCAGTGGCATCAGTTGCAACTCAGCTGTGGCCCTGCCTTCCCCAAGTCATGCAGAGTAATGACCCGACCTGGCAAACGAGGCTCACAACACCTCTGGTCAGATGAGTCACATGTGTGGTTTATTCAGTGCCCAAGGCCAGTATCTCTTTGTGTTCTCTCCTTCTCATTTTTTATCTATCTTGCTAACTCTCCCCAGTTCTAATCAATCTTAAATAAATACAGAACCACAAAACTACATTCCCTCTCTTTTCACCAAGTGTTTAACAGGAGCAAAATGATACAGAGAAGGTAACGCTGCAAGCAGGTATTGCTCCCATTGTGCAGGACTATGTTATCATTCTTACTGTCATCAAAATCACCCTTTCATTCCACCTACAGCACACTGCTTGGAAAATTATTACTAATAACCAGGGAAACAAGACTTTTTTCTTTCCACACAGAAACATCTGTAACCATCACTCCTGCCCTTTTGCTTGTAAGCAATATTATTTTCCCTCACCTGTCTTACAGTTCCTTTGTAGGCTGTAAACTCTTTGATATGGGGACTAAAGCTATGTGGGAATCCATAAAGTCTTAATCAGTTCTGAGATGTTTCACCCATGCAAATAAATGAATACTGAATCAAGGGATGAGAGAGGGGAAGGAATATCCATGTGCTTTAACATTTTGTTTCCCCCACTGACAACTGTACATATTGCTACATCCCTACATTAGAAACTACATTTGGAAATTTGGACTGCAGAGACTTTGCCAGATCTATAGCGCAAACAAATGTTGATGTATGTATTTAGAAACAAGATAAAAATACCAAAGATGGCACTTGGTACATCACACCAACAAAACCCCAGATGTTCCAATACAACCACTTGAATCCATGACTCTGAAGCTATGGAATTAGAATCTACTATATAGCTTGGCTATATATTTTTATCCCCTGAGAAAAATCCATTTGTCATAGTACTACTATTACTAAAAAAAAAAAAAGCAAAGCTGTAACAACTCTTGATAATACTTAAAGAAAGCTAGACGATCTTACTCAGTTCTGATTTCCTCCCACTACTTAAGCATCCTAGTAGCTGTAGTGTGTGTTATGCCACATTTGTAGGTCATAGATACTCCACATTTCCTGCCCAAGTGTCTTTAGTCTTTGCTAAAGACACTTTGCCTAAGTGTCTTTGCTAGTCTCTCCAAGGAAAAAAACCAGCCCCCTATGCTGTAATCCTTTCCTTTCCAAACTCCTGGGACACGCTCAGCACTCACCTGTGCATGTTTCCATTGGTGGTGAAGGACTGTCCACATACTGAACATTTGTAAGGCCTTTCACCTGAGTGCACCAGCATGTGGCGATCAAGGGAGCTCGCTGAGCTCAGAGACTTTCCACAGATGCTGCAGGAATGGTCTGTCCCTCCAGTGTCAGTGTTATGCTGGAGAAAGCAATGATTTTTTTTTTTCATTGAATGCCCCTTCTGAAGTGCCAGTAAAATATCAGCAAGAACTATAAACATCTTAAATTAAGCAGCTCTAAAGAGCTACTTGGCACAACACCTTATATGAGGGTGTGCCCTGTAGATACCTCTCCTCCCCAGCCCTCCTCCCTCAACTCCAGCCCCCCTCATCTTTAACCCTTAATGCACCAGCACAAGTAGCTGTTTCATACAGCCTGCAATGCAGCATTTCTGCTGGGTCTGCAGCAGAAGAGGATACAGAGGGACTCAGCAACAACCCATCAGACATATGGGACCTTGGGATACTTTAAGCTGTGCAGTGGTTTGGGATTGTACGAGTGGTAAGAAAAGAAGATGGAATTATGAACTTCACAGCAGAAGACAGACACTTAAAAACAAATTCTCTTTAAAGATATTAAATTTTAACTTACTGCATAGCAAGACAACAAAACTAAGCTGCTTCTGAGTGTACATACAGACATCTATGCCCAGACGAATGCATTACAAGGTAAAGTTATGGCTATTAGCTACTGTGCTATATGTACCACTCTTTCTCACTTGCATTCAGAGACTTGAAAATTTCTTCACATACAAAAAAAAATTTCTTCACATAAAAAAACCACCAGGAGAGTAAGAAAAAAATAATTAAGTAACAGTTACAGTACAGGAGGAAAAATTGAAGTAAAAAGTATCTGGTGAAGCCAGTTGTCAACCACACCTTAGCATCCAAAGCAGAACCCTCTGCTAGAGAAAAGGGCAAACCTCCTTATTAAGTATGCATATATTTCAGGAGGAGCAAGAACAGGCCTGTAGATGACAAAAAAGTGCATTATCCAGTTAAAAAAAAAAAAACAACTCCCAAAACTGCTATATCCTGTGAAAGACTGAGAGACTCTTCTACACTGAGTTGATTTAAAAATTATGTCTTCCTGCTTCATAATTTGCATGACCAGTAAAAAGATCTGTACTCAAACAGGATAATAAAACAGGACTTAGGCCTCATGATGGAAGTGGTTTTCCGGATCCTTAGGATACCTTAAGCAATGCAGAACAGGACACACATCCTTGTTTGAGCCACTTGGTGGGGGGTGGAATGCCAGGCAAGGAAGGGAAGAAAATTACCCACCTCAGGGTTAGGTTTGTGGGGTGTGCTTTTTGAAGAAAATGCAAGAGAAGGCTAAATAAAAGCAAAACAATGGGAGCATTTCATTGGCTTGCACATGGAATTGTTTTTCACCACTGCAGAATGCAACCTGGCAAATGAAACACTCTTAATAAAAGTAAGAGACCAAGAGCTGGTACTCTGCATACCTGACGAATGTGCATAGTTAGCTGGTGCTGTGTAGTGCAAATCTTTTCACACAGAGGACAGGTATAGGAAGACTTCTCTTCTTTTGTTTCCTGTGGACAAAAGAGAACGAAACAATCAGAAGGAATATCAGTGTAAAAGGACTAGAAAGCTGTCAGTGATGAGGATGGAAAAACATAATCCATCCCAAGTACAAAAGGCCTCTGCTAAAAGAACAACCCACATTTATCATCTGACAGAGCCCTCACATAAGTTTCAGAAACTTCTGAATTTATAAACAGGGGCCATTTCAACTATCACAGAAGTACAGCAGCTGTTTTAACAGCACACAGATACTCAGCAGTAGCAATTTAGGACAGGAAGTGAAGGCAATTGCAAGGAGCTCGAACTGCCAGGAGGAATTTAGCTGACCAGAAAGTAATTCCTGGAACATCATCAGAACACATGGGCAAACATCATTATTTTTCCCGAAGATTTTTAATAGCACAAGTTGTCAGAACTTCAGATTTTCCACCTCATCTTGATGGCAAAGCACTATCTTGGTGCCCTTTTGTAGGGGCTGCATGTTCTCCATGGCTGACTCAGAAGGAAGAGTGGCATTTACTGAATCATCAGCACCATTTCCTTCAGCATCCTGTGTTTCTGCTGGAAGCATCACATCTAGGCACACCAGCCAGGCCCCACCCTTCTGAAGCTCGCAAGATCTGATGAGATCATAGCAAGAAAGAGGTGACAATGCAGGAGTGTACGTGACTCCAAAAAAACCCATTATGAACCCCATCATTCTCCGCCCAGGTGAGAATCAGGAGTTGATGGTCAAACCACGAGTACAAACAATGAAGCCGACACGGAGAGCTCAACCTGATTTAAGTATGCCCTTGAGACATTGAGCAAAGCCACCACTCTTCCAGCCAAGGATGAAATGACACTCTTGCAGGAACCAAAGCTGTTTGCCTTAATTTGTCCACAAGGACGGCTACTGGATGATGTAAAGGGCATTTTCACAACCTCACCAGAAGCCAGGCATGGCTTATGCACCAACGCCTGTGTATTATAAGGAAGATGATTTGACACTCAAAATTAAACCAGAGTTTTCCACTAGAATGATGCATACCTCTAGTAACAAGACAGTACAAAAACCATCTCTGCATAAATAATGGGAAAGCATAATTTTTATGCCAAGTGACATTTTCTACTGAAGTTCTTTGTGGCTATCTTAAGTATAATTAGTAAAAGCTTGAAAACAAGCAAAAAGCAGAACCCATTCTCAGCAGCTCCTTAGCTGCAAGTTGATGGGTATGAGTGTGTCTATGCATTTCCTCTCTCCACACAATTCTCTTTCCTCAGTGATATTCCAAAGTCATCAACTGAGAAGCAACCATTTCCAGGCTGTCAGACACAAGCATTCACAAACAACATTGTGAATGACTAACCCAAGTCTCTGTGACAAATTCGCTAGCACATCAGGATAGTGAGATGCTGACACAGAGTTAGAGAAAGTTCTTTTTTATGTCTCATTGAGGAAATATTCCATTCCCTTCTGCATGATTTGGGGAACCATTTTAAGAAGTACCTGTATTATGTTTTGTTTTCAAAAACAGGGCCATAATAATTTTGCAATAAGCTCTGCAACCTGTGGACATGCATGAAGAGCTATTTTACCATTGTTCTGAAGAAAACAAGTCTTCAGACTTTGTTTCTAAAATTAAAGGATTAGGTTCTCCCACTCCTCCCCATTCTTTTGCTTGTACATGTTTTCCAACTACATTTCAGCCTCTACATCCCAAAGGTAATCACCATAGGCCACACATACAGGCCAAGGTTTAATGTACTAGCACTTGCAAAACATTAGAAAGAAAGCAAGAAAGGCTGCCATTATGAAGTCTGAACACTCAAAGAAAATTAAAATGCATTATCTCAGTGCCCCTCGCCCATTTTTATATACAAACATGCAATTCACAAACATTCATTCCATCCTACTAATACAACTTTAATTTTACTATATATGAAGTCTGAACACTCAAAGAAAATTAAAATGCATTATCTCAGTGCCCCTCCCCCATTTTTTTATATACAAACATGTAATTCACAAACATTCATTCCATCCCACTAATACAACTTTAATTTTACTATTTGCAACCTGACTGTGGAGTAATGTTCAGCTCCAATTATACAGCAGCCTGTTAAAAGCTGGCTCAAGACAGCACAAACACACTGTGCCGTGAGGAAAATCCCTGCATACGTGCTGACAGTTCAGATGATGTTTAATCCCCAGGCTATTTCTGCAAAATTATCAACCCACTACTGATTTTTGTTCCCCTCTTCTTTAAACGAGTGCAGTTCTACATGATGCACTTGATGATTTCAAAGCCTGCTTTCCAGACTGCCTTCTCTTCAAATCAGCGAATTAACAGAAGATAGAGTAATTACTGGTTCAACCTTGAAGCAAAGATCAGAAACACACTATAGCTCAGCCAGAGCTGATTAGTATTGAATCTGAGGTTTATTATTAACTAAAATCCAAACTTTCTCCAGTGGTCAGACAGGCTACAAGCTGCATACCGTAACACAGCTCAAGCAAATCCGTTGACTAACCCAATCCAGACCAAAAAACATTAGCATCCCTACTGTAAGAGTACCCCCATTCACCAATTTAAAACACAGCATTCAGCTACCCCACCAGAGCCAAGTTGGTGAAAACACAGTTCTTGAACTGAAAGATAAAATTAGCAGCTCATTTGTCAGCTACTCTCCCTTTAGTAAGTCAATCTGGCACAACTGCTCTGCATTCAACTGATGGCAAATGCTTTTGGAGCTGTGCATTAAGTCTGTCTTTTTTTCTCCAGCCCAAAAAACACCTCTGTCACATTTTTTATTTTCGTCAAGAACGAAGCAAACGAGAAGTTGAAATACATGCAGGCTGATGTGGGAACATGCTTTTTATGCTATGGGCAGACGGCAGCCAAGATAAAGTCAGCATTATAAAGAGAACCATAGACTTTGGGACAAAGGTTCAGGGCAAAATGTTTCGCTGCCAGCTCGTGGGAAACAGCAGTCAGACCCAGAAAATCAGCTGTTATTATCCTTGAAATTATAATAAGGGGCATATTCTGACAAGAATCTGAGGTCCCTGCACTGCTACACACTAAAACAATTCAGTGCTTTCATTCTGTTAATGCTGAAAGTGGAAATTTGCTGTATTAGAGCCTGCTAACAAGACTGATACCCACTTAGTATTTCACATCTCACTTCTATCTTCTCAGTAATGTAGCTATTTGCCCCTCTGGCTTTAACAATCTTTCGGCCAAAAGACAAATAGGCAATTTACTATGTTTTCAATGTATTTATTTATTTTTATGCTGTAAGAATCCCTCTTAATCCTGTCACATTTACTCTCGAGCTTCCTTTGATTCGATGCCCACCGAAATACCAGGTGGAATAAAGGTCACCAACACTAATAAACTTCCCTGAAGCCAGACCACATGGTGTACCGGTGGACAGCTGTGTAACAGCACTGCCCTGAGACTGGTCTGGGCTCCAGTGCCTCACTTCACATGATGAAATCAAGGAAGCAGAGGAGCCCCTAAGTGAGAACATTGTAAATACAACTTAGAGCCAGGTGCTAGACAATAGAATCCCACAAACACAGCTGTCTGTATACTGCCCATTCCTCATTTAAAGATGTCCATTTACAGCTAATGGCTTTTAACTCCTTTCATGCTAGAAAATCCAAGACAAGTCGTAAGTCTATCAACTGGGCAGCTACTCAGCAAGCTATTAATAAACTACTATAGGAACATCACATGAGTCATGCCTCTCAACCTTTCTGGTCCCTGTTACATCTTGATTCATTTACAAAGTCTCTGTGCTTCACCTCAAGCTCTGAAGTCAAATGACCACAGGGATTTTTTATTTTTTTTTTTATATTCTGCAGCACCTTCTTGGGTCGAGCTTGGCCCAGCAGGCAAAAAACACAGATATAAATAACTACAGCTTAACTGATACGACTCACTCCTTTCACTTGTTTAGATCAATACTGCTACCAGCTGGTGCCATCAACGGGTAAATGGAAAAAACCTGATAAAAGCTACATATATTTACTCTGCAAAATTCATACAAGGCATTCTGCACTAGCTCTTCAGGCTTTTATTAACAAGAAGTTCACCTTACACTACACATATGAACTGAGCATCCTCATGAATGTTTTGTTCCAGAACCACCTTTAACCATAAATTACTTGAACCCTCCACGGGGCAGCTACACCCCTCATGAGATTATGTGAATGCAAGAGCCTGGAGAAAGGATGCAGCAGGACAAAATGGCAATTCTTAGGTGACTTTCTTGCTGCTAGGGGCATCTGCTAGACGAGCTCAACATTGCGTGACACTGGAGCTCATGCTCAAATGTTTTTTGTGTGTCAATCCAAGCATGTGGACCCTTCTCATTCACAGTTTTCTTAAGTTATGGTCTGGAGAGATACCAGAAAACATTCATAGAGGAACAGGGTAAGAAACAACCACTGAGGGGAGAAAAGGCAAAACAATCAAAGAAACATAAATTACATCTTATCCCTTTCCAAGTAGCTGCTTGTCTCCCCTTTGCCCTCCCTGCATTTGGGTTTATGTACCTGGTTCCTCCTGCCAATCCGATTTGGTGCAGGAGACTTTGAGGGAGATTTGACATTTTGAGAATTTCCGCCGTTTTCAGCTATTTTCCCCACATTCATCACTGCTGACATCATGGCATCAATGGAGGACAAGTCTGCTCCGTCCAAACTGTTTGGTGAGCTTGGTGATACCTTATAGCTGTTTAAGCTTTCCAGCTGCTTCTCTGGAATTAAAAACAAAAACACACATAGGAGTTCCTAGGCCATCTTAAAAAAAAACTCCAAACAATCCACAGTATTTTCAGCTGCCTGTAACTCACATCACACTCTGCTGGATCATCATGGAGCACAGCCAATAGGCCATAATAAGTAGAGTTCTTATAACAGGACAAGACTCCACGATTCTCATATTGGGATGCATAGCACAATGTGCACATTTTTCTCATAGGACACGCCCATTTCCTTAATTTTTAACCTTAATTCAATATGGAGCTTATAGAGTGATTTACTTTATACTCTCTTGCTGTGAAATGGAATTATTTGTGCTGCTTTGTGATCACTATGGAATAGTAGAGCACTACTGATGAATGCACACTCTGGCAAGCACAATCATTCAAAGAGGCATGTGTTTTAAACAGAACTGCACAACTAAGGCCTTAGTAACAGTGTAGGGTACTGGGTTCTCTTTTAAGCATGGTTTAAACCAGCTCTGTATATGGAATAAGCTAAAGTAGCAAAAATCCAACCAAAACAAAACCCTGTATCCCCCATATTGCCTTTTTACTGCCACAGATGGCACATATATGGTTTTGGTATGCCAAGCCATACTAGTCCATGGAGAATATGTGTTACATACACGACTAACGACACAGCTAAAGCTGTCAAGGTTCGAACTTCTCCACCACATGCTGTAAGTAGCAGGGATGCTCCTATCTCTAATACACCTAAAATCTCATCTCGGGTTTCTCAACATACAGACGTATCAAACACACAGGAAAGGCCTTCTATTTTCTTTACAGGTTTGAAAAGGAATAGGCTTTCAAATTAAACACTCCTTTCCCCCTCAAGAAGTCTCCCTAAGAAACAGGAACACCCTGCAAGTCTACTCCTCTGTCACCTCTGGTGGAAAGCACAGAATCTTAATGTGTGTTGTGAGAAAGTCACTGCAACAGAAGAGTATGTGAGGGTGAACAAGGAGGAACACGTTTGTCTGTGAACATTTGATCTCTGCATAATACTGTCTTTGGAACATAAGTTTGAGGATTATAAACAGGTGGTTTTTTGAGGCTAAGTTATGTGGTGCCAAGTTACTGTGAGCCAAGAAAATCTTTGTTTGGAAGCCTGCAGTGGTAGCTGAGAATTTATGTGCCCATGCTTCTGTTTAACCTATTTTATACTTTTCAAATAGATAAAAGTTAGGGATGGGAAAAGAAATGTATGCACCAGTGCTTCTGCTCAATGTATCTTGTACTCTTCACACAATAAGGTGTATTGATGGGTGAGAAATGTTTCTACATTCTTAATCAATGACCTAACTTATAGTCACAGAGCCAGTTGAACCAATTACCTTCATCTTTCTCCCCTGATTGACTGTGGCTCTCTTCTGGGTTGCTGGTCTCCTCACTTAGTGTAGTATGTACAGTTGCGTCTGGCTCTTCAGCCTCTTCTTCAGCAGCACCCTCTAGCACTACATGAGGGAGAAGGAAAAAAGAGAAAGGGAGTAAGCTTTTATGGAAACCATTTTATGAAAGTAAGACTACAGCCCTTTATTTTGAGGGCTCCCCTGACTACCATAGGTCTGATGACAGGAGCATACCAGCAGCACCAGTGAAGCCAAGCACCGACTCTCATGAGTGCCCAGGCACTGGGCTGGGAGATGCTGCTGCTTCTACCAGGGGGAAAACCTGGGCAAACAAAGAAAACCCCACCAGCCTGGTTGCAGCATTAAAGTAGCAAAAAAAAGAGGAAGAGAGAGCAAGCTAGCCTGTCACTGACAGTAGTGACATTTGATTGAGAAGCTGGAAGAATATTCTGTGCCTAGAGAATTTAGGTGATTCAATCTCATACATGCACTGCTCCCCTCCTCTCTTGGAAGACTAACATTTACTCCAGTACATGAATTCATGGTGGCCACCTTCTTCCTTCTAGCAGTTGGTAAAATTACTACAGAGGTTTCTGGGACCATTTGGCACATTCCTCACATCCACTACCCAAGGTTCCCACACAAGTTGAAGACGTAAGTAACCACTGTATGTACCAAGAGAATTCCTCCACACCCCTTTCTGAAACCACAAACTTATCATGCTATCATTGGGGTTTAAGGAAGGGTGCCTGTTCTCTCTGGAGAATGACAGGGCAGTTAAACATCATTTTTAGAAGTGATGAGGAATGATCAACACATGAGAAAAAGTTGTCTGCCCACAGCACTCATGGCTATAGCCTCTGGAAAAGGTTATTTGTAATATGGAAAACTACTGATACGTTTTTAACAGAGAAATACACCTTTATAACCTTACAAGCAAAATGTTTATTTCATTATAAAAACAAACACACTGTGGACATTTAATCATCTCAGATTTACAAATCAAAACCAGTAAGCTCAATACAGGTTTTCCTTTTATCAAGAGAACAGAGACAACTGCCTTCAAACCATAGTTAACAGGGTTTCTTTCTTTTAAAAATTATATTCTCAAGGATAACATGCAAATCAGTCATGCAACACAAAATGCTGTTTGAACAGCACTTGAAAACAATCAATGACTGTGTTACCCCAACTGCCAACAATTTGGAGCACCCAAGAACAGGCAGGCAAAAAGAAAGGGCCCACCGTGTGTCAAGCAGTTCCTCATTTCACACCATGCCAGACACAGCAGTGGATTCAACCTTTCTACATGTAGCTGCCAGCCTTGTAAGGAGTGGCACACAGATGCAGTCTAGAGACAAAACCTGAGACCTGACTAAGCCCAGGTAGCGTAAGGCTCAGGAAAACATTGACCACTTAACAAACATTGCCTTCCATCTGCACCTTCAAAACCAGAAAAACAGACTAACCTGAACAACTCAAAGTAACTTTTCTCTAATTATTTTTGTACTTTTCTGTTAAGAAACTACTAGTGATCCCTGTGACACAGGGATTTCTTGCTCCAAGGTGAGGCCAAACACCCATCCTTCTGTGTTTCCTCCAGTAATTATGGGAGCCATTTATTTGTTTGGCTTTAACTGCTGCAACTGCTGTAACTTTACTGTTAATTTTGTTTGTTTTCAAAAAAGGTCCATCTCATTCAAGAGCAACATAATTATTTCTTTTCCCCCTGCCCCCATCTTATTTCAACCACTTATGTGGTAGCTGACTTACTTTTGAATAGAATAAGCAACAGAATTACTTTCAAGACTGGCCTAAATATAAAAGTGCTTGCTCCATTTGCTTAGCACTACCAAAAATAAGGACCAGTTTGAACTATTTTGAAGTATTTCTGTTAAAAAAAAAGGAAGTGCTTTAGTCCTTAAAAAACCCCTAAACAAACAAAATACACCATTCCTTCCAAAATACACATAATCATTCCTCTTTCAGTCAATACCTAGCACATTAATGTCACCACTGATACATCCTGGAAAAAAAATCTATTGTGTAATTGTGAAGACTCCTGTGTTTGCCAAGGTAACTTTAAGACAGCTTAGTAGCTTACCAGAGAACTACAGTCAGAAAATTCCTAGTGTTGCTTTTAGCAATATTGAAAATGGGAAATGTCAGAAAGAGCCTGCAGAACAGGCAGGCTTATATACACATTAAAAAACCTTACCTACTATTTCATAAAAACCTGCTAACTTGCTCTCTGCTTTTTTTTACAAGGAAAACTACATATTATACTGTTACAGCCTTTCATAGCTTCTATGAGCCAACAGTTATTTTTCTTTTCTGAATCCAAAGATTTTCTTCCAAAGGCAAGCAGATATATGTAGTCAGAGATCTTGTCCCTAAAACCATTTTCTGAATATTAAACATTTTCAATTTTGAAAGCAGTCTAGAGACTGCTGAACTGCTGCTGCATGCTTTTATTTACCTATGTATTTTCCACTGTCTTTCCACTGAAACAAAAATGCACCACTGAAACAAAGACTGCATGAGCAGCACACACCAATTTCAGAAACATAACTTTCTATTTGTAATAGGATATAGAAACAATAAGAACCCTGGGCCAAATCACTCCTTCCTGTGGGAAAACCCGTGGCAGAGTGCCTCTAGGCAGGAACATACTGAGAGATTTCTCTTGCAGCCTTCTCTTTGGTTGTTTTTTGGTTTGGTTTTTTTTTTTTTTTTTTTTTTTTTTTTTTTTTTGCTTTGGGCTGGTTGGTTTTTTGTTGTTTTTATTTTTTTTTTTCCTCTTTAAAAAATCCCATCATTGAGGATGGGGAAGTGTTGGGATTTTCTTCTACAGCACCTATGAAACTCAGGGCATCAGACAGGCAGCACCCAGCACAGATGCCCTATGCCATGCTGCCTTCAGGACTGTAAACCCTCCCAGCTCACACC
This sequence comes from Passer montanus, assembly GCF_014805655.1. Lineage (NCBI taxonomy): Eukaryota > Metazoa > Chordata > Aves > Passeriformes > Passeridae > Passer > Passer montanus. The sequence continues at coordinate 1,527,615 of NW_024367261.1, read as the reverse complement.
AAATGCCCTGGTGTGGAAGTTGTGCTGACAGAGCCTCCTTCCTCCCTCTCCTCAAAAGAAAACAAAGACCTCCAGGAAAAAGGATAAACAGGAAATAAGCTGAGAAACAGCGCAGCCTCAGGTTACATTCAACATCAGACCAAAGCCTCTAGGAAACAGGGAAGTGGTCACAAGCATTCAAGTCATCTTCTACTTTGAAGAAACCCCCCAGTGTCACATTCATCCTGTGTGAAAAGGAGGAAAAGCAGAGAGCAAGTGACTAAGCAAGAGTGCTGACAAATGGTGGGGGGGAAAGGACCAAACAAGACAATGTAGCCCTCTCTGCATGGCCACACCAAGAGACCTGTCTTTTCTGCAGGAAAGTGTTCCTTCCACTTGATGAGGTTGCTGACAACTTGAAACTGGGGCAACTTCCATCCCACAGAGAGCCCTGAGGGGCCTAAAGCTCCTGCTTCTGACAGAGGTCCACCCCTGATGCCCCACACAACCAGCTAATGGGAAAGACATTGCAAAAGCAGAGCTTACAAAAAAAAAACACCACCACCACCTTGTTGCTTCCCATTCAGTCTGTACAGGAAGACACTTGCTAGACCTATTTCCTCCTTTGGGATAAAGTGTGACTCCACTGTATGTTAAAGCCGAGCCCATCAACTCCCCCTTTGCTTATGTGTATTTATTTGGGTTTTTTGTTTGTTTGTTTGTTTGTTTGAAGACCACTATAAACAGCTACAGCTGTTTCGCCTTCTGGTGAACAGCACCATGGATGAAGCAAAAAGGAGAACAGAGGCCACAGGAGAAGGAAGAAGAAAGGAGAAAAAATGATGAGTCTTCAGAGTCACAGTCACTTGACTTGCAACTGAGAGGCAGCTACACAAGCACAGAGCAGCACGTCCTGGCCCCTGGGAGCTGGTACAAGTCTCTGTTCCAGATTGCTCCACTGTCTTTGCACATGAGCTCTCCCTTTGGAATAGATAGGAAGAAACACACAATACAGGCAAGAAGGGGGAAAACCTGGTACACACAGCACAAAGCTGCTTATTGTTCTGCCTTCCAAAAAAAATCTACATTAACGTTAAAAGTAGAAGCCATGCACTAATTGGGCCAGGGAAAGATTAACACTCTTGGCCAAATAGTTTTATTGGTTTCATTAAACATACTGTAGTATTTAGTAAAGAACGCAGTGGAGGAGAAGAAATAAGGAAAAGAAATGACAGGTTTAGGAATGCGCACCCCCCCACCATGCATTTCAAACCACTTTTTCCCATGAGGTCCAAACAGGAATCCTGAGCCTTCTTCATCATTTCCATCTTAGCAATACTATTAGCTTAGTCAAGGCTTTCCCACTGTTTTTTTTCCCCTAAGTGGCATGAAAAAACCCCAAGGATCATTTAAATGAAGGCCAGACCTGCTAGTATACAAATTTAGACAAGAACAGAACTTCAAAGAGAGATATCGCATTTGAATAAACAAAGTTTACTGTTTACCCTTGAGATTATAATACCTAAGAATCGCTACACTGCACTCCAAACTGCTTCTGATGCACTGCTCTCCTACTAAGCTTCTACACAGTGGAACAGATTTTACTCCCAGAGCACAAACGCTCCCAAGCACAAATGGTCACTCCCACCCCAAAAGTGATGTGCGCTATCACCCGCACTACCTTTTGAACATAACTTTCTGTCAAAGCTGGCAGGAAGGAAAAAGGGTGAAAAGGCATCGTGTGGGAAGAAAAAAGGGCTAACACTATTCAAAGCACTGCCTCAAGGCAAAGGAAAACCAAATGAACAAAGTTTTCCCAACTGACCTTTTTTAATACCAACTCTGCCCCTGCTACTGAAGTGCTGGTGCTGACTCCGCACCCCACAGCAGAAAATCACTGGGAGCATCACCTCACCATCACCACTGCTGGAGCACCAGTACAGGGCAGCCCATGGGGAAAGGAAGAACAGAAAGAAAGAGAGTGGCACCAGAATATCTGGTGGCCGCTCTTTCACTTCACAATAAAAACTAAGAATGCTACCCCAAAGCTTTAGAACTTGCACCTGTAAGTAACAATTTTCCTCTACAAAATAAACTCAAAACCAAATACAAAAACAACAACCAAAAGAAGTAACACCTATTGAAGGGTACTCTCTGAGCATCAAAGAAAACAGACTTTTCTATAAACTCTGAGCTATTAGTGAAACAATTATTTTCCTTGTGTTAGTGCAGATATAATACTTTGCCCCTTGAAATAACCACGTGAGCCTACAACATCCATATGTCTACATTGTACACAGACAGATATACCCAGACATGAAATAAACAAGTGAACCACATGCTCATGGACATGCCTTAAAACTGAGTTCTGGACGATCTTTTGGTGGGAGCGGGACAGGAGAAGAAGCGCTAAACAAGAACAAGATGATCCCAGACTATTTCCAGACTATTTTGCATGCTGTTACTATAACACCTAACAGTTAGGCTAAATTTTAAATATTCAAACATATTTACTCCTCCTGTTTTATTTCCTTGCAAGCATGATGGGATATATATGTGTACATTCAGTTTTTATGTAGCTTTTGAAAATCCCTTTTTGGTGACTTATGGACTAGTAATACTCCTCAGGACTTTGGCTCAGATGACCAGAAGGTTCTCTCCAAAAAAGCATAGCAGATTTTGAACGTAGCTAATGCCTTTAGTGAACAACTCTGAGTCACCATGATAATCTGGCATTACATTGGTGCAATACACTGGAAACAAGGAAGTTGTACTAATGTAACAATGAGACACTATACTGGCAAAGCAGGGGTTTCCTGGGTAAAATTCACCTTTATGGTCCAGCTGGTCTACAGCAATGCACACAGCTACTGGGCAGCCTTAATACAAAATTCATGCCTATCCTCTTGGCCTTGTGCTTCATTTGCTAACTTGAATAAAGAAGCTATGTCTACACCTTCTGCAAGTGCTGTGTGCTGTGGAACAGCCCTCACACAGGAGCCTGTGGTCGTGCTAGGCTAGAAAAGAGAACTCGGGCAAAAGCTGCTCTGCCACCAAGAGCGAAAGCGAAACCTGACAGCCCCTGGCTCCCAACAGGAAAGCCGAGCACACTTGGTAATCACCTCACAGAGTTTGATCTGAGCCTGCACTGAGGTCCTGACCAGCACCGCTCTTTTTGGGGACAACAGTGCCACACACAACACACAGCACTACAAGAACTGCGAAAACCTACGGCTGCACTTAGGATCAGCAACTGCTGATGCATTTTGAGACTTTTCTAATACCTTAGCATTCTCTCCCCTGACCAAAGGGAGCTGTGAGCTGCTCCTCATTTCTGCTATTTGCATCACCTTGTTGGTGGGTACCTGGTCCTCCAGGAAGCCTTTGTCACAAAACTGCAGCTAGCTTCAAGAGTTTGCTCAAGCAAAAAGGATACTGAGATTTGAAGACAGCTTAACAAACCTGGGACCATGAACACCACATTTAGACAACAAAATAAAGTCAGGGCAACAGGAGAGTAAACAAGTGGCTTTAAGCAGACATTCCTTCCCATGCTGGCAACAGCAAACACTCCTCCATCCTCATCCTTGCCTGCCTGCACAGCTGTGAGGCCAGTGGGAAAGGAGCCTGGCTTCCCCCAGTCACTGGGAATCACGGCAACGTAGGGGGAACACGGAACAAGACAGGCCTTGGGCTTTACCCAGTACATCCCCTCCCCTGCGCCCTCCCCACTGGCTGAGGAAGGACACAAAAGCAATACTGTCTGTCCTTATAAGCTCTGCTTTGCATGTGTTCGGGGAGTGGGGACAGCTGTGCGGACGGCTCGCAGAGTTCCAGGAAGTCAATGTGTTTCTTGGCTTTAACTCCAGTTTATTTGCCTTAGATGAAGTGGCGACACGAGAAAGTCCCTTCACGTCTCCCCTGAGCTGGCACTGGCTGTAGCAGGGCAACACTCCCTGGGACATGGCCTGGGGTCTCTCCCCACACTACCAGTCTTCCCTGGTCCTGTTTCTGCATCTTTCACTCAGGCCAGGGCTGGCTTACATCCCACTGGGCAAGGGGACAGCCTTGGAAGATGGTGTGGGAGAGGGTGGGACTCCAGAGAAGAACCAGAGACTGGAGGGAGTGGGCCCTGAAGGTGGGATGGAAGTATCTTGCAAAGGCAGGACAGGTCAGGCAAGTGGCATCACACTGCCTGCCAAAACCACTGCCCACACGCCCTGAAGGAGCCCAGGGTGAGGCAAGAGAGCAGAAGGATGGGGGAACCTGAAGCAAGGATGATTGGACAACCCCACCATGCTTGTGTCTGTGCCCAACAGGCCGAAGAAAGGGAGATGCACCTGCCCGAGGGGAGCCCCAGCAATCCTGGGGAAGCACAGCCCTGTGAGACAAAACCTCATCACCTGCTGCTGCTGCCATCTCAGACAAGCAAGAGGGGATTGCAAAATGAGAAAACAATCAAAATGTAGCTTTGTCTGTTTGTTGCATGGGGAATTTTTTCATTTTCATGCTGCCCTGACAAACCCACTTGACTTAAAACCCTGGAGGAGACGTGGGGAGAGCTATAGGTTAATGTCCCATCACCTGTGTGCCTAAGCAAGTACTGTGCTGAGGGAACGAGACACTTGTCCGAGAGCACAACGGGTGAGCTAGATATGCTGCACTAGGAGACCAGATGGAAAACATTTCTGAGTAACAGAGAAGAAAAGAGACACCCCCCCATCCCCTTCAAATACTCCGAGTTACAGCACCCCTCTCTCTGACTGAGGAGAGGCTGCAGGCACGCAGGGCGGGTGAAGCAGGACTGGGCTCAGCTGGGTAGCTGTGACGGAGATGCTGACATCCCCGACAATATATGGCCAGCCTAAACCACGGGATATCTTGTCCTTTTAAGGTGGGCCAAGAGCAAGCATCTGTGCAGCAGCAGCAGCACAGCCCCAGCCTGCCATCAATAGCCCCTGGTGTCACTGAAAAAACAGGGGCTCCTGTGCCATACCAACTGGCTGTGCAGATGCCTGGGCACCCACCCCGAGAGGAGACAATCCGTCTGGTTGTTCCTCTGCACAGCATCACGGAAACAAGCAGGCACATTAGTAACAAGAGGAAGAAAGCCACGAAACCATGCGGCCGGGCTGCTCCCTGGCAATTGGTGCCTGCAGCTGTTGGGGAGGGAGGGAGAGAGGGAGGGAGGAAGGGCCTGTCCCTGTTCCCATCTCTGTCCCTCACCCTGACGGCCAGCAGCTCAGCCAAGGGCAGCTTCAGAGCCAGCACTCGAGGTGAAGGTTTAAAGCAAATCTTGGGAGGGAGAAACAAGCAAACATTTCACCCCCTCACACTTGCTCTTCGCATGTAGCCAGAGCTGCATGTGTGTGCAGGACGGGTTCAGCAGGGATTACAGAGGCAGGATGAATCACACTGAGGAAGACACAGAAAATCTTCTGTACTAGTGCCCTGCTTCTTGTGTGCTGCTCGGGCTGGACTTCCCTTCCTCCAAGATGAGTATTTGAAGAGTTTCACAGAGAAACTGAATGCACAGGCAATTTTACAAAAATAATTCTGAAAATATGATAAGCTAGAGACCAGGAAAAAACTCCTCTTGGAGTAGCTATGTCCCACATGGTGTTTCACCACTCTAACTGCATCCATATGCTAGCAAACACAGGCAAGCCCAAGGGGGAGAGCATCAGTTTCCTTATTGCAGAGCTCCCAACTCATCCTTTGCAGCCCAATCACACAGGAGATGCCAGCGCACTCTCTGCTTGGAGCACTGTACCAGCTATCTTGCCAAAACATTTTGTGCTTCACAAGATAATACAGCAAAATGAGAAAAGAAAAAGTAGAAATTACAGGGATTTAAACCCATTTCCTGGTGGTAGTGTTGTCAACCACCAAGATTTTATCATGAGCCTGTAAAATCTGATGGTGCTACATTACCGCACAAAATCTCAAAATTTTAAAGTCAAAATTCTAGTTTTTTTGATTTCTGGAAAAAGGACAAACACATTACATGCTCAGCAAAATAAAAAGAGCAAACTGAAGTAAACAGATTAATTTTAACGCCTCAAACATTTAATGAAAACCATGATCTCAAATGCTCAACCTGTAATTTTTTAACATACAGGGATAGCAACACAGTTTCCCTTCTCTATGCAGTACACTTCCAAAACTAAAATGACTTTTTTAAAGAAAGAAAAAAATTGCAGTATCTCAGCATATTTCTAACATTTTATTTAAAAGCCAACACAGCTGCACTTTAATTTTACTTAAAGATGGAAGCCTACATCAAATTACCAAACTTGTTTTAAGCAGATTCAACATGCAAATATTTTGAAGATAGAATGATTCAAGAGTTTGAAGCTCTTCTCACTGCTCTTTTCCAGGGAGCATGACTTGCTGACAGGATTAACTACTGCCAGGCTCACGAAGCTGGGAGACAGCTGCCACATGGCAGCCATTTATTAAAAAGCTCCACTCCTCTAAAGTTAGGAAAGAGGCAGACTGTTTCATCTGTGTTATCAGCAGGGTTCCTCTGCCCCACAGGCTTTAGTGACTAGGCTTTTTCTAAACAAACACCTCCTTTTCTCCCCCACCTTGTTAACATCGTATCTTCCTGTATTCTGTTTCTGGTCAGCACAGAAACGATTCCCCCTATCACATCCTCCAAACAACAACAACAACAATCTATAACCAAGATAACTTTAAAAGTTCAGAAACACAAATCATATCTCTACCCCCTTCCCTCAAAATATAGTTTTAAATTAGAGAGTTTTAGCTTGAGATTTTCAGAGGGGAAGCATAGGCCACAGGGAGGGGAGAGAGAGAAAGAGAGAGAGAGAGAGAGAGAGAGAGAGAGAGAGAGAGAGAGAGAGAGAGAGATGCTGGAGCAAAGAGACTCAGAAGCATGCTGTACAGCCCTCCCTCTCCCATCCACGCTAGGAAGCACTTGTAATGTCAGCCTCCAGCTGCAATATCCCAAGGGCCTACACAGCTTTTTCATGAGCAAGATAACTGGTAGCACTCCTTCTGAGATTGGATCTCCATGCCAAGCGGACTGTGCAAGCCCACAAGCCAAAGCCAACATCTGCCCCCCACCATAAGAGGCACAAGTAGATCTCAAGTCAACCAACTCCTACAGTATGCTAAGGACCAGGAACAGATATAAACCAGCTACATAATCTCCATGTGATATCAAGCACAGACAACCATCAGTTGACATTGTTCTGATACTGTGAGCCAGAATTGAAAGATACAAACTAGCAGTTTTAATTTTACAGGGGGTTATTCTAGATATGTATTTGCCACAGATGCCAAAGTACCAAAGATCACCTCAGATTGAGGTTCATTGCTTCATCCAGGTGAAGAAGAAATCCAGCCTTCAGAAAAATAGCTCTCTCCCACCACCTATGAACAAGGTGCCACAAATTTTGTGAGCACACCCCACTGGCTTACACCAGCTGGCCAGTAGCCTTTGGGCTTGTTTGCAGAGCTCTAAATTCTTTTCTTTCTTCTTTTAGTTAAGTAAATTAATTACAGCAATAGATAGTGCTGGCAAGACTCTCCAAGTTGAGATTCACACAGGAAAGCCACTTGGAAAAATTTAAACAGCAGAGCTACTTGCCAGTGGTACTCTTCAGTATGAGTTTTCTTTCTATTTTGAAGTAGATGCAGTGGAAGTAACCTGTGGGAGGTGCTTCCAGCACACTGACAAAATGAAACAGCATAGGTTCATCAAAATGAATGTGCAACACACATGCAAAGAAAGGGCATAGGGATCTTGTTCATCAATTTCTTATGGAATTCAGAAGTCCCTCAGCTTTATCAGAGAGTACAAGAAGCCTTCTCAGGAACAATAGATCTCTATCTGACCTGAAAAAAAATGTATTTTCGAAACAAGAACTGAATACACACACACCAAATCCTCCTTCATCCACAACCATATCCAGCTGCTGACTTTCTGAGTTCCTTGTAGTATAGTCTATGCTCTGGGACTTTAAAAGCCTAGCAGGCATTTCTAAAGGATTTTACAAAGTACACTGGCCTGGCCTTGTAAAAGCTCATGAGGAATCCATGAAGGTCATCGTGCAGCTTAGACAGTCTGCAAACAGCATAATCCACGTGCTGGTGAGGTAAGAAATGACCAAAGTCGGGCGGATAGGCCTGAAGACTTCTGCAAGGAATGTTTCCTCCCACAATGCTGTAAACCCTGGAGGAAATGCCTGCTGATCTTCAAAGCCCTTCAGTAGGAACAGCCTTAAGTTTCCTGAACATGAGCATTCTAGTTGCAAGGCCACAATCCTCTTAAGGCATACAGAGAAAAACATAAAAACAAAGGAAACAAAAAAAATTAAAATCCACTAAGGTTAATAACTGCAAATAACCAGCAGGACTGACCCTCTACTTTGCAACGAGCTGTCGGATCCATCCAGCAAAGTTTTGATGTTCCTCGGCACAAGAGCCACACGGATCAAGCAGCAGCTTACAATCTCTGCAGCTTTCCTTTTTCTATTCCAGGCAGTCCTCCACACGTGCAGACTCCTGGACCGCAATACTCAGTTGTTCGGACTACGAGGGGATGCTACAGCTGTGGCTGCACAGGGTGTCCACCGTAACTATATCAAGGCCCCTGCAGTGTGCTGCACTGCCAGCAGAATTTTAGGTACAGCCTTCAGTTGCCTGACGGGTTTCACAGGCGACCATGAGTAAAGGGGAGTCTGGACACCTGCACACTGCAAAGAATTGCAGGAAGTTTATTTCAGGAACGCTGGGGAAAAAAAAAAAAAGAACAGACAAAATTGTGAACAGGTTTCTTCAGTAAGTGAAGTTTCAATTTGCTATTCCTCCAGCCAAAAACGTCTGCTGCTAGTCCAAAACCACCCTCTCCTTCCAAAAAACCAATTCTACTGCTAATGCCTCACACTTTTCCATTAAACAGATGATACAGATAATTCTTGAAACAATTCACATATGAAAAGGGAAATTAATTTCCTTCTGCTGACTCCATTGATAAATATTTAATAAAAACATTAGCCTAAAACAAACTTTTATGGACTATGTATAGGTTAAATCCAATTCTGGGTAAAGTAGTAGTTGCAATCAGAGAAAAATGAACAAACAGCAACAAAAAGTGATCAAGTGGCCTGTGCACCCACCCCAATTTCTGCAGGAGGACAGCAAGAGTTTGCCAGTGGAAACTTGACTAATCACTTTCAAATATGAACATATAGCACATTGAAATATCATAATCAGACCTATGATACTGAAAGTCACACTTCTTTTGAGGAGCGATGGCTTCCACATTTACATTTTCTCAGGCATATAAACACACACACCCACACAGCCACCTTCTTTTAATTCAATGCATGAAATCACCTTGCTTTAAAGTTTTAAGCCACTACACACTACAACAATATTTTTATTTACATCAATTTTCCTAAGGTCACTTAGAATATACTCTACAACCAGAAGTGAAGAAAACCTGAATTATTTTAAAATAACTACAACATTTAAAAAAAACCCTGATATTATTCATTGATTAGGTTACAACTCTTTCAAGGAACAAACTGTTCTTTCTACTCAACTGACAGATTCAATCCTCCAAATTTCACACAAAAATCATGTTCACTCAGAGCAAAAGTAAAGGACAAAGAAACCTCAACACAAGAACTCATATTTTCACTCAGATGCTAAATAGTGGGAGCTGTTTTCCACTTGCAATTCAAACACTATTGTTTTGTAGTAAGCTTTATATGCCTCAGGTATCTTTTTATATCGAATGGTTGAGTTCCAAGAGAAGAATTCAGGCAATCAATAGCCATCTCAACCTGTACAGCAGACAAGCATATATTATGAATGAGTTAAAACAGGAAACTGAAAGGAGAATGGAAGCAAAACCACTAGTTAAATTAATTATTTTTTACTGTAAGGTGAAAAACTTCTCTTAATCTACCCACTCATTTCACACACAGTAATGTGAAACTATCATTCTACTACAAATTAGAAGAGAGTCACCAGCAGATTTGTTTCACTTATTTCTTCATGTGAACTTCAAATGGGGTTTCTGAAGCTAGAAGATTTTGCTATTCCTATCCAATAGCAGCTGAAGACAGAAACTGGACCTTTCCCTATCTGTTAGGGTCTGGCATGCCATGGGGGCTATGAAGGTAGGCACTTTCATAAGCAGAAACATGTTCAGTGTTTTCACACCAAACTTGAAAGAATATTCAACATAAATTTGACATAAAAAATATGAGAGCTTACAGGTTCAAAAGATTATCAGTAAATACACTCCATTAAACTTCCTAAAATCTCCAAACATGGACAATTTTTGATGTAACAAGGTCTTTAAAACAGCAGTAAGCAAGCTCCCTGAAGGGTGGGGTAATTGGAAGGGTTATCACACCTCTGGGGGAAGTCACAGGCTCTATCTTGGCAGTGTTTCATCCCTTCATATACCCAGGGGACTGATTAGTTCATGATAAGCAATTAGGCACCCCAGGGAGGACGGTTAACCGTCTTACCAAAACAAAAAGGCTGCACAAATGTAAGTCTCATTAGATTAAAGAAACACTATCTGCAGAACAGCAAATTTGTGTTTATTCCCTTCTACTGGAACTTGCAAGTACTACATTTTGACTACATATGGCACACACAGATCTCAGAAATCCCAAATTTGAGCACGTACTTGCTGCTAAATTGGTAACAAATGCTCCGAAGCATTTTCTTTCCCAAGACACTAGTGCTGTGATGCAGGAAAAAAGGAGGAGGGACGGAGGGGAGGAATACAGTAAATACTGATTAGAAGATTTGAACTAGCAATCTCATTCAATTAAATTCTCTTCCTCATTGTTAAAATAGTTCCTAACTAAGGATGAGCTGTAGAATGTGGGACCTGGAAAGGCTGTACATGGCTGAATGCTGATTGAATTTTAGAATGAGACCTCAAGTCAGCAGCAGACCCACTATTACATGCATGCTCCTAAAAAATAATGTTCTGGGAAGCTCCTGCCTGCTGTGGGGCTTGTGGTGAGGCACCTATGCATATCACAGTCCTACCCATGTTAAATCTTTATCTCTGATGAAGCAGAGGAACAAACTCATCTTTTGCCTGCCAACTAATGTAAAAGTTCCAGCACACCCCAACAGCACTGTTCCTGACTTACATCAGGCTTAATGTATTTCAAAGTACTTCAATGGCTTAAAATATGAAGGAATGCTTTTCAGTAAGGCGACCCCCTGTCCTTTTCTGTTCTTTTATCTTTTTTTAACAGTTTGCCATCCAGTGATAGGAGGGAACCCCAGCTGCATAGCCTGAGCTTTTATCTTCTGCTGACCATGCAACAACACAAAGCTCAGTGCTGGATTTCCTGCTGCTTGCCGAAAGGGGCTGTTCAGCTTGTTTAAATATTACTTGCCTTGGGAGCCTTGGAGTTGTGCCCAAGCACTGTACTGTATCTTCCCAGCATCCATTTCAGCATGCACTTTAAAGGTCTTCAGGTTCCATGTACTATGCTCCCTCTCTGCTACGGGAGCAGCCTCATGACTCCAGAAAAGAAAAGAAACCCCATTCAACTCCTCCCTCTCTCCCCATTTTCCCCACTAATCCCTCTGCCTCATTCCATCACACAGGTAACAGAAGTCCCTGTTGATCCCAAAAGCATGCAAACACATTTAGTCCTGTAAACTGAACCAACTGCAACCAAGGTAAAAGACATTTGGTACAAAAGGCTATGGCTAGGAAGAAATCAGATGCCATGTATCCTGTACAGCAAGCTACCAGTGTGCAGTGAGCAAGCAACCAAGAAAGTACAGCAGCAAAAGTGGATTGAGCACAGCAGCCTCCTGCCATACTAAATTTATAGTCTCCACCGTGGATTTTTTTAAAAAGGTATCTTTAAACACAACCTTCTCTGAATTTGCAAACTTAACATTAAGGGACTTTCCTTTCCTGTTCAGAGTGATGATGAAAAAACCCCACAGTTTTCACAAAACCAGAAAGGATATTCCAGCCTTTAGGAATTCTTTCAGAAGCCCTCTTTTCACAATTACCGTGCCAACGGGAGGCTGAAGTCTGGTTACAAGGTCAGGAGGAGATAACCTTGGCCAATAGAAATGATTTGCATCAGCCCAAAGGCAGCGCCAGGCCACCCATTAAGCAGCCCAGCAGGCCTCACTGTTAACCTGTGTGCAGGCAGAAACAGCTAATGGGAATGGAAAAGCAGGAGGTAAAAATCCAGATTCACAATCTATCCATGACAGCTGTGGACACAGCCATTCGAATCAGGAAAACTTCGGTAAATACTGGCTGTGAGAACTGTCCTGTAAGAAGATGTCTCATTTTCCATGGCAGCTGGGATGCAGAAATACATGCACCCCCACAAGCTGATGTAGGATTGCAGGAAACTCAAGGCTAGAAGTGAAAACCTGCTTTTAGTCCGTTCTGCTTTGCCTCAGCTTGCAGCGTACAGACTGATTTAACCTGATGTAAGCCACAGCTGTCATTCAGAAGGACAGACTGCCAGTCCTCACTTTACCCCTACAGCTCTGGCCACGTGTTCTCCCTCCGGCCTCATGCCAGTTCTAGAGTTTGAACAACCACATGGTGATCCAGGATCATGGAACAGATCTGAATTGAGATTTGCGTTTGTTTGTGTTTGGTTTTTGTTTGTACTTAAAAATGCACATACATACAGTTTCATCAACAGCCTTCACACATGGGAGCTGAGACATAGTCAAATTACACCCTCTATTTGAGTGAGGGATGAGAGACCTGAGCAAGAATGTTGTCGGTAACTCTACTCCTGCGGTGCTGCAGTACCAGGGAAAGATGAAAAGATGTAGTGGAACAAACCCACAACCGACTCCATCTCCAGACTCCCTCCTTCTGCTCCCCCCTCCCTCCAACTCAGAGCTCACTTGCAGCAGCTCTGCCATTAAAATATTTAAAAATATACCTGAAGTCAGTTTTCCAATTAAACCCAGTGAAAATAAGTTCATAATAAAATAAATGACCACAGTTTAAATGTCTCTACTGCACCTTTCCCGTGGCATCCCTGGATGAGGAGAGCAAGAGCAGTCTTAGGCAATGAGCTAGTACTTTTCTGCTTACCTATCCAATTTTTCCTACATCAAGGACTGGGTGTAACTTTTGCACAGTGCTAAGCACAAAACAAACACAACTCAAAATATCCACCTCCCTTCCCGCACATGGCTGAACTAAGCCTAATTTTCAACTCATTTGTTTGTTTGTAAACTTTTGTCAATGACCCTTTCCCATGCACAAAGACAAAATGTACCCCCTCCAATACCACTCATGCTTCATTAAATCACATCAGTAACAATGCTGAAACAGCCTGCCACCGTGTGCCACATGTACCAACCACAGCTCCAGGGCCACCAGCAAGTAGGGCAAGCAGCTCACCTGGAGTCCCCAGATACTTTAGAAACAATATTTACAAACCTTGGGCCCTTGGATTTAACATACAGCACAGTGGGAATGGTACACATGCTTCCACAGGGGCAGCTCACCTCCTAGGGAGATTGGTATTTATTGTAAAATGCATCACCTTAAGGGGATAGGATGGGACAGAAGTAGAGAAAAGAAACCAAAGCTGCAGAGGGACAGGACGTGTTGCCCCGAGCATGTCCTCAGGCACTGCTAGCTCACATTGCTGGCACCATCTGATCTCTCAAAGCTAAACATGGAATGTAGGTAGCAAGTCATAACGCTGTGCAGGCCTGGAGACGTGACCCATCAGCTGTTTCTGCATTATAATTATTGCACTGGGGCACAGCAGGACCAAAAGTTTGCCTGGGCAGATTTCTGCAAAGTTCTGGCTTGTTATAAATGACAAGAAAGGTCACATGCTGCTTTCAGATTTGTGAATACAGTCACTTTTCTGCAGGACTGGCATTCCTTGTTTAAAATCCTCAGTCTGCAAGAAAAGTGGAAGGCTCAGAACTGTTTCATATTATTCAAAACTGCATTAAGAAGTGAGATTGTACAGAACTGTGATCTCTCTCATTCCCCTTCCTAAGACAGACAGGAGTTTCTCACGGATGCAGTGAAGCAGCACTCCTGAATCACCATTCTCTGTGTTTCTCAGCTGGTCTTGGTCACTTCCCCTTCAGGCCACTTCTACGCGCAGGCTTTCTCTCACTCTCTTTTTATTTTTAAAGTTTCTGCTACTTATTGCAATATTGAATATAGCAATAATTCTGCTAATTATTGCAATACCATCATTTCCTTGTATTATCATACTCTCTAGTGAACTGATTCTGATTAATTCTCAGAGTGATCCTGACCCTCAGCTCCCACTGGGCCTCAAGAGATGCAAAAGGCTTCTTTCAGATTCTCCTCCATTTTATTTTTGTCCCAACATGAACAGAGTACAAGTATAGGACTCAGTTTTGCAACTCTGGACTTAAAATGCAAATATCTTCACATTTAGCAAATCTGATTGTTTCTATAACATGTTTGGAATTAAGCAAATCTCAAAGAGTACAAGTCAGTAAGGAAATAATTTCATCCAATTCAACACATTGTACTGTCCAGGCTTTGCTCTGTAAGTAAACTTTAAATTATTAAGAGCCCAGTTTTGTCAGGCAGTGACATGAAGTTTAGTGCAACAGGTCAATGGAGAGCCCATCAACAAACCCTGCAGAAGAGCAACAAAAGCAGTAGGCTTTTTTGCAACAGGTCAATGGAGAGCCCATCAACAAACCCTGCAGAAGAGCAACAAAAGCAGTAGTCTTTTGTTTGTTTTTTTTTACACAACCGCAGCATTTCTGTTACACAGAACAGAGCAGACACTGTAAATCTGGGTAGCACAGCCCCTTTCCAAATGACTGTCTTTAGAAGATTGGCAGACTGGAGAGCTGCTTTCAAGGAGGCCACTTTCAGCTACATCAAGCTTCCTGTTTGACACCATGAGGACTCACCCTGCCCTCCTACCTATCCCTCAACCAAATAAAAGAAAAATCTTAGCACTATCAGTGTATTTCCCAACCAAGATACACTCAAAGCAAAATCACTGTGAGGGCCAAACACTACAGGGATATTGCCCAAACTTCAAAGGTACTGTTTTTTGCAAGAGCAGAGGTACTGGATTGCCAGGTCGTTAATGGGGACATGGACACAAGGAAGACATCAGTAAGTGATGAGCAAGTCTGTAGGTCAGAAAAGCACTCTTGAGGTTGAGAGCAAAAGCTCTGCTAGCACAAGAAGAGCACCCAACTCTAAGAAACCACTTTCTATCTTACTCTCTCCATCCCCTCCCTGATACTCTTCTCCCTAGTGCAATTCAGAACAGCAAGGCAAGTCATGTCTGACCATGCATCAGAAGAATTGGCTAACACAATATTACCCAGCATGAATGAAAACCACCAATGAACCCTGCTAGTGGTTAACTGCAAATTTGTGCTTTACTGATGGTATTTCACTGCCAAAGGTTCCCTTGTCTTTGTACACACACTGCCCTCTTAGAAACACCAAATCTGCTCAAACCCAGACTTACAAATACATGCACAGATATTCTACACATCTGCTTCCACCTGGTGGATTACCAGAGATGGAGACTGCAGCATTTTTTAAACAAACGTGTAAGTCCACCTCTAAAATTAGTTGCATGGTAATTCTGTGGGCTAGTGGAGAGGGGCAGAGAGGTTGGGCTCAGGGGCAAGGGAGAAGTTTGCAAGAAATGGAATAAGAATCACTAAACTGTTTAAACCATTATTAATTCAGTTTTTTCCCTCTTGGAAAACAACCAAAAGAGGGATTTTCTTGCATTTTGAGGAGTTCTTTAGAACAGAAGAGGACAGAACTATTCAATATTGCTCTGGGGTGCTAAACATGAGTAACTAACTTCAATCAAATGTCTTGTTAAAGAACTGAAAGTTCTCTTTCCACAGTCCCCCCTTACATAATTAAGCAAAAAAAATATATATTATACATATACCTGGTATATAATCAAAGCAAAACCATAAAGTAATTTATTGCTACCCATAACTACAGAAACCAGGGGTTCTTTTAACACTTTAGCAAAGCAAATGAGAAATGACAGGGAGTATCCTGAGAAACTCTCTGTTGCAAATTCTTTCAGGTCTGGTTTCTAAAAATTTCCTTGCTATGATACCTGCAAATGCAGTAACTTCCAGTTCCATTTTCATACACGTATTTTTAAATATAGCATCAGCCTTTGCCCTGTGTATTGAGCACCAGGGGTATTTAATTCTCTGTGGCCAAGGTTTGCAGGAAAGCTGACTGGAGATCCTACAGGTATGGCACATTTCTTTTTTGCTCTAAATACTTCTGACTGGAAGCAAAGGTAAGTATTACTCCAGCCTCAATCGGTTTCCCTCTTGCACCCACAGCAGCTTAGTAAGATACAGTCAACAGGCTACTGCAAATTATAGTTAAGGGCTCGTTACAAATCAAGGCCTCAGTCTTGCTAATGAACTGATACTAATAGGTTCATTCTATGGAGGAGAACCATTAGCTTCAGTAGTGGTCCCTGAATCAGGAAATTTGTTTACATCACATGCACCGGTATTTACAATCTTCTGGGCCCTTGTTTTTATTTAGGAGACCAGTGGTGTTTGGCAAGGAGTGCAAATCTTGTCTGACAACTTTCAAGCTACCCTTACTCCACATGGAGCAGAAGTGCCTACAGAGTAAAGAACATTCACAAGAACAGTGTTTTCATCTTACACTAATCCCTCAGTCAGGAATTCTATACCTATACCTGTACATCACAGGTGCAAGAGAAATAATCACGCATTCCCCACATACGTTTTGTACCTGAAAGAGTGAACAAATACAGAAATATATGCACAAGATCACTAAAGTGCTTACTCAAGATGTGGGACTAGGTTACCAAGTTCAGTCTTTACAGAGCTGAAATTACCTACTCTGTAAGCAAGACAGATATGCTTGCTCTGCAAGCAAGACAGGCATCCAGAGGATGCTTGGCTTCCACTGGATCATACACTGCCCCTTTTACTTCTGAATTACAAAAGACATTAGGACCAGACCACACTGGAGAAATCACCATTGCCATTATCAGCAATGATAACAAAAAACTTACTCAATTGATGCTATAATTCCAATCTCCCACCCACTTTGTCTTTCTCAAATCTCAATGCCCCAACATTACAGCTTTGAGAACTTGAAGAAAAGGTCAATGTTTTCCCCTTTTGTTAGGGATTCAACGTTTGCTGCAGGTTTTTTCTATTTTCTATAAAAAAGGGGAACATGAAAGTAATTTGAAGCCTGGAGTCACTTTTCTGTCATCTTCATTCTCAGAAATGGCTGAAGAATTTTTTTTTACTACTTACTTTTCTTTCAAAAGCAAATGTGGCCTGAAGCTAAACACCTGTCATGCAGTGTTTAAGCACAAATGGTTAAAGCTCTGTAGAGCCACATGCAAGAGAAAACAGGGGCAGTAACAAAGCTGCCTGGTGATCTCCAATTGGAAATCCTCCTGGCGGCCCAGATTCTTTTATGCAGAGCAACTTACTGACATTCTCTCTCCATTCCTCTCCCTGATGACTCTCACTACACCTGGAAATTTGAAAGCTGACTAAGCTCCTTGAAAACTAGTCTGGTTAGCCCCAGTACCCCCGCTCCAAAACGGTGAGAGCAGACAGTGTGATGTCTCAGCAGATGAGGTCTGAGACTAAACTGGTGGAATTGGCAGCCAATATTAAAGGTACCTTCTTTTCCTCCAGTTCAGTTGCTGTCATGGACCCTCATTCTAAAAGTCAAGAGAGATTTTCAATGCATTTTTGGGCTTGCTGACTTTAAGCCCACAGGATAAATTCCACTTGAGATTGTTCAGAACTCAGAAAATGTTTGGAGAAAGGAAGCAGAAAAAAGCTGAAATTCTCTCACAGTCACATAAGCCCAAGAGCCACAGCCTTAACACTGCCAGTTTCCCATCTCAGTAAGTGTCTTGAAATACTTGTTTTTGCAATCGTTTTCCATGCTGTCTACACAAAAAAAGTACCTTGGAAGCCAGAATAACTACATTCCTCAAACATGGACCCTTTCCAGACTCACCCCAAACCTTTCTGTGCTTAAGGTCCTATACACACCTGAACACACAGCTCCTTTACAGGCCCAGCAGTTAATTCACTTTCAAGTTGCCCTAATTTTGAGGCTGAACACTTCCTAAACTTGTGCATCCCTGATGGCTGTCTGAGAGAAGGCAGGCTGCCTCCCGCTTCCTCTGCATTCCCGGCTGGCAGGACAGGACTGCAGTGCGGCCTACGCGTGCTGCTGTGCCCTGCCTACGCCGCTGTGTCCCCGCGCACACGGGGGCCATCACGGCCACCGCTGAGCACGCAGATCCCTTCTTCCTGAGAAATTCAGTGACAAACTGCCTGCTTTCCAGTTTTTCCTTTTCAACTCTTTTTTTTTTTGTAGGACAATGACACCTCCTCACCCTCATTTCCTCATCACCTCTGCTCAGAAAGCCGGAGGCTCGCTGATCCCATGGTAGATGGCAAGGCCTTTGAATGAGTGTCTGCTGGCTGGTCTGGAACCAGCCAAGATAATGTTCAGACAGGGCACACATCCCAAACTCTCTTCCAGAAACTTTGAAATCCAAAATGCAAATGCTCCACCCATCACCTTGAATGCTGTCAGGCAATAAAAATGCTAATAAAAGAAGTCACAGTAGGAGAAGTCTCTGGCTACCTGCCTGGGGTCTGATGACTGCAGGTAAGTCCTCGAGAGGAAAGGATGTGATCTGGCCACCACTGGTGGTTGCTTCCTTCAGATCCTCCAGCAGATCCTGTCCTATGGACCAGGCCCTGTGTTCAGCCCTCCTGGGTTCCTGCATTTCTCAGGCATAACTACATTCCTCAAACATGGACACCACTAAGAGCCACCCAGCTCAACAGTGACTATGTCCTCTTATCACCCTGCCGCGATGCCACAGACATCCCGGGGCTCAACACCACCAACTCAGAAGTACATCCTCTCTGACTACATCAAAACAAACCCCATTTTGGAAAGGTTTTTAAGAACAAAAAGTCACAGTCCTAATTTTTGTGCAAGGAACAAACCCTGCAATACCTGCTTTCTGTGCTTCAGACCCTGAAAGCTGCCAGAAACAGCTGAAGGATGGAGGGAGAAGGAAGATTTTTGTGATGAATCCTCTTTTCAGGAAATTTTAGAAATAACTGTACAATCACACAGATGCAATGCATTGCTCAAATAAGGATGTAAACTCAGAACGGGAACTACTTAAAAAATCACTATGGCTTTAGGTTTTATATTAATTTACTGTTTTGACTGCAAAGGATAAATGGTCTCCTGTAATAGAAAATTACTTTTCAACTTCAATATATTATAATTAACACAGAAATTGGTACATATACATCTTTCTTATGCATTTGTACCATAGACTCAGTGGCACAAACACAAGGATGCCTACCGGTAAGGTTCATAACCACACCTCTGCATTAAAAAGATTACTGAACAGTCTAACAAAAGGGTGTTTACTTTTAGTGCACCCTGATTCTGTATCACTCAGCCCATTTGCAATCTATAACACTGATATCACTCAACTGATATTTACTGATATTTGAAGACAAAGGGACCCATGTTTCTCCCTCAATCAGATTTAATAAATCCACAAAAGCTGAAACAAAACAAGTCAAAAGACAGAAGAATCAGGCCTTTGGGATGCTGTACTATTGTCTCCAGCGTGGCCAATTTTGATGAGCTTGTTGAAGCACAGCCTTTAGCCAAGTGCTTTTTCATACAAACATCCACAGCTCAGAGACGATTAATCACCATTTATTACTCACCTTCTGGCAACACCCACTCTAAGCTAGGCAGCATCCAGACACATTAAGACAGACAGTCCCAGTCTGAAGGCTTTGTGGTAAAAGAAAGCCATTTCTGAGACCCGATCCTGACACAGAGACATCTACAGACCCCCGTGGTATTCAGCACAGCTGCTGGATGTGCCAGCACAAAGGTGCTCGTAGGAACGCTTAATCACAAATACCAATCTCTCAAAAAGGGACAAGGTACGTATGAAATACATCGGCTATACCTACTTTTCAGTACCTGTCAACTGCTACTGGTGTACAAGTAAGCCTCGTGAAAGGATTTGGCTGAAGAAATAGGGTGAATCTTCATCGATTTATCTATCAGAGCCCCTCACTTGGTTACAGGAAAGTAGTTATTCTGTTCTTCTGCAGCATTAGTAACTTCTCAAACAAAGAAGCCTGATTGAGGCAGACAGTGAGGGGCTTATCAGCTTAGGAAATGGGAAGGATGGTCCAATTAACTGCCAAGCAGTCAGACATAATTCACTCTGACCAGGCCAATGAGAGACGAGTCCCAGAAATGCATGTTCTGTCCATTTATGTAACACCCAAACATTCCCCCCTGCAAAGGCTTCCCTTCTGGAAGCACTGCCTAAGTAAGGAGCAAGCCTCTAGAGGAAAATCTACCTGTATGGCCCTGCACCTGATTAAGCAACCATCGCAGTGGTACAGGAGGCATTGCTAGTCACTACATTGCTGAACTCAGACACTAACAGGCGTCACCAAGCAGACAGCCAGAATGCTCTGTGCAAGGTTATCTGGGGTCCACACCACTGCGCTGTCTTCTCACACAACAACAAACGGGACAAGATGGAGAAGGCACAAAAAGGAAAAACCCCACCCTGGTGTAGGTAGGAAGGTTTCATATCATTTTCCCGAGCTACTTCTGCCTAGCACAGAAATAGGCAGATGTTATGGAAGCAATTTCACAATGTTAAAAACAAACAAACAAAACAACCTGAAGGCAAACTGTATGTGAGACCTGATTAGCTGTGAATCCAGCCACAGTGCTGCTCCTCGGGTCCTCTGCAATGCTTAGTACCCTGCTAGCACAGGGTAAACAGAAAGAAGGCCAAGAGAAAGAGTTAAGGGAAGAAATTCAACAAAATAATTAAAAGAGAGAGTTCTCAGTCAACAAAGCTTTAACTTGGGATCCATAACCTAGGATGAAGCAAGCATTTAAAGTTGACAGAAGAGAAAAAAGAAAAAAAAAACACGTCCCCAAAACACTGATTCGTAAACACAAACATCTGATGTTTAGGGGAAGCATGGAACCTTTATTCTGCAAAAAAATGCGCATATGGGATCTGGTCCATCCTTTGAAAAGTTACCTTGTTTTGTGTAATCCCCTCAGTTTTTAAGTGCCAGACTTAAGACTGCCACAGTGAGAAAAACATGCCATGAGCAGGAGAGTAAAAGAACTGAGTTGTGTGGAGTATTTATGTTACATATGGCAACATCCTATTTGTCAGGCAGTTACCAGGAGCTAAGGAATCTGTGTGGTACCAGCAAACTCGCCTTGCAGCAGGGTGTTAGAGCAAGCACAAAACAGACTATATATGGTATGTTTACTGAATGATTAGGCATAAACATGTTACAGAAGAAATGATGTCTCATATTAGATGCTGGGCTTCCTGCTGCAAGGCAAACCATCCTGCTCAGAAAACAGTCTCACATATTCCTCATAGGCTTCTGGATGAGGGTGCCAGTGAAACCTCTAGAAAACAGGAACAGGTTATGTGGCAAGTAATGATTAACTACGTGGAGGATCAGCCCTCTAAGCTCCACCCGGCAGCATTCCCTGTCTCCTTGCTGCTCTTCCTCCCCCGCTACTTTTCGGCTGGGACTGTTTGCAGGGCGAGGCGGCAGAGGGGATGAAGGCACACACAGGCACATGAGGCACCGAGCGCTGCCTCTGCCACAGGATGACGGGCACAGACAAGTGCACCCTCCTCTCTTTCTTAAGAAACAGCTGGCAGCAAGGGAGCCAGCGCTGCAACCATCCGCCTGCCCCACGTCCAAACCCAGCTGGCACAGGACTATTTCATAACGGGGAGGAGGGGGGAAAATCCTGAAAGGGTAGAGGGAGGAGGGTGTACTGAAGATGCCTTAAAGCACAGAAGAAGGTTCGTATCTGGCTTCTGCGTCCTGCCTAACCTGTTTTGTGGCATGTTCCGGTTAACTCTCCTTTTGGTCGAGGTTGTTCATAGTTTTTCTTTTGGCATCCAAAGCCAAGCTTGCAACCCCTTCTTTCCTCTGACTCCTTTCACGCTCCATCACACTCCAGCACAAACATGGGCACACGGAATGGAGATGCCAGAAAACAAAACGCTGAGTTCATCACAGACTGAAACTGGCTGCAGTTTCTTTACTGGAGGGAACTGGATCTTCCTTTGTCAACTCACCAGGACCATCAGCCCTCAGGTGCCAGACTTCTCACCTTCATCACTGCTTTTTGACATTAGCAACTCCTCAAAAAAACTTAAAACTATACAAAGTGGTAAGGGGGTGGGAAAACAAAGGGAAAAAAAAGTCTCAAACCTCAAAACACACACCTGGAAGATTGCATGCCACACAAATCTAACCAGAGCACAGTGCAGGAGCAGCAGCAGTGAGCACAGCACCAGGACATACCATCACCACCATAGCAGATTTATGCCTTCACTGTGTACAGTATTCACAGCGTTAATGAACAGCCCAAAAATCAGAAATAAACCTGCTAATCAACAAAAGCATCGAGTCCAAGCAGTGCTGGGTGGTTTTTGACAGGGGTTAAGCAGTCAGTAACCAGTGACAAGAACTTGGTGGTGGTTCAGTAGCCATTTTAAGCGTCAGATACATTAATCACGGGAATGCAGTAACAAAAGAACCAGAAGCAAAAGCATGCTTCAGAAAGGAGGACCCCTAAAAGCTCAGCAGCACACACATACCCCTCCATCATGTGCAAAATAAACTTAGAGAAGCCAGCAAAAAAGAAAGATTATTCCATGACCTCCAGAGCACAGCAAATCCCTCAGAGCAATGAGTGTGAGGCATCAGAAACTTCCTGGTTTCCAGGCTGTTATTTCACATGTTTTCTGGGGAGTTTGCATGCTGTGGGAAAGATTCCCAAGTACACTGAAAGCAAGCCTGAAACATCCCCTTCCACTCCCACAGCAAGTATGCAGTCCATAAAAGATTAAAGTGTTGGAAACATATGCTTGAGCAAAGATTCCTCTTTTTTTAAAAAAAACCCCAACACATCAACCGTTTAGCAGTTGATGCATTTATCAAAACATTTTGCCATCCCTTTTTTAAGACAGCAAGGTAGGGGGCAGGGAGATGGAGCAAGTGAGCATATGAGCATATAGAGCAAATGAGATACATGCAGTCTGTAACCCGAACACTGTTTTACAGATGTATTTACTATCCTGCTTTTCTTTGGGAGCTTTTCAGGCCAGGGTGGCTTTTGTCTCTGTGCTATATGCCAGCCAGCTCATAACAAATGAGCAATCACAGAGTAAGCAGATCTGGCTCCTTCTCTGAATCTACTGGGATGCTGAGGCATGAAGATGGGCCTGAAAAAACTGTTTGATTATGAGCCTGATCAACCCCTTCGGTCAAGCGAGTGCCTGAAGTCTGGTACAATTATTAACTGTGCTGCAGTCACATGAAAGAGAACAAGCTTCCCCCTCCCACCCTCATCCCATGGGTAACATTATGTGGGCAGTAAATATATGAAGGAACATGGTGAGGCTGGGGGGTATGTGTAGAAACCTCCACATTTAAAGGATTAATTTTATTATTTCTTTTTGGTGGACAAATTATGGACATTACAGGCAAGACTGACTGATGCCCAGACACGTTTGGGTACCCAAAGGAGAGGCATGAAGTGGGGACTCCTCATCTCTACTCAGTGCTGCCTTCATTAAAGAGGGAAAATCATAGGTGTTTCCAATTTTCCCCATTTCTCAAACACCATGATGATGGAGCTTGGAAAGTATTTTTACTAAAGCACAAATGAGTAATTTCTAAACTGGTGGGCTTGCCTTTTGAGGTGTTCTTATTTGTTGGAGGGGATTCAACAGGTATGAGAAAAGTGAGGTGGGAAAAAGAGAGCACTGTGCTTCTAAAGAGAAACTTTTGGCGTTGAGACAAATGAGGAAGGCAGTGTTGACTAAAACCCTAAGCTGTGATTCAGCTGTTGGGACCAGAGTCTCATGGAACCTCCCTGCCTTACAGCTTGTGCTCATGTAACTGAGAGTGGAGATGGCACTTTCCAAAAGCTGCTTTCCAGGACCGAGAAGGAAACGACAGAGAAAGAGCATTCCACCAGCATGGTACCCAACTAACCCCCAACTCACGCACATCTCAGACTGCCAGAGGGCTGCTGTGGCACTATTTTAGCTGTGAACCAAACATCACAGGTGTGTGTGTGCCGCAGAAACCTGAGCTCAGAAATCCCAGCTGGGATGGAAGCTGGCAGATGTGCAGCCCCTCTGGCCTCCCCCGACACATCCTGGCCCAGCACAGCAGCCCCTCCTGTACAGCATTTCAGCTGAAAACAGTAAATTCTGCTGACCTTAGAAGGGGGGTAAGCAGGGCAGGTGGTGAGAAAGAGCATCAGGTTTGGTATAAGATGACATTTCCTAGACATAATTAAAAATATGAAGTGCAGCGCATCTTTAAGTGGTTCCATCTATACAGTCACTGTGACACTGAACAAGAAAAGGTGGTGGTGGGAGAGATAAACAGCAGGTTGATGACAAACAATAAACCATAAATGAGCATATCCTCTTTCAAAGTGCTACATGTAATTTCTTTTAAGTTATAATTGAGTATGTCCCCAACAAAACAACTACATTTGTAATAGTATACCATGCATCCATTTTATAAAATATTTTAAAATATGCTTTTGCCTTGGCCCACCTACACAAAATAATGAAGAAATATCACTCATCAAGAGCTCCCTAAGAAAAATAAGCCATAAAATAGCATGATACACTCACTGAGCAACACATATTTCTGCAAAACTCCTGTTCTTTATATATTTTGCATCTGAAAACTGCAAGTCTCACACACGCACACACAAAAGACAGACAGACTGCTGCTGTGGACAAAATGGTGCCATTTAATACAAAAATCTGGTTTATGCATAGCCTGGCTGTAGTGCATGCTGGGCCCAAGCAGAGTGGGATGCAGCCAGTTATATCGAACAGTTGTGCCCTCAGCAACAAATGGTGCATTCATAAAACTGGAAAAGCCTCTGTCTAGGGGATCGCAGCTCTGCAAAGGAAACAATCGCTTGCTGACATTTCTGAGGGAGGGTATGGCCAAAAGACGTTGAGGGGGAGAAGTATGATCTACAGAAAAGTTATGCTCAGAAGAAATACCAAAATGTAAGGGAAGAAAACCCAGATCTACCACTGAGCTCCCTTTGCAGTCTCCTTCCATTAGCTAGTCTCTAACAAAAGAGCAAGACCACCTGAAAAGACATGTGGTTGGAAAACACTTGGCCAGTCAAGAGTACAGAAGTAAAAGAAGAAAAGAAAAAGCTTTCTTGTAGAATGCTGGCCCATGAAGAAGCGACAGCCATCATGCAGGCTGCAGTACACAAAGCTGCATGTGACAGGCAGTTTCTCACAAGTTTCTTACCCTTGCCTTTATTAGCCATGCCACCTCCACACTGGTAACTAAAAGCCAACATCTGGTGCTAGCTAAATGTCACCACAGACAATTCCTTTAATAAAATTTTAAAGAGTCTGAATCCCAACAAGGAAATCATTAGTGCTCTGAATGTAAGACCCTATGCGAGTGCTTCAAGACTGGAAAAAATCCTGTCTTTTAAGCTGCCCAGAGCAGTGACTTTGCTGTGCACTAAGCCCCTCCTCCAGGCTCCATGCTACCTCACTCTGGGGATGTTCAATTCACAGCTTCTGGCCCATGTATAGTCCATCTGGACAGCCCAGCTGATCAGCACCCTGTGCTGGGAAGCCCAAACAGGTCTATGGATGTCCAGGTCTTGCTCCAGGATGCGAGCATGCTGTCCAGTCTGCCCTTGGCCTAGGGAGCTCTGGCTCCTGAAGCTGAAATGCCAGACACTGCAAATCAGCCCCACACACACCTGACATCTCTAAAAGCAAATCTGACCTGTCCCTAAGATGCACGAGACACCCATGCAAGTCTATGCAAAAGCACTCCCTTTAGAGCTGAGCAGTTAAGCAGCATGGCTTATTAATGAATACCTGTCGCCTGCTCCATTCTACTGAGCTAAGTAATATAGCAAAAAAACCTCACATCATGCACCATAACTGAAATTCAATGGGAGAGTCAGTGGCAGCTCCTATAAGACACCAAAACAATTAAGTCCCACCTGCACATTGACATGTAATAAGAAACAACTCTCCCCAAGCACTCCTGGGTGCCCTAAGGCTGTGCACCCTATTTCCTCCTGGTGCTCATGAAGCACAGAGGTTCTCACATTTTGCCCAATATAAGTTTTCTCCTAAAAACTTATCTCAACAGTTTGGGAGAACTGACACTGTCTTCCACAGCCAAGGCAAGCCCAGGTGAAGGAGAGACGACAGAAATTTTCTGGCTGACAGAATGAGTCCCTCTGTTATCAAGAGAGCATGCGTTTTAAGACATTATTAATAGAGTCCTCTGGCACTGAAGCCTTTGCAAAGATATCTAAAAAGGGGATGCATGTAACTCTTCCTATCCCCAGTGCACCTAATAGTCTTCTGAGAGCCTATTATGAAACCATTTCAGAGGTTAACAGGACTGTGGTCCCACAGACTGACAGTAAAAGTATTTTTCCACTAAGGTTTTAAAAAACCCAAGCAAGCAAGCAAGCAACTAACAACCAAAAAAAAGCCAAAACAGGATGAGTGGTTCTTCAAGAGAGAGCAAGTCATTCCTGCACCTCAGTGCCAGAAGCAGCCAAAACCTGCAGGTCCATTGGAGTTGAGAATAAACACTGGGAGCATGCACGGCAAGCTACAGTGGGGAGAACAGAGCCATAGCTATTGAGGTACTGGAGAATGAACAGTAATGCTTCTGCTTACCAGCTGTGTGCACTACAAACGACTGCTTTTGCAAGAAAGCTTGTGCTGCAGTTGCATAAATAATTTCAATAGACCTGTATAAAAAGCCACTTCATTAATGCTGGTTATCAGCTAGAGACCTAAAGGAAATACAAAACAGCAAAAGCTTTTACAGATGCATCAAAACAATCTAAAACTGTCTGACTTTTACTCGTTGGTTAGTTCCCAGGCAAGCAAAAGTCTACACATACATGTAATGTTTTGTACATGCTTCCATTAAACCTGCCCTCTGCATTCTAGAATTCAAGTGGCATACATGATTTCCCTCCATAGGCTTTAAAAGGCTTCTAATACAACACATGATCAACTTACTAGGAAATTGTTTGTTAGTTTTAAATTTGGAGAAGGCAACAAAACCACCTGGGAAACTGTGGGAGAACATCAACAGAGTTGAAAAGAAAATTGCATCCCAACCTCCTGAAAAACTTTAATATAAAGCTCTTTAGGAAGTCTGTGAATAAGGGATGAACACAGATGTACTCCATTTGAGAAATGTCCTTACTTTGAAAACTGAATCACAGAATACAAGTCTCCGCATCACCTTGCAAAAGAAAAAGGAAAAAAGTATCCTGCCTGAAATGTGTCACTTTTTTGCTGCTGTTTACTTTGTTTGTTTGTAGTGGTTTTGTAAAATCCCACAAATATTTCAGACTGAAACCACAGTCCATATTTTATATTTAGATGAACTAGGGCATCTTTCAAGAAGCTGTAATGGCAAGCCTGCATGTAAAGCTCTCCCTCTGCCTGTCCTGGGACCTTGCAGCCATTGCAGCAGGAAGAACATGGGCCACCACTGCAGCCCTGCTCGTGACCCTCCTCCCATGCGCTGGCCCAGCCACCCCACAGCTCAGATGCCAGAGTGAGTCCTTGCACCTTCCATGATAAGGGATGGTTTTGAGCAGGATGCTAATGTCTGCAGGTAAAATTTAAAACCAACAAAAAGTCTCTTCCTTTCTTTCTTTTACTTCCCATCTGATCCAGGTGGAACAAACAGGATGGAATTTGCCTCTCGTGCTGATGCTTCCAGTATCAGCCCTGATTTGGATCAATATAAAACGTAGTAGGGAAAGGAGCCTGAAGGTTTCTAACCGGGTGCGTTGAACACCATGACCTCCTCACACCCCCGCCCCACAAATGCTTAACTGCTGAAAGAAATTCCTCTCGTTTCCTGCACTGAATCATCTGTGTCACCACAAAGATGAGATTTTTAACTTTGTGCACCCGTTTCTGATTTGAGGGGCATGCAGTGTAGGGTGTTTCTCAAACTACTGTCAGACTAGCCACACACGGTTTGGATTTCTTCTGTGTTTGATGTATCATTTAACTAAATCTGTGTTTTTCCAATGAGGTACAACCTCTCAGTGATGCTGTTTTCTAGGAAATACATAGGTGAATGCTGCTGCTTCTTTTGCAAAGTATTATTTGAATGGAGCTAGGAGGGACAGGATATGCTGATTTGCACAATTAAAAATAACTTACAATTTGAACTGCAGCATCAGATGCTTCAACAAATTTCATTAGGGCAGATTACATGCTCTTTTCAAAATGCTTTTTTTCCAGACCGCAACGTAAAATCATTTCATTAATTTAGCCACAATTACCTCATTTTCATTGCTAAGCTGATCAACTGTTTTTTAATCACTACAGCAATTCATTCTGCAGAAAAGTTAGTAGCACTGTAGCCCTCAAATGCAATAAAGAAACATCCAAGTCACCCAAGAGAAAGAAAGATGAGGCAAAATGCTAAACCACAGTTCCTTAACCACCCCTCCTAACCAGGATGGCTTTGTATCATTGCAGGCACAGAAGGGAGGGAGCTGTGATCTCTATCTGGCTGTGCACTGCAGAAGTCAGTGGGATCTTTGTGGACGCTGGGTGGGAACAGGCCCCTACAAATACGGAACAAGCAATAGCAAAGCTTATACTCTGCTCTGGATTGATCTGAGTCACGAGGAGCTAAGCTGTCAGTCAGCAAGAGTGCAAGGAGGGCTGATTGTTCTGGTCATCTCACTGGAGCAGAAGAAAAATTCAAGATGCACATCCTCCTTGCAGTACCCCCACATACTCTCACCCAGATGAAAGCTTAAGGACAAGCATCGTGTTTTCACACAGGCCTATTTTTTTCACAAAGTGTTGTCAACCTTCTCCACCCCTTATTTTAATAAAGGAAAACCTACCATCCTTTTGACCTTGGACTTGTTCATTTTCTCTGTTTCTCTCAGTACATGCTCTTTGCTAACCATTCAGCATGCTGCGAGCCCTGATAAAAGTGGTTAATGTTTACTGAAACCTGCGTATGAACTGTACTAAACCTGATGCAGGGGGAGGCAAAGTTCTGCTAGCAGCATCCATGACCAATTAAAAAGAAGCGTTAGCTTGTTTTTCTTTTTAAACTCATCCCCCCCACCCCAAACAGCTGCATGAGTAGATGGGCACGCAGCTCAAGGAGAAGACTGAAAAAATTCTTCAAATCCATCCACCTAGACACTTCAAAATCAGTCCCTGTTCTGAGTACCACAGGCCTTTCAAGAATATACAAAAGGAATGAAAGAACTACTGGGGTTCTCTTTCTGGAGGATGCATATTTATCCCCAAATAATTGTTTTCCAAAACAGTCTGAAAACCTGCAAGTCTAGCAGAACTGTTGAGTGTTTTCTTTTAGCTTTCCCTCTAGAAGTCCACACATCCTTGGCTTGAGCAGTCTTCAAAACATCCTATCAATAAAGTGAAAAAGCAGAATATTACTACTGTAAACTCAAACTACAACTACCAGTTAATCCGTTTTATTCAGAGGCTTTAAATTTATCATAATTTCTTCCCGGCACAGACAGAAACAATCAGCAGTTTCAACAGCTGTATCCGTGCACTATTTAGGAACACTATTTTGTAGCACAGACCAAATGTGTGCATCACCCCTTCTTAGCTTACTGGCATTTTCTCCATCTGCTTTGTAACAGCCCAGAGAGCTCTTACAGACAGCTCCTGCCTCCCTCCCATTGTCTGGTGACAGTGGGATGCTCTCAGGTGTTTAATGACAATTTTTTTTTTTTGTACTAGAGGGCAGCAACAGTGCCGCAGTCACCTTGGAAACAACCAGCACCCACTGTTTGCAGAACAAACAATGGTACCTTTTCAGCCAGCACAAGGCAGGCAGGGCAAGGGGCAGCCAAGCAATTCTGGGACTTACAGGAGTGTTAACATATTGCATTCATTCACTGCGTCAAAAAATAGTTCAGCACGAGGAGCAAGGCGCTCTCAAAGTGAGAGCCTTTGGCTGCAAACCACAGACAAGTGCACAGGGCTCAGAAGGTCAAACAAGTCTCCCCAGTCAGCAATGAGGTCTTTTCCTCTGATTTTTTTACTTGCCCTCCTGTTCCCCTCTCTCATACACACAGAAGGAAGAAAAACACACCTATTTAAACTGATCTTATCCACGAAAAGTCAAGTGTTCAGCTTCCAAGTAGCACTCTCTGAAGTTTTCTCAGTGTGCCAAAATATTTTAAAGAACTGTTTACCCGCACTTGTAGTGCTTTGTACCCAATGCATCAAGAGCTGTTTCCAGAAGCGTTCCTTGTGAAGTCAGTGAGGATTGTGGTTATTCAGCATTTCAGACCATATGCCTAAGCACTCAAACAGTTATATACCCCCTCTTCTCAAAATAATTCCATTTTCACAGAGACAGTCTGCCTGCTTTAAAATACAGATGATGTACACCTCTCAGTGTCTCCCTGTCTCCTCAAGACTTTTTTCTCTGCTCAAAAAACCAGCAACAAAGAAGCGTTTTTTTACCTACAATAACCACAGGGAAAAGCTAAATATTTAAGGATTCAAGTTTTATCAATTTAAACACACTCTCACAAAGGGCTTCACTCTTGTGGCCTGTCACAAGCGGAGTGTTTAAAGCAGAATGGACACTGAGGTGTCACTCAGATACTTTAGTGCTTTACAACCTTCCCACACCGCTTGCAGACACCTACACTGCTGAGAGCAAACTGACAGCAGTCCAGCTGCCCAGCTCGTCCATATGGCCACTTAGGAAAGGATTGCAAGGCCCTACAAAACCACACTGCTGCTTGACTCCTGCATAAAAGGGCATCCAGGTGTGCTGTGAAGGAGTGCCAGGCACAACACACCCTGCTGAGAACTGCACTGAGGTGATGAGAACTGTACAAAGGTACAACAAAGCAGTTCTTGGGCGAGATCTGTAGATTTCCACATCACAATATAAACACTTTTCTATAGCCTTCCACTCATCTTTCACAGCACACTCTGCTTTGGCAAAATAAAAAGGGGAAAAAAAGGCAGATCTCCTTCAGACCGTCAGTGGCTGGTGCTGTCCTGCAAACGAAAGCCTCCAGCAAGCTTGTCCACATGGGCTGGACAGGTTCACTCACGACTACAACCATGGTAGCTCCGTTGAGTCAGACTAACATTACTAAAAACCTACCTTAATGTTCATTAAGATGCAGGTTAGCACATTAACTGGTCTTGCACAGCCACAAACACGGCTTTGGACATGGTAGGCTGTACCTTAAGGAGCATCAAGAGAGCTTTTTTTTTTTTTTTTTAATTGTGTTCGGCTAACTCAGTTGACCTCAAACAATTGAGACACACACCCTTTTTGCCTGTCAGGACAGGGTCCTTCTCTGTCTTGCACTGCTGGGACAGGAGAAGTGAAATATGTATGGAGGTGATTCACATACAACCCATCCTTCACTTACTCCTAATAGGGGGTGGAGGGGAGGGAAGCATATGGGTGAAAAGCCGCAGCTGTTCCAAGGCTGTTCCAACTTTACAGCACACGATTTATGGAAAACAAAACAAGAGGAGCAGAAAAATAGGAATTTAACATTACCAACCCAAAAGAATCATTGTAAATACCTCCTGCTCTGTGCAAGGGCTACCCTGGGCTCCATCTGCCTTCAAGGCCGAGAAAGGAAACATTAAACTTGAACAGCAGCCAGGATTCACTGCCTGCTTCCTACCACGCTTAGATGGGGCAGTCTCTACCTGTGGCAGAGCACAGGGCGAGCACTGCCCAAGCCTTGTTCCTGCTCTGCCCTTGGCACTGTCACTGCGAGTGCCAGCCAGAGCCCAGCCAAGGGGCAAACACAGCTCTGCCCCGCAGCATCCACAACCTGCTCCCAGCTGGGATGGGAGCGTGTTCCTCGCACCCCAGCACCCGGCTCTGGCAGTTTTGGCAGGAGCACGTGCTCCAGAGGGCTCTGACACAGCTGGCGAGGGAGCTGCGGGTACCAGTCGGACGGGAACACGCTCCTGCACAGGACAGGCTTTCAGCGGGCCGGGGCTGCTACTCAAGGCACCGCCCCACTGCCCAGACGAACAGGGATGCAGGCACATCCCCTTCGCTCGGACATCACTTTTGCCTCGGGCCAAAACTCCCCGTGGCCGTGCCCAGGGGACCCAGGCCTCCGTGCCACGAGGGCGAGGGAGCAGCAGCGGCTGCAGCAGGGCCGGCCCTTCCCTCCCTTCCCCCCGCGCAGCCGCCCCCACCCTCCAGGAGCTCTATCGCAAATCCCCAGGCCGCGCCGACTGCCAGCTGACAGAACTGTTTAGTCAGCAACCAGCGAGAGAGGAGCGGCCGCCCCCCTCCATCCTTCCCGGCTCCTTCCCCGGTACCTTCCCCGCCGCCAGCAGCGCCAGGGAAAGAAACATTCTCGTGCTCCCCAACCCCTCCCCAGAACGGTGAATACGCGAAGTATTCACATTTCCGAAAAGTTTGTCGAGCTTTGCACGTAGCTGAAAGATCCGGGTTGTTGTTTGGCTTCTTTTTTTTTTTTCTTTTTCCCACCCGCTCCCCTCGGTGCTTTGTCTAGCCCTCTTTCACCACCCTGCCCCATCCCCCAGGCGAGAGGAGATCCAGAAGCGCTGCTGCTGCTGCTGCTGGAGGAACTTCCTCCATTTGCTGTGGGAACATCGCTCCGGCGGCCCCGCGCCCCGCGCCGCCCCGCAGAGGAAGTGCAACATAATAGCCAGGCCCCAGGTGCCAAGGTTAGCCTGTCCTTTTCCTCTCCCCGGGATGATTTCCACCCCTTTCAACACCAGCCTCCCCAAGAGCAAGGCCTTTAAAGCTGCGTGTTAAAAGTTGCGAACAACAGCAGCAACAACAACAAAACAAAGCTGAAACCTGCTCAAGCACCACCGCACGGCCTTTGCACACCAGAACTTACATGATTCAGAAAGGTCGAACACTGTCTATGAAGCGAAAAGTCTGGTTTTATCCGTGCACTAAAAAGCTGAACAACTTTAACCGTACTTTTCTCCGTCAGAGCAGCAGCCCAGCCCGTGCCAGCGAGGCAGCAGTGCCACCAGCGTATGGAACTGCCTGTGCTGGCATTCTCTGCTTGCCCAGGGCAGATGTAACAACCACAGCAATACAAATGCCTCGGCTAAAAGGAAACCCGCATCTCAGGCCAGGCTGGAATAATGGAAACCCTGGGCAAATGGCGTGGATTTAAGCTACCAGGAAGATGGAGATCAGCACCCAAACAGTTTCTCAGAGCATTGAGTACACAGTTTCCATTCTCTAAACATCTGCATAACTGAAGGCACAAAGTAATTTAAAAAGAATAGGTTTTAATGGAAAGTCTCACAGTGTCTTATACTTTTCCCTTTTCAGTTTGTTTGCTTGGTAGAAAAGCATGCATCTGCTTCCTCCAAAATGCAAAAACTCAGTGTTGAGGGAAGCTCCTACACTAGCTCATCTCACAAAATCCTCTGCCTTTCCAGGTGGAACAAGGGGAGATTAAAAGGTGTAACCATGCCCTAGGTGTTATGATGTAATCCATAATTTATGCAGAAACAAAATGTCCCATACTGACATCCCTGTAACAAAGCATTTATTTGGCTTATACAAAAGTGTTTCATGGCAGAAAAAGTGAAGTCTCTCCTTTACTCCTCTTCTACCCATAACAAAATACATTCATGCATTCTTTTTTGCCTTTCCTCCCAGCTGGATATCCATGCAACTGGCTCCAATTAATTTGATTACTAAACTCAGAACTGAGGAAAGTGAAGAGTTAGCAACCTGTCTCAGTTTATATGAGACACTCCTGTTACTGTGAACAGAAGGAGTTACTGAAAAGAAAAAAAACAACCCTACAGTCTCCAAATAACTAAGCAATGGTGAGGACTGAAATTCTCTAGAACAGAATGATTGAAGTTCAGAACCCCTTAATTCTCTCTTCCACGTTTCAGTGCTAAAACCTCACATTCTACACAGGCTGCCTGCTGCCAAGAGATAGACAGCTGCAACACAGAGACACAAAAAGGAGGTGTCTTTTGGCTGGAGTTTTAGATTTCTACATGCTGCCCTGTTTTATATGCTACTCCCCCAAACAGTTACAAAAAAACCCCTGCAGAAATCTAAAAACAAGTGAGACTATTGTAACTGAAGATAGCTACTAATAGAGCCTGTATTAAATGTGCAGATACCATAAGGCCCTTTCACAGTCCATGCTCCTCTGCAACACGACAATTTTCTTGGAAATGTGGTATTGCAGTCTTTGTACTTACTTGGCTTTTAGCATATGTTTAGTTTCATATCTTATAATAGAAGCCTGGGCATTCCAACAAAAGAGTGAAGACTGATGTAGGTTATTTTCCTTAAGCTGGTATTTCTGGGCTGTGATTGATACTCTGCCCCCGGCTACTCAAACCGACTTCTTTCACAAAAGACACACCAACACTGGCAAAGATGCGCCAGATTTGTACCAGTCCAGTCAGAACAAAACCTGGACCACAATCTTACGTGATGAAACATGATTTCCTTACACAATATCAAGCATGATTAAGAAAGATACTCTCTCAAGATGGAAATTAATTTGGAAACAGAAAGAACAGCTAAAAGAGACCTGATTTCCAGAATTTTTTACACAGCTAATGCAGTAACAAGATTTGCATCAAGAGAAAAAACAAAGAATGTGTGATAAGGTGGGAAGATGAGGCTATCTCTGCATCTAAAACTCTCAAGCCTCTTGATAGAAACAGCACATAGTTTTGTGCTGCTTCCACTGAGGATCGACATCTCTGCAGAAGCTCTTCCCTTCCTTCAGCTGCTCATTTCCACGCCAGGGAAAGCCTATGACTGCCCTCCCTTTATTGATCAAAACAAAAGTTGGTGAGGAATGACTGTTCAAAGACACAAAAAATTAAAGAGGTCTGGCTACTCAGAACGTTTTAGAGATAAGGCTTAGAGTGAAACCCCACAAACACTTGTATCAGCATCTCAGAAGATTACAACAGCACGAGTGAACTGCTAGAGGTGAGGGGGTAAACAAATTACAAAAAAAAAACCAAAACCCAAACAACCAAACCTCTTCAAGCTGGTTTTACTACTTCTTCATCCTATGATGTCAAATGCCCGTTTAGGTTGCCAAGGAATCCATTCTGAAGTCACTAATTCAATGTCATTATGAATTTTTTTATTTACCGAGGCAAAGACACACCAGAAAAGGGAAAGCTGGGAGAAAATACCTAAATATCAAAAGACTCTTAAAAAAATCTTCAAAGAGATAAAAAACATCAAGAACAGATCTCCATTGAGATGTTTCCCTTTGCATTGTTTGCAGTCACATACCTGGAAGACTACTTGCCTTGAAGTGGTGGAGGGAAGATGCCTGAATACAAGTGGTGTTAAACACAACCTTTAAAGGCAAACACCACAATGTACCTGAAAGACAGGGGCAAGTGGGAAAAGGAAAAGGGGAGGGGAAAATAGCTCTATTAACATAAGCCTGCCACTCTTACAGTTACTGGAATCACAGCAGAGGTACCTATGAACTAACAGTAGCCATGGAGGGGATGCTCATTCTCACCCTCAAGTAGGCTGAGGGCAGCTAAGAACCTACATGTTACAAATGAAGCATTTTTTAAAAAATGCAAAATGGTTGTGCTGGTTTTTCAACATCACAGCTCCAAGACAGCAAAGACACTAAGCCAAACATACACAGCAGATGCAGTTCCTATAGACAAGGACAGATACAACAGTTTGCTAATCACCCCCCACCCACACAGCAAACTTGAATGAGGCTCTGTCTACAGGAATCCATTAACCTAGCAGCACTGATTCCAGGATCAAGGATCCATCCCAGCAGGCAATGCATCTTGTTGCATCCATGTTTGATTCAACAACCGTCCAAAGATAAACTGGCAAAAAGGCATTCCACTTGATTCTTCCACCTTTCATCCCGGCCCTTGCTTCACTAGGCAGACATGATGGTTCTGATGGTTTGAGCAATGGTCTTTTTAATAATGGTTGCCTGGGCTTTTAAAATCTGTTCTACCTGCACTGCAATCAGAAGTCCTGTCATCCTCTGTTCTCCTCTCACCTCCTTCTTCTAGCACAACTACATCAGCTGCACAGTAAATCTGCTAAGAGAACCCACTGAGCCAAAACTGAACTTTGAAAAGACACAAATACAAAAAGTCCTTATCAGCTTTCTGGCCTAGCACTTTAGGGAATACCTTTAAGGTATTTAAAATATTTATTATTTTGAATACATACCCCAAGAAAACAAGCAGTCAAGAAAACACTTCTAATTAAAGCAACATAAACATGCCCTCCTGCTTACACATACACAATGACTTTATTTTATGTTTATTTTTAGGTTTTCCTGAGCTAACACCCAAGAGCAGAGAGACACCTGCAAAGCATATACCATGCTAGGGCTTCATTCCTTGCTCCTCACATGACCTTTATAATATTAAATTTAAGCCACTAAATGCATACAGCAGCAGCAGAACAATACAAGAGGAGCTCTGAATTCAACAATCAGACCTACACCCACAACCTGATAGTTTAAAAGAACAGCCCCTTCCCCCTTTCTCCAAACATATGTGCTTGCTACTTTCAAATACTATATAATTCACAAAGCCTACAGAGCTCAGTATTAAGTGCTGAACAACTTATTTACAATGGTTTTACACACAGCAACCTTCAAAGATTATCATCATAAATCAGAACTACCTGATGAACAGGGCTTGTTTCTCCTCAGACCACTACATTCATCAATCCTGAGAGGCTTAGTACATGGAGTAAACAACCTAGATAAAACTGAGTTCCCACTGTGGAAGGCTTTCCCTACCAGGAGGTTTCAAATCACTAGTGTCACCCTTGCAACTAAGTTCCCAGTTCAGGCATCTTGGAATAAAGTTTTCAACAGCTAAACACAAATCAAATAGTATACATCATTTGGTGGGCAGGTTAAGGTAGAGCTTTAAAAGGCAAGGTTCTTTCTTAGGCCATGTCAGCAGTGAAGAATGTGCAGCACACAGAGGAAAAAAGGGGTTAGCATGACCTGATCCAAACCTCTCCTTCCTCACTCTCCACAAGCGGCTGCATTTCGGCAGCCTCGTAAGCACTGATTTGTAAAGCAATCTCACTAAGTAAATACTAGCACTATGCCTAGCACTGAACCAAAATTGTTTCCTTTGTAAAAAAATAAAATCTCAAAGTCCACCAACATGGACCAGTCAGTCCTACAGGTGGCCAAGTGGGTTCACAACTAGCAAATACAAAAAAGGGGATCGAGAAACAGTAGAATTGCAGAATATGTTAATTTTACTTCAGTGAGCTCCAAACAATTCCTCTGATACCAGCCAAGAATAAACTGATGGACGAGTCCTAGTCATCATCCCAAATCAGCAGGCAAGCACAGTAAGTGGGCAAACTTTAATGTGGGTAATATCTCTCCATTTAAGTGGAACCTAAAAAAACACCCAGAGCGAGCAAGGACAAATGTCCCTTGTCTCTGGTAAGTTGTATTCACCAAGGTTTTAGATACACAGGGCATGCTTCAGGCTGCCATTTGCAGGGAGGAAGCAGGGGGGCATATTAAGTGAGAGGATACAGGAACATTGCTCATAGAAACCAGCAGTATATCTGGGAAGGAAAACAGAAAGAAAAGCACCATTTAAACAGGGAGTTCTCAAGCAATCAGGATGGAAGTAACTGAGCCAGACCTACAAACAACCTCACCAATCATCATCTTCTGACTGTGACTTGCCAACATAGAGAAAGTTTCACAAAAAAGCTGCTGCAGAATCATGGCAGCACCTGGAAATCTTTAAAGCCTGTCCAAGTATATGTCTTACAGCAATAAATATCTAGGCAAATAAAGTATTTTTGGCATGTGCATGTGATAGATGTTAACTAGGCAAACCAAAGCTTTTAAAAGCATTGATGAATGTTGTAATCAAAAGTATGGAACAAATTCTGCATAATAATGGATACTCAGATTAGGACTCCAACCTGGGAGGAAAGCTGCAGAGGTGATACAGCAGAGGTCCAGAAAATACTGAAAGGTGTGGAGAAAGTTGGTAGCAAATGAATACCTGCTATTTCCCTTAGTACAAGTCCTAAATAGTATTAAGTGAAAACATAAAATGAGAGATTCAGAAAATCAATTTTTCAGCCCCTCTCCAACAGAGCATGCAGTTAAACTGCAAAACTCACCATCACAACATACCAAGAGCCAGTACAGGGTCAAAAAGCCACTGAACAAGCTCACAAAAAAAAGGATTCTTGAACCTACTTTAACTACATAAATACCCCTTGGCCTGAGGGATTCCAGAAGCATGTTGCTGGTAGACTACATTAGGAAACCATTACTAATAGACGCCCTCTTGCCATACTCTCTTTTGATAAATCCACATTGACCAGCATCTTGGGCTTGACAAGCTTTGGGTCTGACCTGGTATTAAGACACAATCAGGATTCCCACTGGTTTTCAGTTTTGCAGGCAAAAAACACAGCATGACCTACTCTATAGCATTCAGTACAGAACTAAAGTACCTCCTGCAACAGATCCAGAGGCATTTCTGCCAGCCTGAGGAAGCATTCTCTGCTCTGAATCCAAGCTTCACTGGAGAAGCAGGTAGCAGGAACTGCTCATTCCAGGACAGGGCAGTCCTGAGGAAATGTCACCAGAGCCACAGCTTCAACGTGATTGAGGTCAGGGTGATTTCAGAGGTTACTGTACCAGGCTGTCATCCCTGTCTGACGGCCCGTGGTTACTGTGCTTGCAGCAGAGACACGTACAACTCCGGAGATGCCCATAATTGAAGTTTTGACTACCACTCAATTCAATTCAAACACAGCAAACTCTGAAGTGCTCCGCTTGGGAGGAGACACATCCACCCCTCTGCCTCCTCTGCAATATAAACCAAGCCCTTCATCCAGAGCCAGAGCAGATCAGCAGAACAAGAAACCTTCAGAAAAAAATTAATTTTTTTCTGCATCAAACATCTGCTGGGGTTCTCACCCAGGCAGTGAATACAGGCATGCTTAATTCCAGGCCTTTGGATAGGAACAGTTGTTAGAGGCTCATTTGTGGACCACCTCCACCAGAAGAGCCCAGCACAGAGCCAGGCCTCTTGTTGGTACTGCCACAGGCCACATTAACTTGTCACCTTCAATATGCATCCAGCAGAGTTCGGGTCATGGATTTGCTGGAAGTTCATCACTTATTCAGGCTTTTGTGTGAGAGGTCATTGCTGTCAAACTGTCTGCTTTCACAAGCACAAAAGCTCATGTTAAAATGTAAATACTTACAGGTGTTCCACTAGGCACTCAAGATGAAAGTCAGAGCAAATATATTAGTCCTAGCCATATTTTACAATGCTGGTAGTACTTGAATGTCATCTGTTTGTGAACCAAGGTTTTTATGTGGGTTCATCAGCCTAGACAGGAAGCATGATCTAATGGTGGAGACACAGGACTGGATTCACACCATTTGGGCTCTTTTTCTGCCTTACTGTCTCCGTCTGACCTTCAGTAAAGAAATTCTTCATGCCACTGTTCCAGTTGAAAAGAATGTGACTATATGCTTACTCGGCCACATATGAGGCCATGACCCTATGTCATTTTTCCTAATTACTACAATAATTCTGGAATTATACGGGAAAAATTAATCCAGCTGATAAAGTTAACCTGAGTTAACAAAAAGCAAGAGCCTTATAAAAGAGCACAACAGCCTCCCCCGCCAATGCCTGTGTTTCACTGTTTGTTTTTCAAGACAGAATCCCTGCAACTTATTATTACATTGCGCTTGATGGAGAAAGCATTTTGCAAATTCAGCTTTGCAAGAAGCCTGGGTAGGCTTGCTCACCCCTGTCGCCTAGATTTGCGTGCTGCTTATGACTTTGCAAGCCATTCAAAGCACGACTTCTGTGTTGGGATAACACCACAAGACTAGCAGCAGGACTATGCTGGCACAGGCCTACTGGGAGAATCAACTCCCCAGATGTGGGAAGAAGCAAAGCCGGCACAGGCTGCAATCACCACGTCACCCTGGAATCCAGTTTCATGTCCAGTCCAACCTCGTTCTGTGATTGAGCTGCACAGTTCTGGAAAAGCTGGTATCCTCTTCCCTCAGCACTTCCAGCTATATGTCAGATTCTCTTGTGACTTCTGGAAACTGCTATGTTAGCTACTAAACTGGAAAAAGGCATCTTTGGCCTGAGAGGAACTCACATTCATCCAGTCCAGTACCTATGACAGGGGTAATTTTGCACCGTGCATCCCACATCATGGAGGTCATGAGAGAAACCCCCCCTCCACCCTGAACAATGCAGAGGCATCTCCATCAGGGAACCTGGTTATCAGCACACCAGGAAAGGCAGCTTTGGTAAACCTCAGGGGTGACACGGAGTGCCGCCTCTCTGGAACAAGCAAGGGGAGTGGAAGGAAGCTGCGAACAACTGGGCTCTTCTGATGTGCATTCCCTTCCTCTGCTCAAGCACATGCAGGAGGCCAAGTAAGCGCACATGACATGCTCCCTGCAGGATGCCACATCCTGCCGTATTTCATACAGCATCCCAAGGCAAGCCAGATACTTTTCAAACACAGTATGGTCTTTGACAGTATGATCTGTCACAGTGTGAGAGGTTCTCAGAGACAACATAGGGGACAAAGGAGGGAACAGCATTGACAGATTTATCCAACAGTGCCGAACTGTTCCTAGCCACACTTCTTTCAGAAGGAAAAAACCCAAGCAAACAGACACACTGCAGCCACATGCAAATTTTACAATGCATATTCCTTCTGCTCTTTGCTTTCGGTAACTTGCTTTAGTTTTATGAATTCCTCCTAACTCTCACTCACCCAAACCCTTCACATTCCTATAGAAAGTAGAGGTCTGTTTAGAAGAGGGGAGAGAAAAAAAGAACTGTGGAAGTGGTTTTATGTTCTGCTTAACCCCCTCAAGCTGCTCCCAGCCTTGCTCCCCATCACCCCCCCCACACGGTGCTGTGTTTTAAGGAGCGCTGGTTATGCTGACATCAGTGAGGCTCCGGGGGCCATCTAGGCAGCTGTTCCTGCTCCTGTGTGTGGCCACGAGCCAAATCACTCTGCCTTTTTGGTGATGTTCCCTCCTGCTGGCTACCCCCACTCCCGCCCACACGTCTGCAGGGTGGGGCAAGGTGGCCACTGGCAGCCTCTCTGAAAAAACATAAGTGGAAAAAAAGACTGGCAGCTTTCATTTCCAGCCTATGGTCAGAAATGCTCAGTGATTTTTGACAGGGTGCTGTGGATTGAAAGAACTGCAGCTTCTCTTCCCGGAGAGCCAGAGACCAAGTTGCCCTTAGGACTTTGTCACCTAGAGGAGAAAAGCACGTGCTCTGCCTTTCCTCTCCCCATGTGCAGGGACAGCCCACCAGCATGGAGACCACTCCATACAGCTGTTCCTGTTTTAAAGCAGACCCATCCATGGAGGCAGCTATTCTCCAGCCAAATGATGACAGAGGAGCAGAAAGCTCGTCCCGATTGACCCACATGCACAAAACAGCACAAGAGATCTTCCAGGCACAGAAAAGGGAGGCCAGTGGAGCACTTTTTCTTCCCTCTGCTGCTCCCCACGAGGGCAGGAAGCAGTGTGAGGGCAGGAGAGCTGTGCCAGGGCACCTCTGGGCCCAGCCTGTCCCAGGCGGGCAGGTTTTAGGCAGCTGGCTCTCTGCAGCCAGTAATCCCAGCGGCGGGGTGCGTCCCTGTGCTGAGCCACAGCCAGATCCAGGGAGTGAAAAGGTGACAGCCAAGCCAGCTTCACATACACCCTCAGAGCCTGCAGCTCAGACCCCATGTCAAGATTAGGAAAGTATGCGCACACAGAGAGCACATGAGCTGCTGGAGTACTTTCATTTAACTCTTGCCCACACCGTGTATTGGAGAAGTCTGAGTTCGTGGCCATATTTCTGGCCAGTTCTCTTCAAAACTGACTCTTCTCAGGCTGCAAGAGCTGTGGCAACTCCTTGGGCTGAGCAGTGCCTCCCAAAGAAGTTCAGAAGTTGGTGAGGTGAGTTTGGAGATGTGGCTCACACGGGTTAAAGACTCTGGCTTGTGTCACCAATACTTTTTCTTAAAGTTTAAGGCAGGCCCCAATCCCGAAACACTTCCCCTAACTTTTGCCCATGCCAGTATTTTGACTTTAAAGGAACAACCTGCTTAAGCAGAATTGTATCTGTGTTTAAAGTGTCTGCAGGATCAGTGCTTGGCTTGAGCTAGACTTGCCACTGACATATGCACACACACACACAACCCCCCCCCAGCAAATTCAGAAAATACCTTGTGTGCTATCAGGAAAAGATGAAAAAAAAATAAGGATGAAGATGGTAACCTGGTAACCCCCACCAAGGCACAGTTTAAAATTTACATATGTGTATGTTGGAGGATGATTCACCAGGGCAGGAAAAACAGAGATGCCTGAGGGCTATGGCTGGAAGCACAAGAAAGCTCCCTAATACTCAAGTTCATCTGGGCAAAGGGGAGTCCCAAAACCAAACAGGTTTGTATACTACCAGCACCAGAAACACTGATAATTCTGGGAGTCATGCTTTTAGTTTTATCTCTTTGAAAGAGTAAGAATTTAGGTACTGTAATGTTAGCAATCCTACAGTGCAAAGGAACACTCCTTCAGCCACGGAAACAAATGCGATTCTTTACTTCTCTGTACTGAGCACAAAAGCAGCACATAGAAACACAAGTTTCCCTGGAACAAACCAGTCAAATTCATTCAAATCTTCCCGAAGCACAACAGGGCAGAACCCATTCCTGTTCTCAGAGCTTATTACAGTAACATGACTAAACATGCTCAGCAGTCCAATGTGATAGGATGCATCCATTTGCTGATGCCAGAGGAAGATGCGTGTCTCTCCTACATGGCACTGCTCTCACAGGCTGCTTTTCAAAAGATGTTTTGAAAAGCGACCTGCTGCGTACATTCTTAACAAGTCATAGTATCACCGGCTGCACAAGTGTTTGACCTCTACTTGCTATGCACTGTGGACAAAAATCTGACATCAGCTTATTCCAACCTTAGTAACACCAAACTGCTTCTGCAAAGGTGGTTGGAACAGACTACAGCAACGCACAGATAAACTCCCAGACAGGCCCCTGGAGTGCTGAAAGTGCAACTAGTTTAGTACATGAGCCCATGTGTTTTAAATTTGGGTTGGATTAATCCAAGTAAGTAACCTGATTAAAATGGGAGTCTTCTCTGGAGGTCTAATTCATACATGTTTCCATTACTCCATATGCTTTTATGCTGT
This sequence comes from Passer montanus, assembly GCF_014805655.1. Classification (NCBI taxonomy): domain Eukaryota; kingdom Metazoa; phylum Chordata; class Aves; order Passeriformes; family Passeridae; genus Passer; species Passer montanus. The sequence goes on along the minus strand of NW_024367261.1, from coordinate 1,484,149 downwards.
ATAAACATAACGAATGATACATACATCACTTTTGGGATGATTTAAGAATGCAGTTTAAAACTACAACAGAAGTCATTCAAGGCAACAGAATGAAATTACTTTGTGAATGGTAAGAGCCAGCAACTGCTCTTCATTTCATCTTGGGAAGGTGACATACTGAGGGGGTGACATCTTTCTATTCCCAGTTTCTCCTTCTAATTTCCTAATTTCAGAACCCTGATATTTGTTCCTTTTACGTACAGACCTAAAGCAAAAAGGAGAGAGAAGAATGTGATTTGACTGGTGGTTTAGAACACATATTAAAGCTAGGTATTTGCTTCTAAACCAAACAACCAGAGGCAGACTCCTGAACAGGTATATATACTTGCACCTATACTGCCTAGAAAAGAAATCAATAAATAATCTGTCCCTCACGTGCAAAGCAGGTGTTTATGAGAGCTGCCCAAATGCTGCTTTGCAACCAAAGCTGTCTATTTATGAGGAGACACCTCAGCAGGAGCAGTGCAGGCTCCCAGCATGCCTCTACCTTGGTATCTGGAAAGGCTCCACTATGGGGTAAGAAGATAGTTATAATTAAACATTTATACTGAGGTAGTGCTGTGCAGGTCGGTTCCACAGTGTGTTAGGTGGCTTTTCAAAACTCAGTAATTGAATGCTGATCCCTGCCCTGAAGAGTTTACAGCGTAGGAAATCAAAGTATAACACTTGGCATCTGTATACCAGGAATTAAACAAAGACCACCACCAGATCATTTCCTGGGTCTTTGGACTAGGCAGCTCACATAAACATCCATTACCAGAAATACTGGAAATTTTTAAATCAGCAGTCTGGACTTTCCTAATCCACATCTGTGCAGCTCTGTTTGAATTAGTAGCTGGGACAGTAACTACAGCATGCAATTTGCACATGCTGTTGGCATCTTCTTGTCCAGTGTAGATTATTTTTGGCCCAAATACTTTTTAGCAATCATTTTGAAAAGACAGCGAGCACACAAACGGAAACATTTACTGCAAGTCAGTCGATTCAGGCCATGCAAGCACAAGAGAGGCTGCCAATGCACGAGGTCGAAAGTCAGGCAACAGCAGATCCTTCTGTCCTGAATCTCCGGGACAACCCCAGAGAGGCATCAGTACATCTACAATGTGGTGCTAGCACACGTCGGCTCGGGGCAGACCATGGCCACGTGCAAGCCTGTGGCCTATGTGGCCTTGCAAAGCCACTAACCCACATCTCTTTCTATGGAGATTGAGTTATGCAATGGTGCAAATAAAAACTCTGGCCCCAAACACACAGGGGCCATCTCTGTCCCAAATCCATCCTCGGGGAGATTTCTCTACATTCCCCTTTTCCTGCAGGGAAGCACAGGCCTGGGAAGGACAAGTCCTACTCCTACTCACTAGACTGAATACACTCAAGAAAAAAGCACAACCTCTAGGATTAAAAAAAAAGACACAGCAGTAGCCAGACTTGCAACGATGCCCAAAACCTGGACGGAAGAATTTAGTCAAAATAGACTATGATACTGCAAATTCCATTTGCTGTTTATCAAATAACCTCCTAAAACAGATGCACTGACTTTGTAACTACACCTATAGGAATTTCAAACACCAAAAAAATACAAAGACACTGTTAGTATTTCAGTTTTTAAAAGTTTCCTGGCATCTTTCATACTATAAATTCTCAAGAGCTTTCAGCTGTATATACCCCACATAAAATCTTAGTCCAGAGAAGCCTGAAAGAATTTTGCTGTTGATTCAAATGAAGACACGTTTTCTACTTCTACCTACTATTTACATATCTATTGATTTTTTAAACATGGAACAGCAACTGTAATGGGGCATGATCCTTGTTCACCTTATCTACTTACTTGTTCTGTGAAAACCCCAACTTTAGTTTGTTGGTTTTTGAGCATTTAAAATGAGTAACCTTACTATTTATTTCTAACTTTTTTTTTTTTCCCTCAAGGGAAAAGGGAAGCATGGAAAATCCTCAGTCACTAGATTTAAAGAGCTTACAAGTTCCAAAAGCTTTGCAAGCAGAGATTGGGAACTGCTTGAAACTGCACTTACTGAGGCCACAGAGTTTACAGAATCCACCAGATCCTTTCTGCCGAGTTTATAACCTGCATGGCTTCCTCCCAAAGTAACTGGCATCCACTCTGAGGTATGGATCATTTCCCTCACCCCTAGAAATTCACCCCCTGCTTTGGCTGTACACAGTACTCACTGCACACTCAGCAAAAAAGACACAGCAATTTTGCAAAAAGGAGGAATGGAGACAGAGGATGGAGAATACTTCTCCCACAAAGTGTAGGCAACACTGATATTAAAAGAAATCTTCACTTTTTGAACAAAAGCAGTTTCCAACAATAAAGCAAGTTTACACCAGGGAAACAGGGGCACTGTGATACAGCTCTCTTTACCCTTTTACATGGACAGTCAGGCTCCTGACAGTCCAGAGAGTGACAGGAGATCTTACCAAGCAGAAAAGACATACTTGGTAATGCATGTCTGCTGTATTATCTGCTGGAAGGGCTGGGAAGTTGGTCCAAGACTTCTTCCAGAAGCTGCCAATGCCTACAGTCTTGACTGTAACTTGGAAATACAGTAGGATGTACTTAGCAACACCTGGCTGGGCTATCTGATAAGGTAGAAAAACAAATGATGCAGTGATTGGAAGAACAGACCAATATAAAATATATTCAACAACTAAATACAAGATGTAAGTTACATCTCTGTAGAGAAGCACTTGTCACTGCACTCACAGTTCTTCCCCTGGAAAATACAGTCAAACCTAACGAATGGAATCCCTTCGTAATCCAGCTACAGCTCTTCTACAGCTGCCTTCTATGGTGCGTGCTTCCCCTTCCTGAACCTTCAGTGCCTTACTATGAAAGCAAGCCTCCTCCCTCACCCCCAAAAGCATAAGGATGCACACACAGCTAAGTATGTGAGTTGTGCTGCAAGTTATCCAGCTGAAGACCATTTCAGGATACCTTAATGCTTTTGGGGAAAAGGAGGGGATGAAGCAGGTAAGCACATGCACATAGATGCCACAGAAACCTTGTGTGTTTCCGCAATACACTGGCAACTGCATCAACATCAGAAAAAAAATGCACACTTGGGTGAGGAGCAGCACACAGGTATTCATGACCTGGTTGCTTCTCATGTTCTCAAAACACAAAGAGCGATGAGATGTGATGAACTTAATTTAATTAAGAAAATACAGTTTGTGTAACAAAAAGAGGAACTTAAACTAGGGTCTTTCCCTAGCCAAAACTGTGAGTGGTCCAAATTAACAAGGAAGTAGTGCTGCATATTGGTACAAAATCCAAAGCAGCTCTCTCTTGTCCAAGCCTTAATGTTACCAGTGTGAAGGAGTCCAGCCTGAACACAGCAGTGGAATTTATTGCTGTGATGCAAGAGCTCTGAACAAAGCACTCCCAGGTACCGATACACCTGAACACTGACATCACCTGCTGTATGAAACAGGACTAACAAGGGCTCCAGTTAAAGCCAGCTAACCACATACAATAAAAGCAAAAGCCAGCCACACTTCAATGTGAGCATTTTGTTTCTCTTATCCTCATACAGGAAGCACATACCTAAATTAACTAAAAAAAGTTTGTCATCGGCTGATCATCCTCCATTTTCAAAGGACAGATAATGCAAGTCCCCATTCCTAAAACACCTACGGGTACATTTGTGCTGTTTCAAGAAAGCACAAGCTAACACCTGTTAAAGTATCTACCAGGAGATGCCAAGTGGAGATGTATGAGAGGCTGGAATTTCCACTACTAATCACAAAATATCTTTCTCTTTTAGAACCAAATTAACAAGTAACTTAGGCACATCAGCACAGAAAATTTCCAAGAAGCTTAACACATTTCTTTTTATCCAGAGTGACTTGAAAGTCTAAATTCCATTTTTCAAAGCTGATACTGGGAAGTTACTTGGCCATTGCATGCAAGTACCTTTCCCACACTTTCAGAGCCTTACACAAATAACATCCCTTGTGCAAATGGATCTTCAAAGAAATTTCAGACAGCAGGATGTAGGGATGTCTTCTTCAAAAGGAAAAGGATCTCTCAAAATCCTGAGAGTATATAAGTAAATAAGATTCAACAAAAAACATTTTTACTCAGGAAGGTTAGATGCAGGAAAACGAATTTGAAAGTTGCATTCCACATGCTTCTACAGGAAGGCTGCAAAGGAGACAAGAGAGGTCATCAAGACCTGAAAGGCCTCCCTCTCTAATGGTCCTCGGAATACCTGTTTTAGCTCAGAAGCCTAACAATGCCCTGGGGGATTTTGACAGTTTTTCTTTTCCCTTGCTGTAACACCTCTGTGGATGGCTGGGACTCTGCAGATGAATCCTGCTGTTGAAACAGCTGCCTCTCTCTGCATCTTTAAAGAGGTATTCAGATTCCCTTAGCCTTACTTAGTTGAATCATTCTGAATAAACAGTCACCACCCATCAACTATGTATTTTTGTAAAGCACCTAGTCAAAGGCAACCACCTTTATTGATTGCTAGGCTGGCCAACCTGAAGGCTGAAATGTTATTATTAGGGGGGGAAAAAAAAGAGCAAGACACACTTGAAGGCCTGTGCTGTTTCTAAAGGAAGCACAGGTCCAGGCGTTGCTCAGTGACATCAGGACGATTCTTCTCTGCCTGCAGGAGGCTGCTCTGACAGGTTTCATACCAGAGCAGCCACAAGCCAAGTATCCCACTGACTCTTCTCCCTTTTGTCCAGGCCCTTTTCCTTGTTCTGACCCTTTTCCACCACAACATGAACAAGTCGCTCAACAGGAGCCCAGAGCATATGCCCCAGCTGGCAATTATTTCTGCTTTCAACATTTCATAATAAAGCATTAGCACAAGCTCTAAATAACTTCTGTCACCCTGCTCCAAGTAAAACACTGAAGGAAGGAGGGTGAGATGCTGAGGTACTGCAGTCTCAGAAGTTTGTACTCTTTAAAGTCACTGGCCCTCAAATGTTGCTATTCAAAACAGAGTGGTGGTATAGGGTGAGGTGGAGGGAACACCTTCAGGTGGGAAAAACATCACTGGCAGACATCAAAGATAAGCCATCATCAGATTTCTTGCACCAAAGAAGAACAAAGAGTCAATGCTCCTGAAATTCCTGTTCAGAAGTACCCCAGAACACAGCCAGCACTTCCCACCTCAGCCAACCTCACCTATGCTCATTTGTAATCAAATGCTGATAACCAAACCTGGCCTGGCAAAGCTCTGCAAGTTTCAAGCCCATCCTGGCTCCACACAAATACCTTAACTTTTCAGTGTATCACCAGAGAGTGACATTCCCAGAATGTCACCCAAGTTCTGCCTTTGAAATCACTGCCTGTAAAGATTCTTCTAAATGTGCGCGGGGGAGAGGGGGAAGCCACAGCTCCCACAGGTGCTGGTTTATGTAGGATATTAAAAAAGAAAGCAACAAACAAGCAAACAAAATAAAACAATGCACACCGAGAAAGGATTCCTCATGTGCATTCCCAAAGAAAATCTGCTTTAACTGCTGAGCAACAACTACTCAAGTCTCCTACCCCAAAACAAGAAAAAAGCTGTTGCACTGTCTCAGAAGGCAATTCCTTCTCACCCTCAAAGTTTACATCTGCTCCATAAAAGACTTTCCAGCAAAGCTGCAGGGTACCTGAGCACTCCATCCATGATAAAGCTGCTCTCAAAAGAACACGAAGCAGTTCCTGGCCCCTTTCCAAGTTGTAGAATGCTGTTGAAAAGGCATATTTTAAAGCTGTAACCCTATGACTGTCCATCTTGCTTGAATTCAGAAAGGAGGTGGAAGACAGAGAGCAAGAAGCATTCTCACTACCTTCAGGAGAACAGAAAGCAGCACTACTATCCTCCTCTACAGACAATTATCTCCCAAGAAAGAAGCTACCACATCAACAAGGCAGCAGTTGCAAACTGGTCTCGTAACACGGTCCAATAATACACTCATTTCAAAACAACCTTTATCGTGCTGAAAGAGGAAGGCATGATTTCACATGTTTTAAGAGTGTACACCTAAAACAGAGATTTCCAAACTTAGGCATCATTCATCAAAAAGTTAAAAGGGGCTTTTTCCACACATGCATAGATTTCAGACTAACAGGATTTACTTGTTTTCTGCCTGTTCCTGGGGAACTTCTGCAGTTTCTTTTTTCCCAAGACTGTCCCTACAGGCTGCTATCCAACATACATCAGATGCTCCTGGAGCAACAGATAACTCTGGAGGGACATTTGCAAAGGGCACAGATCAAGGGCCCGATGTTAGTAAAATTTAGGTGTACTGGGGGAGGGTAGAATTACTTCTATATGTAGATAATTTGAACATTTGACACAGTCCCCTGGAAAGCTTTACTTATGCATCTAGGTATACATTTTTTTGATGTCTTACTATCAAAAGGTGTATTTTAAGTCAATTAAAAAAATATTGCAACTTAAAAAGTGAATCCTTTTCAAAAACACTCAGGTTAATTTTAGCATCCTTCTGTTTAGCTGCTTAGCAACACTTATCCTATGACCTTCTAAGCACCACCTACTTTTACAAGGGATAATGAATATAACCAAAGGGATTTATCTATATGTTTTTAATCTATACAGTGTAAGTGCATCACCAGTTTTTATTTAAATGAGAAATCCAATCCAACTGAGAGCAATTAAAACCATTTCTGTTTAAGAAGAAAGTTTCACAGCCTAAAGTCAAGCTACTGTTATGACTGTAGTGTTACTTCAACATAGGCAAAGTGATAATATCCTTAAGGAGTGAGGAAAGCACTACATAGGTCAGTGTTTGTACACTTTGGGAAACACTGCACTTATCTTTGGTACCAAAAGAGATCACATATACTACTGACAGGTACTGAAGAGATTCAGTTTTCCCAGTTTTCAAACTTGAAGTTACTTCCCAATCCTCAATCAAAAAGAAAAGCCATTTTGTCAGAGGGTTACTGAATACTGTAAAGAGTTAAGAATGGGATCACAACCTGGGTGAGCTAAGACAGAATAAGATGCTTCAAACACCCAGATCCAGATGGGAAAAAAAAAAAAAAAACCAAAAAAAACCCCAAAACCCCAGAAAAACAGTCAACTCTCTGCTATGTAAGCCAAATAAATATATATATTCCTTAGCATTGTTAGTTCTCAAAAGACATGTGTAAGAGTGGCTACACAAATAGTCACTTCTGATGAGCAAACAAAAATTTGACAACTAGAAGCTGTCTGCGAAGTGAAAGGAGAATAAAAGTTTACCCAATTGCACTTAAAGGATGATATTTTTCCAACTACACAATATTAATTCAGTTCCAAATACGGATGCCAGGAGGAGGAAGGTGAGGGAGCAAAAGAGGCCACACTCGGTCGGGAACAGCTGCCCTGCAGCATGAGAGGCTGGATGCGTCCCTGCCGGCAGGTGAGGGAGAGCCCTGGTACTCTGATTGATTGGATGATGGATTCATGCTGTTTCTGGGATTCTAACAAACAAAAGGGCCTATTCTTTCCTGGATGTACCCAACTCCGGTTAAGGCTAATCGGCATTATGCAGGCCCACCAAGAAAAGACTATATACCCTTAAGTCTTCAAAGAGAAAATTAAAACCTAAAACAAATATGGCTGGCCTGACCCTGAGTCACTGCATCCCTTTCACGCACGCTGACCCTGTGGAAAACAGGAACTGCGGTAACAAAACTCAGTGCTTGTGTCAAAACGACCGACCTCAACGAAAAAACTTCAGCCATCATAACAGCTGTCTACTGTGCACTGCAGGAGTGACAACACGGCGTTATTTAGCAACTGCTCCTGTTGTTAGTAAGCCATTTCTTTTCCAAGCCATGGGGCTGGATGTTGGAATGGTAGGAAACATCCTCTGCACTGGCTGTCTCTCCTAGACCACTGCCCCCAAATCACACTGAACTAGATGTTTACTTTCTCAAATAAGTAAATACACTTGATCTTATCTCCAAGAGAAAACAGGCGAAAGAGGGAGTTGGGATTAAAACTGAATGGTTGGTATGCCCCCCGCCTTCCCTGCAGCAGCCAGCCCAGTGGCTCCCGGGCAGGATGCTGGCTCCTCGGCGAGCAGGACCAGAGCATCAGCTGCGGGCCGGACACGGCGGCGCGGCCGTGGGAGGGCGGCGGGGCACGGAGGCGCCCGGGCCTCCGCGGGGTGCGCAGCCCAGCACAGCGGCCCGGGCAGGGAAATGTGCTGAGCCAGGAGAAGCGCTCTCCTCCTTCTGCGCAACCCCGCGAGGATGCCGAGCAGGCGAAGATATCGCAGCCCAGAAGTGAAATGGGGAAAATTATTAAAAAACGAAAGAAGAAAAAAAAAGAAAAACCCCAAGCGTGCGTGCGGAGGGAGGCGGGGGAGAAGTGCAGGGAGAAGAAGCCAAAGGAAACTTATCTGCGACATGACAAAGTTCAATCCACCGCCCTCCCTCCTCTGCTGAAAAAAAAAAAAGTTGCAGCATCTCGGCGCGCCCCGCTCCCGGCCCGGCCCGGCCCGCGACCCCCGCGCCCCCTCACCCCGGGCGGATGGGGCGGGGGGGTGCCGAGCCCGTGTGCTACGAGCTGGGCAGGAGGAGCTGCCTCGCATCCTCAGCGCGGCCCCCGCGGCGCCGCCGGGGGTGTCCGGCCCGTAGCAACGGCGATGGGGAGGGAGCGCAGTCGCCCAGAGAGGGGCTCGGCCGGCTCCCATCCGCACCGGGCACCGCGCCGGGGGGGCGGCAGCCGCGCCGCCACAAACTTTGTTTTCACCTCAAACACCGCCACTGAGGGAGGGGGTCACCTCTGCCTCGCCGCTGCCCCCACCCCCGCCAAGATGGGGCTGAAGGGGGCGAGGGCCCGGACACCCCTCCTCAGCTTCGGATGCTGCCCGGCTCCTTCCTGTAGTGGTGACGCCGCCCAGGCGTCCCTGCCCGCCGCTGGCCCCGCCGCGTAGGGATGTGTTCCTGGCACCGCACAAAGGCAGCGGGACGGGGGGGACCCAGGGGGGCAGCGCCCCCCGCCCTCCCCGGGCACGGCTCCCCCGCGCCCCCGCCGCGCAGGCCGGGAGGGGAAAGGACACGCACGTCCCTACCGGGACGAGGGGGAGGAAGACGGGGGGGCGGGTGGAGAAAGTGGAGGAAAGGCGAAAAAAATCAAATAAAGTACGGAAGAGGGGTACAGAAGAGAGGGGAGAGGTACCAGGGTGCCGAGGAAAGGCAGGCGCGGCCGCCCGGCCCTGCCGGGGGAGCGGAAAGTCAGCGGAGAGATGCGCGGCGCAAGCCGGCTCTACCTGCGGAGAAGGGGCGCCTTCATCCCAACTTCCCAGCTCCGGCGCGGCCCTCCCAGCCGGGAACAGCGGGCAGGGGCCGCCGCGGGACCCGCCGCCACCGCCGGCAGGAAAATAAGCCTGAAGGAAAAGTTAAAAGGCAAGCTCGGGAGACGGGGGCGAGCCGGGCTAGAAGATGTTGCTTCCTCGCAGCCCCATCCAAATTGTGGCGGTGGCTGGTTAAAAATAAACTTTGCAGCAGGAGGGGGGGGATGATCTGGCCGGATTCCTGAGCTCAGACGGTTTAATATGGATGAGCATCAGGTCCTGAAGGCAAAACGCCGCGGCTGGTGCCGCTGGTTGGTAGAAAGTCTGCAACAGGGAAGGGAAAAAAAAAAGGGAAAGAAAAAAAAAAAAAAAAAAAAAAAACAGGAGCCGCGGAGGGAGGAGAGGAGAGGGAGGAGCGGGGGAAGGGAAGAGGGAGGCTGCACGAACTCATCATCATCTCCACCGCTGCCAGCCAAACTTTTTTCCTCCTTTTTTTTTTTTTAAAGGAAACTTTTTTCCCCCCTCTGAGAAGCATTTCATTTTTTAAATAAGTCGCACGACCAGCCGACACGCTGCAACGTCCTCACGCCCGCGCCTGCCCCCTCCCAGAAGTTTATTTTTCCTCATCTTTCTTCCTGCCCCCCCTTAAGAAAAAGAAAGGAAGAGGAAAAAAAAAAAAAGAAATAGATCACTCCAGAGTTAAGGCACGCTCCTGCCCTTTGTGAGGGAGCTCCGCGGCCGGGCAGCCCCGCGGTACTTACGCCGGACTTTGCTGGGGCTGGGCTGCTTGCGCCGCGACATGCCGGGAGGATGGGCCGCCGGGGGGGCGCGGGGGCGCGCCGGGGGGAGCGCGCACGGGAGGGAGCCGCAAACTTGTTCCGGAAAAAGGAATCAAAATGGCGTTTCTGTGGATGTGCAAAGTTCATCAACTCCGCGCTAACTTCCCGTCCTCCGCGCCTCCCTGGAGGGGAGAGATGGGCACGGTTAGGGACCCCGCCGCGCCGCGCTCCGCGGGCGCCCCCGCCCCCTGCCCGCCCCCGCGCTGCCCCGCGCACCCTGATAAGGAGACACATCACGTGTCGCTCCGGCTCCTCTCCCGGGGACGCGCTACCGCGGCAGCAGCAGCAGCCTGTTGCAAATAGCATCTCTAACTCGCCCTCGTCGCGGGGAGGGAGGGGCGCTTCCAAGGAGAGGAGTGAGCACAACTTTCCCCCCCCACCCTTCCTCCGTCCCTCCCTTCTCCGCCCGGCAGCGCAGCAGCGGGATGCCCGGGGCAGGCGCGGGGGGAGCGGGGGGGCGGCCAGGTGCCACGCGGCGCCCCGCGCCCTCCCGCTGCTCCGGCGGNNNNGGCCGGCCGCGCTCCCGGCCCGCCGTGCGTGTCCCCCGGCGGCCGGCCGCTCTCCCGGATCGGGGCTGGAGCGCATCCGGAGCCGCCGGTGGCGGTGCCGCGCCGCCGGCTTTAAGGAATTCACCGGGGCTCTGCGCTGCCGTGGAAATGTCTGTGCATCCTCCTCCGCCTCCCAGCCCGGTGCCTCACCAGGTACAGCGGCCGCGGGCAGCGCAGCTCGCTGCTCCGCGGGCAGGAGGCACCTTCTGGTTGTGTTTAGCTCCTCAGAAACTTTTCGTCCTTGCGCGATTTGGGTCCCCGCAGGGGTCAGTCATCCATCCAGACCTAAAGGACGCGTTAAATGTAACAGGACCGTGAACATCAGCACAGGAACACGAGGTGCAAATGCGGTGCCTGATCAAAGGCAAGATGCGGCCGCTGGCACGTACAGGTAGTTAGGCTGCACGGCACCGTACGCACCATCCTTCCCGTCGCTTTCCCTGCAGTAGAAGTTCAAAGGTGTCGGAGACTTAACAAGTGATGGAGAGGTGTTCAGAGTGGTGAGGATTTCACTGTAAAGGTGGTACCGGTTTAGAGTTGTGTGACAAATAATAACAGTACATAAAAACAAAATACCTGGCAATACTCCATCCTGAAACCTCGATGAGAAAAAAAGAAAAGTAAACCAACCCTGCTTCCGAGGAGTGCCTAATAAGTATAGGAGGAGCCAGTTTACCTTTAAGGAAATGGTTATTTACACTATATCTAGAGCTACTAAAACTAGGCCTTTTAAAGCTGTTACTGGTGATGTGGAACCTGGAGTCTCTGCCCGTTTTTTAAAGAAATCAAGTCATGGCCTCTAGGCAAAAGGGTTGTGCCAACTTACATGGTATCCTATCTCCTGATTGAAAAGGGATTCACCTGAAAAACAGGGTGAAATTCCAGGTTGGGGCAGTAAGCCCTCAACTGACTATTTTCACAGACTATTGCGTGTGAGGTGTCATGATTAACTTCATTTGCACCATTTTTTCAAATACTGGATAAAGGCATACAAGTCAGGAATACACAGGTCCTGTCTCAAAGCCATGAGCTGTGGTTCACATCAGTAATAAACCTCTTCCCTTCTGGGCTCACGAGTAAAACACGCACAGGTCTGGTGAACTGGGAGCTTGAAATGCCACAACTGCAGAACTGAAAGGTAGCACACGTATATTCAGAACGTGAAACTGCAGCTTTAACATGCGTATGATGTGGTGGTTTCTGTGGGCTCAATTTTTGCCACTTGTGCTCTCTACTGAGTTCTGAGTAGTACTACCCAAGCAGAGTGGCTGACTGATAGAGGAGCAATATCATAGTTTACCCCACAATATTAGCAACAAACATGAGAGAAAGTACATTCTCATTGTTCTAAGGTTCTTATTTTACCAAACAAAAAAAAAGGAAATTATTAAAAATAAATTTATCTTAATAAAAGTATCTTTAACCTTTTCATCTCTGTCCCCATTGTACCTGCCAATCTGCAGTGGTAGAACTGCTGGTAAGTTCAGCAGCTTTACTCAGTATCATTTGCTGACAGGCATCCAATTAATCAAAAACCTGAGCAGTTTATCCATCTCAGGCTCAGCCCTTGAAACATTCTATTTACATTGGAAGTCTGCTGTGATTTAAGCCTTCATGGCACACACATGCAAACTCACAGAGAATGGGCCTGGTTTGCACACCCATTTATTTACACAAGTAGCTGCAGTTGAAACTGGTGAAAATTCCTGTGTGGGTAATCATATTTGGAGGTTAGCAATACACGTCTCATAAACCTCTGCCTAATATTTCTAGAATAGTTTTGGAGGCATTTTGGACTACCTTAACATGAAGATTCCCATCCTCAATGTATTTTATAACCTTGGAGGTGCTTAAGAGCCCTTCAATGTGGGAAGTTTAGTAAGCAGATATATGGAATAGAAGAACAACTGTTTCTCCATTCAGCATCTGAAAAGGTGGACATGTAAAACTCAAATTGGAAAAAAAAATCATTAGCCCTTCGATGTGGGAAGTTTAGTAAGCAGATATATGGAATAGAAGAACAAGTGTTTCTCAATTCAGCATCTGAAATCTGCTCTGAAAAGGTGGACATGTAAAACTCACATTGAAGAAAATAATGATTTTAGTCTTGGGAGAAAATATGCAGATAGATTTTTATAGCACTTATCCCTGTTCTTTCTGTAAGATGGAATGAAGCATGAACCAGTACATACTGTGTTACATTAATACTGAAAATTAAAATTAAAAAAATCAATTATGAAAAAAAAGTTATTACATGACTTAAAACCCCCATTAACTATTAGGGTGTGTTACATTAATACTGAAAAAAAACAAACCAAAACAACAAACAAACAAACAAACAAAACCCCAAAAACAAAACAAAACACCCCAAAAACAAAAACAAACCGAATGATGAAAAAAAGTTATTACATAACTTAAAACACCCATTAACTATTAGGGCTTATAAAGTAGTAAAAAGTGATATGTCTTTTAACAGTTAAGGAATTAATTATTCTGGGCTATGGGTGGGCAAGAGAAATGAAATAATTCCTTTTTTCAGCCTTCTGTCATTTGAACTTTTATAATGCATCAGAGAGGTAAAACACCACTGTGGTCTAGTACTGAATGTGAAGTGTTGAGCAAATGGTTCTTTTTTTTCTATTACTTATTACCATGAAAGAGAAGGTAGAAGTAATTTCTGTCTAATAAACCCCACTTTTATGAATGACTCTCCCAAAATGGTACTACATGACTTACATGATACAGCTATCCTCTTCACTCTGCACTTTTCACTATTTGCATTACTGTGGTTCATCCCATCTCCTCTGGCCACTCTGTAACAAGATAAATAAAAAGTTGGGGTTTTTTTCCTAGGACTACTCATATTTTCTGTACTTTCTGGATATTGGGACATGAATACCTACAGTGATTGTAAGCACACTCAGGGGCAAGAAGACTTTCTCTAGCTTCTGTGTAACCCTCACACACCTCTCTGATCCTTCACAATGAGGTTAAATACAATGAGCAATAGTAGAAATAAAAACAATAGTTTTGTGAAGATGTTTAGTGTGTTACCAGATTCATTGACCCCACGGGATGACACAGCAATATTGGTGACAAAAGCCACCTGCTGTGGTCCCAAGAAAAGGACGACTCCACCCCCAGCCACAATTTAAATATCAGAGATGCTGATTAAAGGTATTCAAGGAGAGAAGAAAAACAGGATGTATAGCTTATATCAAGGCCACAACCTGAGGATGTCTTAAAGCACAGAGACTAAAGCTAACATTAGGGTTAAGAGAGAAGTTAAACGTTAGCTAGAAAATCTTTTTTTCCCCCATCTTATGAGACATTATCAACATTCTCTGGTTTAGATCACGGTGTTTAGAAATTACTGTAATTTCTTGCAAATTTACACGTCCCTTTCAGCCAAAGCAGCTTGGAGTAAGGCATTTCTCTGACTAACCAGGCACACTTTATATGCTGAGAGGCAGGACTGGGCCCTGACTTTACCACACCTCAGGACTGCTGGGTGAGGGCAGCTGCCAAGCCCCAGCTCCCTCACCCTGACTTGTGGCTGTCCAGCCACAGAGGCTGTCAGAGGCATTTGAGGCCCCATGCCCTGCCTGAGCTTGTGCCTGCTCAGCATCCGGCGTCCTCTTGCTGCCATCCTTTTCCTGATGTCCTCACTCGTGCCAAGAGGGAGAACTCGGCTGACATACTAACACAGGGAAAAGCCTGCTTGGAGGATCAGACAATATAACCCTGAGAGCTTTGAGAAATAAGTCTATAAGACCTAACACCTAAAAGAAATGTTTGAATTTCCTTTATGTTTCAACCAGTTATTTCTTTAAATGAACGAATATGCCATTGCTGAGTCTTCTCATGGGTTGAAGGTTTTTTTGCTTAGAAGGGTTCATCAAGACACAGGTTTCTTGGGTCAAAAAGCCCTTAAGAACTAACGAGAACTGACAAATGTGACCACCATAGAGGCAGGGTAATTATACAAAACAAAATGGGGAAAGTTCAATTAAATATATTTCCTATAAATTGCTTGGAAAATTTTATGAATTTGTGCACTGGAAAACCACACAGAAGAGCATAATACATGAGTTGCAAACTCTCTCAGAACATTTGTCTGAAGACACAGTATCCTACAGCATTCCCATTTTCCCCATGCAGGGAAATGTGATGCACCACCATGCTCAGCTACCTGGCCTCTGGAAACTGGGCAGTGGGGGAACAAGGGAGTGGTGGAACTTGTTCCTGCAACAACCCCACTCACTATATTCAAGGGCAGCGTTGGATGAGCTAGGCAAAGCTTCAGTCCAAACTTATCTTAACATTAGACTTTACAGAGTGAAAAAAAAAGCTGATGTATCCCAGCATGCTTAAAAGCACTTTCCTGCACATCCCAACAGGCTGGTAGTGGCAGGGCTGGAATTAAAACCAGTATTTCCCCCAAAATCCCAGTGTAGTTCTCCAGGCACGAAGCCATCCTCTCTGCTGGGTGTCTCTTCTCAGCAGACAGTATGTTAGCGATAACAAAACAGCAAAAGATCATGTGTAAGTGTTTGCTCCCTGTTGGCTCTGAGACGTTTCAACAGTGCAAAACAGTCCTTGAGCTGACTCACCTAGCCAGCCAAGACTACCTCTTGGCTAAGGATTCCTATGGAAATATGAAGATAGTGTTTCTGAAACCCACACCACTTTTTTTCCCCCCCATAGATCACAGCCTGTAGGACATATTGCAGGACTGCTTGAAGTTTCTGGCTGCAATAATTGCTGGTCCCATCGCCTTCTCTCTTTTCACTGTGGGAGTCTCCTGCAGATGGATGCAATGCAGAGCAGCCCTGCTTCTGGGGACTGGATCAGCTTGATGAACTAGTCCCTTTCCCCAACTCTAATTTTCAGGAGGTAAAAAGCATAAGCTATTCACCTAAACTTTTGTAACACTGAACTAGTCCCTTTCCCCAACTCTAATTTTCAGGAGGTAAAAAGTAGCATAAACTATTCACCTAAACTTTTGTAACAATAACCAGTGTTTCTAAACCCTTTCAGGAGAAGTTCACCAGCCTAAACCTATTCTTGCAGGATATATGGTCATAACTATAGAGAATGACTGAGAGGGTAATCTGCTGACATATCTTTCAGCCTTATAGCCAAAACAAAAAACAGAGGCACAGGAGTGTTATTTCAGTTTTGGTAACACAAATTCCTCAAAGAGGAGTATGAAAAATAGCATATTTTAAATGAATGAAACTAAGTAACATTCCCTCCTGCATATTTAATTATTTAGCAAATTTTGAAGCAGCACAGCCTACTGTTTGAAAACATAGCATGAAAAAACTAGTGCGTAGATGTTTGACATTTACATTCTCAAGCAATTCTGTGATCACTAATGTAGAGCCTCAGAAACAGGTTGTATAATCCATGTGCAAGTGTAGAGATAGAACAGCTAAAAGAACAATAAGCAAAACCACCCACTGCAATACTTTCACTTGTTTTAAAACTCTGCATTGTTGCCCAGAAACTTTTGTTGCCTGGCAATGCAAAAAAAAAAAAAACCCCACAGGTGTGCAAAAAGAAGTCAGTGTTTAATGCCCAGCTTGTGATTTGGTACTAATGTGTTTCATTCTTACTGACCACCCAGCCTCTCGCACCTAATTGATTGTTAGCTTAAATGTGATTATTTTCCCTCCTGAAGGCAAGTAGTAAGCCAGCTGTGTGTTTCCTTGTGTCTCATTTGTTAGGGAGAGTGGATTCTGAAACCTCTCACAATCAAAAGAAATGCTTATGTTTAAGAACAAAATAAATGCTTATGTTAACAGCAAAGTCACGTTCAGTTGTTCAAATGGAGGAGAGTGGCAGCTAAAGGAAGGTGGCAATATCCAGTTGAAACATCACTTATTATCTTTTGGTATCATAGATTAGAGGTGGAAAACACCTACTATCCATTTTCTGAGGCTGCCACAGTAATTCCCTGCACAGTACACTTTTCAGTATTGTCTTGGTTTAGCTTCAAGTATTCTCAGTTACAGAGAATTCAACAGTTTCTGTTGGGAGCTTGGGCTGTACCCTTGCTGGTTTTGCTGTTAGGATGTTTCTCTTGATTTTTCTCGCCTGCATTTTTATTTTCTTAACTTTGGGTCACAGCTAATTATAGCTTACAGGGTGCAAATAGAAAAGGGGGTGGGGAAGAAGGAAATCCCCGTTCCAGGGAGAAGATGGTAGTCAGTGCTTTGAGATGCACTCACACAGCAGCAGAGAGGGCCAGCAAGCAGCAGAGAAGTGAAGCAATAGGAAGTGAGGCAGCAGTCATGAAGAAAGTAGGCAAGGAAGCAGTTACCCTGCAGGGAAGGAAAAAGCAGGACAACTTTCAAGGGCAGAGATTAATATAACTTGGGGGAGGCTGCAATGACAGGATTTGGAGAAGAGAAGAACAAAACTACCAGGAAAAAATGGCCAATGGATGCAGTAGGCAAAGAATCAAGGAGGAGGCAGAAGAAAATGGTGGGGCTCAGGTAAATGAGTGTGAAAAGAGTCATTATGCTTTTGTACCTATTAAATTGTGCTTTGTGCCTCCTTAAATGAGAAGCAAAATTGCACTGGGTCAGGTCTATGCCATAAAGTTCTGCAGGCAGATGTGCAAAGGGATATGGTTTGCACTGAGCTTACAATCCAGCTGTGCTACCAAAGGCAGCGAATGTTCAGAGTTATGCAGTCAGAACCATACTTTCACCAGCGCAGCTTGTGTCATTCAGACAATGATAAGATAACCATGCTGGCAAAAGCAGAGTTTTGCTGTTGTAAGTGGTACTGGGGGTAGTTATGCCTCTGCTGCACTGTATAGGGCTGTAACTACACCAGGAGAGCTCTTTGCTTGTCAAAACAGCCATGGCCTATTAACAGATTGCCCATAATGGATACATGATTAAGAGAGGTAAAAGGAATTCTTTTACTGACATGACTTCCACCACCACAGCAAAAACTGTCAGCACAAGGTTTTTCCTGGCAAATGAAAAGCTGTTCAGACCAGAGGGGTGTAAGATACAGACATTTTTTAGATAACTTCTGAAGCTTTCATTCAGGAAAGTATTTGCTTCTACAAAAAGAAAACTCAGTAATTGCAAAGTGTATGAATTTAGGGCAATGTGGGTAAGAGCATTTAAGTCCTTTTACCTTTATTTATCATTCAACATTCACTTGTTTTCAAATAAGGGATTCTTGACAAGAAAGTATTCTCAATACGTTTTCTGCATTCCTGTCTTCAACTTAACAGATAATATTCTCCATAATCTTCTTTCCTTCTGTGCAATACAAAGAAGGTGAAACTTCTCTTAATGAACATATAGGGAGGAAAGATTTGGTAGCTAGATAAACTTTTTGTTTTGGTTTTTGTTTTTGTTTTTGTTTTTGTTTTCAATTGCTTTGCTGTACTCTAACTGAACTGAAACTTGAAAAGGAAAAACACCCTAAACCCCTATTTATCAAAATGAGTGCAAGAGAGCTGTTACCTGAAATGATTCACTGTGTGGAAATCTCAACTCTTGAAACAAATGATTTCTAAGAACAAGGCACAGACATCAGCCTCTTCCTCAAAAGAACTCCAAGTAACTAGAAAGGGCAGAAACTCCCAATTTTTAGCTTGCAATCAGTGTTTACAGCAAAGGATTAAATCTCTTTTGATTAATGTCTATGAAAATATCCTGAAATCCTAACACTCATGCAAAATTTTTCCTGCAGCCTCTTGTGAGCTGGTAATAGACTGCTGTGGCTCTTTAAATTCAGCAGATGAATAATCTTCTGAGCTATAAATTTGGATTAAATGGCAACTGCAGATAAGATTTTCTCTAATAATTTCCTGAACAATCTTATGTGCTCATTTAATATACACCTTCTGAGCTTGTTTCATTGTGCTATTTTCCTCCATGACCTTTCCCTTTCAGAAATGGCTGAAGATAAAATGAGCAACCTGAATAATTTAGCAAAATTATTTTTAAAATTATTAAATGCAAATAAACAAATTAAAAAAAAAACCACACACAAAAGACCCCCAAGAAAAGTCCTGGGGGTAGAGCCTAATGTCACTAGAATAAGAGTTATATAGCAGATAATCCAAGAGGAGGCTGAGGAGAACACTGCTAAGGTGACCAGTGGCACAGTGGATGGGAGAACTGTATTCTTGCCTCTTGAGATTTGGATGAAAAGCCTGATTTAAAAAAAAACACATTAAAATGAATGTGATGAATTAATCTTAGAGCCTTCAGAACAGTGGTCCTCATGTAAAAATGAGGACCTTCTGTTGAAGTACACTAATTCCCTCCACAGTTGCTTATCCCCCTACACACACATATACACACGCTAAGTAAGGCTAGAAAGCAAAATGAGTGTCCTGACTGAAAAGTAAGATTGCTTTTGTTTTTATCTGGTATTTAGAGAGTTTTGCTATGGTTATATGCAAAAAAGGACTGTAGTTGATATTCTCCTATGTGACTTGAGATTCAGAACTGTGGTTTCTGCTGTAAATGGGAGTGATTCACCTCAGAAGAACTAGTCTGTTGTTCTCCAGGCACAGACTTAATCAGTAAACTCCAGACTGATGTTTTTCCATTGCTCCCTGGTCCACCAGCCAATGGACAGAATTCACCACAGTCCATGCCGTTTTTTTGGGATAATCTCAAAGACAGATCCCCTGTTGATGGTCCTGGTCTAGACTCCAGTTTAATGACACTGCAAAACAGAGGAAATATTCCCTGCACTAACTTGAATGTGGTGATTCAGTAGAGCTGGTATCATTCGTCCTGTCCTATGATGAACACCACATTACCAAACCACACTGGAAAAGAATGAACAGGCTCAGATTTCCTATCTGGAAACTGAGAGCTGTTGCAAAACTTGGTACATGGATAAAATAGGAACAACATGTATGTTGCATGTAAGTAGGAACAACAGCAAAATCTTGTGGTAGTAAATCGAGGTTAAATTGGCATAAAAGTGGTGAGTTTTGGAGAGCTGGGACAACAGTGGAATCAAGAGAAAGTAAGATGGGAGTGGTGTATCATAGTTCAGTATACAAAAGTTTGGTAGCATGGAAATTAATACAGACAGTTCCTGGCATGATTTTGGGCTAGTGCTGACTGCAAGAGGGCTGCTGTACAGCTGGGATACTCGTGTGAAAATGTTAGCAGCATATGTAATAAAAACCACTAAACTAGAATTATACAGAAATAAGTTATTATTGAAACACAGCTGTACTTTGAACAAAGCATGGAGGAATTTATAAGACAATGATTTGCCAAAGGGAACAGCATAAACTTATCTCAGCCAGAGAGCCACAACCAGTTCCTGTGGCTGCTCCCCACCACCGAGCACAAACTCCACTTCCCTCCAGCAATGAAATGGGGAACAAAAGTTTTAATTGCATGGTGTGCTCCATATCAATTCCTATAAATTGATGTCCCCTCTTCATATGAACTAAAAACACATGTCAAGTGTATTGCAACTTTTTCACTCTCTTTATCATTGCTATCACTCTTACCATATGAAAGTTGATCACAAGTGAATTGTAATTATTCGGCTAGCAGCTAAGTGGTGAGAACATCAAAGCACAAATATGTTTGTAGGGTTAATGCATGATTATTTTAGCATCCAAAAGGCTTTTGAATGCTATACCATCCAATTATCCCAGGGCTATGTGAGAAGAGGGAACTTCATGTAATCAGGAGGGCCTAAACTAAGCTTTCAGGATCAGTAAAATACATAATGTCACATTTCCCAATGCCAGCTGTTTCTCTCCAAATTTTACAGAACACAATATTACATTTTTTAGAATTTAAAAAGTGAAACAAATATGTAAAATCAGACTGTAGGATTAGCAATTACATCATAGTTTTTACAAGGAAAAATCACTACATTTGCCAAACATTATAAATATGCATATCAGATCTGCCACTTCTGAATGAGCATGAGATCCATTGAGTCATGTGCTCTTTTTCTGCTAGGAAGCAATACTTCACCCATATTCAATAAATTTTTTAAAAGGTTATTTTTTTTTTCTTCTATTAGGATGCCCCTAGTCAAATATTTGATGCTGTATTTTCTAGGCACTTACACAGCCTGATTTTCAGAAGTGTGGAGCACATTCATTGCTTCTATGGCTGCTGAGCAACTCTGAAACTTAAGCATGTGAGTACAAATTAGATGCCAAACTACAGTCATCTCATTTTAGAAATTAATAGCATGATTAATATAACCAGCTGTGTGATCTCTGATGAAAACAGGATGGAAATCAATGGAAATATTTTCCTGCATCTTGGGATTAGTTTAAAAGTGAAACTTGATGAGAAATATTCATTTAGAATCTTCTACAGTTTGTAAAATATGCTGCAGCATGTTGAAGCACTTGGAAAACTATTACTAAGGAAACAAATCAGATTGTTTCCAATGAATTCTAAACAGTTGGGAAAAGTGGTGGAAACCACTGTGATTAAGGGGAGATAGGAGCACTGCTGTGAACACAAAAGAAATGGCTTTCAGGAATACAAATAATATAATGAAGAAATACTTTAGAGAAGAGTGACGTAAGTAAAGAGGTGTTTGTATAGATAATTGGAAAAATTATATGTTCAGTAAGGTTTTCTTTGATTATCAAACAGTAATTATTTGTACACACAATGACAAAATGATCTCCTAAAGAGGTATTCTGCTATAGTCTCTATGCATGAAAAATTAGAGGATGGAGTCAGCTATCTAACACCAGAATAGTCTCCCGGTGCAGTGGAAGGGGTTAATGCACAGATAACAGCAGAGAGAGCAGTTAATAATATTGTGTAACAGACATCCCCTTGTAAAAGTGACCTGCAAACACTTTTAAACATCTAGTAATACTAGATGTTTGCCAAATGCTTCTGAATATCAGAATGCTCCACGAGCTATTAACCTAAGCATTGAATAGCTGTGTGCTTTGTGACTTTGCAGGATTCTGGTGAACCTGCTCAAAGTGATGATGCTGCACGCTGCCTGCTGGCTGTGTCTCATCCATAAACCCTTCCTGCAGACCTCACAGCATCTGCAGTTAGAAATATAAATGTTGACTTATTACAGTGCTTTCCATTCTTTGGGGCCTACTTTTCATTTCAGCATTTTATTTATCATTTGGCATTAACATTAACTCTACAAAGCAAAATTCTCGGTCCCATGAGACAGACACACTGGTCCATTGTAGGAATATCCAGAATTATAATATCACCTGCAGAGTGCTTTCTGGGGCATTCTTTGGAAAATGTGTGTCTGACCCAGACAGGACCTGGAGGTAAAATGGTGTAAGGATGAAAAGGCTCAGCTTCAGATTAATAAATGTACAACACGTACAACTGTTATGCATCTTACACTGCTGCTTTGGTGCAAAATTATATTTTAGGGGATGAGTTGGAGAAGAGTGAAGATGCAATGTAATTACTTTCCTCCCTTATCCAGAACCCTAAATCTGCATGTGCATTTCAGTTGCTTTTAAAAATGAAACCGAAAATATCCATTCATAAATTCAGATATCAGATTAAGGAGCAGTGCCTCTGGTATCAAAGTTGTTTACATGACTCAGTGCAATGAATTACTGTTTTTTTTAATTGGGAGGATATAAATTTCAAGTTACTTTGTGTTTCTCTTAAAAAAAATCTTCAGTGTCTGGCTGGGCATATTCAACAGCAAGAAAAAAGGCAGTGTAACCAACAGATCTAAGAGCTTATAAAACTGTTCCTGAATTATCCAACATTTGCTACATCCTATAAGACTAATTTCTGAGGCCTGCTCCAAGAAAAGATAAAGTTACAGAAATAACTGTAAGGAATTTCAAAACTGTGTAATTCACCTACTATCAGTTTTCTGTACAATATTAAGATATATACAGAAGCACTTAGTAATAAAATAGGAACACTTAAATTAATAGAAACCATCCTGATTTCGGAGAACAAAGGAAGAGAGGCTCTTTGTACACCATTTATTACTTCCTTGTAAGTATAGACTGTCTTGAGGTTAATAACTGGTTAAAAGAGAATTAGGTTTTTTTTTTCCTTATTACAAATATTTCTGCTAGGATCTTGACAAGGTCTGAAGCAGACCACACTAATGATATCATGCTGCACAAGTATTTTCTTATCTAAGATGCTATTCGACCATAGCCAAGCTTAAGAGCAGAAGATGCTAACCTTGAATAAACTCTTGCTGCTTTGTGTGTACTAATAAGGTGTTGGAGAACTCTCCCTGCAGTGATACTCATATATAATACTTCTGCAACAGCTCTGGCTGTCTAATTTAATCCCATGTTCTTCATCAAGAATCTTAACTCACTTTATAATAAAACAGACAGTTTTGGGAGTACTGCTGCACAGCTGAAGGAACAGAGACAGTGAGAGGGCAGCTAATCAGCAAGATGTAGAAAAGCCAGGAACAGGAGCCCCCTCTCCTAGCTTGTATCAAAAGAGTGCATTTCAGTGCATGAAATAGAGCAGGATCCAGTTAATCAAGGAAGAGAGGTGTGAGCTGTATAATCATGTTTAAAGAAAAATGTTTAGAAATTGCAGAAATTGCATCAATGATTGGTACACTCCTACTTTTACAGCTTCTGAGTGCAAACCAGCCTGTGGCTCTGCTCTACACACATTGGTAGTAAAAAAATAATCTGCTGGTCCTTGACGACTCAGGAACAGACACAAAAATAAACATGGGGAATGATTGATGCTGCTAGGAAGGCAAACTGTGGGTTGAATAATACAGGGGGAAAAAAACCAGAGAAGACAGAGTAGGAGGCAAAAGGAAGAAAGGTTTAGGGGAAGGATTTTGCCTTATCCAGTCCTTTTTTTAATGTGGTTCACTCCTGACCTTAACTTTTAGGGTGAAAAGACCTTGTGACACAGCAGAGCTGGTGTGCGTTTGTCACATGGAGAAATAATTTGAGGAGAGTGTACAGGTGTTTCCTGTGTGGCAGAAATCATCTCTACAGAGACTCTTGTTTGCGATTACCCAAGACTTCAAAGAAAATAGCAAGATGGATGTGTAAAAGGTCCTGCCAATAGCAGGATCCACCATCTATTTCCTAGTTACTAAAACAGACACAGACATGGCTCCCAGGAATGTCTATGAAGAACCACCATCAATGGCAGCTCTTCAAAACAGCCCTAGATGTAAAGGTGATTCTTCCTTTATCATTCCCTGCTGGGTAGCATGTCTCGTGAGCATTTCTAGAGTTAGGCCGTACATTTTTGTAATACATTTCTCTCAATATCCTGATTTTTCTTAAATTGTTCTGCTGCTGACCTGCTGTACTGGAAGGCTCTTACTCTCTAGGTGAATTTCATGTTTAGTCTTAGCTGGTATGCTTCAAACCCAGTCCCTCTCACTCTAGCATGGTGCTACTATTTGTTTGCATCAGTTTTTGTGTCAGAAATGTCTCCCGCAAAGTGACATCTACAATTTCCTCTAATTTTTTTTTTTTTTTTTTTTTGGTTTTGTGGCACTCAGTCCCATTTTTTTCAGAGCAAGCTGTACACAATCAGACTGTACTTTTCAGAGGTGCTGAATTAACCCATTCTGACCTGAAATGCTTTGTTACACATCCAAAAATGGGATGCTGAGAAGTACTGAGAAATCTGCGGCTGGAAAATGGGGAGTCAGGAAGCTGGTGTGCTTTGCAAATTCTGTATCCATGTCTTCCCTCCTCAGACCTTCAGTGCAGAACAGGCACTGCCAGGTGGCTGCAGAGGAGCTGATCTGTCAGGCAGGCGCTCTCACTGTGCCCTGGGCTTGGGTGGGAGGACCCGTGCACAGACCTGTGACCTGAAGCACAGCCCTTTTGCGGGAGAGAAAAGAGTACAGCCTTGGGCAATGAAACCTAATTTCACTTCAAGGAGTGCTAGTTAATAGGAACTCGGAGAAAGCAGGATTATACCACAGTGACTGTTTCCAGTGAAGTACGAAATGTCTGCATCTCTCATGGTCCAGTCACTGCAGAGCCTCTCCCGTGGGTGTTGGCTGACTTACAGTGAATTAAGATAAGGGGAGCTGGGTGGGTAATTAAGGCTTTTGCATGCATGTTTTGAAACAGGATCCAGTAAATTCACGGCTAAAATTTTGAAAAAAAAGCAGAGTAGGTTAAACATTTTAAGTCCATCGTGTTCTTACTTGCAAGATGCAAATCTTCCTAGCTCTTGCTGTAGCATCTCACTGGAAAAGGGGCTATAAATTGTAAAATATTTTACTTTTGTTGTTTGGGACAGGACAAAAAGCAGGGGAATATGTTTAATGAACATTCTTCTTGTTCAAAGCATTTCAGTAGCTCAACTCTGATATTGTTTCAAAAGTGTTTTCTCAAGGCCCTCCAGCACATGGCGTTACGAAAAAAAAAGTTGTCAGACTGGTTTTAACACATCTTTTCAATACTGATAAGCAAAAGTTCACTGAAATAATTCCCAATAAGATACATGCGGGGATACACCTTTCTTAAGGCTTTATTGTTGGATTCAAACTTTAGGGAGACCTGTTGCATTCCAGACTTAAGCAGCCTCTTTCAAAGTAATTAGAAAAGTACAAGGATGCGTCAGATGCTGTGCTGAGGAGCGCCTATGTCACATCCTGTTACTCGTGTCTGCTTTTAAACCTGTTTCGTAAGTGCAGTGAGTGACTGGCAGTCTTCAGCTGCAAACATCTTTGAAACTACATGAGCTGAGTTCCAAAAGAAAACACTGCTGTATTTTGGTTGCTAGAGGTAAAACACTCGATAAGTAGCTAGTTTTTCTTAATTAAGCAAACGATTTAATCTTGAAGCTACTTTGCTTAACAATGTCATCATTAAAATGGTAATGGGCTTTGAGGTCCTTATTCAGCTTGGTATGGCATCCTACCTTTGCTGCTATTGTTTCATCCGGTTCACACATAAGTTTCTGAAACTCACCCTGGTAAGACCAAGGAACTAAAGCTCAAAAATAGCATGTGGTCAAATCTTTGAGTCTATCTTAATAAGGTCCTATCCTCCCCTTGAAGCCACTTCAGTAGGATGCAAAATGGTTCCTCTGCTAGGTAGAAGCAAAATATATTTACTCTAAGTAGAGCTAATATATTTTTTAATATTATTATTATCTATTTTGGAAATTATGCTTTTAAAAGCCAGGACGTGCTAAAATTACTCAGAAAATAAGTATTTTACTAAACTATGCACACTAGCTTGCTATAACATGATTTGGTAAAAATTAATACGTCTTTTCTTCTGTCTAATAACCATGGGACTCAGCTGAACACAGCTAGAAAAAGCCCTATTTAAATAGTGGGGTTTTTCCCCCCTCCTGATTTTCCAGTGTACAAAGCAAGTTAAAGCAAAAACAAAGCAAAAATACCTTGGCAGATGGACTTAGCTATCAAACCTGGAACTTTCCCATGCTTCTTTTTCCACACTTGTGCATTAACCACCAGCCTCTCACTGCAGACTAAGCTCATGCCCAAATGTTGGCAATAGAGGTCTAGTCTGAGATGCTGTTTAAAGCAGCCACAGTTTAAGATCAAATTCTCTGTTATACCTAAGCTGTGCTTCATGCTTTGTCACATAATCTGGTCCTTCTGGGGACCTTTAAGACATCCCTGCAGATTTAGAGTGGCATCAAGGTCCCTGTCATTTACCCTTGAACAGAAAGGCCTTTGCCAGAGCCAAGAAAAACTAGAAAGCAGCAACTTTCTGGCCACACCTCCTTCCTCACACATCATCCCTACAGAAAGGGGCGGGGGGAATGGATAGGAAACACCATGCTCCTGCACAGAGCACAGGAGGATTTTCACATTTCCATAAGGCTTAGCGTGCCCTTTGCTTGGCCAGAGGGGCATAAACAGGGCCCCAGACTAACAACAAAACCAGATCCTCCCTGCCAGTAAGGGAAGGAATGGTTGGTAGCACAAGTGCTTATTCTATAATGTTTAATTTTCCCAGCTCACTGGCTTGCCTCAACACACAGGGAAAATATGCTGGCAATAGGTGGGACCATCAAAACTTTCTGTGGGAGTCTCCAGAGAGAAAGTTTCTAACCTGGCATTTTCACTGACAATGACAAAGACTCGTGGGATGCCCCTGCCCCAATCTGCAAGACAGCTCAATGGCAGAGGCCATGGCAAGCAGATGGGAGGAAAGACTGTCCACTGACTGCTCTGCATTGCCAGGAAAGTTGACAAAACCAAGTAATATTCCAAAATATTACCAAAAAAATAAGCAGGAGATACCTAAGCCATTACAGATCCTAAAACTGTAGATGAAGACTGTCTAAATATTTTCCTTTATGGAGTCAATAGGCTACATTCATCTATAAGGTATCACCCAGGCCTTCCACTGAGTTCTGTTAAAGAAAAGATTTGTGGTTCATAGCACTTAAACTATTATTAGTTTCTACTTTGTTTTAAAAGTAAAACAGGAGTAGTAGTACAATATATTAGTTATATTTCACCACAATTTGCTTATATCCTTTTTTTTTTTATTAATCTCATCTTTTAGTAGAAAATGATAGGGGAAATCAACTGGAAAAATTATCTCATGGAAAAAGTAGAAGAGTAACATTCATTATGCATCCTTGAATGTCCTTGAATTAAAGTGCATGTCTGCTTTTAAACACTGAATAGCTTTCAGAGGTGGAATAAGCTAAAGGGATGTTTATCCACAGCAATACTGCCTTGACAAATATTCAAAGGAGTAAAAGGAATAGCTGCACCGTTTGCTCCAGTGACTTTTGTTCCCTTAATGAAATGTACACAAACACCCTCATCCATTGACTGGATGCACCCCTATCTGCTGTGTGGCCTGCACTGACAGTCCGTGTGTCCCCTCACTCCTGATGCATCTGTAACCTTGACAGCTCAGCTCTCTGTGGGTCCTCAGGCTGGGAGCAGAATGAGTCATGGTACAGCAACCCATTCTTTCTTTAGGATACCAGTGTTTAAGAAAAGACACAACTCTGGAAGAAAACTAAAGAAGAAATTGATGTATCACAGTATACATGTTCTGTGATTCCTTTCAGTTCTTCATTCCAACTCTGAGAAATTATTTCCTACTCTTGTGAATGAAAGTGTTTCTCTATTAGATGAAGATAGAAATCAGATAGAAATCAAATGGAGGGCATAGGGAGAAATTAGGCATAAAGAGCCCTCAAATTATTTGCTTGTTATTTTAGTTTGCTTTCCACTTCGAAAGTAGTTTGTGAATTTCCTTTAGAAGCAGGATTGATGGGTTTTCTTTTAATCTAAGTAACAATATTGAAAATTGTTAGTCTAAAGTAAGAATGTTGAAAATAAGATGGATGAAAACTTAAGGTGTTGAGCCAGCCTTCACCTTCTTTAACACCCCTTAGCTTTCAAAAATTCAGAAAATCAAACAAATTTTTTTGCATTGAAAAGGGCTGGTCAGGCTGCACTTGTGGATGAGGTCTGTACCTGATGCTACATCACTAAGGCAGTTTACTTCTATCTCTGTTTTCTCAGCAGTTTACCAAAAATAGGTGATAAATTCGGAGAGTTTTATTGCATGAGAAAATGTAAAAGTCGTGTACTTAACTAATACAGTTCGTTGGGATATTTTTAAACATTTCCTGACCCGACTGCAAGAGCTGTCCAGCCTGTACAGTTCCAGCTTCCTCCTCCCTCCTCCTCCTCCTCCTCCATTTAGCAAGGCTCACCTATGCTATTTACTGCATCATTGCATCCACGCCAAACTTGGTTACTGCGGCAACTAAGTTTTTCTTCTCAAAGGGTCACAGGGAAACACATCCTTCAGGATCCCCTAGTAACCGTCAGCCGCCAGGACTGGGGAACATCAACACTGAAATGCCTGCTTTCCATCGCTAAGGCAGCGCCGCCTGCGCCTGCAACGAGGGGGGCAGAGTCTAGTTACATTCCTGACCCACTTTCACATCCCTCCCTCCTCCTCCTCCCTCTCCTCCTCCCTCCCGAGCCCAGCAGCAGCCAGCAGGGCAGCACAGCCTCCATTTAGCAAGCCTCGCACACCCGCAGCCCCGAGCTGTCTCCTAGCAGGCAGCAGCAGCGCAGGTTTCCCCAGCAGCAGGCGGGCAGCGGGAGGGGGGACTGGGACCTCCGGGAAAGGAGGGAATTCCCTCTCGCCAGCCTGTCTGTGCAGCGGTGCTGCTCCTGCCCTTTGTCCGGCCCTTTCGACCCGCATCCATGCCTGCACCCTCAGCAGCGTGAGGCTGTGCCCCTTCCCTCTGCTTTCCCAGCCGCTCTTGGACGAGTGTTGAGCTTCCTCTGCCAGCGCCCCTTCCACCATCCCCTCGTCCCCGGGTCAGCCTGGATGCGCACACCTGACTGCCCTGCTCCCCTCCTCGCCCACCTCCTTCATGCAACCCCGCCATTCCTGTCCCACTTTCAGGCTCCTGGCCCTCGTCCCTTTCCCCAGATAATTGCGACACCTCCCCCCGCCTCCCCAAGCGGCGGGCAGGCAGGTGAGTAAGAGGAGGGCGCTCCGTCAGTTCCCCTGGGCCGGACACTCCCTTTCCCTGCGGGCAGCTGAGAGGGATTTCGCCTCACGCCGGGGCAGACATCGCACCCACCTCCCCCAGGAGGCCGCTTATCCCCGGCCTTGTGCGCCGAGGCCTCTCCAGGCCATGGGAGGGCCCTGATTTGGGAAGGGGGTGTGGACAAGATGGGGGCAGGTGCCACCCTGAGGGTGCCAGCGTTTGGAATGGGGCTGGGGCTCACGAGGTCCAGGATGGGGGCTGCCAGCCCGGCTCCGCCTTTCCTGGCTCCCTTCAGGGAACGAGCCGTGCCCGAGGCCAGGAGAAAGGAGGGTGGCCCCCAGTACGGCCGGGTCCCTGCTGGGTTTGGGAGCTCCCTACACACCGGGACCTGCAAGGGGCAGCTCCCCGAGGATGCAGATGTGCCGGGCCTGAGGGCACGGCGGCGGGAACAGCGCCGGGGGGACGGGGGAGCCCAGCTGCTGGGAGATACACCAGCCCAGCGAGGTGGCCATGAGACGTGCTAAGATAACATCCCTCTCCTCTCCTCTCCTCTCCTCTCCTCTCCTCTCCAGTTCTGTTATTGCAAAATACCAGCTATGACCAGCTCCTTGATGTGGAGCCCAGCCTGCAGGAGTGCCCTGGTGTGTACCAAGGAAGTGCTCCTGTCCCGCAGCCTGGGGACCTGGGCTCATGCTGGACAGGCAGCCCTTGGTGAATAAAAAGAAAAAAAAATGATTTCCCACCTCCTCCATGGTAAAAAGGAGCCTCAGTTTTAAAATTATGACTTAGATTTCATGTGTTTCTCTCTCAACCCTTTTTTGGGGCTCTTTTTTTTGGGTGGTGGAGATTGGAAAAAAAAGAGCCATTTAATTTCTGAATGCTAGAAGCGTCTGCTGAAAAATTAGTTCACTGTTCTTTGTCCTTGTATAACTTAAACCCACCTGTTTTCAAGTTTGGGCTTGATACATATTTCTGCTCCATTCCTGTAAGCACTTCAGCACATGTTACACATATGCCTACATCTGTGGAGGCCAGGGCCAGAATCTTCAATGTCACCCTAAATGTTTAGTGCTGTACCACATTTACAAACCTGGCTGAGTAATAGATTAATAATGACTCAAAATAACATGACACATAAACAGTATATTATTTCCATCACAGTGGAAACAGTGGTTTTCCAGATATCCTCTCTTTCTCTCTATGTAAATGTGCATGTAGCAGAGGTCTGGGTACTCACTATGAAGTGCATTTGTGTTTTTACTTACTAAATTTGAACTAAATTCTCAATTAACCTAACATTTTACACACAAAAGGGCCACAAAACATATTTATTATTTACAAAAGCTTTAAAATAGCGTGCACTGTGTGGTGTGCTGTGAGTACTAAGCTGGTAGCAGTACCTCAAGCATCGTTAAACATTCCTCTGCACTAGGGAAGAGTTACACACCTGCAGGGAGGTTTGTAAGGACACAAGATTGCACACAGAGTATTTCACTGCCTAAAAATGTTTTTTCAGTTTGAGTGATTACACTGGGCTTCCCTGCATCTGTTGTGACCACGAATGACAGTGACTGCATGCTGTGAAGTGCTTTTGTCGGTGGCAGATGTTTAACTGGAAATGTGAAAAGAAAAAATAGAAAAAATGCCAGGCAGGAACCACTGAGAAAATAATAAATGCAGAATGTCAACAGTGATAGATATAAAAACTACTAAACTAATTTTTAGTGCTGTATTTTTCACTGAGATAAACAAATCTTGAGTTTGAAATAATATACTCTTCTGAATAGGCAGCAGTAGCTGTGCTGAAAATGCATTTTTCACCTTTTCAGAGCTTTTCAAGAAATTAAAATGCAGTGAGTATTTG
Organism: Passer montanus; assembly: GCF_014805655.1. Taxonomy (NCBI): domain Eukaryota; kingdom Metazoa; phylum Chordata; class Aves; order Passeriformes; family Passeridae; genus Passer; species Passer montanus. The sequence goes on along the minus strand of NW_024367261.1, from coordinate 1,453,107 downwards.
CAAAACAGTTTGACAGGTTATTATTAAAATAGTAGCATCCTCATTCCTGATGTCAGAAGACATGATTGGAACAAACTGCTAGGCTGGTTAATGAATGATCGACCATGAGCAGCATATTCCTTTTTCAAGAAATTATTTTTTTCCTTACTAGGCATCCAGAATTCTATTCAAATCAAAAAGTACAAGATATTTTCAAGAAGACATGTAGAGAAGAATGTTTTCTCTGGATTTGTTGCATATAATATTGCTTTGTAGTATTTTCTAGTGAAGATTTTGTAATTAAAAAGCTTGCTTGGGGAGCTTTTTTGGTAGTTCCTAGAAGAAGCAGAGAAGGGCAGGTGAAATTAGGTAATGCAAGTTGGTACAGCCAGTAAGCCTAGCTGCACTTGCTCAAATTTAAAGGTGCTCTCCAAGGATGTGTTTTCTGCACTGCAAGGTGAGTTTTGAGGTTAAATCTTTACCACATCTGCAGCAGCAAAAATGACAACCAAGTAGTTGTGATATCCTGGCCACGCACTCTCCTGTGGTGAGTCCAGGTTACAGATGGAGTGGTGTGCTACCGAATGGATACTGAAATCTTGTTAGCAAAGTGGTAAAGCAGACACACACATGGAAGAGCGTGGAGGGGAGACTGTCCTGGGATGCTGGGATGCACATGGAGCACACAGCCCAAGACAGTTACTTAAAGTGGCTTTTATTCAGTCATCTACTGCAGCCATAAAAAGAGGTGTGCGAGGGAATGTCTTGGGAGAGCCTTTCCCAATCAGCAAGGCATGCCTCGAGGCACACCGTCATTAAGGGTGCGGTGCAGAGGGGCCCTGCTGTAAGGAGAGGCTGGGGAGGATCCTGAGGACAGCACGGAGCAGGAGGAGCCAGGCTGCAATGGAAACGGCTCTCCTTGTCCCTCCCCACTTCCCTGCAGCTTCCAGCCATGCTGCCAGCCACAGGGCAAAGGCCTGAGGGTTGGAGTGAGAGAGCCTGACACATGTGGCAGTGTTGGGGTGTGGAAGGGAGAGGGAGAACAAGGGATAAATAAGCCCAAACAACCCCTTTTTTAATACTCTTTTTTTTTTTTCAAAACAGACCTTCGAGCCAGTCTTTCCTGTGCTCAAGGATTTTTTTTTTTTCTTTTTTAAACCCTGTTGTAACTGCTGCTGATGTAGGCAAGTCCAGCAGCAGCCCCACTTGACCTTGCCTGGTTTGCCTTGCAGTGAGGCTGAAGTTGCTTTTTTACCTTGGGACAGGTCAGAAACACTAGCTTGAGGTAAAAAAGAATGCATTGCCTTGCAAGGCAAAGAAGGCCTCACTCTGCCTCAGCCATCTCTCTCAGTAATTGGAATTTCAGCAAGTACCTGCCCCTAAGATGAATGTTGTGCAGCATTCCCAGGCACGCCCCACCTCGAATGCCAGCCCTGTCTTCCTCCGGGCCCCAACACAGCATCAACAGCCTTCTCCCTCCCGGAGCAATGCGTGAGCTACTGATTCATTCTGCTCTCCCATCAGCAAGCAGGGAGATGTCTGCGCCATCTCCAGCACCTGGGTTCAAGTAGTTACCCAGGCAAAGTTCTTGCTTGGAAAGAAGGTCTTTTCCTCTCTCTGCTGGCCCCATTTCCCAAGATTTATATGACCAATTGCTAAACTCTTCTTAATTGTAGAGATAAGGTATTTAAAACATATGTGCTTCCCGCAATGCTGTGGAGTGCTGTCTGCCTCTTGCCCTGTCTTCGTTCACAGAAGGTGCTCATGCATATGGAAACAATCAGGCTACCCAAAAGACAACACACTTGATACTGCTAATTACACGGAGTAAACACCACTGGGACTATAACTGGTCTCTAGATCTGAGTCAGTGTTCTGCTGCTGAGCTAAAGAAGAAAGTCTATTATGTGCATTCATATTATAGCCAGCAAAGTCCCTGCTGCACATATTGCTGATTTCTCTACATGCTACATGGCACAGAGCCAAGGAATTGTAGTGCAAACAGGATTTTATAACCAGCATTATTTAAGGATGGGCAAACTGTGAAGCTCCAAAAGTTAATGATTGTAGTACACTTTCAATTAATTTTTATTGTCAAGCTGTATTTCAGGGCACTAAAGAGCTCTTGCGATGACAAGCAGGAGTGTGTGGGAGCAGGCGGGAATACAGTATGCATTTTTATTCTCTCTGATTTATAGATCAGAGAATAACCTATCTGGCTGACAAGTTACCTTTTTCCTCTCATGTTAGATGAAATTCATCTCTGTGTTGAGCTCCCTCCAGAAAATCCATTTTAGCAGTATAAATACAGCATCAGTCATCAAATTTACAAATGGTACACATAAGCCCCTGCACAGAAGTAAATATCACCTTTTTTCACTAAGGATATCTGTAGTACTTTTGTTGAATGCAGAAGTAACTGAGTGAATTTAAAAGTACTAACTACATTTTAATGACTCAGAGAAGGAACTTCTGACAGTATGCTTTATTTTGAAACACAAGTATACACTGAAGTCTACATGCCATGAGGTGCAAAGTCTGGATAAAGGCAGGCTGTGCGTGAGCAGTTACAGTGACAAAGCCTAGCCTTGTAGGATGAGCATCAAATTCACCACTTCAGCTCCCTCCCTGTCCCTCTGAAGCCACAGGCCAGAGCCATGTGTCAGCTAAGGGCAGCACTGGGTAGCAGCTGAGTTTCTCCTGCTTTTCCCCTTGCAGAGGTTACACAAGTCTGGGCCTCTACCCAGACACTGACAGATTTAGAGGGTCATGCTATGTTTGAAACTTTTTCAGATTTGACTGACAATGGGACAACAGACTTGAAACAGATTACAGGAAAATTGAAAGAACAATTACATAAGTCTAAGTTATCTGGGAAATGTAAGGGAAAAAATACCCACCAGAAAAGCAATCCAAACCAAAACAGACACTTTGGAAAGTATAGGTGGAGCTGGGTCACAGACAGGTGTCCAGCTTTAGCTCAGAGCTGAGGGAGGTGGCTGCTCCAGCCGGCTCCTTCTCCGCTGCCCCAGGTTACTGCTCCAGCGGCTGTGCTGATACAGCTGTTTGTCTGGCTGTCCTTTAAGCCAGTCCTGTGAAATGATCCATTTCAAAGAAAAGACATGCATTTCAGGGAGAATGCATGGTGGGGTTTTTTTTAACCCAAAGGTCCTTAAAAAAAGTCTTTGGAGCTCAGCTACACAAACAGTTGACTTGATGTCATGGGACAGCAGGTGTAAGTCTCTGTGTGGGTTTGTGAGGAGTGAGGGGGAGCTACACCAGAGGGCTCTGCTACAGTCCAAACAGTTGTGTGTCTGTAACCTGAAGTGTTCCTCTTCTTCTCAAGTCCACCAAGACCGTGAAGTGACCTCAGGCTTGCCTGTGTGGTGCATGCACCCACTGGGTGGTCACTCTGTGGCTGGCTGCCATCCTCACCACAGGGAACTGTGGCACTTCCTTTGCACCCACCAGTTTTGGCAGACCTAGTCTGCACTGATCGTTGCCAGTCAAGCTATATCATACCAAGTTCAAAATTTAAATAATAGCAGTGTTATGCCCACACCATTTTAGATGTTAGCCAGGGCTTAATGCATTAGCACCAGGCTCATTTCCATGTGAAAGCTGGCATGTGACAAGCCAGAGGATGAACTTCTGGACACTGTTACCCTGCACTTAGGCCACAGACATTCACGTAGGCTGTGGCAGAAGTTTCTGTCCCCAGCTCTCCCCTAGTGCCAGAGGTTCCTGCTGCTTCAGATCCAGGGAGTAAGCTGTGAGTTGACCACTTCCTGTCATTTGGTGGCAGCTTGTAATGTTGAAATACTAGGCTCCCTCTAACCTACCTCATTCAGCCTGAAAAATTGTGAAAAACATGCAAGCATAGTTGAGCAGAGCAGGCCTGTAGGGATGGTAGTCACAGGCTGGGTTGATAGACTTCTCCAGCAGCACCTCATCTTGGGAGGATGTGCATCTGTAGCCCAGTCCCCTGTGCAGATATTGTTAAATTATCTTTAGAGGGTTTATTGCAGAGACAAATGTCGCTTGGTACTAGCATGAAACCACACAGCTCCTCCTTTGAGCTGGCATTGTCCTCCAGCTAGTGTGGGCAGCTATTCAGATCCTCCATATGTCTGCTTAAAATGGGTACACACGACCTTGAGTGTGCTGAGTGGGAGGTGGCTCACCCATCTTTGAAACACAGGTAAGCTGCTTCAGAGCTGATTGCCAACCAAAACACCTTCGTGGGGAAGCTTTCTGCCGAAACCAAAGTGAAACCTACCCTTAGCTTTCTTATTGCTACCTCTGGAGTCACCACATCCTTCTCTTGCCACGAGCACCTCTCAGTTCAGAAAGTGGCAACAAATGATGGTGCTAAGCACTGAGAAGTGGGTCTCTCTGTGTTTGTGGGGGATGGGATGAATTTTTGGATGGGTTAAAATTTGCTCTTTGAAAGCAGTGAACACCGAAGGGTCCACCTGGGGAGAATGTTCCTGGCATGCTGCAATTTTGTGTTGCTTCCCTAGGTTTCTTGTGGAGACAAGCCCCAAGGAATCTAAAGACTTGGCTTATTTTCCTGATCCTGCAACAGATTCCCTGCCTTGCCCAGCCAAGGGCAAGTCATTTTGGATCACAATTTCAAGCATGGGCTTTAATTTTAGCCTTGCAGCTTGAGATATCCAGAATCTGTCTTACATGTGTATTAATCACTTACAGCTCTAGCCAAAATGAACAGAAGCTGCCTGTACATAGAAGTGCACTGAAAATTAGATGTTACTTCAAAAAACAGGGCCAGGTCTGTCTTACTCAGCTTGCTCCTGCATTCACTGGAAGTAGTAAGTAACACCAGTCCAGCTGGGGAGACATCAAGATAAATTAATTTTTATAAAGCATGTGGAATGATTAATTATTTTTTAAACATTATTTGCAAATGTAACAGAGAAAACTCTTAGAGCATTGTTTCTCTTGTTTGGATGTTTTTATTGGATTCAAATAAGGATAAGCATTACCTCCTTCATCAGCAGGCTTGCTGACCATAAAGAATTTTGTTTTGCTTTCAGGGATTAGGGCATGAGATTTTGGTTTCTCTCACTTGTTTATGGCACGAATTTGCTACACATAAATCACTGCAGGTCAGAACATTGCTGTTTCCTTAGCATAAGGTAAGAGAGCACAGAATCACTCTTTAATGTTGTGCAATTGGACAGGATTTGGCTTGTCCTGATTTTGTGTTTGGAGAAGTCAGGCTGCCCTTTGTGCTTGATGTTTTACCTATTTTCTCTTGAAGGTCCAGTGGAGAAATCTGACTAGGTGCTTTTGCATCACTCACTCACTGCCTGATCTCTGTTTTTCTGAAATTAAAGTACAGCTTCCTAGTCTGTGGCTCACTGTGGGATTTCCCAGTGTTTCACCAGGCTGCAGTGTGATGTGCTCTTCAAATACTGAAAAAAGTAGTTGTATTATCTTTACACCTGGTCCAAAGTGCATGTGGCTGTAGGGCAGACCAGTTCAGGGGAGAAATCTGGCTCAGAAAATGACAGTTTCTGGTTTTTAGTCAGTTTAGTTTTGTGTGCTTCAGTTTGATGGTAGAGCTGAGCAGCAAGGGCAGGTGCAGAGAGAGAGAGGGAGTCAAGCCCCAGTCCTTCAGGTGTCCTTGTGTGGCAGTGTTTGCAGAAACTTAGGCAGACTTACTGCGCTCTGTCTCTTCATCTCTCCTGCCACTATCTCTTGGGGGGTGCGTGGGTGGGGTGGCAAGAAGTTAATGTTACTCAGTAGCCAGCAAGCAATGGGGATAAAGACCCATATTGTGCCTCTCTGATCCCAAGGCTATCCCCCTCCCCCGTTCCATTCTTTGGTTTACTCAGTAGAGCTACCCTGATTCACATAAGCTAACAATCTGTTTGAGAAGAAACAATTAGGCCCATAGAAGTTGTTGACATCTTATTTTCATTTTTTTCAATGGCATAATGGGTGCTCCAGTCCAGCTTGTCCTTTTGTGTTCTCCATCCCAGGCATTCCTCCCAGATGCAGAGTCCCTGTGAGGCTGGGGACAGAACAGTGGCTCTCCCAAACATTTTGGACCAGGAGACTGCTAGTGACACTTAGCATTTCTCACAGAACATGATGTGGCTGCTGAGCAGGCTAGTAATTGAAAACACTGCTGAAACCAGGCAGGCTCCCCAGGCCAGCTGCGGGCCACTTCCCGTGCCTTCAGAGCCGGCATTTGCTGGGACCAGCTGTAGGGGCTGGGGAGGATGGAGTGTGGTTGCAGGAGGCTACAAGAACAGCTCGGGTGTCTTTTCCAGGAAGTTGGGTGCACACTCCCCGCTTCTTCTTTCTCTCTGGTCTTTTGGAGTTCATCTTAAATCAGATCTGGAAAACAGCATCCTGCTGCAGAAGAGCCAATGGTCCTAGAAGCAGACTCCTACTATAAAAAATCTTACGGGAGCCAGATGCCCCCGACCCTGACAGAGATTGATCGAGTGGCTGGTGGTATCACCTTTCACTTTGCTTTGGCAAGGGGGGAAGCACGGAATGATGGAAAGTTTTCAGGTGGTACTTTCAGCAAGTATTTAAGGGATGTTGTTGTTGTGCTTTGTTTAAGTGCTGCAAACAGGAAAGAGTCATTCTACAGCACACAGTGCAAGCGCAGAGACAGAAAGGGAGGAGGCCGGTGGGTAGCAAGGAGCAGTCACTCCTGAGGGGCAGCCCTTCCTGACTGCGGCACGCTGCACGTGTGCTTTGTCCGAGGCTGGAAAAGTTCATCGCCATGGAAAGGAAATCTATTAAACGTGCCTCCTGGAGGTATGGGAGGCTCTGCGGCAAGCCTCCCGGGACAGGGGGAATCTTAGGCCAGAGATCTGGAGAAAAGAGAGAGAGAGATGCTCGGGTGTGCCACTGCCAGCCTTTGCAGAAGCGGTGCGCCGAGCCTTCCCGCGGGGTGTTTCTGCAGCGGCGGCGGTGTCCCGGCCGCGGCTGAGTGCGGGGCTGTGCCCGGGAGCGGCGCGCGGGCCGGGATCCGCCTCCGGAGCCGCTCCCGGCAGGTGCACCGGGCGGGGACAGCGGCGGGGACAGCATCACCCGCGCACCGCATCCCGCCGGCCCCCGGCCGCACGCCCTGGGCGTGCCCGCTGGCCCGTCCTGCGCGGAGCATCCCTTTTAAAGACATCGCTGGGCGCAAAGGCGGTCCCCGAGAGCAGGGTGCTAGGCTGAAACGAAACTTCCATGGAAAAAGTAAATAGCGAGGGTGTATCGCTTGTTGCGCTAGCAGAGCGTTTGCTCATCCTGCTGCAGTTTGCAGTGTGTGACCAGATACGGGTGGATACTTGTTGTCTTCCTTCCTCTTTATATTTCCAGCAAAAACTTAGTGAAAAGAATAACAGCATCAGAGAAACACAGAGAGGGGAAAAAAAAAAAAAAAAGGATGAGGCGGGCCGGCCCAGCAGCCAGCCTCAGGAGATGGTGAGACAGAAGAGCTATTCATTCTGAGAGCCAGTTGCTCTTCGCCCTGCTAGATTATAAATTGGACACCTTATTAAGAGCTGATCCTCCAGCAGCCCCACCCAGGGCTGTGCTCATGCGCTTAACCAGTGGAACGTAATCCCATTTCACTAGTGATGCCTGTTACTGGATAAGCACATGTGCAAGCGTGGCAGAGGATACAAGGAAAAAAGAAGCAGCACTCTGGCTGTTTTCTGAATTGTCCGTTTAAGAACAGAAGATAAGAGTTTTGGGAGAAAATGGGGAGGAGGGTGGTTTGCACTAAAATTTGGACACTTCCACGATGATGCCTTACCAAATGATTAAATCAGTGTAATTTTTGTTTTTATTTTTTTGCTTGTTTTCTCAGTTGTAACACAAAAATGCTGTCTCTCTGGCATGATGTGCCAGCCCAAATGTTGCTGCTGGAATCAAGCACTGGAGGAGCCTGACAAGACATAACCCCACCAAAGCAGAGGCTTGGCGTGGGCCTCTTTGGTGATTCCAAGTTTCAGTTCTGATGGTTTGCTTGGCCACTTACTTCTAGTCACATGAGCCCAAAGGTCTGAACAAATTTAGGCAGATTTCAAGCAGAATAGTTGTTGCAGTGGAAACTTTTGTTTAACCTTTCAACAAAGTTTTGTCAAGTTTGGCAAGACTTCCCAGCTTTTCAAACTTCACACACCTTTTAACCATTTGAAAAGTCGTCTACCTTCATTTGAAATGCACAAAGTTACTGCCAGCTGTTGTCAGAAAAAAACCCCCTGATATGGGTTTATTTTTGTGCTGAAGAAAACAGGATGACTTATTATGAACCTGTTTTAGTGTCTCTGAATGGTATCCCTGCTCATGCATGCATATTTTTCCTCCCAGGCAAGACCAGCTGGAGGGTTCATGGAATGCTAGATGCATCATAAAATTCTGCATTGTCAGGGCACTTATTCTGAATAGTGTATAGATACATGTGGGGTTGGTTCCCCTATTGGGGCACCTCTGCTTTACTTTCCTTGGCAGGGAATTCAAGCACAGTTAGATGCATTGCAAGTGAGCAGTGGTCAGGAAATGAAAAAGTAACATGGAGTGCAACCTTAAAACAACGTCCTCTCCCTGTGCAGCAGTGAGTTATGGACATGGATTCAGGTGTATTTCGGTGGTATCTCAACTTTTTGCCTTGTTTTGCATCTCATATAATTGAAAAGCAATCTTTGGATTTGTTCTAGGAGGAAATAAATTTCTGTCAGATCTAATTATCATTAGTGACTCATTTGTCATTTGGAAATGTTTGTAGGATTCTCTCCAGGTTCTGAGTTGCTGGCTGTTACTGGTGTGTTGGAAAGCAATGACTCCTCAGATGTTCCTGTATACCTTTATCTGTCTGCCTGCAATCATTTCATGAGCTCATGAGAATGAACACAAGACATCTTTGACATCCCTCTTTCTCATTTCCTCTCCTATTTTTTACATAAGGTGCTTTTGCCAATAACTCTTTCCTGGTAAAACAAAGCATCTGAAATTATGTGTGTCTGTCTGTATATGTGATTCCATGTGCCTTCCCTTCTCATCTCCACAAAAGTTTGAGCCTGTTGACAACAGAATACAGATCTGAAAGTGAAGTTCCTGTGAGTTTGAAAGAAGGGGCGGATGTGTGCATGAAAGAGCCTGTTTGTGCTGAAGCATCAACATGCTACCAACCCAGCTCACTTTTTCACCAGACACCAGGGAACTCCCAGTGGAGGCCCCTGGAAGTCAGACTTCCTCCAGTCTCTCAGACATGGACTCCTTGTTCATGCTGATGGATTTGGTACAGTTGGAACAGAGAAAGGAAAAAAAAAATCAACCTGGATTTTCTCTCTTGTTCTTGCACTTCTGAGATTTATGGGTGTCTCTTGCAGGTTGTGTCCTAGGCAGCAGGGGATCTCTGTCCCTGATGCAAACACCCTCCAAAGTGAGCATTTATTTTGTTACAGAGCAGTATAACTGTTAGGTTTCAATGGTGCCATGTTACAGAGGTGTGGATGCCCTTAAATCAATTTTTGCTAAAGTCATGGAGGCTTTGAAAATAAGAGCAAAGCCTTGAATTTAAGCTGGGACTAGGTAGTTAGCAGAGCAAAGAGCACAGCTTAAGCTTGTTTGGTGGTCTTATGTTGCTGAGTAAATGGCCAGGAGCATTCTTGCATGGGTTGTTCTAAGTCCATTACATTGTAGAAATCAAGCATTAGGGCCAAGTCCAGTCTTTTCAGTTATCTGATTGGAAATTGTGCTGAAGGATTGAGGCTTTTGCAGCAACAGTTATGGGGTTTTCAGGATGATGGAATTCAGATTAACACTAAATCTTAATGCCAGCAATGGACATTATCAAAGTGTAAAATACTTTCCTATGTCATCGTCAGCCCAGGCTCTTGCAGCAATTCAGCTTCTGCCAACTTCATTCATTTGCTGATCTTAGTCAAGCCCTTGAAGAGTTGAGTAATGGTGTTATTTGCATGGGAGGTGAAGATAATGTGGAGATGGGTGTCATATGTGTACTGCTGACAAGTCAGTCTATGGTGCCACCGAATCTTCTCCAGAGGCTTTATATAGATATTGAACAGGCTGGGTGAGAGGAAAGACTCTTGAGTTATTCAGCAGGTGGAAAAGGTTTTGGAGGTTAAGGAAAGAGCAAGTGTTTATCATAAATCTCTTGAGTGTACAAGAGATTTATGTAAGGGATGTCTGAAGATGTACCAGCTCAGTTCCATAAGGTTGGGGATGGCATTTATTTTCAAACAGCTGAGCTGGTTGGAAATTTTACAGCCATTCCAGATGCTTGCTACCAATCCTCTGCTGATGGCATCTTTATCCCTTGCTCTGCTCTTAGGAAAGGTTGTCCAAGGTCTTCCTATCTGTCAGGTGAAGCCTTTCAGATAGTTCTAAGTGCAGGCAAGGGTAGTGCTTTTCAAGCCAGCTGACATTCCTTATATTTAAGAGAGAACACTTTTACTAACATTGCTTTACGCTGAGTTTTAGAAAAGAGGGAGAGGAGAGAAGGCAGCTCAATTCTTTCCCACAGAACACAAACAGTTCCTGCATTGCCTCCTACAGGTCTGAAGACGTGTGTGGGACTGGGTGCATCTACTGGAACAGACTATATTACTCCTGTTTCATGTGCATGTGCACTTCTACATTTTGTGCCAAGCATGTGTGTAAAATATGTATGAAGTATTTATTTGTTATGTGAGCAACTAAAATGGTGTATAGGGAACTGTGTCAGCCTCCTGTGTAAGCAAAGGCTCTGGGATGGGTACACAGTGGGATAAAAGCCTGGGTAACTAAGAGATCATTATTTTCTAAATTTACTAACAAAGCATTTACAAGAAATTGATATTAATTATTACGTTACTACTGCTGTGGTTAAAGCTGAACCAGTGAGTTATAGTAAAATCTTCAAGAATATCCAGTTGGGGCAATGAAGAAAGCTCCTGTACTCAAGGGATCATTGATAAATGGGAGGAAGGAGGAAGAAAATGAGCAGGTCATTTTTAAGAGATCCTGTAGTTCTTACAGGCTTTCCACATCCCAAAATATAGAAAACTGTCAAAGAATCCTTGTTGCATGCACAGACAAAAAAGAGCAAGCTATAATACTGTGTGTGTCCTAATGGTAAATGTGTGTGTGTGCTGATAGAGCTTTAACCCAGAGAGACCTGTCAGTACTCACCACTATGATTTTCAGCAGTGAAATGTGCTCTCCTTTATCAAATGGTAACCTCTCAGGACTGGTGTGACTCAGAAGCCTTCCCAGCGTCTATGAAACAACCTGCAGCCTTTCTGAAGTGTGGAGATAGGGACACAGTTTCTAAATTCCTCCTTTCTTGACAAAAAACCCTACTTTTCATGTACAACTGCTCATTTAATGTATGACACAAGCCTGTCAAAATGGACCACCTCTGATGTCTGAGCCTGACTCTAAATGAGATCCCTAATTTACTGATCATCCTGTTTCTGAACTGGGCCAGAGTGGAGCATCCTACCTTAACAACAGCCTGAAATGAAACTCTAGCGGAATTTGGACTCTGATCCAAACTCAAGGCACAGGCTCTTCTCTGAATAAAAATAACTACATCACAAGCTATTCTGGGGTGGTGACTTTTAGACAAGAAACGTAGAGCTTACATAGGTTTTTACTCCTGTCAAATACCTCTGGATGCTGCCATCCTTCCAGCTGATATTCCCAAAGTGCTCAGAGCCAAATAACCCTAACTGGAAGCTGGAAACTGTAGAACAACTGACATTATTCGTGGTAAACACTGGTGGTTTTCTTGGTTGGGTTTTTTCTTTGCAGAATATTCTGCTACTCTGGTTGCTGCTGATGCTGATATAATTTCTGTCGTGGCGTGTGATGAATAGCATGAACAATTCTGGGTTGAGATAAGAGCCAACAGTGTGCTGGAAAGCCTCCTCTAAATATGAATCCCTGTGGTTCTGACTTTCTTGACAGAGAGATGGCTAAATTGACGTGCTTGGTACCATTTACACCGCTGCCAAAGCTGCTGATCACCATCGTCTTCTCTCCTCCCATAGCACCTGCTGGCAAATCTTCTGGGTTTTTTCCTGTTTACTTGGCTATTTCTAGTGTAGTGATAGGAATAGTTTCCATTCATGAAGAATGTGGTGGGGTAGAGATGGTTATAAGGGATAGGAAGCGGTACACTGGGACTAAGGAGCAAGCACTAAAATATGTTTTACATCCATGGGAGCTGGCTGTGTGTGGTACCCCACCGAGAGCATTCCCACTGTGCTCAGCAAATGGATGATGGGGGGGTTTTATTGCTGTGTTTAAGGTAAGAGCACTTTTCTCCTTGGGAGCTGCAAGCACTTCAGTTACTGGAAAGCTCTGGACTGTGTAAGTTATTATCCTGTTGGATCGAGGAGCAAACTGGTTTGCTTAAGATGTCACAGGAAGCTTTCAGCTTTGTCAAGAGCATAAACTATATCTTCTGACTTGTAAATCTGGGCTATAATTGAAGAAGTTTTCTTCCTCTTGACATAGCTGGCCTACCTTCTCTTTGATATTATCCCAACTTCCCCTAATCACTGGGTGACATCTGATCTCTGTGACTTTTGTACAGGATCCAAGATCTATTGTACTTAGTCCAAGATCTCACCTTTCATTTCTGGCTCATCTAATTTTGTTTCAGGCCCTGGCAAATCTGAGAGGCTCATCCCAAGTCCAGCTGCTGAGCCTTTGGAAAGCAGGGATGCATCTTGGCAGTGTATCTCACCACGGCATGGATATTTTCCTGGACCAGCCACAGGAATGGTCACAGTGTCCTCCTCTAAACTCTAGTGTGGAGGATGGCTATTGCCACCCACACACTTCCTGCAATTTCTGCTTAAACACAGTGATCTTTACTTGCTGCCTGCGGTTGGTATGTAAAGCTGCTTTCTGTAGGTTTGAAGCTTCTGCCCCCTCCAAAGTGGCTTTTGTTTTAGTGTTCAGTTCAGTGATTTCAACAGAGAACTTACTAGCCAGTATCTAAGGTTTTATTTAGGGTCAAGCTAACATAGAGCATTGCTTTTGTCAACATAATTATTTTTCTTTGTCTCTAATCTCACTAATTATTTTAGCATTGTTGTCTCTTTTTTTCTCCCTGCTCCTTTAAGGGTTTGCAGTCATTCTTTTGGGCTGTGGATATCATGGGCCAAATCCTGCCCTAATTTACACCTGTGAGTCCAATGGGGCTGCATACATGCACATGAGAATACAGTTAACAGGATGCTGAAGTTATTTGCCTGTTTTGAAAAGTTGTGTGGAGGATGAATGCTGAGAAATGCCATTTAGTATTATACAATTCCTAGACCTGTAAATACTGGTATATATAGATAGCTTCTCTCCTAGCTGCCTACTTTTATTAGTCGTAGAATATATGTATGTTTTCAAAATTTTAGATGTTGTACTTGCTGTAGAACCCCCTACTGGACTTACAAAAATTTAACAGCAGCTTCTTACACTTTACAGCAGTTTTATCATCCTACCTAGTACTGAAGGCTTATCTACACCCAGGGATTTCACAGAATCAAAACTGTATTCAAATAATGTTTAATATTTATACAAGGGTGAAGATTGATATTTAGGTTTGGTTTTATTGAGGATTTTTACTGTTCAGAATTTGATTTGACAAATTTTAAAATCCTCAGCTTACTTACTTTCAGCTTTTTTTTTTTATAATTGGAAGCTTTAGTTTGCATTTTGCAGCTTACATAATGCAATACAAGGAGACAAAAATACAATTCAAGTAGCTTTGAAATAGGAATAATAAAGCAGCTATGCTGCATTTAAACATGCTGTAAAATGTTTCAATGCACTCTACCAGGAACTTCTTGTTTTCCTGATTTGCTTCTTAAGGAAAATCCTGACCAAGTCAGCTGGATTTTGTGATGTGTTTTCATTTCAGCAGAACAGTATTCCAGCAGAGATTTCTTTTCCTGGTGGATTGAGAAGAGCAGGACCAGCAGAGCTGCCCATGCAGAGGGTATTATTTCAGAAGAAGAGCACTCCCTTACTCACAGAGAGGAGTGATCCAATATGCCTTCCGTCCGGGGGCAGGAGTGGGAAGGAGGGAGGAGAGGGGAAAAAAGGATGCTTCCTTCCCAGAGCTCGGGGCTGCTGGCCAAGAATGTATGTCTAAATTCAAGCCCAGTGAGTGCTGTGCCAGATCCAGAGAGTTTGGAGTCCCTTTGTCCAGAAGCTTGCAATCTGTGAGGGAGCTGCCAAATGGGATATGTGGCATCCATGTAATATATCTGATGCATGAAAACTGGTTCCTACTGAGCTTACTGTATGGCCTGGGGCAAAAGTACTTCTGATTCCCTACATGAGATCAGCAGGCCACTGCTGTTCTCTGTAAACCCAGCTCCAATGGCAGCTCAGGACAGCTCCCGCCTCGGGTCAGGCTGAGGCAGGTGGCGTGCACAGGGAGAGGAAGGGGTGCTGCGTTTGACCCTGCTCTCCCTCTCTGGGAAGGGAGGACCTGGTGCCTTTTGCATTTCTCCCCAGGCTGAACCATTAAGTCTGATGACAGAAATGAACCTTCCCCCCTGGACTTGGGCCAAAAGGCTTTTTTTTTTCTTTGCCTTCCCCTCCTGTCTCTTTCATAACCGTCATTTCCCCGTATCTCTGGAACAGATCACGTACTACTGTCATGTGCCGTAGGTGCGCACCCCGTTTTTTCTTCAGCTATGTCCTGCCTCCCATCTGTTCGATAAGAGCCCCTCCTTGTCTGGCTGATGCCTTTTTGCCACAGATGACAGGGTGGACTGAAGGCATTGCTCCTGCCCCAAGGGAGAGCCTCCACATTGAGGAGGGAGGGGAATCTGCTCTGGAAACACCACCTACGAGCCTCCATGTCAGCAGGGCTGCAGCAATTCCTGTGGGATGAGTGTCTGTGTTCCCGTGTCTCACTGGAAAGTTCAGCCAGTTGTGCTTGTGCAAACCTCTGGAGGGTTTCTGAGGTTGAGCAGGTGTCAGTGAGGACACAGCCTGGGTTGCAGGACTCCTGCGACAGGCTGTGCTGGACAGAGAGGGACCTCGCCTTAGCAACAATTGTTTTTGTGTTCCATGTGGTTGCAAAATGGAGGACAGTAGACAGGGGGAACCCTGTTTGATGACACTTCCCAAGCCAGTGGTACCCAGTTTGGGTTTCCCATTTTTATACTAATGGATTCACATCAAATGCCAAGGTTGCTGAGGGCTGCCCAGGGAGCAACTCTGATGCAGGACATGCCATTGTAGAGCCCTGGGCAAGGGCATTGGTTCAGCCAGTGCCCAGGCAGAGGTGCAGCAGAAGTCACGTGGTTTGATGCAGCATGGTTCTCTTAGGCTTGAATTCCCACTAATGCTGTTCTAAAAGGACCCACCAGGATGCGTGGCAATAGGTGTAATAGCCCAAGTTCATGCCTAGATCCAGGCCATTGCTAGAGAGACTAAAGGAGATGTGATCCCTCCATCCTTCATCCTCCTAATGTCAGTGATGTTTCAAGAAGCTTTCTGAGGCTTCTTGTCAAATCCATACTCCTGCACTGACAGCAAGAGCTCTGGACTAGAAAACAAGAGCTAAGCTTTTTCCTGGGGCTGCCCCTGAGCAGCTGTGCTGTCTCCTGGGCTGCAGCTCAGCTGCCCTGGCTCCACAGGCAGCAGCCCTGCTTGTCCCGCAGCCTGTGCCAGGAGGCAGGTTTCAGCTGTGAAACAGAGCATGGTCTATCCTGTCCTTCCCGGGTCAGGGTCCAGAGAGCATGCCCTTTCCCTGCACCTCACCAGCACGGGAGATAACCTTTCCCCTGCACCTCACCAGCGTGTTCATCTTCTCTGCTCACATCAGGGCTGCTTTTTCCCTGAGCACAGCAAACAATCCCCTGCCTTTTTGTCCCATGCTGGCCTGGAGCAAAGCTTTCTCTGTGAGCCTCCCAGGCAGTGTGACTTGTTTCTAGCATGCTACAGGCAGGCCTCTATTCAGATGAATGTCCCTGTTAAATATGTATGAATCTGATTGACTACGACTTCCGAGCTGTCCAGGTTTTATTCCTTTTTATTAATTTGTGGATGCTTCCTGCTAAACAGGGAGTTGTAACCACGTCTCAGTGAGTTTTGGCTCATTTGAGGGGCTGCCCTTAATCTGCCTGTCTTTAAAGCTTCTTCCCCTCCTCCTCCTCCACTCCATCCCCCTCTGGCTCAGTTCCCCCCCTCCTCTCTCTCTGCAGCTGCTGGACAGCTTTGTGACCATCAGTGGGGATGGCTGTTTGCCACTCTCCCATGATTGCTGCCGTGTGCTGTTTCCCTTATGCCCGTTGTGCAGTCAAAGAGGAATTCTCCTCTGCAGAGAGAGAGAGGGAGGCGCGGCTGTCTCTGGGCTGAAGTGGGAGCTCGTGCTTAGCTCTTTCTCCATGAAAAGCCTGGCAATATTTTTTTTATGGCGACCATGTAGACTTGGCAAGCAGCAGCAGCTTTCTCAGCCCAGCTGCTGGCCGCCTCTCTGCCGCAGGTTTTTGCAAGCAGAACGTGCTCGCACCTCGGCCGTGGCCACGTGGAGCCTGGCGGCTTCCCAAGAGCCACCGATGCCACAACTGCTGCAGGAGGATGGTCGGCAGAGCAGCGGGAGATGCTTTGGGGTGGACGGGATTTTGTCCTGCTGGCTCCAGTCAGGAGATGGGATGAGTGGCAAGGGGCAGCCTTGCAGCTGGGGGGGCGTGTTGATGCTGCAACAAGTGGTGAAGCTGGAACAGGAAGCTGGTGCTTCACAAACAGATTTATTGTTGTGAGTGGGGCAAAAGTCCCAGGGACAGCGGTGCCTGTGTGTGGGCAGGTTTGACTTGTATAACCTGCCTTTGCTGGGACTTTGGATGGAATTTTCAGTGGCACAAAAGGAAGTTCAGTGCCTGAATCCTGCTGTGATTTTGCCTTTTAAGTTTAATGTTGCTGTTTCCCATCCTCTTCAGGCCTCAGGGAACCCTCCCAGGCAGGCCATGTTTGCAGTGATGTGAAGAAAGGACAGGTTTTGGCAGAGAAACCTCCAAGTGCACATGCTGAAGTGGTGGCTGGTCAGAAACAACACCAAAGTTCAAATGAAATCAAGGACTTGGAGATTTTGCATCCTGCCCCTGCTGCATGTGTCCTACCAGAGTGTTTTGGGGAAGCTGGTGAGCCAGCCAATGCCGTGGACATAGGAAAAAGGACATCTCCAGTGCCCTCTTATGTCCCCTGAAGATTTTGTACTGGGTGGCAGTCCTCCCAGAGGGATGTGCACAGGCCACCTGGATGGGCAGGTGATGTCAAATGTCCTTGTCCCGCCTAATTCAGGGAGGCATGAGCTGAAAAAAGAAGTGTTTTCCCCTTGTGTGCTTTCCTGGGAGTAGTAGTGGCACAAGTGCCAGGGAGTTTGCTGTGGCCTCTGAGCCGCTCCAGCCTTTGACAGGGGTGTTGATTTCCCTTGACTCCCAGCCAAAACCACCTCTGAAATGGTGGTATGGGTCAGGCTGAGCTGAGACCAAGGAACCCAGGGAGAGTGGAGGCCCCTTTGTCACCCACCTGGTCGTGGGGCAGCCTCCTCGGCCACTCTGGGTGGAGGTCAGCTCCTCTGCTGTCCACAGAAGGCTCCTGCTGTGGGTTCTGTCCATTGGGTGATGTTCCTCCAGGGAAAAAGCCCTATGAGACCCACTCTTGTCCTTCCATGAGCTAGGAGAAGACTGTTCTGCTGAGGCAGGAGCCAGTAAGAAAAGTGGCTACTTCTTCTTCCCCTTTATTTTTTATGGATTTATTTTTTCACTTCGCTGAATTTATTTTCACTTTGTTCTTTTTTTTTTTATTTACTTGGCTCAACTCCATCATTTTTACTTGTCTCCCCTGTGTGCTCTTCAGACTGACAGTGCTTTTCACCCTGCTCTCTGCATCTCCCTCCCTGCTTGGTTGTTTCTTGGTTGCTGGAGTTCATTCCTGTGTGTGGAACACTGCTCAGCAGAGGAAGCTGTGGGAGGGCCATCCCAGCTGGGTGGGTGCCTGTGCCAGGCTGCTGTTACCATGTGTGACTCAGGTGTCCCTCACTCCTGCTCCCAGACACTCGCTGACCTTTTCCTGCCAGCTCTGAGATGGGGCCACAGGCCACCTCTCACGCAGCCTGTCCCTCTTTAGAGATATGATAGAATTCCTTTATCTC
Source organism: Passer montanus (assembly GCF_014805655.1). Lineage (NCBI taxonomy): Eukaryota > Metazoa > Chordata > Aves > Passeriformes > Passeridae > Passer > Passer montanus. The sequence continues at coordinate 1,434,968 of NW_024367261.1, read as the reverse complement.
CCAATGCCAGGCAGGCCTGGGATGCTCAGAGGTGCAGATAACATTGCTGCTGTGTGTACCAGGGGCTGGGCAAGCGAGCAGGAAGCCTCTCTTCTCCCTTAGAACTCAGCAGGACAGCCTGATCATATCCCTGCCCTTGTTTTTATTTCTGGGGGATCCAGTTTCTCTTTCCAACCCGTTAGCAAATCTCAGTGCAGCCCTTCTGGGTCCTGGTGACCGCCTGGCTGTGCAAAGTCCTTGAGGAAGGGGCAGCAGCCAAAGCCAGCGGGCAGGGGTGGCTGGCTACAGCTCCACCAGGAGCTGCAGGACTCTGGAGCAGGGATGGGTGGATCCTGGGAGGATGGGTGCGTTCAGGCTGTGGTGCAAAAGCTGGTGGAGAAGCCAGGAGGTGCATGAAAAAGCAGTTCATGGCCTGGCAAAGGAGATAAGGAGAAAATTGATCCCTGGCTAAACAACCAGGGCTCTTGCTCCTTCAGGTCTGTCCCTCCAGGGGCATAGTGCAAATGTAAATGTCCAGGTATTTATGTGCTCTGGCATAAACCCAAAACTACTTTTGGTACTATCACAGAAGAAACAGCAAAACTGTAGTCACCATTAGCACAGAATACTTGTGATGCTCCCATCTAATACCCCAGTGCATTTTCCTGTGATATTTTATGGTGAGAACATAAAGCCTGGCATCTTTTAGTTTTATGATTGAAAGATGTTTACAACAACAAAAATATGTGGGAATTCAGTATTTTCCACATCATCAGATTAAAAGCCCGTCTCTCAACTTATTTACTGCTCCACCTAAGGCTTTTACTGCACCTGTCTTCACAAGCATCGGAGCATTCATGTTTCGTCTGTCTTTTTGTGGCCAGATGAAGTCATCTTGGAGCATGGGTGCGGTGGTGAAAGACACACACAGTGAATTTACATCTCTTGGATAAAGGGAGAAACTGAAGAAAGATTTCCCCTGTGAGCTGGCTTTTATCGTCAGTGTGAACATCTTAGTCAGCACAAGTTCAGACTTCTAAAATTGTGCAGCCGTGTGCTGGGAGAGCTACAGCCCCTGCAGCTTCCTGCTTCCCTGCATCAGCCGAGGGTAAAGGCTCCAGGATCTGGTGCTCCTCTGGCAGGAATGGCTGAGCTCAGGCGAGCTGAGTGGCAGGCTCTGAAACTTTGTGAGTGACCCTGCTCCTCTGGAATGTGGGAAAACACCCTCCCATTTGATTTTAACAAATCACCTCAAGCCAGATCCTGTAGCATGTTGAACATCAGTGGATACAGACTAGAGAACAGAATTAGCTGGGAGAATCCTAATGTTTTGTGAAATCATTTCCATGACACAGACATGATACCAGAGTGGGATGCTGCATGTTTAAGTACTCAAGTCTCTAGGAAGCAAGAATGTGCAGATACTCTGACTCACTAGAAGAAAAATTACTTGCAGTGACTCAAACACTTGGATGCTGTGGTTTCCTAATTAATCACTGTGCTCCACCATGGGTTCAAAATCCTCCTTTCAGGACCAGAGAATGTTTGTGGCCTTGAGGACTCCTGCTCTGGTGCAGCTGTCTAGGTGGACAGATTAACCTCTTGCTGCCTGTCTGCAGTACGGTCTGCAGATCCAAATAATTTCTGGGCTGTTAGCACAAGTGATCTGGTAGGCTCTGAAAGCCTGATGATGGTAGTTTTGCCTAAAAGAGGGACTTAGCAGGGGACACTTCGTTGGGGTGACCATGTGACTTGAGGAATCCCCAGGAAGGTCTGCTGCAGGTTTGGCATCAATCTCATGGTCAAGGGGCTGCAGACTCAAACTTTTCTGGGAGGAGACGGATCCAGTGGTGTGTTAGAGCTGGGAAACCCTGGGGAACCCTGCAACCCTGCCCTTCTTTTGCAAGAGAACAGTACGAGGTGCCTCCCTTTGCCTTGACGTGCCTCGTCAGCCGGGAAGCTGTTCCCATTGGGCAAAAGGTGAAATTTATGTCTTTCATAACTTTGTGTTTGGATTTTGTGCTGTGCTTATTTTGTACAACGTGGTACAGAACACGAGTATTATGCATTGAGATAGCTCATCTCCTCTGCCCTAAGCCCAAAGTGCATGTTGCTGTCACCACAGGAAAATAGTGTGACCACAGATGGAAGCAAAGAATGTTTCTTTTCAAAGTTTGTGCTAATTTTGCACTTAATTGGTATGTTACAAACCTAGCAAATCATAAATAAAACCTGAGCTTTCCTTTTTCTAAAACTAGGTCTTAAAATATAACTTGACTTAGATTTGAGTTGAAAAGGCAAGCATTTGAAAGAGATGAAGCATGCCCTCATGTGGCAATATTTTTTCCTTATAATGCCTGTTAGTTTTGGTTTTAATCCCCAAATAATCTATTACAACGAGTTATGTCATGACATCAGAACTGGCATGCAGCATGAAATGTTCAGAAATAATTGTATGGGCTCTAACTCTCCTGTTACTTGAGTCCCTGCATGAGTGCTTCTATTCTAAAATAAGACTAGCTCCACACAGGAGTTCACAAATAAACAAAGGTGTGAAATAAAACATGTCCTGTCTTCTGCTCTGTGGGAAAGTCACTTTCCACAACTGAGAGCGAAGTTTAAAATTGTTACAAAGTGGACAAAGTGGTTTGAAACTAGAATAATTGATTTCAAAGTCAATTTTAATCTAAACCAAAATAAACTGAAAATTAAAGACACATTCACAGAACTGGCCTGAATAACTCACTGTAAAAATCACAGTATTTGTTGAGCTGGTAGTACTTCCTCATGTCTATACAAGGCTTGCAACTGTGTAGATAAACTTTCGGAAGCCTGGCTCTGCTGTGAGTTTTACATTTTTGACACATAAAGGTTGGGTTTGAAAACCCCAGCTGACATTTCCCAGCTTGATAAATAGGGAAGTTCTACGCTTTCCTGACAAAGCATTGTCTGCTTTTACTGTAGATCAATTTCCTGTTTTTTCTTTCCTGAACTTAATGTAATTCATAGAAATGACTGGGTCCCAACAGGTTATTGGGATTTTTTATAATGTTCTTTTTCTATGATTACAGATGGATTGGTATCTTTCATCCAGAGCACCATCAAGAGTAAAGAAAAATTGTATGGTGATCATGGGAAGTCTGACTGGGAAGCGTGTGATGGAGGCCATCAAGTTTTAAACTTCAAGGAACCCTTTGAAATCCCAGGGTTTCCCATGTGCTGCCTGGTCACTGTTTCCATCAGCTGTCCCTTCACCAGATTCCTGGGAAGATGTCACCTGGCAATTACATGCACCACAGGTTCCCCGAGGTTCATGCTCTTCCTTGCAGAGCCTTGCAAAGCTTCCAGGATGGTTGGGACTGACTGAAGAGCAGTAGGAGTTGCTTTATCCTCCTCTTCCTCTCCAGGCTACATTCCCTGCTAATACAGGCAGCTCCCTCCTGTGCTGAGGGTAGTTTCCATGGAGTCAGGAAATATGAGAAGCAGAGAAGTGGGAAACTCTGGATCTGCTAGACAAGCCTCGACTCTCCTTGGGGGCCTGAATGTGTGCAAAAGCTGTGGGTGGTCTGAATTTTGGGTGCTTGAGCAGGAGGCTTCGGATGTTGGTGTGGATATCCAAGCTGCTTTGAGAATACTTTAGGCTGAATGAGAAGTGAATTCCCTAAATCTCTCCCCCAGGGTCTCACTGACTTTCAGCAAAATCATCCCTCAGAGGCCACTCAGCAATCTTCATTCATGGAGTTCTCAGTGATGCTCTGCTGAAGAGTCCCCTTTGAAAAGGTTTTTGTGCTGTAATCTGCTGGCTGGTTACTCAACTGGTGCAGCTTACAGACCTCCGCTGGTTGTTGCACGTCTTTTAATTTTTAAGGGTTTATTTCAGCTCCTTTGTGAAGTGTAAGGAAATGGATGATTAGCAAAATTCTTCCCAGTATTTTAGAAGCATTAGTAAATGTTGAATAAAGGGCAATCACACTGTTGTTTTCATGGGAACTGTGAAATAAAGACTGCTAGATTAGGTGCAATCCTGATCTTAAAGTCACAATTCTTACACAATGTTTTTTGCACTCTGGTGCAAAAACTCGTATGTGAGAATGTGTGCTAGCAATGAGCCAAGTAATTCAGCACTGCAGGAATCCCACCAACTTCATCTCCAAGCTGGTAATGAACATGGGCCTGGACACGTCCAACTGATGTGTTTGCCTGCAGAAATTATCTATGTGCAGTCAATGACAGCAGCATCCTTCAGATGTTGGGTTTGATGCAGTGAGCATACGTGACACTTCTGCTTTGCTTCCTCTTCTTGCTGTGCCCTGGACTCAGCTGTGCTCTCCTTTCTGTAATCTAGCCAGAGACACCCTGTTCCTGGGAAAAGGCACCCTGGGCCTGGAAAAAGGCGAGCTGGGCTGCTGTGTTGGAGAACTTATGTCAGCCTCCAGCAGCTAGCTGATCCCCTGTGCCTTGCTGCTTTTTGCACGGCTTCGGTACCTTGAGCCAGTGTGTTTCCAGCTGGCAGTGGTGTGCCTGAGCATGGCTGAACAGCAACTGCTTGGAGGACCAGAGCGGTGTGGTTGGAGCAGAGGTGCTTGCTGACGTAGCTGACTAGATGAACTGGTTGACTGGTTAAACACTGGTGGCAAAAGAACTTGCAAAGCTGCTTTGCAGAAGTGGGTGGGTCTCAGCCACATCCTCACTGGCTTTGGTATTTATCCTCAAGCCTGATTTCCATTTTCTGTACACCCCTTGCTTTCTGCTCTCCTTCTTTTTTGGTAGGAGATGTCAGCCAGTATGTTGTGGCAGCCTGCCAGAAGTGACTGGAGACATTTGCTGGATGAACAAAGCCTATCCACTCCCTGTCCAGCCTGACAATGACACAGAAGGCATGGGGCACCCAGTCACAGTCCTGTTGCTCATCTTTCAAACTGCAGGAGATGAATGGTAATGTCACCCCAGGACACACCACCCTGGAGGCATTGCCATGAGAGTCATGGCAACATCTCAGCAGGTGGTTTTCAGGGGAAGAGCACTTAAGGCCATGGATGTGAATGCTCTCTCTTTTCCCAGGCCCTTCAGCGATTTATAATGCTTTCTGTTCAGGTGTATCTGAAACAGGTATTACAAGGTACACCGCTCCTGCCGCTCCCTCCTGCAAGGCTGAGGTGCAGGGCAGGTAGTCCCCTCCTCCCTGAGGGGCTTCTTCCATCTGTGCTTCCTGCACTGTGGGGCTCCAGGCTGTTTGCAGAGATGGCACATTGACCATTTTTGATGCACATTGACCATTTTTGCTTCTTGCTGTACACCAGTGACCCCTGGCTGCTTTCCCACTGATGTAGCTCACCATGCCTGTGGGATGTTGAGGTGGCAGGGGACAGCAGCTGCTGGGGATGTGGGGGGAACAGCCAGCTGCTGCCTCAGCCCTGCTGCCTGGGGGGATGCTGGATGGAGATGTGGGGGGCAGGAGGGGACAGATGCCTCCAAGAAGGAGCTGGGCCACCACGCTCACCTTCCTCCAAGCCCATCTGCCCCTGCTCCTCTGCTGGGGAGGATTTCATGCATGTAAACAAGCACCAGGGAAGTTTAATCCAGCTGGCTTGGGAGCTGTTAGGCAGGGAATTGCCACTCCAACCTTTAATCACCTGAGCAAGTGCCAGGTGGGCCTGAAAAGTTCAGTTTGAAAATGACAGCATTGCAGAGAAAGGCAGAGGTTTTGTCCAGCATTGATCCTGGCTGGCAGCTCCCTTGTGAGGAATGGGCTGTGCTGCATGTGGTCCTTCAGTCTGCTCAGGCCACTGCTGATGTGCTGGTCTTGGAGGGGCTCCATCTCTGGCTTGCAGGAAGAGAAGCACTTGTCTGGGCCCTTGTCAGGGGAAATCCCGAGGCCTCTGAAGCATGTGGCCAGGTCTACTCCTCTTCCACACTGTCCTACAACAGCAGGAATATTGTACAAGGAGGTGACTTAGGCAGTACTGTGAGTTTTCACAGCACATGGCACACCCTCAACTGAAAATTTGCATAAATACCTTTCCAAGTAACAAGTATTTTCTAAATAGAACCAAAATCACATGAGAGGCAGGGAGGGGCATTTACGGGAAAGGCAGGTTTGCTGCATTTGGATCTCATGCAAGAAATGGGATTAGTACTGTCCACAGAAGTTAGAGCATGAATTTTAAGGGTCTGGTTGAGGAAGTTCCTTAGCACAGATGGAATGACCTTGATGCTTTTGACCTGACAAAGGCAGTTAATGCCAAGAATTAATGCCAGTTTTTGTGTCCACAAGAAGAGACCATTTGTCCCGATGACACCTCTTCAGGACACATCCAAGTGAGCCCAAGGGACCAGAGAGATCCCCACATGGTATAGTGATGATTGCTGTTGAAGACTGCAACCAAAACCCAGGAGCCACCCTCTTCTGGAGAAAGAGTTTGAGAGGTAGAGAGGAGGCAGGGGAGAAGTGAGTTTATTTAGCATTATCCACTTAAGGTCTTCTCTAGTTGCTCTCAGAGCATTTTCCAGAGGACACTGCTATTCTTACCCTGCCTTATCCCATAGGGAAAAGCACAGCAGTAAGGTGGCTGAGCTGTGGTCAGTGCAAAGCCTGGAGAAGGAGGGATTTTGCTCTCTGGGATTTCAGCTAGGTGGTTGCTACCAGTTAAGTTATAATTCATATAAAAATATCTGTTCTATTGTCTTTATTTAGAAATCACCATTTCAAGTGAGAAGTGGGTAGAGGGAGAGTCAGCCATCCCTGCTGCTTCCACTTCTTTTCCTTACTAGTCTGCCTGTCAATTCCCTTTTACCATTTTACATGTGGTCACTTGATACCAGCAGCTGTTTTGGGACATCTCTATCTGTCACATCCTTCTTTTTACTTCAGTGTCTAAAACAAAACAATACAAAACCCCCCAACATTAACAAAATGTGAGTTTCCTCCCAAGTTCAGTTCTAAACACGTCACTTTAGTGATGTCTAAACTACACAGCACTTGATGAGCAAAACATTACTATCTTCTAGCCACATTTGTTTTCCCTGTCTCCCAGAGCATTATAGTCACCCAGGGAGAACTGCGTGTTCTACTTCGCTGCTGTAAAGCTATTATGGGTATGAAAAGTTCCCATTAATCTGCTCCACACATGGATGTTTCTGGATAAAGTTCAGTAGCCAGATCCCTCTTTCTTTGTGTGCATCAAACGAAGCAGAAAAATGCCTCCAATTTAAAGACACCAAATGAATAACCAAATAGATGAGATTAATTTTTGTTTAATCCACGTGGGCAGCGAAGCCAATGGCCAATGTTTGTGTGTGGACTTCTCCCGGGAGTTCATTACCAGCCGAGTCTGTAATAAGTTAATGCAGAGATTCCATGGAAATAGGGGGTTAATTATATGCAGAGGATGTTGGCCAATGTACAGCTTTGAACAACAAAAATAGCCCAAGTCTTCTGTTTTGGATGTGGAATCAATTAACGAGGTCTGTGACATGTACCAGAATTTGTTAAGATAGTTGTACTATAAGGATACTTATTTTCTTCTTCCTCTTCTTTTAATTTTTTTAAAATAAAAAGCTGAAGAAAACAAGTGGGTAATGGGAGGCAAGGGAGAGAAAGACATGAGACTGGTAATAAAACACTGGACTTTGGCCTGGGGCCAAGGCAGGCTTTTCAATGGGTCTGAAGTTTGGACGGCAGCACAGTTTGAACCAGTTTTCACTAACTGTCCAAAAGGTTATACTGTAATAGATGGAGAGAAGAGGTTGATTTTAGTTTACCAACTCCCCTCTCTCTGCTGGCAGGAGTGTTATGCTGCTAAGATGCTGTAGTCATTACACTGATGGATATCAGCATGTGGCGCGGCATGCTGCAGATTCAACTCCGAAGCTGAAACACAAAAAATTCTCCTTGATGCTGGTTGGCACAAACCTAATTTTTTTTCCCCCTTTCCACATCTGGTTTTAATATAAAATGTGTCTTTCTGTGCTTTTTTCCCCCCCTTGCCACATCTTTAGAAATGGCTTCTTAAAAAAAAAAAAAAGTGTACAGAGTGTCACTCCTCTTCCCCTATATTCCTAGGTTTTCGAATGAATTGTATGTATGGCAGAGGAAGACCAGATTACTTTTACTTCAGAGCAGTGAAACACACTTTTAGCTGTTACAAATTTTCAAGGAGCCACTTAACCAGGTAGAATACAAATTTGAAAGAAAAAGATCTGACCCTTTTTCACCCCATTTCACTTTAGGACAAGCTCTGGGCATGTTCCAGTCATTTCTAAAGTCCCTCACTGTTTGTTTTTTTTCCTCACCCCCTTCTTCCAACTTGGTCCCTAAACACATTAATTTGTTCCTAGAAATTATCTACTTGTTTGTTGTGTTTTGGGTTTGGTTTTTTTTTTGTTTGTTTGTTTTGCACACAGAAATCCTCAAACCAAAGCAAACACTGCCACTGAAAAATGTTGCAATTCAACCCAGTTTTGAGGGAAGTGCCCCTGATAACTTCTCAGCTCCAAAGAGAAGCAGTGGAGGCTGGGGCCACTGAGTCTCTGTGGAAATCACAGAGGATAAGGTTTAACTAATTAGTGGTAATCCTTAATAACTCTCTGGCCTTTAATTTATGGGGTTTCCACCAGGTTCTGTGTTCAGTTCCTCAGGGAGTGCCTGGATCCCTGGGTTTTGTCACACATGGACTCTTGGAGACTGGCACGGTCTGCAGATCTGAGGGGCCACCTAGGGCACAGGGACATGGCTTGAGGTCAAGTGCCCTCCAGTCCTCTGCATCTGGTGGTGGGCAAGCATTGTGCCTGGCTGTTGTCCCAAAGGCACTCTTGGGGATCTGGAATGCAGGATAGGACGTGGGCAGGATGGACACCCGGTCTGAGGAGGCTGACTGTACATGGGACCTTGGTGTGCCACACCATGGAAAAGGACTCTGTCAGCAGGGGCAATGCAGGGACCACCCTGACATTTCACCCGCCTGCCTGGCTGCTTAGAGTTAAAGTGTTACCAGGGAAGGCGGCTGCAGCCTCCACACAGCAGATCTGGTGTGACCACCGCCGCCCAGGGGCACCTGGGGACAAGGTCCGAGCAGTGGGAAGGGAAGGTTGTTTCTGTGGCAGCTCAGCAGGCAGACAGGAAAGCAGAGGCCGGGGAGGCCAGGCAGGAGGAGGATGTGATAGCAGGGCTGAGGTGACCGGCCTGGGGCCATCAGGGAGATGAGGAGACACAAAAGCTGTGGGGCTTGTTAGTCAGGGCCCCAGCCTGCCAGAGGAGCCCACAGGAAGGAGGAGGTTTCTTACCAGTGCGTGGGAATGGGCAGTGCCTTTATTTTGCCTGTGATGCCAGGGGCAGCTTCAGGCACTGTTAGAGGTGCACTAAGACTGAATGCCGGCATTCAGCTCCCCCATGGGCCCCCAGAACCTGCCAGGTGTTGGAGCAGGAGCAGGCTACATCTGCTCTCTGGCCGGCCACAATTCTAAATGGAAAAGGTACTTCCCAAGTACCAGAGCACCACTCCCTCACTTATATCCTGGAACTGGTCCAATTAGGGTCATAACCAAGTGAAATGGGAACATCCTGCCCCATTCACGCTGTAAGAAAATAACACTTTTCTTTTGTTTTCTGAACTATCTGGGGAGTGCCATAAGAGAGGGGGTCTCTACTGTCTGGATCTTTTTAATTCTTCTTTGTTTGGGAGTACTTTAGGATGGAATGACCTTCTGCTGACACAGTTGAGTACTGCCATGTCCCATGCCTATAACACAGCTGAAACTCTTCACAAGAGAGCAAGAATGGGTGATGGCTGCCTAATTCCTCTGTAACCAACCTGAGCAAGGAAGTATAATTATGATAGTTATCGCTGGGGGATGTTTCAAAGGGAAAGCATGCTAGATACTTAGACTAAGCACTTTTTTTTTTCTATCAAATTACTTCCAGCCCAGCAGCTAGCTCTATGTACATAATAGCTCTGTTGGCTTCAATGAGGTCCTTCAGTTAAGGTCAGCTAAATACCTGCCCCATGATAGCAGGCCACAGACCAGATGCGAGATGCCATGGTGTCACCTCATCCACTCCTTTCCTGTTCTGCTGCAGACTCCCACCCCAATAGCTAATTTTCAGCATTTGGCTTTGTATAGTTTTAAATTAATCAAGCTCCATTAGACCTTACTATTAAACCACTTGTTCATTTCCCTTTTAAAACCCAAATTTTTTTTTCACACTCTAATAAGAGCACATAGCAATATTTTATCTTTTCTGCAGTGTATCCCCAGGCAGAAATTATATTGTAATAATAAACTGGCTAGCTTGTTTTAACAGTTCCTGGCTTTTGGCTTTATGCAACACTGCAGGTGTGATTCTAGTAGCAATACTGTAGGTGTGAATTGTTATGTTAGTGTAATAGGCTGTACCTTATTGTGCTTTATTGCTTAATTGGCTTCTTCCATAAGGATTCTGCAGTTGTTAGTGGGAACTAATGCCAAGCTTTTCTGTGAAAAGAATGGTACTCTTTTTCTGGTGTTTACTAAGGTCAGTCATTTCAGTGGGTGACTGGCTTTGGGAAATGAAGGAAAGATGTCACTAAATGAATTAAGAAAGTGCTTACTAAGTCCTTAATACAAAGCAGAGCTGGCTAAAAGATGCTCCTTGTTATGCGTAGATACTTGTAACCCCAATGAGCCCTTTGGGAAAACAGCTGGCTGAGCTTTCTGGCAAAGGAAGCCCTCTCCCATGCTCGGGGGATTCCCAGGTGGTGGGCAATATCTCTGGGTGGTTACATGCTCTGTGACCTCCTCTCCCCTCTCTATCCTTCCCACCACTTTACTTTTTTCAGAAGATGGAAGATCAAAGTTTTGTCTCCACAGCAACACCAGGCTGATCCCCTTGCCAGCGTATCCCTGAAGGGGGACACCCCAGGCAGGGGGCTGCCTTCCCCCTCCACATGGATTGCCTGAAACATCAGGAATGTGGGCAGCTCTCCACATTCCTGATGTTGTGCAGATCCTGCTACTCTGCCTGGGAATCAAGGGGCAGGGAGGAGTCCCAGGGGTACCCAGATGCCCCACTGATGCCTCCACCACTTGAAACCTGAGACAGCTTCAATACGTGCAGCCACACCTTGGTGTGGGGACCCAGGGTGTTTTTCAATGGTTTGAAATAATGAAAGCTGCTGCTCCTGTGAGTCACTCAAATTCCCACCGTGTACTCTTGCTAAGTGATTTCACCTCTGCTTCCCTGTGCTCCTCAGCACTGTGCCTACTCATGCTGCTGAAGTTCATTTTTGATCTCACACCTTCATTTAAGCCTTTTTCTGTTTGTCTGGAGCTGCAGGTTTAGCAGAAGGATCTGTGTTTACTTTCAGCTGGGTGAAATATTTATGCCTGGCATCTTGTTTGCAGGAGTAGTGGGGTAGGTGATTTCCCAAGTGGGATCTTCATCACACAGAGTAGGAAACTTTTGTTTTTCCCTTCTTCTTGTGATGGTGTTTTCCAAAACTGTTAATGCAAAGCAGGGCTGGGCAGTAGCTACAAAATATGGATGCAGATCTAGATTCTGAAGTCACAGGGTTTTGCCTGATTCCCCCAAAACACTGAGGGCATATCTGTGGTGGATGCTACCTTACCTTGCCAGGGATCAAACTGAAAATATGTAGAACTGAAAGCCCAGTGTATGGACCATTAATGGTTGAGTTAGTAGGTGTTAGCCATGTACATATTGTCCTTTTCTATGGCTGAGGCACAAAAAGTTGTAGTGTTTGTTTCTTCCTTTTTCCAGGTCTCACCAGGTCCAACCCAAAGGAGATGAGCGGGTTTGAGCTATGTTTGCACTGTCTGGCCAGGAAGAGAGGGCTCATCTCTGCCACAAAGCTCTCAGTGTGGTTTGTGCTGAAGTGGGATCCCACATCTGGGATCTACCCAAGAGCTACATCATACTGTCTTAGAGATAGGAAGGCTTCACAAAGGGAAGACTTTGAATCAGGAGTCCGCTGTGCATTGCAACATTTATCACTGTGATTCACGTACCTCCAGTGTTACTGCAAATCCAGGCAAAGTGTGAAATTATTCTCTTCTCTTATCTTTGAGGAAATGCAACGTGCTCCAACCACACTGACTCTGAAAGTCAGTTCTGCCCTGCTTTGAGCCACAGAAATTGTCAGGATTTTTGAAAAAGCTCAACAAACCTCAACACCACAATCTAGCCAATTAATTTTGAAGTGCTTTGGGAATAACTCGGGATTTTTTCTCTTCATCTTATGCAGTTCCATAGAAACCCTTGGAGTTCTGCAGGTACGTACTAAGTTATGAAGGAGCTGGAGGCACTAAGAGAGCTGGAACATGATTAACAACTGTCAAATTACAGGGAACACTTTAAAATCCCTTATACCTCTCCCCTCCCCTACTTCATCCTGGCAACTAGGACAAGAGCCTTTGGCTAGGCTGTCTTTCCCTGAGGCAGTCCCTTCACTTGAAGGAGGAGATGATCTGAAACCACAGGCAAGGGGTTCAAAAACGTCATGACAAAATCCAATGACATGGAAAAAAAGAAGAGAGACTGGGTGAGCTGTAGCACAGAGGATCATGTGTATGCCATCACCAGAGTCTTCAGACTTTCATCATAACCACAGCTTGACTGCCAGGTAAACCACCTGCTTTTGTATTCACAATTGCAAAATGTCTCTGCAGCAGCTCTAGCAATTGCTCAGAGAGGAAAGAAACACTTTTCTTGCATCCTTAGTATAGCAGGTGTTTTTACAAATTAAAGAAAGAAAGAGATTAATTCTGCATTTTATTTTGGCCCTTTGCTATATCCCTGCTCTGTGTCTGAAATGTTTTCTTTACCAAAGAAGGAGAAGCAGAGGCAGTCAACTTCTTTACAGACAGTGTTTTTAGGTTTATCAATGTTAAGGTTGTTTTCTTGTACACATTTCAGTATTGTTTTCTGGTTTAGATAGCATGGGATACTTTGTTGCCCTGCTGTCTTTAGCAGAAAAACTTAAGCAGTTTGTTTCTCACTCCTGTTTGCCATGGAGGCCTCAATCCCAGAGAAAACTGTAGAAGAAACTCAGTTAATCAAAGGTTAAACAAAATGAATAAAGTTTGTATGATGCCCTGAAGGTTATTAGACTCAAGGTCTGAGCAGCTGCCAAGGGGAGTGAGTTCCAGGGCAGGAGCATTCATCTGAGAAATTCCAGTTGCTGGATGTGGAGGGGTTGAACCTGGGAGCTGCAGGCGCCTCCCAGCTGAGCTCGGCTGCCATGGCTGCATGTGGGTAGGACCCCTGTCCCCTCCCACACTCCCGGTCCAGACAGCAAATTGATGGGAGGGCCTGTCCCACTCTGTGGGAGGGCAATAGGGGCCTGCCAATTGTTCCAGATGCCTGGCTGCTTCCATTGACAGTATGGAGAGGGCAGGGAGCTCTAAAATCACAAAGAGAGGCAATTCCTAGGTGTCAGGGCTGATAAAAGGGCTCATGGAGCTACAAGAAAAGTCTGGAAGTGGCACAGAGTCAAGGGATGCAGCAAGCAGTGCAGTGTGACCAGTGGTCAGCTTTGTGTCCTCTGAGCTGCTCTCTACCCACACATCCTCCCTATCAGAGTGATGCTCTGGAATGGCAGCTGGTTTATATTCCTCTTCAGTCCAGCTTGGAGGAAGAATTGAAATCACAGGGTATGGATGCAAGATGGAAACAGACAGGCAAAGTGTTGTGATGTCCTTTCAACTTCCAAGTGTCTTCCTAGTGGCTCTTTCTGTGATACAGAAGAATTTTGACTAAATGAAGTCATTAAGTGTAAACTGTAAAAGCAAAGATAGAGATGTATCTGGGTACATTTGCACTCTTATTCATGATTGTTAAGCAGCATGTTAAACCTTCTTATACATCAGTTTGTGTATCTGTGCAGCAGTCTTGATGTTTTATTCCTCATTTGTGCCATAATTTCAGGAGTCCTTCATGCCAAGGTAGACACTGATCTTACTGCATGTCAGAATCACAAAATATATGAGAGAGCTGGAATAATAAGAATGTGTGTTTTCTGAAAAAGTAGAAGGTTTCTGGAGGAGGAGTTTTCCCAAAGGGAGCTAAGTTTACAGATCTAACTCATTCAGGCCTTTTTCCTTCTGAAGTTGACGCACACATGCACAAACACACAAGCTCCAGTATCTATTTCATGGACACATTCTTCCCATCTCACTGTGTAAAGGTCTTGAAAGCAATAGCTACTGGCAGTACCCCAATTCAACATATCTAATAGGTCCTTCCCAGTTTCAAAATCACTAAGGACACACATGGCCAAATGAAAGCAGGGCTTAAACTACCTTGCTGTCAGAAGCAATGGAACTAGCTGCCTGTCCTTGTAGGCTTGATTTGTGGGTTCTTTGTTTTTGTAGTCTTGGTTTGCTGACTGCATCTCAAGAACTGTGTTGCTAGAGCAACTTAGTTAATCTAACTCCTGGAAGTAACTCCAACTCCAACTGTTGAATGCAGGACTTTTCAAAATCTAATAATACACTGCAGTGGGTTTTCTTTGTTTCCCAAATTTTATGGATTAATATGTTCCAGGTGGAAGGAAAAAGAATAAAATTAAATATTTGTAAACTACCTCTGACTCAGTGGATCTGCTCAGATTTAGGAGGGCATGGCCTGCCTACATACTTAGAGAAGATATTTTGGATGAGCATAAAATGGCCTTACTGTACTGATTTAAACACAGCATTTCCAATTTACATCACCTCAGTGTTTGAACCTGATGTTACATTTGCAGACATTTAACCAAGAAGGGACACTGCCTCTCTTCAGCTCCACATTTGACCGTTTCAGTGTTTGCATGTGATTGTGTGTGTACAGAGATGTGGAAGTACATGTATGATCACAAAATAGCTATGCTTTGCCATGTTTTCCTGTCTGCTTGTGTGGGAAATCTTAGTGCCAGTAACTATCAGAGAAAACTTTTTGATGCAAACAACCGCTGGAGAAAAAATATTCCCCCAAAGTGGTCCTTGTGGTTTGCACCTGGTCAGCACACTGTGAATCTCCAGGCTAACTGGAACAGAGTTCCTTACTGGCTGACATGCATTTCCCAGGCCTAAATTTGTGTTGGAGGAGGTTTTTTTTTTATTTTGTTGGTAAGTTTGTTTTTTATGTTGCTGTCCCTCCTTGCAATTGTCACACTGCTGCTCATACTTCCCATCCTAGAGGAACTCTGTCCAGGCTTTATCTTAGTGGTTTGTATTCCTGTGGTCAGCACAACAGTTCAGGCTTATTCTTTTCAACAAAATTAATTATTGTTAGGTTATCTGGGACTTTGACTCAGAGACTGTATTCCACTAATAAGCATAATTTTGAAGAGCTTGTGCTTAAAAAGAGTTGTTATCTACTGCTTACTGGCAGGTTTTGAATCTTACATCCCTGTTGAGATTGATTTCCTTTACATGCCTAATTACTGATGACACAGTTAGATATAGGCTAAAGAGATATCTTGCAACTGGAAAAAAAAAGGAAGAAAAAAAGCTTTAAGCCAAGTTCTCTTTGACTTAAACAGAAGGAGGCTTCATTTTATTTCATTTAGTAAAGTCATCATGGAAGGGTCCTCCCCCAAGAACTCTCAGCAATATGAGGAGTGTGTACAAAACAAGTCCAGACATCAAACAGGGCAACTCCCAAAATGTCTCTGCATTTGTAAACATGCATCACATCTGCTCAGCTTGGCTGTGAGTATGAAACATAAAACTTGGGATATCTGTCTTATTAATTTAAATGGATGCTAATTCAGGCTGTGGCTTGAGGAGATGAAGGATGCAGCTGCAGCTGGCTTGAAAAAATGTTTCAAGAAAAAAAAAAAAGAGACCCTGAAAAATTAAACATGTTTTTATTAAAATAAAAGGGGATCAGTTGCCTGATCTGATTTGTAGTGTACCCCTAGGTAGGCTATTTGGAAGAACTGCCTAAGCACTGCTAACACTGTTGTTAACCTTTTGTTGGGATCAAACAACAATCTTTGATCCAAAGGATGTTCACTGATGATAAAAACATGGAGTGAAAGAGAAAAGCTTCTGTGGCATTGAGATATGTTTCTTTAATCCATAGTATGTGTGAAAATGGCGGGGGGGAGCCTTTATTGGGAGGTATATTGGAGCTTTATAACCACCACAACCATGGACTGGGCTGCTTCAGAAGGTGCACTTTTCCAAACACCAGTAGAAAAGCTTGCAGTGAGAATGGACACATAGGAGTTTGTATGGATGTAGAGTGGCACAGCTTATCCTTAAGTTAGAAATATTTATGTAAGTATAAACAAATATTTTTAAAAAAATCCATAAATAAATAAAAATATTATAGGAATATATTTTACTTAGTCAGTAAAGTTTTATACCAATATAGGTGCCTGTGCAACAGGGATAGTACTCTTAGAGACTACATAAACTAAACCAATACATATTTGATGCATACTTATATATGCATAATTATATTTGATAGATAATTATAACATGGAGAGTGTATGGAGATCAAGCCTGAGATGTGGTGCAAAGTGAGTGGCCCAAGGTGACCTTCATTTATGGTCAGGCACTATATGAGGCTCCTGGTTTAAATGTTACCATAATATTGTAGTCACTACACTCCTGGCTTTGGACATGTTGGTCCAAAGTTGCTGGAAGAATGTTTTGGCTGCAGTTGCTGGATGAATGTTTTGCCCTACCCCTCCTCTGCAAGTTACATCTCAAAGATTTTACTGGCAGAGCTGCTGATCCGACTTGTCTCATGCAGCTCTGCTAAAATATCTACCTGCACATCTGACTGTGAAGAAGGTGTCTGTCCATAGCCACGGGCTTTTGATTTGAGGCAAATGTACTGAGTACAAGAATGAGGTGATCAAGACTGCTCTGCGCTTCCAAGAGTTTGGCGATCTGGAATTTATTTACAAATTCATTGAATCCATAAATACAAGCACAGTTATCATGCCATCATTGGACTACTTTCACACACTGGTTAGTGTAAATATTGTCTCTCTTCCCTCATGTCAATATCTAGTCAGACGCACCAGCCAGGCACACTCTTTTCCATGCAAAATGGTCTTTGTAGAAAGAATTTACACAATTTTTGATGGAGAGACAGCAAATATGTCACTAGTTAAACATGGAAAACACTATTTTGGGAGTACTGCAACCTCCTGGAAAATGTTGGGCTTCACACTGCAGATGCCAAATGCCATGTAGTGTGAACTCTGTGTGGATGTTGGTGAGGAAGAAAAGGGAAAGTAAGGCATGTCCTAACGCAGAAAGTGAAGTCTGCTTCTTAAGGGTGCAAAAATGCCCTGACCTTTTGCCTTTGGCAAAACCTCACTTTATACGTGTTCTGTGGCCTGTGTCACTTGGCCATGTCCCAGGCTCACCTCTAAAATGTCTATTATTTCAGCAATGGGGTGTGTGCAAGTGTCCTGGATGATTATTCATGTGACAGCAGTACCCAGAGCCTTTAGCCAGGACTGTAGCCCTTCGTGTTAGGCACAGAGGAAGTACACTGGCAGTCTCACTCTGAACATCTCCTGGTCTAGAAAGACTGGCAAAAGAGGAGGAAAGGAAAGAGAAGCAGCAGAAAAAAAATCATCCAGGGTTGCACAGTGTGGAAACAAGGCAGCAGAGGTTCCTGCTAATGGGTGGTTGCTGTTTCCTTGCCTTCTCAGCACCCAGTGTTGTGTCACTTAATGCAGCAGAAAATAACTTTTGGGTCATGTCTAGGCACAGGGCTTTTGCAATGCAGCTCTACTGACTTTTTTCGTGCTGTGACAACCTAAGAGCATTTCTCATCCTGTATGACTGCTGTGCCCTGCTGCCAGAGTGACTGTCCTGATGCCTGAGTGACAAACAGGTACGTGTGCCCATCTAGAAGTTTTTCTAGGGCAAAGTTCAGCCTCCAAGTTTCAAACTGCTTGTATGCAGCAGATCATTGCTGCTGCTGGAGCCCAGCCTTGAATACCTGGACCTCTGATGCCACAGCCTCCATCTTACACTTTGGGTAAAAAAGTGAAGGATACATCGTGTTGTTAACACAACTGGTTTCCCAAGGGAGATCTGTGCAAGAGGTTATTTTTTGTTCTTTGATTTTTCCCTAATTCACAGAAATGTCTGATGTTCTCCAGAGTCCAATAGACTTTATCCATGTTGCTAATGATTATTTCTATTCAATCTCCTTAATAGGACTGAGGGAGCGGTGACTGGTCACCCCTCTGCAATGTCACTCATGATCCCTCCTGGACCTTTTGAGTGACTAGGCTGGTAGGAAATGACAACAGAGTGCTGATGAGATTAGCACCTCTTGCTCTTCATAGTGTAAAAAATCCCAGGACTAACCCATTCTTCAAGCTCCTCAGTGACTAATAGTTGTTTTATCATCCTTTCAATTAGAAAGCACTTATCAGCAATCTTTGCTAGCTCACTGCATGAATTGACCTGTCATTCACTGTCTCAGCCTTGGAACTGGTAATTAAGTTTAGCAAGCTGCCTCAGCAGCTCCAATTGAGATAGGTGGTATGTTTCCATGTGAATAGGCAGACACTTTGGGGTTTCCTTCCCAATAGAAAAGGGCTTTGAGAAAAGTGAAGAAGGGTCCCAGCAGATGCCCGTGTCAAGTACCTGCAACCTGAAAGCCTCACAAGTGGAGCACAATGAGTGGCATGGAGCAGCTCCACCATGGCTGGAAGTGGGCTCCAGAAGGGTAGCAGTAGGGCCAACCTGACTATCTATGGCCCAGGGAGAGGAGCAGCTTTGTTTGGAGTTGGCCACCATAAGCTGGGACCAGCACAAAATGTTCCCTAGCTGAGCACCTGTTTCATCCCTGAACTTTCCAAACTGCATGTTTATGGAACAGCAAAGGAGATTTTCACTTTATTCTCAATGTTGAGGTATGTCAGCCTTGAAGTCTACACACAGATACAAAGCTCTGAAGTCGAGGTACCTCTTTGTTGTTGAGCAAGGGGTAAAGCAAAGCAGTTGCAGTGAAGTCATGTGTGATGAAATCCAGGGATCAAGTACACTGACACAGGTCCTGCATCTTCTCTGGTACAGTTCTCCTGAGTGCCGGCAGAGGACATGCCCTATTGACAGTGTAAACAACAACAACAAGCGTAAGCCAGCCTCCTGCTGGAGGAGGTTTCTTAAGGGGGCTGACCCTGTGGAGAAGTGACTGAACTGCAATGGCACGGTGTGATATGGCATGCTAACCAGAGGGAAATGCTAGCAATGTCACAGGTATTGCTGACATTGAGGCTACACGCCTGTTGTTATCTCCTGGCCTGTCCAGGTATCATTTTCAGATAAGAGGAAATTTGCAGATAGCTTATGCTAAAGCTGTACTGCTGGTAAAGGAGCTTTGCCCCTCATCTGGATCTGTGGCTGACAATAGGGGCTGATTTTCAGTAGCTAGCCCACTGTTTTTTAAAGCAAAACTTTACTCTGAAAAAACAGACATCTTAAAAAAAACCACACAACCCTCTTCACAACTGCCAAGGGGTGCAGAAATGCCAGGGTCCCCATTACTCACTCCAAAATCAGGTTCAAGTTGCCTGGCTTTGGGTTTTGGAGGAAATGCACAATGTGTGGGGTTCACTGAACCTCACAGAAGATTTGGATTTGAATTTTCCTGGAGCTGCCCAAAAATATTTCTTACTGTTTCTGAAAATATTCCTTACTCTGTTTTACCACAGGAAACATCCTAAGGGGATTTTTCTGCTTCTTCTTTTCCCCCTCCTTTCACTACACCAGTTTCGTCTCCCTGCTGTCTTAAGGAGACCACCTACAACTTGAGGAAATAAAGACCTCTGTGAAAAAATACAGGAAAACCTGATATTTAAGGGTCAGCTCCCCACAATATTTATCTAGTTGTCTGAGCTGGTCCAACCACAAAATGGGGGGAAAAAAATCACTATCATGTGGTGGCTGGGAGGGTAACCTCTGTTAAAAAACAACAACAAAAACAAAATGCAGCAGCGTAAAATTGATGGGAAAAGTGCCAAGTAGAGGAAAGGAAAAGGACTGATATTTATGAGGTATAGTAAATAATAGCACTAGGACGTAGTGCTTGGTGAGGATAAAGCAGCAAATATCTTTAATTTTGCAGCAGATAGATGGGATTTTGTCTAGTATAATTTATTTAAGAGGTTTCTCTGTGATTATAGGGGAAAAAAGTGGTACTGAATATGAATTTAAAATTAAAAAAAAAAAAGCAAAAAAATACTCTTTCTTCCCTGAAACCACCCAGAGGTTTTTTACAGCACTCTGCACCCTGAAGATCATGTGCCTTAACTTCAGACCTGAAAAGCAGAGAAGGAAAGAAACACTTACAATTTGGAGCAAAGGCCGCCTTTCCTCACTGAGGCACTAAGCAGGGATGTAAATTACAGGGTATCTGTTTCAGAGCCCTTTCAGTATACAGCTCCTATAAGAGCTCCAGAGTAAGATAATCCTCTGGAGATCAGAGGCAGCGTGCTATTAGCGGGAGCTCATAGGTTACATTTAGTGGTGCCTGGGGTACCTTTATGCTGAAGTGTTAGTGTCAGCTCGAAAGCACATAATCTTTCTCTTGAGCCTAATTATTCATTCATTGCACATGCAACAGAATATTCAAATGTGTTTAATTAGTCGAAAGATTGTGCTTTAAACCCACAAAAGCAAGGCAGGAAGGAATAAGGATGAAAAGTCAAATAGCCTCTTTTATCTAATTGCATCTCTGACTATCTGGGAGTACCCAAGCACCAATGTAAAAGATACTGTAAAAATATTTAAATATAAACCCATAGCTGAATGTACTAGAGCCACAGCATACCCCTGTGTTTGTCTTATGCTTAATGACCAGTTTAATGGCTTCTGATTTACATCAGTTCATATAGAAAGGGAAAAGTTGTGTCCATTCGGCCCCTCAGTTGGATCACCTGTAACACTGGTGATGTGGGCAAAATACCTTCTCTTGTTTGCAAAAGAAGTTTGTTACCTGCTTTAAAAAGGCCTTATTTACATTTTATCATTAAAGTGTATCAAGTAAAGTTCTCAAGGATTTCCATTAAAGTTTGGTTAATAGTGCAAATAGAGGGTTATATTTAATTATAAACTGTAAAGGCTTTGCCCTTGAAAACAATGTCATCATTTTATCTTTTCATCTGAAGTACCTTGTTTTTTCTTGGTTTTTGGTGTGGTAAGTTAACTGGATTCTGCAGGTGTTTTCTGAAATCTAATGGTGACATAATTGTTATATAAAGTTGCAGCAGCTAAGTTTTCACCATGGAACCTGTGGCTAAAGGAGAGATCCAGCAAGAAGGAGAATGAAGGCTTGTGCTTCTGCCAGTTCACTCGCTACTTAGCCCTGGGTGAGTGCTTCTGGCTCAGATTTTCAGGAGTGGTCACTCTGCCCCCAAGCCCATTCATGTGACATTATTTTATACTCACTGCTGAGTGTCAGCAGCCCCAAAGGAGACATCTCTGGACAGGCATTGGCCTGGAGATCCAGGCATCTCCTCCCAGGGGAACCGAGTGCCCTGGCCATGCTCTGGGTCAGCCCAGCTTCACGCAGCTTTGACTCTGCTTCTCCCCACTCAAGTAGTATAATATCTTTATCTTAGAGACATTTTGGGTGGAAGGGACACCTTCAAAGTAGGGCCATCTTCCATGTAAAATCAGCTTATTCCTGGGCCAGGACAGGGGCCTTAAGATACGGATTTTCCTAAGGTGTGGTCTATGGTATGTGATTTAGTGCAAAGACAGTGCAAGAGTGAAAGGAAAAAAACAAATCATGAAGTGAGCTGAAAATCCAGCTCCTAGAATTAGAGGAGTTAAGGGCACTCGGTCCTGCCTTAACAGAGTTCAGACAATTAAAACAAGCCATTACTATTGAGGATTAATTACCTGAGCTGGGATGGGTGATAATGAGTGCGCTTCAGTGGGTTGTGACCATGAAGATGCTGTACCCATGACCTGTCTTTGAGAAGCTGCAGACTTTCCCCAGAGAACGGGTGTCAGAATAAATCTGCTTAGTATTCCCAAGTATGAAGGTTTCATCCCGGAAAGACAGGACCTTAATGAAAGCACAGTAGAAAATAGCCACTTCATTCTAACCCATATCATACAATATAGTGATTGTCTTATTTCCTTCTAGGCTGGGAGCATGGTGCCATATGCAGAGCATGAAGCAGGATACAGTGAATTTATTTCTTTAGCACTTTTGAACACCACCATGTCTGTGTATGCAGCGTGTGGGATTTGTCATGCAAACACCAATGTTGTTTTAGATACCCTTAAATAGGCTTTGAAAGGGATCTCAAAGAATACAAGGTACTGAGGAACTGGCTGACACTTTCTGTGTACGGCACAGGACCGTGAGACACAGCTCCTGAACTGTGAGCGCTTGCTCTTGCTACAGGCACTAACTGAGGGAAGCCTAGGTGGCCATACCTCCCTGCTCTCCTCCCAGCTCTGCAAATAAGTGCTAGGGAAGTTTTGGCAGTCTTTTGCACTCTGGTGCAAGTAAATCTCCTCCTGTGCTGACTCTTTAATAGAAAAGACCTGTTTGAGCCACATTTTCTTCCTTCTTCCCCCTCTGCAACTCCTGTCATTTGGAGATGCAGCTGGGGAGCAGAGCTCATGCCAGTGTGTCTTCTGAGGAGCAGGTTGGCCTGTTTGGATTCTTTTTCATGAGGGTGCAATGACCAAGCTATGGAAAAGGTGTTGTTCAGAGGGCTGGAGCCATTGTGGCATGGCTGGTAAGAATACTGAGGAGGAGGTGGTGAGGCTGCAGTTGTAACTGTAAGCACAACCTCTGGCCATAAATTTGATATTTTCTCCTCCTAAAACACCATCTGCTTGCTACTGTTTATATTCCATGCCAACCCTCACACATTCAGGCAAGTATGTGCTGCAGGGACACCTGTGGTCACAGCTCCTCCCTGAAGTCATCTTTGCAGCTTTGGGAGGAAGGTGACCTCCCTTTTCGGAGTACTTCAGCCTGAACTAACAGAAAACTGCCTGTGGTTGTGGGCACATTACTTTGTTTATGCCACTTATCTGTTACCTAAAGATGGAGGTTTTGAAGACACTTTAAAGTGCTGTTTTGGGGTTTTTTTTTTCTTTTTTTTTTCTTTTTTCTTTTAGCTGCTAATCTTACAGTGTCAGGAGCCTGCACTCATGAGAAAGTTGCACCAACTTACCTCAAGGGGCTTTAACTTTAGTTAGACCAACATGGGATGAATTATGTATGTGGAGGGTTGGAAGGCTCTGCAGAAGGATCTGGACAACACTAGAAGCAAAGTGTGACCTTGCAGCTTCCCACTGTGCTCTTTCACTTCACTTTTCTGGTCAGTCACGAGAGCTCAAGCAGAAGGCAGCCAGCTCTCCCCATCTCCCATCACCCTTGCACAGCTACTGCTGTGTGTGCCACTGCAGGGCAGCCATCCCTGACATAAGGTTTGCTCCCCAACAGACTCGTGTGAGCATTGGTGGGACTCCAGGCTGTGGATCCCATACGGCATGGGCTAGGTGGATGACTCACAAAAGCTGGGATTGTGCCCTGTCAGCAAGCAGCAAATTGAGCAGTGATGCTGCCAGTCCTCTGCAGGGCAAAGTGAGCCTCCCCAAGGCAGCCCTTTGTCCCTTGGAGGGAGGATGAGGAGGAGGTGTAAATCACAGCCGGGTTTCCACATGGTAACCTGAAGGCCTTTACCTCTGCATGGTGTTTCACAAACAGCATGGGGGGCCGAGAGATGACTTTTGTGCTTGTTCTGATTTTCCCACTCAGTGTGGCTCGGTCCATAATGAAAATCAGCAGGCAGCAGATTTCTTGGGTCACCACCACTCCGTGAGACAAAGTGAGAGAAAAAACAAACAGGGAAATACGGACTGGTGGGTTTTGCCTTGCTCATCCTTAAGGCCTGTGTGCAGATGAGAAGTGTCAAAGGTCAAAAGGCCATTGACCTCATCTTCTTCCCCTTAATTTTTATATCTGCTGTTAATGAATGGGATGGGTCCAGCCTGTGGATGCCTGCAGTATCCCACTGCTCTTTTCAGGAGGCTTCCCAGTGTTTTTGCTGGGGTGAGGACAGGGGCTTCCTATGGGAATTCAGCTCACAGGGCCCATCACCACCTCTGGCACCATTAGTGTGCTGAGGGATGAGCGAGGAGACTCTTGCAAGGAGGAGCGCTCAAAGCTTGCAACTGCAAAAAATCCAAAAGCAAAACAGTGGAAAACTGGCTGGATAAATGTGGAAAGCTCTTGGAAATAAACAGCCCACAGAGGCACAGCCAACCTTTTTGAAACTGGTTTAAAGCCATCCCTTGCTGAGTCCTCCTCCACGTGGGCTGAGCCTGAGGGGAAGGCTGGCACTCCCTGTGAGGTGTGCAGGGGGCACAGCGGGTCTCTCTCCCAGCCTCCTGGGACTATAATGCGGAGAAGAGAAGCCAGCTGGCAGCGTTGGAGGCCAAAAGCCTCCTTTCCCAGGGGCTGGAGCAAAGTTGAGGGCATTGAGCAAGATGCAGGGCTGAGTCTGGTGTCCCGCGATGGTGGCAGGGGAGGGTGGGGGCATGGCAGGGCTGTGGGAGTTGTTGTCCTTGTCCTGCATCCATCTGCCCCGCAACGCTTTTAAAGTGCTAACATGTTTTATGACACCACGCAAGTGAAACGAAATAGTGGCTCCTGGCTCCTCGTAACTTGTGTAAATTCCAGATGTGACAATCCTTTTACTGGCAAATGGAGATGTTTATCCCTGTGCTCTCCTCGAGCTGAATTAGGTCCCACTAGGAAGAGCTCGCTGAAAATGTGCCTGCCTGGCTACTAAACAGCTGCGTAATTGTCCCTCTGCCCCTTCCCGGAGCTGCACATAAAAAGTGCAATCCAAATTCCTGGGCAAACCAGGCAGGGCCCTGGAGAGCACTTCCCACCCCCCTTCAGGAATTGAACGTCATGCCTAAAGGATAATGCAGGATTAGGGCAAGGGGAAAACGAGTGGCTTAAACAGATCCCAAGTGCAGCGAGGCTCAGCAAAATGTGCCCTTATTCCCAGCCACAAGTCTCTTGCATTTTTTTCTTTCTTTTTTTCTTTTTTAAAAATAAAATTTGTTATTATTGCAAGGGGAAGGAGGAAAGGGCCTCCAGATTGTGAAACAGGCGGAAGAGGAACAATGTTAGTTCCCTGAAAGCCCCCGGCCCAGGCCACAAGGCCTCCCTGCCCTCTGCCACATGGCAGCCTACATGGGAAACCCTTCCCGGCCCTTCCCTGCCTGTCCTCCCCCACCTCCTCCTCCTCCTCCTCTCCCGGAACACACAGGCACTAGTTATTAGGGATTAGGTGGAACAGATGCATGTAAGATGCTTACTGCCTTTTCCAGACACAAGGCCACTTTCCAATCAGCTCAGAGGAAACAGGGTAATTAGATGGAGTCGCGGTCAGGGAGTGGGGGGGAATTAGCCTCTTACTCAACCAGAGCCTGCAAGGCCACCTCTTCCCCCCACCACACACTCCCTCCTTTCCCCTCCTCCCCATTCCTCTGCCCACTCTGTCGTTTCAAAGCTTTTTATTTGTTCTTTCCCTTTTCCAGGAGGCAGCTGATGCCGGCCGGCTGGCTGCCAAGCAGGTCAGGCCTCTGCAGCTGAAACTGCCCGAGATTCCAGAGCGGGATGATGAATCAGCTGCGTCCTTTAGGGCACATCCTCTCTTGGACGTGCTGCTGGGATGTCGTGTCTCTCCGCCGCTTCCCCGTGGTGAGAGTGTGCTCAGAGCTGCTGGCTGATGACACTGGGTGGGTTGATGAGTTTGGTTTAACTCTTCCTCCTCCCCCTCATAAACCGGCTTCGCCTCCTGGTGACGATAGCAGCTCTAGATGTCTCAGCGGAGGAGAAGTGCCAGGCTTTGAAGGAAATGATGCCTTGTTTGCATTTGCCTTCTTTTAAAAGCACAATAAGACAGCTTTGGCTTGAGTGCCCTGAAGGCAGGAGTTCTGAGTAAGGACAGGCTGGTTTTCACTGTGTCCACCCCTGCTCCCAAAAAAAGCCTTGACTCTTGGGCTTGCTGAGTGCAGCTGCTGCAGACCGGAGGCTGCTGTGCCCAGGCTGCCTCATGCCTGATGACTCTCACGGCATAAGAGATTTTCCTTTTCCAACCTTTAAAAGTTCTTGGGTGTGTTTACACTTCATTGCTTGTTCATCCCTGAGGAGATTTTGCTGGGTAAAGTCCTCCAAATGTGGAGGGCTGTCCTGTCACTGTTATGCACTGAAACAAGGTAATGGTTATCAGGCACTGGGGATGGTGATTAAGAAGCTGACTGTTGTATTTATTACCATCTCCTCCCACAAGCTCCTGCCTTGCTTGTTTGCTTCTGAGGCCTGACTGTACTGCTGTTTGTTGGGAGAACACTGCTCTTTTCCAAGATGTTTGGTTTTAAAACAATCAGAATGTCCCCAGGGTGTTTGGAAGGGGATGTGCTGTGTCACGAAAGAGTGTTCCCCATGGAAGGATTTTTTCCAAGTGACAGGTCAGTTGGGCAGTAAACATGCAAAGGAGGATCACCATTACAAATGTAAAAGAGCAGAGAAGAGCTGACCCCAACTCTGAGGCAAAGAAACAAGAGAGTGTCTGGACTTCCCTAAATGCAGGTGCTGCTCCTCACTCTTGGTACCCTTTTGAACATCATGTAGATAATTTTCTGAGATTGACATTAACCTCTTTTCATAAGCATGCACAAGCACCAAATGTTAAAACACACTTCAGGGCTGGATGGAAAATTTCTGACCATGGTTTGCTGTCAGGAAATGCTGGTTCAGCAGAAGGAAAAAGATGTCAACTTCAACAGTAAAAAAAATATCAGAAATAAACAAAAAAATATGATACCAATGACAAAACTCTCCTGGGGGCTTTTTGAAGCAGTGAGGTTTATTTTTCAGTGCCCTGTTTTTATTGTTCATTGACATGTGGGATAAATACAGCCAGAGCAGAGGCTGCACCATCTTTTTCGCTGTGGTTTTGCTCAGTATATTGTGGGTAACAGCTTCTGCATACCCAACACATCCTTCCCAGTGCCTACCTGCAATAACACAGGTACAAACAGTGCAGGTAAAGCAGGAGGAACTTCTTCTGACGTACCATCTTTCTTAAGGGAGAGCAAAGTGCCTCTGTGAAGCACAAAACTCCCATGGAGGCATGCTGGGATCTGTCTCGGAGGTGGATTATCTCCTTCACACCTGCACTTCTGGCCATGGGGGTTAACTGGTGACCTAGTAAAACCATTGGCTCTCCTCAGATCTTGACATACTCCTTATTTATGTAGCTGCAGCTACTTATGTCTGGTAATTCTAAAAATGGCATTCTTCCTGAGCACCCAAGTCCTCACAGGAGTACAAAATTAAATATGCAGGGCAGAAACAAGACATGGAAGAATAACCCTGTGTTGCATGGGAAGTGTGTGTAATTTTGGTTACTGCTCTGCATTTTTTTATGTCTGCTAAATACATGAGATTGACAAGTAAATAGACAAAAATATATATGTTGAAGCAAAAAAAGCTAAGAAAAGCAGTATTTTAGTGAAGTTCTGAAAACAGCTAACCAAATAAATCTCCCCAAATACACAGCTTGGCTAGCCAGGGTGGCTGTTTGGTTCAGGACCTTCCCAATTAGCATTATAAACATACCAAAGTGCTATGCATGTTTTAGAGTAAATCACCTAAATAGATTATTATTGTTGGATAGCAATTAAAATGATTGAGTAGTCTAATCTATGTCCTGGTGTAGCGCCAAGTATCAGACTCTGATTTATGCATTTCCCCCTCCTCCCCATGCTACTTCTGAAATGGGACAGCGTGGGAAGCCTGGCAGCATGTGGGACAGAACTCCTCTCAGCACTATCAGGCCACTTGTTCCTTGAATTCCCCTCCAGGAAGTGGGATGGTGAGAGGAGGAGACTTGACTCTTCCTATCCATGCTGATGAATGGAGCCAGGCTTTCTTTGGGCTGCAAGTGAATTCACCGGGCCAGATGCTCAGGCCAAGCCCCAGGGCTGCTTGTTCCTAGGAAGGAAAGGTAGAAGATTCCCAAGGTAGTCTTTTTTTTGTTTCTTTATTTTGTGTTATAGTGAAGTTCCTGTCTCAAAAGTGATGCTTGTATTTTAGTCTCCTTTTTCAGTGCTGCCCCCTAAGCCAGAGGATACAAGAAGGGAGCATCATTTTTATGACAACAAGGATGCATCCTTTGCAATTGTGACTCCCTTTGTCTGGAATGTGGGATGCTGTGGCTGTCCTGCTGTGTTTTCTGTCTTTTCTGGGACAGCTGAAGTGAGTACCACAGTAACAGACAGGTTAGTGATGGATGGGCTGGCAGAACCAACATATTTTACAGAGGTTAATGAGAGTTTTGTAGCTGTTATTTATTACCAGGACAGGGAACGCCTACATGTGCCCCTATCTCTTATTGCAGCAGTAACGCTTGTCTTGAAAACCAGCTCATCAGCTTTCCCCCAGGCACTCGTCTGCTTTTCCCCTCCTTACAGTTTCTCCAGGCCATGCTGCCCGTTTAGCATTTCCCTGAACTACTAGGGGCAGACTGAGTGTCTGGGAATGTATACACAATTCATATGACCCAAAACAGCCTGCATTTTTTCCCCACCTTGTTACTGGATCACTCAGGTGTTCTTGCTTTGAATCTCCCTCTTTGTTACCTACCAGGCCATTCGTGGCTGGGAGGTCCTCGGGACAGGGGCAGTTTGACACAGCATGCACAGCACAGAGGAGCAGTCTGACCTGCTCGCAGCTCCACGCGCTGCTGCTCTAGTGACAGCGGTGATTTGTCATGCCTGCTATTGGAAGAAGAAAGTAACTGTTTGCAGTAAGCCACATACTAATCAGGAGCTTTTGGGGACCTTTTCCTGTTTGTTTTCCTCTCTGAGTGACTCGCCTCTGAGTGGGACACTTTGCAGCCCTGAGCCTATGTCAGCCCTGCCGGGGTCTGGCATTTGTCAGTCACTCCAAAGATGGGAGCTCAACTGAGAGGTTTTCCCAGCTGCCAAACATTGTTCCTACTATGGGAGGCTTTTGGTCCCAACCTTACAGAAGCTGTCAGTGCTCTGGCTGCTGGGCAATGCTTCTGCCAGCTCGGGGGTGAAAAAGGAAAGACAGAGTTGTTCAAGTCTCTGGCCAGATAACACCCGGATTTCACCGCCACGTGATGCAGCTGTTTAGCAGCTTGTGCATGCAGACACTGTTGAAAACCAAAGGGGCATGGGAGAAAAGGAAGAAATGTTTTGTTTCTCCTCTCCCCTCCTCTGCCTGTTTTTGTCCTGCTGCTGTTCTCCTGCCCTGCTCCTCAGCTATTTGGCAGAATCGCTGCCATTGCAAATGTACGTGACTAATCTGTTACTTGAGGAAATTCACAGGCATGAATGACCTAGGCAGTCAAGGAGCTGATGGGATCCTGTGCTGGGAGGAGTGTTTTGGGGATTTTGGGGGTTTGGTGAGCTTTTTTTTCTCTTTCCCCCAGAGGGTTGCTCCCTCTGTTAACTGATGGGAGAGATACCCATCGGAGTGGTAGATACATGGATAGGGTCTCTGTTAAAGAGGTGGCCACCCTCTTCCCAGCCCCAGGGGCAGATGTGCTGCACCAGGACTGCACGTCCCCCTTCCTCCCCAGCCACGTGGATGCCGTTCCCTTGTGGTGGCACGGTGCCATCAGCCACAGCGTGCTCACCAGAGTGCAGAGGCTCTGGAAGGTCTGGGTGTGAGATTAGGGCAGATCCTTACTCGTTCATCTCCCAACCAGCTCAGGCAGACACCCGAGGCCGTGGGACCGGAATGCTCTGACCTGAATACAGCCAGGCACTGTCCCTCCAAGGCCGGTCCTCGCCTCCCTCCACCACTTTGCTTTGCTCCATTTCAGCTGTGCATCCTTAAATGATTCAGGGGCTCCGGGCCAAAGGGCTCTTTGCCCCGCTGGGCTGATCCTGAGGAGAAACGGTGATGTGCCAGGAGGTCTGGGAGGCGAATGTCATTTCATCACTGTTCTCCCGGGAGAGGTAGAGGGATCCAGCATGGGAACAACGGGGGTGGTGGGGCAGGGGTTAATGAGGAGAAATGGGATAAATTAAAGAAGGGAAAATGTAGGCCAAGTATTTGGAGAAAACATATGTTTAAATGCTGTCAAGCCAAGAATTATTCTCTCAAAAAAATAAGTAAATTCCAGAGAATGACTAAATTATTGGACACATCTTCTAACTAGGTACCTTGAAAATGTGTTGAATCAGGCTGTTGGTGTGAATTACTAGCCCAGCTCTGGAAAATATACCCTAGGGAGCACCAGCTTTCCTGGTTTTCCACTGATCTTAATGCCAAAGTGAAATCTCCTGAGGCAAAGGGACATTAACTAACTTACAGTGCCATCTAGCCCCATCTAAGACATAAGACGTCTATGAGTGGTTGCTAATTTTGTTCCTGTAACCGGGAGGCTGAGTCACTTCAGCTCTAACCCACCTCCTAGGTCATGTGCTTGTGGATATAAGTGTATCTTGGAGTACATCCGTGCATGCACTGGGATGTATTTTTAAAAACCTGTCCATGAGCCATAAATGTAAATGCCTGACCGGGAGCCATCCCAGCTGGACAAATCCTATGTGTTTTCATGGCCACTCGAGGTGGGGAGGGCAGCTCAGTGTTGCTTAGGCCTGGCTGGCACTTCCCATTGATAAGACCTTGCTTTGGATGGCTCAGGGTTTTGCCAGCCTGCAGGTGCTTGAGCTGGGAGTGTTGGGTGCTGGGTGCTTGCTGCAGGCTGTTTGTAGGGACTTCTCCCCAGAGCAGTGTTTGTAACAGCTCCCAGTGCTCAGAGCACAGGTTTCCACTCTCTGAGGGTAACAAAAGGCAAATACGAAAGCAACAGTGCTGCTGCTCATCTTGTGAAACACACTGGAGGCAGAGGGTGGTGGCTCCAGCTCCTGCTGCCCATACTGTGCTGTGATTGCACCCCTACACCTCCCACTGCACCCACCACAGACACATCATCCCCTGAGAGATGAGACAGGGGGTGAACTTTGGTGGGAGTGAACCTATCAAAGGCCACAGAATGGAAAAAGATGCCTTGGGCTCCCTGGTACAAGGGTTCAAGGCTCTCTGAAGTCTATGAGAGTCCTAAAATTGCTGTTTTAGCTCTTTGGGCCTCTGCTTTTTATGCTTGTGGGCTCCAGAGGGATTCAGGGGTTGTTGCTGGGGCCCATGGGTTTGGTGCAGTATTTTTGTTTTGAGTCTGCAAAGCTGATGCCAGCCTTTCTCTTGTGCCTTACAAGATACTAACACAGGGAAGCTGGCCAGACTGCCAAAGGTAGCAAAGTAACCTTTTTCTACAGAGGAAAACACCCATTATCCTAACTGGGCTTGGATTGCCAGTAGTTTTTTGCACTTTCTGCTTTATGTTTCTTTTTTTTTTCTTTCCTTGTGTGCATGCGGTAATGTCCGTAGCCAGACATATGCTCATGGCCTGGAATGAAGTCGACTGCAATTACATCCTGAGGGAGTCACTCAACGGGGGTTTGTGGAGGCAGGACGCAGGCTCTGGTGGAGCTGCACATGTGCTGTTGGACCTCCAACTGCATTCGCTCTGCCTTCAGCTTTGTGGGAGCGAGGAGCAGCAGGCTCAGAAATACAGCCAGTCTGGTGCACATCTGGAGGCAGTAATTGGAGGTAAAGTGTGCACCTTCTGTTCTCGATTCAATGAGGTGTTTTCCTGCATTAGTGATTTCAGCGCATCAGCACCAAAATTCATCCTTTTAAACACACTTGCTCCCCATCTCCCATGCTCTGTGCTGGTCTGAACCTTCTTCAAGCATTAAAGTGTTGGGAGCTGGGTTGCAGGGTCAGGCCTCTCTCCTGTAAGGCTCCTTGTGCTTTACTTCCTTTATCTCCAAGAGCAGCCAGAAGCACATGCTGTGGCAACATAATCATTTAATCCAGGCTGGTGAAACCTGTTCTCCAGATGAACAACTGACAGATCATTTGCTCTGTAGCTCTGCATATGAATGCAATGTTTGTTGGGGTGGATGGATGCCGGTGCCAGTTTTCCACTCCAGTTTCCAACAAAACCAAGCAGCAGCCTGACCATGAATCTGCTTCCAGCTCCTTCCTCTGCTCCCTGCAACATCCTTGCTGCAGCCACATTAGTGCTGGGGCTCTCCCTCCCTGGCTGCTGGTGTGGATGCAGTAGGTCCACAGATTCCTGGCAGGAGGACGCAGCCCTCAGAGGAGTGCAGCAGGCCTGTGGCACCCGGGATAGGAACGTGTTTGCCTGGGGAGGCAGGTGATACCTGAAAGGGTGCAGCCAAAACTAACAAAGGTGTGTTCAGAGATAGATACAGTTTGATCTTTAGCCTCTGATACAAACCTTGCCTTGGCTGGGGAAGCTGCTCTGCCAAGCCCTTTTGTAAGGGTGTAACAGCCTGGCGGATTGCTGGTGATTCCAGCAGTGGGTTGGAGTGAGGACATGTGCTGCTGCCTCCCTTGCAACTGCTGTGAGTTAGCAGGGACAAGGGAGAGGTGCACCCCCTGTTTCAGGCCTCTGAAGTCCTCAGGTCTGAATGTCAGATGTGAGGAGATGGTGCTCTTATAGTCTCATGTGCAGTAATGGAGTTACAGAGTGCCTTGGGTTGGAAGGGACCTTAAAGTTCATCAAGGTCCAGGCCCCCCTGCCATGGGCAGGGACACCTTCCACTAGACCAGGAGTGGAGCATCTGCAGCTTGTCTGAACAACCTGTTCCAGTGTCTCACCACACTCACAGCAAAGAATTTCTTCCTAGTATCTAATCTAAATCTACTTTCAGTTTAAAGTCATTACCTCTTGTCCCATCACGACATGCCCTTGTCAAAAGAGCAGAGCCAGTGGTTCATTGCACATTGTGCAAATGCATGTGCTTATGTAGGTTTTCTGAGTGCCCAGAAAATCTGTCATCTCCTAAGTGCTGGAGGTACTTCTGGTGAGCAGCCTGTCCTGCTCTGCTGCGGTCCTTGTTTGCTGCTTCTCTGGTTTCAGGGTCCATCCCTTCCAGATTTTGTAATGCAAGCAGCAGCTGACACTCTCACGGCCCAGCTGATGGCTTGGTGGTGGCACGAAACCAGAGAGGGCTGTGGTGTGCACTGGTGGCAGCCACTGCTCTGACAAACAGCATTAGAAACTTACCAGGTGAATATGCGTTGGTTTTGCTGATGTATTCTTTATTTTTGGCTTAAGGAGCGAACTGAGTGCTGAGACTTTACCAGGGCCAGTTTAAGCCTCTTGAACTGCCTGATCTGCTTGCAGTGCCTCTGAGGATGGAGAGCTGAAAGAAGCTGCTTGCACTCAGATTGCAATCCAGATGACTTTTTTTGAGAAGAGCATGTGTTAAATGTTTTTGGGGCCAGCACTGTGAGGTTGGCCCAACCTCCAGAAACACTTTCCAAAACTTGTTGTTCAGAATAGTGTGCTCTAAATATGCACTGCTTCCCCCCTGCACTAGCTGGTCTGACCTACTGTCACCATACAACAGGGTTTTTCTTTCAGCTCAGAAGAGATTCATATTAAGATCAGTATTACTTGCCCAGTGAAACAGCTTCTTTTTCTTCCTTGTTCCCTGTTACACACCTCCAATGCCTGTCTCTGTGCTAGATGAGAGCCTGTGGGGAGTTCAGGGAGTGCAGGTCTGGGCCGTGTATCACCCTGTCACCAGGACCAAGCTGGGAGAGGTCAGTACATGTGCACAGCTCCGAGCAATGTGTGCTGTGCTCGGGAAGGGGGTGGGGGATGGGAGGTTTGAAACCCTCACTGGTATTTTATCTTCAGTTTAACATGGCTCAGGTTTGTCAGCAAAACACCATGGTCCTGAAATGTCAAGCCTGAGGCAGAACTGGGAAAAGAACAACCTGGAGCTCCTGGGTTTCTGTCTAGGGCTTTGGACACAGCTTCAGCTAAAGGTTCCCCCTTCCTGAAAGGAGAGGGATGTCAAAGTGCAATGTTTACATCAGTTGTGTGAAGTCCACTCAGATCTATTCAACCCCCTGCCTCTGCATAACTTTTTTTGGCAAGCATTAACTAATAAGGAAGGGAGTAAATCTTGCTTGAAGTTATTTTTCTTCCTGCTCCTGTGTCCCACCCCCAGGCACCCCATGGCAGGTGCTACAGAGGCGAAAACCAGCACTCCTGCAGAGACAGATTAGCAGCACACAAAATGATCTCTCTCGTCCTTGTGCACCCCAGAGCCCGGAAACTCCCCCATCTCTCCAGCCTTGCAGCCCAGCTGTCCCAAACCCCAGACAGCAGGGATGGATAACAGCAGGCTGCTCTCTGTGCTGCAGCCCAGTCGATGGGGGAGATAATGGGAATAATTTCTTGGTACAAGTACAAGCATGAATCCTCTGAAGAAATACTAAATCTAGTTGCGGTGGGGAAAAAAAGAAAAATAAAGCAAATGCACACACTTGCACACACACAACCTCGACCTCACGTAACGTTGAAGGGTTTGGTTCTGACTTTTTTTCTCAGCTGCTGGTCCTTGAACTCCTCCCAGTGTGGCTCCACCGCTGGAGCAACAGCTGGCGTGCTGAGGTGCAGTGCAGGGCTGCCAGCTCTCCTCACTGCAGATCAAGCCTTGCACTCTGTTACTGGGGGATTTCCTTGAAGCCCTCATGCCTCTTTGCCAGAGCGCTCGGATTGTGTGAGAATTGTGCCTTTTGACGGAAGAAAAAGGGGTGGGGGGGGAAGCTAATTAAGAAAATGTTTTTAGCACTACCCTCAGGATTGTGTAGGAAAATTAACAAATAGGAAATGCGTGTGACCTACAGTGAGTAAAATAATAATCTTTTTGCCCTGAGCAGGGCTGTATGAGCTGTTTGGATGACACGTGATGGAGCAGGGGTGTGGAAGAAAATGGAGCCCTGCTCAGTGCTGCAGGCCTTTTGCCACTGCAACTGAAAGAGTAAAAACTTATTTTGCCACTCTGGATCCTAACTCATGGAAGGTAATTGCTTTAGCTATGGCAAACGAAGCCCAAGGAAGGGTCCATCACAGATTAACTCCTAAGACTTAGGGTGTTTTGCTAAGCAAGGTGCCAGACCTGTCTGTGGAAATCTTGTTCTTGAATTATTATTCCTTTTAAATCTTAGACTGTGCCTGCAAAGATGAAGTGTTTCCTAGCCTCACTTTTCAGTATTGCTATTCTTTCCATCCTCTATTACTTCTACAGTGGGTACAGAGACATGAGCTTTCAATACCTGCAAATTTCCTTCTGGTTTGTTAGCAGCACTCCTCATTAAGGGAGTTATATGCTTATAATCATAAGGGGATTATAAAAAGTTGGAGATGCTACAGGTAAGCACCCAAACAGTAATCCTGGCTTCCACAATAAGGCAGTGTGCTTTGTGTGGTTAGAGCAGCAGGAACAGGACTCATGAGTGACAGAGCAAAAAATCAGTGATTGCTGTTTGGCAGGAGATACTTAAAAACTTTGTCAAGTTAGGCAAGTATCTCCATTGTGGTCTCTGACTCACAATTCAAGTATGCTGGGAACATTTGAGGGGGCTGGGTCAGTTCTTTAAGCAGTGGGAAAACAAGGCTTTAATGCATCACGGCATAACTTTGGGTCTGTGCTCTACTGTTCTGCCTTCTTTGAGGAAACTGGTGTGGCTGAGGGCTGGTGGGGAGAGGGAGGTGTTGTGAAACCACACATCCACACACACTCACATGTGATTTTAATCCCTCCTAACAGTGTTTCAGACTCATTTGACTGTGGTGGCTGAGCTGAGCCACTTATCACTTGCCCTCCTGAAGGTGAACAGAGGACAAGGGTGTGTGATGGGGCTGGTGGCAACTCGGTTTCATCCTCTGCAGCAACAGCCTGGCTGAGGTATGCAATGCAGAGGAGCTTGTGGAGGGGCTCACCAGCCCCTTCCAGCTATTCACTACCACTCTGTGGGCACAAGAGTGTCACAAACTGGCCAATGAAAGCAGGCTTGCAGCTCTGGTGTGTGGTCATTGTGGTGGCAAAAAGCAGCCGGGTTGTTCTGGTGAATCAGGCTGTGAGGGTAGGAAGGCTTGCCAGCAGCTGGGCTCTCCTGCTTCCTTCCACTGCTGCAGATAACGCCGTGCAGCCTCCCGGGGAGGGAGGTGCATTTGTGCCTTTACCAGAGGTGTTTTCTGTTGATATGGTGTGTTCCTGCACATGGAGGGGAAGGCAGATATGGCCAGACATCCTCTCCCAGATCCTGTTGCGTGGGTGAGAGTGGCTGCTGGCAGTGGGGTTGCTCCTTTGTGCTCCTCTGGCTGGAGGCAAGCACCCATTTGGGGATGCTTCCTGGAAAATACAATTTTACAGTGAGCAATTGCTTTCTGTCCATGGATTTGCACCTCCTGCTCCCGGGACGAGCTGGAAGGAGAAGCAGGAAACGGTGCTGGAAAAGTATGGCCAAAAATGGTCAAACCAGGTACGGAGCAGCCATATGGCAGATGAGCTGCTGGCTCCGTAACTAAGCCAAGTGCTCAGGATGCAAGAGGCTTGGCTGTGCTCAGTTGAGAGCCTGGCTTCCTGTGTGTTCCTCCCTGCTATGATTCTGACCAGAAATTCCATTTTTGACCTGAAAAACCTTCCAGATGAAAATTTAATTATAAAAGTGATGTATTCCCACAAGAAACTTCAGTGTCAGCAAATAAGCACTTTTTTCTAAAAAACTATTTTATTCACACACACAAAAACCTGGCTCCCACTGATTCCATGCTAGAGCATTACCCTGGTAAAAACTCTGATGATTTGTTTAATAAAAATGACTAGGGTTTGCAATTAGCATCCATGAGGCATACAAGTTGCAAAGAACTGACACCGGTCCTGAAGTCCTCTTGCACAGGATAAATTTTCTTGGCAAGTAATTAAATCATGACCTATGCTATATCTGTGATTTATAAAAGGTTTCTGGCAGTGGAGAAGTGGGATGAATCAATCATGGGAGTGTTAACCCAGATAACAAGATTTTCTTTGCTTTGGTGCAACAAATTCCTTGCCTTCTGCAGAGCAAAGGTGCAAGCGTTTTCCTCCAGACGATATGACTTGTAACAGGGACTTTGTAAATATTTTCCTTAGGTAAAGGTCTTTGCTCGTGGTTGTTATTGGTTCCATATTTACTTGGGATCTTTGCATGCAGAGGATGGCTTTTGGCTTGCGAAGAGGAACTTCTCTGAGGCTGGACTGTTTCCCCTCACGCTCCTGAGCCTCTCCAAGATTGCGTGTACTGCTCAGAAAGGCTGCTAGGGGCAAGGTGCTTTTCTGCATCTAACAGAACATTCTGAAAGCTCATTAATAAAAGCCAGATAAAATAAAGCTTGCAAAGTCAACATGTTGAAGAAGATATGCCGTTCTGGGAAACAAGCGGAGAGGAGGTGTGTATTTATGTGGACAAAAGAAGCCCAAACTGTAAACCATAATATATCTGTTAGCTCATTAATGTGTCTGATGCTGACTAATTCCAGGAGTGTTCCTGCTGCCCAGCAGCAAAGGTGCAAATAAGTGGACAGCTGTGATTTAGTGCCAAATATTTGAACACATCGTGACAATTCAGGCCACCCACTCTTTTAAGCGAATACAACTTCTGGAGAATAATTTCAAACTGGGCTGAAGTGCAGAGCAGCCACTTTCATGTGCATCTCAGCCAAATGGCCCTCAAGTATTTGGGGCCAAACTTTGCCTTCTGTTACACCCCGGGGGTGCTCATTCACTCCAGGGTTTGCACTATGTAGCTGAGGGGCAGAGCTGACTCTTGATGCTAATCTGACTTTTTCTAGCTCAGTAAGTACAATTTCACATGTAAATGTAAATGTGGAACAGATCTGGACTCGATTAGCTCCTGAATCCTTGACAAAAAGCCATAATTGTTTATCCAGATGATGTTTCTTTCTCTCTTTTATTTTCTCTACACTTTAAACCCAAGTTTTTAATGGGGTTGTGAAATAAATACATGAGTGTAGATTAGAGTGGTATCAAAGATGTGAGGGAAGCCCTTCCCTTCTCCTCAGCAGGACTAAATGATCACTTGGTGCACACTTCAGTTGTGCTCTCCAGAGCCTTGGGCAGGGGTGGCTGCGGATCTGACTGACGGTGGGAGGGAGGGTATTTCCAAGACAACACTTAGCCCGGGGCTCTCATTACAGATGTGAAGGACCTGTGATATATATCTTTTTTTTTTTTTTTCCTGGTAGGCAGTGAAATCTGTGCTAGTGGCTATATCTGGGGCACAGGGTTGTTGGGGGAGGAGAAAAGCAAGGGAATATGGAAAAAAATTGTATTTATCAGGGTAATCTAGTTTAGGAGCACAAGTACTAAAACATTTTAATCACAGTCATACGGCTGTGTGTCACTTCAGGGCAGAATTAAGGCTATTTGTATTCCTTGGTAGCACACTGCCACACTTCAACAAGTTTGAATTTATTTTAAGCATAACTTTAACTCTGAATTCCCTGGGTTTGTAATGTCTGGTCTGGAAATAAATGCAACCTCTTTATATTGTACTTTACTCTTAAAATAGGCTTTCTACTTTAGTTCCATTTCTGTTGGCTCGGCAAGAGCATGGGCTGTCATTTCCTGCCCTGCTGGGCTTGCTGTTTAAATGGAGAGGGCGGTGTGTCTGAATAAAGGAACAGAGCAGTAAAAGCTGGGATGGGAGAGGGATGGCACTCCCGGGGCAGCTGTGCCACAGCTCAGTTATTGTTTTAACTGCCCATGCCTGACTATCTCCTGCATGAATGTGTGGCTACCTTTGGCACAGACATGCTTTCCTTGGGGGTAGAAGGAGCTCATAAGGGGTCAAAGTTTCAAATTTGGTTTCATGCTGAGGAAGTGACATGATGATCTCAGCCCCTAATAAGGCCACTGGAATTGTGGCATGATGTTGAGCTCACACCAGGTTGCTTGTGAGCTTGGCTGACACTTCTGGAGCTGCATGCTGTAGGTCTTCATGTGCCACAATGGAGAGGCTGCTCCCTGCCAGGCTGGGCACAGCCAGCCCAGCGGCGTGCCCAGGGATGGGGCACAGGGATAGTCCCCTGCAGGCGAAGTTACTCTGTTTGTCTCCTTGCAGGGGAAATCAACTCCTCTTCCTCCTGTGACAGGGAAGGCTGGTGGCTCAGGGAACTCTGGGGACAGAGTCCTTGCCCTGACTGCTTTTAATACAGATTTGTTTGGACCAGGCTTCTTCTTGATAGGAGAGTAATAGCATCATTCCTGAAGTTTCTCTGCCTTGGCTTCTGCCTGCAACTATTACTTCCTTCCCCCACTCCCAAGCCATCCTGCTGGGCTTCTTGCCTTGCTACACATTTAGAGACACAGTGAATACATACATCCCCCTCTCTCCCTCACTCTCCTGTGCAAATTCCCTCACTCTCTCCCTCATTTCCCTCCCAATACACCCATGCCCTACCCCCTGACTAAAGCAAAATTTCCCTCTTTTTTTGGCAGCTGGCCTTCCCAGGGGCCCAGACTAACAGAAGCCTGAGCCCTGACTGACTGTGCCTTGGCCAGAGCAGAGCAACTCTTTGCTGAGAGATAGTTGCCTTAAAGGAGAAGGGATTTTTTAAATTTCCCTATCTGCTTCACTATCTTGCTTACCCATTTGTTCCTAGTCTCCCATGAGGAGAATGATGCTTGTGCCTGGGACCTGCTGCTACCCAGTCACCTACTAGGAGTTCCTCTCTTCCTGGACAATCTTCCTGCCTGCAGAGTTCACCTCTGAGCCAGGCCTCCTGTAATTAAAGCAAACCTTGCTTTTGACTTTCTGCAAGCTCTGGATTTCTGCAAGGCCTTTCCAGGACTTGCAGCTTTCCTCCAGCTCAGCCCTTGCAAGCCAAATGATGAGGCTTCCAGGGCTTCTCCCACGGGATGGCTCCAGTGCATGCATCTCACTGTCAGGAAGCTTTTCCTGACACTCAGCCTAAATTTTCCCCTTTTCAAATGTCATCCTGGCACTCCTACTTAGCATGCACTTTCTATGTGTCTCACTCCCTCTGAGCAGGCTGTGCTTTTCCCTCTCCACTGCCTGGGCTCTTTCTGGTGCTTGCTGGCTGTCACCCACTTTTCTCGCACCCGCCTCAGCTTGGCCAGTCCAAGCACATTATCTTACAGCTCATTTCCCTTTATAAATCAAACCTCCCAGGCATTTTCCTCTCTTTTTTTTCTAGTTCTTACTTATTTTTAAAATTTTTTTATATTTCTCCTTCTCCCCACAACACAGGAGGGATTTTTGGGTGTCTGCCCCATGGTTCAGAACATTTTTCTCTCCACTTTCACTGGCAAGGGTTTTAGTATAAAGTGCTGACATTTCTTTGTTGCCATGGGCAGCTCCCTCTCAGAGTAATGAATGGCTGGAAATGGGTGAATGCACAACCAGAGGTCCTGGGAGCAGCCCAGGCAGGTGCCCCTCAACCTGTGCCTTGCTCATGCAAACTCTTCAGTACAGACTGAGCTCCCACTGTTGCCTTCCTCTGTGTGGAGTCATGATCACTCTCCCCTTTTTGGACTCTTCCTGTGGATTTAGTGGATATGAGGGTATTAAACCTCTGCTGAGTTAGGTCTGTGTGGGCAGTGACCTTGAGTTCAGGGAGGATTGGAAATTAAGTGGGCTAGGCTGTGCCTCATGGTGTGCACACATGAAATGGTTCCATGTGCCTCATTTCTTTATCAAGCCAGACTGAATGTGCTGCCTGATGAGGAACAGAGCACCACCAGAATGGAAAAGAGTAAGAGACAGGTTGCTTTTCCTTCTGTGTCCAACTTCTTTGCTACCACATGACATGGGTTTTGTTCAGGATCAGGACTTGGGCTGAAAGGCTGAGCTGCTCTCCCACTTTGCAATGCCACTGGCATGGAGTTCTTGCTTTGCTGTAGCCAGAAAATGGAGATTTCTCCACGCAAAGCAACAAACCCTACCGTGGAGGTTGCCATGACAGCTCTGAGAAGAAACTGGGTCAGCCCTGCAGCCCATGGAGGGGACCAGTCATGGCTGCTTGGTGGTCACCTGCAAGCCCACAAGGGCAGATGTGTTCCAGCACTCATTATTGGGCTGACTGCACTGGTTCTGTGTTTTCTGGGAGGAAACCAAAGAGTTTCAAACTTGGTTACCATTTTAAAGTTAGTGTGGCTAAAATGGTTGGTTGGAACCCACACCACTGCCATGGCAACACTTTTTTTTTGGAACATGAAATGAGAGCAACTTTTCTGGTGCATAAGTAACTCTTCAGAGGAGGAGATGCTGAGGAACTAGAATTAGGAATTACCTACGGGTGGGACTGGAGATATCAAGCCAGTAGAACTGAATACAGGATCATTTCAAAATTAAAAAGGAAGTCAAGGCTGAATGGTGAGGCTGAGAAAGTGCTTTGGCCAGTAAAATTCCTTAAATAATAGCGTCCTCCATGGACTTAAGACCAGTTATGAAACACATCATTGGTTTCACATCAAAATAGTTTTTCCAACAGATAGAAGTGCATGTTCATTGATTATTGATCCCTTTGGAGAATGTGGTCACAAGTATTTCAGGGGAGCATTGCTGAGAATTGTGGAAAATTTGTCCTTTTTTCCAGCCATTTACCCTCATCACCTTCTATATATCCCACTCGAGGGTATTATATTGATTTGTTAATTCTCTTTTTCTCTTCCTACTTGCCACTTTTGAGACAGAAGACACTAGGGATCTGGGTACCCTTCTTTAAGAACAGAAGGGACAGGTAAGGCACATCAAACAGTCCCTGCAGTGGAAGCCAAAGTCACCATTGTTCCTTTCCTTTGTCATCACCATAATGCTGTGTAGAAGAACAGACAGTGACGGCCCACATCCCATGGGTCGTGTATTATCAGCAGTTTCATAACAGAGTAGTTTTAGGCTTAACTCCAGCTCTTTTCCTGCACTAGCCAGGGGTCCCTCCCATGAAAGACAGTCCTCCATGAATTTCTGCAAGGTGAGACCTTCCCATAAGTTGCAGTTCCTTATGAACTTCCTCACTGTGGGTCCCTTCTGTGGGGTGCAATTCTTCAGGAACAGCCTGCTCCAGTGTGGGTCTCCACGAGGTCACATGCTTTTGTGTAGATACCACTGACAGGTGTGACCTGTTTAACAGTGTGACTATACAATCTATGGTTATTTCCATGTAAAAAGAAAATACATACTTTTGTGGTGACCAGGAGATTTTTGGGGAATTGCACACGTGAAATATAAATTAATGCATTGAACACCCTTTTGTACACACACACGTGCACACACACAAAAGCATGGATCACATTGCAAAGTTTGCTCCATGAAAGTGGTGTTGATTTTGAAGGTTTTGCTGCTGCCTTTTGCAGCCTTTCTCCTGTCACAGAGGCAAGGAGCACCAGAGGGTTTGCCCCACGGGGCACTGACAGCTTGGCACTTTGCACTGCATGTCTGGAGGGTCACTGAGCCTGGAATTACCTGGCCAGGAGTGGAGTTGTGACAGTGACCCTGAGCCTTAGGAAGAGGTACCTCTGTTTCTGTGCAGGTAGCCAACATTGCACTGCTGGGACAGCGGTTTAGCCATGACAACAGAATGATGACCTGTGCTTGCTGAGCACTATCACTGAATGGGCAAAACAGACTCAACTTCAGGGAATGAGTTTAATTTATTATCAATCGAATTGGAGTATGATAATGAGAAATAAAACTAAACCTTGAAAACACCTTCTCCCCACTCCTCCATTCTTCCAGGACTCCACTTCCAAATTCTCTACCTGCTCCCCACAGGGCAGGGGGATGTGGAACTGGGGCCGTGGTCAGTTCATCACACATTGCCTCTGCTGCTCCTTCCTCCTCAGGGAGGGGACTCCTCACGTTCTTTTCCTGCTCTAGCCAGGGGTCCCACCCATGGAAGACAGTCCTCCATGAATTTCTGCAAGGTAAGTCTTTCCCATGGGCTGCAGTTCCCTATGAACTTCCCCACTGTGGGTCCCTTCTGTGGGGTACAATCCTTCAAGAACAGCCTGCTCCAATGTGGGTCTCCACAAGGTCACAAGTCCTCCCAGCAAACCTGCTGCAGGGTGGGCTTCTCTCTCCACAGGGCCGCAGATTCTGCCAGGAGCCTGCTGCAGTATCTGTTTCCCATGGGGTGACAGCCTCCTTTGGGCATCCACCTGCTCCAGTGTGGGGTCCTCCACAGCGAATATCTGCTCCACTGTGGACCTCCGTGGGCTCCAGAGGCACGGCCTGCCCTCATATGGGCTGCGCCATGGGCTGCAGGGAAATCTCTGCTCTGGCACCTGGAGCACCTCCTCCCCCTCCTCCTTCACTGACCTTGGTGTCTGCAAGGCTGTTTCTCTGACATATTCTCACTCTACTCTCCAGCTGCAGTTGCTGTCACATGCCAACTTTTTCTGTTAAACACATTATCTCAGAGGCGCTACCACCATCAGTGACGGGCTCAGCCTTGGCCAGCTTCAGGTCCATTTAGGTCTGGCTGGCAATGGCTCCATTGGACATGGGGGAAACTTCTGGCAGCTTCTCACAGAGGCCACCCTGAGAGCACCCCACTACAAAAACCTCGCCATGCAAACCAAATACACTGTCTTGGCCATCATCTCCTCTTCAAATTAATCTGAAAGCATTTCTTTCCAATGTTTTTAGAATCCCAGAAGGGATCTTAATCCCTTCATCATCCTCCTCAAGCAAAGTGTACCTGGGGTGCCGGATGGCTGAATAACCTCTCATGCACTGAGAGCCATTAGCATTTGAATTAGTGACATGAGGCTATCAGGAGATTATCCCATTTAACAGCTGTTGAGTGCTGTTGAAGGGACACCCTCAAGAAGAATGAACAAAAATGTAGTGAATTTTTCTCTTTTAGTAAGGGTTTTCCTGCCTTGTATGAATATTGAGGTGCTTCAAAAGCGGTGCATTTTCCACAGGGACATCTTATGATTGTTAAACGTCTTTCCTGAGGAGACCTGGGCAGCTCAGTACAGCTACAGCATGCCAGCAGATGAGAGTGAGAAAGTGGCACTGTCCCCAAACAGGAAGGGAAGTGGTCCTGCCTATTTGGGAAACAGGCTAAGCCAAGCATAAAGAGAACGGTCATAAGAAAGTTGCAAAAAGAAGAAGTTAAAGCATCTCCTCTTCTCTAGAGCACTTCAGCCATAAGAGATGTGCCTGGGATGGGCCTCACTGCTATTCTTCTAGGTGGAAATGTGACTGCTTCAAGGGGCAGGAGGAGCCAGGCAGCAGTTAGAGCCCCGAGTGTGACATACAAGATGAACAAACATGCCCTCTCTGAGGATTTGGCTACATGCAGAGAAGTGCATTTTGAAATTGTAGGACCTGTCAGACATACAGTGTAAGGAAGCCTTTCTGTATGCAAGGCATTTCTGCAAAAGAAGACAAAAGGAATTATTGTAGTTTTTAGTGCAGATAAATCTCTCTCTCCTGGTACATGACTCCATTTCTCTTGACTGTGTGTTAAGAAAAAAGCCAGGTACCAGTCCTCATCATCACAAGGGAGTGCTGTCTGGGCTCCTGCATCAAAGACATTAAAACATGACTGTCCCCATCTCCCACTTGGAGTCTTGAACATGACTCATTTCAAAGCTCTGCCTTTTAGAGTAAGGTGAAGGAGCTGAGGATGCTGTGCTTTCACAAGGATTCACCTATGTCACATCCCACTGGGATACTGGTAACTTCCCTCCCAGCCAGGTCAGGTCCCT
This sequence comes from Passer montanus, assembly GCF_014805655.1. NCBI lineage: Eukaryota > Metazoa > Chordata > Aves > Passeriformes > Passeridae > Passer > Passer montanus. Next base: position 1,390,301 of record NW_024367261.1, on the reverse strand, counting down.
CATTCAGGTGTGTTGTTGATGCCTGATCCCCTCTCTAAAAGCTGTCTTAGCCTTGAGATGTTTGTGGAAAGTTGGCTTCATTGTCCCCCCAGGATCAGCATCTCAGAGAAAACAGAAATAACTCCCCCAGGCTTTTGTCTTCAGTGGAGAGTGAGTGGGACAGTGATGTGGGAGAAGGAAGGGGCTGTTTTGTCCCACTGTGATTCAAAGCTGATCTCAAGACGTGTACTTTGGGGGAGCTTACCACTGCGGAGTTAGAAAATCAGTTTAAAATGGTGAGGTTGTCCCTGGGGCAGAAGTGATGAGAGTGGGCAAACAGAAATATTTTTCCAGTCTTTTTTGTGGAACTGGAAGTTTTCCTTTCCTTTGGACTTAAGGGGGATAAACTTTTTCTAACAAGCCAGAGGCTTTATGGGGTACAAGATTTTATGGGGTACAAGATTTTTCCACTTAACTTTTCAATCTTTCAATATAATTTTTGTTTTATTCTCTCACTAATTTTTTCTTTCTCTTTGAGTAAACTCCCTTTGAGGTGTGGGCAGTGGCAATATCCAGGCACAGGTGAGGATACAGAAACATTTGCACTGTTCAATAACATCCTTCCTATTATTTCCTCCCTAATTATTTTTTCTCATCACCTCCTCTGTGATGACCACTTACAGTTTAATGAATGTAAGCATTATTTCCATACAAAGCAGTGGTAGCAACAAAGATGAAGATGCCTCTTTTTAACCTTACTTGTTTCTAAGCAGGCCTTTCTCATACCATCCTTACCACTTATCTGACCAGTAAATCTGCAAATACATGCAAATGGTATTTACTGTGTTGTTACATGTACCTTGAAGCAGATGGTGAGCCAATACCAAAGCTCACATTTTTATACCTTTATGCAGCATCTGGGGAGCTGGATCAAATTCCTGCCCTGCTTGGGGCTTCACACAGACCTCTGCCTCTATGGCAAGTGACTCACAGCTGCTGCCAATCCCAACTGCATTGTTTCAGGGTATTTTTCTTCATACAGTATGAATAAAAGAATGATGACAACACTTCCTCCACCTCCCTGTCCCCCCTGCCCACAAGTAATATTTCCAAAGAGCCATGCCAAGGTTTTGAGCCATTATTGTATGTGCTGCTGGTGTCTCAGTCACCTGGGTGCCCTCCTGCTTTTTCCATGCGCTGTGGCCCAGCTCAGCTGATATTGCAGCATCCCCGGGCGCTGTGCGTGGGCTGTACAGTGAGGCAGGCTGTACAGATGCAGGGAGCTGGGCGTGCTGCAGGAGGGAACCCAGGGCAGAGTGAGCACTCTTTGCTCACTGACATGGAAAAAAGAGTGGGAAGCACTGTTCTAGGATGTGAGCTGAGCTTGCAGACTCCTGGTGACATTAAACCATCTGAAGGGCTGTTGTTAATTACTGTAAGGAGATCAGGCAGGTCTGTCCTGTCACCAGGGCTGGCGGCAGGCTGTGTGGGACTTGGGTGACCCTGAGACATCAGGACTTGCTTTGACTCATCCACATGCTGGGCAGAAAGGAGAGGGCAGTGGAGGAAGGACTTCCCAAGCTAGGGCCTGAACTGCAGCCTATTTGAAAGATGCCAAAGTCTGCTTGCTGTGGACACACAGAGGCCTGATTGATCCTGTGGGCGTCCTTGCTGTGCCATAGCCACCGGCAGGGTGAGGGGCCATGCCAGTGCACAAGCTGTTCCATCATCTCTTGCAGTTTGTCCTGCAGGCTGGCTCATTGCTCCTGGAGATATTGTTGCTTGCTGGCCCTATGTGCATGCCCCACTCAAAGCCTGTGGGATTAAATGTGTGAGATGGGTGTTGCCAGAAAAAGTGAAACCCACCTGTGGAGTTCCTTGGGAAAGTCCTTTCTGCTGAGGAGTTCAGCAGTGAAGCAGCACTGAAACCTACTCATCTTTCCTTGGGTAACACCCAGCCCTGGGGAAAATCTCCCAGGAGATCACTGTCAAACACACACACACACACACACATACAGCCCTCATCCCAAAGCTCTGCCCTTCTGCTTGCCACTCAAGAGTAGACAATTATTAGGCATGAAGGTTTCTTTCATTGAAATCTAACCTGCTTGGGGCAGGTGTCTTCTTCTGGAATCATTACTGTAGCTCCCCCTTTCCAGAGAGAAGTAAATGTATGATGTATTTGACATCTGCTTTGGACACGTTGCATCTTCAATACATCTGTTTCTGAATTGGATCTGACATCTTTGTATAGACAGATTAATTCTTTCTCATCTATGTAGCCTTCATTGCCATTCCACCTCTGAAGCACCCACTCATTTTCATCATCTTTCCTCTCGTTTTATCACTTTGGTTTTGAAGGCCTCAGCTATGGGTCATTCCTTCCCATCCATGTGGTCCTTCCTTCTCCTGTACAGTGCCTCATGGAATAGCTCTCATTTCCTTGGGACCTGTGTTTCTGCATGATGCTGTGTCCTTTTGCATATTTTCTCTGGCACAATATATCACAATTCCCAATCTTCCTACACACAGACTCGTGCAGTCTCTCCTTCCCATATGCTCTCTTTGCCCCTCTCTCTTCCAATGGGGCAATGGCTTGCTGCCTCTTTGTTGACTCTGTTCTTTGGGAAACACCTATGTGAGCCTCCCCAAACTTTGCCTGCACAGCAGGTTCCAGCACAGCCATTAACATTGCCATTACCTTGGTTACCTCAGCAACCAAGTACTGGTGGACAGATCTTCATGGACAGAAGGAGTTTTATTGGAATGATACTTCACGGATGTAAATTGTCATGTTAGAAGGGCAAACAGGCCTTGAAATGCTCGCTCTGACACTGCAGTCAGTTCACCTCCCTGGGATTCACCAGTCTTTTTTCTCTCTATGTTCTACACTGCAGCCCAGCCCAGGCACAGGAGTACCCACTGCATGTCCCCAGTTGTTGACTAAGCACAAGACTACTCAGGGCTCTTTCTCCAGCAGCTGCTGAGTGCAGGGGTCCTTTTATAACCTCATATCCACCACAGAGGGGTAGCCTGCAGGGTAGGTAAACTGAAACCCAGCTCTGAAACCCTGGAGTGTGATGCACAGTGGGGAGCTCAGAAAGTCTGTGGTCTGTTCTCCCATCTAGTGTTTGACTTGTTCACTGAGGGGTGGACCTTTCTTTAAAGTAGCCCCCTGCCCCACATGCTGCAATGAACTCTTTCTCTTCTGCTGCTTCAGATCCAGTGATGGGAACTGGTGGGAGAGAGAAGGACTCAGGCTGCAGGATGTTTTCCCTTGTGGCTGTGTTTATTACCTCTTTCCCTGAGAAAACACAATTCCCCAGGGTGACTGTGCTCTGACACTGTCCCACTGTTTTAACAGTGGCTGACAGATGCTCTTTTAGCTCTTGGTCAGTATTCAAGCCATTTTGGTAATGAGGTACAACAGAGCAAGGAGCTGTGAAGGTCAAGAAAACTTTCTGGGGTAGATGGCAGTGTTTGGAAAGAGGGTGTTTCCCTAGGCATCACCTCAGAGATGACTGTCATTTTTTTCAGATTTAATCACAGTACCACTGGCAGCACTGACACAGTCTAATTCTCAGCATGATAAGGTCAAAGCACCCCAAGTCTGCATGCACAGACATTTGCTGGTATACTTCCAGACCAGAAAGGACAGTGCCTGTTATTTCTTCCTGCCATGAGAGACATTGTGAAGGTCTACGAGCAGCCTCTGCAGAGCCAGAGCTGGCAACAAGTACACTTGGAACATCGGTCCTGTGGCTCTCAGCTTGGGCTGCCAGCACAGGCGTGCTTCTGAAAGTGGGGCACCACGCTGCACTCCTCCACTGCTGCCCTGCTCTCAAACACACAGGCATCTGTGGGAGAGGGGAGGTACCCCTCTGGCTCAGGCATCAGCCGGATGGCAGTGTGCCTTTGACCAAGAGGAAAGGAATGCAGCATCTCCCGGTGACTGAGAAAGCTCGGGTGGTTTTGCACATAGGAAGCTCCTTTAAATGTGTTTCCTCCCACTGCCTGGCCTTTTGTTTTTCAGCCATGCTTGATGCTGGTGCTGGAAAGCTGAACTCCCCAAAAGTGAACTTCCTCTCCTACTTTAAACTGACCCTCGGGGTTGCTATAGCGACTGCAGAGCGGCCAGCAGGCTGTGTAAACACTCCCTCCCGCTTCCCATCACACTGGGCCTGAAAGGCTGAGCCACGGGATGTGCACAGCAACCTGGATTATGCAGGCGGTTGTGAAATGCAAACCCGACAATTTCTCTGCTTCCTCCCTGCTTCCCCCGCGGGGAGGCAAACCCAGCAGGCTGGTAGCAGGCATAAACACGCCCGTCCTGACGAATTTGGGCACACGGTGTGGTACCGCAGAAACCAAATCCAGACACTTACCTGGGGAGCCTGAGCAAGATGTGGAAATATATGGTGCAACTGGATCCTCTGCAACATCTGATTCCCTTGGCCTCACTAACTGTGGAGTTTCCAGCTGTGTGGGGGGAGCAGTTTGTACGCACTGTCACAGCTCCTTTTATGTAATTAATTGCAACAATCGACCGAGTGTGAAATCCATCAATTTCTGTGTCTTCTGTTGCTCACTTTGATGTCAGCTCTCCCTCTTTCATTTTCTTCCTTCTTTTTTTTTTTTTTCTTTAATGCATTTCATTAAAGTTCCTGACTCTCTGAGTCACTCTCCAAACATTGATGTTCACGTCTGTATCCATCCCTGCAAAACCAGGTCAGGTATTTCAGCAGCAGTAGCCTGAGTGACACACTGAAGCATGTGGGAAGGTGTTTCCCAAGCACAGCGGGATATGCATCCCCTCCAGCCACTGCAGATGTTCTTCCAAAATGGCAGGTACTGCTTAACCAGGGATTTTGTGAGAGGCAAGCTAAACTCCCCTACCAGAAAGAGATAATCAGCTCTGCTCCTATGGCATTGTGATGCATCTTGCTGGGTTGTCTTCAAGAAATAAGGTTGTTGTTCCACCACAACAGACCTGTGACTGCTTGAAAAAGCACAAAGTGCACCATCTCAAAGCTGTGTAAAATGAAGCCCCTGCTCCAATGCTGTCTGGAGGAGCCATTCAGTAGTGCCAGGCATCCTGCAAAACACCCATCTCTGCCAACTGCCAATACAATCTTTTGTTTCAGTGTTAAGAGACTTCCTGGCACAAGGATGGATGGATTTACTGATCCCATCTTTATGAGTGCTGGGTGTCACTGACCAAGCTAATTGATACGTACCTTTGATCAGACACCTGGCTGTACAATCACAAGCTGTCCGGGAATTCCCTGAATTTCCATCCTTTCTGCCACATCAGAGAGGATACACAGCCTCTGTTTAGCAAGGTACTGGCAAAGGCGGAAGAGGAGATTTCTGGGAGAGTGCTTGTCTGTAATCCTAAAATGTCCCTCTAATCCCAGCCTGTGACTCAGAGTGGGGGGATGCAGAGGGTCAGTGTGGTCTGCTCACCCTCTGCAGTGAGTCATTAGACCCCAAAGAGAAAAGAAGCCTTAAAGCCTCGCTCTGTTTGTTGTGAATGAGGGCAATGGGACAAGTTGCACAAAGTATGCTAAATCAAGGGCAATTCTGATATGCATTTTGTTACAATACTAAGTCCCTATAGTGTCTCACTTAACAGATGGCAGGAGCTGAATCTGATTAAACAGGGTTTTCTGAATCACTCACAGAGACAACTGAGAGGCAGGCAGAGGCATAAAGCAACACACAGCTCTGAGAGCCTTCTAGATCTCAGTGGGTTTGCACTTCTCCATTCACTCCATGCCTGCCTTATTACAGCATTTAAAAATAAATCAGCTGAATTAGTTGGTGTGAGTACATGGTCCTTCCTGCTCCTGTCAAAGGAGTTGAGCAGTGCTGCCAGCCTGCCTGCATTTGATGCAGAAAATGCAGTGAGCTTGGTAATGTGATGACACTGATGCTCCCATTTCCTCTGAAACGAACGTCACAAAAATAAACAGCCTGCAAAATCAGGTAGGGGTTTAGAAAGTGCGAAGTGGGCCACATGCATCTATGAAGTAGGTAGGGGGAAGGGAGGCAGGAGGAAGGAGGAAAGGCAAAACAGAACTACTTTGGCAATTCTGGGAGCTCAAAGATGGCTGGTCAGGTGAGTTTACATATTTCTTTAGAAAGAATCTTAAGCCAGATTGGCCCTGATGAGGGATGGGACAGCCTCAAACAATGCAGCATCTGAATTATGTCCTTAGAAGCAGTTGAAAACCTGTCTGCTATACAAGTCACCAAAACCTCTGCAAACTGGGGCTTTATTTGGTGCAAATTTTGATGACTCTTTTTGGGAGGAAGGCCAACTTTGCGGGCCCCAAAGACCACTTGGTTCTCCAAGAATGGCTGCCCAGTGCCAGGGCTGCATCTCAGCTGAATGCCTGGCATGGCAGGGAGCACGAGTAGGCACCACTTGAAGTCACCAGCAGTCTTGTGTTACTGCAGCACTAAGGAAATCTGAAGGAAGACAGTGCAAGGGACCTTCAAATCTTTCCTGCATGTGGCTCCAATCCAGCTGCAAATGGCCCAGCGATGCCCTTTCCAGATGTGGACTGACACTGTGGCTGTCCAGAGAAACTAAAAATTGCTGGGTGAGGGAGAGGATTATTAACCTGGTTCATCTTAAAAATGAGGGAAGGTTTGTGAGGCTTCTGCAAGGTCTCTCTGCTGCAGGGAGCATGTTTTCAGAGGCGCCTCTGGCTGTGGATTGCGAGTGGCCAGCCGGGCGCTGCGGTCGGCTGCTGTTGCCTCCCAAAGCCGCAGCAGCATTGTCGAGCTGCAGACGTGCAGAACAGCTCACGCCAAGACTGCGTGCTCACAGGTGATCTTTTGGTCTGTACATTTTCCAGCAGAGCTGGCAGCTGCTCCTGCAGTGTGCATGCTTCGTTGGCTGTCCAAAGAAGGAACTGGGCGGGCGTTGATCCAGTTGAGGCGGTTTCGAGGAGTGAAGGCAGGAAGGAAAATTACCAACTTTGACATATGTTGCTCCCTGCAGGTCTCTCTTATTATTGCCTGGCGGGATGTCAAGGTGCACAGACACGACCCAGAGCTGTAACACACGATGGCTGCTTCATCTCCTGTCCCACCCCTTTCACACAGGCAGGAGTGGCAAAACCATTTCTGGCATACCAGGAAATCCTGGTTCTCGCTATTATCAAGGAGGGAGCGTGCAGTTATACAACCTCGAGCTGCCATCAGCAGGACCTGTGGGAGGGAGGGGGGGAATAGTTCACTTGGAAAGGAATGCTGCAGTGTAGGGCAGTGGTTTTGACATGCTGGAGTGAAACTTGGCATAAGGAATAGAGGGAATTCGTTTGCCAGGTAGACGTGGCACTTGAGCAAGAGAATAAATGAAATGGCAGTAGAAATCTTAAGAGATCTTAAGAGGCTGGTTAGCACAGGGCATGTATCTGCAACCCTTAATGCAGTTTTCACTGTGCTGGGTGTCCACACCTTTTTAACAATTAGTATTTACCTGACCCTCTGGGTCTTTCATCTCACCAGCACACAAGAGAAGCCAGCTGTGTGCATAGGCCCCCAACTTGACAAGAAACGAAGACCCAGGGTGCAGTGGCCTGAAGTGTTTGTCAGCCCTTTCTGATGACAGATATCTACTTAATTTTCTGAGAATATTTGTCCACTCTAGTGTGCCAGGAAGAATGTAGTGTGGCACAGCAGCCATGCAGAATGATGGCAAATATTTGTTCCTGGTAAAAATTTGCTTGCCACATATCTTTATTTGCAACATATCTTATGTCTTGGAGCAGATGGGGGGTGGTCTGCGTGTCCTTCTTAAATGTCACTCTGAAAGGGCTGAGTCTTAAGGAGAGCACTTAGATGGAAAGGGTGGGAGAAATACACGTGCATCAAGAAGCACTAGGTGTGCATTGGATGAACACCTTTCACTGCCTCTCCCAACAAGCCCCTGTCAAGGGCTTGACATCTAAACAAACAGGTTAAACCTTCCTCTTCACAGATTCTTTCTACTGGGGCAAGTTCCCCATTGCTTGCTTTCATGCTGTGCTTTCAGCCTTTGTTTTTGTAGTCTGTCAGCACAACCTTGAGAGAAAGGACTTTGGCTGCGAGCTGAACACACAGTACCAGCTGTACTGATTTCCATCTCCTGGTATGTAGCTGTGGACTTTCACACTGTGCCTTCTTTGCCTCCCCCAGTTTTCTCCCCTCAGCTTCTGCTCTTTGTGGTGGAACTTACTTGGCCTTGAGAAGCAGAGGATTTAGCCCCCTGCAGCCCTGCTGTCAGGAGGGGAGCCCCTTGGCAGGGTGCAGCCAGCCATGTGGGATGAGGGGCTGAAGGCATCGGAGGACTGTTGGTGTTCTAACAAACTTTGGGACAAGTGAGGGAAGCTGGAATGCATGAGTGGCTCAGAGAAGAGGAGGAAATGAGTGGAAAAGGGAGATACCGTGTGATAAATGGGAAGGAGAGCAGAAGGGCAGCATAAAATCACACAGGGGATGGGCAGGATTTGAGGAATAGGGGCAATAAAAGGTGAGGGAGTGTTATGAGTGCCTAACTCTTGGGGAACTTGTAAAAAACTGGATGTCCCTCCCACCCCCATCTCTGAGTTGAACTGTATTTTGAAATGAAAAAAAAACCCAAAAGATATCTAAGTGACTACTTTTTTTTTGGTAGTGAAATAGTTAGGTTGTTGCACTGTGACTTTTTTTTTTTTTTTGCATTCCGCTGGTTATAGGAGTGAAGCAGACTAAAACCAAACCAAAAATATCATATTTTGCACTTTGGTACATACTTTGCTGTCCTTTTCTCCTTTCTGTGACTCTGGCAAGGTGAGGTGCAAAGCACAGACTGCTCCTCCTCCTCCTTAGCAGGGGTTTTACCCTGACCTTGTCACCCGTGTAATGCAATGTTGCTACCTGGCAGTTATGATGCTCTTTAACCTTAAACAAAGGTTCACGTGAAACACAGGCCTTTTGTGTGAACAGAGGGAAAGAAGATGAAGAAATTGGGTAATGCCAGAATAATAGCATGCCTGGAACAAAGGCTTGGAAGAGTAAGTGGGAAGAGGATGCTCCAGCTTCCTTCTCAAACATCCTCTGGGTGCTGGGACGTGATCCAGAAAGTCCTCATTGTCCTAGTTTCACACAGATGCAAAGGACTCTTCATCCCGTCACATGGCCTGCAAATACTGGTCACCACAACTCCTTTCACCTGCTTCCCCTTTGCATGCCTTGGAAAAGGGCGTAAAACGGTATTTCTACAGTGTCTCCTCTTTTGCTGCTGTTTGTCCTTCCAAAGTGTACCTAGCACACCTATTTTCTCTGGCAGCACTTTTATTTGCATCCCAGGGGACTTGTAAGAATTAGGGTCAGCTTGACATGAGAGGAGTACTGTATAGAGATATTTACAGCTGTTTGCAAGGCTTGTGTTGAGTATAAAACCAGCAGCAATTAGGATCCAGGCCAGTGCCTTCAGTGAATAATGGTCTTGGTTACTTGGAAATATCAGATGGCTTCAGCTTTATGCAGTTGCTACGAGGAAAAGAAGTTAAGTAAACAAAGAAAAAGAATAAGAGGAGGGAGTGGTGTTTTTTTTTATTGGCATAGTCAAGAAGGACAGTCAAAAAGAGAGAAAGAAACTGGAAAACAATACCATGGGTCTTCTCTTGCAGCCCACAGCACAGAACATTTTCTTTGTGTGCCTTCATGTTCAATGTCCTTTGCCATGACCACTTTTGGTTCCTGTCCCTCAGAGACCTTTCTTGGAGGCCGGTGTTGTTAATTTGGGTGCTTCGCTCTGAGGATGCCTAACATATGACCCTGTTTGCCACAGACTGTGACTTCATCCCTGTGAAGCACCTTCACACCTCACGGCCTCCATGGCAGTAGTACCCAGCAGCATGTCCCTGGGGCCAGCACTCAGCAGTTGTCCCTCTTTTGTAAGATGTGTCCAAACAGTCCACTTGGTTTCCTCTGGGGGTTTGAAGATGGGGGATCCTGAGAAGAGATTATTTCTGGAGTTCCTCCAGAGCCACAACACTGAGTGTTGCAGAAATGCCTTCCTTTCCTATAGATAAAGGAAAAATGCTTTCAGATTCCTGGAAATAGTTTAATTTTATCTTTCCTTGGGTAAATAAGATAACAAGAGGGAACTGATTACATTTCTTAGTGTCCAGCTGTGGAAACAGGCTATTGGCCAGCTATTGGCCACCTTTGCCAGACTGGCCTTGGAATTTGTAGCATTTTGTTCTTCTCCTCCTGACTGACAGTATGGGTCCCACCTGGACCTAGGAGTTTCTAGGATACTTGGGCTCATCTTTCTTTTCTGGTGCAGAGTAACCCTGAGCATAGAGTCAGACACAAGCCTTCTCAGCTCACCACTGTTCAGAAATAGAGCAAGATTGTTTTTCTACCCTGGAAGAAACCCTCTGAAGACTCTGAGGTGAGGCAGAACTTCTCCTTGCATCTCATTTTCCCTCCCCTCAGCAGGGGTTGGCTCCTCTCACAGTGTTCTCCACAGTGGCCCACATTTCTCCCTGGAGATGCTGCCTGTAATGAGATCAAGATGGAGGGACAGTCTTTTAGCAACACTTCAGCCTGCTCTAGCAGAGGAGGAGTGCATCTGTCAGTGGGACAAGATCTGGGTAGTCTTGCCTTCTAGCAACGATGGAGCCAGTACTTCCAGACCAGTGTACTCTCTCTTGTGATGACACCAAAAAATCCTTGGCTCCTTGCAGGCTGCTGGCACACACAGCTTGCTAGAACACTGGCAAGTTTTTAAGGTTTTGTCAGATGGGAACAGTGGTGGAGAAAAGAAAAGTGAAACCAGATGTTTTTCCTTACAGTTGCTTCATATTCATATGAGGGAGGAGAAGAGAAGCCATAAAAATGTCATAACCCTTGATCCCTGAGGCTCAGTGTTATACTATGCAAAAGCCAGTGCTATAAATCCACACCTCTGCCTCAGCAGCCGAGGGTCCTGACTGCACAAGACCGTTGCAACAGCTGAAGTGGAAGAATCTTCATATTTGTCAGCAAATGGAGGAAACTGGAGGAAAAAGCCTTTGAGAAGTTAACACTGATAGGCTACTTTTATGGAATCAGTTATTTTTTCAGATTTCTCTGGGGATGCATCAGTGCCGAGTCCTGAGGCTGACCAGCAGGCCTAGAAATTTGGGATGTGTTTGCACTGCAATCAATCTATGCTGCAGGCTGTGCCGAGGAAGGGGAGTTAACTTCATCCTCCCCAGAACAGGCTCACCTGCCAGCACAGCCAGGGCAGCACAGCACTGGGGTGAGGACTTGCTGCCAGGGCATTCACCTGACTTTCCAGACAAGGTTTTGCAGCTCTTGCTGCCCTGTGCCACTGCAGCTACACGTCCCTGACACCTCACGCACCCAGCCTGGGTATTGCTGCATTGCAGTGCATGCCACCAGCCATGGAGAAGCAGCTCTGATCGGAGGGTCCAGCTGGCACCAGAGGAGAACTGCTAGGAAAAGTCTGACTGCAGTCCTGTCCTTTTTGTATAGGAGAGGCTGCTTGTGGTAATCATAAAACAACTACAAGGAGTGCCAGGTAGTCCTTTCCAGGGAAATGTGAGCTTGGGTGAACACAAAGATGGAGGAGAGGAAATTAAAGTTGTGTACACACAGGCCTTGAGCCAAACAAGGATTTTAAGAGAAAGCAGGCAGGCCTTCTCTGCCCTGTAGAGCAAGGACTGTGACAACACGTAGTTGTTCTTGCTATTTCTTCATATTTCCATGCTCAGTTTCTGTCCATCTGTTAACAGAGGGGAAAGGTTTTCCCTGATCTGATGCAGACTGTATGGAGTGGGAGGTGACTTCAGCCTTGCAGGCCCTAGGTAAGGAGGTGATTTCAGCCACGAGCCTGGATTCTAAATCTGAATTTCCCTGCAAGGTCAAAAGTGATTAGGTTTAGCCCTATATGGGGTGAATAAGCTGTGTTACTTCCCATAGCATTTAGGTAGTTTGTTGTGCTGAGTAATATATAGTTATAGCTCTACTTATACTAATGGGTGACCAAGAGCAAAACCAGCATGAAAAATGGAGAAGGCACAGACAGGGTTATGACCTCAGACTTATAAGATCTTGTTTTTCATCCTGATTCAGCCAAAGACCCCTGTGGTTTCTGTGGTCAAATAATGTAAAAAATTTTTGGAGCCTTCTGCCTTTTTTCAAAAGAAGTGAGTAGCCCTTGGCAGTCTATGTAGGGCCCTGAAACTGCGCACTGTCCAGGTATTATGACAGTGTGGCCCAATTTGTCAGAATGATTTTAAAAAATATTTTCATATGTGAGTTACTCATCCTGCAAAATAATTTCATAGAATGACTGCAGGTTGGTTTTTTTTTTTAAATTTTTTTTTTTTTTTTATTTTGCAGCATGTTTTATTCACAAGATGACTAAAAGTTTAGTCTTTTTGGAATAGGAATTGCAGACATTTTACCTCACTGCCTTATTTCTCTTCTTCATCAACATTCTAAGTGATGGAAAGCTGGAGTAATTTGCAAGCTGCCTGGCACTGCTGTTGCACTGCTTTGCTAAAATTGGCATCCTGGGCACCCATGTGCATTGCAGCTATTACAGCTGTCAGAAATAGGTTAGTCTGTGGGTAGTTGTGCTTGCGTGAACTTTGTATTGACTTTGTATTGTATTGACTGGGATGCTCTCAGACAGACACAGGTCTTCTGGTCCTTTGTCACTGATCATGTTTTCTAGGCCTCTTGTCGATCTCACACCTCTCTTCTGGACTTTTTATAGTTGGTTTGTGTTGAAGAATTGTCTCCAAAACCAGACAGCAGTCCAACTCCAGCCTGGATAGTCCTGGATGGAAGGATTACTTCACTCGTCCTGAGGGTTTTTCTCCTGTTTATACATCCAGCATGTTGTTTGCCTTTTTCCTAATGGTGTTCACTGTTGACGGACTTTCTGTATATGACCCTGATCTTCCTCTGCAGAATGTGTGAGACAGTGGTGCCACCATTCTGGATCTGGGAATAGATGTATTTCCCATAGCATATAGTAGTGTGCCACTTGAAATTATATCTGTGGCCATTTCTTTATTTTTCCTTTGGTTAATGGAAAGAAATTTTTATTCTTGAACTCAGACAATTGATCAATATTCATTTGAGGGAGGCTAGCTTGGGTGATGGAGTTGTCGTGAGCCAGAGCACTGGGAGTCAGAGGCAGATATTACTGGCAAGACTGAAATATAATGGCTGATGTTACAATGATCAGTTGTGAAAATACTAGTTAGCTTTGTCAGGGGCTGGGTGTTGCTGACTGCCTTTAAAAGTAATTACAAAAGATTGCCTGATTGTAGAAATGAACATAAGAATAGTTTTGCATCTCTCTTTGAGTTAGGGAGTTAGTAATAGCCAGAGGGTGAGGATTTCATGTGCATACCTATAATCTCCTGGCATTTTGCAAAATGACTGAAAACTTCAGCCAGTTTGTGAAATGACAGGTTTCACAACAGAGAACATAATGTATGTGCCTTAGAAGGCTCCTGCAACTGAAACAGAGTATAACTCAACAGCACCTTTGAGTGTGCAGTGAGAGATGGAATTAGTCTGAAGAGAGAGGAATCTGCTCCCTCCGTCAGATATTTTCCCTCTCCCTGTGGCAGTTAAGCACTTTGGAGCCATTAGGAAAGACAGAGCGGCCTTTAGACTTCTGTTAACCTGGAAACTCCCCTAGTACTGCATTCTTTTTGCTCTTGTCAAAAAAACTCCTCCCCCTGCACCCAGCTGCTTCTCCCTGCTCTTTTTGCTTTAGCTCAGCACAGCAGAACTTCTCCAGGATTAAAAGCCACTCTGTCTGCTATGCAAGTGTTGGGAGAGGAGAGTGATTGCTGGGCAACTGATGAGCTGGGGTGAAAGAGTGTTGGGAAAGAGAGCACAATGTTCTTTTCTTTTTATGGAAAGTGATATATTACTATAGACCACAGTAATCCAAGGTCTGCTCTTAGCTACTTCACGATTAGCGAACAGGCCCCACTTGTGCTGTACCAACCATTTGTGCAGCTGTGGAAGGCACGAGGATGTCAATTAATCTTGATTTGTGCTGTAGGATTGCTTCATAGGGGAGGAAATTTATCATTGGGTTTGGTTTCAGGGTATGTAGATAGACATCATGCTATCTTTGCAGGGAAAGCACAGGCCTCTCCTGTGCCAGGCGAGTCATTGGTCCTTGCTGGATCTTCCCTGGCAAATTTCTTCTCTTCTCAGGAGCCTTAACTTGGTCTAAAAGATGGAGCAATCAGCACACAGTACAAAATGTTTCGCAAACTTTGCCCAGTCTGTCCCTGTGTCACACCCATTTCAGGGAAAAGAAAAAACAAGGCTTTTGCTCAGCCATATGAATGATTGTCATTATTATTTGCATGGCAGCCCAAACTTTATGAAAAATGGAATCAGGTGAAGCCCTGCTTCTGCATCAGAGACCACAAAGCCTGTGTAGATAAAAACCACTAAAAGATGGAAAAAGACACAGGCAAGCACATCCTTTGAGAACAAATATGTTGTCTCTTAAAATTCCTTCTACCACCATCCTGAACCAGAGAAAAATGAGTTTACCTTGCAAACTGCAAAGCTCAGAGAAGCAAATAAGCAGCAAGTACAAAAGTGGTATTCTTACTGGCTTCTTTTGCAAAGTCAGGTTTTTGTTGAAGAATGAAACTCTTGTCTTGTGAGGTCTGATGAAAAAATATGGAATAACGTGACTTGTGACAAAATAATGAGATCTGCCAAACTGTTTCTCAGACCAGTGCCCAGGTTCTACTTCTTAATTCAGCATGCCAGCCCCTGTTGCACAGAGCCACACTCCCCAGGGACCAGGCTGCTCTGAAATGGTTGCAAGGCAGCACATGCTGGCTGATCTAGTCAGTACAGGTCAAAGCAGGGGAGAGGGAGAAGCATGGCCTTCAGCAAAAACCAGTTCAGGCACCCGGAGAACTGGCTGCCTTTGTGAGACCAGGCTGAAGGGCTGGCTGTGCCCCTGCTGCAATCGCTCTCTGCCTGACCCTGCTGGGCTGCAGCTAGCTCAAGTATGCCAGACACACTGATTGCAATGTGGAGATCCCTGTGAGCGAGCCAGAGGAGAAAATAGCTGGGCAGATGGTGCTATATTAAGGGGAGAGCATCTCAAAACTGTCTGCTGGGATTCTCCAGGGGCATGGGTCTGTCTTGGCCTCACTTGCTCTCTGCCTTTCTGCCTTCCCCAGCACCACCTCCTCTTCTGCCTTTATCTCCCTTACAGGTCCTCCCTCACCAAGGAAGCTGTGGCATGATGCAAGGCCCAAGGGGTGCTACCTCCAGCTGGACTCTGGGGGAAGATGAATCCTGGGTGTATGAATCTTGTGTGCCATCTGTTTTCAAACAAGCTGGAGGTCCCTCTATTCCCATGCTCTGGTCCAGCTCTGCACTCTGACACCAAGTCCCAGGGCAGGGCCCAAGTGGCAGCTTTTCACAGGGATGGGCTGGCATGAGCAAGGGAGGGCTTCCTAATCATCTCTGTCAGCAGTCAGCTTTCTTCTCTTCAGATTCCACGGGGAAAGGACTTGCAGCAGCATGTTTTTCTTCTTCCTCTCCCAGGCTCAGCTCACCTCCTTTCCCCCCTCCCACCACTCCCAGCCAGTACCAGCCCTGCTCCTCATCCCTGCCAGTTGTCTCTGCCTCCCTCCTAGCTCTCCCCTCCAGTTCCCAGCTAAGCTCCAGTGAGCAGGGCAGCAGGCAGGGGTGGGAGGGAGGACAATGACAAGACACAGCTGCTGGCCGCGCTCAGCAGCTCTGAGAGTGGCCCCTAGTGCCCAGCAGCAGAGTGCATTGGGCATGGATGGCCGCATGGCAGGGCACCGGCTTCCCCTCGGGAGGGCAGCGCCCGCTCCCTGGGGTCACCTTCTGTAAACGGAGGAGGCCCATCGAGCACAGAAAACAAAGAGGAGAAGTGAAACACGAGGGTTGATTATTCAATTGAAGAGCTTGAAGATTTGTGGTTTTTCACTTTACCTTTAAATGCTGTTGGAGGCACTAAGATCATTTCCTGGTGCAGGGAGGTCTCCAGGAGGCTGGGCAGAAGTTCCCTTGCCCCATTTCCTCCCCAGCACTGCTGGAGAACAGAGTCCATGTGTTGCATGACTTTGAAAACATCCTGATGGATAGCATAAAGACAGCAGCTGAAAGCACATGGAGCGGTCCTCCTCCTTTATCAGTACAGGCATCTGGTGTTTGGGGGGCTCAGAAAGGAACAGAGCTGTGTGGTCAGATGTGATATGGGCTCCTGTGTGGTGTATCTGGGCTGTGACTGGGATCCCTAGCTGTTCACCACAGGAGACTGGAATACAGAAAAGCCCTGGAGTTGCTCTAAGTAATGGATTTTCAGAATCCTGCACTTACAGAGATCAAAATGTCTCCTTTCACCAGTCAGAGTATGGAAGGATTAAAGACAGAAATACTGGGATTGATTGTCATGGGTGTCAAAAGGGATGCTGGAAGATAAAGCAGCACAGCAGCCGCACAGGAACAGTAATACTGGCACTCAGAGATGCTGCAACTGCAAGATAGATGTGGCACAGTGGCCATCATTTGCTCTAGATAGGACGCATTTTACTTGGTTAGTTCTTCTGTTGTAAGGATAATTTCACCACCTGTGAACGGTTTTTATGACAGCCCTGTTCCACCCAGCCCTTTCACAATGTTTTGTTCCATATTAAACTTGATAGGTTTTTAAAGTGTGAGATTGTCAAAGAAAAAGATTTTTGGATTTTTCCATCTCCTGAACTTATAAAAAATCTTGTCCACAGCATTGCTCCAAAGTATTTTTTTTCTAGTTGCTAAAATGCGATGCTCCTGAGTTTATATCATGTGTTTCTCCATATCATTGTTACCTAGTGGTATTTTGCCCCAGCATATCGTAGTCTTCTCAGAACTTAGTTTGTAATTCAGGATGACTCTGCATCCATGAGGAAGGAAGGCAGGCAAGGTCCCCAGCCGCCTGATGCAGACCTCTGGTGCTCAAGAGAAGGAAATACTAATTCTGTTGTAGAAAGCAGTGTGACATGCCATGTGCACAATGAGGGGCAGTTATGGTCATTCATGTTCAAAAAGATTGATTCATGCTGGAACAGGTGCAAAGAAAAGCAGCGGGAGGATTAGGGTGTTGGAGAGCTGAGGTTATAAAAGTAGACTAAAAGAGCTTGGCTTATTTAGTCCAGCAGCACAAAGGCTGAGAGAGGGATATGATCGCTCTCTATAAATACATCCTGGAGGTTAATGCTAAGGAGGAAGAGGAGCTATTTCAGTTAAAGGACAATGCTGACACAAAAGCAAATGGCCATCATAAACCTGGCATGCAGAAACCGAGATGGGAAGTGAGGTTCATGTCAGGCATTGCTGCTGGCAGGCTGAGGGCAGGGGGCTTGGGCAGCTCGCGGGAAGGGTGCATGGCTGTCACTGCCTGTGCAAGCAGAGGGGGCACAGCAGCCATGGGCTTGCCAGGTCCCACAGGAGACATCTGCCCAAGCCTGTTCTGTGCCCTGCTGGGCAGGAGGCCCAGCAGATCCAAAGCTCTGCTTGGACCCTGAGGGCAGTGCCAGCCCTGAGGTCCTGTCTGGCTGACCAGGGCTCCCTCACAGCCTGGCCCTCATGCCAGCCCCCAGGGCCATCAGCTCGGGCCCAAACAACGTGGCAGCAGGGCCCATCTCCATATCTCCATTGCCCCAGCAGCAGGGCCCGTCTCCATCTCCCCACAGCCCTGCCCTGCCTGCCCCACAGGAGATGCCTGGGGCTGGCACAGCTGTCGTGGGCAGACCGCCACGAGCCATGTTAGCCCTGCTGGCAGGGCTGTCCTGATCTCTACGCAGGGCTCTCACCAGCCAGCAGGCTACAGCAGCCATAGCAGTCTCAGTTTGCCTGCCTGGAGAACAGGAAGCACCACTGAGACAGAGCATCCATTTTGTTTTGTGGAGGGGAGGGAGAAGTTTCCCCTGTTAAAACCAGGCTGATCTCGGGGTGTGTAATGAGGCAGTTCCCCAGCTGGCTGCTGGCTCTGGGGCTGGGGCCCAGGAGTCAGCTCCCCAGGGCGGTGCTGCAGCAGCTCGGGGCCTCCCCAGGGGCCTGCAGACATTTTGTGCCTGTGCATGGCTGGCTGCTGGAGTTAGTCCACGGCTGAGGAGTTCTCTGGGTGTGTCTGTCACTTGAAATCACTGGCATCATGTTGTGCTTCAAGTCTCAGACTTGGGCTTAAGCCCTTGCTGCCTCAGTGTTGGTAATGCGAGCAGAGGAGTGAGTTGCTCTCAGTGATGGGAGCTGAGTGGCTGCTGGCTTGGCAGGCCGGTTTTATTTCCACTCTACACCATATGCTTGCTGAGAGGCTTCACCTTTGGATCAGGGGGATGGAGAGGAGCTGCCCGTGAAACTGTGCCTCCTGCTCAAGAGTGCTCAGCAAGAGGCAGAGCCCTGCCTCCTCCCTAGGCAGATGCTGCTGCTTGCTCTCACAGGGGGATGGAGAGGAGCTGCCCGTGAAACTGTTGCCTCCTGCTCAAGAGTGCTCAGCGAGAGGCAGAGCCCTGCCTCCTCCCCAGGCAGATGCTGCTGCTTGCTCTCGGGATGCTCTGCTGGTAGAGTTTTCTGAGCACACCCAGCCTTTGGTGGCCAGGCCACTCACCTGAGGACCAGGTGACATAAGGCAACAGGGACTGTACCAATGTGGCAGGGCCAGATTTTATTGCTCCTTACAAAACAAGTAATCACTTGTCAGAATCAGAAGTATCCCAGCTCAAGTATTTTGGGGATTTCCCCCTCCTCCCCTCTCTATTTTCATTGCTGGAAGCTGAGAGCAGCCCATGGGATGAATATTTCACTCCAGACTTCCATTCAGCTGTTAAGTCAGGATGTTTGCCAGAAATACAATTCTTACTTATATCTCCAGGATAATAGCTGGGTAGGATGGTGGATGGCTCATTCAGGATGAGACATTACAACACTTTTATTCCTGGCATAGGATGGCATGTGGCTGTACTGCCTGTGGCAAACTGCTTGGCTGACAGTGCTTCTTTAAGGAGATTTTTTTTTTAAAGTGAATACCTTTTGTCTTGTTTTGCCCAGTGAGTTCTGCAGGCTGGGACATCCTGTATCAGAAAGGGATCCATCAATGCATGCGTTAGATACCTGCTGCCCTCTAATGGCTGTCGGTCCCTGCGAGCCTTGGGACAGACTTGGGTTTTGTGCATTCAGTGCAAGGAATCTGCTTAGCTCAGAACTTTACCCAGTGTTTTTATAGCATGGGGCAAATCTCTGGAGAGAAAATGTGGTGAGATCTCTTCACTATTCTTCATGGTTTAATGTGCCTCTTCCCTGCACTCGGTGCAAACCCCATCATTTGCTCCTTGCTTCTGCCACAGCCTGTCCTGCTTTGATTCCTGTTATGGAAGCACTTGCCTTTCCTTAACAGCTTTAGATGTGATTTAGATGGTGGACAAAGAACAGCAACAGCGCAGCCCTTGAACTCCATCAACTTTCTGCAGACCACAGGAGACCTGGTCAGAAAAACACTGCTCTGGACTTGCCCAAACATTTGGAGACAGTTCAGACAGCTGTTTGTGAGAAGTTTTTCTGTATTAACGAAGACACATAGTGTCAACTTCTGCTTGCTCACTACCAGACCTGTAATAATGTCTGCTCTGTTCCGAGGGAATTATCAGTGCCCTGCCTGCCTTGTTGACTTAGAGGGATTACATTTCTTGGGAAGTGGGACCATGCAGTTCCCTGCTGAATGGCTTGCTGCTGCTTATCAGCGGGCAAGGTACAGCATGTTGTTCCCTTGGGAGCATTCCCTGAATCAACACAGGCTCCCTGAAAAGCCTGGTGCTCATTGAGTGTTGTGCAGCTCTGTTTTTTTTTTCCAGGACCAAAATCTTTAAGACTGTCTGGAGGTATGCTGATGTATTGGAGCAGCACTGGGGAAGCAGTAAGATATCTGGAAGGAATTTTGCAGATGAGTTCATGATCAGTGAAGTTTGAAGAATGGTACCGACACAGCCTGCATCTCTTTGCCAAGGAATCTAGCATCCTACTGAGGACTGGAGTCCATAAGCAACAGGGGAGAAAGAAAGATGAATTGCAGTTAAGCACACAGACAGACACTCTGAGAACACTTGGAAGGAAGTCCCAGGAGCCGGGGCCTGACTCTATTCACAACATTCTCTCTCTTTTGACTTAACTACTTTTGCTAATTTTGATAACAATCTCTGTGAGAACACAGGATCACAACTGTAGTTCCACCACAGTCAACCAGCCTCAGTGAAAGTTTAATGAAAACAAGCAAGGCTACAGTCTTTGATATTCCCTCTTCTATTCAGCTTGGAAAGTACAGTTTTAGTGCTCTATTTATAAAATATATTTAAAATCCGGGTTCATACATTTAGGAAGGTAGAGGGGGATGGTGGGGAGAAAGCCTGGCTTCATTCAGATTAGTGGGAGTTTTGCCATGATTTACATGGGCCAGCATTTCATCCTTGTTTATATAGTTTTGCAGCCAGGCTGAAAAACTCTTAGGATGCCTGGGCCAGAAAAAGAAATCTTGAATCTTAACACTGCTGCAAACACTTGGGGTAAGAATGCTGGGAAAGTCCCAAGGAAATTGAACTGGCATAGAAGTCATGTTTAGCTGGCCGTGTTTTGGATGCTTTTGTTGTGCTCTCCATCTCCTCCCTCGCTGCCTGAACTGCGAATGATGAGCTGCAGACCAACCTGATCTGCAGATGGCTGCAGTTCTGACACGTAGCCATCTGCAAAGCCTTCACCAGCAGGGGAATGCCGGGTAGCTTTTAAAGATCAGATAATAGGCTGGTGCAAGACAACCAGAAGTCTGAACATACTTAGTAAGCAATGTTCCTGACTAATGTAGGCAGTAGTCTGTTTAATAGCAATCTGCACTCGGTAGCCAAAGTGCTATGGGATGTGCTTGGATCAGGTTTGGGCATGCACCAAGTTTAAAAACTGCTCTGTTACATGGGCTGCTTCTCCTAAGCTGCCATTATAGGTCAGTGCAGCACACTGAACCAGGAGCCACGTGTGAAAAGGATTTCTAGGTCATATCTCTGTTGCTGAGCATTTGCACCAGTGGGGTTTTCAGGTGGTCTTTCTATATCTAGTAGCACTCATCACCTTCTAAATTCCTCAGTCTGTGTCTGTACAGCAAAGATCGTGTGCAGCTGTTCATTTCATTTGACAAATCCTCCACTTCATGTCCCAGAGAATCACAATGCACATACTTAAAATTTCCATTTTGGACAGAACAGTGAAACCACTAAGTTGCAGTGTAGTTTTTTACCTCAGAAACTGCACTGATTTTAAAAATGGCAACATCTGTGCAGCTTTCTTTGTTAAAACACTGGGATGCAAGATGTCTTACAAATTAACATGAACATCCACGTGCATCTGCAACGCTCTAAAGTGGTTGTATGATTTTAAACTCGTTTATTTTCTCAGGTACCAGCAAGGGCTATTCTGGATTGTTAAAACAGACAACCCTTAAGGTAGAGCTTTGAGCTAAAAATAAGTCACTCCGTCCAAGCGTCCACATAAGGCTGTGCTATGCTCCATAGCTTATCTGGTCACAGTGACTTCAGAGGGACTACATTGAAGAATGCAAGGAAAAAATTTGGTCCCAAGCTCTGATCTCAGATCCTCCTGTAGGCCACAGAAAAGTAAAGTAATACTGCCCCTTCTTCCCAGAATTTCCCTCAGAAATACAAAGATCTGGTGAAGTTAGGACTAATCCTGGACCCAAACATGATGGCTGAAGAGTTGCTGGCTGGATCCTATAGGCCGTGTACAAAACAAAACGTCTGGCTGACACAGGTTGGATTTTTACCTGAGGGAGACCTACTAGCTTTGACACTTGGTGAGTGAAAAGTGAAATTGTTGGGATGACTTTCCCATTTTCTTCAAATAAAGATGGCAAAATTCTCACCAAAAGCAACTGTCCACACAGAAGCAGCTTAGGTTCTTCTTCTAAGCAGAACTCACCAGAGAGAATTTTGTTGGATCTCATGGATATGCTGGTGGCTGTAATGAGCTGGACACAAACAGACTGAGGGGACAGCCCACAGGCCTTTTCTTTCCCTTACCAGTGGAAAAGGGATGGGTGAGATTTCCCTGCTGTTGTTCAGCTGCTGGTTAACAGAAGAAGCTGTTCTGTATTTGGGCTTGTGCTGGTTGGGCAGCCCTGTCTGCAGCTGTATCGTGTTACACACTGTTATGCAACCCCATCCTCCTTGCAAACAATGACAGGAGCAACCTAAATCATGAAACATAAAGACTATAATTAAAGAGGGGAAAGTGCTTATTTGGCATTTGGGTACCCACAGCCAATTCAGATTAGCTGAACTAGCAAATCACTTGGCACAAGCTTAATGAGAATAACATTTGCACTGGACTAAATGATGGTTGTTTTACCCCACTGCTGGCCAAGACAGTAGTGTAACCCGAGTGATGCTGCCATGGCTTGGGCAGTTCTCTCTCTTCTTGACAGACAGTGACATTTACAACACAAACAGGAAGAGCCTTTGCAGACAAAGGCTCTGCCTCAGGTTCTGAAACTATTAGCACCCAGAGGAGCTCTGGCCCAGTATGATGCTTCATGCTTTCTTATGATTGGAAGTTTGCAAGTGTACAAATCTGACAGTATCTGCTCAGACTATGCCCTGCATTTCCCTGCTGGGCTTGCCCTCCTCATGCTGGCTGGGGGGTTTATGCACCTGCATAGCTTATAGCTGCAGTTGGCTGTGAAAAGTGGAAGATGCCAGCAAGGGATTCTGAAACTGAAGAGAGTGTGCAACTGTGCGAAGCCTCTGAAAACTTTGGAAAGTGCTTCTGAACCCTCTGTTCCATCCCCCCCTCCCACCTCTTACAGAAAAAAGGCACACAGTTTTAAGGATCTGATATTTTTTTCAGAGTTTTCTTGCTGGAGGTCTTCCTTGGGGAACCCAGATTAGCAGCTTATAGAGGCACTAATAAAACAGCAGATGTTGAATGTTAAACAAGGAGAGATTTTCATCCAACTGATTACTAGATATTAGAATTAAATAAGAATTATTTAAGAATAAAGGCCCTACTTCCCTTTTAGCTTGCAGCTGTTATGCTGGTGAACATCTCCAAGGAGCTCTGTTGAGTTTTCTGATCTGTGCTGCAGCCATCAGACCTCCAAAAGTTCTAAGCAAGCTGAAAAAAGGTGAATATTTTATGTTGTTTCCTGTGAAATTATGTACCTGCTGGATCTTCAGTTGACCCTAGAGATATTTAGCAGAGGGAGGAAAAGACCTTCAGTTTAAAATATAAAATATGGGGAAGATGAATCAGCACAATTTTGATGCTCTTGGCCCCACCCACAAGTTTTAATCATGCATCTTCCCCTTTTTCCTGCCATAATCATTCTCTGCACATAGTTAGGATTATGTTACTGATCACTGAATGCCAGAAAGGATGCAAGTTACAGACTCAGTATCAGGGACACCCACATCTGACAAATTTATATTGGATATGAAGATAATTACCGGTGACTTTGGGCAAGTAGGTCAACAGTTTATGGAGAGTTCTGCAAAATACTGATGACAAAACACTGCAGCATCTCTACCAGTGGCTGCATAGTGAACACTTTATTGTCCCACAGCTGTCCGGAACCCTGCATTATCCCTTCCCACAACCATCCCATCATAGCCAGAAGCTGATCTATCTGAAGAGTCAGGCAGCTCTTCAAGTAAGAAAATGTTGCATGATATTGAATTACAGCTCTATTTCTCCATATACATACATTTTTCACAGTTAATCTCTCATTCCTTTATCTCAGTCTCTGGGAGGATAAGTCCAGGCATCTTCATCTTGAAAATAGCTCTGTGCTACCCAGACAGCTAGCTAAATTTGAGATGTAACAGGTTATTCCCCAAAGGCATCTTAAATGCTAGGGTCTCTATTTGCCAGGAGAGTGCAATATCACATTTTACTGGCTGACATATGAGACATCACTTCTGCCAACACAACGAGACAGTTCTTGAGCCTGGGTGTACCCATACCCCAGCCTCATCTCAGAGCCCCACTTTCAGACGTGCTTCCTAACCTTCTCCAGGTTTTAGGCCTTCATTTGTTTGTACATTCTGGGATGGGAACCTCAGCAGCCCTGGGCTGGCCGAGCTCTGCTTTTGCTTAGCTTTTCTATATACTTTGGGTGTGAGCCATGATGATTTTGCATGCTAACAATTCCTTAATGACATTCATGTTTAGATTCCCCCTCCCCTTAGCTGAGCTGAGCTCAGCTCTCAGCAAGTGGTTCATGTTCCTGAATGTGTAGAAGGTGACTGGACTTACATGCTGATAGAGAGGGGCTTATTAACAACTGGAGTAATTTCCAAGCTGTAAGACCTAACAGAGCCTGGCAGGGCTGTCTGTGGATGCAGGGGGGGATTTGCAAAGTGGAGTTGAGGGAGTTTATTCAGAACTTGCTTGCCTTATGGACTGACCCCTGACTGACTTAGCCTCACTAGCAGCTCTTGTTTTCCCTTTAGGAAGGATGGAAGTGGGAGAAGAGCAGGCTGGAAGCATTATTTCTAGTTCAGGTTCCTGTCTTCTCCTTCATGGAGAGATAAAGTGATTTGATACTCCATCTGCAGGAGCTTCTCTGGTTCTAAAGGTACTGTTGCCAGACAATTTTTAAAGAAGTATATTGTTTATTTTTAATTCTTTAAACATGGGCTTAAGTTCATAGATAACTGCCCATATACATACATATATATATATATATATATATATATATACACATATATACACATATATATAATTTTTTAAAGCTACTTTGGGAACGCTTACAGCAAGGCTGATGCTGAGTGTCAGAACTTGGCTCTTTAAGATGTTCCAGTGAGTACAGGGAGAAAAACTGCCTAGGGACTGCAAAAGAAAGGCTCTTTAGCAGCCTGTGGTGTCACTCCTCCTAAGTTTTCCATGTTTCTCCTGGGAATATTGTTTTCGTGAATCATGATGCCTTGTTGAATGGAGAACCAGTTGGGCATTTGATATTTTTTCAGAAATCATGTATTTATAAAGTTAGAGGTCGACATCAAACACTTAATAACTTAAGAAGGTGGAATTGTGTGTTGTGTTGGTGTATTCTTTTCCTTCCAAGTCCTTCCTTCCTCTAGACTGTCTGTTTTCTCCTTTAACCCTGTAATGCCAAAAGCCAGTTGAGGTGGGTTGTTGTCTTTTTCACCTTTTAGTGATTCTAGTCAAATGTGAAGAGTTAATCTCTTCTACATATGTTAAAACAAAGATTTTCTTCTGGCTCAAGTGCTGCTTTGTTAAAGTCTGTCTTTTCTCTACTCTCTCTACTTTTTGGAATCAAATTTATGGTTGCATCTCCACAGAGTATGAAAGTTTCTTTTTATTATTATTTTAAGTAAAAAATATAACTGCCGTGGTCTCCCACTTCCTGGATGACATTGGCAACTTTACTTGTGGCTACTGACATTTCAGGAGACCCATCTTATACAGGCAGTCTGTGTTTGGCTAAATTTAGCAAGCCATGGATCAAGTGGCAAGTATGTTCCACCCTGAAACCTATTTTTGGGAGGAGCTCAGCATAGGCACCAAGAGGTTAAAAAGCTGTGTGGGGGAGAAGAAAAAAAAAAAGACAAGAAGCAAAATATTTTGCAAGAATCGTTGCTATGTTCTGAGCTTCAGCTCTTGAACACTGTGGCTCTGAATCACGTTCACTGGGGAAACAGCTGCAGCTGTTTAAGATGCTACTGCTCCTCAGCTGTTTGTTACCTTCCTTTTGCAGGCTGGGGGCTGAACACAAACCTTCCTCAGCAGTTTAGACTTAATGTTACCCTTTCTAACATAAAATAAGATGCAGGCATGTACCCCTTTCCCCCAGCATCACTGGGGGAGTGCAGCAGCCCCTGCAAGAGGGTTGGTGTGGGCATGGGTAGTAACAGCAGCCCCAGCGAGTTTCTGCAGTGCATTTGGAAGGGTTGCGTTTATGTGCACTGTGTGCCTGAGAGTCCTGACTGTACTCTGCTGTCCCTGATCGTGAAATATGTTTCTACATATTCGGTTGTGACTGGGTTAGTTAAAAGTGTTTTGGAAAATTGACTTGACTAAATCACAGAGAAACTATGGTGTGGACATGCTGGTCTGTAATTAATTGATGAGCACAGTGCTAACCAGATAAAAACCGGTTGTCAGCTCGTAGCAGTGCATTCATATGGGCTGGTGCATGTTTATCCCAGCAGTTTAACCCTATTTTGAGTCAATGCCTTCTAGACACTGTTTATTCCCTCCTATAGAAGTGCACGTTAGCCAAAAGAATTTGTAACACTGTCCTGGAACTGAGGTGTAGCACTGTGTGCCCATCCTCTCCCAGCTGCCAGGGCTGCCCTGGGATGGAAGATGCAAAGCAGACTGCCTCTCTGGGAGCCCTGCCAGCGGCTGACTCAAGGTGAAGGATCTCGGGGACTGGCTGTAATGGGCGAGAGCCGCGCCCGGTCTGGTTCAGCAGCACACCTGGTGCTGTCCGCTTCTGCAGGGGCTGGGAAAGCTGGGAAAGGCACTGGTGTGCACTGGCACAGCCCCCCAACACCGTGCCTGTGGCTGGCCCTGGCTGCAGCTGAACCAGCCCTGGGCACTCACAAAGCTTTGAGGTCTTGCACTGCCCTAGCCTGAGCGGGTGGGGAGCTGGCACAGCCCCTCTCCCTCCCTGCTGGAGGAGAGAGATGGATGAAACTAGTCTGGGAGCAGGTGAGTCATGGGCTGGCTCCTTGCTTCCTCTTGGGGCAGCCTCTTGCTTGAGGATCCAGAGGCATGTCAGGGACAGTTAGTTTCTAGTGGGGATGCTGGGCTGGCAATCTGGTAGTACAGGAGATTCCCAGCTGTGCTACTGGCCTCAGCTTCCCTGGGAAACAAAGCAGAGATAATAATTACTCTGTCATGGATTTCAGGCTCTGGAATATTGAACATAAAGGAATATTCACGGGCCTATCACTTTTGTGTTTTTATTAGGAACACTGGCACTTAAAATGACAATGACCTGGGTATCTAACAGACTCTTCATAATGTAGCTGTTTGCTTTTTCTTTTACTGAGCCCAGTCAACAGGCAAAATAGTTCAGGGTCTTCTGAGTCAGCTGTTAGTGCAGTGTGAGAGCAAGCATGATTAAGATTTTTTTAAAAGTTCTGTAATGTAGAAAAGAAGAAGAGGGAGTTCCCTTTTGTTAGAATGCACTAAGCAAGTCCCTATTACTATGTCCTAACACAGAGCTTTTGGCCAGCCTAAAAGGCATCATGGTAATGAAGAAACTAATGCAGTAAGTACTTCTAGTGCCCAAGTGTTTAGGAGTATTTAGAAGCCTTGCTTTCCTAAGCATTCAGTACTCTTCTTTTTCACAAAAGTCATGAGTGCACGTGATACTCAGCCTTGAAAACATCTTGATCTCTGCAAAACCAGATAAGGCCATGTTTATTTTGTATTCCTAGAGTTGGGGTGGCAGGGGGGGAAATCCCATCCCATACCTGAAGGAAGTACACCTAATTTCTCCCCTTCATGGGAAAAGAGGAAGTATTTCTCAAGCCACAAGTGTCTGCCCCGTAAAAAAACAGAAACCAAATTTAATAGTGATACTTTTGTGAGCAGCCTTAAATACCCAACAAAAGAAGACAGAATTAGACCTCTTGAAAGCATCTCTTGGCCTTATTTGGGGCAACACAGATTGGATTACAATTTTCAGATTAGGCTCATCGTCCCCTATTTTCACTTTGGTGAAATGGAGTAGAAGTAGAAGGGGCAATTTCAGCCCTTTCCTTGTATGAAGGATGCAGCAGTGTTAAAGAGCAGAAAGAAATACTTCAAGGCTGCTTGGAAAGAGAAAGAATTTAATTCCCACCTTAATTGGGGATCTTTTCTATCGATTTCAGCAAGGGCTGCTGCAGACATGAATAAACAGAGGTCAAACTGCAAACAGAACTCAGACTGCAAACCTCACTGAAACTGGTGGTGGAGGGAGAATCTGCACATACTGCTCCCCTTTAGTGGCAAAAGTAGGAAAGAGTTAAGATCCCTAATGCTCCCTGAAAGTAGAAATACTGGAACCCCTCTCTCACAGATGATGGGTAGCAGGGGCTTCAGCTGGTGATTGGCTTTTCAAGTGTGAAAGGATTGAGGAAAGAAAAGTGTTGGTGTTCTTGTAATGGTTGAGGAAGTCTATGCTAACAGCTAGTTGCTACTGAACACACTTTCCAGCTCTCCCCTTTCCTCTGTTCACCCTTCCTGACTATGCAGTGAGCTGCCCAAGGAGACACAAACCCAGTACCTTTAATCTCTCCCAACAGTGATCTTCTTTTTCCTCCTCCTCTTCCCCCCGCCTTTTTTTCTTCCCCCCTGCCCCCTTTTGCCCGTTTCTGTCTCCCTGCTTTTTTTGCCTCTCTCTCTCCGTTTTGTTTTTTGTTTTTTTTTTTTCCCCAGTAACATCAGCTTGCAGTGGGACGGCAGGGATGGTCGTGCTGGCCTGAGGGGGAAGCTCAGCTGCAGATGGGGGTTGTGAGGTTGTAAGAGCCAGTGATCTGATTCTCAGAGAAACAAAATCTGGTGACTCTTGTGTTGGCAGCTGAAGCTGTTAAGGAAGGGGCTGTGTATCTGCTGCAGGAGCTGAGCAGGTCTATTAATGCCTGGTATTGTCAGGCTTGCTAGCACACCAGCCAGTTACTGGAGGTGGCTTGGCAATATATGCAGTGCTCAGTCATCCACTCTGCAGGGCAGTAATTTTTGGCACAGTAAGAGTCAGTGGTCCACAACTGGCAATGTCCTTGAGTCCTGCAGCAGGAATAGCCAGGGCCACTGTCAGAGCCTGAAGAGGCTTTTAAACAGAGTTTAAATGAATTTCAAAAGGTGACATGAGAATGTGAGCAAATACATCGCTTGTTTGATCTCTCCTGTGTTCATTGTTGAGGGGTGAGAAAAAAGGAATTTGTGCATTCTTTGCAAGGAATGGAGAGAACACCCCATTCAGCTACCAAATCTGCTTGTAATGGAAACTTACCACTCCCTGCATTTTTGGCTGGCTACAGAGGTCAGAAGGGGTAACAGTAGTACTGTGCTGGGGTTAGTGTTGCTCTAGTTCTGAGACAACTTTGTCTTGTCAATGTAGGCTGAAATAATCTCTTACTATGGACACAAATGACATTTAAGCCACTAACACTTCAGTGATAAATATCTCCTCATGTGGTAAAGTCCTAGAAAAAGTGGCTTTGATAAAAATCAAGATGATTGTCTAACTGGAAACCTATTTGCAAGGCACTTGGACTGTGTTGGTGTATGACCCTAGATTTGCTCTGACAAGTTAGGTCCCAGTGGGGCAATTTCTAAGGCTTCTGGCTTGGTCCTTGTCGCTTGTTTAGAGAGCCCTACAAAGCAGGCAGTGGGCTACTCTTAAATGCTGGTTCTGGCAGTGCTCTTGCAGCTGAGGCACTGTGCCACATCTGTGTTTTATTATGGTCTTTTCTGTATCAGGAGGCCAGGTGTGAGCTCTCTCAGCGGGCGAGGAGAGGCTGCCAGGCCCTCAGGAAAGCTGGCACTTGGCTTGGCTTCCAGAAAAATCAGTGCTTGTGGGTACTTTCTATATTGAATCCCAGGAACTCTCAGAAAATTATTTTCTCTGGTACCACCAGCTCAGTATCATCCTTCAGATGGCCTTAGTGGAAAGCAGGGTGGGCACGGGCTTGTAGGAGTGCCCACAGAAAAGGCAGTGTTTCTGAGAAGTGTTGAGCTGTCTGCACGTACACAGGTTGGCTCTTCCATCTGTGTGTGACGTGTGATGTTCAGGAAAGGTGAGGTGTGTGGTACTCATGTGGCCAGAAGAACCTGTGGCCTGTCTAGCCAGCAACTGGGGCACTGCTGTCCCGGAGTACCTGGCGCACAAAGCCCTGTTTGCTGGTAGTTTCTGCAGTTGTGGTAGAAAAGGGCCAAGTTTCAGGGAAGAAAAAAGTGGCATGAGAACTTTAAACTCACTAAAAAAAGACACAGACACTGCAATCTTTGCTATGACTCATCTGGGCTGTTACTTGAAAAAGGCAGGCTGAGCAGTTGAGGACCTCCTTACTCAAGGGAGCAGCACTCATTTGTGAACTCTCTGAAGCCCTGAAAGTAGAAATGGTGTAGGTGAGCAGTTCCCATGCTGAGCCTCTGACCACTGATTTCCCTCCAACCACGGCCAGATGCAGCTTAGGGAGAGCCAGCAGGTCACGGCTGGCTAGTTACTTCCCACCTGTTGCTTCCACGGCTGCTAAACAAGTTCGAGAAGTAAAAATCCAGCATATATGTTCTCATTCTCATCTTTCTCTTAAAAACAGATGATGTTAGTTGCAGAAATATTAATAATTCCTGGATGATGGGGCTTTGCACTGTAGGGAGTGTTGCTGATGGGAAGGGGTGTCTATGAAGAAAGCTGATGTCTGCTTTATCAAAGTGTGAGTGGAGATATTTTAATGAAGTTTTGACAATGTTTTGCCCACTTGGAGCTTTATTACAGATTCACAGAGAGTCAAAGCACTGCTGTGAACTGCAGCAGCTTGTTCAGTCACCTCCCTTCAGTGAACAAGCCATGCTCCCGCGGGGCCTTGCTGGGACATGAAAGTGCCGACGTGCGTTCTGGAAAACCTTGCGGCATCGCTGCCTCCTCCCTGGGGATTAGGGACTTGTTGAGTCCTATGAGGAAAGACTGTCCCCCCAGCTCAGCAGATCGTGGTACAGACTGCTGAGGGGGGTAGGTCAGTGCTGTTTCAGTGTCCAGCAGCCCGGGCGGTGGGCAGAGGAGCCTGGCTGTCCCCGGGCACCGCCGCTGTTTGCTCAGGGAGCGGGAGCTGGGCGATAACGCGTCCCTCGAGATAAAGCGCTTTTGTTGTTTGCCTGCTGGGTCAGGGCTCGGTAGGTGTTCTGCATTGCTGGGCGTTAAGGGTGGAGGCCGCTTAAAAGAAATTTAAAAAGGGACTTTGAATGGGCTGGGTCAAGGTGTCAGAGGGTTAAACCAGAACAGTTCCGGCACTTGCTAGAGGGAGAAAGTTGTATAACATCACCTTACACCGTGTAAACCTTTTCCTCTCAGCCGGCCAGCCCTTTATGCGAGAGGGAAACAATCTTGAAATCACAAAGCCATCGTCTGTTTAACGAGCTTTTTTTTTTTTTTTTTTTTCCCAGCCGAGTTTTTGCGGTGGTGTATCGCCATCCTCAAGGCAGGAAAATAGATTACTGGGAGGGAAGGTAGGAGCGGAGTTAAAAAACCCGACAAGAATCCAGTGTAGTGGGAAGGCTGAGCAGTTTAACAGTGCCACCTCCTGGCTGGCCCTGGCAGGGAGGGGTGTCCCAGCTCCTCACTGACGTGTCCCACACCTACTCGCTACCAGCTGCAGCCGTGGAGCCCCACACACGGATTTCTCCCAAGCGATGAACGCTGCGGGGCTGCAAAGGGGAAAATCAGCTGCAGCTTTAGACCTGGTCAGTGCAGCAGTGCAGAACGGTTTGGTGTGCAAAGGCTGGCCCAAACAGGACTTTTCCACTTCATGCAAACACCTTTTTTTTTGGTTATTTTTTGGGGGTTTTTTTGGTTTGTTTTTTTGTTTATTTATTTGTTTTGGTTTGGGGTTTTTGTTGCATTGGATGAAAAGAAGCCTTGATCTCGCCTCCTTCCACAGGGATGGGGGGCTCAGAATATAAAATTGACTGTTTTGATTCACAGTTGGGTGGGGACGACAGGAGAGATCCTCTTTGGTAAGGTCACATCAATTGTCCAAATGCTGATATTTAAATTTCATGTTAATTAAAGGCAAAAAAAAAAGGTACTTTGAAATGAAATCACTTTTTCTATAGCATTCTTATAAAGATTTCTCCTTGGCACAGACCCAGATTTTCCTGGTTTTCTTAGACCCAGATTTTCCTGGTTTTCTTAGACTCAGATTTTCCTGGTTTACAGGGTAGCCGCTGTCCCATCCTCTTGGCGTCTGACCTATTAGCACTAATTGGCACAGGACCTGGGCTGCTGCACAAGGCAGCATGGACTGGGCAGGCAGCCCTGTTGGGACTGCACTGGGTCCTGCTGCCATCCTGAGCCAGGATGATGTGAGGATGGCATCTTGGTTTCTCCTTGAGATGGGGAGGGCATCAGCTGGAGAGCTAGGACTTGCCTGGGACCAAGGAGTTTGGTTTCTCCTTGAGATGGGGAGGGCATCAGCTGTAGACCTCCTCCTCCGTAGCTTGGGGTACTGTGGAAAAAGCTGCCCCTAGGGATGCCAGTAGAACAGGGTCTCAGCTTTGGAGGGCACCTTGGTTTCCCTAGAGGACTGGATCCACAAAATTATTTTTGCTGTTGCACTTGAGTTTCCGTGAAGCTGAGCAGGATTCAGGTCTGCTCTGCATTTGAGCAGCAGTCCCACAGTAGTTTAGGCATCTCTTAACCTCCCACCTTGTTTCCCCACTCGTGTCTTCTATGACCTTTGCAGAGCCAGTCCAAGAAGAAAGCCCAAGGCAGAGGTGAGCAGCTTTCTGCTGGTGTAGTTTGAGAGCAGGTGTGCAGCAGAGCACACAAAATTATTTTTGCTGTTGCACTTGAGTTTCTGTGAAGCTGAGCAGGATTCAGGTCTGCCCTGCATGTCCCACAGTAGTTCAGGCATCTCTTAACCTCCCACCTTGTTTCCCCACTCGTGTCTTCTATGACCTTTGCAGAGCCAGTCCAAGAAGAAAGCCCAAGGCAGAGGTGAGCAGCTTTCTGCTGGTGTAGTTTGAGAGCAGGTGTGCAGCAGAGCAGAATGAACCTCGTGTGGGTGCAAGGGAGGGAAAGGGAGTGCACAGATGAGGTGGCATTGGTATGAGCACAGCTCCAGGGGCCTCGGTGCTCTGCTCAGCTGTGGATGCTGTTTGTGACAGCTCCCAGTGCAGCTGGGGCACGCCTTCATCAGCAGGGTGCACTTCCTGAAGCACATCAGCTGCTTCAACGTGGTCTCAAGAGCACTTAGAAATGTACAGGACCTTATAGGTATAGGCAGCTTCTCCCTCTCTAAGGAAACAGTTTAGCTTTGCAGACATTCCAGAAACAGCATGGGTGTTGGGTTTTTTTTTTTTCTCTAGATGGTACAAAATGTAATCACTTATGCAATACGGCAGACTGGCTTTCTAATCTTCCCTCTGATGTACCACTTTGGAAAGTTCTTTGGATTTATATCTGAATTTCACAGTGTTCCCCATCCTCCTCTCTTTCATCTTTTTCTGTGGTGTTTCCTGTCAGTGTAGTAACTATTCAAGAAGGAGAGGAGGCAGAAACATCTTGAAATCGGTGTGGTGGAAAAAGCTGGTAGTGTGGTAGTGCCTCCTGAGCAGCACTGCACTGGGGCAATGCAGAAGCCTTAGCAGTGATTTTGATGTGAGCAATGCTGCACTGCAGCACCTCGATCCTTCCACCCAGCTGAAGGTTTTGTGGTATGAACCAGGTCAGAGAATTTTCTGAGCCTAAAATAAGTAAATAAGACTACAGTGCAAGTCCAGTGTCTTGACACAGCCAGGAATTCCTTCAGCCAATTTTGCTGCTGAAGTCCCCATATTGTAAAGGTACAACTTGATAGTTTTGGACTTTCTTTCAAATAGTTTGTGGTGATTTTTTATTGTACCAGTCCTCTCTGCTGTGTGGTCCCAGTCTATGTCTAGAAGGTTCCTCTTTAATCCATTCTTTAGCCACTGCTCTTTCCAGACAAATGTGCTTTGCTTGATCTGGCTACACTCCGACTTCAAGCAGAAAACCTTCAAAATTTAATATTTGTCTGTTAGCTCAGTCTCACCTGCGTTTGGGGTTTTATCCTAAGGGGAAGGTAAACCCCAGAAAATGAGCAGAGAAACTACTTCTTAATACTGAGGCTGATATCAGTTATATGAAGGTCTGCACAGAGAGTTTATTTCAGTCAAGTCAACATAAAAAAAATAAAAAAAATCCCTAAATCATTATCACAGTTGCACTAAGATTGATCTTTTTAAAATTTCTTTTCTCCCTACAGAATACTCTGATGTGGTTAAATCCAGAGATACCCAAGAGTCTACTTGAGTACTTTTCTTAGCTTGGCTGTACTTGGGGTTTTTGTTCATATTTTTGTTTGGGTTTTTTTTTTTTTTGTTGGCCAGTGGGAGCAGTTTGCTATTGTAGACAACACTATAGAAGAGGACTGCATGAGCAAGCAGCAGTGACTTGGTGGTGGAAGAACGCTGCAGTGTTACTTACTTCCCACCTTCTGCAATTGCAGTACTAAAGCTCATTGCAGTAGTGGCTCTAGGCCTGTTTGTTTGTACTCATCATCCACAAGGTACCAATGTTTTTCTGAACTCTAATGCTTCTTGTTGTGTGTTTACCCTTGGAGATGCTGACAAAAGAGTTAGGAATGGAAAAATATTGTGTATTCCTGATCTGGATCTGTAGTTCCCTTGGAATCCAGGGAGGCCTTGAATTTGATGTTGCTTTCCTGTTTTTAGGGAGCAGACCAAGCTTTGAATAATAAATACAAGCTCTGGGGCAAAACCGTTTTTCATTCATAAAATTCAACATTAAAGGCTGAACAGTAATTTCTTAGTCTGCTGCAAAGCAATAGGAATTCCTTGTTGGGACTAGAGAGCTGCTGACAGCTTCTTCAGCTTTTGCTGTGCTACAGCTAATAAATTGGTTCATCTTTGATTTTTATATAGATGGAACAAAGGTGTCTCCAGCTAAGTAATGCAGATTAGTGTAGTTTTCAATCTGAGGAGTTTGAATTTGGAAAAATAAAGGCAAAGCAAGTCCCTTTCTTCTGGCTTCCTCTCTCGGCTTTCAGAATGAGAAATAGCTGGGACATAACTTGAATAAATCAAGAATGAGGAGATGAAAGTTATGGTATTCTGTTTGGGACCAAAACTTACTGCACAGAGTCTGAAGTTTCTGCCTCAGTGATGATGGTGTGAAAAATCAAATCATAGGGTGCCAAAAAGTTTCTGTGGTCTGGATCCTGCATTTATTTGTACTCCAATATCTGAGAGGTCCTGTTGGATCCCAGGAAGAACATTGCAGGGAGGAAGAGGTAAATCATTGTCGGTGGTGCAGTGATTGAGGAGAATCTGATTTGAGTGCTCTCGTAAAGAGCATTCAGTAGGGAAATGTGATTGTGACTTGCTCTCCTCCCACCCTGGAGCCAGGCTGTTGTTCTCCGAACTGATGACTGTCAGGTAGTAGAGGGAGGTGAAGGTATGCAAGGGGCAAGAGAGCATCCTGGATCAAAGTGTTTGTTTTTCAAGGTAAAGCTACATTAAACTGGGGAGAAGCAGACCAGCAACAGTGAAGAATATAATCTGTGCATTTTATCACTCTGCTAACCCCAGCTGTAAAATTTACCATAGGAAGGCTAATAAAATGGGAGCCACACAAGCAAACAGGGCATGGGATTATCAGCAAACATTTATTTTGGCTCTGGTGGAGCCACTCCCCTGATCAAAGTGGTTGGAGTTTGAACCTCTTTTAAGTTGTTCCGTGCTTGGACTGGGAGTGCCCTGATCTTGCATTGATGGCGTCAGTATCGTCTGCGCAGCTGTATAGAAGAAAGTAGCAGGAGGGAGAGGGAAATTGTGTGAGGCTGCTTTACTGCAGTGTGAGACAACAGTAGCTTATAGTTTAGCTTTGCCAGCAACTGCCTGGTTTGAGAAAACAACCTGAGGCTGATTGTATAACTAGATCGTATAGGTATTATCACAGGGCCAACGGGGAATGCTTTACCATTTGCAGGCTCATGTCTGGCAGACTGAGTAGCTGTGTAATCCTTATCAACAAAATAGCCCGCTGGCAGAAATCACCTTGAGCCCCAGGCTCTTCCCTTCTGGAGCCTTTTCTCTCACTGATCTCTTTGGTCGGGGTTCCCCCTTTCTCCTCCAAAAAGAGCTGCTTGAATCCCTCTTGGCAATGAGTCTCTTGGCTGAAACAAACATCTCCTCTCTGATCCTTTCAGGCTCCATGGTTGATGTCTGGTGCGGGGGGCTCACTTAGTGAATGTGGTGCTCTTGTTCAGTCTCGCTGGCTGGGGAAATGAAAAACTTCTGGGAGGAGGTACATGGGTGAGAAACAGAGTAGTCTCATGAGAGAAACAGAGGGAGGAGAAGGTTTTTAAGTCCTCAGGGATGGGATCTTTCTATGCAAACGTCTTGCATCTCACTTTGTGCTAAGGGCAGAACAAAGGCAGCTTTTCTTCTGACTTTTTTTTTTTTTTTCTTCTTACCTGTTTTGTCCATTCTGTATTTCTTCTGTTTATTTTGTACTCTGTTGGGGAGATTGTTGTAGACATCTGCGTGCTTGAGTTTGGATTCATTTTAAGGCCAACTCATAATGTGTTTGCACTAGAGAGGCAAGAATGAAGCTGGGCTTGAATGTCGCTCTCATAATATGAACAGCTCTTCTTCCTGGGTCAGGGCAGTGCTGAAGCACCAGAGAGAGTTCCTGCCTCCAAGCCTCACTAGGCTGAGCAGCAAGGGAAGAGCCTGCAGCAGGAAGTTAATGCTGTGGGTGTTAGACTGCAAAGGATTGCTTCATAATATATATTTTTTTACAATTCTTGTTTTTAAATAGCTCCACATCATCCAGCCAATGCTAGGCCAGAGTACTTGTTTTTGAGGCCTCCTGGCAGTGTGAGTGTTGAGGGGAAACGGAAGCAATCTGTAAGGCTGACAGAGCAATTCAAACAAGACTTCCCTCTTTCCCTCCCAGGGTAAAATGTGTGACTTTGTGCCCTCATATCTGCCACAGTCAGCATTCTTGCACTTCATGAGGAAGGTCCTGCATCCATATGTGAGGTCTGGGAAGGTTTTCCTGTTCTCGGCTGCTTGATCTCTGTAGCATATGCCCCATCCTACTGCTGCACAGAAATGAGGGTCTCAGCAGTTGCAGCCCTGTAAGGAGGCTGGGTGAGAGCTGGCTTTGTGGGTGGACCTTCACACTGAGCTAGGGATGTGCTGCTATGAAGGACTGGTGGGAGATCTGTTCGTGTCTGGCAGTTTGGGACTTTGCCTGCTGGGACACAGAAGTCCCTGTGACTGGGGTGTGCATGACTTGGTAGAAACATGTAGTAGCTGTTTTATCTCAGCTTTAGCTCTTCAGTCAATGTATTTGTAGCACACTGATCATTGTGTTTGCCTGAGCCCTGTGCGAGCTCCTGTAGAGCAGACTCCCATCCCATCTGTCTCACTGAAGCATTTGTCAGTCCTGGGAAGGTGACTTCAGAATGATCCATGAAAGAGATTGGAGTTTGTGCTCTAGGTGGATTCTTCATCATGGTCCATTACATAAGAGCTGAGGGTAAAAATAAGATACTTTACCTTTCCTTGTGTCTTTTGGGACAAAAACTTGATTTCAGTCGGAATAGCATCATTTAGATGTTCCTGCTCCCCCTATTCTCTTTTCTCATGCTGCAGAACACCATCAAAATAACAAAATGCAGCCACACTGGGATTATTTTAGGGCTGCACTGGAGAGCGTAGGAGTCGGTATATGAGAAATTTAAGCAACGGATTTTTATGGAAAGAGTAGCATCTTTCAACATAACAGAAGTAACAGCATAAAGACACTTCCAATTCAGGCACTCTTCCCAGCAAGGGCTGAGATTCTGGCTCAGAATCTGACCATGGGGTTCACTTGTGCCTCATACCCCTCACGTCAAGGAGATCTGTGTGGAAATGTGCAGATCTTTGTTTTAGCAAAACCCCACCACCTTCTTGCTCAGGCTGCACATCCCTGGAGGATATTGGTCTCGCCTGTGCACAGCTGAGCTGTGTTCAGAGCCTGGTTCTTGCTACAGAGCCCTTACTAAGCTTTTTGAGGCTCCTTCAGAAAGATAACTGCAGTAGCTGCCAGGTGTACTAGAATTCAGGTGTGATAGTGTGAATATACCACGGATCTTCTGTGACAGCAAGGGATTCTTTTGCTTTGCTGGGATCAGTGAAGATGAACTTTGGTTTTGTTGCTTGACTGTGCCAAAATGGTGTCTGATTAGAAACAGGAATTCAAGAAAGAAACCAAGGCCATTCTTAGGCTGAAGGAGTAAAGGTCTTTTTTAATTTAGAGGACAGCAGAGATCTCGAGCTTCCAGCCCCTGAAAGATCTTTAGACAACAAATCTCTCTGTCTCTGTGGTATGACAAACATACCTTTCTCCTGCTATGGAGAAAGCTTCAGGTTAAGTGATGGAATGTGAGTTTAAGATGTAGTGTTTGTTTTTCAGTTTAATTCCCATAGAAAAAGGGCAGGCAGTTTTTGTGATAGGAAGCCAAATGCTGTTCAGCTGGTGCTGGGAGTGAGGCTCTGCAATTTTCATGTGTGAGATGGGCAGTGAAGAGTCAGAAGATCTCAAGGGCCAGAAGTTTGATGCTTTAGAGATTGAATTCCTATTTTTTAGTCAGCTGAGACCTCTTACAGCAGATTTGCTACAGATGCTCTGGGGAAGCCTCTGTACTGTGTGGAGGCAAAATCTCACGTGTTTGCTGTTGAGGGCCTGGGGGCTCCTTCACATGTGCCCAAAGCTATAAGGAGCCTATTGAATTTGGCAAAGAGGATCTTGGCTATTATGGAATCAGTTTCAAATACAAGTGCTTGAACTAGCACTGTGTCTGTTTTTAATCTGCTGAATGTTTCTTCAGATAACAGACCAAGAAGCTTGGTGGCAGGAATTTGGGTTTTAGTTATGCTTTTGTTGTGTGATTGCAGTGAAACAGAACTGAGCAAGTGGACTCTTTCATGAATGCTGCTGCTGAATGGAATTTTGTTAGGTTCTCCTCAAGGTCCAGCTCTTCTGCTATCTCATGGCAATCATGGGGTTCAGATGAAGTTGAAGAACTGCTGGCATGAGGAGAAAAAAGAAGTTCCTGTGTCTGTATAGTGATACTGTTTTATTTATGTGGACCTAAAGTGCAGCAATAATGGTGTCTTGGATGAATTGGTTCCAAAAAAGCATAATTTGAAACTTGATCTGGGGAGTGGTGATCAAAGCTGTGATGAACACCTCAGCCTTCTCTCTTTCCTCTTTCTTCTTTTTTTCCCCTCTCCAAACCAGGGTGTAACAGAAATAGGCTCAAAGACCAGTGTATTTAACATGCTCTGTCCCATCTAGTGTGCTTGCTGGTTCACGTTCAGCTGTGGAAAGCCTCCCTGTGTGAGCAGGTCTCAGACTTGCTCTGTTTGCTGGGATAGCAGGTGAGAGTTTTGCTGCACAAGAAGAAAACAAGAGACGCTCCCTTGCTGCTAGCTCTTGGCCGCTCTGAGGTGTTGGTCATCTGTGCACCAGGGATTCTTTGGCTGCTCAGGAATTTGTTTGAGCTGCAGAATGTGGGTGTGTAGGATGGAGGCCATATGTCAGAGCTCCTGGGTGGCCAGATGTGAGCCACAGCTGCCCTAGCTGTATATACTGAATCTTTCCAACATGAGTTATGCAGCCCAATGCTTGTGACCAGCCTTTGTAAACTTGTGCTCAGGTCCAGGAGCCTCTTGTGTCTCTGACTCCTGCCTATACCTTTTCAAATCATAACTCAACCCTACTCCATGGCAGGATCCCAAACAGGTCTCTACACTCTCCATGTGCTGCCTTGTGCCTGGTTATCTATCTACCCATCAGCTATGTCATCTATGTCATCTACAAAGGCTCCTGGAATGAGATGGTTTGGGGATGTGCTGCACTTGGAATGTAATTTGTGTTACTTCTCCTGGGGCTTCAAACCAAGGAACAGTTTGTCCTCTGTGGATATAAAATATGTGTTACCATGACTGATATTTCATATTTAAAATGTGCTCTTTGAACTTGTTTCCTTCAGCATCCTTTTCCCCCCTTAAACTTTGGAGAGATCTGAGAATCATGACAAAAAATGAGAAAAAAATAGTCTTTCATTATGAATTTATTGAGAAGCAAGAAGAGCACATAGCCTAACTACAGAATGATTCACTCATCACTTAAAAAACATCACAGAACAAAAACATTCCAGGTACACTCCAGAAGACTAGAATGATATGAATCCTATGTTATGATATCGATCACTGGTAAAAAGGCATGCTCATCCTATTTCCTTTTGTTCTGTAGTTATAGCAAAAGCTGTGCTAGTGGAATCTCCAGACAGGCTCTAGAGAAGATTTAAGATGTTGAGTTCTGTAACTGCATAATATCTGATATATGTGAAAGTCATCTTCTAGCCTGTGTTAGAAATGGATACCTCCATAACTTACTGCAAAAAAAGTGTTTAGGCTCTCGCCTGTTCTGCCTCATGCTATTTTCATCCTAAGATGAGAGTGTTGGTATTGGATACTTTCTTTTTACAGCTGTATATATTAGAAGAAAAAAAGTAGGCTACAGTGCGCGTTTAGAGATAAAATTACCACTAGAGGATCTAGTAGCTTCTTGAAAATAGCAAATTATAAAGAGGAACAGCATGAGAATCACCATGTGAGGATTATTTTCTTCAGAATCATTGTAGAATGCCAGCAGCCTACTTGACTTGAATAGTTTTGGTAGTCTGTAGCTTTCATGGAATTGGTTTGTGGCTAATAATAGTCTAAATAATTTTTCACAGTAAAATCGGCACAAGCGACAATGACGTGATCTTGATTAGTCAGCTTTGCTGAAATAGTGTAATCTCCCTGTATGAGAAAAATGCAAAACAAGAGATTAGCCCATCAGTACTATATAACTGCTAAAGTTTCTGACTCCTCCTTTTAGAAACAGAACAATTTTTTTCCCATCAAGTTCCTCCAAAAGCTTCCTGGTCCAAATGTTTCAGAGGTGGTAAAGGATGTGCCCATATGTTCTGCCAAAATACTCTCCTCAGGGATATCAATGCTGACAGCACAAATTGAAAATTAAACAGTGCAAGGGGAATGAAATGTTTTGCTGCATTAAAAAAATCCCTTCAAATCTGTAAATTCTGTAAATCTGTAAATTCTCATGACTCTTATAAGCAAACACAATATGGCCTGTGCTATTTAGTAACTGGAAAAAGAGGTGCTCAGTTCTCTGGCACTTCTCTTACATGGATCTTGTTCAGTGTTGCTGATATGAATTTTTATAACAGAGCATGCTGGGGGAAGTGTGTGTATAGATGACTCAATCTATAACGAATTCCTATATAATAAAACAATAAGTAGTCTGATTTCTGATTGTTAGTTGAAAATATGAATTCAGGCTTTGGGGAGAACTTATTATCATTACAGTGCAAAAAAAAAAATAAAAAAAAAAATCTGAACATTAAAGAAACCATGGCTATCTTGTATAGGTCAAAATGGCTCTCTCCAGACACTTGGAGAAGCACTGTACAGGGAGGTGACCAAGGTGGCTTTAACAGATTTGGAAGGAGAGGTGAACTAGATTCATTCACTGTGTATTGCTGGCACTGCAGTAATAATTTCTGGGTTTTTTTGCTAGAGCATGGAGGGGAGCAAAATGTGGGGTAGGAGAGGTTGACAGCAGTGACCTCCTCGCTTCAAACCACAGACTGCTCGTGCCCTGTTTAGAGCCCTTCTGGTTGTGGAGTAGAAGGAGGCATAGATAGAATGAGTCAGGCTTCTCGGCATTTGCCTTTTACAATGGGATTTTTAAAGCAATACCTGGCCTGCATGCTCACTGAGAGGTTCAAGTTAAGAATAAAATCTAAATTTGGAGAGAGGCCCAATGGCAACATGCTCTTGAGAATAGAGCTTGGTTGTAATTCCTGTGTGGAGCGTGCAAACATCCCTCAGGCTTCTTGGATGAGGCTGTTCTTTACAATGAACAGAAGATGATTGCTGTATGGAATCGTTCCTTTTTGTCAGCATGGGAGGATGGTGTTATTTGCCTGATTGATTAATTAAAAAAAGAGGCTTCCTATTCTTTTTCTCACAAGCACATTAACTCTCTAAAAGCTTGTAGTTTAATTAATGGAAGAGACTTCATAATAAGTAATTTCCATTGTTTATTAGTGATTAAATTTATTTTTTCTCCTTCAGAATAATTTTTTGCTTGTGGTGAAAAATGTTATTAAAAGAGGCTTGAGATCAGTCTTGGAGTTTCTGGCTCCAAAAACTAGCTGAAAATTCAGCTAATTTGCCCAGAACTTGAGTTTTACTGGACTGTGTGCATATGGCTTCTTCTTGGTTTAAAGACCTATTCTTCAGTTTGTCTCGAGGCTTTACTACGTAAGTATGTTAGTAAAGCTGCTTCTGGAGCAGGAT
The DNA here is from genome assembly GCF_014805655.1 of Passer montanus. NCBI lineage: Eukaryota > Metazoa > Chordata > Aves > Passeriformes > Passeridae > Passer > Passer montanus. Next base: position 1,348,046 of record NW_024367261.1, on the reverse strand, counting down.
GATGATTGATGTGAGCTCAGGCACTCCTGTGTGAGACATCAAAAGGCAGTGCTCAACACAGCCTCTGTAGGTTATACCCTTTAGGGAAGCAGACTGCTTAGGGTGGGATAACAGCCTGCATAATGGGGGTCCAGCTCCCTGTGTGAAAGCTTTGGGAAAATGAAGGTCCTGGTTGCTGCTGTCACCAAAGGAAGAATGAGACATAGGAGATGGTAGCACTTGTGGAGGCTCGATCCTCCTAGAAGCCAGCTATCCTTGTTATCACCTCTGCAGGTCTTGGCAAGCTCAGTTCTTTGGGACTCAGGTCTTTGTTCTGTATCCCTGTTCTGATCCTGTTTTCTTTTCCAGCCTGGAGCAATCCAGTGCTGAGCAGATCCCAGACCTCATCTTTGAGCCTCTGACACACATTTTATGTCTGCTGCTGAAGAACTGAGAGCTCATGCTGTGCCTCTCCAAGTAAATCTAAGGGGTATTTGACTGACCACCTGAACTCTATGCTTTTTCAGTGGTGACTGTGATCCTTTCTTTGCTATATTCTCAACAAGATGCCTTGATAATCAAAGACTTTGCTTTCTTCCCTTCAATCCAATCTCTTCATTGTATGTCTCTAAAAAATCCTTTGTTATATACTGATCAAATATATCTTCATGCTGTGCCCAGTTAAGACACTGTTGCATTCAGCATTTGAATCTGTCTTTTTTTTTGCAGTGTGATTCAGTTGAGTTTCTAGGAGACTTAGCTGTGTGTGGAGAAGGCTGCCAGTAAAAAGCATCTGTAATGGATGACCAGGAAATTCAGAGCAGTGCCTAGAGTACTGCCTGTTTTCCCACCTTCCTAAGAAATTTTTTTCTTATTTTAAGGCTCCATAAATCCAGAGAAAGTGTTCTTGGCCCAATAACTTGTACCTTCAGTTGCCACCTAGAAGACCTTGGTCTCTCTGCCTGACACCATGTACATACAGTGGAACATGTTCAATTGCAATAGTATCTAAAATGCCTTTATAGCCAGAGAGGATGAATGAGATCCTCCAAATTGTTCAGTTCACTAAGGACTGAGCAAAATTGCAGCCTTGGTCTCTGGGGAGTCCCCTGGAACTGCTCTGGAACTGCTTCTTTTCTTGCTATTTTAAGAGTAAGAGAGGGGGAGCCTACTAAAGAACTCTGTGGCTGTCTGACTTAATGCTTGTACAGACATCTGCTATCTGGAAAAAAAAAAACTTTGTCACTGGATAGTAGTGCCTCTGTAACTCTTTATAAGCAAAGCCACTTAATTTCATATTGAAAAGGATCTAGTGTGCCAGCTGGGGAAGCCTGGAATGTGCTGGGGTGATTGCTGGTAGTCCTCTGACCATACCTCATCTGGGAAGCCCTTCTGCTTGGGAACACAGCTGCAACCAACTTACCTGAGGGATTTCTTTGATTCCCAGTGTGACTGGCCCCTCATAATAGAGATGTTCTGGAAAGCAACAATGGTGATGGATGGTTAGACACGCAGCACAGGAAGGAAAAAGTCAGCTGATCATAGATTCTTTTTTGGTAATGGCATTTCAGAGCCTAGAGTGACAAGGATTATGGAACTGCAAAATGCTCCATACACAGTCCTGCAACAGCCCTCTTGAGAGAAGTATCAGGATGAATGCTGCCTTATGGGGAAACGCAAGGCAGAGCTTGGACTCAACGAGAGTCTGCAGCCCTTGTGAATGGAAAAGGGGGGCACATTTTTGCACAACCAGGTGGACATTCCTTTGTCATCACACAGCCTGAAAATGACAGCGGAGGGAGGGACTGCCATATTCAAGTCCTTTAGCACGAACTATTAAACACCTGCAGCTGCAGCAGTTGAACTGTACTGTTTTGGTAACTTTTAGAAAAACCAATCTGAGCTGAGCTGTAGGTATGGACTTCTGACTGCTTGCTGAACATGACTTTAAAGTGAAAGGAACGTGTCTGTCTCTCTGCTGAGGGAGTGTACAATAAGAAGTTACATGAGCTATTAAAGTCATCACAACAGTGTTGGTGACTGGAATAGAGCCTGGGAGTTCCACCTTCCAATCCTCATCTCCCTAATTGTACGAGGCATGCCTGCTTTTGGCTGTTGAAGAAAGGGCAACTTTGGCATTAATGGATAGAATTAGCAAGTTGTTCTGCAGTTCCTCCTACTTCTTTATAGCTTACTGGGCCAAACTGTGCAGACTTGACTGAAAATAAAACTTGTAGATGTTTCAGTATTTCAGAATTTCTTGTACAACTTGCCCCACACAAGTCATGGGAAAGTCTAAGAACTGTTTAAGGATTCTTTTTTGTAGGTGTCATGAAATATTCCTTACTTTGACAGTGACAGAGGAGTGTGTCATCATGTTTATGTGAGTATGTGCTGGCATTTTGGTGCTTGTCACTTCTAGAGAGTTTTAGTCTAGTCTCACTGTTGGTTTAAACTGTTTCTTGTGAAAGGTTGGATAAAAGCTTTGTAACATCTTTAGATTGTATGGTCCATATCACCATGCATGGACTTGGAAAACAGTCCACAAAAGTTTTTCCCACAAATGACATGAAATGTTAGTCTTGTAACAAAATTATATAAAACAATGATGATAGTAAGATAAACTAGGAAAAGGAGAAACCTGAGATATTACCAGTGTTCTACACCTTTGCATTAATGAGAAGTTTGTTTAATGTAATGCCCTGATGATCTGGGGAGGTGGAGAAGATGCAAAACAACTCAGTGTTGCCCGGAACAACCTAATCCCAAAACAGAGAACAGAATAAGTATGTCTTGGCTTGTCAATCTCAAACTGATCAGCTATGCTACAGCAATTGTACTGTACTCGTTCCCCTCTGCATCCCTGGCTAATTCATGTGGACAGCAAAAAGTCTTGTTGTTTTCAGAGAGCAGTCACCATTGCCTCTCGCTTCTGTGCACGAAGTAAGAGCCCAGGAGTCTGACACATCTCCACTGCAGTGAGCGGTGACTCAAAAATTTTAAAAATACAGTACGGCCCACTTCTCAGTTCACAGCTTTAATAGACTCTAAATGGAAATTAAAGGCACCAAAGACTGCATAATGATGAGTGACTCCCCTGGGACTTGAGCTGTGTGTGTCAATGCGATCTAAGGCACATTGGGAGCTGCTCCCTCAGGGAGGTGTGGGCCATGCACTGGTGGGGCTTGTGCTATGCATGTCCTTTTGTTCAGCAGAGAGCCTTGCAGGACTACCTTTTCTTCAGTCAACTCACAGCCTAGCAAATCTTGGATGACAGCAGAAGAGAGGGGAGAGGAAACTGGGCTGTGAAGAATCCAAAGTCCTTCTGCATGGGGACATGGAAGCTTCTCTTGGATCACGTGCTTGTTAGGATCTCAGCTAGGCTCTCAGAAAGCCATCCAGAATCTAAAAACATAGATGCAGCATTCAGGCTCTGCAAAGCCTGTATTTTAAAATGAAGTAGGTGTCATCAGGCCATAAATTTGCTTATGAAATGATGGCAATGCTAATCTCTCATCTAGTGTAGGTAGAAGCTATTTTTCCCCACACACTTCACTGTGATAAAGTAACCAGATGAATGCAGTCTCAGGCCTCTGCCTCAGCCCACTCTGAGAAGTTTTCCTTGATTGCTCTGATATGTTGTAGCTATGCCTTTGCTCAGTTATCAAAGAAATCACTGCCATGGGCTGTATCAACTTTTAGGGAGCCTTCAAATGTGGAGCAGCAAGTGCTGCTTGTCCGGTTTGAGGTCCACATTTACTGCTTTATGCTTCAGCTTTACCCTTATTTAGCTCTTGTTAACCAGGGGCCTTGCAGTGGTTCACAGCTGAATCATATGGAGCTACTGGAGAAAGTCCAGTGAAAGGCCACTGACATAATTAAGGGACTGGAACATCTCTCCAGTGAGAGACTGAAGGAGCTGGGACTGTTCAGTGTAGGGAACGAAAACATTAAGGGACAGCACATCAATATGTACAAATACCTGAAGTGGGGTTGTAAAAGAGGATGGAACAAGGCTGTCTCTACTAGTGCCTAGTGGCAGGGCAAAGAGGCAGTGGGCACAAAATAAAACACAGGAGGTTTCTCCTGAACATTAGGAAAGACTTTTTTTGCTGTGAGGGTGAGTGAGCACTGGCAGAGGTTGCCCAGAGAGATTATAGAGCATCCATCCTTAGATATATCTATAAGCCTTGCTCTGGACATGGTCCTGGGCAACTGGCTGTCAGATGGCCCTGTTTGAAGTATGTGGAACTGGATTAGATGACCTTCAAATGACTTTGCAACCTCAACAATTCTGTGGTTCTGTAACCAGTCCTTTGGAAAACTCCTGTAACCTTCCTTGCTTCAGTGTGGAGTTGGATACTATGCTGCTTTGAAAGTATGTCCTTATAGGAAAGCAAGGGCAGCTTTCATTTTCAGCTTGTTGAGGCCTGTCAGGAAATACTATGGATTCATAAACCTGATGAATTTTATCATTCATATTCACTTTGGACCATGGAAACCTCCTCAGTGGATCAGGCTTTTCAAAGACCATTCAGTGTTCCAGTTGCATGGGGATTTCTACTATAATTCTAGAAGTGTAAACATCCTCCAAGGCTTGAAGGACTGCAGTTTATCACAGCATCCTTAATATGCATTTTTTCTCCACATATTCATACATTTTTACATTCCTCCATTGGAAGGGGATGAACACATCTGCTGCAGTAAGTATAACTGTCACAAACACTGAGCCTATCTTATTGAAAGAATTCTATGGTCTTCCTAGAGAAAAGCCCAAACATGGTTGCAAAAAATACGCACACATTTGGAAGAGCATAAACCATGAGTGCATTTTTCCAATTAAATATTCCCCTTTTTCTTTTTTGTCTGCTGGTAATTTATGGTACCTTTCAAGCATGCTGTCATCAGTGATTTGCTTTCAGCCCTTTTTCTTATAGATTTATCTGAATTTTTCTGCCTAGAAAATATTTCTATTGTACCACTGAATCAAGGTGATACTACTGTGTTTTTGTAGCAGCTTTTCACTGTTATTTCTACCAAAGGGGACTTAGTCCTTTTTATTGCTAGTGAGCATGCCTTTAGTAATTTCCAGTCTGAGGCAGAGCTTTCAAATGTGTAAGAAAGAATTTCCTGAGGATTACTTCAAATTACTAGTTATCATTTGTCATGAAGATGCCTCTTATTCCTGACTAAACACCTATAATGAAATTCTCACTCCTCTTTCTCAAATCTTCCTTTCACTGAAAATCTTTATGCGTTCTCACACTCTTATACTATATAAAGGCCCTGTACATCTGCACCCACCTCTTCCTTTTTCTATGTTTTAAATATTTTTAGAACTTCAATGCTCCATGTTGGAGTTCTTCTAGGACACAATCTTGCACTGATGCAACTGACACACAGCTTCTGTGCTGTGGATGTAGGAATGATGTGAATAACTGCCAGCTATAGTTGTATAGTTGAGTGAGGAAAAACATATGTAAATACATGGCCAGGTGAGAAAGAGTCACTCTTTTTACTGGTGAGAAAAATGTGAGGTGAAGGGGCTAAGCAAGATGGCCTTGTGTGTCAGCCCAAAGACCTAACTTTGTGGTATAGCTAGGTCTATAGCTTTCTCAGAAATAGCTACCTACATTCTCAATGTGAGAGTCAGTCTTTTAATTCATGTTATGTTCTCTACTTTTATTCACAAATGCTGTTTTAGAAACTTGCTCACTGTAACACGTACTGAAAGGGACAATAATGTAAAAGAATGGAGATCTGAAGCAAGGTGGGGAGTTTCTTTATAGTCTGGGGAGTGTGCACAAGGAATTGTGCAAGTGCTCTGATGGTGCCTATGTCAGTTAAGCCCAAAAGAAAATTTGCAGAGGAGGCAGCTATCTTTCTGTCAGGTAGCTTTGCTTAAGCCTCCAAGCTGTGGTTGACACATTGCTTAATATTACCCTGGTAGATCTTCCACTCTGATTTTAGTGATTGCATTGGGAAATCTGTTAAATCTTATGTAACTGTTTTCTTTGGAGGAAATGGAGAATAACCAGCACATTCTACTAAAAAAGAGGAAGGCCTAAGTTCACGTTATGCCACAAAGAGTTTAGCAATATTGTTGCTGTTCCTAAATAGGCAATGGCAAATTTCCTTGCAAACTTTGAGCTAACAACTTCACAACAGTCTTATAGCTCAAAGAAAAAGATCTTGGAATCCTATTTATGAGTCTGAGTGAGCAGTGCCAGACATGACCTTTGGTTAGTAAAAATAGTAAATACTATATGATTATGATGAACATGAAATCTCCAGCTATTTCAAGTCTTTCCAGCACAGAGAGTAGTTCCAGTCATGAAAAAACAGTAGCATTATAGGAGGGCAAATATAAAGAAAAAAGTAAACTTCCCTCAAATAAATAAGACTTTGCCACATCCAGCTCTTACAAGTCTCTTTTGCTTGTAACTTTTGCTCTGCTTTTCCCCACAAGTAAGTGGATCAACAAAACCTGTAGAAGGATGATGTTCTGTCTAATTTTGGGAGAGGGAGGGGCAGGCAATTTTTGGCCTCCTTGTGAAAGGCAAGTAAATGCTATGTGAAACTACATTTAAACACAGGTCAGGTCTGGCCAGATGTTGGAAATGTTGCCAATAGATCAGGGAAAAAGGGGCTCTCCATGAAAAGCTTCAGTTGAAAGGGCTCTCTGCTCTCCTCTGTCTTAATAGTCTGCATACTTGGTCATTCACAAGTTATCCTTCCTGCACGGGCATTAGGTCAGATTTACAGCTGTGCTTATATGGTGAATTATGCCTGAACTGCCTTAAATTGGTCTTTAGCTCAATTCTCTGTCCTATAACATGGGGTAGATTCGACTGTCAACTAATTAAGAAATACCCCATTTTCAGTTTGAACCTGTCTGAGAAAGTTCACTTCTTTCCCACTATGACTTAATTACTAAATAAAAACAGCTACTGAATGAGAGGGTGTGTATTAAAAAGTGCATGGCAGACATCTTTGAACTGAAGTAGGGGTACTTCTAAATGAAGATATATAGTATTATTTAAACAACCAACTATGTGCTTATATCATAATGTACTTCAATTAGCAGAAACAATCGCCTGTCAGTTTAAGATTAAGAGACTTGGAAACCCCAGGAGGTTTTGGCTTTGTAGCTTAATGAGTGAATAGCTGTTTGTGTTCAGCTCAGGACTGACTCTACTTCTCCTTAATGTATTCACTGAAGGATGTTATTAAGTACTTCATCAGAATAAGATAGTTTTTCAATAGGTCTGTGGGTGGGTTTTTCTCCTCTTGTAATTCAATACACAATTGAAGAAACTTCTGAATTTAATTTTTTTGTCTATCTGGCTTACAGGATTTACATAATTGGTTGCTCATGCAACATTTCTCTATTATTCTTTGTGATAGTTTTGTGCAGTGTGAAATGTCTTAGTCATTTTCCAGGAACTGTCTTAGCAGTAGTGCTGTGCATGGTCTTTAAACTCATGGCCCTTGCACATGAGTTATTTCAGGGTTATCAGCTTGAAGATGTGAGTGATCAAGGAAAGCAGAGCTTCTGTAACTATCTGGTGCTCTGACAATTCAAACTTCTCTGTGGTTCTACTTGTTTTTTTATAAAAACAGCCTAAATAGATGATCATGGTGTGAGGGGGATTTAAAAATTAATGGATACATGCTACTGCAGTCCAGAAGCAATACCACAGCTCTTCCAGACATGGCACAGCTAACTTGACAATACCTAGCCTGGGTTGTGGCAGAAGGAGCCTTGAGGTGCCAAGGCTCACCTAGACCCAAAGATGCCTGGGGGGGTGGGGGGATTCTGGGGGCAAGCAATAGCATTCTAAACCAACTACAGCAAGTCTTTGCCAGCTGGCAGTATGACTGGCATGAGCTGAATTCATCTGACTGCTGCATAGGCACAGGTTGAACTGAAAAGAGATGCAAACCATAGATGGTAGCAAATAGTATCTTGTTCCAAATATCCTTGTTCAAGCATATTTCCTCATAAAGTAATTAAAGAATTGCCTTTAAGGACAGGAGGTGTGACTTGCTTAATAGTGAAGAACATGTTCAGAATGGTTCTTTGTTTGCTCAGCTATTTCTTTTACAGAACTAGCTTTTATTTTTGTCATACTTCTTGCTCACATGAGAAGCACATGCCTCTAAATATGGTTTATGAACCTCCCTGCTAGTGGATGGGGGTCACATAACCACAGTAATTTTTAATGGACCTGAAATCCCATGTGCGTGCAATATTCTGTGATTAAAAGTAAAGCAAACAAACAGGTTGGGGGGAAAAGCAGGCCCTTAAATTAACATGTCTCTGTCCTACTGCGTTCCTGTCACCCATTAACATGCTGCTGAAGTAAACAGAACATTACAATGTATTGGTGCAGTCAGCAGCACAGCAGGCGCATCCTGCTTGGAGTATTCAGCGGCCATCAAACACTTAGAGTGCCACCTAAATTACCTCCTTTCTTCTTTCCACAGAAAATAAGCTTAGAATGACCCGGCCCGCAAAGCGTCTCGGAGTAGGTTAAGACTCTCTTGCCATTTACGATCATGTCCAGCTTGACATAGAGTTCCTTGATGCTGTGTCCTACAGACAAAGCAGAAAGAGAGCTCAGAGAAAGCGCAAGCATAAACAGGTTTATTACTTTATTTTGAAAAAGATTCTGGTTTTTCCTCCCTGCTGTTTGAGCCAGTAGATGTTTTCTCTTCACAGAGGACTCCTGGTACATAGAAATCTGTGCTTCAGGAGCAGGTCTCTAGGTCCTTCAAGATATATGACAGGGGACATAATAGCAGTTCTCTTGATTGTTAAATAAACTATACCCATGACCATTTTCTGACTCTGAGGTCAAATGGTGCAGCAAATCTCATGTCCTTACATCTGAACTTCTCTTGTATTCTTGGCAGAGGGATCATATCCAATGGGCCCCTGGAAACAACTCGTGACCTGTAATTGCTGCCTGGGAAAACAGTAACTGGCCTGAGCCAAACCTGTGCCAGGGACCAGCACAGCAGCTTGGCAGTGCTAGGAGGTTTCTTGCTTGTGCCTGGCTTGTTGACACAGGCAGAGCCAGTGAGGCTACTGGATTTAGATGGATGACCTGTACTCTGACTTGTGGGAAAAGTATTTGCAAATGTCTGTAGTGTGATTTTTTTTTTTTCAGGCTTGTTTACCTTTGTAGGCACCTGAAAACTGATGCTCCCTGGACAAATAGCCCACGTCTCGCAGGAAGTGAGACCTTTTGCATGCAAGGAAGCATTCCCAGGTGCTAAAAGAAACTTGGCACACAAATTTATTTTCAACACCAAGAGCATACAGCAGCACTTTCATATTTGTGCTCTGGCAGTACAGGATCTAGATGAGCTTGGGGCTCAGGTTTGCAAGAGATGGCTTTCCTGTGAAAGAACCACAAAGCAAGCTACGGCTAATATTAAATTGTGCACCCAGTTTTTACCTTTTATTGCTGATAAGTCAAGTGCTAAAGGGTATAATTTCAGCTGATGCAGGTGGCAAACTGATGGTGTGACTATTCCTCAGGCCAGCACTTTCCCAGAATGTATGCCCAGGAGGACAGAGGGGTCTCCCCACATTGCTCTGTGGGAGTCCATTCAGACCTGCAAGGGTCACAGCCTTGGAAATTTGGTGACGTAGTGACACAAGAAGGTGTGTGAAAGTCAACAATACTCTCCCCAGAAGACTTAACTATGAAGATGATGAGCTCTAGAGCAGCCCCCCCTTGGCTCTGCGTGTGTACAAATGAAGAGTAGGAGCTGAGTAGGGGCTGAAAGCTGATATGACCTCTTCAGGGTGACATATGTAGTCTGAGGCTGAACTGATAACAGAACTGACATTTTTGTAACCCTGCACAGGTTTTGAAGTTTCTAAGAAATGAAGCTCATTCATATTTTATAGGAGATTGTCACCCTTGCTTACTTCTTAATATCAGCACTCATGTATGAATTACCTGTGTACAGCATGAGATAACAGCAATTCACTTACCTAGGACTGTTGCAGCTCTGATGTCAAAGGTGTGGGTTGCAATATCAGAACAATGGTCAATGCTGAGAGCAAAATCTTGCTGGGGATCTGTTTGAAGACACAAAGCAGTGGGTTACAAGTTGTATCTTTATGAGATACTGACTGTATACATAATATATAAAATATAGAAGTGTTATAAAAAACTAATTACATATTTCTTAAAAGTTCTCCAAGAAGTGCTTAGAGCTTCCATACTCTGCACTCAATAGCTACTTTTGTCCTTTCTGCTCCTTCAGTCAGAAGTGCACTCAGATGATAACCTGGGTGAGGTTAGAATCTACTGTGTAGGAAAATTAACCAAGCTCAAAGAAGGAAAGTTCCCCACAATGGTGGGTGGGAAATGCTTATTCAGTGGTGAAATCTCAGCACAACTGCTTTTCCCAGACTCTGCACATTGCCATTCGTTCCTCAGCACTGAGGAGCAATTGGTTATGAAGATGTTTATTAATTAATTTGCATCACAAAATGGCTTGGTGAAGCTGATTAGGAAACTGGATTGTGGAGTGGGATGAAAAGTCCAAAACTGAAAATAAAATTGTGTTAACTGAAATACTGCAGCACTTTTTTTTTTTTTGGGTCTGTCATCCTGTGATATTTCTAAGCCAGAAAATATTCTACATTTCTCCTTTTCTGGGAGACTTCAGTAGAGCTGTGGGACCAAAGGCAGCCCTTTGACTGATAATTGTAAAGAACGTGATTCTTTCTAATTCCTGTAGTATCCCTTTCTCTGCAAAAAGCTCTAAAACTCTTGTAAAAGCATAATTGTTTTCCTACCACTTCTACCTTTTTCCTTGCTAGCCTCCATGAGACTTGATGCTGTGCCTGAAGGCTTGCTGACATGTCACTCTCTGGTGACAGGCAGCAGCAACCACTGACAGCTCAGCTGCCACAACCAATAGAATCTGCAATTGTTTTCCAAAGCTGTGGCAGGAGGAGAAAGATTTGGTCTATTTGGAAAAATACCTTGAGCCTCAAACTTGCTTTAGGCATAGTTTTGTCCCTCATTATGGCATTCCAGCCAGCCTGTACATCCAACGTAGTTCTCTGTGGAAAAAAGAGAAGCAACTGTGGCATGTGCAGAAGCAGCCATAGGCTCCTTGGTTTACACAGCTCTGGTAGTGATAAACATAGACTTGGCAACTGAGTTCTGTTTCTAAGTTATTGTTGCTGGAACTAATCTTCTCACTGAGCTGAAAATAACAGGTTGGGAGAATTTCCCTTTGATGCTGTGGTGAAACTTGAGTCACAAGTGCCCTCTGTGAGGCTGAGCCAGCATCCCCATAGTCTAACCCTGTTTTTGTGGCAGTGCCCCACAGCTGTAGCAGCTGGCAATCAGCAAGCCTGTGTGACCAAAACCTGATTGCTTAAAGGAGATCACAGAATGAATGAAAGTGTTGAGAGGACATGGAGGGCTCTAACTAAGCCAGACTTTGTGAGCCCACAGATTATCAGTGTGGTCTAACAGCAGAGCCCTAAATTTTGGTCAATTAAAATGACTGTTCAAAGGAGAGAGATAAAAAGAACTGATATTTCTAAAGCTCTGTGTCCCTGTGCTGGATTTTGTCCTCCACACCACTAAAGCAGTCTCTGCAGTTGCATAATCTTCTTGGGACAAAAAGTTAGTGCCTGCAGTTGTTTATCAAGTGGCCACAGTCAGAGGGTTGTCTTTCCTCTTTTTTCTTATTCCTGTCAGTTCCAGCTTTGTTTTTACAGCTTCAGAAGCTGTTGGAATCGGTTAGGAGAGCAGTTTCCTGCTTCAGCTGGAAAGCATGTCAAACTTCTCTTTTCTCCAGGACCGTTGCTCCTGCTTCCCCTCTGGTTTCTACCATCTCTCAGGGCTTGGTTTCCGCATTCTTCTGGGCTTCTGCTAGAGCCCCTCTTGTTTCTGTTTTGTGTGTGCTGTGATGATAAGGTTCAGGAAGCAGCTGCTCAGATTCAGAGCAATTTGGGCATTGATGCCTACAAATAGTGCTGGTTGTTGAGTGACTAAAATTGTTGGTTCTGCAATTTCAAGAGGGAATTGTGGCCAAACATGGCAGTAGAACATACATAATGACCTTCTCTTTTCAAAGAGACTATGCTGCACTTTAATGAACAAATTAAATTGTGGCACCAGGGCTAGAACTTGAACTTTTAGTTTAAAATTTTCTCAGCAGTAACAGAGTGGAAAGGGTATGTTCATGAAACCAAGATTTTTTTGAAAGCTTGGGCTTCTTACAAAGATCCTGATCTCAGGGCTATTTTGGATGGGATATCTGTTTATTTCTATGGGTTGAGCTCCTTTGACAGATGACACATTTCATAGTGCATTGTAGCCATGGATGTCTTTTACTGCACTGCTAGTGATGCAGCACAGGATCCCGACATATCCAGGAGGTGCTATCTGGTCCTCAGAGAAGAAAATGTGGAAGCACTCACATGAGGAATTCCAGAAAAAATTGTGAATTGGAGCACTTGGATTTTATGTTGTTACTCTGTTGCTGACAAATGTAAAATTTTCCACTGCCAAAAGAACCCCAATTAATTTTCTGACCATCCCTGTGGAAATTCCTGCTCAGATTTAGCAATCCAATTTTGCAATCTTAGATACTGCGGCATATATGGGGACCTCCTGCTGAAATCAATTGAAAGAATGGCTGTGTTGCTAAAGCTATGGTGCCAGGGAGTCTGGATTCCCAAACATGTAGGGACAAACATTTCTACTATAAAGAAATTAATTAAACTAGTGGGGTTTAGCTGCATGATAAGTGAAGGACTCTGCAAATTCAGCTGGGCTTTATACACTAAGGGATTGTGCCATACCCCTCTTTCCTTAAATCGTGAGGAGTCCCTCCTGTGGCCAAGGCAACTCAAGGCAATTGCTGTTTTTGTTTTTCATCTCAGATGTACAACTGTGAGTCACTGTGTGTCTCCTATGGAGGTTTAGTACTTATTCTTCTGTGTTTGCCTAAATCTGAAGTGAGCTGGTTAGACTGAAAAAAAAATACATGTTATGTCTTTCACATGTGCAGAGCAATAACATTTACTGTTAGATCTCTAAAATACGTGGGGCTGCCCTTCAGCCTTCCACTTCCCTGCAACATTTCATGGTGCACAGTACTGTATGTTCCCAGACTTCCCTCCACCTACTCCCTTCAATCTGCTCCCTCTCCCATAATTAAAGCTAGAAACTCTTTAACTGGTTACAGAATTTTGCTTTTCCAGTTCAGCTTTGATAAATCACCAACACTCATAATGTTGTTGGAAATTTTGCAAACACATTGAGGTTTATCAGTGAAAATCTGCTTACTGAGGGGGAAAAGGGCGTTTTTTGTGTATCTAGTGAGAAGGACTTAGGCTGCAACATATTTACAGCTAGCATGAAAGGTGTCTGGAAGCAGAATTTTGACTCAAGTTTCTGTCTAGGCAGTACTAAATTTTGGGCAACTGCTCTGGGAAACGGGAAAGTCTTTGGCTTTGTAAACCATCAATGCACTCCAGGATCTTCCAGACCTGTTATTTGAACCTGATGCTGTGGCTGAGGCCGAGCTCCCAACGTATCTAGCACTGAATGTCCAGCTTTCACTGAAGACTGGCTTCTGTAGTACAATCCTGCTTTGTGAGAGGTGAATTTGGGATGTACCTGGCATCTTGCTACCAATCACCCCTGACATGGCTTAGTGCCAGCTGAGCCCATGCATCCCACCACCCATTTCACCCTTCCCCAAACACTCTGGTGGAAATTTGTTTCTATAATGACTTGGGATGTGGTTCTCCATGTGCACTGGCACCCCAGTGCAAGATTTCAGCCTGACTTACTATTCGAGGTGCTCACAGTGATGGGTTTGGCTGGGTTTTTTTTAGAAGACTAAGCAGTTGTGTGTAGTACAGCCTAGAAGCTCAGATGAGTTCCTGAACTTTTCTTTCTAGAGTTTTTTCCCCTGCTTCTGTTCTTGTCAAAAGGTTCATAGGTAAATTATCTCAGCCATATTTACAGCAGTGTAACCTCAGTGACAAGGACAACAGATGGGGGATCTCTTTTGTGCTCTGGTTACTGTAGTTGTGGGGCCAGTGGCTCCTGCCCCTGCTGAACATGGGTGTGCACAAAGGCACAGAGCTGCGAGCTGGGGCTGCCTTTACAGCCTCCTGGGAGGGGATCTCCAGAGCACAGGATGGAGTGGACAGCTGGGAATGATAATGTGCTAACCCACTGTGGCAATGTCCCTCAGAGCCTGAGCTGCTAGATTGCTAACTGGGCATTACAGAAATTGCATGGCCAGATGGGAAGCACCTGTTCAAGGAATTTTGCTGCGCTGGTGTACAACAGCCTGTCTTTTATTCTTCTCTCTCCCTTCCCCCCTCTCCCCCCTCCCCCAGTCTTTTTAACTATGCTGTACTGGCTTCTCTCTCTTCTGAATCTGCTCTAAAATCACATTGTTTCCATCTGACCATGAAAATCAGTGGTATGAGTGAATAGCAGCAGCAAGCAGATGAGCTTTGCTTGTAAAAGTCCACATCTGTAAGCCTTGGAGTGGTAAGAAGACCCTCCAAACTGGTTAGCTTTGGGTGTTTCAAAATAATACTTCTACGAGCAGATAAGCCACAGAATGGAATGAAATAGCACAACTGCACTTGGCTAGGGTCAGGTAAGGACAAGCTGGTGCTAGAGGAGATGGAAATTAGCACAAGGAAGAAACATTTAGCAATTACCCAATACTCCTCACCTTCAAAGCTCTTAATAAAATTAAATCATTAGTCTTTACAACATTGAAGGTGATGAAAGGAGAAGGAAAGAATGAGGAACTGTTTGGGATTTCAGACTTTATGTATTCGTTCAACAATTTCCCTTTAATGTCTATTTAAATAAATTAACCTGAATGCTCAAGGTTATATTTGACACTGGAATCTACTTACAGGATAGTGAGAAGGAAGCATCAGGTGAATTAGCAGTTCTCTGGTTTATGCATCTGCATTTCCCTGAGCACCTTCAGTTTAATGAACTTCCCTTTGGGCCTGCCTTCACCACATGCCACTGCCACATCCAGACGTGTCTGGGAGGGGCAGAGTGACCCTCTGTTCAGAGGAGAGCAGAATAAATTGTGAGACTTACACTGGCTGTGTCTACCTTATCATCAGAATGCTCCATCCCTCCAGGCTTTTGCCTGATTCAGACTGGAGCTCTGGCCTAGCTCAATTCAGTCACTCTGGCCTCATTTGCAGAAGTCACTGTATGTTTTATAACCTGAACTTTTCTGGCTTGCTTAGGCAACATAGAGGAGAAGGAATAGAGAAGATTAGAGTTTGTGTATCCTTAATGTCCTGGGGTTACAGACTGTGGGAGTTCCGCTTTGCAAACAATGCTATCAACTTGTGGTTTCTGAGGTTGTTTAAACCCAAACCTCCAAAGCTTTTGGAGGTGTCCAATGGAGAGAATAACTGCTTATTTTTTGATAAAATTTACATGTCTGTAAAGGGAAGCTTGAAGATTTGGTTTCAGTATAATCTATAAACTAAAAAAGCCCAGGACACTAGCAAAAGAAATTGAAAATGAGACTTAAAAAAAAAAAAAAAGAGTTTATAAAAGTTAAATAATCCCAAGTCCTCTCCCAAGAATACTGAACACTGGTAATGCATAGAGCATGTTTCTTGGCTAGATAAAGGCACAGGCATTACTGGCTAATGCTTATGACCTTAGTTTAGGAGCAAGGTGATTTCAGTGTCTTACAAGGTTAGTTTAAATCAAAGACAAAGATTTTGTCTTTTGGTATTTCAAATAAAATTCATTGTGAAGTACAACTGTTGTTCAAATGTGCAAATATTAAGAAACAGTAACTTAGACGACTTATCCAAATGTCAGGTGGAGAAGAGAGGAAGAGATTTTCTGGCACCAGGCTGATGTGATGAGGTGGAGGGAAGCCCCTGTGAAGACAGAAGGTGTGAGGGGCTCTCTGCAGGTGCAGGGCTGTATTTGGGGATGGGGGTGTCACTAGCATGCATAAAGCAGCCTTGCCAAAGAAATGCCCTGGGTCTCCCTGCCTTTTCCTGCCTGAACCACCTTTCCTGAGAGCAAGCTTGTTAGGGCTGTTGGATGAGGCTTGAGGAGAGGCTCAGTTTCTGAAGGCTCTTTCCTTTCTTTTGCCAGAGGTGGTATTTGGAAAGGGGGGATTTCTGTGCTTTGTGTGGTATGACAAAGCTTTATCCAAGCCTGTTTAAGAGGACAAAGCTGAAAGATGCAGGCTTTGAGAGATAGCATATATAGATCTGTACTTGATAATCCTGATTTGTCCTAGTTAACTTGAGAGAGAAAGGCAGACAGGGCAGGCTTCAACTACAGCAGTGTAACAAGAAAATACTGCATTAATCTGAGCCCAGCAGGGACTGTATTAGAGAGAGAAAGTCTTTGTTCTTCTGTTGGTAAGAAAACACCATGCACTGGATGAAGAAGGTGCTTACAGTAACTGCCTGTATTCCTAATCAGAGCTGTCTCTTCCCTCTTCTATGTGTTGGGGTTTTTTTTTTTAAATAATTTTTTCATAGTGCCCTCCTTGAGACTGAGGTCTCTGGACATCAGTGCTTGCCAGAGTGACTGGGAGTTCACAATAGACTTTCAGAGTTGTGTCAGAAACAGAACCAAACGTTGCTGGAAACTGCCCTGCTGTCAGACATGTGCCATGCTCTGGGATAACAGCTATACCGCTGATTATACAGAACAGTAATCAGCAGCATATAAATGGGCTAAATGTTCCCATTTTCCCATGATGGGTTTAAATCCACTACAGAAGCATGGCAGTAAGCTACAGTTGGAATGGCATGCTCCCTCTGCTGAGGAAAGTAGCTGGGTTCCCACCTGCCTGATCACCTCTGGATCATTTGACAGGAGCCATCCATCTTCAGGTGAAGAGGAAACTGAAGCATTGAATTAATTTGTGGCAGTTTTCAAAATGCTAGCTTTTGGCAACTAGAAGCTCTCCTGAGTCTAAAAGCAGCATCTGGAACAGATCAAAGGGTTTTGATTTGGTATGTGGTGAATCTGTAAAGGGCATTTGGACATCTTGTCCATGATGGCCACTGTTTCTCCCTAGTTTTAGGTTGCCTCCTTAAAGTTGGTTCAGTGACCCCAACACACAATAATGCTGATGTAGTTTTTTTCATTTTGAGGTGTTAATTTTTCTTAGAGTACTATGGATGTTTTTCCTGATGGATATTAAATTGGTGTGAGTGTCTGATCTTCTGCCTCTATTTGCCAAACTGTAAGCATAGTAGGGTCCAGATATATTTTGAGGCTTGATGACAGCTCTAGATGAGATGATGTGGCAAGGTCAAGAAAGTGTAGCAATGCTTTGTTGCTTAGAGGCTTAAAGAGAAAGCTTTGCATAGGAGCACTTACCATCAGCTGTGGTTTGTTCTTGCTACTGACTTTATGCAGTTAATGTGCCTTTTGATAATTTCTGCTTTATCTAATATAGGAGCTAATCTCAAATTTTTATCAAATTGTTAAAATGGTTGTGACTCACCTGTTTAGTGTATTAGAGTGCTTCTTCCATAGGCTCAGATTCAGTATCCAATAGCAAATTACAGTATTGCCTTGCCCACAAAATTTATAGACTGTAATGTAGTATACCATTTTTAGGTATGTTTCTCCTATATGTTTCCAAAGGGGCAAGCACATTTTTCTATGGCTTGCCTTCTGAACTGTTACCACTCATCCTTACATTTACCTTAGTGACTCAGTGGCTACAGCAACCAAAGAGGTGGCAAAAGTGTGTAGGTATAAAGCATGCCAACCAGTTTAGATTTATCAGCTGGAGATAAGCAGGAGAGGCTGTCACACATAAACATAAACAACCCTCTTTTGCAGTCCATGGTGCAGGACCTTAACGGATTTGGTGAAGAATTTGGCTCTGTGAGGAAACCACTGAGAACTAAATTAGATGGGAGAATTTGAAGCCTGGTGGGAGAAGTTCAGGTTAATTTGCTCCACTACTAGTCTCACTGAAAGCATTAATATTGATTTTACTGAAAGATTTAAAGTCTAGGTACTGAATCTAATGTTTTTGCCAGAGTACCTTGGAGGTATGAAATTGTCTCCTGCTCCTCTATGTCATTTACATTTTAAAAGTTACTAAGTACTCTCCCCTCTGAAAGAAGGATAAAATGATGTTCAGAATCACCTCAAGAGTTCACATAGAAAAAAGAAAGTTTAAATCCTCTAATGAGACATGGAGAATGAAATAGATGGGATATTTTTAATTCATGGAGGGACCAAAATTTTAAAAGAAGATTTGCATGCACACTCATAACTATGCTACCTTGATTCTGATGATAGTTTCAGTTTGTTAGGATCTGGTGCCAGAAATATACATGTACACATCTGGTCTTCCCCTTGGAATAAATAAGTTATACCAGATGAGTTCAACAGCAAAGCTATGACAGTAAGATGGCTCGGACAGAGTAAACAAATAAAAAAATTGTTTTCAAGAGGAATTCTTAAGTTCTTTGATTGTTTGCCCATTAGCAATCTATGCAACGAAAGATCAGAGGGGAGTTGGTGTTGTGTGGCTTTAAATAATTTAGGAGCAGAAGCAATTGCTGGAGACTGTTTGAGGGAAATAAATAAATAAGTCCAAGAGAAGCATCTGGCTCAATCTGTCTGCCAAAAATCCAAAGAATAATGGAAAAAGAACCTCTTTTTACCAAGTGTCTAGAAGAATTCTTGCCCTGAAGAGGCATGAATGAGAACTTTTTCACAGACCTTTCTTTCCCAGCTGAAACTATCAGATTACTTACATCCTTTAAGTAAAGAATATAAGTGTGTGGTCAGGGAGGGAAAAAGACTAGTTACATTGGTTGGCATAGAGAACATAAGGTGATATGCTGTAAAATTAGTGCTGCAGTGATGCAAATTTAACAGTGCTGTTTACAAGTTGGCATTGCTGATTGAACAGGTGTATTTTTAAAAATACACCTGATGTTACAGGTGTATTTTTAAAAAAGGAACAAGTGGAATTTAAGAAAAACAGTATCTTTGATCTCTCAGTATATAGGAGAAAGTAGAATGAGTGTGTGAGAGGGACCCTAGTAAGCCTGAAATGCTTCAGAAAGGACAGACAAATCATCAGGAAATTGTGAGCTAACTGGTCTCTGTCTCCACTTGTTTTATTTTAAGCACTGAAAAGTTCCCTCAATACAGAGTTTAACAGGAGTATGTCTGCAGTGCACTATCTGACCAGAGTGGGTTCTACACCCTGTTGAGTTCAAGGGGCCATTTTAACAAAGATCCAAATCTGAGCTCACACATTTAAAGAAAAGCCGTACAAATGAGAGTTCCTCTATCTATGAATGCAATTTAATCCAAGTGTGTACTGAAGTGGGCAGTGCTACTCTCTCCTGTTGTGCCACTGGAGGCCAGGAAAAAGGTTTATAAAAATGACACTGCTTCAAGTGTGACACAGAACTATGCAAGCAAACATGGAGCTCACTGGACATAAGTTCAGCATGACCTTCCTCTGTTTTGGAAGAGGCAGTGTCATGTAAAAATAATTTCCTAGATGACCAGATTGCCCTGGTTCTTTGTCTAGCACAGGACATGAGTTATAGTAAATGTTTACCCATATTCCTATATATGTGTTATTATTTTAAAATTTGTAGATATATAGATATAAAACTTATGAAGGGTGCAGCCAATTTCATATTTAATTCAGAAGGTTGAAATGAATACTGATTGTTTGCTCCTTCTCGTGAAACTTTAATGGCTATTAACCTTGCTTTAGATGAAAAACAGAAGAAAAAGAAAACAAAATCAGATATGAATTAGGGAAAAATGTCTATATTTAAAAATCTCATGTGGTCTAAGCAGTGTTTTATATAGTCTTGAGAATATTTCTGAAGATCTTCAAATACTACTACTTTGACTCTTCTGAAGAGCTCCCTGAAATTCCTTGTTATTTATTCCAGTGCACAGAAAGCAGAGTCCTTAATGGTTGATGGTGTCCATACCCTTTTTTAGAACCTTCTGCCTTATCAGTGTTTGTTTCTAAACTGTAAAGAAACCTACAGTTTCAGGCAGTGGGCAGCCCTAAGATCTCCCAGGTCCTAATCTAAACAATTTAATTAAATAATCACCAAACTTGCAGGTTAAAACAAAAGCAGGCATTCTAAAGCACTGAAGTGTTAATATAGGCCCACCTGACATTTCAAGAGAGCTGTAAAAATAGATGGAAAATATTTTTTGTGTGTCTGCAGGAGCAATCACACAAACAAAAGCAAGCATTCTAAAGCACTGAAGTGTTAATATAGGCCCACCTAACATTTCAAGAAAGAGCTGTAAAAATAGTTGGAAAGTATTCTTTGTGTGTCTGCAGGAGCAATCACGTGCTTTCCCTTATGAAGGGGGGTCCCATTTGAGCACTACATACAAGAATGTTCCCATGGCTAATTAAGACAATTAGGCTTTACATGAATGATCTAGAAGCAGGTGCTGGTAGGTGTGTTAGGGAGTTATGTTCTGTTGTCTCTGACTGCATTGCACTTTGCACTTCCAAGTGGATGCCTATTACTCAAATAACACTGGAATCTCCCCAAGGCACTTTGTTACCATTGCCTACCTGCCCTTCCCTTCCCAGACAATTGCCTTTTATAAAGTAGCTAGAAAGATCAAAAGCATTATTGCAGTGAAATTAAAAGGGGTAGAAATTGGTCATTTATGTAGCAGGTTCTTTTCATGTCTGTGCATAGACTTGCCAATTACTGTTCTCTTTTCTCAGTCAGAGATGTTAACCTGTGCTGCTTTTATCTCAGGATCTCTGCCCAGGTTTCTAAAGTGATTTGTGGTCATTTGAAATCTTCCTTCATTTTTGTCACTTGTTCCTGGGAGGAAGAGTGGCCCTAATAGGAAATGTTTTGCTATTTAAAGGCTGTCTCGGTGTTATGTCTCCTGCGGTCACACAGAGGAGGCAGCCCGCTATCTATTTACTCTACTTTTAGACCACCTGCCTCTCAGCTTGATTTTCTTACCATGGACTTGCTGCTGAGATTTTTTTGTCTGATTACTTTTTTGCAGTTGCATTATACTAATCACTAGTATCTTGTCTAGCCCCTTCTTTTGATGCATGACTTGAAGTCCTGACTGCAGAACATTCAGTCTGATGTGGCTGAGTGGGAATGGGGATGCTTTCTGTAAGATCCAGAGCATAGGCTGAGGCTGGGGGCCTGATGCATGCCTGTATCTTACATGCTATAGGAGCAGGATACAGCTAGAACAATTGCTTGTGACCAGCAATTGCAACTTACTCCTGGGTACAGGATATGGCTTCAATTTCTCAGTTATCCACCTAAACTTCTCTGTTGTATTAATCACTGTTATATTAGCCCATATTTTTTAATTTAGTCAGATTTTTACTGCATTATAGGAGAGGATCTGATAAACAGCAAAACAAAAATGGGTACTTGTCTCCTCTTTAAATGCTCAAACTGAATTCTAATAATTGATTGAGAGAGGTCATTGAGCTCCAGAAACAAGTTGCGAAGTACTTGGTAAAAATTCTTTTAACATCCTTATATTTTACTTGATTCAATCCTAATTCCCTGATAGCATCTTAGAGTCTATACTAACAACATTAGAGGTGAAATCCTCACCCTTGAAGCCAACAGGGCAATCCTTTACTGAAGATTTTGTACTTGTTACCTCACTGTGGCTCCTGTTATCCCCCAAATAGGACATCCTCTGATACCTTCAGTGGAGCAGGCAATACCAAAGGGATTTCTCAGACTGGAGGGACATATGGGGCAGTATTCCTCTGAAATAGCTAAAGAGTGTGGGCAGTTACCTAATATAAACTCTGCGGTTGTTGCCATTACAAATTTGTAATGGGAAGGTTTGATGGGGAAGGGTCTTGTCAAACACTAACAAGTCTGTGTCCTCCTGGGTAAGAACAATTGGCAGGACACATGAAAAATTGAGTTATGGTTTACAGTGAAATAAAGCAGGGACAAAGCTGCCCTTCTCCTGAAAGGGTGATCAGCACTTTGTGCACCACTGTGAGCTTGCCAGTGAGCTCACTAAGGACAGGTCCTTCTCTGAAGCAGATGTGCACTAGTGTACTTGGATTCATCCTCCTGACCTGTAGATTTTGGGGCTCGACCCAAAGCACCTTAAATTCTTCTCCTTTATGCAAACTGCTGGATTATGAACTGCAGCAATGCAGATGGTATATCCTGGGCTGATGCTACCCATGCGGTAGCCTCTGGAAAAAGGCAAGGCAGGACATTGTGATGGTAGTTGTGAGTTGCCTCAACTTGAATCTGACAGAGCAGTAATGGAGAAAGGAACCTGACTTCAAACAAGGAATCTTAGATAATTCTTGCACTGTTTCCACATTTATGTATCTTTTCATCTCCCATAGCTGTGCCCAGGAGAACAGAAGACCACTCTAAGTGGTGGGACCTGACCTTTGTGATCTCTGGCTCGTGCTTCTCAAGCTGCGAATTCCCCCTGAATGAATGTACCTCTTATCTTTCTGTTCATGGCAAACCAAAGGAAGTGACAGAAACAAATGACTCTAAACAAATGTATATTGTTAGCTAGGCACAGTAAGAAGCAACATTTAACTGGCACATGCCAGCAGACAAATTCATCATACTCTGAATTCACTCAGACTGTAGCCTGTGTCTCTGTGTCAAGGCATCTCATGCTGACTGGGACCTGTTGAGGGAACAGAATTCACTTACGCAACAAATTTTTACTAAAATGAAGGCAAACCCAAAGTCTGTATTCAATATCTAATTAAATATTTTCTTAATGCATTATACCCATTTATAGAACGTGAAGCCTGACTTTAGTCCCCCTGGGAGCAGGCCAGTAAAGAATGGCATTGCAAATATTTATTTACTTCTCTTGTCCCTCACTGGCTTTATTTTAATGGGTGTGCAAAAACGCATGAAAGCTACAGGCGAGGAAAAGCCCCCGGGAAAACCCTTTGTAACTGGATGAATTGGAAAAACAAACTCTAGGGTGCTCATTTGCCATGAATCGCTTTTCAAATCACGTGCGGAAAATGAATGAGGCGTCTGTGAATCTAATTCCCTTTGTCCCAGTTGTAAAGCACATCAGCACAATAGGCGAGGCACACGGCCAGCAAAGCAAGAGGTGGAAAGCAGGCACCATTCAGTGAATTCATTTTCAGTCAAACCAGTGTCGCTTGCTCCTTTTCTTTTCTACAGATTTAAAGAACAAACAAAACCCTGTGATCCTTGGGAAATGCCTCTGGTAAGGGCTGCTGCTGAAGTCTCACTAAGCACAGTGGCAATGGCAGAGAACATGAATCCTTCCCACTGTCACACTGGGTCCCTTGTCATTCCTAGTGGGAGGACAGGAAGCACATCACCACAGCCTCATCGCACATTAGGAAAGCAGCAGATCAGTGCATTGAAGAGCCTGTTTCATCCCAGGGGTAAAAAAGTTAAAGACCTAGGGTCTTCTTATTTTTTTTTAACCTAACTTCAAAATAAAGATCTTAGACATCTCTTTAATGCTAAACTGGGTTTTTCACAGCGGTTTATTATTCTGAAATGTTACATTATTTCCTCTTTATTATTTTCTGAATACAGTTAGGTATGTGTGTGTGTGAACCAAAACCAGCTGTACTTGAAACACGAAAAATATTTTAGATGTGAAACCCAGTGCAGCTTTGGGAGTGTAACCCTTCTATTCACTGCCTGGCTTTATAAGCATCCCTCACTGCATATAAGAACAACTCTGCTGAGCAGCTGAAAGGAAAATGGAAATGTAAAAAAATCTCACCGCAGCTTTTGTAATATATTTCCAAGTTGTCCTCTTTGCAGACTGTGTGCGTAGGCCACTGTGTGCTGGCATTGATGTAATGCAGGAGTAAGATGAAAAGAAGAGCACTTGATGTCTTCATGGTGGTGGTGGTAGTTTGCAGGATCACTTCTGTCTCTTGCTAACACTCTGGAGGGAGGTGTTCCTTCCTTTCTCCAAGGGGCACGGGACTTACAACATTCGTGCCTGCAAAAGGGTTAAGTGAGCCAGTGCAGCCTCAGCTTCCCACAATGCGGTATAAACAAGAGGCTAATCAGACTTGGAGGGTGTTATTTCCGTGTACTTCGACTTCTGCTTTCTGCTTGGTGTTAAATTAATGACAAATGAGCTAATCACACCTACTCACTGCCCGGCATAGTCCTGCCTTGGTGCCTGCTGGAACAATGCAGCAATGTGTTTATTTCTGCTCTTGCTGCCAGTTTCTTCTTTTGAAGTCAAAGCATTTGGGACAAAACTTCAACAGGCTTATTTTGCAGCCTTCTGGCTGAAAAAAGTTGCAATCCAAATTGCCCCATCTTAATCACAAGAAGTCAGCCCAAATTTTGGAAGATGAACAGTTTGGTCTCTGTGTTTTTCCTAGTAACAAATCTGTCGTCTGGAGGGAAAGGAGGTGTGTCTGATAAAGCTGACACCACATAAGCAAGTCTTGAAACTTTTAGGAATGAATTCCTTCTGCTTGACTATGCTAAATCCTTCATTTACATTGATTTTGTTCAGTGGTTTTTGGGAATATACAATTTAGCAGTGTACCCAGTCGGATAAACCTGGACTTAATTTTTTCCTCCTGTCTTCCTGGTTACTTAATGGCCCTCTAGTGAAAATGTGCATTTGTTATTTGCACTAGCTCTTTTAAAGCTGTGCTTTATGCAGAAATTTGTGGCTGGTGCAGATGGCAGGGAAGGAGTAAGGGAAGGAGGGAGAGTTCCTTCATCTCCAGTAAAATTCTCTGATTCAGTTTTAAGATCCAGGGCTGGAATAGAATTTCAAACTGCAGTTGCCAGAAAGGTCTTTTTCTGGACAGAGCACCAACTGGAAAAATGCTACAAGTTGAATTCAACCCTAAAGCAGATGTCTGCAATAGTCTTCTCTGAGCTCAAGACAAGGAGAAATTGGCTCTGTAGTGTAACAGAGTTGGGTAAAAGATCACTTTGGCCATCTCAGTCTTTCTTCCTCTGAAGGCTGCAAGTATCATTTGCTCTGCCACTGAGTAAAGCTGAACAGGGGAAAACTTATGTTGTTTAGTAAACAAGAAAGCACCTAACAAGATAATTATGAATTAATGCCAAATGGTAGGGCTGTTCTTCAGGCAAAATCCTGGCCTCAATGAAGGTAATAAAAGTAATCCCACAGATTGAAGAGGCAGCCAAGATTTCAACCATGATATATTATATTTAAAAGCCAATTCAGTGCAATCTTAGAGACCTTGCTTTAAATAATGAGGCTCAAGCTTGCTTCATATTTTTGGATGCTTTCATAATGGTAAATTTTATGTCCAGGGCCAGAGTGAGAATCCAGGCAACTGTCCTTAGGCATGGAACGTATATGAGTCATATAATGAGATCTGAATTACAGATCTGATTTAACTGGATTTAGGTTGTACCCTGCAGATAGTTGACAAAAGCAAGAGCAATTGAAAAAGGAATAGTAGGGAGAGACAATGTCTAGGATTACTGTAATACATTTAAACTAAAATCACATAAAATAAAAGTCTCTTGCCACAAAAGTCTATAAAGATAGTGAAAATTGTATATAGCAATATAATACAAAACACAAAGTACTTCAGATCAGAACCTTGAGAATGTAACTTCCAGATTTTTTCATTTTTTTTTTTTTTTAGGAAAGACATCATCATGGTCTTTCACTTAAGATGTTAGGCTGATGCTCAATAGCAATGAACAAAGCAAATGAAAAGATAGAATAAATGCTTCAAAGAGAGACCTACTGGGGATCATTCAATAAACAAACCAAATCAGGATCAGGACCTCTCCTGAGATAAAAATCACTGAAAGGTGCACAAGTACATGGGACAAAGCAAATGGGCTTGGCCTGCTTTTATTCTTCTTTGCTTGCCTGTTTGTCCACACTACCGGGAACAAATTAATGGGTTGAATGGAACTTTGATCTGGACTAGAATGATTTCCTGGACAATGGGCTTTTCTTTACCGCCCTTCCCTCTGCCTGCCCCATCCTGTTGGAGGAGTGTTGCCATTGGTTGTGGCTTCGAAGTCTGACTCCAAGCAGTCCTCTTGGCAGAAGGCAGCCTCTCTGCATCTAAGTCTCTTTGCTTTTCCTTGTAAAGATTTTGGTCTAAGAACAAGTAGACAGCCTGGGAACATGAAACAACACTGGACTTTTGGGATACAAGTCTTCCTGCTTCACTGGAACCAGGATGCCTGGATTAGATCTAGCAGAAACCAAATACAGCTTTGTAGCTGAGATTGGGAACTCTGATATACACAGGCACTGTTTCCCCGTCTGGTGCATAGACTCTCTCTTGCTCTTTTAAGACAGCTTTTTCATCCATGTTTTTTGGCAGTGCTCCTGACACTGACTCAAAATGACAAGTCACAAGATTTTTTTTTTGTGAGTGTGAGGTTGGAGTGTGTGTCTCAAGCAGGTTTTGGGTAGCCAATGTTCTGAGGGGAAACAGCCACGATATCGCTAATGTTTTGGAAAGCCATGCTGTCACTTCCACTTTGTCCCACCATGTTGTTCTTTCTCAGTGGGAAGGGAATTTTACTTGAAATGGAATTTTGCTTCGGGTTTTACAGTGTGTACTGCAGACACTGTTTCGCCATTTCTTTCCCTGTGTAATCCTTGTATCTCCTAGAAAGAGCTTTATTACCAACTCCATATGTTCTGAGAACTACTTTCCCTTCAAACAGCCGAAGCCTGTGGGATGAGAAACTACATCTAAAAGAAATGGTATCAGTTCTGGCAGAGGGAATTCTGTTTTGGCACATTGCTTATCTGGCCAACAAGTGTGTTTCTTTATCTGCCTGACTGAAGGTTTTGACCATGGAGGTAAACAGCTCAAAAATGTCTGCAAAGGAAGTTGAGGGGTGGTGGCTTCATATATCTGGAAGACTCTTGAGCTTGATCAGATGTTTTTGACATATTAAAGAGCGAAAAAATCTCTTGCTCCCTGTCAAGAAGGTTATTTTATCTGTAATGTAATTGGGAAGAGATACAAGGCCCACTGGTAAGCAGATAAAGTTACATTAATGTCTGTAACTTCTTAGGTTGTCTAAAAAAAGATTGCTGATATAGCAAATCACCACCCCCCCACTTCCAAGTGGATGGTTTGTGCTCACACAGCATCCTTGCCCTTGAATTGTTTAATTACTCTCTGGGTTCCCTGCAGAGGCTTAGCTAGTCATGGGGCTTGCTGGTCTACAGGGGCCTCTTACTTGCACTAATACAGCTGCACCTACACTCCGACTTTTGCCAAGATAGTTACAGGTATGTTGTGTTTCCTAACCTCCCAGCCAAGTACTTGTGTTTGCAAAACTTTTTCAAATGTAGACCTGGATAGTACTTCACCTCAGCAATGGGGTTTCCTCCTAAGAACGTTTTTATTTAAGGAATTTTTTTTCTTTATTAAGTCCAGTATCAGTTGAGTCCTAACCAAAGTTTAAGTTCTTTCTTTCAAGAAAAAAACTTTTTTTTTTCCTTTCCTTTGGCATCTTTGCATGCCTGTATCATACAATGAAATGTTGCCAGAGGGAAAACTACAAATTAAAAGCTTCACTGATTTATCTTCCTTTCTTTTTCAATTCACTCTGAATAAAAGCTTTCTGCCTCATATTTCTTAGCATGGATCTCCTTCTAGTCAAAGACAATGAGTGAAAATTCCTCAGCAAAGAGACAAGACTTTCCAAAGGTGATACCTTTTCTCTCAATAAAAGTAAAATTTTCCTACTGTGGCTGTAATAGTGTATTTAATATTTTAGTTCAAAAAAACCCAGGACCCAGAAATGCAATACAAGCTAAAGTGCTGCCCTCTCACTCTCTTTCCAGCTAAGTTTTGTTTTCTGTGATTTCCAGTGCTGGGGATGTTTGAGGTGCTGTGCCCTCAGCAGCGTGCCTGATGGGCTCATGCACCTTGCAAGCCCTTCCAGGAGCAGACCAGTGGAGCCTGAGGCCCTCAGGGCTTCTTCCTTCTGTAAGGCATGAAAGTTTCTGGGATCCACCAGCCCTTAGCTGCCAACCCAGAATCTGGGGTGGGAATCCAGCTACTCCAGTCCCTCCTTGTCTTTTCAAGTGCTCCAAGACCAAACCAAGGGGCTGAGAGTGTTGCAAAGTCACAAAATTTGATGCAAGCAGGACTTGCAGTTGGGGCTGATGTTCTGTAATTTTTGTAACCACTGTAAAGCTGAGCTTTGCTGAGTCCTGGCATGCTCTCAGCACAAGCCCTTAGTAGCTGCCTGGGGCTGAACTGCTTTTCAGAACTGTCTGCTCTTCATGGAACACAGGTGCTACTTGGAATATATAGTGTCAGTCTACATGGTTTTTTACAGGTCAGGTTTTAATTTCAATATATACTACTTTATACTACTTTACTTTATACTACTTTATACTACTTTTCACTTTATACTACTACTATATAGTAGCAGACTACTCTGGTAGCTACTTTTTTAATTTTAGCAGCTCATTTTAGAATTAAAGCTTTAAGGAAAAGGGAGTAGTCAGTAGTATGAAGAAAAGAACTTTCTTCTTTTTATAATTTATATTAAATGTTCAGTTGCGTGTTGTTACAACTTTTCAGGACTCCATCTGGAGTCTACAGCCTCTGCAACAGATTAAAGTTTCCTGGCTCATCTGCTGCCAAATGGAGAGTGAGTGTGCTTGCACCAACATACACACCTTAGACTGTGCAGCTGTAATAGAGGTGTGCAGTGCAAAGCCTTTCCCTCTCGTTAAAACTAGTCTTTCCTGGAGTAAACTGGTGGGCAGTCATGGAAAAATAGTGAAACTAGACTGCTGTCATGAAGCAGCTATGTTCCTCATTTTCAGAGGAGGGACAGAAATGATTAGAGCGATAGAATACCTCTCCTGTGAGGAAAGGCTGACAGAGTTGGGATTGTTCAGCCTGGAGAAGAAAACTTTCCAGGGACACCTTATTGCAGCCTTTCAATAGTTAAAGAGGGCTTACAAGAAATAAGGGGGCAGGTTTTTAATTGTGTCTGTAGTAATAAGATGAGAGTTATTGCTTTGAAACTATAAGAGTAAAATTAGATTAAGTATGAGGAAGAAGTTTTTTATTATGAGGTTGGTTAAACACTAGAGCAAGGTGCCCAAAGAGCCTGGAAACAGGTTAGATCTGGGTCTGGGCAACCTGATCCTGTTGAAGATGTACCTGCCTATTGCAAGGGGTTGGACTGGATGACTTTAAACTTTCCCTAAACCATTCTGTGGTCCTAGAGCAGGAAGGTGAGTTTTATATACTATTCCTCTGCCATTTGTTTGCATGCAAGGAGAAAATATAGGATAAGTTTGTTCTGGTGCTGTCTGGAGAGGATAGCCATGCTTGTGATGTGCCTAAGGTGAACATATGTCCATGAAAAATGAGATTGACTGAGAGTTTGGGATGTTATTCTTGGACTAGTGTTGTTGTGTTTGTCAACTTGTCCTCAGTGTGCACCTTTGCATAAGGGAATGGGAAGGAGGAAAGCAGACTTAGTAGCACAGAGCAGAGACAATGACACATACATACATTTATTTGGGGTTTACATCGCATGCTCATGATGCAAATGTATGTGGTCTAAGGCTGAAAAGGAATTCTGGCCTTGGAGCATGTGGGCTCCAAAATCTAGTCAGGATAAAAGTGGCAAAAACAGCTTTGGTGCAAAGGAAAAATATTCATTTACTTCTGCCTCTCCTCTCCTCAGTTCCACCAACCAGTCTCAGTAGCTGTGCAGAATTAATGCTGCAGAGTTAAGTTTTGAGGTGGGTGGGAATTTTCTAGTGGATACTGTTCTCCACAGAAAATACCACTTCACTGAATTCCAAGCTTCTTATGAAAGAGCTGTTACAATATTGTGGAAATGTTCCTTATCAGAAGAGGAATTTTCTCAGCACCAGGATCAAGCACTGCAAGTAGAAGAAAACTCCACTTCCAGAATAGCCTGTATAGGTTAATGGACTTTTTTACTTCTTGAGAGTTGGAGCTTAAAATGTGGGGACTTCTCCTGGGCTAAGAGCTCTGACCTGCCTTGGAGGTGACATCCTGTTCAGATGAAGCTAAGAATGGGAGAAGCTTGGAAGCCTCAGCTTCAAAGGAGTGAGAAAAGGTGTTTCACAGTGCTGTATTCTCCCTTCTGTGAACTGCCTCTCAGTGCATGGCTTTGGTGAGGCACCTTCAATTAGGTATGGAAGCAGCCTTTGGTTCAACATGAACTTGGCAGGTGTCATTATGTCAGAAGTCAGTCTCTCATGTGTTGCCTCATGACAGTGCTCGTGAGTGGGTCTTCAGCCAGGCAATATGTTTAAATTGGTGTTGAATCAGCATCACAGTGGATCAATGGCCTCTGTCAAAACCCAGTGGCCCTCCTGGACAGACTGAGTTTGTTTGCCAACACTGAGGTGCTGGAGTGTAATTCTGGATCAATGCAGATCAGTATATGTAAGGAACAGCACATCAGGACTGTTGCATTGAGTCATGTGGTATCCATCCATTTTTGCAACTCTGGTGGAAATGTTTCTCCATTCCTGGTGGAAGTGTTTCTCCATCTTGGCTAATGCAGTTTCCTCTGTGTTCATGGGGAGGTGATTCTGTAGAATATGCTCAGTTTCCTGCCTAGGAAATGCTCAGCAGTGTCCAGACACTCCTTTCATAATACGCCCTGGGACCTTGTGACAGAGCAGACTCGGCCAAGGACTAGTTAATGTTTGATCTAAGAAGCAGAGTTCCTGGCTCTACTGACAAATTCTGTTTGCAGGTGACTCAACAGGGCAGGAAGTGATATCTGTGGGTATCAAGTATCTACAGCCAATGCACACAGTACAATGGTGTGGAATTTTGTAGTCACACAAGTATTATGGGGAACTTGGAAACTCAGCAGGGTTTTGGATTGAACAAAATGGATTGATCTGCAAGCAGGGATAAATGTCCAAGATAGCTGCCCTTGTGCTTCTGAATCACCTGGCACTGATAGTCTTCCTTCCCTAACATGATCTAATTGATTTCCACAGAGGCCTGATGTGAAATCTTTAAAAATGGTCTCATAATCATGTGCTGGGACATATGTAAAGAAGTGCCAGTTCAGAGAGACAACTGTAAAAAGGAGAGCAATTGAAAGTGGAGTTCTCTTACCAGCAACAGACATGATGAACAAGCAGCTCGGCCATTCCAGGCAAGAAAGCAAGACTTAAATTAGGCAATAATTTGGGATTTCATGGACGTACTATGCCATTTCTTCCCTTGTGGTACCTAACCTGTGTTTCTCTTCTCCTTTCTGACTGATGGGTAGAGATGTTGGATTTGTTTGGATGCACACTAAAAAAGAAGGTAGAGGAGATACAGCTGAAGAAAGACTAAGTTTAAAATGGATTCTCGTGGATTTAAGGAGTGAATTTCAGACTGGTCAGCCTACTGCCAGAAAGCTGTGAGTCTGATGCAAATGAATTTCATAGCTTCTGCTGACACTCTCCCAGCAACATTCTTCCAGAATGTGCTAAGGGAGCTTGCAGTTGCTCTCAGCAAAGCTATTCCTGAGTTTATCCTGATATTTCTCTCACTGTAGAAACCCAGGTTTTCTGAGTGTCCCCTAGTCATCAGCACAATGCCAACAGGGAGGTTGCTTTCTCAGTGACTTGTGCTGTTTCAAATGCTGTTTCATTGGAAGACATCACTCTCTTCACATTGAGCAATTTTGTAATTGTTCATGGAGAGCTTGGCTGCTGAGACTGCATCTGAGCTGGACAGAAGGGACTGGGGGAGTGGGAGAGTGAAGGAGAAAGACATGCTACATCCATCCCTTCCTTGGGGCCTCAGGAAGCAGAGGTGATATAGGACTGGCTTCAGCTGAGGTGCAGGGCTCAGACTTGCCAAAGTCTAAGTTCTCTCTCTCCCAAGTGTGCCAGTGCAGTGAGCTGTTCTCCATCCTGCTACCTCAGCCAGGCGCTCCAGCAGGCACAGTTTGGTGTGGATTGCATCTGATGTGAGGGTGGGATAGAACTGAGTGCAATCTGTGACGGGAATTTGCCAACAAGGCAGCAATTATAGATATGGGATTATATGTGTTATGGACCACTGCCACTTCTGTAATGCTTCTAGAGAGAATGACAGGAGCCATTTTAGGATGAGGCTGCGACTCCCTGCTCTGTGTCAGGGATCCTTCTGTAGTTACACAAGATTAAGAAATCCAGAAGCAGACAGCTGTAATCTGTGCATTACTCCTGGTAACCAGGAGCTCCTGGTTCCTGCTGAGACAAAACAGTGAGAAAAACAGCTTCTCTCAGTAGTGCCAAGGATAGAGGCAATGGGCAGAAACTTCTATACAGGAAGATTCACCTGAACATGAGTACAAACTTCTTTACTTTTTGGGTGACTCGGGACTAGAACAGATTGCCCAGAAAAGCTGAGGAGTCCCTTTCTCTGTAGATACTCAAAAGCCATCTGGACAGAATCCTGAGTAATGTGTCAGGAGTCGTGCTTGACCAGGAAGGTTGGACTAGATGACCTCCAGTGGTACCTTCCAGCCTTAACCATTCTGTGACTGTGATATTTGGTCCAGGTCTTGGTCTGATATCCCATTACATTGTAACACCTCTACTGCGCCTCTTCAGGGAGCCAAAATTATTTTCTTTAATGAGATTTTCTTAGGGATGGGGCAAGTAATATATTAAGGTAGGCTGCTTTTTCTCAATGGATATTCAGAGATCATCATCTGGGAGAGTTTCCAGCTCATTCTAGCTTTTGTTTCCTTAATAGAAGTCAGTATGGATCAGACCCATATGGTATTCCTAGTATACAGATTGCCAGATATCTAAAGTTAATATATAGACCTTCTTGTACCAAAAGACCAGTGAACCTATGGATAGCTTTCTTCAGAAAAGCCTATCTGCCTTTGCCTGATAGCTTTCCCTTCCAAACAGACAAATATAGGCTTTCTGAGTTAGCAAGGACATGACAGTTTGGACTAGCTAAGCCAGATTTGGATGCTGCTGAGATGAAAAAGTGGGATTTTTTTTTTAGAGTTTCCTCTGGCAGAGGAAAGTTTCACTAGCATTCTTGGTCAAAGCCCGTCTGAATCTGTTTCCTAGCAGAAACGTGCTCATCTTTCCTCCCACTTCTGTCACAGTCTCTTCCAGAGGATTATGGTGGTGGAAGGAGCAATTGCATTGGTTTTGAGGACTCAGTTTGCTGTGAGCACCCCAGCCCGCACTCCATGCAGTCTGGAAAGAATGACGCGAGGAAATAGGATCTCAGAGCCTGGAGAGAAGCTTTGCAGACCACCTGGCTTTCAAATTCCTGGCACTGATCAAACTTGTCTCTGTAGGAAATCCATGTTCTAAGTCAAGCTCAGGTCACATGAGAAAATGAATTTGGCAGGAATATTATGATTCCCTACTGATCTGCCAGCAAATCCACCCCAAGCATCTTGCTCCATGGCTCTACAAGAATAGAGCAGCACAAGTGACAGCCCAGTGTAGAAAAGAGGTACTTATAGCAGTGCCTGGAGGTGGCTTGTGCCGGCTCTCCCATGATCCAATGCTGCTGCAAGCTGACTTCCCCTAGCACTGCATTCTCCTTTTACAGAAAAATGGAAGGCAAGGGCTGAGGAAGAGCCTGAAAGCAAAGAGAATTAAGGTGGCAGGAAAAAAGACATTCCTTTGTCTTACTTCTGTGTTCCTGCTGTCCTAGGAAGACCTCAGTTCTCCTGGGTGCTATTTAGGCACTCGAAAAGTGTACAAATGTAGGGATAATTCATACTACTGTGCCCACCTGACCTCCTCTGACATCATTAGTAGCAACTGGTGAGATGTTGCCATTGCATTTAAGTACTGTCTTGTGCATTGTTTTTCCCAAAATATCTCAGCTTCAGAGCAAGGTGCATGAAGAAAATGAAATTCAAAATGACTTTGGCACAATTATAGTAGAAATAAGCAGCTATTGAGCTTAATGCAGATGCTATGATGGGAAATATAATCTCATTTCCTCTTCTTTTTTTGTCTTTTGTGATGGGTTCTCTATTATCAGCTTTATATGGGATGTTCAAAAATTTTATTGCATTGAGCATATTTGGGAATTGGGAGGTCTCTTTATTACAGAAGGCAGAGGTTTTTGAGATGGGCTGTCAACAACTTGCAATGCTTTGACATCCCTTCAAGGTGACTGGATGATGTGTTTTTTACAGAAGTGCCCCTGGGGGCAGTATAACTGGAAACACTGGATTGTCTCTTCAGGCCGCAAGTTTTTGAAAATTAGAGGCCTGAAATTAGATATGTAAATCAGTCCATCTGTATGCATAAGCAAAAACATAACAATAGAAGGTCCTGATTTTCAGAGCTGTTGCTGTAAGGTCTGACCGTGGGCACTCAAGGCTGAAGTTGTGAACTGAGGTATTTCCTAGAGGAACTGAGTAACCACACTTTTGAATAATTTTCCTTTAGGGTTGTGAATGTGGCTGTGTGCATGTTTATGTGCCTATTGATTTCTGTGTCTTATATAAATGTAAGTCATACATACATTTATTTGCATGCATAGCAAATAAATATACAAACAACTAAACATATTCTTTTTATGCATTACTATTTAAATTACCTTAATTCTGCCAGGAGACCATTAGAAATTTCCAATTATTCACTGAAGTGGAGAACAACCTGAAGAAAAATTTTCTACAATCCAGGTATGAGAAAAGCAACTGAGACTGATGGCATAGGTCCCTCCTCTGGTAATCACGGAAAGAGAACAGGTTTGGCTGCAGTCACTGCAGCACTGTGGGTGCAAGAGCATTTTGCTTTCCTTCAGATTGTCTTATCCAGCACTCTTCTCTATTTAGTGGGATAGGTAAAGTGACAAGCAGGAGCCTGAGAACAGAGTTCATGAAATGGCTGAGGTCTGAATTCTAGAAGCTGAATTTGTTGTCTTTAAATGTGTTGGGGTGCTGTCTGCTGTGTGACTCTCAGGGGATCAAAGCTGCTCTGGTTAGTCAGTGGGAAAGGCTTCTGCTCCCACTTTGCACTGATCAAATATGTGAGCAGCAGGAGAAGGCAGCAAACAGGCTGAAGGAGCCAAGTTATTTCAAAGACAGTCTCTGGTGAAAGGGCAGCTGCCTGAGGCTGAAAGAGGCATCCTGCTCCTTCCCTGTGCAGGTGGGGGACATGGATGCCAGCAGTGCCCCAGTGGGGGATGTACACCACGAAACATTTTCAAGGTGAAAATATTGATTTGCCAGTGCCCTCAAAAATTGAAGAGGCTAAGGAAGGGAATTAAGCCTTGTACCATGCTCAGACAAGTTCTCTGGATGCCTGGTGGCCTGTTAAGAAGTCAATTAAACAATGTAGCTAGAGCTGGGATACACACAGCTGACAGCCCTGGAAAGGACAGGATGGAAAGGACTTGCAAGCCGAGGGAAAGGAAGCAGATCAAAAGTTTTCCCTTAACACTTTTTCTGGATATGTCTTGCTGGAGTTTTCTCTAACATTTCTTTAACCATTTTGGACTTGGATTTTGCCAGGAGGTGCTGTGGGCCCTCCCTGCTGGGAGCGTGGGTAGAGGAGAGCAGAAGGATGGCCAGGGCTGCCTGGAGACATCCTGGGTGCTTCCACACATCTATTTCCCGGAGAGCCACCTGATGGTGCTGTTTGTTCAAGTTCCCGGCCGCTGAAGCCACACCGAGCCTGCAGAGCTGTGTATGGACCTGCATGTAGATCTGCCTTATCACAGTGCATTTAATTAATAAATAAATGATAAAAAAAGGGCTACATCGCCCACCTGGCTCTGACGGTGGGAGCTCACCTCTCTGTGAGGCCCTGGGGCAACAACAGATGGGGTTTTAAGATCAATTTCAAGAAAGTACCTGGAAAAGGTCTGGGGGAGGCCAGGCCTGGGTGTCTCTGTGTTTTGTAAAGGCTGACGATGGCTTGCTAGGTTTTCCTAATTTATTTTGCATTCTCCTCACAGTTTCCATTGTGGAGCTTTCCCGTACAAGGATTAACCATCACAAGCGGTGCAGTGCAGCTCTGGCAACCTCCCTGGAAAACACGCATCCTGAATAATGATGACTGCTGAAAGCAGGACAGAAAATCCACCCTTCTGCTGCTTAAATCAGCACTGGCTGCCAGCACTCCAGACAAAGAGCAGTGCTGGGTGGCACCTCCATGCCCACAGCCTGCCCCTTTGCAAACCTGGCTCGCTCTCTACAGGGGCTCCCATAAAAGCACACAGGCAGGGCAAGAAATGCTAATTGTGGGGATGCTCTTGCCCAGCATCAGGTGTCTATTTGTGGGGGGGGGACACCAGGCTTCCCAGTTTCCCAGTTTCTCTGGAGGGTATATGCTTTTGTTGTCCGCTTTAGGGACCATGACCTGCAGTTAAGGACTAGCATTGCTTGAGGTGTTGAACAATCAGGGTCAGCATGTGGGGAGAACAAGCAGCTCAACCTTCTGCCTTGGCTGGTTCACTTTCTGCTTGTGACACAGGGCAGGAAATAATGTTTAGCACAAGTTGCCCTACTCACTTCTGCCACCAACAGCACCACCAGTGGGTCTTGCTGAAGTGAACAGGCTGGCTTCTCATTTGTTTCTCACTGTCAAGATGATGAGTCCAACTAGATTTCTTTCTGTTTGTGTTTGCTGCTTGTTTGTGCTGACAAAACACATGCATAGTTTGTAGTTCCCTCATTTCAGCTGGTTGCTGTTCCATTTTAATGCGAGGCACTTCGTTGGAGGTCATTTACTCAGTATGTTGCTGGGCCATTTACAAATATGAACTGATGAATATTTCATCATTGTTCACCAGGAATTCTGTTGAAGGGTAGAGCTTCATGGCAGTGAGTCAGTATGTGATGCACTCAACCTGAAATCATTTCTTTACAGCATCTCTCATCAGGCATGCTAACTGCTGACGTTTGGAAGAGCAGGAATACATATATGTATTAATACAATACTCTTTATCTCACCTTGATTCTACTTAAATATCCATGTTAATCTGTGTTGCTCCGGGAAGGAGTGCTTTTGATAAAATAGCAAGAGCAGCCATCTGATCCCATTCACTGTGAGTGCAATCCCCAGTCTTCCTTTCCTTCCCGCAGTGCCACACCTCCGGGAGGGAGGCTCTGCTGGAATCAGAGACACTGCCTCTTTAGAATAGGCACTTGCAGCAGATGAGGTAGTGAGACGTTTTATCTTGCTGAGAAACATTCTAATGGAAGCAGGGCACAGTGTGCAGGGGACACATGCCCGTGTTAATGCCTGCTTGAGACTGCAAAGAGCCTGGAGCAATCGTTCTGCAGAGGGATACCCAAGCTATTTGTCTCAGAGACCAATGATGATTCAGATACCAGCATCATTAGGTGTTTTATTGCTGAGCCAACTGAAAAAATCAGAGCCGAGATAGAGTACCAAGGTTGACAACAGGGTCTGTAAAGGTAGTTTACCTTGCAGCTGAGAGGGAGGATGTTGCTCTGTTGATGGTGGAGTGGCAGCAGAATGTCCCAGCTGCACGATGCAGATGTGCTGATGGCAGTGCCTCCCTTCTCACCTGCTGACTGAAGAAAAGCCAGTGGGAAGGCATCCTCTGTAATGGTGATGTTTACACCATTGTAAAACAGTATTGCACTCCTGGATTTTCTGGATTGTGTGGCTTTCATGGTGTTTGAAGTCTCACACTGATAACCAGGGCTATAGAGCACTGTGTTTCAGTAGTGAGAAAACAATCCAGCCAATCGGGCCCTGTAACCCTCCATGCTTCTTTGGCCTTCTCCTTCAGGTGTGAGTCTGAAGGAGCCTGGAGGAACAAAGGTTATTGTGACCATGTCAGATACAGCAGTGAGCAAGGAGGTCAGGTGTACCTGAAAGCCATCTCCATCCCTGTACACTCAGAAACCTCTCTCTGGTGCCTAGACCCCAGGGATGGGCTGCAAAATCTGCCTGCTCTTTATTTAATGCAGGATGGTTTTCTGCTGTTTCTGAGCTAGAGTGAAGGAGAGAAGTTGTGAATACACAAAATTTGGTAGCTGTGTGGGAAGTAGGGGGTCATCTTGACATATGCAGAGGAGAAAAGCTGGTAGTTTGGAACCAAGCTCCACAATTCCTCTGAGTGAAAAATGAGATAGACTCCTCATATTTTCACTCTTTCATCTCAGCTTGTCAATCTTAATATATCAATATTGATGTTAATATGTCAATATTGCAGTTTGCCTGGCACAGTGTGTGCCTATGCAAGAGGCCACCTGATGCTGCACTGCAGCAGCCAGGTCCTAGAAGCCTGAATGCTCTGCTTTGTGTGAAGCTCTTGCCATACACTGTGCAGAACTGAGGTAGGAAATTTTTGAGACTGAGCGAGTTTTGTGTTGGTGACACTGTCTAGACTCTGCTATTCAAAGAGGTCTACTGTGTACTCTTGGTATATAAACTAGCCCACAGCACCAACCTACCTGGAACTAGCTTTAATTTTAATGATCTGTAGGCTTTTTTCTTTTCCTTTTTTTTTTTTTTTTTTTTGTTCTTTTCTTTTAAAGATTTCGTGAAGTCTGTAGAGACTAGAAGTCTGTCAACCTACCTGGAACTAGCTTTAATTTTAATGATCTGTAGGCTTTTTGCTTTAGGGTTTGGGTTTTTTTTGTTCTTTTCTTTTAAAGATTTTGTGAAGTCTGTAGAGACTAGAAGTCTGTAGAGCATGGACAGCCCACCACTGTGCTATTCATATCTGCTTGTGCATGTGTAGAAGTACAGTATGCATGCATTATTGCATGTTTTGGAAGAACTCCCAGACAGATCTGGTTCTCCTAGGTACAATGTCATAGCCGTCCTTTGGTTCCTTCCCCTCAAAAGGGACCAAACACAGTGAAGGCATTTGGCAAAAAAATAGAGTTAGGTGGGATGTACTTTTTGTGACTGCAAACTTTAATCACCATTCTGCTAGACGCTTCACTAATATGTCTGGGAAAATAAATCTTTAAACCCCTTCGTGCTTCATCTCTACTTTTTATGAGTATGTTTTGGAAGGCTTTTGTTTGTGTTTTATTCTCTTTAAACTTGACTTATCTCTTCATGTTTTTTCAGGCTCATACCCTACAATACAAAGTGCTCAGTGAAAGCCAGCTTGTAAAAGGAGGATAATGTCTGGAAGTTAGATGTATGGGAACTTGATGCCAATATTCATGATATGCAATGAAAGCAGGCAGTGTGGAAAAGAATGTGAGGGTGTCCTAGACTCC
Source organism: Passer montanus (assembly GCF_014805655.1). NCBI lineage: Eukaryota > Metazoa > Chordata > Aves > Passeriformes > Passeridae > Passer > Passer montanus. Next base: position 1,308,814 of record NW_024367261.1, on the reverse strand, counting down.
ATCATAGTCTTTATTGGTCTTCCTAGTAGATTAAAAAAAATATGCTTGGATTTTTAATTTGACAAAATGTAATGACAGAATGAAACTGATTCTGTAGTCAGTTTTTCCAAAACAACTCAATTAACCTGTCGATCTTTAAAATGCAATTAATAATTTTTTGTAGAGTGAGACTTCTTTTCTGTGGGGGTGCAGGCATGTGTGGGTGGTTACTGAGCATACATGGTACTCTAATCTCTGCTCACTGTCTCTCTTCTATTCTCTATTTTCAAGGCATACAGATATTATGGGCTAGAATTTGCCACTTCTGTCAACCCAGAAATACACAGGACTAGTCATAGGGCAAAACATGACTTGCTACAAATGCAAGTGACAGAAATTGTACCTGAATGGTCATTTTTACTAATACTTGGTTAATTTCCAAAGTGGAGAGCAAATTAATGAACTTGTATTAGGAGAACAAAGAAGAATGTTTGCCATTCTTGAGCAACTTGGTGAAGGGAGGGCAATTACAATGGAAATTGCTATTTAAGGCAGTGTCTAAATTTTGGTTCAGGGTAGGTTTTCTCACAGCATAGCTGACATTTCCCAGTATTTCACACTATGATTTTACAGTACTTAAGCCATGAGTTAAGTAAGTTCAGACATTGCATGAAAGAATAAATATAGCAGATTTCACTTTTTTACTTAAAAAGTAGATGCTGCACCTCTCTGTGTCACCTATTAGTCACTTTTGTCACCAGACATGGTTACTGTATGTTCTGCCAGCTGATGTCTTTGCTTGATGTCCATCTTTTAAGGAAGCTTGGGCTGCAAGAACCATCAAAAATAGTTTAGATTTCAGGGTAGCAGAGGAAGGACAAGAAGCAACAGGCACAAGTTGCAGCATGAGAAATTACAGCTGGATGTAAGGAAGATAATGTTCACAGGTAACAAGATGTCCAAACACTGGAAGAAGTTGTTCTGAAACACTGTGATATCTCATCTTTAGAAGTGGGACCAGACTATCTCCAGAGGTTCCTTTGTGCTTGTTATTCTGTGGTTCCATGATTTTGTGTAAGAGTTTGAGCAAGTGTCCTACAAAATCCTTACTGCTTTTGTAAGGCACCAGAAAGACTCCCAAGTGTCTTTTTATCCCTTTCAGAAACAGAATTCCCTCAAGACTCTCCATACCATGATGAATTTTCCACAGTTTGGCAGACTTCAACCGCTCACTCCATGCACAATTAACTTCAGTTTTGCCTTTATCTTCCTGTATGTGAAAATGGCTTTTAGACCCATCTCCAGCTGAAAACATCTGCTTTAATGAAGAAACTGAAATGTATGTGAAAACACACCAAAAAATTAGGCTTACTTCAGTTAGAGCTTTCCAGGTATCTCCCTGTGCTCCTCAACAGATTCCCATGAAAAGCTTCTCCCTCTGGCAAGTGTTGCTAAGGGGAATTTGTTAGAGAGGGCTCATCTCTTTTCACCAACAGATGTAATTGATGAGCTCTCTCCTCTTTTTCCCAGCTAAAGTTTCAGGCCACCAGGCCTAAACAGACTGCAAATAAGTACTGTATTAACATTCAAAATGAAACAGAGAAATTTGCTTAAGTTTCAAGAGGTAGAAATGAGGATCAATGCTTTGGATCAGCCAAATGTTATTTAGTCCATACCAACAACTCCAAGTAAGACACAAGGCATTTTTTCTATAAGTTAAGTTTTAAAAAAAAAATTACATCTCTTACTCTATGCGAGAAAAAAAAAATTGCAGAAGACTATTTATCCCCAAGTTTTCTATGTTTTTTCAGCATTATAGGACAGTTCCGGATGGAATTGAACTTGGGAAATCTGTAGTCCCACCTCTTGCTGAAAGTAGGATAGGCAGCGAGGTTAGACCAGGTTACTAGGGATTTTGTTCAGTCATGTCACTATAAGACACAAAAGAACACGACGTTATTTACATAAAGTGTGTGAGAAAGTTCCTTACAAGAATGTAAACATCAGAAGGCTTAGAAAATCTTAGAAAATCAGGGCAACATCAGTCAGGTCCTTAAATCCTCAAGGAGAAAAACTTCACAACCCCCTTGGGCTACTCTTACAAAGAGCTCCATTGTTCCAAATTTTCTGGAAAAACACTGGTAAGCTGAAGCCCTAGCTCAAAGGAGCGTGTTGCATTGTCAGCAGAGAACAACCTGACTACGGCCTGAATAACTCATTAAGATGTCCTCCAGCCTTCCCTCAGTAAAGTGGATCTGGTAGCACTAGAGGTGCCAGCAGGACTGTATTCTAGTTCAAGTTGCAGCTGAGCTCCAATGCCATCACTAGTGCTGGCACCCTCCTTGTCCCCAGCCCTGGAGCTCATCCAGTTCTGGGCAAAGTCACACTGGCCTTAAAATCCAGTGCTGAACTCTGGAAAAAACATGGGCACTTTTGTTATTTTGGTGTGAATGCGAAAAACAACTGCTGAAGGGTACTCCTTTATTAGCTGTTAGTGAAGACAGTTCAGGATTTCTGACTGAGATCTGATGCAAATATTTTACTTTTGAGTCTTCTTTGCAGAAGTAGTTGCAACCTGGGTAAATGGCAGTGTATGCCAGCTGAGAGGAAAGATGGCACAGGTTACTGGGTCTGACCGAAGAATTCCTGGTTGAGAGATTATGGTCAGAACTCTGTGGGAAGACTGACAACTGCAGGGTGTAGGATCAGCAAAATTCCTGAGCACTTGCTAAGTCCCTTCTGCCAGATGTTGTGGTGTCAATATTCAGGCCACTTTCATGGGTTCTCATGAGCGATCTATAAAGGCAAGATGGAAAAGTTTCTTGCATCATTGCCCCTGTTTCCTTTCCATGGACTTGAACTTGATGAAGCACCTTTTCTGGGTCAGTTTCAACGGGACAGATGAATTTCTGGCATTTATCTTGATACCCAATGCCAGGAAAAAAAATAAATCAATATTTAATAATTCCTTCTTAATAGACTTCCTGTGTCCTTGCTCAGAATATCCAAAGTCACCAAGAGCAAGTCACAAAGTCATGGGAGCAGTAAAAGCTATGCTCTGAATGCTATCACATGCTGCCTGTTGTTAGGTTCATAGCTTGCTTTCAAGGACTTCCCATGGCAGTGTGTATAGTAATCTTAACCTGACACACTCAAATGGCTGCTTTGTTAACTAAGCAAGGACAAGAAACAGCTTGTTTGAAGACATGCATGTTTCCTTTTGATAATGATGCCCTCCATCAGCCTATTCATGGTAGAAGCAGTGCTTAATTAACAGCTTTCCTATGGTCACTTGTTCTCCTCTGGTCTGGCTCAGAGCTCAGTCATGGTGGCTTTCTCACATTTGTACACTGCCACAGAGGCCACTTGCTTTGTCCTGCTAGAGAAGGATGGCAAGATATGGCTTGTATTTTGGGATCAGCACAGAAAGAAACATGTAAGACAGGGCCTGACATGCTGAGCTTACTTCAAGGGAGTGAAGGAGTAAAAATCATCTGAACTGTGCAAGTAACACAAACTTAAGACTTAAGGAGGTTAGGGTAAGCAGAAGCTGAAATTTTACTTATAGTTAATTGAATATATACTTCCAGATTTTTTTCAGGATGTTGTATCCAAATAGGCACATTTCCTTCACACTTTATTCACAGGACAATTCAGATAAGTTGAGACTTGTTTCCACAAAGCAGAAAGTGCTTTTCAGCAGTCTTTTAATTTTGTAGTGCATACTTGACATTCTGTGTTTGTTTGTTTTTCTTTTTTTTTTTCCGCTGGTTTTCCCCTTTCAAACTGTGCTGCTCTATATCCTTTACAGCTCAGCATGTTGTTTGGTATAGGGACTGAATCCTTATGTGAGGAACCAATTTGCAATCCTTGGGTAGCTCCCTGTAAGATTTGTGCAACTTAATGGATACGTGGTCATATTTACCTCCTGTTTTAATCAACTTCCCTGTTTTTTCCTTTCAGCTGTGCTTCAAGTTTCAGGGATGCTTGCTATTTGTATCTGTCCTGGCCCTATTTTTAACCAAAAAAGCAGTATGAAATTAGGTTGTCTTTTGCAACTGATCTGCTGGCAAAGCTGTGCTTGATAATGAGTAGGTAAACCCTCTGATTCTACCCAGTGGCCATAGGCTTCTGTTAACGGTTTCATGTGCAGAGAGCTGTGTTTCAGAACCAGCAATTTCCAGGACAAGCAACTTTTCCGTGTTGACACTGCAAGTAACAACTGCAAAAGTTTGGAGACCTCGTCTTTTCCTATAAATACTCCAAATGAATCTTTCTTGGCCCCTTATAAGGTCTTGTAGCCTAAACTATGGGGTAAAATCCAACCACTGAGGATTTATGAAGCTTGGGTAAAGACAATTTATTGACCTCTGTGTTCTTGCTCATTTACAAAGAGAGCCAGCTGAAGGAAAAGCATTCATACTTTATTACTCTTCCTTGAACAATGACATATTTATTCCCCAAGAATTGTTTTTCTTTTTAATTTGGAGGCAAAACACAATTTTCCTTAATTTGACACATAACAGAAGATTGGTCTGACATGCTTTGAGTTTTTTTTCTAATAAACACAAATTTCACACTCCAATCTTACTTTCTAGTAACTGCAAGATTAAAGTTGAACAACAGGCTGTTCAAGAGGAATAAGAGTAATTTCTGAGGTGTTGTGATTGCATTTTTTTTGTACAATAAAAATAGATATTTTTGACTGCTCCCTCACAAATCAGCCTAATTTCAGTTGATGCTCTGCTATTACAAATACCTCAACAAAATGATAGAAACTGTTATGACAGTATCAGATATAATTAAACATGGACTTAAGAAATTGTGTCCTAAACCATACACTACTGCAAAACTACCAGTTGTGGCAAGAGCAAATGCCAGCAATGCTACTCTGCCACCAAATGTGTATGGGTTCATTGGCTGCCTCAGGCTTGCTAGAATATATAGTGGCTAAATTTTGCCTTCTTTCCCTTGATAGAAAGCACTAATTTTGGTCTTAACTCTCTCTCCAGCTGTCAGATCCCTGAAACTTATAAAAATATAATTATCAGTGATAGTCCAGCCCTTCTTTCAAATCTGGTTAAAATTAGCTAAGGAGAAAATTCACTAAAGGGTGCTGGCAGACAGAAATCAGGCCAAAAATACATCAGCCATCATGTCAGTTGCATGTTTCATGGGTAGCTGCTAATTTAGTACTGCATTTCTCCCAGAGCAGCCCTTGGAGATAGCTACTCTGGGGTCCAGGAGTTGAGATTCCTTGTTGTCATGGGCAGAAAGAGCTTTAAGTCTAGAGCAGAGTTAAAGCTGTAAGTCTCCCTGTTCCAGGGGCATTTTTGACTGGGCAAGACACAATCCAGGCTGTTCCTTTTTGAGCCTGTGTAGAGTAAGGTGCACTTAAGTGTGTGGCAGGTGCTGTATGCAAGGTAAAACACCCATTTGTGTGTATCAGTGTCACCTCAATAGCACAACATCTTCTACAGGCTCTGCTGAAGGGCTGATTTTCATTGAATTTCGGGGGGTTACTTGGGCCCTACTGCTGCAGAAGACCCATATGCCTGGATTTAACTTTGTGCCTGACAGCATCTCTGTTTAAATTTGTAAGCAGGTTCATCTAGGCACATTTAGGCTATGTGGGTTGTCTTGGCTGTGGTCTTTCTGCAAGGTGTTTTTAATATGCTAAGTCTGCAAGGGTAGCACAAGCACTATTCTACTTGTGTAAAGGATGCAATAATGTGACACCTGGCTTTTCAAGGTGCCTTGCAATGGTGAAGGCTAAATAAAGTGTTTCTCCATTGCACAGTGCAATTTGGTGAAGAGATTTCAGAGAGAGCTCTAAACTATTTAGCTGTAAGTACAGTAAGCAATATAGCTGCATTAGCACAGAGCTCAGCTAGGTAAATTAGCATTGTGCAGCATAGACATATCCTAAATTTCTGGTATGGTTTCCTCAGTGACACTTTTTCAAAACAGGATTGAAAATAAATTACAATTTTTTTCACCCCTCCAAAACACTGTGTTAGGAAAGCTTGCATGCATTTTAAAAAATCTCACTATCTTATCTTTCAAAATAAATTCTAGTCTGACTACCTAATCTAATTTAACTTTTTTTCTTTTATTGGTGGCATCCTCTCATTCTGAGCCTGGATCCCCTGTAACCAAAAGCTGTTTCGGCTGGGGCACAGAAGATACTGCCTCTGTATGTATTATAAAACCTATCATTTCAGTTCCCTCATGTCCTCATGACAGAAGGCTAGACATGATCAGAAAAGGAATAGAGATCTAACATTATTATGTCCCTACATAAATCTACGCAGTTCTGATCACAGTATCTCAAATAGGATGCAGTAGGACTGGCAAATACTCAGGAAGGGGCAAGGATGATAGATGTTGTGGATTACATAGTATGAGAGCAAGTCATATTGTCCAGTCTGTGGGGAGGTGGTGGTGGAGGGCTGCCATGGAGGTCTGCTGTGGAGAGGGCAAGTAAGGAACTGCTGAGGGCTGCTACGGTGTTAGAATACGTGGTGCAATTCCCTGAAGGAATAAGTTTGGAAGTCTTCAAGGAAGAAGTCTCCTCTCAATGACTGATAAGCAGTGGAACTCACTGCCACACTGTAGGGGCAAGTCCAAATATTTAAAAAGAGTTAAAATAAGGACGTGGGTTACTATGATGCTTGTTCATCAATGAGTAAGAGAAATCAAGAAAGTAAGGCTGGGTTAGTCAAAGCAAGAATAACAGATTATTATCCTTTGTGCTTCTAGGAGTGATTGTGACATCACTGGATGACCTACAAGGATATTTTAGGTACTAAGATATCTCTACCAGTGGCTGCAAGTTTCACAGTGTAAATTCCTAAGATAAGCTTTGAAGATCAAGGGAGAAAGACCCAAAACAGTACTGGCTGAGGTGTATTTTATCACAGAGGAAGAGTATCATCATAACTCTACCTGTTTGAATAGACTGAGAAAATGAAAACTGCCATGGTGTGTCAGAGGTTGATGCCTACCCTGACACACTTCCCCTGCGTTCTTTAAGTCAAGTGCTTTGGGAATTCCTGAATTAAAGTTACACAAGTGTTGCTCTATCTAGTCAAATACAGTGGCTATTTTAGAGCCCTGCAAATTGCAAATAAGGGCTGGAAAAAAAATGAGATACAGCCAAGGTGTAAGAACATATATGAGACCTCAGTCCTGCAACTATTTAAATATCCTGTATACGGTTCACTTTCAAGCAACATACTAAGGAGAAGGTGGTTTTGCAAGGAGACTCTTGGGTCAGTAGAGAATAAACTGCATTTAATATTTACTGAAGTCTTATACAGCTAACTTTTCTTAACAGCTTTCTGTCAGATTGTAGCTTTCTGTCACATTTGTTCAATTTCTGCATGGTGATTTTTTTCCTCCTGGCTCCACCATCCCAAGAAATTGATGAATGAATGGAAGGAAGTCATGGACCATTGACATTTTTCCATCCTCCACAGTGATATGATTAAAAATTAAGCTTATATGGACTTTTGAATTGGTTTGATATTTGGGGGAGTAAAAACAAAGTTTCTGCATTCAGATTACTCCTCTGCCCATCTGGAGATTTATTCTAGGTCAGCAGGATTACCTGCTGGAAACTGAACTGCAAACAGAATAACACAGGTCTAAATATGCTGGCTCTAGGGCTGGCTAAGATATCATGATTGGTCTCTGATCTTGTTATGTGAGATAAGTCAAAAATAGTGGTATTTTTGCTAGAAGGGTTTGTTCTGTCTCTGCTTTATACCTGGCAGAGAGGCAGTAATTCTAAGGCACAAATCAGAAACTCCCACACACAGCCCTTGATTGCTTCTTTTTCAACTCACCATGCAATTGCCATATGTGAATCTACCAAGTGACACTTCCTAATCTAAAGCACTATCACTTTCCTAAAAGTGCAAGCTTAAATAAACTGCATGATCAGGCAAATTAAATCAATACCAAGTCTAGAAAGTGAAGAAGGATGGACTTCTAAATAGGACAAGTGCTCCCTGTTGATACTGGTGGCAAAGTGTCCAGAAGTTTGATGTCTCAAAATCCTGTGTTCCTGTGTGCCCATGAAATAAAACCTAGTGAATGCAGAGTGTACTGAAAGTCTGCTACAGTGGTCAAATTATCCCCATCCTTTTTTATTTTCCTCCTCTGCCTGTTCTTCTACTGAAATCATCAAGAAATACATCAGGGAAACATAACAGGTAATCACACCTCACTCTTCACTTAGTTTATCTTTTCCAATATTTAAAGACCTATCTTTTGCAAATATTCTGAGCATCCCAGAAATATATATAAAACCCACAGAGGTTGCTTGTGGAGAGTAGAGGGAAAAAAAGTGAGGCAATCTGGGAAATGTCTGTCTTAGTCTCCTCCACTCTGAAACAAAATGCTTTCTTAGAAAAGATTCAGAGCCAGCACATGCAGGCACTGCAGGAGTAAGATGGATTTGAGTCTGGATCTCCAAAGCACTGACAGGTAAATTACAAAGGGCAGAATCTTCGTTACTGGTGATTTAGGAGGCACGAAGAGATACAACTTGATTTGTGGATCCCAAGTGGAGTTTTCAAGGCTGGCAATTAATAATAGGAAATAGACTTGTAAACTGAACGAACCTGACACAGGGTCATGAGAGCAAATTACATTTGGAAGCTATACTGCCATTTTTTTTCTAGTTACTTGTAAGAACAGTGAATAGTGTGGAATTTTGTTTGCAGATTCTTTTTGATTTTTCTCTTTCTGTGCTTTTATCCTGCCATCCCCATCCCAAAATTTCAAGTCTTTCTTTGGGGATTTAAGTATTTAACTACTGAGTCTTGTAATTTGAAGTAGCAAGACAGTTTGGTGACATTTTACAAGACAAAAGCCATTGATTCCACCTCTCACAACTACACAACTGTTAAAATCCTCATATGACTAATCTCTAATTCCCAGCAGTCTACTGCAAATAAAATCATACTTTGAACTGTGCTACTTTAGTATACCAAATAAAGCTCCCACACGACTTCCAGATCAGCTCAGAGTTTGGCTAGCCTAAAACCATGGTGATGTTTATACAGATCACAGAGTGTATTAAATAGAACTCTACCTATAAACGTTTGTGGGAGATTATATTAAGCTCAACAGTCTATGAAATCTCTTTAAAAATGCAGGGTGCTTGTCCTCCTGTGAAATGGTATTCAGGAAAATTAAGTCATAGAAGTGTATCCTTAGTCCTTCAGAACTGAAGGACTATTCTATCAAAAAGATTCCTGTGCCTATGCAGCCCCATCCTTTCAAAGTTGCATGCAAAGGGCCCTTTGGGAAACAGCTTGCTTGGACACAGATTCCCAGGCCCAGAATATATCTTTTCCTCATATTCCTTTCCAACTGGCTGCTCACAGATGATGTTAGGGGTTGTATGATATTTGCACTCTTCCACTGTTTCTTCATTAGCTTTCAAAGTAATGGGATCATTTTTGAGTTGGAAGCAAATGAAAAGATGGCAAGATTCAAACCTGTGCATTTATAAAAAACCCCACAAACAAACCAGTCTGTGCCTATTGTTAATGCTATCCAGTCTCCAGGTGGGCAAGAAGCTCCTTCTGGGCTTCCAGGGAATTCAAGTAATTGAAATGTAGCTCTTCTGCCCAGCACAGGAGCTGTGCTCTGTGAGGGAGAGCAAAGTGTGGCTGCTCTCTGCTTTCAGAGGGGCAAGCAGCACTTGCAGTGAGACCTGTGGCAGGGCTGGGGTGCTCCAGGCCCTTGTGTGCAGAGAGGTTCGAGGGTGGATCCAGGCTTTCATACACAGACATGTTTGAGGTCCTGGCTGAGGGAGGCAGCTTAAGCAATAGGAGGTTGGTACATGATAAATGAAGATTTCAGTATATGGCTACATCTGGAAGTCTGACCCTTTCCTTTACCCACCACTCAAAGAAGGGCAGGGATACAGCGGTAGTATATTCTAGATCTGTAATACATCCTGAGTTTTCAAAAATGTCTTGTATCTTTGGTAGCAGATGTGTTTAATTTCAGCTGCAGTTTCAATACTTTGTAAAAGAACTCAAGTGTTACCAGTTACAGTGCCGAGAAAGCTTCCAACATGCAGTCAGATGACACAACCATAGGCCTTGCCTGTTTTTCTTCACTTAGAAAATACTGTGACTTGGAGGATGACCTGTGCCACTGTGGATTTTTACAGTATTATTGTGAAACACACAAAAGGAGATTTCAGAAGTGCTGTGTGATGTACAGTCTGTGTGATTGCCGTCAGCAATTTCTTCCTAGTACCCAACGTGGGAAAGGGAAATGCAAATGAAACATTTGTCTCCTTGGAAAAAAGGCTCTGAACTGCTTGAATAGGAGGGACAGGCAGAGGCTGCTTTGCAGATCAGAGCTGTCCTCTACTCATGCAGCGGAGAGCAGAATCTGCCTTTGCACTTCTTGACTGTTGGTACAAATTTGCTGTGCCTGCTCACCAGCTGGTGACATGAGGTGATGACTCCTGCCCCTCCCCAGGTGAGAGACCCTGAATAAAATTAATTGATGACTGTAAGTTTGGCATCTTTCAGCAAAGAAACTAAAGCACTGGCTCTAAGTGTGACTCCCCCCTGCTGTGGTCCCTTTGCATCAGGCTGGCGTGGAGGGGACACACAGCACTGCCCACTGTGCCACAGCTGCTGCAACCTGCAGCAGCGTGCTGCTTCAGGGTTGTTGGTCCAGCAGCTGTCACAATCCCTGCATGGATGCAGACTTTTAAAAGGAGCTGCAAAATGTCAGGGATTTTATTTGTGTGACCTGCCCCCACTGTGCAGACCAGAGTTGATGCACAGGACAGGAATGTGGTTAAAATTATGGAAATAAGTGCAGAGACAGACACAAGAACTTCTGCTTTGTTTCATTATGACAGGGGATTCATTCTTAGGACATATGTTCATTTCTGATGGTTATGCACATGCCTGCAAGCAGTGGGCTTCCACCTCCTTCTGACACAAAAGGCCCCCTGATTACCCTGGGTAAGAGTACAGTTTTCATTCCCTCCTCTACACTGGACTACTGTTTTGTTGAAGCATCCTACCTAATTACTGTGCCCAGCTGGAATCACACTGGTTTTTTGGAGCTGTCTTGCCACCACTATTCTGTAGATGGACAAGGCAGGCAGCAGGACTACAGCCCATTACACCTGGAGAATAGCACCTCTTGTCCCATCCTATGTAAAATTCTTGGGAATAATTTTTGCCATGACACCATTCTCCCACAAACAATCCCGCCTTCATGGCAATTTCAGTGAAATGCTGAGAAAATGGAGATGCACCCAGAGAAAGAAAGCAAAAACTTTGAATGCTGAAGAGACATCAACATTTTGAATCTATTTCTCTGTGTCTTTTCAGGTTTTTAATTTGGTTTTTTTCATTCACATATTTTTATGAGATCATTTATGCTGCCAGTGAAAATCTAACTTGATCTTTTTCTTTGAAGTAAATACAGACATTTTGAGTGACACTGGTCAAATGTTCCTAGTTAGAAGTGTAAAGAAAAAGGAAAACTTCTCTTTGTTTTATAAAACGAGTTCTGCTCTCCCCTGCCCTTTGGCTTTCTAGCAGCCAAAATAGTTTAGAGCAGGAATAAATGTCTTGTCATAAATTTATTCTTGGAAGAATACTACCCCAAGATTTCCCCAGCTCTGAAGCTTGTTTTTTGTAGTAGAGCTTTACTACATGGGCATCTGCTGTGTTTTGTGAGATATCAAGACTTAGATCTGTGTGTACATTTTCACTTAGACTCAAAGAAGACAATCAAATTTTTGTCCTTCACTTAGTGGCTTCTGACTCTTGCTTTTAGTTTCATTGAAATTGAAATTTAGGGATCATTTGTATTGTTTATGTACCTCATGCCACTGCTGTAAAAGGTGCAGCTCATCCCCTGCACCTCCATGGGCTGCTCATGTGAAGTCACAGTTCTGCTCTTACCTGCTGGTTTCCCTACTCATGAGGGCAGCAATCTCTCATCCCACTGCTACCTCCTGTCCCTCCAATAAACAAGTACTACCTTTGCCTAGCCCAGACTATTTGCTCTAGATTATTTCTCATCAAAATTTTTTTTCAATAATATAGCATGGACTTCTAGACTCATATTTTTTCACATGACCTTCAGGTGTGTTTTTAAAAAGTAAGGTAATGTTGTTGGTGATTACATAGAAAAGTTTGAGAAGCAAAAATCACCAACATCAAAAACCTGAGGAATTCATAATTGTTTAAAAAACGTGCTTTATTTCTTCATCAGTCTGATAAGAAATGGAGTAATTAATTTTGAGTGCTAAGAGCTTGGGAATACTGGTGAGAAGGCTGGGAATGTGCTTCAATGAACCAGACATGGCTGAGTTTAATACTGATAAGAGGATCTTGAAATGTTAAGGAAAGATGCTGCACATTTGGGTTTTACTGCAGAAACCCCTGCCATTGCACTTTTGAGAAGCTTTTCAGGTAATCAAGTGCATCTTTATGGTATCTAGCCAAACATGTAAAATACTGTATGAAAGAGGCAGGTAAAGATAGATAAACTCTGGGAAGTTGTTAGTCTTGTACCAACATTTCCTAGACCAGCTAAAATGTTGGCGGGAGATTTTTGTCCTTTAGTTCTGGCCTGTGACTAGGCATATGCCTAAACATGTCTCAATTTCTGGTATTTTTGAGTATTGCTTTTTAAAATTCTTTTTACAGTTTGTATGTGATTTTACCTGATTCTTTGTAACACATGGGGCCTCAAAGAGATGTAAACTGTAAACTAAATGTAAATTGATGTAAACTAAAGCACCTTCAAGTTTTCATCATTTTTTCCTTTGAAACAAAAACGTAAAATACCATAAGAAAATTCCATCCTGCAAAGTCTACTTTAACTCATGTCCTGTGTTTTAACTCATTTGGTGAAGAACTACTGGGAAGAATCTGATCACACCAAAGTGTGTTTTCCAGCAATGTTCATGCAAAGGATCCCAAGCAGAGCTGTGTGTGCCTGATTTTCTGTGCCAAGATTAACAGTGTGGAATAAGAGCCGCTGCACAGAAAAAGAGTCTTTTCGCATTTTCCCCACATTATCCCACATGACTGTAATATAGAAAGTCATACTTTTGAACATGTTGAGAGCCAATAGAGGTTGTAACTGAGATGTTTGAGGTAATTGTTATTAGAAGCAGTAACCTACCTGGGTGTAATGCAGGGTTTGAGGTACACAGGTGTGCACAAAGTAATTTATCCTAAATTTTAGGATACATTTTGTGGTATTGATGTTATATGGAGAACACATCCTTCAGATAGATACACTTAATACTATCTTTATCCTGCTCTCTGGACTAAGATTTCAACTGAGGGCCTCCAAAATCCTCCAGCATGCAAGGACTATATTAAGCATGGAGCAGAGAGACATGGAAACCCTGGAGGGAGATTCACTGTAGTAGGTCTGGCAGAATAAAAGCAGGAAAAAATAAGATTTTTTTGAGTTTGGGTGCTCTTAAGAAGTGTTGAGCATTATATAGATGTTATCTTCTACCTAAGTTCCCAGGCAGAAGGCTGAGCATGTGGTACTTTTTGCAATCTGTTCCTCTGCTCAAGAATGGTCTTGGCAGAGACGCCATATGCACAGCATTGTATTAAAAGTAGGTTTGATTATTTCCCATGGTAATAGTAGTGCAGTAGATGTGGCAGTAGGAAGATAAACATTAAAATGAGTGCAAATGGAAGCTCATTTCAGTGGTTTTCAGATTCCACTGCTTCTGCTGCTGCAAGAAAGGTGGCTGGGAAATAACACCGACACTGCAGCAGCCTGACAGCTACCTTTCTTCATTAACTTAGACTGCAATAAAGCACAGCCTTTTTGAAACAAAGTTCAAGTAGCCAGAGCCTCTCTGTGGAAATTAATTTCCTCTGGAAGCTAGTTCCACGTAACTCATCACCTACTTCACTGAACATTAGTCAGCCTTGTCGCTGGTGACAGAAGTGCTTGACAGAGCTGCTGGAAAGTGGGTCATGTGGTGGATAAAACATAGCCTGCTTCCCCAGGCTGCTTTTAGTGTGGACCTCCTGAGACTGCAGTAAATAATAAATACCTGCAGGCCACTGTGGGCACTTTGAGTGCTGCTGCATACCTCGTCTTTGGTCCATGAGAGGAGGAAATCATACAATGATGTAGTAGGTACACAGAAAGAAGCTTTTGGCTACCTATCTCTGTTTCTGACCTACTACTGTGATGATTTTTTTCCTGAGGTGGGGAGCCATATACTGTTGGATGATGCAATTTCTAAACTCATAGGCCTATTTTCCAGATGGGAGGGCTGAGGACTTCACTGGTGTGGTGGTAGCAGCTGTTTGTTGTTGTTGCCTCACCAATGGCACTGATAAAAGGAGGCCTGGGGTGCAGCTCCTGGGCAAACCTGTGCCTGGTTACAGATTTTTGGCTGTGAGAGCAGTGTTCACTGACACAACAGCCATTTCATGTGTTCTTCACAGGAAAAAGCTGTGGGCCACATGGAATTTAAAGTCTTTTAGAAGTCTTTAGGAGAAGTGCAAAGCTGTGCTGTTTCAGGCTTTTAAAAAGTCACTCTTTTATTTGAAAAGGAGCCTGCAAAGAACTAAAAAAGAATGAGCTTTGTGATCTGTTTTCGTGCTGTATAATGATCTATTTATTTCTCTTTGTTTTCCCCCTCCCCTTCCCTTTCTCTTTTTTATTCCTCCCTAGAAAGGTTAGGAGTTTTCCTAACTGCTGTTCGACAGCTTGTTATCCAGACTGTAAACACTGAATTTCAGTACTTCCCATCACTGGAAGAATCAAGGCACTGAATCATTAACAAGGCAACTCTTTGTGCCAAATGTTTGTTTGTGATTAATGGTAAACAGATATTTTTAAAAAGAGGAAAAAAAAGAGAAAGAAAAAGAAAAGGATTAAAATATCCTCTTTACTAAAATACTCACCCTGCAATTTTCTTCCACAAAAATATTTGGACAACTCTATTCATACACATTTCTCTTTTTCTGTCAGAGTACTCCACAGAATTTTTATCCTTCCTTCGTCACCACTCTGCTTGGATGCCTTCGTAGTGACGGGAGGAAACATCTGTGTGATGCCAAAGGTGAAATTCCATGTCTTGTCCGAGTCTTACAAACGCGTATCTATTGAATGGAAGAGATTCTCTTCCTCTTTGTTCTCCCTGCTCCTGATCTTGGTTTCAGCTGTGCAGTCTCATGCTGAGTCTGCATCTGCTAAAACTTTTCACTGAAGCAACTTTATCTCTATCTTGAAAGAAAACAAGATTCCTTTTTTTCTCAGATAATTTGTTGCTGGATTTCTGGATTGTATCAATTCCCAGGAGCTCCTAACAAGCATCACAACTGGTGGTAGGTGTGCAAGACTGTGTGTTTAGGAGTGATGTAGGGACTGTGGGACTCCCATGTTTCAACAGCAGTGGAGAAATGTTGGACGGGATCAGTCATCCTTGGTTCTCCACCAAGATGGAGTCACTCATCACTTGAACTACAAGTTCAACTTGTAGTTCAACTACGTGACCTCCCAGCCTGCCTCCAGAATGAAAGGTGGATGTGCTCACATAGAAATCTTCTCCTGAACATTCAGCTGGAAGGAGTGTTCACACTGTCTCTCAAGCCACATTTCACCAGAATGAGGGCGGTTACCCTCTAGCAGCAGTGTATTCCCTTGCTGTGGACTGTATTCCTTCAGGCGATCCTCAGGGTAAAAAGAGGTGTGGATTTTGTCCTTCCAGAAGTTTCTTTATAGAAAGAATAAAGGGTGTTGGTTCATGGTTAGCCTTGAGGTGATGCTAATCAGAGGAAAATTTGAAGATGAGAGCTGCCCACATTGGAAGTGGAAAGTTGGATTATTATATGCAAATGACAAAGACTGAAGTGTTATGAAATACAATGCCAGCGGATCAGCTCCTGTTATTTTTGCCAAGCTGTTAGCTCTTTGTCTCCATGGCCTAGAAGTCACATCTGTGTGTCTCCCAGTTCCCTAAATACAGGCAAGGAAGGAAACTGAGGTATCTCCTAGGAAACAACACCTTTGTTAGGCTTCTCAGTTGCTGCCAAACAAAAAGAAAAAAGCAGAAAGGACTTTAATAGGAAAATAGAGAGGTGCACCAGGCTGAGCAGTGTGAACATTATCTTAGATGGGCATTCTTGCCTTTAATAGGTTATCTTTTTCCATTAGAGGACTGTTTAAATTTTTAAGTGGCACACAAGCTCATAAGGGCTTTTACTGCGTGGGTTCCCATTTTCATGTGGGTTTTGAATGTGTGGGAAAAGCTGATGCACTAAGATCTATTTCCAGTCTTCCCCTTGGGAACTATTGATGGTCATTTCTTCTTTCTTACATGAGTCCTCAATGCCCCCCCCCTCCCTCCCCCCACCCCCCCAAAAAACTCCAACAAAACAAAAAAAATCAAAACAGAAATGGTTTCCTAGTTAGTTCCCAGTGACAAATCTTATGGAGGAATACCAGGGAGAAAAATGAGAAGCAAAACATAAATTCCAAACAGCTTGGATTCAACTAAACTCACAATCCTCAAAATTTATTTTGACATAAGTTTCAAATAAGGTTAAAGATCTTGTAGGGTAAAGGAAAAAAAAAACCCAGAAATAAATGATGATTTTTAAAAAATCATTATTTGGATTAAGAATACTTAAATAGTAGTGGTGATGTACAATATTTCTAGCAATATGACTGGCTTTCAGTTTGGGGAGTGAACTATAATAATGGATTATGGGTCTGATGAAAGGTCATTCTTCTTCTGTCACATAGACTTACTGTGTCTCTCTTGCTCTTTCTTCTAATTGGAATGCTGCATAATCAAAAAATGTAGTTTCCATTGTGTTTTGCTGGTAAAGTAATTTCTAATTTGCTTTAAAATTATAGGTAAGAAGAGAAGCTTAGTTATATAGAGGAAATGCTCCTCACTTTGAAGATCTTTTTTGAAGGGCCAATGGAGAAATGCCATGAAATTAAAGATATTTCAGAGAAAAAAAGGAGGGAATCACATAGACACAAGAAAGAAAGGTAAGCTTCTTGTCTATTGGAGAAATTCTCTTCAAGTAACAGAAATTATTTCCCCAGAGATAATTTGGTCCTAGGAGTCAAATTGTTACTAAACGAAAAGGCAAATCAAGAGCATCAAATTGATTTTGCTTCCAGTGTCTTTCTTCTAATTATTCCCTAATTAAACAGAGAAGAAGGATGTGATAAATTCAGCTATTTTTTAGTTCACTGTTATACTCATCACTGAAGAGCCTCTTCCCTAAATGCATTTTATTGGGGGAGTGGAATGAAAGCCTCTAGATTAAATTTTCAGAGATGAACACTTACATTCAGTTTAGTTGGAAAAGCAATGGTTGCAAATAGTGAATATCTACTGCCCAGCTTTAGGGAAAGTTGTATGCCCAACATACATAAATGTGAGGTGTAAGCACTCTGGTCTGGTTTTGGACTGAGTGATACAGTCAAGCACATAGAGAAACTCATGGTGGGGAGGGGAAACTAAAAGTTATATATAAAAAAAAAGAAAAAAAAGATCAAGTTGTTCTATTTGACAAATGTTTTGTCTTTGGATCATCTGTTTCCTCTCCCACTACATGGACATGTAGAGACCACATGTTTCTTCCTGCTTTTTGGTCTTGCACAACTTTCTTTGACCACTCCCAGCCACTCAAAACACTTTGCAAAATACTTCCCTTTTGGCTTCTCATTTGCCCATATCTGACGCCAGCATTTCTCACCCAGTTCCTTCTCTCTGTTCAACTGTTAAATGAACCTGTGTGCCCCAAGGCTTTTTTTCTTTCTCTGAAGAATGGATGACAGGTGCACAAAACACATCCAAGCAGTGCTTGCAGGTTTGGAAACAAGAAAAGAAAGGTGCCAGCACTAGGTGAAACCTCAGGGTTTGTGCTATGTAATTTAAGTTTAATGCTACAGCAGAATCTGGTTTTTGTGCCTGGCTCTTCAAAGATATAACTTCTGTGACATGTTTTGCAGCTCCTCTTGTGCGTGAGAGTAAAGGACATTTTGACTCACTTGAGATCCCTAGAAATGTTTAAAAAAAAAGGGAAGAAAATAGTACAAGAAAAGACACTTATGGAACTGCTGAGGTGATATAACCAGGTGTCTTTGCATGTGCATCCTTTATTTTTCCTTCTATCTCATCAAATTTAAACAACTTAATCCTATGAAGGATTAAAGCTGTGATGTCTCCTTGCCATGTTTCTGTGTCCTGGGCTTTTCTCATGATTTAGCATTTAAGCTCTAATGAGCTTGGAGGTTTAGTGAAAGCACAGGCAGCAACTATTTACACATGAAGTGGTTAAGGTCTTTTCCTTGGCAAAAGGGATGTTATTCTTCCTTTCAGCCACAATGAAATCCCTTCAGTCAATCATGTGGTCCCTTAAAGTACCTGGGAAAAGGGATGTTTGATTTGGGTTCGCTGAGACCTCATTTGCTCTTTCTGTGTGGGGGTAAGTCAAGCTGATGCTGGAGGAAAAATGGCACAGGCACAGTTCTGTTCAGGGTGCCAGTTCTGCTCTGCAGAAGGAACCTCTGCACCTCTGTGTGGTGACATGCAGAGCTCAAGGGTTACTTCTTTATGAATGTTGAGGGGCTGGCACATCTGGAGTCTGCTGCTACTTTAGCTATCAAAAAGGGTGGGTTTTGAGTTCAGTGGGCAAAAACAGCCTGGAGAGAATGGGAGAGTTATACAGAAAATTAGCAGATGATTTGAGATGTAGAGAACATTATGCAGTGACCTACTTTGGGAGAGAGCAGAAGAAACTTGTGCAGATGGAATAACAACCAGGAGTGTTGCCTCCCCACAATGAGAAAAGAGAGCAAGAACAGCACTTGGTGGTGTGGAAAAACAATTACATCTATGTTTTCTGGAGATGCAGAGCAGTTTGCTGCAAGACCTGTTGGCTTGATTTTACCCAGGTGAGGAAGGTGGCATCTTCCAGTGACATCAAGGTTGAGAAGCTTTACATTATAGCCTTTCTCTTACTACCTGGTGGGCTTCATAGTGTTTGCTTGGCATACCTGACAAAACAAATGTGCAATATATGTGTGGAAGATCTGGGGCTTTTTTGGCCCATGGTCCCTGTGTGGAACACTTTGCAATTTAATATTGATTTATTAGTTTCTTACTGTGAGCAATACTTCAAACAAAACACCCAGTGCCTTAACCCTTTGTTCCACACTCTGTTTGGTTTATTCCCTTGAGATTGTCCTGAGTGTGAAAAGTAGTTAGCAATGAGGAGACTGAGCAGCTCTCCATAATGAGAAACAGTTGATTACCTCCTGCTCCGTATGTTACATGCTCACATAGGAGACTGCTGGAACTGAAATCCTGTCTACCTGCAAGTGCTTAGAACAGACCCTGGTATCCCATGCTCCTTAACATTTCCAAGCAGGAAGACAAGATTTTTCCTTGCTCATGGCCCTTGTAGAAGTAACTTGCAAGAAGTGTCAGTGAGATCCAACTGCAGTGTACTCATGTCTGCTGTGGAAAGGACTGGCTCCTGAAACTGGCTTTCAAAGGTCTTTCTCACTCTGATCTGACCTTCCTAGTTATTTGCAAGTACAGTTTGACATTTGGATAATTAAGCACATAATTTATGACTGAAAAGGGAGAGCATTTTTTTTTTTCACTGGTGTCTGACCCAAAATAGAGAGGTCACACTAATAGGAGTCCTTATATTTCATTTCTGACTTCAGTAAACTCACCCTGAATGAGGTTATAAAACTTACATTGATAAGTCTTGCCTCTGAGAGATATCAGCTATGGACAGTGTTTACTGGAGCAAAGTGGTACTGCTGTAGTTGGTGTGGTTCAGACTAGTCTCACAGGGGTCCCTGCTATCCTTCCTTCCACATGAAGAAAATACTTGTATTAAATATTCATGTGGGCGGAAATATTTTCTTTGTGGTTGGCACTGTGGTTACACTATAGCAAGATAACCCATGCAGTTCCTGTGAAACCACCCGTCTATCTAAAAGGCACAATATCCGCAGGGGTGAATAATAAGGATAGTCTGAACCTGAAATGGCTTGACAGGCCTTATTTTATTGGTCATGGCATGACCACACAGCTGGGATGGAGGGGGATGGGATCATATGAGGATGCAGTGAGAATACGGCAGCACAAGCAAACAATCACCTCTGGTGTCATGAGAAGTCAGGTTTCTGGAGAGAGCTTTCTACTTACAGAAAGCCACCTTCTGCTGTGCTTCTTGTTTTCACATTCTCTATAAGTTCAACAAGTGTACACATGAAAAGACAAAATCAGGCCCTGCTGTTGCATTGAGGAGACAGAGAAAGCTTTCATGAACGATGAGCTGCCTTGCACACAACTCAGCCCAGCAGCTGTGGCTGCGTGTGCACTTGCTGTTCTGTGCTGGCACAGCAGTCCACAATCGCTGTCTGGTGCGTGGCTGTGAGCGACAAGGGCAGGGCTTTTGTCTCTCAGCACCCTCAGTGGGTGCAAGGGACTGGCAGCCCTTGTCCTGCTGGACCTGGATGTAGAGTGTTTAAAAAGGATGTGTCTACACTACACTTGCCCAGTAAAATCTTTCTTGCTTATACTGGGTTTTTTTGTGCAAGTGTTGAACCCTCTTTATGTTAGTTTAGATACAAGTGTGTCTCTGTTGGTGAAAGATGGGATGAGGGCCAAGAAATTGATCCTAAACTGGATGTTTGGATACAATCCCCATAGAACTTTGAAAATGTCTGAGTCCCATATTGTGCTATAGAGCTCTAGGTCTTGACTGCTCTAATGCTGGCTACAGGAGAGATCCACAAAACCAGCCATGCTGTGTGACTGTAGCTAATGCTCAACACAGGCCCTTCAGACCATCTCTGTCATGCGCTGCAATCTGCTTGTGAAAAGAAAATCAGAGGTAGTTCTTCCACTGGAAATGCTTCATGGAGCTTGTAATAGCAGGGCATGCTTGGGTATTCTTTGTGCTTTTTACAGCCAAGTTTTCCAAACCTCACATCTACTGAATGAAAGGTGTAGATGTGTTTGTACAGCCAGGCTGCGGGTGCCCCCTCTGTGCCCACAGCTCAACAGCATGTTTCTCTCACCATTTTAAATACAGTAACTCAGTTTTACCTGAGACCCTATAAACTTTCTGCAAGGACATCTAGGAAGATTTCTTGGTTTTCTTCAGATTAATAGCCCCCAGATACCCAGTGTTCTGTTTTGGGATACGGTTTTAAGTTGCTGTTATTTTGCATGTTCCAGTGGTGTAACCAGTTCCTCTTTCTATTACAGTGAGGAACCAGCCTTGTAACATTTGCCAGCATGGTGGCTGCTTTTTTACTAGGATCACTTCAAGTGAAGGGAAATATGGGCTGGTTTAGGAGTATGGGGTGTTCTCTGCCACTCTAGTGGCAGGAATATTCCTGCTTTTCATATGTGATTATTTTTGGTAACTGGTTTGAAATCTCCTCCATCTTGACCTGTCAGTGCAGAAGGGTTCAAGTGAAGGGAAATATAGGCTAGTTTACGAGTATGGGGTGTTCTCTGCCACTCTAGTGGCAGGAATATTCCTGCCTTTCATATGTGATTTTTTTGGTAACCGATTTGAAATCTCCTCCATCTTGACTTGTCTGTGCAGAAGGGTTCAAATGGAAAGAAAAGGTGATGAGGATGAACCTTCTTGGCAGTATCCGTTAAACTGTGGCCTGTGGCCTGGCCTTCTTGCTGCTCTATGTTTTGAGGCTGGTTTAGGAGTATGGGGTGTTCTCTGCCACTCTAGTGGCAGGAATATTCCTGCCTTTCATATGTGATTTTTTTGGTAACCGATTTGAAATCTCCTCCATCTTGACTTGTCTGTGCAGAAGGGTTCAAATGGAAAGAAAAGGTGATGAGGATGAACCTTCTTGGCAGTATCCATTAAAACTATGGCCTGGCCTTCTTGCTGCTCTATGCTTTAATCTATGGGACCTGAGCCTTTACTGACCTGCCAAACAAAGATGATCAGGTCAGATCAAGATCAGGTCAGATCAAGATCAGGCTGCAGCCCTTCAAAGGGCCATTTGTTTTACAGGGATTCTTGGCAGTATCCATTAAAACTATGGCCTGGCCTTCTTGCTGCTCTATGCTTTAATCTATGGGACCTGAGCCTTTACTGACCTGCCAAACAAAGATGATCAGGTCAGATGAAGATCAGGCTACAGCCCTTTAAAGGGCCATTTGTTTTATAGGGACACTGAATGTCTAGGCTATTTTGCAGAACACTGGTGGGAAGAAAGCACTATGGTTGCTCTTTTTTTTTTTTTTTTTTTTTTTTCCCCATTTTTTTTTTTTCTCAAGATCAAGATCAGGTCAGATCAAGATCAGGCTGCAGCCCTTCAAAGGGCCATTTGTTTTACAGGGATACTGAATGTCTAGGCTATTTTGCAGAACACTGGTGGGAAGAAAGCACTATAGTTGCTCTTTTTCTAATTTTTTTTCTGGTTTTTTTTTTTTTTTTCATATCTTCATTTCCTCATCACCCCAAAAACGTGCTACCAGCTGAATGGTATTGAATGAGTTTTGGCCTCTAGAACTGAAAAACAGCCTCTGTAACTGATGTTTTATTTTAAGACCACAGGAAACTATTTGTCACTATCCATTAATGAGCACTTGGCTAGCTGTTTGTTATCTTAAGAAAAATAGATGATGAAGCAGAAAACCCCACCATCCAGAGTCTACTGTTTTATTCCTCCATCAAACTAACAGTGAACTAACCTTCTCCACAAAACACCATTTTCATTATCTATGCACACTAGTTTTTCCCATCCTCATTAAAATTTGCCAGAATAAGGAAAAATGAGCTAAATCCACTGTGAGCTCATTCTGATGGGAAGTGGGGGAGACTGTTCCTTCTCCAATAGTGGTCAAGGCTGGACCCTATTCATCCAATGGGGGAAATAATTACACTGGAATATCAGTAGGTGCAGGATGGACTATTCATCCCACTTTATATGGGAAAAAGTGGTGGAGAAGGCTGAGAGGCCAAGACACTGACCCATGTTCCCAAACTGAGCACACAGGTTGAAGAGCAGCAATCTCCTCCCCACCCAACAGGCACGTCTGGCTGCAACAGCTATGTAAACAATTTAGCACTGAGATTTATGGGCTTTTTTCTCACTTTGGTGTCTTACATTGCATTTAGTCACATTTACCAGGATAATTGCCCTGAACTTGTGTTCTGATAGCATGGTAATATGTAAGAGAGGAGCTGACATCTCCAGGTCACCAATTAAAAGGGGAAAGCATCTCTTTTTTCTCTCAAAACAAAATGCAAAAGAATATTTTTCTCTTTTTTAAAAATTTTATTTTTTGGGCAAGTTTTCAAAGACACAATGGACTATATCTCTCTACAGGTTAGATTGAATTCAAGGCTCTTTGGCTGTAAAAGCTCATTGCTTTGCTGATTCTCACAGTAATCAAACCAATGTGTCAGACTTGATAGTTATACTCCATACAGAAATGGATAAGCCAATTGTTTTGTCAGGGGGGGAAATGGAGGTATCACTTGCAGATAACCTATTTATTTTTAAAAATTGGAAAAATTTAACTTTTGTTTATTTTCTGCTCTGAATATGAAGTATTTTTGTTTTCCACAGCCATTTTCTGACATGCAAATAGAAATTTACTTTTATGTGCTGTAAATCCTTCCCGTGCACTTTCTACTGTGTGAAACAGAGTTGGGGGAAATATGCCTTTTTCCATGGAAATACTAATGACTGAATTAAAGCATGACTCAAGTGGGCACTGTTCTAAGCAATAATATCAAAGTTGTCACAATTGTGTGTGGGATTTAATGTTCCTGGATGATACTTGCATTTAGTCTGCAGATCCATGAGTCAAGGCAACTGTTAAAATCTCTGCAAACCTTAGGTGGGGCCCAAATGACTTATTTTGAGGTGTTAATAGAGTCATTTAAAGACATAACAGAAAACTGACTTTAAAACAGGGCCAGCTGGGAGCATAGGTGATGTGGGCTGTTGCCTTGGGCAGCAGCAGCTTGCCAAGGGCACAGCAGAATGGTTGTGTCTTCATTGCTTGCTCTGCCTCTGCCAGTGCCTGGGGAAATCAGGTTTGCTGCCAGTGCCAGGGCAGGGATCAGGGTGAGCGTGTGCAGGCTGGGGCCAGCTGCTTTCAGCGGTCACTGCCCCTGCCTGGCGAGTCCCCTTCTGACAGCAGGAGCTGCCTGTCATGAGCTGTATCCTGGTTTAAAGGCATGCTTTTCCCTGGTGAACATGCACTAACTGTGGTGGTTTTTTCAAGTCCTGCAAGATTTGTACCCTGTGTGAGCAGGGGTAGAGTCTCCGCGATGCTCCTGCTACCAGCCTGTGGTGCAGCCTGGCTCCCCATCCTCCTCTGTTCTCTCAGCTGGATTTTGATTGGATGCCTGGTGTTTACATGATGGCAAGTGATGATGGAGTTTGGAGCTCTGACAGCTCTGCAGTGAACACAGGGTGGTTTTATTTTCCAGAAGGGGATGTTGTTTGTCGGGACCCAGGACATTCCTCTGGCTGCCCTGGGTGATTTGACACCCTGGCAAGGGGCTCGGAGACCTTGGCATGGAGTCCAAAACACCTGTGCCTTTGATTTTAGCTCATGGAAAAAATTACCAATATTGTGTGAAGATTTACAAGCCACAAGAGTTTGAGTAGAATGATAGTTAATTTGTCACAGGGTGAAAAAGTAAAATTTTGGGCGTTTTAGAATGGGGGTTCAAGAGGCAAGATGGAGCAATCTGGGCATGTCGTGTCCTTCTTCTCCTTCTTCTTGTCCTCCATCTTCTGCTGGGATGATGACACTTTTAGATTGGTTTAGAGTAGAGATAGACTGTCTAACATAGGTAATAGGTATTGGAAAATTATTGTAAATAAAGTATACGTATTTCTTAGTATAAAAAGTTAACACCACCCCAAGGGCAGGCACTGTGCCACAACCCGACCTGCTGGACAGATCTCAGCAGGTCAGAGAAAGAATGTAATAGACAAGAAAAAATAAACAACCTTGAAAAACAGAACTGATGAATCTCAACTTCTTCTTCGGTCATGGGACTGGAAAAAAAGACTTTCTAATACCTCGGGAGTCACCACAACCACAGAAACCTGAGAGTTGTTGAACATTTTTTTGGTAGATTTCAAAGTAAAAGTAAAGTAAATTTTAGTACTGTACATAGAATTTATGTAATTTAAAAAAAAAGATCATTAAAAGTTCAGGCCCCCAGAGACATGAGCCTGGTCATGTCATTCAGCATTCGGGGGGTCAGTGTTTCTTGTGGCTGACAGGCTCCTTTTTGCTTTGACCCTCTTTGTCCATACAAATAAATCTTGATTATGAACTATTTGGCTCCCCTTCACAAAATGGATGTGTCTTCCATGATATTCCACAATCCTGGAACTGCACAGCAAACTAGAGTTAGGGAAACCTCAGCATACAGAACCCTCTGACAACACAAATGTCAGTTCAGAGTGACTTTCTAAAAGATATGCTCAACTTTCATAGTTTCATTTCATGACTTCTTTCTTCACTAAGGATTCTTTCTGAAGCAGAAATACAGTCCCAGCAGTTTACTCAGCAGAGAATTAAACAGTTTTCTGGGCAAAAAATGTTATGTCCCACCTGGAAAGGGGTCATTTTCTGGTAACCCTCACCCAGTGCCTACACACGCTCTTCATGAAGTTGTGTTAGAAGCAATTGTGCGTACTGCAGAATTGACTGGTTTCAGGAACAGAATGGAAAGTATTTCCTTTGAGAGTTGGAAAGCCAGGAATCATTTTTCATTTGGCTGTTGGATGGATACCATTACTTCTGAAAGCAGCAGCACAGGGCAGTGTGACTGGCTTGGGACAAACATCCCAAACAGTGCATTGGTTAGGTGGAGACATTTCTAAGCACTTCATTTCCTTTTCTTACATATTCATAGAAGTATTTGTCTGGGGGAATATGCTGACCATTTTTATCCAAATTCCACATATAATGTTGTAACAATCATCTAACACTGACAGAAAGTGGTGGCAGGGTACCAGAGAGTGGCAAGTACACAGTTATAAGTGAATTTCTTCTAGCAGTTATAAAAGGTAAAAGTTTCTCCTTTGTTCTTCTAAAGCCCAGCATTAAAGCCAGCATGGACTTCATCCATCTTATGCATCTCTTTTAACAGATATTTCTGTACAGCTGGAAATTGCTAATTCAGTGTGGCTGACCCAGAGAACTCCCATCAGTCAGCTGATGTGTGGCTGCTGAACACATGCCTGCCTGAAACCTATCCCAACAACTCAGGAAGACGCATCAGTGTAAACTGGTCCCTGATTTTCTTTGGTGTAATAAACCATATATAACATCAGCTAAGAGAAAAATCCAGGTCAGTGGAGTTCTGTTTATGGTGAGATTTAAGAGGCAACTGCTTCCAGTCACTTGTATTTAAGTGACTGAGTAAGATCTTGTTCAGTTTTCAACTAAAATTATACTCCCTACTTATTTTGTGTGACTGAGAAAGAACTACAGGGGAAAAAAAGAAAAAAGAAAAAAAGAAAAAAAAAGAAAAAAGTGAGGCTCTTTGGAAAATATATCTAGAGAAAGAACTACAGGGAAAAAAAAGAAAAAAGGAAAAAAGAAAAAAGAAGAAAAAAAGTGAGGCTCTTTGGGAAATATATCTTTATAGAATACCTGAAATTTTGCAGAAATGTTTCCAGGCTTTCCTGCTACATGGTTAGCTCCATGTAGCTCTTTTGTCCATGTTCAGGACAAAAGCAGTATATCCCATTGTTATTGTATGTGTGTGCTTTCACTGGTATTTCAGTAGAGAGTGAGGCAGTAGATGTTGTTATCTACAAACATTTTGGGTTTGTCTCTGGACATGCTCCAGCACCTCAATGTCTTGTTGTAGTGAGGGCCCCAAAACTGAGCCCAGGATTTGAGGTGCAGCCTCACCAGTGCTGAGTACAGAGGGATGATCACTGCCCCGGTCCTGCTGGCCACACTATATCCTGGTCCTTTCCTGGCCACACA
This sequence comes from Passer montanus, assembly GCF_014805655.1. Classification (NCBI taxonomy): domain Eukaryota; kingdom Metazoa; phylum Chordata; class Aves; order Passeriformes; family Passeridae; genus Passer; species Passer montanus. Next base: position 1,281,780 of record NW_024367261.1, on the reverse strand, counting down.
GGCCAGGAAGCCAGGACTGGCCTTCTTGTTGACCTTAATCTGTTAAGCAGCACCCCCAGGTCCTTGCCATTGGACAGCTTTCCAGCTGTTCCCCAAGTCTGTAGCATGGCATGGGATCATCGTGACCCACATGCAGGAATGGGCATTTCACCTTGTTGAACCTCATACAACTGACCTCTGCCCATCCACCCACTGAACTTGTCCAGTCCTAGGAGTGAACCAGATGATTGTAGCACCAAAGAGGCTTCAGTATCTGATTATGAACTTTAGGTCAAAGTGCTGCTTGAAAGGAAAATCAAGTAATTTTCAAAATGTATGTTCTTGCTAAATAGGATATTATTGCAGAAGTGGGTACTCTGAGTAATCCTAAGGCAGTTGTTGCTGTTATCTAAGCCCTGGAAGTGCCATGGTGTTGCCTTATGGCAGCAGGAGCAAACCACCAAATGATGAATATTTAATGGAAAAGTTGACGTATATCTACAGTGAATCATTTGATACAGAACTGTAAATAAAACAGTGTTTTTAATGCACTGCCTAGGGCTGTTTAAGTATACCATGTATGAGTTATGTCCACAGGGGAAAGGAGCTTAGGTTAGAGTAGCCCTGGCTGAAAATTTGCAAACATAAAAATATATATCTTTATTTGATAGTGGTAGGAGTTGCCTGACTCAGTTTTCACTATAGGTATGGTATGTTTATATGTCTTCTTAAGACCATATGCTAAATGTTTAGATATGTCTGGTTTAAATTCAGTTGTCTAAACCCCTGATTTGTCCTCCCATCCTTTTTCTCTGCTGTGTGTGTGTCTGTTTGCATTAAACCAGTCTTCATGTAGGTGGTCACACTGTATTTTCTCTCTTTGGACTTCTCACCTTGGTCCAGGTGGATTGTGTTTTTTCATCTCCTTTTATTCTCCTTCACATTACTTCATACACATCCTCTGAGCCCTACACTGAATACAGGCCTTGCTCTGGGACCTGGAAGTGCTCTGATCATAGTTTGTAAGCTGTTCATGGACACAAGTGGATTTCTGCTCACAGCTAGCTCTCCACTGATGTGGGGTGTCCTTGTTCATGAGCCACTGAGATGCAGAAGTTACAGCTGTTACTGCCTGATGTGCCCACTGCTCTTTGATTTTGTATCTGGGATGTGGGGAACCAAAGTATTTATAATTTTTTACTTTTCTTGCATTCACATTAAAAGCACAGCTCACACTGACCTTCAGTAGGAGGTGGGAATTCCTATGTTATCCATGTACCAAATGTCCTAAAATGGATACCTGGAAAATGAAGCATGAGTACATTGAGGCTGTTGGATTAGAAGGAGTTTTGGGCAACTCTGTGATGTAGAAAAGGTGTGCCCAAATATGGGTAAAATCTCATTTTTTCAGAGTGGCACAGAATTATTACAAGTCTACCTTTTCAAGACAATTTGGGAAACTGCTCTATCTCTCAGTTGGAAACTTCCAAACTTATTGTTGGAATTACAGCTCTTCTCCAGGTCAGGTGTTTTGGCTACGCCCTTCTTTGATGTTGATCATAGGCACTTCTGAGTATGAATCCATCACTGCTCAATTTTAGGGTGAGGACCTCTGGGTCTGAACAAGAGAAGCCTCTCCACAAAACCTGAAGCATTTCCATAACTTCCCTGTGGACTTCTGTCGCAGCTCCAGAGGTCCCCATATGCAGGACTTGGCACATAGGTGTTTCTTCCTTTCTGCTGCCACACTTTCCTAATGACCAAACAGGAAGGGATTTAGAGGGCCTTTTGCTTTGTCCTATGAAGCTTCCAGATCTGTGTGAGTATGCAGGAAAGCAGTCCATGATACCTTTCATTTGGATAGGTATCTTCTCTCTAGGTTTATCATCAAAGGGAAGCACTACACATTTCCCAATTTCTGTGATTGTAAGCCCTATCGGATCAGAGCCTGCTTTAACATACCTCCTTTGTGTTCAAATTTGAATTCATCCTATACACTGAAGGAGGCTGGAAACTGTGGGAAAACACCGTGTAACTGAACATTAGATCCTGGAGCCTACAATCCATGGGAAAGAACCAGGGTTTTCACAGGGACCTCCTGACTTTTTGGGGGATAGCATATGCAACACTTTATTTCTTTGAACAGAGGGTTATGGACCATGCTCTTGGCCTTTCAGAAGGAAGGGAACTAGCTTCTGCAGCTTGCCTGAAATGGGAGGTTTTTTCAGATTTTGATCTCTGTGGTTATGTGATTTCTCAAGACTGACTTTATTGAGCACCTTCTTTGACAACTAGCCTCATAAGTTTGAAGCAATGTGCTACAAAATAGCTCTAGTATGGAGATCAGTATCTAGCAAGACTGGCTTTTAAAGTGCTGTAGAAAAATAGCGAGAAAATAAGTGTATGTGAGACCAAAGGACATTTATCCTGCTAGCAAGTTTCAGATGTGCTTACTCAAACTTATTTTGACATACTCTGAGGACCCAGCCTAATGGCAGAGACATTAAACTTAGGCATTAAGGGAGTGGACCTTGTAAGCTGGCTGCAAGGGTACCCAAGAGATTTTATTATTTTTGCTTATGGTATTTATGGCAAAGCAGCTTTTTTTCTAGGAATACATCTTATTTTGTTTCCTTCTAAGACTTCCCTGTTACAAGAAGTTGTTGATTTAAAACTATGCAGAAGTAAGCAAGCAGTAAATTTCTCAGAAGTGTTTCCATTCAATTTTCCAAATGTTGCAGGCATCTAAACATCTCTCTGTTCCATGTGACAGGAAAGCAGAGCAGAAGATCAGCTTGGGGTTTTGGCAAACAGTGTGTGTCCATGGGGCCAAAGAAAGTGAGAATAACATGGTATCACAGCAGCCAAGGAACAGACACCCACAATTTGTTAGAAGAAGAGGAACCAGGAGAGACTCAAAAGTCCTCTAGCTTCTGTTTTCAAAATAGTTTGGTGAATGGGGAATTCTCATAAGATCAAATCCTGCTCCTGTTTAATCAGAAAGGAGAATGCTGGTCTCCAGTGTCCTAGCTGAATACCTGGAACTAGTGGAAAACAGTAAGAGATCCTCCACCCCTGAGTCCCACTGACTTGGTGTGAAGCATACATGTGGAAAGTTCCCCTTCTTCATTCTCCTTCTGCTTGAATTCACACAGAAAGTTTAATTCCAGATTCATTTTATTTTCCTTTCTCCTGAATTTCTGGGTTTTTTTGAGGGGCATCCATCACAGTGCCATTGACCATCACTCCCTCAGGTCGCTGATGCCAGCCTTTGCCTCCAAGTTCCTTGCAGGGCTTGCTGAGCCCCGAGGGGGTGGCAGTGGGAGAGGGAGGCAGCCAGAGCTGCCTTAGGCAGCACTGCCTTTCAGCTGCTGCTGCTTCAGTGCTCAGCCTGACAGAGAAACAAAATGGAAATTATTCAGGAGCATGAAACAAAGTGGAAGCATCCCAGAGGCCTTTGGCAGAGGTTTATAGATGTCAATTTTTGTGTTTCCTTGGTGAATGAGTCACTGTGACTGTGCTTAAATCCTTAAAACGCCTTTTAAGCATTCAAAACAGCATTTTTTCCCTGTTCAAGTGGCTACTTTCAAACACTAACTTCAGGTATACCCAGGCCTTTGCAAATCGATGAGACCCCAGGTTTGACCCTGAAGCTGTTTAGCCACGTTAGCAAAGTCCAAACATGGTCTAATCTTTCTGGCAGGTTTTAAAAGCTTAAGGTCAGATTTTTTTTAGGTGGCTTTCCATTATAAGAGTGGGTCCTTGTGCAGATGGATCAAAATAGAGGGAGACTGAGCTTGCAGTTACTTGCAATGTCAGGCTGACTTTATCCTAGGAATTTACAGTATAAGAAACAACAAACGGAAATAGCATGCCAGATCTTGACTCCATTTTTTGTTGCTTCTCCTGTTCTGGGGGAGCTGCTACCTTGTCAAAATAGGATGTGCAGAAGAAAACACCAAAAAGAAAACAAGCAACAAATGAGGTTTAATTCATCATACTGAATTTTGTGGTGCAAGATGGGACTGTTCTCTGGGACACCATGTGCTAGATCATGGCATGGTGTGTAATTTTAAACTTTCTCACTGCCAGTTTTGTTGTGTTAATATTTGGGTGCTCTGCTGAGTTGGCACTGCCGGATGCAGGTTGTTCCTTATCCATTACTGGCAGGAAACATTGCACCAGAAGGGTGGATACGGGCACCCTGGCTGCTGGGCACTTGCAATAGGAGATAATTTCCTGAGTGGCATGAGACAGCATGGTTTGTATATCATGTAAAAAGCCCATCTCTTGTGGCATTTTCCTCTGATTGCTGAGTCCACTGCAGAAGAGTAAAACATATGACACTTAAAAATAGGATATATCCTCAACCATTGCAAACGCCATCTGTTCTCAAAGAAACAACTGGTAGGAAAAAATAACCTTGGGTTGAAACCTTGCATGAAGTTGCCATTTAAGATAAGTGGGGTTGGCTTTGTTATTTTTATTTTTTTGGAGGTGTGGAGAAGGGCTGTTTGATGGCAACTGAAAGAAGACAGATATGTGGAGTGTGCGTGTTACAGACGTGCAGAGAAGTCGTGTCTTCAAGACCTGTTAAAATTGTGGGACCAAGCTTCACAGTGACACTGGAAGGAACCCATGCACTATTTTAAATCAGTTCGTGCAGGCGACTGCAGCAAGGTGTCTGCCCACCACCAGGAGGTGGTTTCTAATGAAAATGTCTACATTCCTAGTTATAAACACATAAGACCTAATTTTCCGATTAGACGCAGTTCTCTGGTGAATGATATGGCTTCTTCACCCATTCAGACTCCATCCAGACTGGAAGTGAGGAGTGAATCAGTGGCTTAGGGAATGCTGACTCCATTCCTGTATGCTGCTCCCCCAAAGCACACCCACAGCCACCACCTCTGGTAACAGGAGTAAAATTTTGGAGCTTTGGCTATTCCCAAGAGTCAGCACTGCTTCTTCTGATTAAATGATTGAAGAGAATTTTGTTTTCACATCATGGCCATTTGTTGTTCTCCATGGAATTTCAGTAACTAGTCATTCCACTTACCCCAAGTCTGATGAAAGTCCTGAAAGCCCACTAGCAGACTTGGTCACTCATGCTGTTTTGGATACCCTTCTGAGAAGTCAGGTGGGCTACTTTTACCATCTACCTGTGATTTCTTTTGGTGCCAAAACTGAAGGCAAACAGGAACAACTCACCTCCTTTATGTGGGCTGATGGTTTCAGAATATCTGTGGGCTACATGCAGCTATGGTAGCACATGAAACCAGCAGGGCTCAGTAGCAATATAAAGCCTGTGTCTTGATAGTCTTGTATAGATCAGAAATTTGAAAATGGGATGGCTGCATTTCAGTGCTTCTGCCCCTGCTCTATACTAATGTGAAGAGCAGCTGACTTGTATTTAAGACACATGCCAAGAAACTGTGCATGAGGTAAAGGAAACACTGCATGGTGTTTGCTAAAATGAAATAGTCATGCTCCAAGCAGTGTCCTAATCCTGTCAACCTCACTATTTTTATGAGTTCCAAGTGGGACAACATGGTGAGGTAAGAAAAGGGCATTCTAATGAATAGGTTTGATAGTGATATTTCTGAATAATTTCTTTTTTTACATCTCACAGCACAGGAATAGCTACAGTGATGTAATGTTGCTATTTAGAATTGTTTTCAAAGTGTGTTTGGAGTTTGGTGTCTGCAGTATTGAAAATTGCTTTGGAAATGAGTGCGCCTAAGGTAAAGGCTGTGTGCATGTGTTTTCAGGTTCTGTCTCTCTGAATTTGGACTGCCATGCTTCTGATCCTCTTATCTCCAGTTTGAACATGAGAAGATTTGGAGGGTACTAGCTTGTGCTCAGTTTTTGTGACAAGAAGATGAGGGATGAGACAAATCTACTAAACACATTCTCTGCTTTGTGGGGGACTAAGGCAATAACCTGCTTGCCAGTGTTTGGTCCTAGTAGACCTAACTCCTGAGATAAAGACCTTTTGTTACTTAACCCAGGGAATGAGTAATTCTTTTCTGATGTGCTGCCACAGCACATTTCTGTGTTCTGGCCTTAACTGTGCAACAGCAAAACCTGGCTGCATTGCCCCACAATAGAGCAAAAAACCACTGTGACCTGGAGGGTAAAACTCCATGGAAGCATGAGGAGTGATGTGGCTAGCATAGTTCACAGTGGTGGGAGAGCAAGCTTCCGATTTCATAAGTGACAAGACAAAAAAACTCAGTTTGCAAGAACTTTTTTTTTTTTTTGGTGAAACTCTTTTGTACTGGAAATAAGTGACAAGACAAAAAAACTCAGTTTTGCAAGACCTTTTTTTTTTTGGTCAAACTCTTTTCTACTGGAGGAGTGTGACTAATTTACCAGTCCATATACAGGGCAATAACACCAATAAACCAAGTATGCTGCTCTTTCAATACAACTCATACTCCGAGATTTGTGCCTTTGGTCCTAGTAGACCCAACTCATGAGATAAAGACCTTTTGTTACTTAACCCAGGGAATGAGTAATTCTTTTCTGATGTGCTGCCACAGCACATTTCTGTGTTCTGGCCTTAACTGTGCAACAGCAAAACCTGGCTGCATTGCCCCACAATAGAGCAAAAAACCACTGTGACCTGGAGGGTAAAACTCCATGGAAGCATGAGGAGTGATGTGGCTAGCATAGTTCACAGTGGTGGGAGAGCAAGCTTCCGATTTCATAAGTGACAAGACAAAAAAACTCAGTTTGCAAGAACTTTTTTTTTTTTTTGGGGAAACTCTTTTGTACTGGAAGAGTGTGACTAATTTACCAGTCCATATACAGAGCAATAACACCAAGCCCTGTTTGAAACCAAGTATGCTGCTCTTGCAATACAACTCATACTCCGAGATTTATGCCCTGCATGTGGGTCAACTGCAGTTAACATTTTAATACTCCAGCAACATTTCAAACACACTCCACTTTTGTCTACCAGCTTTTTCATTTCTTGGCACTGACAGTCTTGATCTTCCATGGTGGAAGTTCAATATCTCTCTTAAGCTGAAATAAAATCTTCTGTACTCTGAAATGTTAGATCAGCCTTATTATTATTAAATTTTTTCCAGCTGTCAGGCTTAATGCATTTTTTAAAGCATCCTCCTACTTTAAGGCAAAGTTGTGAAAAGTGAATATGTAACAGTGCATATATATTTACTGTACATGTATTTGTTTGTGAGAGACCAGGACCAAAAACTAAATTCTGTTACCTGCTAAATCTGATGCAAGTTCACCCCTTCTTAGTGCTTCAGATCTACTTGTGAAGTTGTAGCATTGCGCAGCTTTTTAATGGGCTAAATGAAAACTCTGGTTTGGGGCAGTACTAACTTTTGTCCTAAAATGTATGACTTGGCTTGTAGCACATTCCCACCATGGGCTCCTGTGTCTGCATCCTGTCGTATTCTCTTCTGTGACTTCCAACTCATGTTTGCCGTTCTGCCTAATATTTAAACAAGTTCATTAGATACAGCCATGTTTTAAAAATATAAACCACATTTTTCAGGCTATGGACCAACATGTTAAAAACCATCTGTGGTATCAATTGCTCAACTTATGCTCTCTGAAGAGCCTGCTTTATTCAAGGCAAATGCTCTGCATTTGCAGAAAATAAAGGTGCTCATTAAGTACCTCAACTCACTTTTGAATATTTCAGCTAAGACTCTATCATTACAGCTTTTATTGTATATAACCCTCTGGGTTCTTTTGTGAACGTGGCAGGGTTAAGTGCTTCTGTCATTCATCCCAGCTATTTGTGAGCCCAGATGTGGAGTTAGGTAACTTGCTTCAAACACATGACTTTGAAAATAGGTGATGAGAGTAGTGAGTGAAAACTAAACGAAATTTCACAGCCTGAGGCTTAGGCAAAATATCCCTTTGGCTGTTCAGGTTAATGTCATTACCAGGAGAGACTTCTTTTTCCTGAAGCATTTATTCCAAATGTGTTTCTTTAGCCTTGTGCTCTGCTTGGCTGACTGTTTGCGGTCTATCCTTGCTCTTTTGTACATAAATAAATTGAATTGTTAGACATAGAATTAGGAATTATCTTGGGCTATTGAAATGGTCTCTAAAGAAGGTAAAAATAATTCTGAGAGAAAAAAAAAAGTAATTCCAGGTTGTATTTTTTAAGCCACACTGGTTTGGCCATGCTGAGGGTTACCTTGAAATGTAGCTGTGTAAAATGCAGCAAAGCTGACATGAAAGTGAAAGGGAAAACGAATGTCGCACAAAAACTCTATGTTTACAAAGTCACCTTCTGCACTGCAGGGACACTTTAAAGAGGAACATTAAGAGTGATAAACCTTAGCTGTAGAGATCTTCTGAATTTTAGTCCTTTTAAACATATTTGATTTTGAGTAGCTTATGCCATATGAGAACAACAAAGCCTTCCCAAAACAGGCTCACAAAATGCTGCCAGCTTGAGGTAAAAATTCTCAAAGACTTTCTCATTTCTTTCTCATTATATCCTGTTCCTGCCCTCAGCCACTGTAAGTGGTGGGAATCTTGATTTTCCATTGAAACAGATGGGCTTTCTGCAAGTCACTGAGGATTTCTACTCTGTTATTTAGTTCAGAGAAAAAAAACCAAACAACCTCTTCCCCTGCCCTCCCTCAGTCTGGGCTGTTAGCTTTTTAGACTAATGCTTGGATGTACTCCCTGGCTAATGGAATCCTACCTTCAGGTTCTTCAGTTGTGTCTTTCGTTCTGGTCCCCACCCCTTCCTCAAGAATTTGAGCACTTCAGACTTCTTCAAGTGTTCCTGGTTGGAGCAAAAGCAATTGCAGCAACAAACCAAACCAAAACATTTTCAACAAGTCTACAGACCCTGTAGAAACCCAGTGTATGTCTTCTGCATGTGTGCAGACCCACTGCAGAGCCCAGCTCACAGCTCTGCCTGGATGTGTCCTTGCCTCCTGGAAGTGACAGGCTCACAACACATGCCCCGTACTTCTGCCGGGGGAAGCTTTACCCAAGCTTTTGAGAGCATGGCTGTGAACAGCCACCATCACCTATTATAAATTTGTTTTCTTAATATTTTAATTGCTACAGTAAAAATGAGTGCTTCACCACAGGTCGGGAACCAAGTCTGACCTTAAAAATATTTAGACTCAGTTCTTACTGGCACTCAGATCCTTTTTTATGCCCTTGCTGTGCCATCAGCAACAGAACAGTTGTTTTGCCCTTGCAAGAATGCTACAATGGGTTTTGACCATGCATGCATAAGAATCAGGAACCAAATATCTCCAAGTTCTGAATGATTGATGAACATATATTTAGTTAAAAGACAGATGAGCACAACATTCCCTGTTTTTCTAATGCATTTTTTGCAGTCAGAGTTTGGGTCTGAGCCAGCCTGTGTACATGTACCCCTCAACTTTTCCCAGTTACCCTTGTGGCTTAGGTGTCTGTTGCAAAGATGATGTCAGCCCCTCAGAGTGACCCATTCTTCTGTCAAAGATTTTAGATATCTGGAATATGTGTCTTCTGTTAGTTGCGGCTTCTTGCAATTCTGGAAATCTCAGTATCATCTCTCACCATCATCATGCAGGACAGTTTTGACCATCACGGTTTGGGAAAAACGTATTGTGTCACTATGTACAAACTGTCTTTGGTCATGCATGCCCTTGGCAGCTCACTGAGCATTGCTCAGCCATCTGCTTGCACCAGTTTCTTCCTCAGAAGAGCAGCTTATCACCTTGGTCGAACAAGACCCCAGGCTCGCTCTATTTCTAGCTTTTCCTAGAAATATCTGTTTTAATGTCTGATTACTCTGGGGTCAGAATTCTCTGACTAGTTTTCAGTGTCTTGTCATAGGAGAGACCCACATTTTTTGATTCAGTCTGATCCATTACTGGTGTGCATAGTATACAAAAATTACCACACTAAAGTAAAACAACTTTGGGACTGGCAGGGTCCCCACATGTCAATTTTGTATGGCTGATGTGTATTTTTGTAAATATCTCAGTTGAAAATGTTCATAAAACTTCCCTGTTTCAGTTCTTACTTGCAACATGTATTTCTGGTTTTTTTTGTTTGTATCACCTTAAAAATTCCCTTTTCCTATTGGAATTCCCAGGTCACTACATGAGTATGTTGGCATCCATAATAAAATACAGAGACCTCTCTAAACCACCTTTCTTTTTAAAGTAGTTGGAAATGTTGAATTCTGATGGTATAGCTGGTGGCTGACTTAACAAGATAGCAAAGTTTCTTCAGAGCAGAGGTCTGCTGCTGTGCCAGGCTGATTAGCTCTCCTATTTTATGACTGTGTGGTCACAGCTGAAATTAAGATGTTAAAGTAAATTATCCTTCTTCACTTCACTGGAGTGTGTGACCAAGTTAATCAGCAGCATGGAGTTCCTGCATGGCACACAGAAGGCAGATCTTATTGTCACCTTTCACAGCAGTGACACTGTAGAGGCACAGAACTTTAAAGAAGAAAACACTCTCAAATTCATTGCCATTATCACACTAGCTGATCATGTAAAGATGGTCTCAATTGTGAGGTAATATTCTGCTTACTGAGAGAAGTGTTTGAACAGAAACACAAACTCCTTTTATCGGTTGATGAAGTTGCCCAAGGTTCCCAGAAACCAGTGGGAATCTGAAAGAGCTACCTTACTGAGCAGACGAAAGAATGTTGTCCTAGGACTCAACTCTCAACTCATGTTTAACTATGATTCAGTTAAGCAGCTATTTCTGTTCTTACTTTTAGGGTATGCTAGTAATGCAGATTCTGGATTAAGATAGTAATTTCTTTTTCCTAGCTAGAAAATAATATCTCTTTCAGTGAACCCCCTTTCTTTCCAACCTGTAGTCTACAGCCTCAGATGGTAATAATGATTTTAGTATATCTGGCTGAGAAAGATAGTCATTAATATTCTCATGCAGAAGTCACAGAGTGACTGTAAATTACATGGTACTCTGGAAACACAGCGGGAGGCATTTCCTTCCTTGGACAGTTTATTACAGGGCCCTCATATTACCCATATTTAATTTGCATGGTGAGTAATGTCATTGTGCCAAGTAACAGCGTTCTCCTGGCTGGTGAGAACCCCTGTCTGTGACAGTGAGCTTTCCCTCCTGGTCTGTGGCTTGTCCTATGTGAGAGCAACAAGATAACAAGTCAGGGCTGAAATTTTCAAATTCCTCCTAGGGATTTGCCTACTGTTTTAATAGGATTTATGAGGATTAACTCTTCCTCAGCCTTTAAAAGATCTACCCTGTTGTCTTTACTGAGAACAATATAAAAGGTTTCAAGAAGTTCCTTTTGCTTTATCTGTGGCCATTAATTTGGGTGTAAGATGTTATCACTGGCAGTATGGGATTTTTTATAAATAATCACAGAATCAGATTAAACACTCAGTGGACATCTAAGAAGGAACCCTGTGTGAACTTCCTGGGTTCATTCTGAGGAGAATATGTTTAGCTGGGATGAATACTTTACTGGAGACCATTCTAGGGATTGTTTCAAATAACAGTGGCAAAGAACAATGACTGTTGCTTAATCAGAACAAAATAAGACACATTTGCCTAATGAAGATATATTCAGCTGGAGCCAAGTCATTAAGTGGTGCTTAAATTCATATTACAGTCTAAACTTCTGGAAGTTTCCAAATAAGTATTAAATGAAGATGTAAAGGAAAAAATGTAATTTTGAATTAGGTTGGGGTTTTTCTGTGTTGTATTTTTACATCTCTTAAAAACTACTTAGACTAAGGTTTTTCATAGTTTTTCTTTTTTACAACTGTTAAAATACAATGGTTTACTGTTCATCAAGGTGCCTCAGCTCAGAGGATTTTAGTACATTGTTATTAGCATCTAAAAGTACAGTTTTTTCATGTGCCCCAAGTTCAGGGTTTCCCTCTATGGGCAATTTTTCTGCACATGCTTGCAAAATCTGTGACACAGTAGTGTGTCCTGATGTCAGTCACCTGATGGAGCAGCATTTGGAGGAGGTGATATTTTCAGGTGCTGACCCATGCTCAGCTTGTGGTTTCAGAAAACATTACACAGCCTTTTGCTAGCACAGCACTCATCTCTGAGGTGGGTGGGGAGGGACTTCCATGCACATGGAGATAAAGGCACCAGAGTGCTGGGTTGGAGGGGAAAATCCCTCAGAGAAAATGGAGGAGATGGTGGAGTTGCTACAGGAGTGGGGAGTGGGATTTTCTCCTCTTTTCTTCTGTATTTTCAAGACGCCATCAACATGCTATCCCCATGGAGCCTGGGAAGAGGCCTGAATGATAAAGTTGCTCAGCATTAGTGTGATTCACACCTAAACATTGTCTGTGACAAACTACATCTTCCTGCCAATAAACCAGCTGCTGTCTATAGCCTTTGAGGTAAGGAAAAGCCCAGAAGTTGTGTATGTACTGGCACAGGTAAGAGAAGAGCTGCTGGCAGATCACATTCTGTGTGATAGAATGAGATCAAAGACATATTAGTGCAAAAAGTCCAACATTGAACAGACCTGTAGTGTCTGTCAAATGGGACGTTAAAGTGTCAGATAAGTTTTGATAACATTTTCTCTCTGCTATTTTGGATCAGATGCATTGGTTTAATCATGAATGAGAACTGGAAAATGTTGCTTAGAGGATCATATATATACTTAAAGGAAATGACCCTGAGACTGTTACCTTAGATAAACAGCTTTATTTTAAAGTAATACAAGTACACTCTGTGCTACCCTGAAACATCAGTCTCATTTGGAAAAACTTCCTGCAGTAGTTAGCCTTTATTTTGCCCTGAGAACGTCTTTGGTTTGGTTTTACAAAGAAAAAGTTGATAGTTTTGACAGATGTATAGGCTTGTTACATCCCTACTTGTATGCCAGTGAAGGTTTGAAAGCACTTACACCTCTTAACTTTCACACAGTCCTGAGATAAGGGAAGATTTCTATCAGGCATCTTCCTGGCTCTCAGATCTAAGGTCAACAATGTTCTTACTCTCTTACTGCAACGTAATGCTATAAAGCCATTGCAGCTACAAGTGTATAAATGAGTAGGCTGAGGTCCATGCTTTGCCAAATTTCTCCCCAGCAGCGTAGGGCTGATTTTCCCTTTGGTCTGGGAGGATGTACACTGGGTGATTTTCCCAGCCTTGCTGTAGTGTGGTGTCTCAGCTGGCAGAGTGACATGTTGTCATGGGGCAGCAAGCCAGGACTGAGAGTATCCATGTGCACCTTCCTTCCCTGCCTGTGCATTCATTTATGCAGGCAGACAAACTGTGTCCAAACTGCTGCACAGTGGATGTGGGGGCTCTCTGGAGGCCATGTTGGAAAGTGGGTATGGCTCTGGCTGTATGCTAAAAAGTCAAACTTCTCAGGGTAACATGATTTACATGTGAGGCTAATAAATGGATGAGGCCTGGGGATCAGCTCTGTGGAAAGGGACTTGGGGTCTGTCGTGGTGAACCAACAGCTCAATGTGAGTGAGCGGTGTGCTGCTGCTGCAGGATGCTGTGATGCAGCAACAAGAAGAAGTCATTGTCCCTCTCTAATCATTGCTTGTCAGGGTGCACCTGGAACACTGTGTTCAGCTTTGGTCCCCATAATGCAAAAATTGCTGCTGCAGGATGCTGTGATGCAGCAACAAGAAGAAGTCATTGTCCCTCTCTAATCATTGCTTGTCAGGGTGCACCTGGAACACTGTATTCAGCTTTGGTCCCCACAATGCAAAATGGTGTGGACAGGCTGAGGAGGGTCCAGAGAAGGGCCACAAAGATGATCAAAGGCCTGGGCAGGCTGATGCGTGAGGAAAGGCTGAGAGAGAAAAGAATTTGTTCAGTCTTGGGAAAAGAGGCTTAGGGAGACCTCATCACTATGTTCTAGTATTTCAAGTGTGGCTACAAAGAAGATGGATGTTCCCATTTGCAAGAAGTCACATGGAAAACACAAATCATTCCCAGGAAGATTCCAATTGGACAAAAGAGGGAAATTTTTTACAATGAAAACAAGCAGCCTTTTAGGGAAAGGAATTATCTTTCACAGGAAAGTGGTGCATTCCCCAATATTGGCCACTTTTGAGATTCAGCTGGAAAGGGTGCTTGGTTGTCTTGCCTAGACCATGCTTTTCCAGAAATAGGTTGCTATTCTATGATTCTGTATAATAAATTACTTTCAGCACTATTGTTCCAGCTACCCCGTGAACAAGCAGTGTCTGGTGTCCAGCATTACTTATTTTTTCCACCTTGCAGTCTTCCTGCTGTCCTGTGTTCTACTGATATCAAGAACAATGGGCAGAGCAGAGGTCAGTCTCTCAGCTAGTTGTGTTTTAATGCAGCATGCAGAGAGGATTTTATCTGTTGGAATACCTTAACTGCATCTTAGGCAGGCTCCCTGAAATCCTGAAATTCATCTTTCTTAACACATGTGGTATGTGGCGCTTAGCTTAAAGAAAGACTCCTCTTTCTCCTCATCTGGGAACCTCTTTAAAATCTCAGCACACCCACGCACTGAAGGTTGGGCTCATTTGATGTCTACCCAAGCTCTCCAAGGGTGGTACAACACATTGCTGCCTCTGCACAGCTTTCCTTTTAATCTGCTGTGCTGGGGTTTTCAGCAGTGAGACTATTGCAGTGTCTCTGTAATACAGTCTCTCTGTAAAGAAACACTTTACACTATTTTTGCCAGTAAAAGGGTGAATTAAAAAGAAAAGAAAAAAGCATGCTGCCTGTCTTTCTAAACAAACACATAGTTTGGGTCTTGATGCGAATCCCTAGTTTTGCTGAGGTATATGTTGATATGCCAGATGTGTGAAGAGAGGTATTTTCTTTTATGGAACATATACTGTCTTCTAATTATCTCTATTATGGTAGACCTCAAGTCAAGCCCTATTCAAATTTCCATTTTGGTTACCCAGCCTTCTTTCCCAAAATGGTACAATGCTGAGTGTAGGCAAATTATTTTATAGCTGTCATAATGGAGGACACTATTAGTGCAGTAATAATGTAAGGATTCCTAATTAGTGAAGTCAATACTTTCAGGGGTCAATTTCAGCCTCATTCAACTTATCAGGCCTGAGAAGAGCCTATTAAAATGAAGCCTAAATGACAGAGATCATACAAAGAGGGATTTCTGTCCTTCAGTGTATCAGGGTCTTGTTCTTTTGTTCCAGGTCTCCTTTGGTTCACACCAGTCACAGACCCAGGTCTCATTCTCAAGATGTCAAATTATTAGGAGTCAGAGATATAAATTTCCTCAGTCTGAAACTTTCTTGAAGCCTGAGGCTTGTCAGGTATTCCAAGGTCTTTGCTTTAACCTTACACAAGAAACTGATTGTATTTGAGGCATATCTGTAATTAAACTGATTGACTATTTAGATATGCTATGTCTGGATAAAAATAATGTTTTTCATTCCGTTGATAATTTTCACTTCACTTGCAATGGTAATACTTGTCATGTTGGCAAAGGAGAAACCAACATCCCTTATGCTCTCCAGGTAAAGAATGGCTTGCTGGACTAAAGTACTCATGAGAGAGACAAATTATAAAGTTCCTGTTCTGCTGTTCTCTTGTGTTGAATGAGATCTTGGAAAATCATCAAATAACTGCTGCTCTAGCAGTCAAGAAGCCTTATGTGAGAAACCAGGATGATGACTTTTTTTAGAATTGGCATTCTTCTCTGCAATTGTTTCTGTTGGCCAGTTTGGTCAACATGATTTGTGATGAAGACCTTCTTAGTAATCTCTAATGTGAAGAGCTTGTGTAAAACATCCTGGCCATTACTGGAATGCAAGGTACAGTTCCAAGGGATGAGAGATGCCAAGATGGATTACCAAGTTTTTGCAAGGAATTAGAAGCAGCTGAAAGTTGAAATGAGCCTTTACTCATTTGAAAGCATGCATTCACAATCCTAGCCTTTTCTCACTGGGGAAGGAAAACAATTACTGTCCTTCTCAAACTCTTGTTCCACCACGGCAGTGTGTCTCCAAGTAATGCAAACCACGGAAGGTCTGGGTGCATCTTCAAGCAGTATCATGCTGCGTCACCCCATGGAATAGCCATGATTCACCAAGTTTCAAATCTTTTAAAGACCTTGGTATCATTGAAGATGAAGGTGATAAATTATTTTGAGAGCAGCTGTTTTAAAGTAGAGATATTTTCTCTGAGGAGACAAATTTAAAAACACATTTATTGCAGTTTTTCAATTTTACTTCAGAAATGTCTGAGCATATCCCATTCAATTTCCACTTCTTGTATCAAGTATTTATTATCTCTCCAAAAAGTTGGAACTAGGTTAGAAAGCACCACTAAGTCAGTCCGTAGTTCGATAATAACTGAAAACCCAATGCTGACCACTGAAGTTCTTCTTCAAACATCTCTTTTGAACAGTGCAGGCTGTAATGGCAATAACGATTATACTTGGAGGTCTACATGAGGAAAATATGTTTATGTAATAAGTCAAATTGGAGTTCTCTTTCATGAATCTCTTGTAAATACACATTAGAGCAATAATCACTGGGTAAATTTCTTGTTGTCATCTGTTAGTAAGAGACTACAGATTATTCATATAAAAGGTCCTTGTTAAGGCCAGATTGACAGGGTCTCTGGCTGACCAAGTGATACTGTATTAATGGAAATGGTTGCCTGTAAAGAAATTGCATCTCTTGGACTCTTCGTGAAGAAAATAGCAGGCTTCAAAGACAAGGCAAAAAATTTAACCATCACAATGTGCAAGAATTCTTTGCTTAATATTACAATGTTACACAGCTGGAGAAAAAATTAGTGTGATGGTTTGCTGGTGTACAGTAAGAAAAGGTCATCTAGACCTTTGCCAAGTTCTTCTGATCAACAGTCATTTTTATAAAATTTCAGACAGGCAGAAAAGTTGTTTGGCTCTAAAAGCTGAAAGAAAACAAGTAGGTGTTTGAAATGAGGTAGCTTAGATTTTCTGGAATTCTTTGGAAACACCTATTCTAAAGTGTTAATATTTAAGCAGTATTTATCAGGTGTTCTTGGGCAGTACCCCATTACTGCCTTAATAAAGATATTGGTGGTGGTGTTGTGCCCACCCCCAGAACAGAGGCACCTTTGCACTCTTCAAATCTGTTTGAGTGGTGACTGTGCAGCACTAACCACAGCTGCAACCAAGCCACAGCAGGCTTCATACCTTAACACCACATCATTCAAAAGGTGCATTGGTCCTTTTCCAGAAGCCACTCTACTTACAAGAGCAGATGCAAACCTTACCTTAAAGGTTGAGCTCAGCCAGGTCATGTGTGAGAGCTTCTGGAGCTGGCACAGGATAAAACTCTCAGACCTTCTCACATCCCTCCCCTTAACCTCTCACACTAGCTGCCTTCTGACCAGCTAGCTCTTCTGGTGGCTCTGGTTTTTTCACTTATACTCTCCTAGTTTTGGCACATTCCAGGCATTATCCTAAAATGCTTTTCTTGATGGAGTATGCCACTCTTTTCCCTCATGTCAATCCATACTCTCAGCTCTAAAGTGCCACATGTCAGAGCCCTCTTTACCTCTCTGCTGCAGCTGAAGCTGAGCAGCGTGTGTGCCATAGCCTTTGATATCCTTGCTTATGCAGGGTAGAACATTTTCTTGATGGAGCCTACCTTACATTAAAGAGCCATTTTCAGTAATGGCCTACATTGGGAATCTTACAAAGAATTTTAAAAAGCATTTGAATGGGTGAAATGAAAATGTTTCATGCTCTTTCACATAACATGTTGGACTATAGGTTTTGTCCTCTCTATACCTTCAGGTATTTGTATGCAGAATCAGTTAAAAAGTTACCTCTCTCTTAAAAAAAAAAATTGAAAAACTTTAAATCTCATTTTCCATTGGAGTAGTTTCCCCACTTACTCCTCTTTACACATACATATATGTTTGAAAATCAGAAATAGAAAAATAACTTTTTATTTTTCAATTTGAAGGAATGATGCTCATTGAAAAGATCTTAATTAAAATAGGAACTGTTAAAAAGGACTATTTCACTTTATTAATTCAAGTTCTGCTTGTGAGAATGTGAAAGGAAATATTTTTATAAACTTGAGATTTTTATAAAAGCTTGTTTTTACTAGTTCTAAGGAACTGTGTTACACTAATTTGGTGATATTTTTGGGAAATTGAACAGTTGAAAGGATAAAAATGGTTTTATGTTATTTTGGGGTTTTTACTGTTACTTTGCTTAAAAATTACCATGCAAAATACAGTTGTCTTCAGAAGGCTTCACAATCATTATAAATTGCTCAAATCTTGTTGTATTAACTATTTATTCTGGAAAAAAATTCTTATTATCCCGAACTTATCCATGTAGTACCTGATCTTATTATAAAACAAAGCAAAACAGAAATCCAAACCCCATGTTTCTTAGGAAGTGAAGCATCAATTCCGTGGGGGATTCCATTATTTCTAATACATTTGTCTGAATTTCCAAAGAAAAGCCAAATATTGTTTATTTCCTGGAAAAACAAAAATTGCTTTTCAAGTAAAGGGAAAGAAAGTGCTTAGGTATTATAGTGCCAAATGCCCAATTTTTTTTTTTTCAGTGCTTTTATTCATTCTGTATGCATTTACTTCAAAATTAGAGCAAAATATCAATAACAGTAGATGTATGGTAATGGAATGTCCTGAATTAGGCTCTTTAAAATGAAAACTGTGTGCCCACTTCCCCAGTGCACTTCTCTTCAGGATGAAGGTATATTGAAACAGCCTGGTTTGGGACTTGATCTCACAGACATCAGGGACAGAAAAAGGATCTTCCACAGACTAATGACACCTGGAAAAATCTGTGGCTTGTAGCAGAGTGGCAATCAGATAGCCACATCCCTGGAGAAAAGTAAGGAATTTATGACATACACATGGACTCGTAGCTTGGTACTTAAAATGACATGTTCATCCTGAAGTGAATGAGAGATTTTCCAGTAACGTGCTAAAGAAATACTCCCACTATTTCTGCTGTAGAGTACCTGTGAATCAGCACTTCTTCTTTCTTTGTGTCTTTTGAAATTTCTCTGTACAGAACATCCTGTGGTTGGAAAATCACAGGTGTGTCTGCAATGCTCCAGAGGAGACAGAGTGATTCAAAGGCCCTCAGACTGTGATGGGAAACAGAGAACCAGACTTCAGGTGTAAACTGGAGAGAGCTTTGCTGCCAGTGAGATGTCCTTTGAGGTGGCTGCAGCTCAAAAGCATTGAATTGAGAAGAGCCAGAATTTGACTAGAAGCCAAGAAAAAGACCAGCTCAGGTCAGCTAGCCTACCACGTTGCACGTGGGGGATCTGTGATCGGGCACTGTCTCTGCCTGCTCTGAAATAGTGTAATTGAAGGGAGTCTTCAAAGATACCCTTGCCTGAATGGCAGCTCCTAGGGCTTGCCAGGCACAGTTGATGGAAGACTCAGGAAAAGACTCCAACACAGTGCTGCAACTGGTGAGAGAAATATTCATGTAACAAATTGTAGCATTCAGGGAGGGAGTGCTTGTGGAGGGATAGAAAAACTATGCAGAGGGAGACCAAGTGATTCAAAGGCATGAAAGCAGCAGCTGAATAGAGTTGGACTCCTCCTCCTGTCAGTGATGGAGTGCCATGACAGAGACATGAAATCATGGGTGCTTGGTGACTTGAAGGTGACTTCTAGTTTTGTTATTATTCTTAGCTGGTATTTAGATACCTGAGGAAACCTCTTGTACTTTATACATCACTTTCTTGACATGTCTCAGACACAGCTGAGAGTACTTATTTTGCAGGCATTTATAAAATCATGTGAGGAGGAGATGCAGGAAGCAGATATATTCAAAACTAAATGGATAATGGAGCTTGGAATAACAACCATTCAAAAGGGTGAGCTGAAATAATGGCCAATATGTTCATTATTACCTTTCCGTTGTGAAGAGAATGTCAATGCCAAAGTGGTGATATTCCAGTACTCTGCTGATAATTTCCAAAATAAAATAAAAACAAGCAGAGAGAACTGTAGCTATTGGAAGAAAAATTTAATATGAGTAAAGAAAAACAATTTCACTTTCTTGGAAATTATCTCCTCTGTCTTCTCATTGTTTTCATCAGAAATGTGTACTCACACCTATTCACAATTTCCTTTCCCCAAATTCTAAATGCAAAAGTCCTCAATGGGTGATGAAGACATTGCAAAGTTTTAGCCTAGCTACACAAGATATTATCTGATGTGAAAATTATTTTTTGGCATCCCAGCAAGGGCACAGGGTTGATAAATTTCTGGGCTTTTCCTTTAACTTCCCCTGACGTCTTAGACCTCTTGCATAATTATGCATTTCACAAATCTCTGACTGTACCAGAAAAATTTGGTGACCTGAGGTCGAGATTTAGTTGAGTTCTGTCATCACTGAAGCCTGCTCTCAATTCTGGTTTTGGCAGGCTGGTTACCTGGCTTTAATGAAGGTGATCTGTGAGAACTCCAAATCTGAAGACATAAGCAGAAAATTCACAAAGCTGAAGCTAGATCGTTTGAAGGCAAATCTGAAAGTTATAAATATGTGCCAGTAGCTTCTTCCACAGGTTTTGGAAATTAGATAGAAATTTCCACTGAAAATTTTATCTCCTTTGTAGTGGTTACTGCTGAGGCTAACCAGGTTTGGAGTGGGTCTGCTGACTGGATTATGTTGATCCCTTGGGCAATAAATCTTGCAGTAAAAAGAAGCAGAAAGCAGAAGGTATCTAATGGAATTTCCACCTAGAAAATTTCATTTGGGATATGGTTATCTATGGAGAACCTGATCTTCCAAACAGCCTACTCCCTGATTCCTTCCATCATATTTGATGGCACCAAGCACTTTGTGTGGTCAGAGAAGCACAGATTTCTTCAAATCAGAAGGAGAGAGCGCCAGGCAAAATTTTCCTCTAGAAGCAGTCATGCAACTTACAGGCAAAATTCAGCCCTTAAAAACTGATGATCCAAATTAAGTTATTACTTCAATACTATTGTTATAGTATTGAAGGAATAACTTAATTTGGATCATGTTGGTCTGATGTTAGTGAAGCAATGTAATTTCTCTGAACAAAATGACTCAGCTCCTTCCAGAAGAAAGAACTGAGATCTGGTGCTGACCTCTGCCTGTCCCTGACATACTAGGGTTGTCATGATGTCTCAAAGGACCTAGGGGAAAGCCGCAAGAACTCCTAAATCATTTGGCAGTAAGGAAAATGCCCTCTTGTCATAAGGTTTCCCTTAGCCCTATGTAGAACAAGAGCGCTCTGTCTGACAAACAGTTAACTTCTAGTTTAAGAGTTAAAGGCAGGTTCATCTTTATGAAACTTCTTTTAAAAATAAAGCAATTTATGTTTCCAGTGCAGAGATTGTCAGAGAAGGTGTGTTTCACATTTGTCCCCATTCCTACTCTTGGAGTATGATAATCAGGTCTGGAAAAATACACATGGACTTTTCTCTTCTGGGAGTGCTGTATCACATCACACTGAAATGGCAACAGCTGGCAATATATTTCATTTTCATCAAGTATATTTGAATGATGTTTTTTACCTTGGCAACAGTATCGATGATCCTTGTCAATCCTCCCCAAAGCAGTTTCTCCTTCTGTGGTTTCACAGTTCCTTTATTGCAAATTCACCTGGGCCAAATTCTTACTCAGCTTTCTTTTGGAGAGAAAAAAGTCACAGAAATGCCTCTGAGGATTTGTATAAGTGAATGCTCAGGAAAAATGTAAGCCAAAATATTTGATCTACTTTAAGAGCTATGGAAAACTGCATCTCTCAATTGTCCCATGCCTGTGGTATCCAAACCGCAAATGTTGAGCATTTTTTTTTCATTTTCACTGTTTAAACTCTGCCATCCTTCCCTGAATTCTTTCATAGGCTGAGTAGCAAGGTGAAAGTTCTTCAATTCAATGCCCTTTTTACTTCAGAACTGCTGACATTACTGACCTTGTCTCTCACTAAATACTCTGCAGCATTTCCATCCTCTTTTGGATACTGTTTTTTTAGGTCTCTCCTGGGTATTACAGTCCTATTGAAGGGCCAGCTGCGTGAGAGGCCACTGAAGAGTGTCCATGACCTTGTAACTCCTGAATCCTCTGGTTTTTCCTCCATGGTTCCAATTAAGGTATACGACAGCTGGGCTTTTTTTCACATGTGCAGAACAGATTTGTGAAATAGATGGTATCCATAAGGTTAAGAAAGTGTCTGTCTCTTTTCGAGTGCTCTACTCAGAGTTGCCAGAGCTCTTAAGGCACCCTGAGCACCATCATATGGGTATTTCTTGGGAGAGTTTTTGAAAGAGAAGCCAGCACATGGCTCCTGAGTGTTAGTGACCAGCCTTGCATTTTTATGTAGTCCTTATGGGATGAATACTGATGCTGGAGTACTTCTGTCCTGTGGCTGTGTGTGCATGCAAACAGGCTCAGTCACTCAGGGAGGGCATGGGCTGCTCTTGAGGTAGGACCATACACATTATTTGGGCTGTGCCACTTGTACCACTCACAAGCCATGTGGATTTTGCTAGAGCAGAAGTCAGGAGAAGTCACTGAGAGTTATTTTAGACAGATTTGGAAATTATATTGGGGCTGTTGTCATTTGCTCATGAAGTTCTTAGAATTAGAAGACGTAGAATTATAAAGCAACCCGAAAATGCCAGAAAAATTTAAACAACCTCATGACACTAAATGCAAGCCTCAGGACCTTCCAGGGCTTTGACTAAGTTCATTCTTCTTCCTAGAAAAACTGAATATTCCCCACATGCTTTGTCTGAGAACTGTTATTTCAATGTTTGCAAGATTGGAGATGAATAAAGCATAAAAAAGTCATGACTCCTGGGTTGTAGGGTAGGCAACTCACTCAGAGCAGCAAGAAGAGGTTGATTTATGGCATGCTGCTAATTGGAGTTACCCATAGAATTGGGATGTGTTATCCTGTAACTCACAGAGAGACAGATGACTAGACAGGGCACGGGGGAAGATGAGAGAGAGGTTAATTTGGTAAAATTCTCTATGATTTACTGTGTGGTGATCCCAGCCATCCCAATGGACATCACTGTCACACAGTAGCTAGGGTCCTGCAATATGTTCCTGCAAATCTGCAAAAGACTGTTACCGGCCATTTTACTCTCTGATTTACAGGTATTTGCCCAAGGAAAGGAAGTAAAACTTTAGTAAATGGGGAAAAAAAGCTTTATTAGGGCTTTTATTTGTGGTAAAATATTTTAAGAAAACATGTTTGATACAAATGGTGTTCCATATCTCCCTGGGTTATTTTCTTTCTTCTTTTGTGAGATGACTTTATTATCTTCCTGGGTTTTTTATCATTATAGTGGTTGTGGTTGGTATAAGGGAAGGGTCTTATGATTAATATTTTATTCTGGCAAAGATCAGATCAATACTTCGTGCTCTCTTTTTTAAACTTAATTTAATATAGGCTGCTTCTTTTCCAGGGTTGGTAACTTCCTGCACAACTTTTCTGTCTACAGGCCTTTTATACTCACGTAAATTTTTCTCTCACAACTTTTGATTTAATATTGATATTGTGACTTGGAAGGAGAGCTCCTTCCAAGAGGAGAGGCCAAGATGAGGTGTCCAGACTTTGTTCACTCTGCAGCTTTTTTTGGACTATATGAGCTCTTGTGAATTATGTAGACTCAGGCTTGAGTCTAGCTTGTCAGGAAAGCTGTAACCCTCCTGCAACTCTTCATCATGTCCAACAATACTCAGGAGGAGACACAAATAGGGAAACAGAGTAAGAAATTTTTGAACTCTGTTTGTCTTCCTGATTTTTATCTCCTTTTTCTGACTTTGTCATATGAGGATCTTTCACACAGATTGTGTACTTTGGTGCACCTCGGTGTAGCAGGAAGATGAGGACAGCTTTCAGATGTAGGCTGCTGCTCATGTTGCGCCTTCCTCTCCTTAAAACTCTGAAGAGCAGCCTAAATATGCCTGGAGAATGTCTGTGGCTTCAACCATATGAGAGCCCTTGTTGTGCAGACAAGGTGATGAGATTTTAAATAAATGAACAAAGTAGGGGTAGCAATTGCTATATTATAGCTTCTGAGGACTGTAAAGGTAAGAGCAAGATGCAGGAGTTAACAGTTCTAAAAATACTGTAAAAGAACACATGGGTTTGTGTGATGAAAGGAACTGGAAACCTACCCATCTGCTGATATTTCAAATATCTGTTAAAAGATATAAACTGTAATGGACCCTGATCCTTGATTGTCACTGACTTCCCTTGAAACAGGTTTGAGCTTATGATGGAGGGATAAATTGCAAATGTATCAATTAAATTCCTTAGTTTCTCTTTTTTTTTTTTTTTTTTTTTTTCCCCTCCATGGGTTGACTCTCTCTCTCTGGGAACATCAGGACCTCACTAAGAGCTGTTCCTCTATTGAGTCTTCTAGTAAACACCTTAGTTTCTCTTTTTTTTTTTTTTTTTTCTTTCTCCATGGGTTGACTCTCTCTCCCACTTCTGGGAACATCAGGACCTCACTAAGAGCTGTTCCTCTATTGAGTCTTCTAGTAAACACAGCGGTTGCTGACTGAAAATCCCCTTCTCTGTCTGTCCCTCCAAGTGGATCACAGGCACCACTCCAGTAGGAAATATCTCAATCTTCTAGGTCAAGTGGGATCCCATCACTCCCATGCCTGTGGCCAGGCTCAGCCCTTTGCTTTGCTGTTGCCTTCCACAGCACATCAGTGAGGTGCACAAGGGGCCTTTCTGCTGTTCTCTTTATGAATGATTTTGGTAACAAACATATATACTGACACAGCCTTGGTTCATTATTTCAGTACTTTCCCTGCCAGCATGGATGGTTTGACCACACATTTCAGTGCTCTGCCATACAGACTATTTTTCATGTTTGCCCAGTGGGACAGCACTTGTTTATTTTTTGAGGGGTTGTTATTATTCTTTTTAAAAGTATTTTGGACAATGTTTGCCTGTGCAAATTGGCAAGGGGAATTAAGGGACCTGAAATAACTTGTAACTCTATTATGAGGATATATCCTAGAATGAACAAAATAAAACAAAAACCATGTCCATTCTGATAGATTTGTGAAACTAGAGAAGAGATTGAATTTTTTGTGTTTAAGTAGAACTCACTGTCAGCAACGATACACAGTCTCCGACTTGACTCTGTGTTACTTTTGTTGGACTCAGAAGGAAGATCATAAAGAAAAAAATGAGACCAGAGATGTGGCCAGTAAAATCTTAAAGATTCCTGTTTCATGCTTATTATCCTAATGATAATAAGCAGAGAGAGAATAATCAAGGCAAGAAGGAAGGCATGTGTGAGACTGCTAGGGAGAAACAGACCTGAGAAAAAGTGATTTTGTTGATTTACAAAGAAGAGAATTTTTTCATTGAATGAAGATACTGTATAATTTTCTTTAGTAATTTTGAAGATTGGGATACAGAAATTGAGGTCAGTCTAGAGTTATCTCTTTTTACCAATGTTTTGTTTTTGTAAGAATATGCAGAGATTTCTTTCTTATAATAGGCATTATGTATTACTTGGAAAATTATTAAGAAAAGGATCCCTGCATACAGAAAACACTTACTTTCCATACTCAAGGTTCACTTGGCAAGGAGAGAGAATGAACTGGTGCGGTAATGAGTTCCCTGTTCTGAAAAAAAATTAGGAAAGGCATGGTGAACAAAGAAATAAATGTTCATAAATCCAATGTGTCCTTGAGGAGAGCAAGGCTTCTAAGGCTTAGAAGATAAAGCAGCAAGCTCTGAGACTCACAGGGGCAGAAATTAATGGCAAACAGGAAAAGAATTAAAAGGCTTCAATCATTAGTAGTTTCAAAGGAACAGTTCCCTTTGTTTTCCTTGCCTTAAATGGCGGTTGATGTGGATCCTGGAGAACTAAACTTAACCTTGATGCCGAGTCTGAAAAGAAGTTTGAAAGAAACATTTGTGGCTGTTGACCCAAATGATAACCTAACACTGAACATGGTGTTGCACAGAACTGATGTCAGCCCCACAGAACTGTGTTCATTATGCCCTTAAGATCTTCACAACCTCCTGGGAGTACCAGAGAACACCATCCCCACCCCTCAACTTGAAAGTGATAATGGGACAGAGAGGACATCTGGGCTTCCATGGGAGTGAAGCTTTCAATCAGTCAGTCAGTCTCTGGTTTTCAGATCTCTACTGTTCATGCTCTAAGGTTTGCAGTGCTGAACTGTAGCCATGTGAATGCTGAGCTTGCTGTCTGATCTACTCTGTGTAAGGTGATGCATTCCCCCCCTCTCTGGTGTACCTGAATACAGTGGGATAAACACCCTCTGGAGCTGTATCTCTCCAGTTACTGCTGAGAAAGCACAATCAGCTGAGCTGATTTAGGTTATATCTAACTATCTATGGTGAGAGAAGAAGAACCTAACCCAAGCCCACTGCAGACAGGTCTGAATATGTCAAAGAAAGTAAAACCAGACTGAGGGCTACAGTGAAGGTGGGTGAGAAGAAGCCAAGTGGAAATTAAGATAACAAATCCTTACTGCCGGGTCTGTAATGTAAAACATGATCTGCAGGTGTGACTGAGTTAGTGGCACTTGGCTGCTGAAGTCTGGCTGTCCTGTAGGACACAGAGATCCAACAGATGCAGGGGGATATCAGGGGATTATGTGAAAGGCCACAACCCTGGTATCACTGGATTAGTGAGCTCCAGGAAGGGTTTCTGAGAGAAACTGAGTTGTGGGCAAAGAGGAGGCAGAGGCCTGTACTGACCAAGAGGGTTGACAGAAGACAGACTGTGGAAGTCATGGAAATAAAAGGGTCCAGCCTTCCTGAAGAAGCTTTTTTTCCAGTAGGGAAATTTAGGCTTGCCCAGCTGAAGGGAACAAAGTTTATATCATATAAGGCCCCAAAAGTGACTTCACGAATGAGAGACACAAGATATCAAAGAAAACTTCAGAATGGTTGTGGTGTTCAGATCTGGGTCATTAGGTTGAGGACCAAAGACCTGAGCAGTCTTGGTAGACAGGAGAAGGTTTCTGGGCTATGAATTCCTGCTTTCCTCATAAAGGTTGCAGGAGGACAAAAGTTCTCCCAGAGAGAAGCAAAATTTGGCTAACCAAGTACCTTGATGCCCTATTAATTACTGTCCTTTTTTTTGTTGTTTTTTTTGCCTGTGATCTCTTCAGACACCACCCAAAACATGTTGCGCTTCCATTTCTTTCACTTTTTTCCCGTGGAGGTGGAAGATGTGCCAAACTTGTTGAAGAATTCATGCACTCCAGGGGTTTACATAACACCTGTGAGGGTTTTTATCAATCAAATTTCTGAATATATCTACTTTTGCAACCATCCTACAAACTGAGACAAGTGTTTTTATTTCTCATGCAGGGAGAACTTTGGACCAGGCGACCCATGTCTTCTAAGAGAAGAGACCCGTTGCCTGTTTTGTGAGGTAGCCACAAGATTTTCAGAGTACACACCTTATTGAAACAGGCCAGTGTGACGCTATGCTGGGAATGGCTAGCAGTCTCCAGTCTGATCTGGAAACAGCCTCTCAATATACCTGATTACTCTGGTCCTAGGCTGTTGCCTTGGACTACAACGGAGATGGCTGGAGATCCAACATCAGTTGTATCAACGTGAGGGGGGAAATTAGATGAGGTTGATTTGGGCATATTCACTGTTCCCTGAATGCTAATGAAAAGAGAAACATGTTTGGGCACCATTACAAGTCAAGCACCCTAAGGATTTCAAAATAGTGTCCTTTTTTACAACAGTAATAAATTTGTCAGTTATGTGGAGAAACATTGTGAAAAATGGATGTCTTTTACTGCATTCAGAACTGCTGTTCCAAATCCAGTGAGATAATGGCCAATAAAACTTTGAGCTGGGAGGTTGAGTTCTGCATTGCTAAAGCTTCATTATGTGTGGTTTTAGAAAATGTACACATGTGCCAGAGTGTCTCATTGTTCTTTTGCTGTTTTATTATTTTGTCACTATGAAGTGGCTCTAATTTCAGCTATGAAATGCAAGTTTAGCTTATATTGATCGTGCTGTTTGTGTATAGGTCCTTAGCAACTTTGCAGGATGTTGTTAATAGCAGTTAGGTTTTATTTGCAGTGAACCATACTATACTCTGTTCCCTATCAAAACAGGTTTCATCCCAGTCCAAATGTACCCATTGAATCTTTTTCTTTTTTTTTCCTTTGTATTGTAGAGAGGTGTAATTGAGATCCCCCACATTTTCTGAATACTTAGAGGGAGTCAAGAGCAAGTCTATTTGGGCATTCCAAGGCAGAGAATGTGGCTGCATTGTTACAACTGTTTTGTTAAATGGCAGGCTCTGAGGTGGGGCCATAGTGATCTCTTGTCTATATAGTACACAGATTCTCCATTAGGTATTAGGTGTCAGCCTGACACTCTCCATTAGGTTCCCTGTTGCAGCTTCTAGGGTAATGCAGGCTTTCTTTATGTCTTTGACAAATCCACTAATCCCTTGTTTGAAAAATATTTATACTTGGTCAGACTGGAATGCAGTTAGGAGCTCTTCTGTAACCAGGTTCAGTTTTCAGCACTCAATGAAAGTACTTAATCTCATGAGAAGTTAGCATCCAAATCCAAGTACATCACATTATCAGTCCACTTTTCGGTTCTTTAGGTATTATAAATCAAATTCACAACAATGGTACTTCATGTGTAGCATCTGGGGTTTTTTTCCTGACAGTGGTGTACAGTTTGGCAAATGATGCATAAGTTAGAACCCATTAGCAGATCCTTGGAGGGATGGCATTACAGACACAATGACTTCAAAAAGCTTGAAAATACTGCAGCCTTTAGGGATGTGCGAGTTTATTTTGTAGTGACCAATGCTATGCTAGGAAAAACAAATACCTTGTGCTGGAACAAAACCAAGAGACAGGGGCACATGCTTGTGCAAAAAGCCTATCCAGACAAATCACAGAATATTTTCGAACAGAGAAATGATGTGGTACCTAAGAACTGGCTTAGTGTAAACCAGGCAATGGTGTTGGCAGCACCAGGGGTCTTATGAAAGATTGTGAGGACTGTGTGTTAGTGCAGCATCATTGGTATCTCTCATCTGAACAAAACTGAGCTCCTTGAGGGACTGTGGCAATCGTTTTCTCAGCATAGATGGACAAATCCTTGAAAAAGTTATTCTTTTGAACAACACTGAGACTTTGTGAGGGAAACTGGTCATAAAGCACAGTAAGACCATACCAATTTCCAAAATTATTCTGGACAGAGAAGGGCAGGAAAGTTTGTCATGGGCTGCCTCCCACCATGCTCTGTTGCAAAGAACAAGTGTGTGGGAGAGCACCAGAGTATTTTGTCAGTCCTTCTTACAAAGGAAAGCTCAGTGTTGACAGTACATCTGCTAGAGGATCAGAAAATGGAAATAGTTACTCTCCCCTACCTCTCTTCTATCTCTGACACCTTGTCTGTAATTCATGGTTTTGACACAGTGCTATCGCATGTATCTGTCTCGGGATGTGTAATTGAACTGCTGTACCAAAAGAGTGCAGAGAAATTTGCTGTTCTCCCTAGAACGTTACAGCACACATGTACCACTAGAAAAACTCTTTCTGAAGTCACTTGATCAGATTTTGATCAGTAGTTCATATGCATTTGGAGAAATGTCTTCAGTACTGTCCCTTGGATTGTGTACAGGCAATGAGGGGGATCAGATCCTTCATTTTATCTAAGGAGTCAAAGGCAATTAAAGTCAGAGCAGTTTAAAGGAGGGATGACTACTTTTGTTTTGGTTTATTTTAGAGGCAGATATTAAGATTTTGAATCTGTTTTGTCTTGCCATCAGAAGCAGTCAGGTTTATCCAAGTTAATTTTAGAGAACTAAAATATAAAGTAAAAGCTCTTAAAACCAGCACCAACTTTCAACCTTTTCAAATGAGTGTGTTTGTAAACAATACAGTATTATGAAACAGACTTCTAATTGTGTGTTAGTGTTTCCCCTGTAAGGATGCCATGCAGGGAGCAGCATTCCACTAAATATTCAGAGATCAGCTCCAAGATGCAGAGAGAGGTCCAGGTGGTTCCCTGGCAACCATATAGTTTTGATAACTTAATGGTTTTCTTCCTCTGTAATTGAGGAACTCCTTGATTCTTCTGCTCCTTCTCCCACTACTGGCCAACAGGCTACAAACCAAGTGTCCCCTTCCAGTGCCATCTGTGTTTGCTGAAACTCTGGTAGCTCCGCTCATGCCAGGCACTCTCTTCCTGCTCTCATGCCTGCACACTTTTCTGGGGACAAACACTGGCACTTGAAGGGCTTCAGTTGCCTGCTACCACGGCTTGCCACTCTGCACAGCCCTGCTTAGGAAACAGGATCTGTAAAGGAGTGCCACTGAAATCCTCTCTGATGTTTTATGGCAAAGAAGCAAAGAGGAATGCTCAGTTTGAGCATGGGAGGTTTAAAGCTTCTCTGCTGGTCTCCAAAGTCTCCCCTGGAGCAGCTGAATGGGAGTGGGGTGGGTGGGTTTGGATCTGCACCAAATCACAGACCACTGAGTAGTGGGAAGATGTGGGGGTCCCAGCTCAGGGCACACACTCTCGGTAACTCACTTTGGATGTATTTCACTTCTGATGGAAGGTGAAATGTTCATCCCCTCTCCTTTCTTCTTTATGGAATTGCTTTGCCCACTGCTAATTTAAATCTCAGGCATAAAAGAAATCTTTGTGTTCAAATAAAAACATAAGGCTTCACTCTAGAGGCAATTAAAAATGAACAGACAAAATATTATAATATACTGAACAATATGCAAATGCTTTTTTACTTTTTCCACAAAAATACATCTGCAGATCTGTATGCCATTGCAGAGATTAGTCTAGAGGGATTTGATCCATAAAACAGAACAATATACTGACTTTTGATGTTTACTGAAGTGGTGAGTGAAAGGAAATGCAAAAAAAAAAAAAAAAAAAAAAAGGAAGGAGGAGGAAAACAGAAGGTAGAAATAATTGTGGAGAATACAGAATACACCAGGAATTTCTGGAACATTTTGTGCTTCGAAAATATGCATGTGGATTGTGAACTGCTCCATAATTTTTATGGGATCTGCCTCAAAAAGTCTGTCAGAAATGTTAGGGAGCCAAGGCTCTCATTATTTTAGACCAGACACTGGCAGTGGAGCAAACCCACCAGGAAGGTCCCCAGGAGCCTTTTTTAGATAAAGTTGGCACACCATGCAGAACATTGATATCACAGATATCAACAACACAGATATCACTCATAGTCTCCAGGAATGGTTCAAATGTCCAAAAACTCTGAGGCTGGAAATGCCAATGATAAATTTGTGCTGGAGCAAATGTTACCTTTACGTCAGATACTGCAACTAATGTGGTAGAAATGCAGTCTTCTGCGCAGATCAAATTTGTCCTGCCGAGCAGTCTGCTGGTGGAGAAAGCAGGAGTCTGTGATGGTGAAATCCTGGTGAGAGACTCTGTTACCTCTGTCCTCACAATATTGGATTTGCTAGTTTTTATGTCACATACAGCTGATGGTACAATAGAAAGACACAGCCAATGGTTCTCCATCTGTCATCAGAAAGTTGCCTATCTGGCCTAGGGGTAGTTTCTCAAAGACTCCTACAGTTATTGTAGCCAAACTACACTACAGAGAAAGGATTAATTAAAGTAGAAACTGAATGGAAGCTGGAGGGAGAGCTGCTGTGATGAGGTATCTTCCTCTTGAATTAATGCAATTGGGTTGTGTTATGATCAGACTCTGTCACGGAAAATTAGTCCCAAAGATGACCTTAAGAAACCATTAAGCCGTGTTTCCTTCTGAAGGCAAGTGCAAATTTATCAACATCATCCCTGACAGATGTATGTCTAACTCCTCCTTCAAGATACCCATAGATGGAGGCTTGAAATTGGGGCCTCAAAACTTAAATAAGCTTTAGTCTGCTAAAACAATGAGCAGCTGTGATTACTAGAATTAAGCTTATATTCTAAGGAGCTGGAAAAACCAATCATAATTTAAATATCTGAGTGTGTAGGCTAAGTATCCAAGTCACAAAGGTAATTCAAATTTAAGCTTTGTAGACAGGTGAGACAGTAAATATCCTGGTTTTGCTGCCTTTTTCAGTTTGTTTGTATGGGTTTTATCCCTTTATTTAAAAATTGAGTGCTTTCTCTGTCTTTTATAATACAGCTTTGACTAAAGATACATACATAGCTTAATATCTTTTGGTAGGGAGGAGCACATAGTTTGCTTTTAACTGAGAATTATTTTCTATCTTCATTTCATATGGGGTGGAGGTGAGCAGTGGTGGGTGGCAAGCCAGTAAGTTAAGACTCCCCAACTTCTTACCTGCCTTGACATGGGTTTGTAAAAACTGCTGTTGAGAATCCTTATTTAGTACTTACTTGGGCTTATTTGGTTTAAATATCTGGATAACTGCTTTTGTCTCTTTTGTGCTTACTATGGCCTTCTTTTAGAATCCTTTCTCTCCAAAATTGCTGAGGGATGTATGGTGAAAATTGTCTGTGAACGGAAGTCTTGATTCAGAATTAGGTCATGAGTTATTGTCTGAGAGTTTGGTCCTTAAAACTAAACTGTCAGCAAGAATCATTGAAATTGCTAGGAAATACACTGTTAAAAAATCAGCTTGGTTTTACCTGCACAGCAAAGGAGGTTGCTGTTTGTACTTTCAGGAAGGCTGGAATTTAGACATTAGTTAGGCTTGTTTTATGGCACAAACCTAATTCTGGCACATACCTTCATCTGTCTGATATTTTGTTCCAGAAACAATGTAGTGAAGGCTGCAGTGTTTTGAACTGAGTGCATCCTTTACAGATATGAATCCCTTTTCTAAAATGGGGAAAAAGAGAAGTATATTGTGACTGACAGCTCAATCTCAGCTTTGCATCTAAGCAAAACCCTGTCTATGTTCAAGGCAGGAAGTGAATTGCAGAGCTTCCGAAATAGCACAGAAACCAACATTCTGCTTGCAAATACACCATCCAGCACTTCCACAGGGGCTGCCGTTAAGTCCCCTGCAAAAAAAGACAGCAATCCTGGTGCAGAATAACATGTAAAAAGCTATGTTGTGATACACACTCACAATAAGACTGTCTTACAGCAGGTAGGAAATCTTCTAATTTCTTGGAGGATGTGGTGAAAGGTTGCCTTAATTCAAAGGCTTTGTGAGAAAATGAAGCTGAGTGTGGCAGAGCAAGACTTTGGAGGTTCAGCCTGGTCCCATGAAACTGGTTAGGTCAGGTGTGGTGCATGCTAAGGGAAAGTAAGCCAGGATCCAGCATCTTTGGGTCAGTATGGAAAGCAAGACCTGGCATTTATATCTAATGAAAAGTGTCAAAGTAGCTCTAAGCAGGTGAGCTCCATCCAACAGTCTGCTTTATTTTGGTTCTTTTTCTCTTACAGTGGGACTGGGTTTAAATAACAGTGGATCTGTGTAATGAAATCTCTTAAAATGACCTAGAAAAGAGGTTTAGCTGACCCTATGTGCTTATTCCCGGCTCCCAGAGCTGTCCCTTCCTTTCTTTGCAGAATTCTTTCATTCCTAAGGCACAGTGTGGGTAAGAATACACACGCACACGATACTCATGCCGGCAGATTATTCAGGTGCTGGTGGCATCACAGTGTGAGATGGCATTAAAGAGGCCAAGGTGAAAGCAAATCAGCTCTCACTTCCTGCCCTTCCCGTGCCAGCACATATCCCAAGGTGTAGTGCGTTCTGATGAGGGAATTGTTGAGGACCAGTGTCATGCTGGCTGCAGCTATGGGAGGTCTGCTGGCATTGCCTGGATCAGCAGCATCACTGTTCAGCCACTGCAGAGGATCCGCGGTGTCCCCAAAATATTGTGCAGGTGCAGTCTGGCCACAGGTGTGTTATGTGTCCAATGCCTTGCCTCAGGATGATCAGTGGGAAGGCAGAGTCCAAGTGCTCAGGGTGGTGATGGTAGGGAAATACTGAAGCAGTGGTAGAAAACCGTGTCCTAATTCCACCAGTGTGGCACTGGTTGTTTTTTTGCACCTCTGACATAATCTGCTGCATCAACAGGCTGCTGAATCTACCAGTGTCTATCCTGGGAGTGTTAAGATCACAGAAGACTGAGGGGTTTTTTTTGAAGACACAAGTCTCTAGCACTCACTGAAAACTTTTAGATGAAATCCTAAAAGTTTTGAAATTTCTAGAGGAGCAGAGTGAAATATAAGACATGGGCATACTC
Source organism: Passer montanus (assembly GCF_014805655.1). NCBI lineage: Eukaryota > Metazoa > Chordata > Aves > Passeriformes > Passeridae > Passer > Passer montanus. The sequence continues at coordinate 1,247,644 of NW_024367261.1, read as the reverse complement.
ATGGTGGAGTATTCTGTCATATTTAATGTAGTTCATAGTAAATGTGTGTGTGTAAATATGTATTCATCTCTTTGTTAAAGGGTTTCTTTACTTATGATTCTAGGAATTCTTCATATTATAATTAAGAGAATATATAATTCCACATCATCTATATTTGCAATCCATTGTAGAAGAAAAGTATTGTGGTAGTTTCTGTTTGGTGCATTTCAGGAACAAATACCTGAATCTCGTTTATTCAGATACACCAAACATATTTAGTTGCAATGATAGAAGTTATATAATATTTTGGAGTGTTACTTTTTATTTGCCTGAATGGAAAATAAACAGCCTCTTGTTTTTCCGCACCTCAAAAAACAAATAATCTGGGAATTGTTTTAAGTGCTGGAAAACACCCACCAGAGGTACAAAATGTAGAAACGGAATTGTCAGCCTTCCCAAATGATTAATCCTGGATTTTAAATGACAAACAAAAATTAATTCCAAATTATAATTTTCAGGAAACTATGACTAAATGGGAGGACAGCTTTCCGTTGGCCCAGTTGGGTTTATTTTCATCCATACTTCATGGCATCCTTTTCCCTGGTTAGTCCCATGGGATAATTCAGTGTTAAGTATTTCACTCCCTGTGAAACAGGTTATGGAAAAGCAATGTAATGAAAGTTTTGTGGCTTTCAGAACACATGTATTCCTAGTCCTCTCAAGTTTCCTATTTGGAATGAAGGGAAGGACACAAGCACAGGACACGCGAGGGCTGGACCTCCACCTCAGCTCCTTGTGTGCTCTGCACAACTTCCATGCAGCAGCAGAGCTCTAGGTTTGGTGGGGTGGTGCTACCACCCTTGCTTTCGTAGAGCCCTGCAGGGATATGCCTGCAGTCCATGCTACAAATGGGAATAGCATCACCGTTTCCATCAGGTTTGTGCTCCTTTCCTCAATGTGTGTCACGGTATTCTCTGCCAACAGCTTCATTGATCAAGGCATAAATGAAGGTAGGGAGCTTCCTCTCAGCGTCGTCTCAGTACTGAGAGGATTGCTGGCTCTGCAACCTCTTAAAAGAAGGAAAAACGTGAAATCGCTTTTCTCCCTTTCTCTTAGAACAGAGAAGTCATTAACCTCAGTAACAGGGAAGGGGGTAGATATTTAATCCCAGTGCCTGGGGGCATTAGACAAGCAACTTCTCTTAATGCCAGCATTGATGTGTCTGAGTAAGTTAGTCCCTTTCTGAAAGCATAACATAATGAACAGAGGTTCCAACTGCGAAGATTTAGCCCAAGTGGGTGGAGGAGAACAGGGCTTACAAAAGAAAGGCTAAACTCAAGCCTGTTTATGATAAAGGAATATCTACATGTTTATACTTATCAATGTGAATTTCAAGGAATATATATATATATATATATATATATACACACACGCATGTATTTTTATATATATATAGATATATATATGTAATATTCAGTGTGAAAAATAAAAGGCTCTTCAGAAATGTTTTGGTATTGTGCCTTAAAAAAATGACACTTTCCACTGCCAGTCATGACTTTAAGTCAGATTATGGCTAAAAATATTAAGGGAAGGATCACCACAGCAACAATCACATTGCTCCCCTTCTGCAGAGGAAATGGAAAAACACTCAAACTTTGCCAAACTGAATAAATTACTGAGATTATCAGAACTGTAAGGAAAGCCATATGCAAGCAACTCTGTATGTTTTTGTGTCTGGGAGTGTGTGCAAATGTGTTAACTGGGTTGCAACTCATTAAATACTTAAGTCAAAGGGGGCAGCTCTGAAAATATGCTCAAGAGACAAAAAATTAATGCAGTTTTATTTTAATTGCCCAGCAGATATGATGTGAAGGGTAGAGTTCACTGCAGCAGTGGGGACTGCAGTCCAGCGGCTGGGCTGGGCTCTCCTGCCCGTGGTGGCCTGGAGATAGGATGGAACACATTGATGCTCACTTGGTCTTGCGCCAACGTGAAGCTGAGAAAGGGTGGCTTTGCTCCCAGAGATGCACTCTTACTCCACTCTCGTGGCTGTTTGTACTTACTTGGCATAGTTCGCTCTGCCAAAGTAAAACATGTCATTTGCCAAGGGGGGAAGAGCAGGAGTGGAAGGGTGAGGGGGCAGGAGCAATATTGTCACTGCTTGAATTAAAGCACATTATGCAGGAGTCTGCACTGGAAACCTCCTCTTACCAGGCTACCCACACTGTCAGTGAAGATAGGATGGCTCTTTTAGAGGCAGTCCAAGGACGTGACTTAGAGCAGCTGAAATGATGTCAAGTGCTTTGGTGAATTCATATTGCATTAAAGACTCTAAAATCATCTTATGGAAGCCCAGAGGACATGGCTTTTGAGTACTGGAAGAAAAGGCACAGAGTGCAAAGGCTGTGTGTTCCCATTCTCTTGCCATTAGTATGAGCACTTATTTAGTTGTTTGTAGGTCCAGAATTAAACCCTGGATTGCTGTCTGTCCAGGGGGCTGCTATCACTTTCTGGCTTGAATTTCTAGCTCAAAAGCTAGAAATCTAGCTCCATTATTTTTGGGATCACACATTTTAAATAAATGGTGCTTGACTGGTCTGTGCCTTTAGCCTTTTCTATTTTCCAGATTCACAGATGTTTTGCAAAGGAGGTGTGTGCTCCTGCTGAACAAATTAAACCTTCTGATAATAGACTTGCTTTTCTTTACTTTTTTTTTTTTTTTAATGTAGGCCAGTGCAGCTTGGGCTCGGCCTGATGATCTAAGTGATGCCAGTGATATCCTGGCCCCTTTTGAAGTGACTACTAAATGATGGGTTCAGTATATGTCGTATCTATGTCTGTTGATGCAGACTGAATTCCAGGAATGACCCATACCTGATGGTAACATGGCTGGAAAAGGGTTACAAGGCTGCTGCTGTCAGAAGCATATGGGGCTCTCTCCTGACTTGTAGGACATGCTGTTCAGGGCCCTCATGTGCCAGTGCCAGAGAAGCACATGAGCAATCGGGAGACTTCAGTTTGATCAGGCTGACTGAAAACTCCTGCTGTTGCCTCCAGCTTGTAAAGAGCAGTTTATGGTGAATTTGGTTGCTCTGCAGTATTCTGCTTTTTTGGGTTTTTTTAAGTGCAAATTTTAAAATTTTCTTGCCAACTCCTTTGAAGAGCCCTATGGGCCCTTGCTCTCTTTTCTGTTTTTTGATGGCTGCCACCTTGCTGTGCCCACTGTGGCTCCAAGGCTGGCCACCTGCTTAACCATGGGGCCTTGCCACATGGCATGGGTTTTGTGCTGGTTGGGGGTGACACTGAGCCACTGATGTGGGGAGAAGCTAACAGCAGCAGCTGGCATTAATGAATCCTACATCACGAGGATCAAGGACAGCAATCCCAGAGCTTGGAGGGTTTTCATGGAGGTCCGGTGCAATCTTGATATGTGAGTGAGTGGAGGAGATGAAAGCACATCTGGATGCACTAAGGAATGCCTAAGCACTGCAATTCTAATACTTAATTCAATGCTTGTGCATTAGTTGATTTGGTTTGGTTTGTTGGTTGTTTTTTTTCACAATCTCTTTTTAAGACTTGCTTGTTTTTCTGGATAGGAAAGATGAGTGGTATATATGGTTAGATGTATGTTTATTGTGTGTGGAACCTTTAAAAATAAAGTGTTCCCCAGGCTGTGGTCTAGAAGCAAATTCTATGCATCAATGCAAGATAGCCTTTACAGTGATTTAAACCCTTGTTTGTTTCCTCTGTAGTTGTTATTTCTCTCCCTGCTAGTTTGATTTAATTTGAAACAAAAAACTATTCTGGTTGTAGGCAATTTTGATCTAGGCATTCAGGAAATGGAACAGGATTGCATCTACGGAAAATACAACCGCGAAAGTCCTACCAGGACAACATGTTTCTTCCTCCACCATCCTCTCACAGTCAGATCTGATCAGGATGTCTACTCTGTACCACCCTGACCTACCTGTTAGGGGGACAGATTCTGAACTGGATGATAATGGACACAGATGTTCTTTCCCCTACAAAATCACTGTCTCCAAACTAAGGTCTGTATTTTATAATCAACACTCCAGTCTAGAAAGCTAAAGTGACTCCCAGCTGCAAAACTCATATCTGAGTTCCTGATAATGAGATAATATGTGAAAATCAATCAATTTCTTCCATCCAGATTTATGGGATGAAAGCCTCAAATATGAGGGATATATCTAAAGCAGCTGTGGGTCTTGCCTGCTTTATACTTTGGGAATAACAGGCTCAGTACCCTCTAAGCTGAACTCGGCCCCATGGAGTGCCTTTCTGGGGACTAGTTTGTTCTGCTTGTTGTACCTTCCTGTCAAATGTGATGGGAAATCAGTGATGAACAGGAGGTCCCTAATCTCCATGGATACTCGTCTCTGCATGGTGTCAAAATCTGAGTTGGCTGTTAATTTTCTCATATTTTGCATATGACTAATTTACTTAGGAAGGGAGGGAAAAGAAGGAGGTTATTTGAGATTGAAGTAAAAAATAAGAGAAAGGAAATTTGGCAGTGGTTCTCAACTGTAGCTGCTGGGAGACCTCCAGAAGCCTGTCCCATACCTGCATCTTCCAAGCTTGTTGTCAGCTCTCACGCTTTGTTCTGTGCTCAGAGCAGGGTCTCAAAGGAACACAGCTGCTGCAGCTGCTTGCAGACCAAAAGGTGACCTTTCAAGTATGATGCATTATTTAGTGCATTCCTGTCTAAAATGGAAATGAAATATTTTTGTTAGCATAAAAATTTGTTTGTCCTTTCACTTGGATGCATCCTTTTTGCATCACACAATAGTGTGGCGTGCACACTGCTCCTTGGGGTTTCTTCGGAGCAAAGTTTTTTGTAAGACTTTGAAAAAACACTGACTGTTTACTAGAAGGACCCTATAGCCAAGATGTAATAGACCTCAGTTCAGAGGTACCAAAAAACCCAACTTCTATTTAAATAACGTGCAGGAATGAATGCTTCCTGGTGAAGTGTATGTCTTTAGACTATCAGCTGATACTGGTAAGTACCATAACCAGCTGTTACTTCAACATGAAGTGTTTTGCTTCTTCCAATTAATCAAGAGTCTCCTGGAAGTTGCCATAGCAGGGCATTCATTACCGGGATGTTTAATGCGTAGATTATTAATGAGTAGAATATTTGTCATTTGCATAGAGAGATGCTTCAGCAGTGTTCCCAGTGATCTGTGATAGCCAGGTACTCAGGCTCTCTGTGTATCTGTTGGGTGAAGGAGGGGAGGCAGATGGGACCAATTTTTCACAATGTCTGACATTAAAGTTCCTACATGGTCTTCCAAACAGAGATTCAAAGAGGCTGGAACCTACCTCTCCTGCTGACTGTGAATGAAGACTGCAGTATATTCAGCTACAAGTCCATCTGCTCTTTAACTTTTTTAAAAAAAATCTATCTAAAAGTGTTTTTCCTTTGAAGCTTCCAGCACCATTTATGAAGGCTCAAAAGGGGTATTATTCATATATTTCAGATGAAAAAAGCTGAACTGTCAAAGTAACATCTGACTTGAGAATAGCCAGTATTCTCCAAGGCATCAGCAATTAAGAGGACCTGGAAAAAGATCCTGTGCCTACCAGGAAATTTCACTGATCTCATCAAGCCCCAAAACCCAGGAAGGAGAAAAAATCTGCACAAATGAAGAAGGGCCCAGCAGATCATGCTGTCTTGTTGAAAAGCCAAGTGATGAAAATTTTTCATAAAATGATAGGTATCTGCTTCTGCGGGATTATTTTTAACAGTAAAAGAGTAGATGGTGTAACATAAGTGAAGAGGGATTCCATAAATAACTGCATTTCAGTTACCTGTTTAGTATCATCTTAATTGCTACAACAAACAGCACAAAAAGAAAAAAAAAAGAACACCTTTCTACTCAGAAGATAAACTGCTTTTAAAAAGAAAGGAATGAAACCCAGCTCTGTAATTTTTAGAATCCCAGTTCACTAAAATGGACAAGACTGGAGAAGCAGACACCTGAGCAGCTTTGAAGACATTTCTCTGGCATGTTCTCACTGACTCTGAGACCTTGTTTCCAGCCAGTGTCTGCTCATCCTAGTGCAGCACCCTTCAAACCAGCCTTCCCCAAAGGATTCAGCAGTCATGGTCTGAGAAAAGAGCTAAGCACAAGCTGGTAAGCACTCACTGCAGGGACTTCTAACTGCTGTGGGATTTAGTCAAACAGTAAAGTACAAGCTTCTACTATGACTCATCTGGTGTAAAACTAGTGCTAAGTATTGTACATAATTAAGACAGCATTATTACAGTGAGATGGCACTTCTTTTTTTGGTATGGTTAAAGTCGTGAAAAGGTGCAATGTTTGCAGCCTTCAGAGCTGTGAAGATGAGGAGTTCTGATAGGAGTTCATTCTAAAAGATATCATGGCTGCAGTGAGTTTAGATCATAATTTGCGTTATTGCTGAAGCATTACATGCATATTTCTGTTGCCTTTGTGAAAAGCTGTGGTATTTGTGAGAATAAACACGACCTTAGAGTCATGTTCATTAGATAACACTTGCAACACTGGCCTTTCTACACATTCCAAGGGTTTTCATAATTTTTAAACCCAGAAATCAAGCATTTATTTTGAGCCACATTTTTTAAAAAGGTCTCAATGTTTTTTCAAGTAACAGGCAGGAGAAATTATAATTGCCATTGAATGCAACAGAACATGTAGTGTCAGTGAGCTAGAGATTCAACATTTGAACTCTGTCTGTCAGCAGGTACAAAAGTATTAGTAAGACATTGTCCCTACCAATGGGAAAATTTGAACAAGTATGTCATTCCAATTTGCTTACTTGTCCCAACTTTTTCCTTCAGATGTCCACAAATCAACTTTGCTTTTAGTGAATGCATGATCTTGGTAAAAAATTATTGTGGTATAATGCAAAGAAATTCAGCTTATTGGTCATTATAAAACCATTTGTTCAAGTTACTTGATTCTCATTATCCTTGGCTAGAAACTCCTATGCTGACAAGATGGTGACATGGAGTCACCATGGAATGACATTTTAAGGGACATGGCTTTAAAAGAACCCATTTCCACCTGTGTATTCCAATGGATGCCTTTGCAGTATGTTTATGCTCTTACTGGAAAATCTATTGGCTACTTCTTCAACCTAAATTTACCACTATTTTTCTTATAGTTTCCTAACATGCTTTTTATACTGTGTTTTATACACATCTCTAAGGAATTATTTGTGTAAATTACAGGAACTACAGAGCTTCAGGAGGAGTCCCAGGCAAACAACGCACTTGGGTGAAGACATCTCAACAACAGCCAGTGAGCCTTTTCTTTTGGTATGAGTTGAACAACCTATAATATTTTACAGGTCTGAAGATTCTGAATTCCAAGGGTCTTTCTGAAAAAAATGATCATTTAATGTAAAAGATAGATCAATTCCTGTTTTGTTTGCACTGCCGCTTTCCGGATGAGTTTCCAATCTATTAGTGAAGCAGTAAATGTTCCCCCAGCAACCAACCATTGATGTTTTGAAAGCAAATCAAAAGCAGTGTAAGACTGTTGAAGAAAAGGACTTGAAAGGAAAAGAGTGAAAGATCATACTATTCCTATGGTAGCTGCAAAAGTCTGTGAAGATTACAGCTGAGAGAGGGATGGGTGAGAGACCAGAGAGAGACCAAGGATGAGATATCTTCCTGCAGAGTTTTGTCCTAACATGCTTTCTTGCAGGCTCACAGCCTAAACAGCACAACTAAAACTCTGTAGGGTTGTTCTGTTAGGGACACACCACCAGAGGTGGAATTGTGTGAGAGGATGGATAACCCTCAAAAGGAGAGAGCACCTGTTGACCATAGTTTTTACCTTGGACTTTGTTCAGCCCTGACAGGATTTATAGACATGTAAGAGAATCTGGACATGTAAGAGAAATACTGTGCATGCCTGCTCTTTGTAACATAGGGTTTTCACTTCAGCTGAGGGGCCAGGGACCTTGCTGTGGGTGCATGCAGGAGTTGCAGTCCTGATGCACTCCCAGCTGCTCTGACTTTTATCTTCATTCCATCCATGAGCTCATTACAAGCCAAAAGGGAAAAGTATTTGTATTCCACTGTGCACATTGACAGTAATTTTGTGGATGCAGCACAACACGGTAGAAAGAGACAGGTATATGGAGCATTTAGAAGGCAATAATTTCTTCTAACTTTTTTATTTATTTATTATTTTTAGCCACACTCCAAAGGTTATAGTGGGAATAGCTAAGGAAAAAACTTGCAGACTTCACAAAAATAAAAGCCTGCAGCTTGTGCTTGATGGGTTTATTTGGCACACGTCTGTGATTATGAAATGAATTTTGAATCACTTTTGAACTTCATCTGGATAATGATTCATCCTTTCAATTTCCCTTTTCCCTCCAGAACATCCGCCATTAACAAACCAACTAGTTGCAATGTTTTACAATCCACATTTGAAGCCATTTCTCAAAAGATTGCACATTTCCTTGAATAAACAATTACTCAGATCATTTGCACAGAGATAAGGTCAGTCTTGGGACTGAAAAATGAATCAACACCCCTCTCTGGAAACTATCTTTGAAATGGTCAAAAAGCAATTGCAGTAGGAACATGTTAAACTGCAACTTCATGTTGCAGAAATGCAACATCAACAGGCAGCTTAAATGTTTCTGTACAAACAGATATTGTACAACCTTGGTTTGGTTGAGTTGAGCCCATTACAGGGTTTAGGCACATGCCTGAAGATGGAATTACACGACTGAAGTTAAGATGTACTTAAGTGTTTTGCTGTGTTTGGCCTATGCGCTACATCTGTGTTTGTATTAGGAAGAAAAGCTGTTCTACAAGACATTCAGGCATTTAAAATATATTTTTGTTCTGAACTGGAACAGGAAGTTTTATCTTTTAATGAAATTTAGGAGGTCTTTAATTCCAGAAATCTTGTAATTGAGTGTACTTGAAACATTGTGTGTCAGTAATGTTGAAATTATTTGAGACATTAAGATTGAAATATTGCATGTCCACATATGTCACTTAATTAATTAGAAGCAACTGTTAACTAAGCATGCCGGAATTGCCTGGGTTATGTATTACCACCCCCTGGATACAGAAAAGAGCTGTGGTCTGGTCTAGCTTCTTGGCTGAGATGCAATATTCTGTGAACACGCTTCTCAGCTGAGCAGTAAAACAAGGATATTCATCTATGCACAAAGTAGACCTGGACCTACTAAGACCCACTCAGTCCAACTGGATTTAGGTAGGAGCATCTCAAGTGTCTTGTAGCACGTCGTTGCTGCAAGTGCTTCAGAAATGCAGGGCACAGACCCTTTACTTTTGCTTGTAGGTGTTTTGGGTTTTCTTCGGCTTGTTGGTTCTGCCTTTGATGTATCCAAGATAATTCCATACTGTCCAGGAGCCATGGTACAGCACCATCCTTTTCATCTGCTGCTATACATGATAACTGGGCCCCGCTGGAGCTGAGGGCTGCAGCCAGCCAGGGTGCAAAACTAGGCTGCAGTTACTTAAAGTCAAGCTGGGCCTTTGCAGGAACTTTAATGTTACCTTCAAGCCTGTTCTTGCCATGGACATCCCACTACCTGAGGACTGGTTTTAAATTTACAAGCTAAAATTTGCAAAACAAAGCTAAGCATGTTTTGGTAACTTCCTACTAACTATATTACTATAATCAATTGTCATTTTCTCGGAAAAGTTTCAGTATTGTGGAATCAGCCTTCACTATAAGGAGACTCATGCACTGGGAAAAATTCAAGCAGCTCTGTGAGTATGTAGCAAGAATGATAGACCAAGTCTTACCAGACTGAATATATTGCTTGTTCTGCCTGTGTCTAGATATAGTGGCTGTTCAAAAGAGAGTAGATATCTGGAGATAGTCTGTGAAGGGGAATCATGCTCTGTTCCTCTCTCTTTTCCCTGCTCTTCAAGTTACATCTCTTATCTCAGCCTCATTGCCTGATAGATTAGATTGATCCCCAAGCCAAGGGCTTATTTGGGTAGGTGGGCTTAAGAAGACTGAAACAATTGCTTTAGAGAGGAAACTTTCTGTGGCCAAGGCATGTGGCACCTGTGGTGAATTTTATTCAGACAAATGTTTCGTCTAAAATGGCCTTTCCTGCTTAAGTCTCTAGGTACTTATGGCTTTGCTTGGATGTCCTGGCCTTTTCTTTTGGGGTTGAAATAAATATCTGAGTTTCACAGTCTTTGTGTCCCTATCAGATCCTGGGTCAGTTGGCCAGCAGAGAAGTTTTCTAATCCCATTTTTGAGAGATGTTCTTTCATCTTTTAAGGCCTCAACTCCAGCAAAACATAAATTTAGCTGGAGACTGTGAATATTGACCCTTATGACAACCCCCTCTGCCCTTGCTTGGCTCCTCTCTTACTCTTCCTGTAAGAAACTAGGGCAGTTTCTAGTGTCCAACCAACAGAATTCTTTGAATTTGGATGTAAAAATAGGAGTGGGAACCTGGATTTCATGTTCATAATAGTTACTATTATTAGTATTAGTATTAGTATTGGTATTATATATTGCTGCAGTTACTACATGGTATGGTTAGATTTCTGCTTGAAGAAACAGAAAAGCTTCACAAAGGAGTATAAAAAGATGTATGTGTTTTCCCAAGCTTGTGTGTACTTTACTGTAATCTGACACTTACTGCAAGAAATACATATTATATAATTGGCAGTGGCAGACACATATTCTGATAGAAAAAAAATGTATTGAATGATACACTGTGTATCACTGATAGTGACTTGCAGCAGTATTTCCATAAAAGTAAAGGATAATTTAGCACTTGAAAGTCAGGCCTCAAAACCAAAATAAAATGTTTTTCTGTTTCTGTACCTAGCCTTGGATATATCTTCTCTCACTGCAGACATCAGCAGTGTAGACACATATGGCAAAACCCATCACCCCAAGCTCCCTTTGCAGTCAATACAGGGAGCAGGCACTTTTAGGCCATGATTCATCTGACCTATTTACATGTCTGCTGTAGGAGGAGATGAATCACTGCCTAGACTAGATCTGTGCGGAGGATAAAGGGAGCCTATGATGGCCAGCACAGATGTAGATGCTTGTAAAGATCTACAGTTTGAATTTAGGCTTTCAGTTTGCAACAACAATTTTCCAGAGAAGAGTAAAATTTCCTAAGCTGTGTTTTTCTAGCAGAATATGTGTATGGATATATACATCTATGGTATTTTTCTCCCTGCAACAGAAACATTTGCAACAATATCTTTTGAACACTGGTCCTATATCCCCTTCCAAATGTTCTACCATCTGAAGAGCTGCCATTTTATCTCTCTCTGCCTCTGCCCCTCTTTTACACATACAGACATGTGTACACATACCATATTTCAGAGCTGGTCCTTCTGAGTTTTCAGCATTAACTTAAAATATTCCTCTGTGTGTGGTAATCAGAACTGCTGTTACACGCAGACAGATATTATAACTGGGTTTGTTTTTTAAAAAAAATCCAAAGCAAAATATGGAAGCAAAAACACCAAATGAAGATTTCTGAAATTTCCCTCTGTTTAAAAATAACATTTTTATTAGTTTGGGGTTTTTTTCTTCTAGGACCTGCTCTACTCTGCCTGCAGCCTTGGTGAGGCAGAGCATCACAGGAAGAGGAAGATGAATTCCTGGGAGACAAGTACTGATGCAGAGGAAGGGGGAAGACTACACTTGATCACCTAGGAAAGAGTGCAGGTTCCTAAGTAAAGCTGTGAGATGACAAGAGAGAAGCACAGTTGTGTTATTATGTATAGAAGGCCAGAGTTGAGAGTCTGGTTTCTTGAGGGTGATGTCCTGGCAGGTACTCTTGTGCACATGCTGTAGTATAATATTCCAGTGCATTCATACATCCATCTACGCTGCAAATGGCATGGGAGTGATATTTTTAAAATGAAGACGAAATGAAACCACCCTGTTGGAGAGCTTTACAATGCTCAGCTGTTCCCGAGGAGTGCGTTGTGTAGTTACAGCAGGCAAAACATCCCTCCCATCTAGTCACTGGCACACAGCACAGCAACCCATTTATGTGAGCACCTGGTTGATCAGTTTGCCTGTGACAGATCTTGGCACACCCTCTCCTCTGGCTGTAAAGCTTTACTGACTTGTGTGTTTTTTCCCCCACAAACTCTTGTCTGGCATGGGAGGACTTGGAACAGAACAACTCTGGCTTTGGCAACAACAGGAAAGTACATTTTAGATAACCCTTTATGCTGCAAGCTTTGCAGCCATTTAAGGGCTTTTCTGTGGGGTTGGAGAGGAAGGGCTGTCCATCATCCAAAGTCTATTGCTGTGGGAAGGGTGCCTGCGACTGCAAAAGCCTTTGGCAAAGGCCACGAGCATCTGAAGGCTGCTCTGAGAAATGGATACGGGCTCACAGCTCCCCACAGGCTGCTGTGCAGAAGTGAGCGCTCTTCCACTGGTCATCCCAGGGCATCATTCATTAAACATAACGCCCTACAGGAAAATCAAGGCTTTGTGTTTTCCATACCCCCTCCTGCATCAGCCCTGACGTCAGTAGGTTGGAACCACGGAAGTTAAATTAAGGCCAGTGCAGTCTAATAGGCAAGGGATAGCAAATGCTAAGAAGTCAAGGTAATGAGAAAATACCCGCCATCTGGAGCTGTCATAAGCATGAATTTACATCTCTCCCCACAAAATAAATAAATCACAGCCTGCAAAACATTACTCTCCCTGGATGCAAAGTCCCACTCCTGCCACTGCCACCAAAAATTTTGGCCTCCCCAGTTTCTGTGCGACCGGTGGCTTCTGCCGAAAGCCCCGGGGTGACGCGCCTGGGCGCAGGGAGACATCTGCAAGCGCTGCCCGCTCAGGCGCGACGGCTGGAGCGCAGGGATCTGCTCTGCTGCAGCCGCTCTCTCTGACGGAAAGTTTTCCTCCTGGCTCTGACAGCACCGCAGCCACTTGGGGAAGCACATGACTTCCTTGGGAGACGGTGTTTCTTATTTGTGTTGCAGGCCTCCAGCAGGCATGGCACCGAGGCAATATTTATATCAGTTTTTGTAACATCGTCGCAGCAGCTGTAATTTCGGGAACTGAAGTGCTGGCTGGAAGTGGGAGAGAGAGGCACAAAGCACAACACGCCACACAGAAATGTGGATGCAAGGGGGAAAAAAAAAAAAAGGCAAGAAAAGAAAATTGGCAACCAGCCTCCTCCCCCAGAAAGCTCATTGTGTTCCCCGGTGCCAGGGGTGCTGCTTGCCCTCCAGATGGTTACCACAGGGCCCATCTGTGCAAAAGTGAGTCAATGGCAATTGCAGCTCAGGATGTGTGTGATGGGATCAGATCTGTCCCCTCAGGGTGCTCGCACTCCTGGGGGAGCAGGACAGGGGGAGTCCTCCAGCCAGGTGGCTTTCTGTGCAACAAGCCAAACAGTGTTCAGCAGTCTTCTCATACCCTTCAGCTATGAGAAAACATAATGCAACACTTACCTGTGTGCAGGTAACCAGGCTGCCCCCAAAACTGCTGCAGCCCCATGCTGTGCCTTGGCTACCAACCCTAGCAAGCTCCTTATCCCACCTACTGGTACCGTCATGCTGCTCCTAGGTGCCAATCTTGGATCTCTGATCCATGCTCTGCATGAGTCCTGACCTCTGTGGAGTCACCTTGCTGTGGCTGGGAAATCTCCAGAGACGTAGGATAGGGGTCCTGTCTTCCAAATTATTTACTTCCCATGAGAGGTATTATCTCCTTTTCTGCCCCCTGGCTTGATTTCCATGGTGTTTAGCCATTGGAGGTTTGAGAATTCTCTGGTATGGGGCTGGAAGTCACAGCTGCCCAAAAGACAGCAGAGTCGTCTTCATGTGTCTCCTTGTTCCTTCATCTGCCCTGCAGATGCAGAGGCAAGTGACCACCCTTGGTAGGTGCCATGTGTGCAAGAGGGGCTCTCCACTGCCCACGCATGTTCTCAGTAGGTGGTTTCTACCTCTGCTGCCAAACAGCAGCAGCTGGCAGAACATAGGCCTGAATTCTTCCCTGTTCATTGCTTTTTCTCCATGTAACTCCACTGGCCTGTGGAGTTATGTCTGACAGAGGAAGTGTCACACAGTCTCCAGTTACCTTAGAGCTTGGTGAAACTTGAAGTTGACATGAAGATAAAAAGCTCCCACAGAGTGTAGCCCCAGAGCTGTCAGGTGATGCACATTTCATGATGGGCAAGAGCTGATGGTCATTTGACCCAAATATAGCTGTGTGGTGCAAAACACCTTCATTGTCCTGGACAGCACAAGGACTCTAGAAAAAGCTGGCTGCCAATGAGCTCTCCAGTTCATGTGTCCTGCAGTCCTCTAAAGGACTGCTGTGAGGACCAAGCGGGGGAGCTATCACTGTGTCTGCTTGGGAGGACTCCTGAAAACCAGCACCCAAAGCTGCATCACAGGCTCCCTGAGGGCAGAGACCATCAAAGACTGGCAACATAGTAAGCATGGCTTCTTGGACTGTGGGCCTCAGAAAATCCCCTCCAGTTTCCTATTTCTTATGCTTTTGTGCCATAAGGACTCCTACTTTGTCTCAAAAAGAACTGAAACTTCAATGGCCAAGTTGTTTCCTTAGCACAAACATTCTGAAATGCTCCTGGTGAGCATAGTTGGGGTAAGAAAGCCAGGGAGGGGAGGGAGGAAGAAAAGATATGCCAGTTGTGGTGGCAGATCCTCTGAGGTGGCGTTGGGAGGGCTTGGCAACACTTTCAGCATTGTCCTGTTGCAACAGGAAGGAGGAGGATATACAGAGGTTATTTAAAAGCCCCCAACATTTTCTCTGCTTCCATTGCACTGCAGAAATTCTGCAAGGGAGAAGAAAAAAAAAGGCTATCTGAAAAGAAGGTACCCTTGATAACTGAAAAAACTTCCTGGTAGACCTTACCTCTATTAAATAATTGCTACATTTTAAATTGCTGTTTTCAGGGGCTTTGGGAAGAAGTTTTCTTCTCAGTCATTAATATTTTCTTAGAAGGGTTGCATGGCTTTTTCACTGCTACATGCTTACACTGAAATAGATGTGAAAGCAGTTTTGAGTAGCTCAAAAAGAAGTCTCTGATCAGCCTACATCTAAGATTTCCCTTAAGGATGTTAGTGGGAGAGAAATAAGTGGATAAGTGCTTTTTTTCTTTTCCTTTTTTCCTCTTTACCCCCATCTCTCTTCCCCCTCCCCCTCTTCTTCTCAAAAGTGGATTGTCTGGGTGCAGGAGTTAGCCCTGTAGATATTGGATGTTTGTGTGCATAAGGACAAAAATACAATTCTCCACTTATCCACAGACTGTTGTAGGCTGTAATATTTGGCTTGATTGCAGTATGACTTATAATGTCATTTTTATTAGGGAGAGGTAGTGTGTGATGCACTTTCTGAAAATATAATTTGCTATTTTGGATTCAATAATGCTTTTATGGAGGATGAGAGAGTGAAAGATTTTCCAGTTCTTTTACCTGAAACTTCCTAATGTTTTTAGTGCCCTGCTTCTCCTAGGCAATACTTCTGTGTTAGACTTCCCTCTCCTTCTCCCGCCCCCTCCTTCTTCTCTTATTCATGTGTTTTGATGAACACAAAATGCCTTCCAATCCTTAGAGAGCCATACTTATCATTAGACTGATGTTTTCTGCCTCTCAGGTTTTATTTATGTAAGTCTAAAAATGTGTAGCTCGCTGGCACCCCACATTGCCTTTGGCTTCTCCCATCTTGCACGTGCCATGCTAGCTCATGTTTGCTTTTTCCTTGAGCTCTTTCTTTCATGCTATTGCAACTTTTTTTAGCACAGGATGTCTGAAACAACGAGCACCAATGAGGAGAATAAACTTCCTTTGAATGGGAGAAGAGCCATCCCACCAAACTACTCCAATGATGAAGAGAATGAGGTTCCTGAGATGGAAGCTTTTGGATTGATACCTAGAGGATTTAATCCTAGAGGTACAGTGTACAATTAAGCTGTAAATCTATTTTTACATCTTCCATACTCTTAGCACAGGTCTGTGAACTAAATCCAAACCACTTTTTCCTTACGTCTTTCCAATTCAGACAGTTTTTTCTTGCTGTTCATGGGAAAACTTACTGAAACCACCTGTGTGTATGGAAGTGTTAACATGGGTTATGGGTAAGGAAAGTGAGGAGTAAAGAAGCTGAGTGACCAGTTATCGGCTTGAACTGTGGGACTGGTTAAAAAAGGCAAGAATGGGTTTTTTCCATTTTGATCACAATCACAGAGTCACTTTAAGAAGCCACTGGCTTCAGGTACGGCTGCGGCAGCAATGGAGTGAAGGGCCAGAAGGAGTCTGTGCTCTTAATGGCTCATCTCATTTATATGGCCTTAAACTGCTTGTGAAACTTCTGCAAAATGTGGTCTGGCAGGGAAACCTTTTGCTATATATGTTCAGCTCACAAAAAATGAGACAAAAGGGAATACCCATATGATTATTTATTCCTCTGTGAAAAATGTTTTAATCATTTGGCTGGGGAAACAAAACAATATCATGGTAGAGAATAGACAAATCAAAGTATGTTCCCAGTGTCAGCTCTTTGGAGTCAACCAGAAATAAAAAATATGTAAAATCTGGTTTAAAAGAAAACAGGATTAAATTCTGAATGACTCATTAATGAAATTATGTTAAATTTTTTGCCTATTTGAATTGAACAGCAGAAGTTGTTGAATGTGGCAGCTCAGGGTAGCTGGATGTAATACTACTTAATGCTCATAGGGGACTTTTCATCAGAGTTGAAGGAGTGCTTAATAAATGTGGACAAGAATTAATTACTGAATTTCACACATTGGGAAACAGGCAAAGAGATTTTAAGTGACAAGTTGCAAAGCATTATTTCTGTAATCCTAATCATGTGCTTTAACCACACTCCCTTCCCCACACACCCCTCCCTACCCCCATCTTAATACGCACACATTTCTTTTATAAGTATTTGTTTTTAAATATGCCTGAGCAAACCAACTGGCATGTTAAGACTGCAGAAATTTTGCTTGAACCTATTCTGACAATCCTGTAGCTCTGGGGCAAGTGTGTATGCTTAAATCGTCAAATGCAATGCAGTGCAGGTCTCAGCTAGACACTGTTTCAAACCCAGCACTCTTACAGAAACTGGAGATGTATTACTGTGGGACACCTTAGAAGGAATGCAGCCTGTAGCTAAAGCCCACCAGTACCAAGAGAAAGAATCCTGTTGCTTTTTGATGTGCTTCACATCAGTCTCTGAACTAAGTCTGGTGCTTGTGGGCGGCAGCCTCCTGCTTTTCAGAAATGCAGTGGAAACTTAGGAATGTCAGGTCAAGTGAGTTGAGGCAGGAGCCCAACATGTCCTTAAGGTGATGCTGTTGTGAGAACATCTTTTCTTGTCCAAAGCAAGAGTTTTTGTAGCCATTGGGTAAACCTGGCTATGGGACTGGTATGGCTGAAAAATAAATCTGTGCGTAACAGCAAAACTCTTTGTACAGCTGGATCAGCTCTGCTGTGCAATTGTCTCCAATGCTTGTAGCCAAAATGTGCAAAGGGTGACCAGAAGGGTCCCTGAAGGGACCGTAGCAGCGTTTTTGTGCACATCAGCTGTGATCTGAGCCTGTGGTACCAGCTAATACAAGCGTGGTCTCTGGACATACTGTTTGGGGCAGGTTGCTTAAGTCACCTGTCAGAGCATGTTAAAGGTTTCTTGCCCCATGGAGCTCGACCTGACATTCAGGAGCTGAGCTTGCCCAGAGCACTCTCAGTGTTGTTCTTGGGGGATAAAACGATTGCCCATGGCAGAGCAGGAGCAGCACAGTGTGATGAGGCCCTAGAGCTGGGAGGACATCCCAGCAGAGAGCTGCTTGTGACACCTTCCCCTTCTCCTGCACACCCCTACACTTTGGGCTCTCCAGATTTTTCTGTGATGGTTCCCAGATTTCACTGCCATAACACACTGAAAAAAAGCATGCAAGTGCTTTTATCTCTGCTGTTACAATGGAGGTATTTTCCAGCCTTTGGACACTTGATATAAACATCTAAACACCTGTGTCTTTACCTGTGTCAGATTGTATCCAACACAGAGCCATCAGGTGAGTGGAGATGAGGGCACAGGCTGTCCGGAGAGTCACTGGATGTCACTTCCATGGTGATCTGTACCCTTCTCTCAGCTCCACTGCCTGCAGCAACCAGCCATCAGCTGGTCATAATAAGCTGTTACATACCAGGCTCACATCATTTAGATGCCTAAATTTAACTGAATTCTGCCCTTGATCTGTGCAGTGTAGGAGTCTACAGCTGAGCTAGTCACCCTCGTTTCCCTTGACAGCCAACAGAGAGAAACAGGCATTTTTAGGGTGTGATTCACTTGACCTATTTTAGCTACTACTCTCAGATGAGGTAAGACCCTGTGCTTGCCTAGCTCTCTGCTGACACCCACTTCGACTCCGCTGAATCACAGCCGGGGCGAGCACGGCGGCTGCCAGGGCCGGGTGCATCCCCAGCCCGGGCAGTGGCTGCCTGCTGCTGGAGCTGCGGGAGGAGATGCTCATGAGAGGCATGGACGGCTTCTTCAGCAGGAAGCCTGTGTCCGCGGGAATATCCCTGTGCCGTGTCCTCCCCCCGGCTCGTCCCGGCCAGCTCATCTCACCACAGTGTGTTGAGAGTGGGCTCGGCGGGGGTACACAGCCCTGTCATCCCTCTCACCCTTGCAGAGTCCAGTGAGTCGCCAGGCATTTGTGCTTCCCCTGCTAGCGGAGTGATGGACACTTCCTTTGGAAATTCACACTATTTTTTGGAGTAATTCAAAGACCTTCCTCTCTGGTTGTCTGAAGAAACCTGATGTTTGGAGGCTATTCTTTTTATTTGAAAAACTGCTCAACTTTGTGCTCATTTATTGCTCTGCAAGCCTAACATTACACAAGGTTTAAGAAGGCATCACACTGTTGCCTCTTGTGCAGCAAACCTGCTTGCCCTGAACAACAGACCAGGCTACAAGCAAACCCTGAAGTGGACCTGACTTCAAAGGAGGTCTCGACTTCCACCTGTCCCTCACAGCTGAGCATCGCCTGGAGCTTTCCTTTGGATCACACCCTGGTGTTGGTCTTAGCACATCCCATTACCCTGCTCATGTTTTGCTCTTTGTGATTACCATTACTGTAATTAGCACAGGCTCAGCCATGGGTTACTTCATCTGGCAAGCTTAACATACATTTTAACACTGAGCCCAAAAATGAAATGTGTTTTTTGCAGATGTGTATGGCTGTGTTCTGAGAGGAGCTATGTAAAGTCCTGCGATAAAATTAAGCAAATGCTGAACTGAAAGCCCAGGGTGGCTTAGCTTTGCAGTTCCTTGAAGGGGCTAACATGCAGAGGAAGGGTGGGGTCACTATTGCCCCCATCTCCTGTTTTATCGCAAAATGGAGAGGAAAACAAAACAAACCCTCAGCTCTGTTTTTATGCCTCTTTGGAATGAGGGAGAAGCTGCGCCAGTTTCTTATTGATAGTCACAGAACCCCAAAATATACAGCTTTTACATGTAGTGCTTTCAGCCCAGATGGGTTTGAAAGACATAAGGGGAGAGATTGTTCCCTGTCCCTGCTTCATCCCTGTGAAGAAAATTTCTGCCTTGCGTAATTCAATTGTGAGTTTTGTCAGCATTTTTGAAAGAGCATGTAAGTTTTGCAAGGAGAGAGGTGAAGACATGCCCTACTTCACTGAGGGGCAATGGGAATGATTTCTGAGCAAAATGTTACATACAGACATGTCTGTAACCTCAGCCAGTGCTAAAATCAGTGGATTTTTACAGAAGTTACTGCAGAAGCCTGGTGAATTGAGCAGAGAATAACAATCACGTTGTCATGGGACTCTAAGCCTGACTCAGGATTGGGCAGAGTATTCTAGCCTTTTTGCAGATCAGGGTTAGCAGGAGGCAGATGGTTTTGGGTTCAGTTATAAAGAGGTTTTCCATGAAAGGTTCCTTATCATGCTCTGTCCTCAGGCATATTACTTTCCTTCTGTTTCCTAAAGGACATGGATAGGGATCTAAGGGATGATACAAGCAGTAGTGGGACGTACTCCCATTGCCATTACTCCCCTGTCATTTGCTGTTGCCCAGAGCCCAGGCTGGAGCAGGAGAAGGACCATGCTGACCATGCTGACCATGCTTCCCATCCAGGGAGGGTGCTGCCTGCAGGACTCTGCTGCTTGTCCAGGACTGACTAATTAAAGAATTGTGCTGAGCTTCTGTGAAAGGGGCCACATTCAGCCTTCAATGACTTGAATGTCCGACTCATTTACTGAGCACATCATTCTTGCCCACAGTGTGCTTAGTAGAAAGCCAAATTAGCCACCATCACAAATACACATAGCTCCACCAGCTGCTGTAAATGTGCAGCTCTTTTTGCCAGGCATGAGTTTGGCTCTGTTACTCTAAGCATAAAATGCAGGAATTAGCTTGTTTCTAACTGTCAGCACCTGGAAAGACAAGCTGAGAGCTGCAAATCTAGCTTTACTCTGCTGTCTCTCTCCTGGTGGTGAGTAGTAATGGTCCTGCTCCTCCTGGCAGAGGTTTCACGATTATGTGCCTAAGCATGCAGGCGAAAAAACAATGTCCAGTTCATTTTCATGTGGTTTCTCATAGTGTGAGAAGACTCCCATTGTGCAGATTCATGGTGTGGTACAGTCATGTAGCTTATGGTGTCTGCAAATGCCTGTGGCTATCCCAGTGCCACCCCACGCTGGTCATTTGCTGAACAAACTATCTATAGTTTGCTATAACCCTTTATACAGCCTAAATTTGAAGGGAGCAAAGCTTTGCCTGTGTATGTTATAGATACCTACTGCTGCTTGCCTGTAACTCTATGCTGTAATTATATGCAGTAATGTTATATTTAGTTTTCATAAGAAGACACTAATAGCAGTGGAGGTGTACTGAGAAGCTGAGACAAGACACATGCAGTACACCCAAACCTTATCTAATACAGGCAATCCAAGTTCTCAGCTGAATGCAAGAACATTAGCTGCCTCTCAGGCTCTTCAGCTCTCAGTTCTGGCAGCATTTTGCAAATAAGGTATTTAAGTGTCACAAAGCCCCTGTGAATTTGCATTTTACAAAAGGGGGGCTGCAAGAAGGGAGACACAAAGCCCCAGCCATCCAAGTCCCACTGATTGCTCTGGTAAACATGTGGCAGCAAGGCCCAGACTTGCAGAAAGCCAATGCCAATGGAAAGATGGGTCCAGACTCTCCCTGGGGTCATTCAGCTTCCAACACCTAGCAACCTGCTCTTTCTGTGGTTGCTCTCACCATGCACTAGAAGCTTTTTGGCAGCTGTGAAAATGGCATGTGGACAGAGAAGTGTCTGTCCATAAGCCTCTTCTCAGCCAGGAGCATGTAAACCCCAGACAGATCCAGCAAGTTCCTGTTGCATGGTGTTCCTTCCCTGGAGAAAGGGAGGACAGAGCCTGTAACTTCATCAATACCAATATTGACATTCCAGCACACTGACTCCTTCCCCCTCTGCTCATTTATGTGTCTCTGCAGATTACCTGCGTGTTGTGGATATTTATATGTTCAAGGACCCTCACGAGATCAACAAGCAGGAGCACCACACTGACAAGTACTACAACCCCAGGCTGATAGTGCGTCGAGGACAGGCTTTCCAAATCCAGATTGACTTCAACCGACCCTACCAGCCACAGTCAGACCAATTCTGGCTGGAGTTTTTGATGGGTAAGTGCCTGGCAGAGGCTGTGTCTTATCAGCAAAGCAACAGTCTCTCATAAACAGGAAAACAGCAGAAATTAATGGCTGGGTCTTTTCCTGTTATGATTGATAAACCATAAAAACAGACTTAGCCATAGGAAAAGAAGTGTTTTTCTAAACAGGGTTTGAATCCTTTCTTGAGAAAATCATCAGAATTTCTTGTGAGAGAAGAAGGAGCAAAATCTGGGGGTTTCTGTTTC
Organism: Passer montanus; assembly: GCF_014805655.1. Classification (NCBI taxonomy): domain Eukaryota; kingdom Metazoa; phylum Chordata; class Aves; order Passeriformes; family Passeridae; genus Passer; species Passer montanus. The sequence goes on along the minus strand of NW_024367261.1, from coordinate 1,225,731 downwards.
ATAAGAAGGTGTACTTTTTTGAGCTTTCAAAGTTATGTCTGGTTAATGCTGTATGGCAATGCTGAAAGGTAGGTGGAACAGGAAACGTCTTTTGTTAGTGTTTAGGAGATGTAGGGAGGAGGAGTCTGTTGTTTGAGGTGGGAGAGGTGAGTGTATAAACTGAGATAGCAAAATATTGATTGCATAAAGATGAAAAGTTACACTGGGTGGAAAAATCTTGCAACTTTCAGCCTGCATTTACAAACAACTTAGTAACAAGAGATAAAGTTCAGTGACTTTAATTTTGGACCAGAAACAGAATCATGGAATCTCTAAGGTTGTAAAAGACCTCTAAGTTCATTGAGTCTACAGGTTAGCCTAGCACTGCCTTGTTTTGCCTCCAAACAGTGTACCCAAGTAGAGGTCATGATTCCACTTCCCTGGGCAGCCTGTTCCAATGTGTGGCTACCCTTTCAGTGAAGAGATTTTTCCCAATATCCAATCTAAACCTCCCCTGGCACAACTTGAGACTATTTCCTCTTGTTCTTTTGCTTGTCACCTGTGAGAAGGGACCAGTTCCTCTCCTTTCAGGCAGTTGTAGTGATAAGGTCTCCTCTGAGCCTCCTTTTCTGCAGGCTAAATAGCCCCAGCTCCCTCAGCCACTCCTCACTGGACTTATGCTCCAGACTCTTCCCCAGATCTGTTGCTCTTCTGCTGGACACAGTCCAGCACCTCAATGTCTCTGTTGCAGTGAGTGTTCCAGAACTGAACAGAGGATCTGAGGTGTGGCTTCACCAATGCTGAGAGCCTTACTCAGGATGATATCAGAGACTTTCTTGTTTTTTTGCTGAAAGAGAAAGAGAGCGCTTTTCCTCTCACTGGGAAATCTTCATCAGAGACCCAGGTCCTAAGGTACTTGTTGACTCACTGAAGGTATGGGACTAGAGAAAGGCATGACTTCACTAGAAAAGGAGAGAAGCTAAAGGATTTCCTGCTGTGCTCCAAAGATAGGCCCACCAAATTCTGGTCCCTACAACACAACTCTGGGAAACACCCAGCTTCATCTAGATTGATCTGGGAGTTTCTGTGTTAAGACATCAATGTTCCCCTTATAGAGTCTTTAAAGTAGGTTATAATTGATGCTTTAATTTACTTTCCTGTGAGATGCAGATCTGAAATTTGTAATGCTGAGTCTTTTCCATCATTGAATTATGATGATGTGGCCATTTATTAGATTTGTTGCCTTCTAAAGCTAGATGGGCGTTTATCTCTTAAACATATGTGCAGTGAAAATGTTACTGGCTGCACATTTTTTTTCCATGGCTCTCTTCTTTCTAATTTAAATTAGGGTTGGGAGGCATGTTATGACAGTCCAGTGAATGATTGGCTGAACAGCCACAAGTGCCTTTAAAAATTTAATATGCATAAATATCATTAGTTCTTTTGGGATTTAATTAAATTCAAGATTGTTCCCTTAATCTTTATATGTTTAAAACAAACAGCTGTATCAAGAAGATGTGGAAAATGGAACATTTGTTTTTTATTGCACTCTCTGCAGTTTGCATTTGTTTTAATCAGATATTCTATATTGGAAGAAGAAAATTAACACTTCTTTTGACATTGCACAATCTGCTTAAGAGAACACATTCACTTGTTTTTCTGTTGCTCTTTCCTAACACATCCATCCGTGGTTTGTACCTTGAATCTCTAAGTATGGATAAAAATACTCTCATCTTCAGCCATGGTAGGAATGGGGTTAATACAGCCTGAGCCAGGGGAGTCTCTGCAATAAACACAGCTCTGAATGATTCCTTTGGAGCTAGCCCTGAGTGTGTGGTGGAATTTCCCTCCCTCTTCTTTGCTGTTGCTGTCCTTCCTGTGACATGGGATGGGTGTCCATGCGTGGTGGCTGACAACTGGCTGCAGATACAAGACAGTGTTCAATGTTATTGCCTTCCCCTGTTTTTTCTTTGCTTCTGTGAGCACCACAGCCCTCATGTTGCAAGGACTTTAACTCACAGAGATTCAACTGGGAGGTGTTCATGCTCCTCTTCTGGGAACTAGTCAACACTCAGCACTCTGCAAATGTTTCTCTTTGTGAACATGTGCTGAAAAAGCAGTACATTTGTTCTCAGAGGCTAGCAACAGGAAGCAAAACAAACACAGTCCACAGCAGAGAAGGAATATTCAGAAATTTATATACTTGACTCTTGCCACTTCTCCTTTTAGTATCAAGTCCAATGTTTAATGCTGAGAAGAGAAAGGAAATTTACTTAGGAAAGACAACTGGCTGCTGAATGTCTCAGTGCTGTGCTCTCAGACCTTTTGACAGAGGGAGCTGTGGCCATTTTCATCCAGTTTTTTTTAGTTTGTCTTCCTGAAGAGCTGGCTCTCACCTCTTGTACTGCCCGAACAGCAGAATCCAGACAAAAAACTCTTCCTCAGGTTGCCTGTGAGCAAGGGAGGGAGGCAGGCACTTCCAAACAGAGTTTAACCCTGCTGTCTTAAAGTGGGATGAACTCTCTTCTGGATTTTTTTCTTCCTCTCTTGATTCTCTCTCATAGACCAGACTCTGTCTTTAAGAACAACAAAAGCAAGGAAGGTGAATCCTGCCCTTTGGTACTGTCAGGCAGAAACTATCCCTAGGGAGTGGCTCAGACGCAGCCCTGCAGCAGAGGCAGCTTGAGCTCAGAGAAACTTTTTGTTCTGAAATGAGTATACCTCCTAGGAATGTGCTGAGTTTGGGAGATTAAAGTGATGGACACACAGAAATATTGGCAGGCTGTTGTAAGATGACCTTTCCAAGAAGCACTCTGTGTGCCTGAGCAGTAGATTTCAAATGGTGCAGCAGAACTGTTGAATAGAATAACCTCAATTGGAGGGGCCTCTGGAGGTTTCATGTCTAGCCCGTGGTCAAAGCAGGTCCAGCTTCTCCAGCATCTCTGGGTCTTTCCCCATGAGCGGGTTTTGAGTATCTCCAAGAGTGTGGATGTTTCCCCAGACGAAGTGGACCAGGCTGTCCTGAACTGCAGAATATTGTGAGTGGTTCAAGGTTCTATTCTCGTAAGGTACAAAGCTGGTCTATAGGGATGTGTGGCCTTGGCTCCCAGGGAATTCAGTTGGAGCTGGGAAAACCTGAACCCTCCTTTTGCAGGGCTGTGCCTGCAGTGGAGGCTGTTTGTACAACAGTGTCTATGAAGCTATTCAGAAGTTATTAGTTCCCAGCTCTGAGAAAGTTTCCCAAGTTGACATTAATCCATCACAGAATTTTTATCTATTAAAGACTAATTTTGATCCTGAAAAATGTGACAATTGTAATGGATTGGTCCTGTGGGTGTGCACAGAACTATGCTATTTCCGTTATTCCCTAAAATTTACTTTCCTTTCTCGGTTTTTTTCACTCCTATTTTTTCTTCTTTTGCATCATTAAAAAGATGATTAATGAAGCAAGTAAAGCAAGTAGAGACTGCTTAATCCTTCTAATTGATAATGAATCAAGGGTACCTGGGACAAATACTTCTTCTGTCATGTGAAACAAGATCTGAAACACTCAGAGAACAATCTTTAATTGCAATGCTTTTTAATACACTGTCCATTTAAATGCCATTTTCACAGAATTAATGGGTTAAATAGTATAAACAAATACATATATGTGTGCGTGTGTGTAAATATATATATTTTTTGTGTATCTGTATGTATATATATATATATGTGTGTGTGTGAATATATAAATAGTTCACCCCAATCTCTTGAAAGTCACTTTTACAGACATCCTTCTATGATAGTTCATTATGACTGAAGTCATTCTTGCTTTAACAGACTGTTTTCTGTAGAGTCATCCCTGGTGAAATTGACTGAAATGCTAACATGTGAATTATTATAATTCAGTTTTGCACACAATCCTTTATTAAATTAAGACCATAGTTGCCTGCCAAAGTATGGAACACAATGAATGTGCCAAAAAATCCACATGGAAAAATATCCACTTATAAAGAGAGTAATTAGATGTAATTCCAGTTCTTGTGCTGGACCTCAGCCCTGCCACAGTACCTAAGGTTTGAGAGCTGCTCCAACACCACATATTTCCTTCATTTCTGCCTACTTCCTGGCTTTTACAAGAGGAAAGATGAGCATCACCACTTGGGTGAAACTTGTTTTATTGGTCTGGGGTTGCAATGAAAAAGTCACAAGAGAAGTGCAGATGCTGTGCTTACATCTGGTTCCCCGCAGTGGGATTAATTCCAGTTTGTTTGGAGCCTCAGTGAACCCAGAAGAGCCAACTGACTTCTTCACTCATCTTGATCCATCCTGACTCCTACTTTTGTGGTGATGGGGATATTTTGTGTTCCTCTTTGTTTTCCACAGTGCAAGGCTTAGCCTGGCTGAGAATAGCTCCCACACCTGGGACAACCAGTTTGTTGTGGGTGCTGCAAAGTTTCCACTGGCACTGCTGCACTGGCAGGAATTTCTCTGAAAAACAGATGAATGATGAGATGGGCTTATACAGCCTTCAATCTTGCTTTTAGTAGTAGTTTCCAGTACGCGGCTGTAAATCCTTGAGGGGTTGATGAGTTTATATGGTGTATCCTGACTCTAATGATGTATTTCCCCACATCCTCATAAATTGCTGTCTATTTGTGTTTTCCTTAAATGGCTTCATAAATCCATATATATTGGTCTAGCCCTAAATGTTATTATGGACGTTTTATTCATTGACGCACTTCTGGAACGACCGTAAATTCCAGTCCCCCAGGCTACTATCACCTTTCCACACGTGTGCATGTGTGGATTCCCATGCACCCATCCATAAGCTCTCCTCAGGCTTCTATAAATCATTGGCTTCTGGCCTGAGATCAGAGCAGAGACTTACTGCTCCTTTTTCCACAGTCTTCCCAAGCCAGTTCCAGAGGGATAGTTATAAACACATCAAAGAAGCTAAGAACATAAAGATTTTAGAGCTGATCCCATATGGCTTATTTAGGTGATACCAAATTCCCACTTATAGTCAGCAGGATATCTGAGTTCAACTAAATAACCAGAGGTCCAGTTCAGGATATGCACACCAGAATCAATGGAGCACTTCATACTGTCCTACAGTCTCCACTGCCTTTCCCTGTTTTCACAGCAGAGTTGGGCCAGGAAAGATTCCAGGGTTATTGAGATTTTGATGATTTTGTTAGGCAGTAATTCTGCCTTAATGGGAAGTATTGCTCCCTCTGCTGACACCTGTTCTCCTCAGCAGCTCTGGGGAAGGGCAGGTTGCAGCCAGCAGAGGTGCTGGAACATGAGATGTCCCCCAGCACTAGGGATGGAATTTTGAGCTGAATTCTTGCTCTGGGTAACAGTTGCTCTTTGGAAACCTTTGGATCTTCATGTTTTAGGAGATTCCTTGGCATTGTTAAGAGAACTAACCGATCTAGAGGACACACTGAGTTGGTAGGTAACTCAGCACTGTGAGTTTTTTAGATGCATGTTTACAAAGAAGTTCAAAAGATTGAGAAGACAAAAACACCTGATGGTCTAAACTTTGAGTCTCATTTTGTGACAGAAAAAATAATTTATTAGCAGCAGGACATATTTCCTAGAGATTGCCTCTCAGCAAACAAGACACCTGTTTGCCAGCTCTTAGCAAAAAACAAACCTCTCCACTTTCTGAACAAAGGCATTGGGGTATTCTTTTCCTCCCCTCTGGAAATTCCAGCTGGGCCCCAGAGGAGTAGAGAGGAGGGAGTTCCTTGAGGTGGTCTATGAATGCAATATTTCATGCAAAGCAATCTTTATCAGGCTGACTTTTGCACTGCTTCAGGAGCATCAAGTGGCACATAAAATCTGGCTGTATTTTTTAGTTGTTTTACTAGTTAAGGTGTGAGGCTCTGATGTGTGTTTTACAGTCGTAAAGTACTAGAAACATTCACTGCTGGGACAGAGTGGCCAGATGTTAAGGATTCATAACTAGAGCCATGAGGAAAACTTCTTTCAAGATATTTGAGTTTACTACATTTCCAAATTTGTATATAGCACTTCTGAAGGCAATGGAATTTGAGGGTGGTAGGAACCCAGACGAGATGTTAGAGATTTAGAGACTACTGCTTTTAATAAAAAAACTGTTTCTTCTTCTTGCTTCTTTTGATTGTTCGGAATTTTATTGGAGCACCTCTCCTGTTTCTTTCCAATTTGTTTTACTCTGTTTCATGTCATAAATCCCATATGCTAACACCTATCTCCAAGGCTGCTTGCTATCAAAAGGCTTACCTCTGTACTGGTGACTTCCAGCTCAAACTTATTTGTCAATATATCACAATTATTATACTCCCATGGATGGTGCTGAAATATATTTTTTACCCTTTATATGAAAGAGTGTCTAGATAAAACAAATTAACTTATTAATTAATTAATTAATTGTTAATTACTGTGTGTAATATATATTCAAAAGGGAGACAGACCACTTGACTCCTTGAAAAGCCAATCTTCCAAGGAGGGTTCCTAAAAAGACAAAGGCTACTGAGATACAGTTTTGTTCACTTCCTTATCTTTTGACGTATCCCATTTCCTTCAGGAAGGAAATGTCCTGTGAAGTTCACTAGGTCTCTAATCTCTGTGCTACCAAACTATCCCTCCTCGCTGCTGGAAGTAAAGCTCAGTTGTGTGGGACCTATCCAAGAGCACCTGCTGGTCCCTCCAGTGTCTGTGCCAACAGCACAGCCCTAATTCAGCCCTGGCATTTATGAGCTGTTTAGTGCACCCACACACACAGAGCAGTGTGCATGTCCACTGGGGATCAAGGGGAAAATTAAACTACATGTAGTCAGGAGCTTCCAGGGACAGGATAGAGAAGGAGAAGGAGGAGAATAGAATGGAACAAGCCCTGGTTCCTGTTAGTCACTTGTAAAGAACGGCAGAATTGGATAAGTGGAGGAGGACTGCTCATGTTTTGACAGCTGAACTCACTGTACCTATCTCTTAGCCTCTCTCTGTTGCTGTAAATCCCTCTCTGGTGTGGCAGTTTTACCCAGAATTTAACACAGCTTGCCTCCGTTCCTGATGGGACCAGAGCTGACATGCTAGGGAGGAAAGGCATATGTTGAAAATAACTGACTTTGAACGCATGTGTGGGGCCACAGTTCTGGGGTTTAGATGGCTCGTTATTTTTCTGCTACATAAATAGATTTTGGCAAGCTTTAACAAATGCTGCACTTTGCTCTTTGCCCCTGTAAAGTGTCTATGTGTGACAGGGGACATTCCATGCATGCCCACATCCACACATGCTGCAGTCATGGTGACTTTTGCCATGTAGATCTTTACTCATGTTTTTAAAGTTTATTTTATGAACTCCTTTAATAGCAACAGCAGCTACTTTGCTCCTCTTTTCCTGGGTGCCTGGAAACCCCAAGAAGTCCAGAGCTAAGCTGAGATGCAACTGAAGTGAGAAGGAGCTTTAGGACCCCAGCTTGGTTAGGTACAGAAACCAGGGTGGAAAAAGAAAGGATAAGAAAGAAGTATCAAAGGATCGCAGACATGTGCACTGTGCATCAGGGAAAATAGATTTGTTTGTGTCATTAAATGTTCTGTACAAGGGAGGTTTCTGTAAAAATTAATGTCTTCTGGCAGCGCTGTGGCTCAGGACCTATCACTGAAGTGCAGAGTGTTGGAGGCCTGAGAAAGGGGGTCACTGTGAGTTCTCTCCTCTCCTGCTTCAAAGGCAGGACAGTCGGTAGCTTCTATTCAGTCCATGATGTCTTTGAAGGAACCTATAAAAAGAATCACCCAGTGCAGGAATCTCCAGACTTTCTGAGTTCACAGGTTGGATTTTCCCATTTTCATGTGCTGTTAGAGTGAGCAGACAGGAACATCCCAACAGCGTGGTGTCACACAATAACTTTGTCTGCCACAGAGCAATTGGCTGTGAAATGTCCTCGTGTGAGGGCCAGAGCCTCCTACACCCAAAGCAAATGTGAACACTGGGGAGTGAGGCAACCACAAAGATCTGGCTGTGGAGCATGGTTCAGGCTGCCAACTCGTGGTGCAAATCAGAGCTGGAGAGATCCTGAGCCAGATAATGCTGCTGGCATAATGTCAGCACCCTCCTGTCAGCATAAAAGGGTTTATCTTGTCTACATGTTCCAGTTCTGACGTGCACTGAAGCTGCCTCCTGCCTCTCTGTGGGTTGGGTTAGCACCAGAGACCCTTCAGAGAGTGCTCTGCCAGGCATTCACAGGCTTTTGGTAATGAGTCTTTGGATAGTATTGAATCGTCTTCCTTGGAGACTCAGCCAGAGAATGAAATCACCACTGCACTTTACTCCTTCTGAGGAAGGGCCAACATTGCAGATATCCCAGCTATGAGCCAGAAATGTGTGCTCAAGATGTAGATAAAGGTCAAAAGGCCAAGCCATCCTGATAGGACTTCCCTACAGAGTTGATAACCATAGTACTGAGCCTATGTAAGAATTATTTGGCCAGCAACCTTAGCATGCAACGCCAAAATTACTCAGCTTTATAGCACTCTAGTATCAAGACAACAGATGTGTGTGTATGAGACTAGTGTGGCTGATGCTGTCAGGTGTCTAGATGTGTGTCTACAATTCAGGTCCACAAACTCCTGACAGAAGTAACAATTCTCTTACTCTTTCCTTTACACCCCCTATTCTTCCATTTGCATTTTGTTTTGTTTTGGTTTTGGTTTGGTTCTATTTCAGAAGATGAGGACAGATTCTATTTTAGAAGATTGTCCCCTCTTCAAAGAAAACATTGGAAATTGCTCACTCTGCTCTTGAAGGCTCTTGCCCATCTTCTCAAACTTCCTTGTGGGTTCAGGATTTATGTAACCATTAGCAAGCACCAAATCATGCTTGTCTGTCAGGAGCAAGCTATGTTCTCTTGTATTTACTGTTTATAACACCCACAAAGCATCCTGACTTCTAGGATATCTGTCCCTGGCAAATCTGCTATGTCTGAAGGGATGCAGAGCATCCCTGGTGCCCCAGAGCACCTTCTCCTCATGAGTGAGCAAGCCAATGCAGTGACCTCTGAACTCTGTGGGGCCAGCTGTGTGGGGCTCTGGGCTGAAAGAACCTTGCATCCTCCTTCAGCAGCAAGTACAGCTGCTGCCCTGTCAAGCAAAAGGTATATTAGAGAGTCTCATGGCTTTGCTTGTTTGGAAGGGAAAATGGGGTTTTGAATTTTCAGAAAAAATGAGAATACCAGCGGCTTGGTTCTTCGCCGAACCTGCTTATGAGGTGCCAGGGGCAGTGGTCCCATAAGGATGTCTTGAAAAGTTTTTGTGGTCTCTTTGAGATCCTATTTGGTTCCAGTAGGCAGATTTTCTGGGAAGTGATTCTACAGTCTCCCCATGTACACGTGGCATACGCAGACATGGTGGTGCAAAGTCACTGCCAGAGCACAGCTTCTACCGTCCCCAACAGGCTCCTACACCGGCATGCAGCTTCCAGCAAAGACAAGAATGTCAGTTCCTAACCATGTTAAATTAGTAATCTCTTCCCCCTCCCACCTTTCTGAAGGAGGTACGGGAGGTATTTTTAAAAGTAGCACATGTTAACAGTTTTCAAGGATATCAGTTCAACTGCATGGTTTGCTCTGCTGCTTTGTTTGCGTGGACTGCTTTTTTTAGAAGAGGATTATGTCAAAACTAGAAGCAAAATATCAACTGTAGAGGCAAGCTGGGTCGTGCACAGTTGCACTACAAAGAACATGTTCAGCTCCCAGATCTGTTACCTCTATAGGTTCTTCTCTCTACACTGGCTTTCTTTTGATGGTTTATATTTGAAGCGTCCGGCGCTCTATCTTCTAGTGTTTTCTATTGATTTTGCTCTCTTATTCTAGTCCTTTATTCTTCTGTAGGTCTTTTCCTTCCATTGTGTTCCTCACTGATCTGAATGAGTTTCACGGGTTACAGCATCCCTGGCCTGCAGGGCAAAGTGGGCTATTTATGTGCACTGAATATCTGTGAAATGAAAATTCATGTGTTCAGAATAATCTCTTGGATGAAGCACAGTAGCCCCAGATTTCTCAGAAACACAAATGTCGTGGCAGCTTGCAAGTTTCAGATTTAAAGCTGGAGTTGTCCTTTCCCAAAATGTAGCAGTGTTCAGATCTGTGATTATCTCCACATCGGCAGTATAAAAATAAGCAAGCAAGAAAATGAGTTTAATTTTGAAGTTCTTAAATAGTAGGAATGAAAAATATAGAAGTCTGTCCCTCCGTCTGCCATCATTGCTTTTCATTACCCTATTTTTGAATGAGAGAGATTGAATTTCAGCCTAAAATATGAAATGAAGAGTAGATTTGAGAATGAGATAAGGAACTCATTCTTCTCACAAGCATCTCTTCTGTCTATGCTTCTGGTTGGCTTCCAGATTTAGTTTGTCTCAGTCTCAAGGGGTGGAGCCTCACACAGCTTTAAATCCTGGCACTGTACGTGTTTACATGTAGCCTATCCGTCATGTAGCTGCTTTTAGAGTTGGCAGAGTACAATAAGCATCTCTGGGGTGTGATTTGTCTTACTGTGAGGCAGACTCACGTGAGGTGCTTTGGAGGCATGTCATACTTTGGGACCCATTTCTGGTGGAGAAAGTTTGGTGGTTCAGCCCCAGTGTGGTGGTTTATGTTCTGGGCATCAGAATTGGTTCACACTACGTCCCTGAGGAGTGGGTGCTCGGGGGGAACCGAGCACTGGCTATCTGCCTGTTGACTCATTTGTGTTTCCTCCATCTGTGCGAACTTCATGAAAGAGACTTGGCCTCTGCTTGGCAGTGCAGCATGCAGAGAAGAACAGGGTTCTGCTCTGCTAAAGAGCCCCAAAGCTGATGTCTGTGCCCCAGAGGGCACTTGTGTGCTAGTGACAAGGGTGGTGGGTGCATCTGAACTGGGGAAGGGACTCCTACCTAAACTCCCAAACTTACTAACAGTCTAGCTGGTGTTGCTGACACCAAGGCAAGGAGCAACTAGGATAAACAATGGTGAGCAAGAAAAGCCTGGACAGCCCCTTCTCATGCTGGCAGGGCTATCTATGCTCCTGGCAGTTCTCAAGCCAGTGAGAGTGGAGTGATGTGGGAGTGGGTGTGGGGACAGGCTGCCTGCAGGGAGCTGTGGCAGGTGTTTGTGAGGCTGTGCTGTCAAGTCACCAGGCCCTGTGAGGGGCAATGAGAGAATAGGTTATTTTGCCCACTAAAACCTGCCACCTCCATTGAAAATAAAACAAAAGGAGAGAGGACTGCTAGAAAATTAAATAACTGTCAGAACAAGGTGAACCTCTTCACTTCTCTCTCCAGGTCGCTACCCACAGCAAAACAAAGGCACCTACATCCCAATTGTAGTAGGCAGTGCGCTAAAACCTGGTCAGTGGGGAGCAAAGATTATCCACAGGGAAAACAACTCCATTCGGCTGTCCATCATGTCCTCTGCCACCTGCATCATTGGGAAGTTTCGCTTGTATGTTGCTGTCTTGACTCCCTTCGGCATCCTTCGGACACGCAGGAATTCAGCGACCGACACCTACATCTTGTTCAATCCCTGGTGCCAGCGTAAGTACCTGGTCAAAGGCTTGCACTTTGTGCTGCTGGGCTCGTCAGGTTTTAGGTGGGTTGGTCCAGGAACGGGAGTGTGGTACCAAAGAGGTTAGAGACGTGTCAGTTTGGGTCTGGAAAATTTACAGTAACTCTGCCAAAAGTCAAGTCTTTCAGGCTGGGGAATAGCCCTGTGTGAGTAGGGCTCCATGCTGGAAACAATGCCTTTGTTTTTTCTAAACTCTGCAGTTTTATGAGGCCAAGACTGTGTTTGCCAGTCCAAGCTCCATTTCTCATAGTAAACATACCCCAAGGCTTTACTCTGACTTGAACAGGCAACACTGAGAGTCTCCAGTGTGCCTGAGTGTGCCTTAAACAAATCAATATAAGCATTTTTTTTTCCAGGATTTGGTGTGGGGCAAGATGTGGCGGCCTCACATACTCTGTTGTCTTACATTGCTAATTGCCACATTTGGGATTGAATATCTGAAGTCAAAATATTGCGGGAATTCAATGGGAGCTGCTGCTCCTGCACAGGTTGGGTAGAGTCAGCTTGCTGGTGGTGCCTTCCTGCTGCTACATGACATTTGCCCTTATAACTTCCCTTTTAGTGGTGACTAATTAGCAATGGTGCCCTCTCTGAGGAACAAAACATTTTCCAAATGAGCCTTTTTTAATAATACAGTGGGTTGAATAACATTTTTTTTTAATATCTCCCAGGATCCTTGAAAGAAATCAGGCTCTGTGCTGTCAGGGTTGTATTTTACCCAATGAATCCTGTGTCTGGCTTTCAGGAGAGGGCAAGGAGGACCAGAGAGGTTTGACTCAGCCTTCTGACAGGGTGTAGCACTGTCTTAGCTTCCGACATTTGCAAGGCTCCAAATCACATGTATTGCAGTATATTTAGGTCACCAGCTAACTTCAATATTCTCCTGCTACCCTTCCTTCATCTTTCCATTTGTTTACCACAGTGTTTGCATCAAATAATCCTGTACCAAGAAGTGGTACAGCCCTCCTATCAAGTGACAAGGAAGTTTAGCATTATTAGTAGAGCCCATTATTCAGCTGCACTGCTGTCAGTACATGGAATGATTTGTGCTGGATTCATTACTTGCCCCTAGTCCAAGGGAATATAAGCAATGATTAGCTTATGCATTATTTAAGAAGATATAGATTAATGCTGAATAAAGAGGAGTTAGTTAAGTGGGAATAGGAGGGAAGGGCAGGGCCAAAGGCCCTGCTATACTGTGAGAGACTTCTGAAAGCAATGTAAGGTACTTCAGAGCAGTGTGCTAACACTTTGTTCTGGAGGGTGGGCAACAGAAAGAGAGGAAACATTGCCAAAGCTAGGATGAACTGTTTGTTTTAACATCAGCAGACCTGCAGCTTCAGTCAGGGAAGGTAGAAAGCTCTACCTAAAGGTAGAGCACTACTTGGTTTTAGTCCTGGGTGTTGTAACAGCCAGCACAGTGATGCTGCAGTGGCTCAGCACATCTTTGGAAAGGGACAAACCCCAGGGAAAAGCTTCTTAAATTGCCTCACTTTGCCTCGTGATTAGCAGACAATCAGCCGGGGCTGCATGCAGTCCTAATGTGGAGACAAGATGTGATGTGGGGGGGTTGTCTACCCTACTGTGGTGTGACTGGGACCACACAGGCTGATGTGAGATGTTATTCAGAGGAAGTAAGGAAAAATCGATCCCTACTTCACACCTCCTTGCCCAGCAACTCTACGTGCAGACTTATCCACCATTATTCATGGTATACAGACACTCTGCTCTCCTGTGCCCTCCCTCCCTCACACATGAGCTGAATAAGTCCAAAAGCCAGCAAGATTAAAAGCACAACATGGGAGTAAACCCACAGGGAGCAAGACATGCATGGCAGGCATCAGCAAAGCTGATGGAAAAAGTCTGCCTTAGGAAAGCAAAAAAGATTTTCTGGGCAGCAAAGACATGTTGTGTGACCCCAGATCCAGAGCAGACATCTTGAGGACCACATTTCCCTCTGCAGCTTACATTTTCAGGTGTGTCTCAATGGCTTCAGGTTCTGTCCCTTGCTGACTACTGTGGTTTTCATTTCCTGCTTGTTTCATTTGGATTTGGATATATCCTCCTTTCTTGTTCCTCTTTTACTCCTAGGTAGTTTGGGCTAATTGGCTCCTATATCTGTCTTTCCCTCCTCTCCTTTTGTTAGAAAATCAAGGACTGTTTCTTCATGCTTTATCCCCTGGCTGGAAAAGATTTTTCAGTGGAATGACAAAAGGGTAGAAAAACTGAGGCAGTTAAAGTGCAGAGAAAACAATAGTTTGAAAATCTTCTAGGCTTGTTTGCTGGTTTAATAGCTGAGCAGAAAAGTCTGAGTGAAAAGCCTCATTAAAAAGAGAGAAGACTGATGCCAGGAATGAATGGGGATTGTTATAGCAGGGAGCAGAGTGTCGGCTCTAGAGCCTGGTGCAGCTTTCCGACTCATCATCTCGGAGGAGCATCAATATGTCAGTATGAGCTTTTCTTTAAGACAGAGGCATTTGTGCCCTTTCTTATTACTCCTTTTCTCACTATAGTTCAGTTTTGACATATTTTCCCAGGCAGGATTGTTTTTTTGTCATGCTGCTTTAGAAGAAGTTTGAATACTTTACCAGTCAAGCTGCAGAGTACTTTGCTTCCAGAATCATCATATGTTTTTATATATTTTAATCCCTTTAGCTATATTTAAGACTGATAACCAAGAATACTTTAAAGACACAGGGCCAAACTCTCCAAAATTATATACACCAGCCCCAAACATCTGGGAATTCACCTAACTAGTGGATTGAGATTTCAGTTACTCAGGTGAAATTTTCATTACTTAATAAGCAAGGTAAAGTCTGTGAGGAGAGGCAGCATCCTTTCTACAGCCAGATGACATGGCTGGATAAAACAGATGTGCTTTTGGGCATGCAGAGCCCTCTTCAGTTCTGGAACAGAAGATACAAATGGCAAGTAGTTAAGGATAACTTCTTGGAATTTAACTAAACTCTTGGCAACATCAGACTACATGAAAGCGGAGAAGAGCTCCTTTGATCTGGATACTGTGAGCTCTTTCCAAGGAGCTGTGAGCTCTTTCCAAGCAGTGCTGAGTCCCTGCAACTTTCTGCTGGGGAACATTAAGTGCTTATCAGGAAAAGACCTTGTGCTGACTTCTGTGACTCTCTCACAGGTGGAGGTGCATAGTGCAGCTGAGTAAATTGCAGACCCTGTGGGCTGAGGTGTGCATTTTGCTTACCCAAGCCTCATGCAAGTGGATTTCATTTAAGCAATTTAATATATTGCAACTTTATTGAGTCAGCTGCATATTTCTTCTGCTTAAATGTTCTAACACAGTTTGAGGATTAGTAACATGTGGTTGACTCTGGACTCATCTCACATGTTACCAGTCATCCAAATTTGGCCCAATAACATTTTCTTAATTTTTATAGGTAAATCTGAAATTTTATCACTTGTGTCAGATATTCTGCATGGGCAAAATTCACACAGAGCTTCATCCTTTTGCTACATTAATGTAGGCAAGTACTAGTACTATTCAAGGCAGCATACTGATCTTGATCCTGGGTAGAGTGCTTTTTGTAGATAACTGCATGCACCTCTTGCAGCTTGGGGTTTGTCACAGCACTGTCCTCTTCCCAACATGAGCCCTGCGGGTTCCAGTGAGCCCAGCCTCACATTTCTGGATTCCCTCGGGGTCACACTGAAGGGAGGCTGGGAGCTCAGGGCAAACCTGCTGCTTCCACTTCCACCTGCCTGCTGGTGCTGCTGTGCTCAGCTGTCTCTGTCTGCATGAAGAAATGGCTTTTCCAGCACCACAGGGTGGCTGTGCTGGGGTTAGGGTCCCTCCATGCTGGGTAGAATTCATTCACTTTCCCAAACAGAAAGGGTTATTCTGCACTCCTCATGTCTTTAGCAAGGGATTCCTCACCTGCAGTGCTGTCTTCACGTGAAGTGTATTTTCACCTTCTCCAACTTCAAACAGAGTAGCATAGAAGCTAATTTGCTTCTTTGTAGCATTGCTGGTGTCTTAGTAAATTCCCAGGATAAAAGAACAGAGTAAAAAAACCCTCTGAACTGCTAGAGAAAAAGAACAAACAAACCCAGCACATTTCTGTGGAATTCTTCTGTTTGTCAGATGTGAGCCTCCACTTGCACAAAATAATTAGGAGTTGCATTATGTAGAGCATGCTTAGCATCAAAGTAGTCACAAATGCCTCATATTTTTTTCTAAACAGTCTCAAGGGCAGTGAAAGCTGTCAAAAATCAAAGCAGCTGGCTTCTCTATAAAACACAAAAGACCTTTTACCTTATCAAAAACACAAATATTTAAAATAATCGACAGAGAAGTTAATCAATTTTCATCTGATTTAGCAAAGATCATGCAGTCTCAAAATAACATAAGCATCTCAATTGATACCAGCAAGATCAATGTTGATATTTTTAATCCCCAAAAGAAAACAACAGCTGTCAAGAAGGCATATGCACACACTTCACTGAATGTGTAACTGCACAGAAGAAGGTGTGAATTCTCCTTCTTTAAATGAACTCTGTGTACTATTTGTATGGACAGACTTTAATAAAATCCAGAGCTCAGTGAGGGAATGCAGATAATCATTCAATGTGCAAATCAGGCAAATCCAGCCTAATGAAACAGAGCCTATATGATCTGTAACACCTGCCGTATCTTTAGTGGCATGTTATGCAGAACTTGTTGGACCACAAAAAAGTCATGTAATATACAGTTTCATAAGTATATGAGAGTCCCTGCTTGCAGGAATGGCTGCAGCCTTTTCATTCACTGTCAAGTCTGAACAATCTCTTTCACCTCAGAGCCTCTGAGTACAGTAAACCCATGATCATCCACTTTGTACCTGGGTGCAGGCTGAGGTTGGCTAGGTCATGGGTAGTGAAAAGCTTACAAACTTCTTAATGGTCCAGCTTTTAGAAGCCAGGGGAATACCACCCTGACAAATAACAAGAGTGGGTCTCAGAGCTGTCTGTTTTAGATAAAACTCCACGAAACCTGCTGTTCCTCTGCTTGCTCCAAGCTGTACTTAGTCATCAGGGTCTGTACAGCAACTGCCATAAAGCAAAACAGCAAGCACAGATCTCCTCAAATGCAGTACAGGCTCCTTGTATTTAACCCCTGCTTCTCCATCATCCTTTGCACACCAATGTGGAGGTCATTATATTACATATCTAGGCATAATCCCTTCTGCATATATATATAGACTTAGAAAAATATCTTGAAGAAAAACAAAACTTTCAGAAGGGTCAAATGTGTATATTGGCAAAGCCTTTCACCTAGGTGAGGCCAACATGAGCTTTGCCACTGATTTTTTATATATATATATATATAATTTTTTTTTTAATTTTTTTTTTTTTTTTGTGGACTCAGGATTTAGCTTATTTTTGGCCAAATTGCAGATTCATGGAGGAATGAAGTAGCTTTTGAGGATGAGGTTTACAAGAAAGTGCAAATCTGATTTGCATTTCAACAAAACACAACACAAATCAATAGGCTTTTAAAAGTTAAATCATCCTCCAGTAATTTGTAATGGGGTGCTGAAGAAATCTACTGTGAGAGTAGTGAATGTAGTTTTGTACTTGCTCATATCAAACTGTTGGAAATTCCCTTTAATTTGCTATCTGGAACCACAGTACTGATTTCCTTTAATTAATTAATTCCCATGCTATTAATTGTTAACGTGTATCTTTTAGTCTCAAAATGGAATCATTGGCAAAGAAATCTTCAACTATTCTAGCATCTCAGCATCACAGCCTGCTTCATACTTACCTGTGAATGTCTGAACGGTTTCATGTCATTCAGAGTTTCTTATGAACATTAATAATGAGTTATTTACATATGTAAATCATATTTGCAAGTCAAGGATGTATGCATATACTCTTGGTTTTTGATATAAGTCCAGTCTAGAATGTACCCTTTGTATATATTTTGGTAAAGACCTCATCCAATGACTTCCAGTTCTCACTTAGACACTTGTGAATATGAATTTCTCCTCTTATTACCTGGTCAGTCAAGCTATGTGGGGAAGGGATACTCCAGTAAATACCTAATGCATAGAAAAGACAATCAAACCTTTCTCCTAATATGTTATAAAAACTGTATTCCATTTTTTTAATGCACTACAGATTTTTCTTTAGATCTCTTGACCTGAGCTGTTTTCCATTAACATTAATAGGTTTGAAATGGTTCTTTGATCTGTTTGTATAGATGCAGAATTGCATCATGGTGCTCCAACTTTTAAATTAGTTGTACACACTAATCATAAAATTCTTGATAAGATGTGACATTTTAATCATACTTTACAGATCCTGAGAAAACTGGCAGGAGTTGCCAGCAACATCTTGCATGTTTTTAAGTTGTGTATATTCCTGACTAGGATGACTACCTCCTTATCCCTGTACTCTGTTGAAGCAAGTATTGCTTTGTTTGATGCAAGAGGGATACTTTTCATCAAAGATGAATGCATTATATGCTAAGATATATGCACATTTATCTGTCATATGTGGAAATTAGGCACTTGTACTAATATTTATTTTTGGTAAACTAATGCAGTGGATGCTGTGTACCTGGATGACGAGAAAGAAAGGGAAGAATATGTTCTGAATGATGTTGGTATTGTATTCCATGGAAACGTCGAAGATGTAAAATCAAGAAGCTGGAGTTACGGGCAGGTGAGCTGTTTAGATCTTCTCTGGATGCTCCCAGTAGGACAGCAAATGAGTTTAATTGACACCAGACTGTGGCTGAGACTGTGGGCTCTGGAATGCATTATTGGTTTCTCCTTCAGAAAGATAAGGGGTATCATTTTAATATTGCATGAAGTGAGAATATGCCTAATCCAGAAAAGCAATACTATAATAGCTGATATTTAAAGACCTTGTTTCAGGGGCATATTTCAGATACTAAGAGGCTGCCTGTTGGAAGTTATAATCATTAGCTGAGGGTTCCACAGGGCAGAGGTATTTCTGCTGCTGCATTATTGCTGCTTCAGGATCAAATAAATTTATGAAAAGTAGAGTTTTTTGTTTGGCTTTGTTTCATTTTTTGACAGCAGGTTGTATTGCTTTTTGACTTTTCTTTTTAGTTTTAGCAACTTGGTGGAAATAATTCTGTTCTTCTTGGGAGTCAGATAGTTACAAGTTTCCTAAGACAAACTAATATTTAATTCCAAAATTTTATTCTGACAGAATCTCTCCCTTTTCTGCCTGGACTTGATAACAACAGTCTCCAGTGGTCTGTTGCAGTCTGGGAGAGACAACCTCCACTAAGATGGACTGGGGTGCTGGTGTGCCTTCAATAATATACAATTATAGAATAATTTGGGTTGGGAGGGATTTTTAAAGATATCTGTTTCCACCACCCCACCATGGACATGAACATCTTCCATTAGACCAGGTGCTCGGATTCCTGTCCACCCTGGCCTGGAACACTTCCAGGGATGGACCATCCACAGCTTCTCTGGGTAGCCTGTTTCAACAATTTACCACCATCATTGTAAAAAACTACTCCTTTATATGCAATCTAAACCAACCCTCTTTTAGTTTAAAACCACTACCCCTTGTCTCAGACTTTTTACTTGCCTGTTTTACCTCAACCTTCTTGTAAGAACTATCTGGCCTAAAAATCCCTATGAGATGGAAGAATTAATTCATTGTGTTAGAATGGGAAAAGGCATTGCCAAGCAGAATTCAAATGATAGCAAATCTATAACCCTAACTGTCACTCAGAGGGGCTCCAATGGACAGATACTGGACATGATTAATTTGTCTCATCTCCTGGATTTTCACAACAGCACAATTAAGAAGGTATTTCCTTATTACTCTGGTGATGGATCCATTCAGGTTTTGTGGCACCTCCCTAGCACAGCTTTGCAGAAGGGTCCTTGCATCTTGCTTTCTCTCCCTCCGCTAAATACCACCTCAAAGCTTGAGCAGGATGAATTGCCAGTGTGCTTGCCCTGGAGATCTCTTTGAACTCACATCTCTTTTTTTTCCTAATTTAAGGGTACAATTTCATCTTTTTTTTCCTGTGGCAGCATTGCATTAGGGAGTTCCTGCCGCTGCTCCATTCCTTTGGTTGTGTCAGTGCTGTTATTTGCAGGGTCTGACTGGTTTCCTGACTGAGACAAAAACAACCCATAAATAAGAAGCAGGGAAGAAATTCCATAAACTGATGGTGCCTCTTATATAAGAGATGTGGAACCATATCCTGAGGCCAAAGCTGGGCTCGCATGTAAGCTGACCAAAAATGCCCCCTCCTGGCCCTTCTCTCCCCCTGCAAGCACTTGTGCAGCCTTGAGAGCTGATCTAGCTGAATAAGCATCTCCTTGATTTTTTATTCTCCCTGGGTAATTTCTTGGGCTTGCTCTGTTCCTAGATTTGGGATTCACTCCATGACAGATGCAAGGGGGAGGAAGAGAGGGGAATAAGCAGCTGGAGGTGGAAGATGCTGCTTAAACCAGATGCTGGATTTATGTCCTAAGATGCTAAATTTATGGCCTGTGGTGTCTTGGCCTGAGGTGTTTATATTCTGGGAATCTGGCATCTTCCTGACACAGATACCAGCCTTCCTTGAGAAACTGCATTATTTATTTGGTTTTGCTAGGAGGTAGCTCTGCCTCGGAGGTTAGGGCAATTCCACAGTCCTTTCTCATGTACTTTGGAAATGGAAATTCCTGTGCTGGTTGAAATCAGAGGACCTGATTTTCACCCCGTGCTGTGGTGCATCTTTTGCTGTTGGTTGCCCATGTGAAAGCTGTGGCACATGCATCTCAACAGGCCCAAGCCAAGAGCTTTAATGGAATTAATAACTTTGATGGGGTTCAACAGATAAGTTAATCTGCAAAGGAACAGAAAAATATTCTTATGGTTCCCTTACTTTCAGTCAAAGGGAGGAGAGAGTGTTCCTGATCTTACCCTTTCCATTTCCAACCTTTAAAAACATGTTTTTGGCAATCCCAGATGTTAAGAACAGCAGCATTGCTGTGAGTGAGTAAAAGCACCAGCAGAAAAGCCTATATTTGGACTATATCATACAATTATTCTTTTTATATATATTATATATAGCCCTTTACAGCATGTAAGTAAAAGCACAAGGCCACACAGAGTCATAGGGGTGAAAGGTATATGGTCATATACAAAAATGCAGATAGACTTCTGCATGGTAATGCTCTTAAGCTAAAAAATTACGTAGGATAATGACAGCTGGAAACTTTAAGTCAGGTTGTAAATTGAAAAGGAGCATAGAGTTCAAAACTGGTTGGAGATGGTTCTCAAAGCTGCTGTCTGTAATGAGAAACATCAATATGAGAAGAGAAAAGGAAAGAAGCATGGACAGAGGAAGAGAAAACACCAGAACAGTTGAAACATGGCTGCAATGAATGACGATGGAGGTGTTCCTTGTAACACGACTGTGATGCCTCCTAAGAAAGTTTAAAAGGCAGTCACTCAGAAAATTCCATGGAGAATCCAGGGGAAATTTGGCTTTGGAAGACATCGAGGCACATAGGAATTCTCTAGCTGAAAAATGTCAAAAGTTGGATGCTATATTGATAATTTAATGTTGACTACTGGTTTTGTGACAAAAATGAAACAAAACAGGTGGGCATAGAGTTCTGTTGCCATTGTGGCTTCTCTCAAGTCCACACATTGATTAGCTTGGAAACCCACTGTGCCCATGTAATTCTACAGCACATGGGTTTGGTCAGGTCAGACCACAGGCAACATGAGGTCACATCTGCCTGCAGCTGACTGTGAGAAACACAGCCACAAGTCAACCTGTGCAAAAATGATGCAGCCTCTCTTGCTTTGGTTTAAATGGAAGGTCATCTCATGGAGACAGTTTAGCATGCAGGTGGATGGCCAGGACAGCTATGTGTGCTGCTCTGTATCACAAGGCATATCAGTGTGCACTTCACCTGGGTGTTTTCTCGTGCCTTATTTTCCATCTGCATTTTTTTCCAGGTGGTTTTACCAAAGTTATTTTGTTCCTGAAATAGGTTTATTTTCATTTCAGCTTCAAAGGAACAGACAGGGGCTGTGCCTGGATCAGGTTCACTCACCTGTCCTAGCTGCCCTGCCTACTACTTCTCTGATTCCTCTGATATTTCAGAGATGTTCAGCCTTATAACTGCTATTTTTCTATTCCACTTCCCTCTAGATAGGATTTTCTTGCCGAGAGTGAGGGCAAAAAACTGATTTAGTTTGATTAATTATTTTAAAATCCCTTAGTAGTCAAGAAGGGCAAAACTGGCCTTGGTGTTAAGGCTACTCTGCATCCTACACTACTGCAAAAGTGTAAGCCAGCTAGCCTTTGCAGCTTGTGCTCTCTTCCCTGTTGATCCACTTATTTCACAAGCATTCATGTCACTTTGTAAATGCTGAGGTGGAAGGCAACAACCCTGATAGCTATTTATTTCCTCTTTATTCTTTCTGTATATACTGGCAAGACTGACAGTGTCTCATAAACTGTAGATGAGAAAAGTTTAATTTGCAGGGTAAAGTGATCTTACTGATCTAACCCAGGCCTGATCAATTGAAGTGCAGATAGCAGATTTTGATCCTGGTAAAAGATTGTTGGGCCAGATTAGAAGAAAATTTAATTTGAACCATGAATGACAGCTACAGGGGCCCAGAGTTTACATTTTCTGTTGTGAGGATTCTCCTTGGGATAGAGGTTCTCCACAGCAGTCATTCACCAGACATTATTTGCGTCACATCCCAGTGGAGGGGACTGGGATGTGCAATTATTCAGCTTCCCAGTGATGACAAAATACTGGTAGTAGGTCTCTGAGAAACACTAATCCCTGTTTCCCTATTCCCAAACACCATTAATTCAGTTTTCTCAGACTATAAAGTGATCATTAGCGAATACCTGCTCCAGAGGAAGTAATTCAGTGCAAGTGTGGGTGATAATAAGAGAGGTGTGCTGCCTTGGAGGATGTTTGCTGAAAAGGATCCATATGGCAGTGCTACCCTCAAGACAGAAGTAGAGGACTTCCATTGGCCAGGAAATGGCTGAAGACGGTGAAACACGACAGTGCTGCCCCTTTCTTAGCTTATGCCAGAGCTCAGTTTATCCCTCCCATCTTCCCTGCTGTATCAGAGCAGTCTTTACTCTTTGGGGCTTCCTTTTCAGCTCTCTGACCTCACTGTCCATTCTCCTCTCCCCAGACTGCCAAAGCAGCAGTTTGATATGGGGTCTTCTCACTTTCTTCAGGAGGCAAAATTCAGAATGGCCTTATCTGCCAAGGAGACCTAAGCCAGGCTGTAGAGAGTTAGGAAATCAATCCAGCTCCAGTAGCAGCTTGAGAGCAAAAATCCTATTAGCATCAATCATATGTTTCAGGATGCAAGCATAGAACATAAAACCTAACACCATGGAGTTTCTGTCACAGACTTGAATGTTAATATAAGTTTGTGTATCTAGAAGATATTTGTTTTATTATTGTGCATTTCCCTGTCTGCTACCATTTTCCAGGGGACAGAGGTATTTTCCTTTGCTATGCAGTTTCTTCTAAGGAAAATGAAATACATAGCAGGGCAAGTTCTGTGACAAATGGTTTGTGGTCTATTTAGACACCTCTGCCCTCAATTCATTCTTGTGCTTGTTCATGCTAGATTGAAAAAAATGTACCTTTTCACTCTATTTTTGAAGAAGACTGCTTTAGGTCACTTGGTATTTTTGCTGTTTAAATTTTTTAGACCAGGATTAATCTATATAATAAGCTTTTGGCTTGTCAATTTTAAACAGATTTTAAAAATAACTTTGAAATACAAGTGTCTTCAAATTACCACTTGCAAACCACTTATTGTTCAAGCTCCCAGCAATGCACCGGCTGTGTCGGAGAAGCCCTGGAATTAGTAGGTCTGGAATCTGTGAAGGACATGAAGTCCTTTGCAAGTAGACAAGCCTCTTGTAGTTATTATTATATACCCTCCTATTATATACTTGTTAGCACTTAAAAATTCCATGTCCTGTCAGAAAGTCTGTGTTGTCATTTCAACCTTCTGGGAACTGGACTAAGATTGAATTGAAAATTACACTCTCTTCCCTCACAGACTCTCACATTTTTATTTTTTTCCCACACATGGGTGATTATTCCAGAAGAAAATTTCTGTTGTTAAACACAGAGCTTTGTTGTGACCAGCTGATTTTGAAATTGATCATCAATTACAACAACAGGGAAAATAGCTTTGCCTGTTCTTTCCAGAATAAAAAGTGAGTCAATTTTCCCCCTGTGTCCCTTTTTATTTTCTTTTATCTAGTTTGAAGAAAACGTTCTGGATGCTTGCCTGTTCCTGATGGACAAGGCAGAACTGGAGCTCTCTGGTCGTGGAAACCCAATCAAAATCTGCCGTGTTGCCTCAGCAGTGGTATGTAATGGATGCCTAGTATGTGTCAGAAGAGACTCATAAATCAAAGCTGGGCTGATTTAACTGGCCCTCTTGCCCTGACATGCTCTCTACAACACACAACACATCAGTTGTCCATTCTGACAATTGTCCATTCTAGGGTCTGACGTTTTATTTCTCTCCACTAAAGTTCAAGCAACTGCTGTTGGCTTATTGCCTTTTCCTGAGAGTTGTGCCTCACTGGTGGGAAAGCCACTTTTAGACATTGCACTCCAGGCATAAGTGTTTTTTATGTGACAATGTGCTCATTTCCAGTAGCTAATATAATTGAGAAAGCTGTTTCTGCTATAGACAATACAGTGGCATGATGGGTGGAATTTTGGATGGGGAACTGAGGGACTTTATGTGGACTCCAGTGCTAACCTCAATGGGGTCTTAGAACACTGCAATGGAGCATGTTGTTATGTCTGATCCAAGCCCCAGATGACCTAATCAGGCTGAGAGCAGTTATATAAACGGGCTGTTTTGGCCCCAGAGGAAAACACTGTGGGAACTGTCCTCTTTAACATGAGGTCCACAAAACATACCCCTATCAGAATGAAAGTAGCTAAAATAACTGAGAAGACTATCCAGACCTCCATTCTTTCCAGTTGCCAGGCACCAGGAATCATGCTATGGGTGCAAGAGCAGTCCCATCCCTAATATTCAAGATGCTAGACTCATCCAGGTTGTGGAAGACAGAGGCTGAGTCCTCTCTTTTGCCTTATTAGATGATGCTTTCTGCTTCCCAGAATAATATTCTAGTCATTGAGCTACAGTAATTAGATGTTCTCCTTAGCCAGCTACTAAAATAGACTGTCCACATGACATGGCTGCTGGAGATGGATGATTCTTAAACCCATTTGTTATAGCATTTGCCCAGGCTTTAAGAAAATGAGTTCTTTGTCTTAGAAGACATTGAAGTGGAATTTCCAGCCTCTTAGTCTTGCATGTTAAATAAAATAGCTTCAGCAAGAAGTATTCTCTCTCTATTTCTCTTTGTCTTTTGACATTTTAGTTAGTTCTTTCATCCCAGATGTTAGAAATACAGTTTTGGACCTTTGGATAGAAGAAAGAATCAAATGTGGTTTCCTCATCCCTGAACTAGTAGATGCAAAAGTCCCTCATGTAAGGACTGTGGAAGTCCTTAGGACAGAATTGAACAAAGTTTATGAATCCAAATAGGGCTTGGATATTAGTTAGATTTTGAGCCACTCAACATTTTAGAGAAATGGAGGAGTTCACCATTGAAAATCCAGGACTCAGTGGACTCTAGGGCTAATCTGCAGAATTGGGCCATAACTGGGTAGGGGATTTGGTCATTGAAATCTGGACCCGAGTAAGAAGTGGGCAAGAAATGCTGAAATCCCACCTGTGTTACTTAACCTCATTCTTGCTCAAGTTGAAATGTGGTAGAGTTGAGCTTGTCTGAAGACATGCCCCCCCATGCTGGAATACTTCTGAGGCTTTCTGGCATGGCAGAGCAGGTGGAGTCCCTCTCTTCTTCCACTCATTACAGTCAGAGCAGAAAGTGAAGATCAACATGCTGTCCTGTCCTTGAAGTGATTCTTTTCTTGGCTTGTTTCCTATACCAGTGAGATGGCCACAACCTCTTAACCCGTTGGTTATGACTCTGAATACTTATCTCAGTTCAGTCCTAGAGTTCACAGGAAGTCGATTTTCTAATTATAAAAGAGTAGTTAATGCAGCCAAAAGCTTTTAAATGGGAATTGTGATTTATTTGGCTGGCTTGTAACTGTTCCACATTAGCATAATTAAAAGGTACAGCGTGAATGAGCTTTTTGCACAGCCTCAACTGGTTTGGTTCAAATTGAAGCTAGGAGAAGTATTGCTTGTTAATGCCTATCAGTACAGCCATTAGTCAGCAAAACTCTTTGCTTTTTATAATCTTACCAGAGGAAAACTTACACAGCAAATTCCTTCTTGTTTTCATGTGGGCCAGACCAAAGAAATTTGTTTCTACTCTGAAAATAACAGTAGAGAGGAGTAGTGGTTCTCCTCTCAATCTGTTGTAAATCAGGAGTGATTTTATTAAAATCTCTGGGCTGATATGGACATAAAAACAGATGATGAAAAGAGTACAGCTTAATATTTCTGAGACTTGCTTACCAGTATGTAACTGATTCTGTTTACTAAAAATACATAACCATAAGCATGTTTAATGTTAATAAAACTTATTAACTGGCAACATGGATACTCAGTGCGGTGATTTAATTTTAGATTTATTTTTAAGTGTTTGACCTTCATTCAGAATTGTTCAGTGGTGGAGAATCCATGCCCTTAACAAGATGGTCCTATTTATACCCCTACCTTCATAATGAAACACTTCTATCTAACTTTCTAGCCTGGCTATCTTCACTCTCTCTCATCCTATCAGTTTGCTGAGTTAAAGAGCTTTATATTATTCAGTCTCTGACACCTCTAATGCTCATTTCCTTTGATTTTAGATTAACTCCAGGGATGACGACGGTGTGATTGCTGGATCCTGGAACAATTCGTACGATTATGGTGTTGCACCTTCAGCCTGGACGGGAAGTGTGGACATTCTCTTGGAGTATTACAGTTCTAAGCAACCTGTCCGATATGGCCAGTGCTGGGTTTTCGCTGGTGTCTTCAACACATGTAGGTATCAGTGAGAAAAGCTCTAAGCTGCTATGTGGCTCCCGCTCAACAGAGTTTTTAGGTAAAACCAATTAAAATACTTCCTAGCTCTGTGCTGTTCAGGACTAAATAGTAGAGATACTTAAAAATACATGGCTAAAATAGATGGTCTTTAAAAAAACCTCAGGTGTGTTCTTTAGGTCAGCTGCTCTTCCAAACAAATCTGTTAACTATTTATTGGCTCAGAGAAATGTACTCAGTGACTCACAAGGGTGAGTTTGTGTGAAAGAAAGTTGAGCCCTTCAGCACAGTCCACATTTCTGTCAAGAATTCTTAGACAGTGTCCTTGTTGTCTAGACCTAAAAGATTAAATTACTACTCAACATGGGATATGTGATAGTGTTTCTGCTCCAGAAAGGCCAAATCTTACTACTGAGGATCGCTCCTAGAAAAATAGAGGTGCACTCTCCCTGCACCTGTTAACTGAGCACTGTTAACATTTTATGTGGTGTTCATGAGACAGAAGAATGGAGAAAATAAATGATGGTCTAGTTTATGAATTGTCTAGCACTACAAGGTTAAGTCTAAACACATTTGGTCAAACTAGAGTTCTAGTGTTGCAGTAAACAGAATGGTGCAGGTCATAAAAACCAGTGGGGAAAGCAGCATTGGATTGGTCCCATATTTTGACTGTCTAGCACTTTCTAACAACAACATCTGCTTTTGCACAGGAACACACTTTGTGGCCTCCTATGGAGTTGCTCCAACAGGTCCATGTCCTTCCTATGCTGGGGACCCCAAAGCTGGAATCTCCTCTCGAGGTGGGGTCTCAGCAGAGCAGAGCAGAGCAGAGCAGAGGGACAGAATCCCCTCCCTTGTCCTACTGCTTTGGATGCAGCCCAGGATGCTGTTGGCTTTCTGGGCTGCAAGTGCACACTGCCTGGTTATGTTGAGCCTCACACAGTGGGTTTGAAAAAGTTCATGCAAATGTTTCTTATGGATGCAATTCCTCACAGTGGACTCTGTGGGCCGCTTTGTCTTCTCTGCCCATTCCCTTATCTGGATTTCCCTAGATCACACACCAGTTCTTCCACCTTCCCCCCACACCTGCCCTGAATCCCGACTACGTATGGATGCAATTCCTCACAGTGGACTCTGTGGGCCGCTTTGTCTTCTCTGCCCGTTCCCTTATCTGGATTTCCCTAGATCACAGACAGACACACACCAGTTCTCCCACCTTCCCCCCACACTTGCCCTGAATCACCACTATGCAATAATTTGCCTGCAGGCCACTGTGAAACTGGGGCAATGCAGCAGAGCCTGGAGCCTGCTGTGTCAAAGGGAGAGGCGTATTTATCTGGGGCAAAACTTGGCTTGGTTTGCTGACTAAGTTAGTCAAGTCAGAGACCTGGTACTTTGGACTGCAAGTATAAAGTTTGTTAAACATTATGAAATGAAAATATTGTCCAGTGTTGGCTGATCTGATGAGAGCCACTGACACATCCAGCTGCTGACCACTGCACAGGGGACAGTGAAGGTCCAAACAATCACGTGCAACCATCAGGGTTGTTTTGAGGTGCTTTTGAGTCTCTCATCTGTCAATGTTTTATCATTGTGACCAGTCCAGCTTTCCAAGGTCACTGTATTGTACACTCCAGATACTCATCTGTTAAAAATGCTAAAACATTCCAAAAAATGGTCATTAATCTTGAAATTGTCAGACAAATTATTTCCAATGAGCCCTGATGGCTCATGTGCTGGAAGCCTGGGAGGGCACTTGAATTAAGTTTAATCAATAGGTACATATGGTATTGGATGCATCCAGGTAATTTTTCATCCAGGAACTTGAAATGAATGTGCAGTGTTACACTTTATTGGGAGTCACAGTAGTGACAGTAATGAATATACAAAACCCAGCAGTAGCAGCAGGGCTGTTCAGCGCTGCAGCATTGGAACTATTTTAAAATAGGATTTTCAATAAAAATATTTTCCCTTAAAAAAACCCCACAAAACCCCCAAAAAATCCACCCCAAACCAAAAACCACTGCCACCACGACCACCAAAAGAACAACCAAAAAACTGAAAATAACCCAACAAAAAAGATTCTTAAAACCCCAAAACAAATGAACAAAAAAAAAAACACAACCAAAAAACCCCCAAACAAACAAAAAACCCAAAAAACATCAAACTAAAACCAAAACCAAAACAAAGCAAACAAACAAACAAACAAAAAAAACCCAAAAAAACCAAAACAAACCCCATCAACCACCAAAAGCCCCTCACCCTCTGTTTTCTGCAGAGCCATGTTGGCTCCTAAATTGAAAGTCAGGACTCTTTTCTGGCTGAGACAAATTATGTCATCTGGAGTAGCTGAGATGATGTGTCACCCCACAGAGCCATTCCCCTAGCCCAGGGTTGTGCTCCATGCCTATTTGTCTGCCATGATACACAAAAAAGACAGAAAACTATTGATGCACTATTGCAGATTATGGACATAGCTGTAGCATTTCCACAGTTTTTCCACTTCTCTTAAATTTACCACTTGTCAAATGGTAAGAAGGGTCATCAGTGCTGTTTTTTGATGGTGTGAGAGTTAGGGCTAGGAGGTTTTTTTTTTGATCCTCCTTTTAAAGTCTTAATGAAAGAAGGGACTATTGACTACAATATGCTGTTACTTGGCAGGCAATATTAATTATGTAATGTATTTTATTCAGATACTCAAACCTTATCATTTCAGTTGCAAATAATGCAACTTTTCCCCATTGTTAACAGTAATTTTCTA
Source organism: Passer montanus (assembly GCF_014805655.1). NCBI lineage: Eukaryota > Metazoa > Chordata > Aves > Passeriformes > Passeridae > Passer > Passer montanus. The sequence continues at coordinate 1,196,382 of NW_024367261.1, read as the reverse complement.
CTTTAATCTTTGTGTTCTCCAGATCCCATCTGACAGCAGACATCAAACAGGAAAACTCCAAATTAAAACTCCTTAAAAGGAGATACTTTTTATTAATTTTCTTTTTAGCATAGTCTCATAATTCTCCCAAGTTACTGATACTAAGAGATTTAATATACTGTGTATCTCTTGCAAGCTCAAACTTCTTTTCCATTGTATCCCATTTGGTCATGCAGCTGACCCATTGCACCCAGATTTGACCTGAAATTCTGCCATGTGGTCACTATGCAAAGCTGCTTTTAAACTATTGGTAACCAGATGCTTTGGTTATAACCCTTGTACCAATGGGTTTTTTATAATGCTCATAATTTTGAGACCAAATCAAATATTTAACATGTGCAATATAAACCAGATAGAAGGAATTATATGGGTTGATTTGACTGAGTTTTCCCATTTTATTCTGGTTATTACTATTTCTGTCCTCTCACCCTGTCATCCATGAACGCCGTCTCCATATTTGTCTTTCTCATCACACTTCTGTCTTTGCCACAGTTCTGAGATGCTTGGGGATACCTGCAAGACTCATTACCAACTACTCTTCTGCCCATGATAACAATGCTAATTTACGGATGGACTTCTTTCTGGATGACGAAGGAAAAGTGGACACCAGACTTACAAAAGATTCTGTCTGGTGAGTCCTGGAAAATGCCTTAAATGTGTCAATGATCTAAGTAGTAAAAAACATGATGACAGTGCCTGTATTGTGTTTATTTCTCTGTGCATTGAAGAACACTGCTGCCTTATGTGAAACAGAATGAATAGATTGTTGGTAGGCTGACTAATATGAAGACTTGTGGTGTAAACAGGCAACCTCTGGGGAATCCTGCTATTAATGTTCCCATACAGTGCTCATTTAAGCACACTGGAGAGCTGGAATGTGCTTGTGCTCCTTAGGGACCAATTTTTCTAAAAATGGAAGGGAGTAGGATGGGTACTTCCATCCTTCTGGAGCCAGGCTCCAAGGGGTACCTCAATACCTATGAAAAAACATCCTTTTTGATCTGCTTGTGCCTAGTTTCCATATTTGTAGATTGGTTTTACATTATGTGCACAAAGTCATTGTTGCAAAGAAGTGCTTTCCAAAACAAACCCTGTTCAGCTGAAAAAGAAACAAGTCAAGGTACCATAAAAGATACTGAAATGCTATTACCAGATTTATAAAAAAAGGAAACTCCCTAGGGCCAAGAGGAGTTTACACATTCTTTTTGAGAAGGCAGTCCTGTAACTGGCTCTTCAAACTCCTACTGTCTTCTATCTGACAGGAGAAGTGTAGCATATATTGATTATATGCTCTGTGTGGGATTTTGGCCCTCAAGCCTCTCCTCCTCAGAGTGAAGAAATGAATGTGACCTCTACATTCCTATATTCAGGAGATACTTGTCCTATTCAATATTAATATACCTGACTTGTGTCAATGAGATCTTCAACTCATTAGCATAGCAGCTCATCAGCATGTTTCATTAATAACTTAATCTCTGGAAGTCTTTGTATTAAAACTGCAATAAACCCACTATGTGGTAGAGGAAGTGACTGAACCTGTTGCTGTGACATCTTTTATGTGATTTCCATATTCAAGAAGAAATCTAAGGAAAGAAGGTTCATTTACATGTGACGCTTGTGTCACAGCAAGACAGAGTAGTTGAGACTAGAAGGGACCCTTGGAAGTCACCCAGAGCAGGATGCTCGGGTCTGTGTCCAGTTGGGCTTTGAGTATCCCTAAGGATGGGCACCTCACATCTTCTCTGGGAAACTTGTGCCAGTGCCCAACCATTTGCACAGTAAGAAAGGTGTTTCCTCATCTTCACACAGATTTTTCTGTGTTTCAGTATGTGCCCATTGCTTCTTGTTGTGTCCTTGGGCTACTGAGAAGAGTCTGGATCTGTCTTCTTTCCCTCAATCCCCTAACCAGGAATTTATACACATGAAAAGATCCTACTCAGCTTTCCCATCTTCAGACTGAACAGTCCCAGTTGCCTTAGTATTTCCTTGTGTACAGTCTGTGTTGTATCAACTATTCCTTCCAGTTTTCTTTATCAGCAAACTTGCTGAGGGTACAGGGGGTCTCGTAATCCAGGTAATAATGAAGCTGTTAGTGTCAGACCCAGTATTGACCCCTTCCAGTTTTCTTTATCAGCAAACTTGCTGAGGGTACAGGGGGTCTCGTAATCCAGGTAATAATGAAGCTGTTAAACAGTGTCAGACCCAGTATTGACCCCCGGGGTACACAACTAATGACTGAGCTCCAGCTGGGGTGATCACTACTGATCACAACCCTCTGATCCCAGCAATTCAGCCAGTTTTCAATATATCTTGCTGTCCATTCGTCTAGCCTATACTTCAAAGTTTTATCTGTGAGGATGTTCTGGGAGATGGCACTAAAGTCAAAAGGACCAACCCCCATGCAGCGGTCTCCCCTTTGTCCTTTCAGTCACTCGTTTCATCAGAAAAGGCTCTCAGGTTTGTCAGGCACAGCTGGCTGCTTGTAAATCCATGCTGACTTCTGCCAATCATCTAGTCCTTAATAAGTTTGGAAATGTTTTCCAGAAGAACTTGTTCTATAACCTTCCTAGAGATCAAAGGGAAGCTGACAAGTCTCTCTCTCCCTGGATACTCCTCTCTCTTGAAGAATAGAGCAACATTTAATTTCCTCCAATCTGCAGGAACTTCTTCCAATTACCATGATCTTTTGAAGATAGATATGAGCAGTCTTACAGTGACACTGGCAAGCTCCCTTGGCATTTTTCATGAGATTACCTCATATTTCCCATCAGATCCATTGGACTTGTGTGTTCAGTTTGTTTAACTGTTCTCTATCTTGTTACTTGTCCAGTTTTCAATGTTCCAAACCTCCACACTGGTCTCGTGGGCTGTGATTCCTGAGGGCAAATCTTAGCAGTAAAAACCAAGGCAAAGAAAACACTGAATGCCTTCTCTTCTCCTAACCCTTTGTCACCAGGTTGCCTGCTGTGTTCAACAGCAGACCCACATTCCATAGGCTTCCTTTTGACACTGATTGCTTGCATTTCCTACTGCCCTTCAGGTCCCTTGACATATATTTTTTGCCCCATTCTGGCTTTCCTATACCTGTGCCTGCATGCTCAGACAGTGGCTCTGTTTTCCTCCTGGTCACCTGTCCCCGCTCTCCACATCTTTCTTAAACATTTTTTTTTTTTTTTATGTTGGATTTTAATTGGGACTACCCTGTGGACTTGTGCCACTTTTGGTTGGTTTCCTGCACACAAGGATGGACCATTATTAAGTCTGGAGGAGGTGACTCTTGAAAAACATCCAGCTCTTGTGCATCCATCTTCTACGCAGAACTGCCTCCCATGGGATGCTTCCAAGCAGGACCTTAAATAGGTTGAAGCCTACTCTCCTGAGATCCAGAGCTGTGGTCCTGCTATTTGCCTTGTTGCCTTCTGTTAGTATCCTTGGGCAGTTTTGCTTGCTGTCTGTGAGACAGAAGGACTCAGCATGTCTCATGGGTCTGGTCCTTTTATGGCTCAGAGAGCTGTAAAGGAGAAGTCTTCTGAAACCTCCTCTACCTATAAAAGATGTGAAACAAGACCCAGTGACTGCGAGCCTCAGCACACAATCCATACACACCCAGCATTGCTGTGTTTCACAATTTTCACTGTCTCATCCCTTCTCTCCTTCTCCTAACCTAATCTATGAAATACATCCCACTAATTTTTGACACTTCCTTTTACTTCCCTACCTCTATTTTTCTCAGCTGTTTCCCAATAGTTCTTAATTTAATCTCTTTTCTCCTGCATTATTTTGGGACAGGGTCAGATCATCCAAAATCATCCTAGTCCCAATGAAATCCACATGCAATTTTACACTAGTATTTCATCCTTCCATGCTACATTGCTTTTCCTTGGCTTGATAACTTTTTTAACTGGCTTGTTCATCCTTTTATCCTCCTGGTGCATTTATTAGTACATGGTGCACATAACCCTTTGGGCATGACTTAATATATACACCTCTTTTCATTTCTCCTCTGTGTCCTTTCTTTTCATTACTCTGTAACATTCCTTGGTAGCCCACATGCTGCCTTCTAATGACTTGTGTCTTAACCCTGATTTTATTTTTAATGCCTCTTTTATTTCTTTTTTAAGAGGACAAGCTCAAGGTATTTATAATGATTTTTTAAAATGCATTTCTCACTTTTATTTATAATCTCTTGCGAAATGGAAGCAAAGCTCTTTTTCTTTATTAATATATCATTTCTATTGTACTCTAGCCTTGTACTGCTGGAGCTGATCCGTCTTCAGGTCTTAAATACTCTCAGACTTCAGGGATATTTGGAGCCAGGATTTTTAGTCCAATCAATCTCTGAGTGTGGGGCTCCCTCTGAATGTTATCTGACATTTATTTATTTTTATTATAGATTGTCTTCTCCCTCAGGATAGGAAACAACACAACCACCAACAAAACACATATACAAAATTACACAGACTTTGCAAAAAGTTATTTTTATAAATCTGGCCGGATTTGGGGCCATCAGTACTGTCTGTTCCCTTGTCTTTCTTGATGATGATATAAAGACACTTAAAGAATATTTCTCTTGGATGGGAATCAAGACTCACTCTTACTGTGAGGTCCAAGCAGATCAACATCAGCATCTCAGCAGAAATTTTCTTGATGTCACCCAACCCCATGGGAGTTCAACCATGTCCAGCCCTGTGGAGAAAGCCCTTCTGAGACCTCTGCTCTCCCATTTAGTTTCAGATCACTTTGCTCTAATTTCTCAACAATATTATCAGTGCCTGACCCTAGCAGTGCCTCTCAACCTCAGTGCCTGAACGTGTTAGCTCATAAAAGGGCAGCAGCTGCTTCCAGCATCTGCCTGTCCCATAAGCAATATGAACTACCGTTCCTGAATTGTCTTCCAGGCATAAAACCCGCCTGGTCATCTTTTATTAATTTCCCCATTGCTTTGTTTAGTCTATCTGTAATTATCTCTGTAAATATTTAATGGTCACTACATTGATCTCTATTGCCATTCTTGCTTTCTTTAATGTCTCAGGCTTGCTGTAGAATACAAGAATTATAGAATCAGTTCAACAAATTATGGCCACGGAATTAGCTCCTCAGCTACACTCACTTCTATAGGGAGGTTTCTGCTACTTTTGGAAAGGCAGATGTTTCCCTCATCCTCCTTTTCTTAATGCTCACTGCTCTATAAGCAGTGTCTTTCTGTCCATTCAGATTCGATATCCTTATGTGTACTTGTCATTTGCATGGAGGCAGACCTAAAATATTGCCATCCTGTTGCGTCCACACTACACCAATAGAAACCAGAAAGAAAGGTCCTATCCCTAAGACAAATACAGAAAAAAATATAGAAAAAGTGTGTTGCCTAATCAAATAACTGGACTAGATCTGCCATTTTCCACACTGTTACCCAACTCCCAGCCTTGTTTTTATCATCCTTTCCTTTTGCCTGCTCTTCAGGTTCTTCTTTCGCAGAATACAAAGCCAGTGACACATCCAGCTTTGATTCAAAGTGAACCAGAGAAGGCTTCAGGGCAGGGATTGTCTTTCTTATGTGTTGGCATAGCAGTTTGCAAATACCCACCTTCCATGAAGTGTGTCCCCATTCTCAGGTAGCCCTCAGCAAAGTTCTGTGAGCATGATTCAGCACTGACTAGTCAGCAGCATCAAAAATTCTCTGAGTGTGCGTCATTTTCCTTGAATAATTCCTTTTTCTGTAGTGCTGCTTCATTAACTCTCCTAACTGACAAGTTTTACCCTGATGCAAGCTTTCATTTCCACTTTGAAATGTCTTGTTAGACAAGCTTCAGATCCTTCTGACTGCTTCATAGCTGGTTTTCACCTATTATTAATGGAATGGTCAGAGTTTAACAATCCCCATTTTGGTTGCTAATATCATTGCGTGTACTAGAGGCTATATCAGCAGCTGCACAGATGTAAGTTTATTCAGATCTGCTGTAGGATATGTATAATTTGCAAGCAAAATTGCCCCTTTCTGTACTCTTTCCTTCTTTTATTTTTTGCGGTAATGAAATTCAAACATTTTGCTGGCTTTACTGAGATATCCTCTTTCCAGATTATCTTTTTATCTTGCTTGTGCTTTCCCTTGAGCATCAGTAGCGCTGCTGGAAGTTACTACATCTGTCCATCTTTTCTGTTTATCTTTGAAACACCCAGGGCAGACTGTGATGGTGCTGCGCTGGTTTTTTAATTATCCTGAGCATCCAGCCAGGTGAGAACATTTTGACCCTGAGCACCTAGATGAACTACTCTCAGAATTTTATAATTCAGGTCACTGTCCTGGGCCCTAAAGATGCAAGTTGGCCCACAGTGATTTTAGGTAGGTTTTAGGAAAAGATGTATGTTTTAGGAGCTCTGACATCATGCCTGGCACATGGGAAAAAACTTATAAGAAATCTACATTGAAGATAGCTTTAGAAAGGCTGTGCAGGGTCTTTTTCTCAACAAACATGGAAGCCAGCAAAGCATCCTTGTTTTGAGCCATGGAAACAAAACTACACACTGTATGTTGCAGAGTTGATCCCAAGTCTCTTAATAAGAGATGCCAAAGCTTCAGTCTGAATAATTATAAAGCAGACCATCTTTCATTGGCTTGAAGATTCAAAGTTTGCTTTAGCAGGCAGATTGAAGAGGTGTCTGGCTGGAAAGGAATTCTAGTCTGTGTAGCTTTTCATATACCCCAACAATTTCCAAAACTGGCATATCTTCTGAGACATTTACACTCAGAACATATTAGAAGAATCAAAAAACCTTCTTCAACTTTCAGTCAAGAAACTACAAGGAAGGATTGTGGCTTTCAGATTTTAACAGCTAGATACCAAACTTATAGACCTAAAAATCTGTTACCTTTAAAGAGTCAACATTTCTATCCCTGAAGTGGCAAACAGTGTTATCGAAGCAATGCCAGGACATAAATACACAGGATTTGTTTTTGGTCTGTGTGCTTATTTCCAAGAATTTAATATACTGGTCCCATCTCTTTTCTAAGGAATTATCATTGCTGGAACGAAGCTTGGATGACCAGACCTGACCTTCCTGTTGGCTTCGGAGGATGGCAAGTTGTTGATGGGACACCTCAAGAAACCAGTGATGGTAATATTGCTTGAAGTCCTCCTTAGTTCATTTTCTAGTGTTTGGGATCTCTGTTTCAAACAGTGAGCTGACGATAACTAAGCCAGTGGCACCATAAGGCCAGTGACAACTTCTTGAACCAAAAAAACACATGCCTCAAGGCCTTGTCCTGATCTGTTCTGAACTCTAAAATAAATCTGTCCTTCTTATAACACTGCTCATGATGCCCTGGGACATGAAATCCTGCATGAGAAAGGTCCTGCTTGGTACTGAAGAGATGTGATCCTGTTGCCAAAGATGGCTTCTCACATTTTAGAGTACCTATATAGGAGCCTGATCAGAATAATTCTCCTTTACTTCATGCAGCCCTAACTGAACTACATTAGCAGGCAGTAGACAGGAGAGAAAAAAAGTTACTAGTCTTTCTTTACAGTCTTTAATTTCCCAGCCCTTAAAATACAATCTTCTCAAATTTGTAGCAAGGTCTTAGCCTGTGGTGTACCTGACTCCTTCCAAAGTATCTGTTTTAACCAAACCCATCTGTAACTGTATTTCTCAAGGTGTGCTTGAGACCTACAGTGGATGTTATAGTGCCATTAAAGGTACTGAACCACCAGGTTGCTCCAGATCTCAGTCTATGTTATCTACAGGTCTGGTAACAAAATTAAGCTTTTTGCTCCTTGATTACAGTTCCTGTAAACTATTAGAAGATTTCATCAAATCCCAAGAATTCTCTTTCCTTTTTTTTTTTTTTGAGAAAACATAATATCTTTACATGTTTTTAATTTATTTAGTCTCTCACTTTGTCTCTCTTCTCCCCATAGGTATGTACAGATGTGGTCCAGCCTCAGTTCAAGCCATCAAACATGGTCACGTTTGCTTCCAATTTGATGCTCCTTTTGTCTATGCTGAGGTACATATGTGAAATTTTTTACTGCACTGAGTGATATCAGTGAGACCACAGTGAGACAGAAGATAGGGCTCCACTTCAATTTATGGATTGAGAAGTTACTTCATGTATACTTCATGTCATAGAACAATCTCATCATTATGTTTTGACATGCCAGCAGGTGTGATATGGCTCTAATGAATGACAGAGATTTCTCTACTCTCTGCTCCCCAGTGCAATAATAAGAAAAAGCTGCTCTGCCTTCATTGAATCTTAAGGCTGCAGTCATTTTTCCTTCCAAGATTCAGCTATGCTGAATGGGTTGCTAGCTCTAGCTGCTCATTCTTTCTGCTCACCACGTTCCTTTTGGCTGCTGTGGGTCATGGAGATGTCACATGGGTGATTTGACTGACAGATCAGAGAGGTAAATATCTCAATAAGGAGATAGAGGGCCTGGTCTGGAGCTTTAACCTCTTGCATCACCAGAGGAGGCATGCCCAGAATTGCAACACTGCAGAACAAGTTTCTCTCTAATTGAATTGTAAATGGCTTAGGACAGAAAAGAATGAAGATATTTTAGCTATTAAGCATTCTCCTCTCTATTTCTAAAGCTTTTTGGTACAAGAAGTGTGTAGTAGTGCTCCTCAAATTTGAATGACCTCTCTGTAGTCTTGTAAAGTTTACACTCTGTAATTCTGGAGTTGTGAATAGTAAAATGCATCTCAGCATACAACTATTTCAACTAATTTTAAATGTGAAATGTAGATGTGAGTAATTAGTGGGACTTCAAATCAATGTGTCATTATTTTGGGGGGGATAGACTGACTCCTCTTCCTCTCTCTACTTCCATATATCTCAATCTTCTTTCATTGAATTTCATAGGTGAATAGTGACATTTTCTACACAAGAATGGAGAAAAATGGTACCCAAGTGGTAGAAAACATTGACACGACCCGTATTGGCCAGTTGATTGTGACCAAGGAAGTTGGAGGTGATGGGATGATGGACATTACTGAGGAGTACAAGTTCCGAGAAGGTAACCTGAAATGAGCTGGAGCCATATGGACGTAGACTTATCTCAGTGAAATCCTGGATGATGACTTGGAAACCTCTGTCACTGAGGGAGTTTCATGAAAAGCTGCCAAAGTGCTCTCTGGAACTCCTTGTTTGTAACTCCATCCCAGAAACACTGTAGATGCATTGATCATAAGGCACAAGCAAAGCACAAACTTTGCTGCTCTGAAGTGCTTTAGACTAAGTAAATTGTAGTGAGAGTAAAGGCTAGTCATGGAGTAACTCAAAGCATTCAAAACAATTCAAGGCTTTCTGTACAGATGTTTAGACGTTTCTTATTCAGGCCAGATGTTCACAGAGTTAACCAGTGTAGCTGTATTGATAAGAATTCAGCTACATCAGTTTGTCTGATATGGCTTTAACACCAACTCCCTTGGCAGCTGTGAAGTTATCCCACTGTTAATGTTATCCCAGGAGAGTTCATGATCCTTATCTGTTTATTTCAGCTACTACAAACTATGGAAGACACACCCTTATGATCAGTAGGTGGGTTAACGCTGCACTTCTGTTTCTTTTCTAAGTCTGGTTTTCATTCATTCCTAGGCTCAGATGAGGAAAGGCTGGCTCTTGAGACTGCTGTGATGTATGGTGTTAAAAAGCAAAGTATCCAAGACACCACATACCAGCCACAGACAGATGTTGACATGGACTTCCAAGCTCAAAAGGCAGTCCTTGGCAATGACTTTAAAGTCACTGTAACTTTCAGGAACAAGAGTCGCAACTCCTACACTGCAACCACCTACCTTTCGGGCAACATAGTGTTTTATACAGGAGTCACAAAAAGTGAATTCAAGAAACACTCTTTCAGTGCAAAACTGGAACCCTCTTCATGTAAGTCTTGCATAGTTATTTTCTGTGTTATTAACTTTCACCAGTGTTTCCATTGGGTAGAGCAAATTCTAGTGGCTCGGTGTAGGAATATTCTATTGGGTATCAGAAGGATCCCCTCCTTACCCTGGGCTAGATCCCAGGGTCATTTAAAGCTGAGGCTGTTTTCTTCCTGCATAATGCTCTTTTACACAAAGCTGCATGTCTGGGAATTGTTAATTTTTCTTCTTTGGTACAAACTAAATCAAAGGAGCACAGGTATTAAGCTGCAAGGTATTGTTTTTCCTTTGAATTGCTTTGTTTTCCTAGCAGCATTTTAGCAAGTGAAGGGGAAGATCTGGTTCCACAGGATGTCATGTACAGAGACAAAAGGTTGTATTTTTTTGTCTTACCTGGTAGAAGCTGACAAGTTCTGAGTAGATTCAAGTGAATGTCTGGTTTTGGACTGTCTGGAGGACTCTGTGGTTCAGGATTTCATATTTACAGTGACCTAAAAAGTTTATATGTAATGACAATGTGCCATGATAGAGCAGGGACATTTGTCAGCTGGGCAGGAGCCCCAAAGTTGAATTATCTTTACAGATGCGGCATTTACTTTTCATAGTGCCCTCTGGAATACAGTAGGGAGATCCTGCCTCCCGCTTCTCATGAGAGAAGCAGTTCCTGGCAGACCAGCTCAGGAGGCTGTGGGCAGGTTTTGGTACTGCTCAAAGCAGGGAAGAGGGATGTTCTCCTTTTTAAATTTGGACATAATCTATTTCCTGTCAACCATTGCAACAGGTGTTTAGGACCAGCTGTACTTCCAAGTGCTACCTAACAGGCTCTAGCAACAAGTGACTGCCAATCACTTGTTCTCCTGACAGGCCTGTGTCCTTGGTGTCCTTGGTCAGTGCTGCCAGCTCAGCAAACATCGTGACCATGCCCACTTACAGACATGAAGTAGAGGATCCTTCACTTGAGTTCCCTGCTGAGAGTCAGCAGCCATGACTTTGCCTTCTAGACACTGCTACTGGGCACACCAATCTTTCTGAGTGTGGGAGGAGTGGCAGGACTTTGGAAGCCCAAAGGATGGGCCTCCTGGACTGGGTCTGCTGCTGGATCACAGTAGTCCTGGCTGACCTCTAAGCTTTCTATCTTCTCTACCTCATCCCAGCTCAAGAGACACTATGAGCCCTCTTTCTTCCAAGAGGACTAGTTTTGTCTCAGTGAGAAGCCTCCATGGAACCACAGTTCCTATCAGGCCACAAAAAAATTCCTCTGCTTTCTTCCTCACTTTAAACATCATCTGAAATGGCACATTTTGTTTGGAGCTCATTATTCTGCACAAAGTAGAAGTCCACTGATAAAGATCTTCTTGTAAAGATTAATAAAACTTGTACCTCCAGCTTGTAACAAAGCCCTGAGAGCTACTTGCTGATTCTTTCTAGCTCTGTGGATCATTTGCAGGGGGCTTGGAAATGGGCATTGGATTGTTCCAATATATGCTATCAAAACACAGTGTGAGGGCTTATAGTGACTTACATCAATTACTAAATATCTAATCTGAAATACTGCAAAACTTTTGGAGACTTGAATAGGTACAGCAAAAAAATCAGTTTCAATAGTCCTGGTCTAAATTCTGTGCCACTTCTTTGATGAGGGAAAATTCAGTCACCTTGTAGGAGAAGTGTCTGTTACATTTTCTGGGTGTGATTTGTGCATGGTTCCAGGACTTATTTATGTCTGCTCTTGTATCAAAAGTCTGTGTAGGGTATTGCTACCTAAAATACAGTTTCTGCAGTGCTTTTAGGATCATCTGGCTCCTCTCTGCAAGAAATTAATTTAACAGATTTTTAAGCATCACTGAGCATCACAATTCATTTTTTCTAATTGAAGTAAATGCTAAGAAAAAAAGCTTCTTGAAATAGTGCTGGAAACTCTGAATTGAGCGATGGTGAGTGAATGCAGACTGGGGAGAGGCACCTGAAAGAACAGAACATGGTTGTTTATGTATGTGTACCAAGAGTATGTCCCTATCACTGCTTCTGGACAATGAGACATTTTTAAAGTTATTCCCACTTTTCAAGGTGGGAATTTGCTTATATCTGAGCTACAGCCATCAACTTGTGGGGCACTCTGTTTGGCAACAGGACAAAAACTCCTCACAAACTGCACCACTGCACCATTTCTGAAGATGATACATGAAATTTGAGCATGAATTTTTTCACCTTTTCCTTGGAAAGAAGTACATGTGGAATCAGGAATAGTGTCTGAGCAGGTGGGCAGTGTGAAGGAGGTAGTGTGATTATCTGCAAGTGTATGAGAACAATCTGTCAGGGATGTAATTGGAGGGTACCTTCCAAGGCACCCAAGCCAGATTTGTTCAGGTCAAGAAGTGTGTGTGTGTATATATATATATATATATATAAAACAAAAAATTGCAATGCTAAACAGATATATTAAAGGCATTCTTCCAGCCCAAAATACTGAAAGCATAAGGCAAGCTAAGTTTTCAAACAGGAAAAGAATGAATTACTTTCAGAATAATGATTAAAGGAATTGTGTGGGCTGAAAACATCTTTGAGGATTTGAATAGCATAAACCTTCCAGTGCCTTCAAAGGTGCTCTGGGATCTACAGAGTTATATTTAGTTTTCTGTATTTTTTTGAAAAACTATAAGGCAACTCAGTGTTGTGTCTCCCTTGGCTTTCCCACATGCAGTAAGTGGTACTGACAACTTATCAGCACAACCAGTGCTAAGACAATGGAAATATATTCTTCTTTTTTTTCCCTGAAGTGATTAAATTTAAACCAGAAAGCTTATCTTTTCTTCCATTGTAAAGTAAATTTCTCCTGGTTTGTAACTATTTACCTTATTTATTTACCTTATTTACTTATTTACTTATTTACTTTTCAGATGAGAAATACCTTGCCTGATTTATAATTTACAGTTAAGGGTACTATGGGAAATTCTTTTATACAAGATGAAGAGTGAGAGGGAGGAAGCAGGAACACATCAAGTAATTTTAAGGCTGGCCTAGTAAATCCAGGTCAGGTGGCCACCAAGGGAATAGCTTTGAAACCAAATCAAGGAATTGGTTTTGATGTGAGCAGATCAAAAGAGCGAGAAGGGGTGAATGTCATTTACCCAACTGAGTTCAATTATCTCAGTGTTTCCAGTGTATGTCACAAATACAATGCAAATAACAGATAACAGTAATCATCATAGGTAACAGATGGGAGATCTTGATGTCTTTACTAGGGTTGTAATGAATGTTTATAGAGAGAAGAGCTCCAGGTCTATATATTTTCCCTGGTCAGTTAGTTAGCAGGTCTGATTCTCTGCATCACATTCTCACACCATTGTTGGCCTGGGAATTGCAGTTCAATATAGTTAAAATTAATGATTCCCTGCTTCTCAACTGTCTAGCCTACAGGGACTTGTTTCTTCCGATAATTATTGTCAGAGAGCACGTGAAAGCTCTCTGGAGGGCATGGTGGTGACAGGAAGACCTTCTTGCTAAATTTTGCAGGCAAGTCCAGTGTAGAACAAAGGCAAATATCCAGCCATGTCCTGGAGAGCAGGTGATCTCCCAGGTAACCTGCATGGACTCACACCCCTCTGTTGCTGCTCTGGTGGCATCCCTAGAACAGGAGTAAATTGAAAGAGCAAATATTTACAGGAATGATACTCAAAAGGTAGTTTGGACATCTGTGCCCAATAAATACGTATTTCCAGCTTTCCTTCTCATTTATTTTGTGGTAGCACCTAGAAGCCTTCAATAATGCCCTGGCCCATGCTGAGGGTACTGGGCAGGGGTTGTGCACAAACCCAGCCCTTGCCCCTAGAAGCTCACAGCCTAAATGGAAACAGGGGAAAATTAGAGGGGAAATGGTGTAGTAGAGAAATTAAATCAGTTCAAGGGAAAAAAAAAAATCAAAGCAATTTTTTAGCTCGAAAGCCACCTTTTTTCCAAGTTACTCATATAATTGGCACTGGCCATGATGAGAGGAGCAGTTAGTGATAAGATTGCTTCAGATGCCTTTTTTCTTTCCTGTGTCTCCCCTCAGCCACCTCTTTTGACATTATGATCAAATCGAGCGAGTACATGCGTGACCTGCTGGAGCAAGCCTCCTTTCATTTCTTTGTGACTGCGCGGATCAATGAAACGGGGAAGATTCTGGCCGTGCAGAAGGCGGTAATGCTGGATATTCCCGCCCTGCGGATCAAGGTAGCTCAAGGTTGTGGTGGAAGGAATGTGTTCCCTACAAGGGTGTTGCATTGACTTGTGGGGTGGAGGAGTGTGTGTGTTGATGCACATTAGAGCATCTAACATGGACCTTACAGAGCAGTGGCTGGCTGGAGGGTGTGAGGGTGTATAGCTACATTTTATAGCGCATTGAGCATCCCTATGTTGAAGAGACAGGTTGACAGCAGCACTGGTAGGGAAGAGCTGAGATAATCTCAGTGGAAGAAAGAGGGGAAAAGATCTGAGAAAGCTGATGAAACTCAAAGGGTAAGACAGATTACTCACTCAAGTCCCTCAAGTTCTTTAACTACTTCAAAAGTCTATTATGTTTAAAGCAACACAGCACACAGGCCTCTTGATGAAGAGTGAAGAACACTGCCATTGAAGTGATTTTGCTGGGAGAGCTTCCACAGGTATTGTGGAAAGTTTCTCCAAACTTGAACGGGCAGCACTGATTCAGAACAATGTCTTAGGACCTCAGTGCTTTGCTGCCACTCTAAATGTAATCAGTGGTGTTCCGTGAAAGCTGGAGCGTTTCTGCAGATAGTGGTGTGGTACCTATGGAAACGAAGAGTAATGTCTGTGATACTACAAGGAGCCTACGTTGTATGGCAAAGACAAGGCATTTTAACTTAACTGGGATTAATTTAACAAGCCCCTTTAACTGGGATTTAAACTTCTCAATTCACAACTGAGCATCCAAATAAATTGCATTAGTCTCAAAAGCACCAAGCCTTCATCTGCTTTGAATGATGGAATTTGGATATGCTTTTTTCCTAATACTAGAAAAAAAAAATCAGAACAATGTTCAGGAAACTTTATATAAGTATGAATACAGCTCTGTAAAATTCAGGACCTTGAAAGAAATCCAACTTTTCCCCCTCTATATATTTATTTGAACTAGTGCTCAGGTTTCCATATAATAATTTATGTAGCAAGTGCAAAACAAGCTTTCTTAGAAGCGGATCAAGACTGCATCAAAATTTGCCAACAAATCTACTCTGTTTCATGGTCGTTAGAAATACCATGATGTTCTGATCAGATAAATGTATTTTCAAACAAAATATTTTTGAGACTAAGCATTCCAGAGAGGAGGTAAACAAGACAAGTAAAATGCCTATCTTCAATAACCAAATTTTAAAAATAAAGAATTCTTTCAATTCAATACTTAAACAGAACATTTTCTACATCATCTCAGAGTTTCAACTTCAAAATAGTTTGAAACTTCCTCTCTGCTGTTCTGAAGAAAGGATTTTTAACATATGGAATAGACTGTTGTCCAAAACCTATGTTTCCAAGTAAAACTAAGTTTTTCTCTTTTCTGTTGCTTTGAGATGTATGAAAATACACTGAAATTTTAAAAGCTGGGTTTTTTAAAGGGATGGGGGTGGGGTGTGTGTGCATGTGTGTGAGCATGTATTGATAGAGGAAATTTTGATGTATTGTTTTTTAATGAAATTTAAGATAGTTTATCTGTTTAGTTTTCTTGTGAAGTTTGTTCGGTGGGTGTGATTGGCAGACCAAATTTCTTGATGTGAGAGTGAGAGAGAAGAGTCAAAAAATTAATCTCCCATTACGTCGTCAGATGAACCTTTGATCTTTGTCTGTTGGTCTAAGAAGATTGGCAGACTCAACAGTTGAGGAAATTACACAGTATTCTAACCTTGAGATCAGGTTACAAAAATAAGAGCAGCAAATACATATCATAGTCTCAGCTGCAAGTCTGGGACTTCAGGATGATTTTGATTCACACCCAGTGATCCTAAATGATCAATTGAAATTAAGATGTTATAGGATCTCTAATTGAGCCAAGACTTCTGAAAATGCCAGTGATGTCCCTTTACATATTTAGGTGGCCAAATGCCATTGAGAGCTTAGTTGTATCTCCTCCTTTACTCCAGTTATTTTATTGGGTTTTGGCAGAGAGTAATCCTTTAGATCAGAGCCTATGCAGCTTTTTGCAAATGTCATACTTCCTTAAAGAACCACTTTAAATATATTGACAAGATACTTGATTTTCTTAGTTACCTTTCTCAAGGCCCTTTAAATCCATTGATGGACCATGAAGTGGGCTGGAAGATCTGCCAGCCATAAGTTAAAAACCCTTGCCAGAGCAAAATAAGTATACATTTTCTGCGAGAAATACTGAATTTCCAGGGGGATAAAGAGACCCCAGTCCCCATTCATGTAGCTGTTGTTTAAAAACACATTTCTTTGGAAGTTTACTATTTTCCAATGCAAAATATATTGCCCTTTTGCTTACACAGGGTTTGGAGGAAAGCTGGCCTTCAGGCCTCCATAAGGCACATGTGCAAAGTCAGAAACCCTTCACAGCACAATAAGAGAATGCAAAAGCAAGGGGAAGATGGGCATGACAATTTTGAGGGTGTAACCATATAACCTGGTGTTTCTAATTTAGGGTAGTCAGACCTGACCTTCTCTTCTGGAGCTTATGTCCTGAGCAATCCCTTCAGTGCTGGTGGGGAGCCTGAGAAGGTGGGCAAAGTCTGGGAGAGAGGCCCCATCAGCTGGGCTCACCCTCATCTGGGCCCTCAGCTCCAGAACTGTAGATACAGATTTCTAGTTTTCTGTTGAAATGAGGGCCAACCTCTTGATCTGCCATGTGGTTTGAGGGAAAATTACAGTGGATGGAAAAATGTACCATCCAACAATTTTGTTCTCACTAGGTTTTCTTTCCCTCCTGCAATTTTGCTGTGTGCTCTGTTCTTCTGCCTTGCCTGTACTGTGTGTGTTATTATCAGTTTCTGGTGCATTGTCCTTTCCTTGTCTTGCAGACCAAAGGTGAACTGGTAGCTGGTAAAGAAACATCTGTGATTGTGGAATTCACCAATCCTCTGAAACAAACCTTGGAGAACGTCACGCTCCGCCTCGAGGGACCTGGCATGCTGAGAACAATAAAAAAGCAGTTCGGGTAGGGAAGAAAGCACAACCAGCTGGGAGTTTGTCCCCTGCTTGCTCACAGTAGGAAGCTCACAAGAGACACTTAACTAATGCTGTGCTGAGTAATTTAATTCAAACAATCTCTCTGTACTTTAAAATCCAATACACAGGGGAGCTATAGGTCTCAATAGTCAGTAGAAGCCGGGCTATCCAGAGTGATTGTGAGAGCATTTCATCTGCTCAGTACCAGGGTTGGAGGAATTGGCAGTGTTTGTGGGTAGTTGCTAGTGCAGCTCAAAGTTTACTTTTTCACTGTATTACATTATTTTTAGCACTTGACAATAGCACCTACAAGCCGCTATTGCAGAGAGGAAGATTAATCGTGCACTTGAAGTGTTTACTGCCGCTCACTCAGCATGTGCAAATCGAGTCCTGCGCTGTTTTTCAGAAAGGGCTTTTCTCTGCTCATGTTAATCATGATTATACAAGACGTTCAGGTACCTCAGATGATCTTTTCAAGCTCATGTCAAGACACAAAATGTGTGTTGTTTGCAGAGTCTGCTGGCATAGCTGCGGTGTGTGTGTGAGTGCACGGCTCCCCGAAGTAGCTCCACTGCACAGGGCTGTCCTGGCACACAGACATGTTCCCAGCACAGGGCACTCCCAGATCTGAGGAAAAGGAAAGTCACCTTCATTATTCTCAGAGTCACACCTTACACTGATACCATGATACCCCTATGCTAAGCAAGTTGTAAATCCTCTTTCTGTTTGAGTTCAGTGTTATGAGCTTAACATTAGCCAAGGGTATATAACAAAGAAACTTGGAAAATTTTGAGGCTATGGGCATCTATGTATTTGGGCTTAGTATCTATCATTACCTGAGCTGATGGTCCCCAGGTGTGTGTAAAAGGAGTTTGAGAAATTGCCTCTGCTTCAGCAGCTGCATAAATTGTCAGCATCCTCTGCAGCCGGCAGGGGAAGTCTGATCCTGACTGCACCTGGGACAGGGATAAAAAGATCAAAACCAATCTCCAGAGTAGAGCTGATAGAAAAATAACCATGAAAGGGCAACATACTGTGTTTGCTTTGTGCACAAGGTATGTCACAGATGCTGCTGAGCATGACTCAGCATGGTCCACAAGAGTTACACAAGTTGTGGCAATAGCCCTCATTGCTGCCCAGCTGTGCCAGCCTCCCCTGTTGTTCTGCATCCTTTTCGATCCAAAAGCTGCTGGGGACTGCCCTCACCTTCAAGGATGCAGAAATTATCAGGTGCATCAAAGGCACAAGAATTAGGGGAGAAAAATGACTCACAGAACACACGTCATTTTACTTAGAGTCACCATGTTTTCCCCTTTTCAGTAATGCCCTTGGCAACATTGAAAATGGAAATGGATCAGCTTAGTCATTTTAAGATTTAACTTCTCTGAGATGAATGTAGGATGCAGGTGCTACACATGGAGGACAGAGCAAGGAGCAGTTGTAGTTTATTTAAATAATAATCACATTTATCTCCATGCATTCAAAATGATAAATGGCTCCAGTGTGATGATGGCTCAGCATATTATGCAGAATCATTCATCACTTAGTTCTCTCCTAGTAAAATCAGATCAGGGTGGCTTACTCCATTTGCAAAGAGAATTGAACACATTCTAGGTTTTCCCCACCCTTTCAACACTTCCCTGTTTTCCAGGGACTGTTACATATGGGATGGAGCTTTTACAGTTCTATGCGGGGATAAGGTTTTTGGCCTCAGTGTACTTTTCAGTTTTTCTGTATCACTTGAGTGGCTCCAAAAAACTGATCACGTGTGACCTAGATAATACAACATTATTCTGGCAATGCAGTGGCTGGGGGGCTTCAGTCTTGACCATTCATAAAGTCTATATATAGATAAAGATATTGATATTTAGCTATTAGCCTCAGACAGATGAGGAGCTTGAGTTATGGAAAAGCCTTCGGCGGCAGCAGCAGCTCTTACTCAGGGCATAGTCTTTGCATGACAAATGAGAATTAACCAGGCAGTGATGGATAGTGCTAAAACGATTATAGCCAAGCATACTTTCACACTAGCAGGTAAGTAATTTTGGGTGTTTCTACATGTCAGAGCTAAGCTAGTATTAACATCTGTAGAAAGAAGCAACTTGTTTTAGAAACAGGACAGTAGAGACACAGGAAAAGGCAGGTTTGGTTTCCCAGCTCAGCTATTTTCTTCCCACACGTGCACACACATATACACATATATATATGTACTGAGATGAGAGCAGTATAAAACAAACATGGTAGTGCTACCCTCTCTCACTGGAGCCCTGCAAAGCTGTGGCCCAAAAACCTTCATCCTTAGAGAATCTGGACCCCTCAAGAAGTCTGCCCAGCAGACTTCTATGATTACTTCTTCACTTTTCATTCAGATAATCCCTTGCAGATAATTCCCATAAACTCTGAAAGGTATTTTACTTTCTTCAGCAATTGAAGTCATTGGTTTATCATGATTCCGTTTTAGTGGTCATCTGGTACCTGCAAACCGACCAGCTATAGGAAACAGAATCTCTCTCATTAATAACAAAGATAAAAAAAGGGAAAACACTTGCTGGAAGCAGTCTGCACATGCTCACATCAAAAATATGATCTTTCTCTGCTTTTTTTTTTTCCTGAAAGTGGGTACGTGTCCCAAGGTGCCTCTATCTGTGTATGCAAAAAGGAGCTGGAATACCTCATTTTACCAGGGGCAGACTTGCACTGAAACAAATACTCAGGTGGGAGGATTCCAGGCTAGCTCATTTAGAGCTAATTAAGTTTTCCTGTCTTGTGGAAGCTTGTGCTAATCCTGGGCAGACATTTCTGTCCTGACCCTGGCATATGACATGGCACCTGAGAACCAAATCCTACCAGATGAGAATTTGAAACAGTGACTGAAATATAGGCTTGCTTTGCTCTCACTTTGCTCAATTGTTTTCAGTGAATTTAGAATCCTCTTATTTAATGCTGAGGAAAAAAAGAATACATTTTCATAAATAGCTCCCACAAGCTTTTTCCATTGCTTCCTTTGGAGCAGTTTTATCCCAGCATCCACCAAACACAATCAATCAATCAATAAATATCAGCCTTTAAAATCTGCACACAGAACTTTGTGAAAGCACTGAGAAAACACAGAAACCCAATACCTGAGGCTGTCCATGCATCTTAATTGTAGCAAAAAGTTGAAAATCAAGAACAGTGCAGAGTGCCGTTGTTTTATATATGAGTTATCAGGACTCATACATAATGTAAAAGAGTAACCAACAACAGCAAGACTGCCAAGAATATTTTGGCTTGTTTGCATGGACATGAAGAAGTCATCTGAAGGGGCCACTGAGGAGATCTGCTGATGGCAGGGTAGTTCAGGGCAGGAGTGATTGAAGTTTGCAGAAGAATGACCTGAACACCTGGACTTACCTAACCATTTAGGAAATCACCACCAGGCTATAGGCTATAATAAACAGGAAAGATGGAATTATAAAGTAGAAAAAAAAATATATGTTAGATATAAAGAAGGTCATTCTGAAGGTGATCATGAGAGGAAGTGACAGGAGGCAGAAGAAAATGGATTCATTTTGGAAATTTAAAATTAGCCTGGAGGAAAGGCTAGAAAAGGCTTTAACAGGGTCAGTTTGGAGAGAAATAGAAGATGGAGAGAGTAATTTATATGACGTTTATGAGAATGAGTGAAACATAAAAATTTGAGACACGTTATACTATCTACCTTCAGTTTCTCCAGTTTTGTGCCAGGCTGAGAGCACTGGCTGACTGCAATATTGAAACTTTTCTCTTTTTTTATTCAGGAGAATCCCGATGAACTCTACATTGACCTGGGAGGTAAAATTTACCCCACTGCGACCAGGTTTACGGAAGCTGATTGCAAGCCTGAATTCTGATGCTTTGAGGCATGTGTATGGTGAGCTGAATGTCCAGATTCAGAAACCATGAAACAAGGTGCTGCCTTCTTCTCTCATTTAGCTATTTTTTTTTAATATCATGGTAAGGGGTGGCTGATGGAGAGGTATAAATCTGCTTATTGTTATTTTGGTCATCCTTCTGCTGAAAAAACTTAATAAAACAAACTAATTGGTATGACTGGGGAGAGCATAAAAAAGCACCTGGATGCTGAATGATTTAAAATTAGCTATATATAATTAAAGGCAATTCTAGGTCATATTATTCCTGTAGCTCACTTGTATTTATGGTCTTTTCCATTAGTGCTGCAAGGGAATTTGAAAAGCTCCATTCGCCAGAGTAATCTGAACTTTAGTTTTAATTAAGGCCTGGTATTTCACTGAAAAGGGAAGGGAAAAAAATAAAGAACCCAGTGTTATAAATTCTTAGACTGTATTACACAGTGTTGTGGTAGATCATTCAGGCTGCACTAGAAACAGGTATTTCTAGCTAAAAGGGTCTTCTTTACCTTACAAATTAATAGTGTTGTGGTTAGTGGAGAGCTCACTTTGCTGGAAGCATCTCGCAGGATGTTTTATCTCTAGAATATTCTCAGCCCCTTGTTTTGTCTTGCAGCTTCCCTGTGCTTTTTCTCCAACTCTCTGATGTGTGCAGACACTCACACAGATTCACTTCCTACCCTCATCAGACCCCATATGCAGCTGGTGTGCTGTTCCTCTACTTTGCTGGGTGAAAATCCACAGTTTTTCTGCCTCTGTTCAGAGTTTATCACACAAAACCTGCACTTGCTGGTCATATCTCTCGTGTAAGACCTGTTCTCTTTTCATCCTTCTCTGCCTTTTTTTCTCTCCTGAACCCACCCTGTAGACCCGTCTCCCACATGAGTGTGTCAGGAGCGTTCGCTGCCCCAGAGCAGTCCAGGCTGGCAAGTGGGATGGAGGAAAGAGGAGTGGAGCAGGGACCCTGTGGGTCTTCTCCTGCCAGTGCCACAAGCCTAGCCAGTGTCCTGCACTGTAGCTGGGGGTGACTTTAAAAATATGGGCATGAGTTTAGATTAAATGGTGCCTGAAAGTTCCCAAGAATCATGGCTAAAGCAGAATGAAGACCTGTTACATGAGTAACCCCAGGAATACAGAGGGGCAGAAATCATTTGGGAAAGGAGTAAAGATGTATCCTGAGAGTCAGAAACTTAGACAAGCCACAGCAACTCCTCTCCTCTGGTCATGGTGTGTGTGTGTGTAAGAGCAGATCAGGTATTATTAACAGCACAGGAGAGCCTGTTCTTCTAAAGTTAAAAGGAACACCTTTCTCTTCAAACCCTGGGGCTTTACTGCATGGCCATGTCATTTGGTGGTCTCAATGAAAAGCAAGGGAGATGCCTTCCTTCCCTTCTGCTCCTCTTGTTGCTGCACATTGCCCATGGCAACTCCTGTAAGGCCTGTAACCAGCTGTTAAGGTCTTGGGAGAGGAGAAATGCAGCTGCTCTTTTTACTAAAGCATGGGGAAGAAAGAAAAAATTCATACCACCTCATATAGTCTAGGAGTACCCCAGGATCCAGTAAAACCAGAATTGGGGGGGCTTTCACTTCAGGAATGGACACGCTTATTTTGTACAGCTTATGTGACTACATCAGAAACATTGCCATGTCAAAGTCCTGTGGGGTAGAAGAGACTGAACAATGTGTTGTCAGTGCAAGGTGACAATCTGTGTTAGATAATTAAGCAGTCTTACCAATCTCTACATATTTTAATAAAATTATCCATTTTGTGCTCTTGCATATAAACCTGCTTTCTATTTCAGGCATTTTATAAATACAGTGTAATAAGAATTCAAAATAAAGTGTGTCTGGTTGCACTTGTGTGTTGTATTCTGTAGTTTGATTAATTACTTCTACATAGCAGCACTGTATACACCAGTTGCTGCATCTTCATTGTAAAAATTACAAAATGCACTTCTGAGCCATGTGTCTTTTTTGGTGCTAAGGAGAAAAATTTATATTTATTTAAATGAAAAATAATATTACAGGATAATTTTTACTGGTTTCCTTAGATTTTCCTTCTGCTTCAACAACTGGCTACCTAATGAATTGGAGAAGGTGATGATTTCCAGAGAACATCACTAGTGCCAGGAAAAAGAATCCCTGGAATTTGTTTTAACTTGTCAGACATCATTAAGGCACCAGCCTGCCCCTAATGAAACCTTACCTATGTCCCATATTTAAGGAGTGCTTCTCTCAGCTAAATATTTCAAGTCATTTTACTAACACGCATTAAGCTGAATGACCTTTGCCAGGAGACAGGAAGGATTTTATTTATAGTTTATTAGAGAGGTATATTGAAGTGAAGTGATGGCTGGGAACAGAGACCAGGGATGTCAGCAGCACTTGGCACCACCAGCCCGTTAACTGTGCACCAAGAGGCTCACAAAAATCTAAGGAAAAAATGAGGATGGCCTCTAGGATTTCAGCCACTCTCCAGCCCGTGTGTGGGCTGTCACATCAAACACAGGTAAAACCTGACTGGAGGAGAAGGGAGTGCTGTGATTGCACTTTATGTACATATAGGGTGTGATCAATAAATAATGAGGACAGATTGGCAGCCTCAGATCCGGAGAAGCTCTGAACCTGAAATGAGTTATAGAGTTAAAATTCTTCAGCTGAAGGTCTGTTTTGAGAGGGGTCCTCAACACAACCATCACAGCTCAAAGATGCACTAGGGAGGAAACAGTCCAAAAACAAAGAGGCCGAGCTGAGACTTCCACAGCTCTCACAGTCCAGCAGCTCAGAGATGCTAAATGCAAAAAAAGCCACTCTTGAAGCACACCTCATTTGTTACCAACTTGTTTCATCCAAGATGTTGGGCAGCTATTCCTCCAATAGCCATCAACTTGTCACATTCCAAATCTTGCTATGGTCAAAAGGAAACACATCTTAAACGCAGACCTGGGAAGAATATATTGTTAGTCTTGTTAAAGATAATCTAATCAGATAATTAGTAGTAACTGGAATAACTAGGTTGTTATTATATTCTTGTATCTTTAATATAATGATGCTAACATTTATAGTCCAAATTATATTAGGTAAAACTGGTACACATAAACTTTATAGCATACTCCACATTCTCTGGTTTTTTATGCACCTCTACACTGCCCCTGTGATGTCTCCAATCTGGGTGGGGACATATGTAAAAGCAAATCACCAGTGTCACAAGTCCTCCACCAAGCAGAGTCTGATATTAGTGGGGAGAGTTTATCTTCACTGGATAAGCACAACAGAAAATATCTTCCTTGTCACCCTATGATACATCAGAGGTCATTTTTACAGACTTGTACACTCCACATCTTGTTCTTTCTTTTATCGATTCAGCTCCACAGTAGATCCCAATTTGCTACATGATGCATTTTACTTGTGTAGGATATTCAGTGTTTGGTCTCCTTTGTTACATTTAGAATTTTTCTTACCTACCTCCTAATGTTGCACCCTTTGACAACCACTTATTAACTACTGGTGAGCTGTTTGTAGCCTGTAGCCTCCCATATCATCCTACACCTGCACTGTCAAGGCCCCTGTTACCATCCCATCCTAGTGAACCTTTGTGCTGCATTTTATTTTGAGGTCATAAATAGTTCATTCTACAAGGAATAACAACCTGCACTTACTGTCTACTAGTTCCAAAAAGGACAAACAACAGCAAGAATTTCACCATGCAATTAGATAAAAGCACAGCAAAATCTAAAAGAAAGCCAGTAGTAGATACCAGGGCATTAGATAATTGCTTTTACAGGTAAAAATCTTGACAAGCCCTGGTGCCTGTGCTGCTAGGTTATCACCAAGCTGTGACCTTTCTCAAGCAGCATCTGATTTGTGCACCAAAAGGAGAGAACGTGACTGAGCATTGACTTTTCTAGTGACTGGTACTACCAGTGATAATTGGTTTCAACTGAAACTAATCAATAAACACTGCCAAATCAGTGACACACCTGGTCCCCTTCCCCCTTCTGCTGCTGGGCATTTTCCTTCCTGCTATGCCATTTTCTCAGCATATTGCTTTCAAATTTGTCCTTGTTTTTCCCAAGGAGAAGGCTGTGGCTGCTGGTGCTAACTTCTAAATTTGAGTGACAGAGGAAAACAACGGAAGACAACCAGATGAGAGGAGGTGGGAAAACCAGAATTGATATCCCTGTTATGAAAGAGGAAAGTCTAAAGTACACTGTAAGTGTCGATGGAAGGAGAGGAATTGTCTTGTATATTGGAGCCAGCATGATAGCTGGATGAGAAAGGGAGAGATGAGTATGCCCTGTGAGGAGATCCAAGCTGGACTCAGCCTTTTCCATAAGTCACCTGCCGCCCAGCTCAAACATGGTTGTGCCTGTCTGATCTCTGCAGGATTAGCCTGGGAATAAAAGGGGCTCCTTGCAAACATGCACGCAGCTCCTGCTCAGGTTTTGGCTGCCACAGAGTGGGCACAAGGCCCTGCCGTATGCTGGAAGCACCACCCAAAGCCACAACAACACACAGACAGGACATGATTGAAGGGGAGGGGAGAAGGTCATTATGCAACTGCCTGCATCTTGCCATCCCTGCAGCCATAATCCTGGCATATTGATTGTGTGACTGTTTCCTCAGAATCCACTAACTTATGGAAATGGTGTAGATCAAGATTCCAGGGTGGAAGTTATAAATATATTGGCTTACCCAAAAATCTTTTGAAGTGGATCCAACAGCAGACAGACTGATGAAATATTTTTGCCTCCAGGTGTGAAACAGGGGACACCCAGAAAGTGATGGGGGAAGAAGAATGAGCACTCTCACTGTCTGCTTGGTAACTATTTTGTTCATTGCTGTGTGAGTTGTGAGTTATGAATAAGAGAACTGCAAGTTGGAAACATCATGAATTAAGTGATGAATCAGTGAAATGGCATGTTAGACTGGTTTGTGCAAAGTTTGAAGTGTGTGTTTCTTTCCTAGTAGGTTCACAGAATAAAGTCTAATTTATGTATTAATTTTAATACATTTTCCTGAAATTTCAAGCAATCCAAATGCATCATGACAACCCTAATGGAAGGAGTGGGAAACATCAGGTCTAGTGAAAACTGTAGTAGCAATGAATGGTGCTGCAGATGCAAGTATTTTGCTTATGCAACAGAAATATCCTGGTTGGGCACAAGTGCAACATAGAAGTTTTGTTTAGTAGCTTTGGTGGCTCTTTTTTTGTGATCTTTGAGGGGTTCCTTAGATTTTGGCATTTACCAAGGCAATTCCCAAGTGTGCTATCAACAGATAGAATCAAACATCTTGTACTTACTTTGAAACTCATTCTCCCACTGACCTCCTTTGACATCTCTAGTGTCTCTAGTGCTGGGAGAATCAGAGGGAATTCTTCCCTCTCCAACATGCAACATATAGTTTCATAGACTTCTGAACTGCATTTCACCCACATCACATCTTCTTCAGATTTAGGAGTCCTACCTCAGTCATTTTGTGCAAACTCTTCCATCCGTGCTTGCAACCAGTCTTGTTTCTGTCCTCTGAACTTCTCCCAACATTACGCCACTATAAGTACCATTTAAACACAGCAGTTTTAAGTATCTGCCTTTTGAAAGGATGCTGCTAATGAGTGACTGGCCTACCTTTGCAGGGAGAATGTGGGTTTCTTGGCACCCAGCTTCATTAACTTAAACCTAGACTCAACTGTGGCTGAAACAGATTCAAAACCTACCCTTGTTTCGAGATCTCTACCATAAAGGTTGAACACATTTTCTGCATTCGCATGCATTGTTTCATTAAATACCTCTACTCTGTCAGAGAAGTGTGACTACCCTTAAAAAGACCACAGGTCATCTTTCTACAGCAGTGTATGAACAGTAAGTAGGGCATTAACATTTGAAAACCAACCGATCTCTTTTATCACTGTGTAGATTCATAGGATTATGACATGTGCTTAAATGTTACCTGCATGCTGCCCTTCTTCAAAGTAAATATGTCTCAGAATCTCTGTGGTTGTATGGTACTCTAAAGGTTGTTTTATCTGATTACAAAATTCCTCTGCTTGGAAATAACCTGCAGAATAATAGTGAAGTGCTGCTGTGAACTTCAGACATCTGCACAGAAAAAAACCTCAGAGACTAAGGGGTAAATCCAGTGAGCTGTAACTCACTTTTAATATTCTCCACCTATATTTGCATTAGAAAGTTTAACAGGAAGAGATCTTTAGAGTGAAGCCACTGGCACTGAGTTCCCAATAGCTACACTGTATTTTGGAGGGTTTATATTAGACTTGCCATCTCTGGTCTGAATGGCTGTGAGCCCTTGGAGAGCCTTTTGTTGCACTCTTCAATTCAATCACTCTTCACTCTTCAATCAACACAGATAAAATTAAGCTGATCCAATGTGTGCTCTTAGATCACTGTGACATGAACTAAACATGTTTTTCAAAAACATGTTACTGGACAGAAGATGTGAGGGATGGTCAAAAGCTCGACATCTGTGACAGCTGCATGGCAAAGATCTGCCTGGGCAATGTGATCTGAGAGCATCAAAGCATTCACTATTTCTCTGTGTAGATGTACTGCTACAAAAGTTCTCTCATCACTGCTGCTCATTCCAACAGCCGTGCACCAAAAAATGCACCTTCAGAAGTAATGATAGGAATGTTTGGTAGTCCAGCTTTAAGGAAAAAATTCTCTAGTCTCCCACAGGTCTGGTTTTGCATCAGCAGGAATTGGTGTTGCTCTCTCCAGTGTGGCACACTAAGGCTGTGTGATCCCTAGGAGTATCTTTATGCTGATCTAGCTGTATCTGTGCTTGTACCACAATGCATGCTTTGGGAGCTGGTCTCCTTTTAACCAAATGCTGTGCACTTCACTAGTGATGCACACTGCCTCCAAATCCCCTTTGCAGCTGGAAAAGTTTGCCCTGCTGTTTGCTTAGAAGTTTGTTGGGTTTGTTATCCTTTATAGAACAAACAAGTTGAGCTAATTTAGGGACTATTATAAAGATGATGTTCCAAAGCCTCTGCTGCCTAAACAGTTTAGTTCGTAGGAAGACATTTTCCTTTACTAAGAAAAGCTTTGCACAGGGCTATTATAAACCCCACTGCAACATACTGATGAATTATTTTCTGCCTTTCAACTGGTTTAAGTTAGGTAGCCACAGTTTTTGCGATATGAAACAATACTTTGTGCTCCAATCAGCTAGTTCTGGAAGAGCTTTTAAGTAATAAAACCTATTCCCAAAGCTCTGTTGACCTCATCAGCATTACTGGTGCCCAAGAAAAAAAAATACCTTTGTGTTCAGAGACTCAGCAATGGGGAAGTGTCATCATCAAATTGCAAATTAACTTGCATCCAACTGTGGTTAAAAATGAAAATGTGAGGTTAAGCAATAGGAAAAGCCACCATTTTGAGGAAAAGGAAAAAAAACCCAGACTTTAGATGGGAGTGTAGGAATTTAGGAAAGTCAAAGAACCTCTACATGTGATTTTTACATATTTAGAATTTGAGTAGCAGGAAACAAATACAACTAGGAACAATTTTGAGGGAGAGAGGCAGAAGAGACTGTGTCTAGAAAAACACAGACATGCCACCAGGAAAACTGATTATGCCACTCTAAATCTGTAATTCATGTCACCAAGTGGATCTTGGTTCCTTAATATCACTGCTCAAACAAACAGCAGACAAATATGTCTATTCCTGCAGCACAAAAGGGACTTTATGGCTCAGACCTCTTCTTGGGTGCTTTTCATCCACAACAATTTGTTCAGCCTATGGGTCTCTTTTGCACAAAACCTGTACCTAGAAAATAGGTGCTTAGAAACAAAGCATGGACTAAACTGATAATGATGGTGGGCCACAGCTGCAGCCTAAAGCTTTCCAAGATTTTAGCACCACATTACCTCTGATTCTGTCTGCTTTGTCCAGAGCTAGTAGCTCTGGCTGGACAGGTCCAAGCATGTAAAGGCACTCTGGGAATTTTTCCTTTCTAGGCATGTGCCTCACCCTACCAGTGCTGGGTCGATGTAGAAGACATTAGCAGGTGACAAAGCCAAGTGCTCAGAAACAGGGAATACATGATGGATACTGAGTGAGTCCCTTTGCAGAAGCTCTGGCTGGACAGGTCCAAGCATGTAAAGGCACTCTGGGAATTTTTCCTTTCTAGGCATGTGCCTCACCCTACCAGTGCTGGGTCGATGTAGAAGACATTAGCAGGTGACAAAGCCAAGTGCTCAGAAACAGGAATACACAATGGATACTGAGTGAGCACCTTTGCAGGGTGGTCATCACCACTGTATAGACCAATTACACACTTTTTTCCACAGGAATAGTCTCTCCCTTGGCCAGGATGGATGGTGAGGTTGGGCAGGAAGGACTGTGATCTGAGCACAGCCCCTGCCTGTTGGATCCCAGTGTCATTCCTGCAGGAGTGGAGGAAAATGTCGTGGATAAGGGAAGGGATCAACGGGAGGCCAAGATGAAGGCCATCACTATTTAGGCTGTGTGTGCCTTCACTGGCAGTGCACTCCTCTGGTGATGGGCTGGGGGGGTCTCTTTGGGATGAGCAATCAGCTGTTTGTGGCTCTGGGAGATGGATTGCTAACACAGGGCCCCAGGGTCACATGCTGAGTCCATTAAATGTGGCAGGGGTGTAACTTCTCTCAAAAATCAACTATCAATTGAGCATCTCCATTTTCCAGGCAACTCTGGGTTTCCCACCACCCTGTAAGTTACAGAAAGGTACAACTATGGTATACAACAGAATGCCTGTGAAGAAGGAGAAAATCTGCTTTCTGAGTAGAGCTTGAAGAGCCAGTGGGTGGGAAGAGCAGGACAGATTTGGGTCAAAGTGCTCCTTGACTCTTTACCCCAGTCCTCTCTCAGCTTCCTTGGCCTTGCTGAATTTAGGGAAAAAAGTTGAAACACACTGCAGAGCCCACAAAAGGAAAAAAGCAGGGATGTCATGGAGCTGAACGGGAGAAGGCAAAATTCCTGGACAAGACTGGGTATCTATGGTTATTGCACTGGTGGTGGGATCCTCCTTTTGAAACATCTGTGGGAACAGAAGCTTGAGGAGGGCTGGCTGTGCTAGCAGCTTGAGAGTGGGAGTATGCCACGCTGCTTTCAGTGGCACTAGAGCATGCTGCTTTCAGTGGGACTAGAATGGCTGAAGTGATGGGCCACTGCAGTAACCAAATTTAAAATTATTTAATTGTCCAGTTATTATAATTTTTTTTATTTTAATTATTTGTTGTATTAATTATGTTGCATGTCTGGGCAGTTGAACACTCCTATCTTCCAGTAGACTCGGGGCTTTCAGGAAAATTATAAGCTCCGCACTGAGCCTACCAGCTCGGAGCTTTGGTGAACCATAAACCCAGAGTGATGGAGTTGAAGGCTGGAATTAAAAGCTGATGTGTCTGGGAGATAGCTGAGATAAGTTTGGTAACTGCCTATACCAGCAGATACCAGAAATCTTTCTGCTCCCCTTTGCTTGGCCCCATCACAGTCCTTGGTGGGGGGAAGAGTTTTGATTTTGTTTTTCACCTCTCCACCCCTTGAAAAGGAAATAATACACATGAGGAAACACCAAATAATAAAAGATAATTGTGTTTTTCCTCTTCCTTTTTTGTTTTTTTTGTGCTCCATTAATTTTGAGCTGTATTGTTGGTCTGGCTGGGTTACATTTACTATTGCAATCCACCCTAGTAGGTTCCTGGTAAAGGACATGGGCAATTGAAGTGAGCTCCAGGAGCTCTTCCTAGAGTACATCAGAAAAGATGAAAAATAACACAGAGAAGAGCAGGCAAATCTTCCTCAGAAATGTGGTTGTTGCTTCTCTTGCTGTCATATAGGTTGACTTCAGGGGATTTCCAAAAATTGACTGGAAAATCAAGGGGAATAAATGGGAATAAAATCAGAGAACCTGAACGAAGACCATAGCTCCATAATATAGAATTAACTAATCCCATCCCTGAAGTCAGAGAAATGGGAAATATTTCTGAGGATCAGTCTTTTGCTGAGAGAGGCAATAATGTCAACCAGGTAGAGCTGGTGATTCAGGATAAAGCATCTCTGAAGATGATTTTTGGGCATCCTTGTGCAAGTCTGTTCTCTGGTTTTTGTCCTGTTTTACAGCTGGGACAGAAAGAATAAACAAGCTTCAAATTAAAAACTGTATGACAATCAAAATGTCTTACGTTATTTTTTTTTCCCCAAAGACTAAGCATGGGCTATGTATTAAAAAAAATATGTATAAATCAGAAACATGGTATTATTACTCCAAGTTATTATAAATCCTGTATGTAACATAGAAGTAGACAGAGGAGTTAAAGTTATTCCATATATATCTCCAGCAACAATCATCCCAGATGGTTGTTGCTTCCAGTGAGGGTTGATATACAGTGAGATACAGGGCTGTCTTTCAAAGGTACTGACTAAAAAGTGCTCAGCTCCTGCTGACTTCAGTGAAAACACATGGTCCCTCCCAGGAAGAGTCATGTCTTACCAGAACACACACAAGATCATAGATAATGTGCCAGCTTTTAAAAGAATCTATATTAACTATGTTTTGTTGTGTTGTAAAGGCAGGTTAAAGTGATATCTGAAGCAGCTGGTGTTGCAGGGTTGGGCTGGCTTGCATCAGATCTTGGTTTGGCTTTGTGCTCTTTATTGACTAAAACAGTATTTGATTGCAACGGCGAGATCTACTTTTAATTAGCCCAAGTTGGATGCTTGTATCCTGGGTCTTTGATAAATTTACTTTGATACTTGTGCAAATGCTGAACACACCATTGCTGTGTCATCTTTGAGTCAGAAATTTCTCCTGAGAAGAACATCAATTGAGCATTTCTGTGTGTCAAGCACAGTAAATCAACATTCCCATACTCCAGCCAGGTTTTCTCATTTCATCAGAGACCAGAATTTTTACTACTGCATCAGCCTTGAAAACAGTTTTCACCTTGTTTCCTCTCTCAACACTTCTCTAAGTCATCTTAAGCATCTCACTGTGCTGGAGGCTGATCCAAAATGGCTCATAGTGATATGGAACAACACAGTAGGACAATTTTGGCACCCTAGGAGTACATACACTGATGTTTTGATGACTCTTACCCAAAATTAGCCATATCTCTACCTCCTTACAAGCTTGTTTCATTCTATTGCCACAGTCTTGATGGTTTCCTACTACCTCTGAGTCAGTCACTTCGGTTGATAATGATTCTAAAGTATTGCCTACAGTTTTTCCTTCAGTTTTCCCTTTAAACTGATCCACCGATTTTTGAAATATTAGCACATATACAGGTTGTTGATGTAAAAATTAATCAACTTTGTGGTAAAGTACATTACATAGCCTATAGCCTGAATGTTAAACTGCTCTCCTGGATGTTTGATGGGAAGATCTGTAATCGTTTTGAGGTCTGAGCCTAGCTCTGTTTGACTCAGTAGCCTTGAGTACATTATTGAGATCCCGAACAACTCAAAAACCAGGCACTGAGGTCTAAAGGCAAGAGCACCAGAAACCCAAGAGCCAGTGCTTCTCTCTTGCTACCTCTTCGTTGCAAAAAACTCTTTCCCTGCAGTTGTTTTATTTTAGAAGGTCTTCCAAGTCATTCCATTTAAATGCTTGGGCACCATCAACCAGAATGCCCTCAGGATCTCCACTCATGCATTACACACATGCACACCCATGCTCACCTTCGGGCATCCTCAAAGCACTCACATATCAAGGATGTTGAGCCCTGGCCCTTTGGAATGTATCAAGTTGGTAAGAAAGGGGCTTACTTATTTTTTTTTTTTTAATGCCTATTCATGAATGTATAAAGGGCTTTCCAAATGCTGCTGTGAAGAAATAGCCTAATGTGTCACATGGCAATAATCAGGCTAAGGGTTCGAAGAAGCAATAACAGGATCTGACCACGTTCTACAGAGTTAATATTTTTCTGACAACTCCAGTCTATACCATGGCCTTTGCTGATCATTCTTCCTCTTTCTCTGCAGTGCACATGTCGCAGAAGTCCCTGCCCAATCTCTCCATGTGGGCCCAGGGGTACACTTAAGTACTCCTTGCATGAGAATTATCATCTGGGATGGAGCCCTTTGGGTTTGGTGCTCATTTGCTGAATTCCCTGTGCTAGCAAACATAATATGCAGAATTCTTGCCTGTGCTTTAAAGACCTGCTTACACCTTAAAAATAACTTTTTAGAAAACAATTCTCCTTTACCTTATCCCCTAAGCCAGACAACTCACTCATGTCCTGAGTTATATATATTTTTTTTCCTTATGCATTCCTAATAACGCCAGTGGTATTTTACTGGGAAAAGCTTCTTGCTTGTCAACAATTCCTCCTCTCCTGCAGCTAATTTCCTCATTGGGATCACAATTCTCTGCAATATCTTCATTGATTTCTTCTGCAACTGTTAATAAAACTTAGTTCTTTATGTATAATTATCTGTAAATGTAAACTGGCAGGATTTTAAAAAGTGACTAGCGATCTCTGCAAGTTCATGCTGCAAGAAAGCTTATTTTCCTAAAGAATATTCCTCTGCCTTCTGAAAATAAGTTTTGCCCTCTAAAGTGTTTCAGGCTGCATGCCCATAATGAAGCTACCAAGTACCTACCACTCACTGGCCTACAACCCTGAGTGTGGAGCTTCATGTCCAACTCAGCACACTGGGAACACCCGCAGCCCCTCAACCAAGGCTGTGCTCCCAGTCCCCTCCACTGATTTCATGACTGCTGCACGAACCTTTGCAAGGCTACCACCCCAACCTGCCCCCCCCCAGGCACACATACACCTTCTCATCCTCCCATACAAAGCCTTCAACACTTAACTTTCATCTGGTGAACCTGCTAGCAAGGTTCCCAAACAGATGGCAAGTCTCGCGCATGAGACAAATTTCTATTTCTAGCCCCATTTTGCAGAACACAAGAGCTCTGGAAGAGGCTTGCTCATAGCCTCGCAGTGAAATCACGGAGCTGCGAGAGGCAGACGGATTCTTGGACCTCCCCTAGTGCCATCCTCCAGCCCTGAGGCCAGGGTGGGGTGTGCCCTCTTGACAACAGCTCTGCTGCTCTTTCAACCACTGCTGGCCGGCCACCCCAAGAGCTCAGGCTGTCAAGCAAGCCAGCAGTCATGCCTTTAAAAACTGAGTGGCCACAGCTCATGAGAGATTAATTTTCAGGCTGTGTCTGACCTTCAGCCATGGGTTTCAAATCCCTGCATTAGATTGCAAACATGCAGCATAAAAGGAACAAAAGGTGACCAGAGAGTACAAATACAAAATTGTCCAAAGTGGAGAGCTGATCTCTCCTCCAATTTTTTCATTGTTCTTTTGTTTTAATCTGGGCATCTGACATACTGAGAGGGTCTCATGTGAGGGGAAGCAGTCTCCTTCCCTCTCCGAAAGGGAAAGTTTGTGGACACTGCAGACAATGACGGCTTTATCTGTCTCCAGTGCCTGGAAAGTTGTTTTGCTTGTGAAGGGCAGCCAGGCTGGAAAACAGTGAGAGGAGGTCCTTGATCCAAGGTTTCACTGAGACCCTCAAAGGACAGGTGGATGTCCTTACCCTCTCTGTACAACGTAAGTGGAGTGATGAAAAGGGAATTGCCACACAAGGGCTGAGAGAGACCAACTGAGACAACTTCCAGTTCTTCAGGCAGAGAGAACAGCAATGAAGATCTGGAAAGGAGGATGTATTTAGAGTTGCAGGTGCAAGAAGCTGTTGGGAGAGCTTAGAACTGAGCAGTTAAAAATCTCCTGGATAGACGGAAAACACAGGCTGTTGATGACTTTGGCCACCACAGGTGAATGGACCCACTGGTTGGACACTCTGGGTGTGGTGACTCTGTGTGCAAAGAAAAACACCTGTGTTATGGTGGCTTTGAACAGGTGTCTCGTGGGAGTGGATCCTTCACAAACGAGTTTTTGTAGGCTGTTTTAATAAATCAAGAAAGAAAGCATATTCTGACCAGCAATTCCTTGTTATTATTTCAGCTAACTGCAAACTCTGCTACTATTTTGGCTCAGCCACCTGTTCACAAAGCTTAGTTTGTTGCTAAGTGTCAAAATACCCTAAATCAGAACTGGTGTCTCAGCTAGCAAGCAAGCAGCAGTAACAATTATGAGTCTGCAACTTGATTTACATACAGGATCGCAGTGCCTGCTACTATAAGAACAGCAATGATAGAGACTGGGAGGTATGCATGAGCTTAAACAGAAAAATCTATCACAATGATGATCACTTTAGGGAAAAAGCCCCACACATTCAGGGGATTTAGAACATTTTAGTATCCTATATCCTCCTCCTGAATTACTGAAACTTTATATTCATGCTGACTTAAGAAGTCAGTATTTTTCAGACATGTCCCAGGAATAGATTTTAGACATTTTAGAGCTCTTTGTTTTTCTGTTTCTGACTAGGAATAAGTATTTTTATGCAGAACAAAGCAAAAGTAATTTTGAAGTATTTGACTCTAGGAGCATTATGGTCACCACGTCAGAATCTGGCTATCAGGACATTTGAATTATGCCAATTTGTTATTCTTTATTTGCTCTGTTGGCTCTGGCTGTGCTCTAGTGAACAAGGATTGGCTGCAAATCTCATTAACATTGCTGGAAAGTGTTCATGTGTGCAAGGGATGAGGCTCCAAACACCCGAATATTCATCAGAAATGACTCAGAGACCAGAAGACATTAACTCACAACAACACAAGTGCGGGGCTGATGCTCCCAGACACAATCTGAAGTCTGGGATGGCTGGGGGAATTCATTACACAAACTAGCTACAGTGAGCCAGCACCATTGAGAGTTGAGCAGTGGGACCAGCAGGGAGCATGGAACATCCACATGCTCACCTGGGGTTCCTTTCCTTGATGACGCTTAAATGAAAGTAAATGCTGGAATTCAATTTTGACCTTCACTCTTTGAAAGCATAGAGGGGGAAAAAAAATAATAATCTCTTACCCTTTCTTTTCCTTGTTAAACCAGCAGGCTCTACCCAGCGGACAGTACAGGCCTGCTTTTCCTTCTCTTCTTCCACCTCAGCAGGAGCCACCAACACCTCAAACTGTGCCATGGTGGGAGATCTGCCTGGAAAATCCCCTGCAAAGGGAGGTTGCAGGCATTTGCAACCAATGGGCCCAATTCAGAGAGGTCATCAGAGCTGCTGGAAACCGGCAGGATTGGGGCAGAAGGGTCAGAGGGTCTCAGCTCAGGAAGAAGGAATAAGAGAACAGATAAGAGTGATTTGCAGCACCCAGAGCCTGAGCTTACTGGCACTCTAGCAGAAGTAAAACAATATCTCGTAGGCTTCAGTATTCTCGTAGGCTTCGTATTCTGCTGCTGGAAACCGGCAGGATTGGGGCAGAAGGGTCAGAGGGTCTCAGCTCAGGAAGAAGGAATAAGAGAACAGATAAGAGTGATTTGCAGCACCCAGAGCCTGAGCTTACTGGCACTCTAGCAGAAGTAAAACAATGTCTCAAAGGGACACTTGAGGCTTCAGGTGTAAAACTACACCTGGCTCTGCAAAGCATAAGAGCACTTGATGATGTCTACATGTGAAGTAATCACATGTATAGAAACATGATGGAGCATGTGCATCCTGACAGGGGCATGTTGGAAAAACCAAGGCCTCCTAGGAGGAAAACTTGTTATCTCAGATAACGGAGAGGAGAGGAGAGGAGAGGAGAGGAGAGGAGATTCTGTGAGGTGGAAAAGCAGTTTAAAGAACTGGTAACAGTGTGACTTTCATCTGTAAATGGCTTTTGTGGAAGTTCTCCCAGTCTGATATAATTTTCCATGAAGGAATAAAAAGAAAGCCATTGTTTAAATCCATTAAAGGTGGTAAAAATAAACTGCACATCAGTTTGGTCTCACCCTCAGCACAGAGGGTAGGAGGATCCATTTTTGGGCAAATTAAAGCCTTGAAAGTTTGCCTTCAAGTTTAGGCAAATAAAAACCCAAACTGAGCAAACAAACTCCCTCCTCCCCCCAGAAAAAAAAAAAAAAAGAAAAAAGAAAAAAAAAAGAAAAAAAGAAGGAAAAAAACCCAACCCTCAAACAATCAATCAAACAAACAAACAAACAAAAAAAAAACTAACAAAAAAATCAAACCCAAGTCCTAAAGGAGAAAGGAAAAGAAGGGAGGAGGAGGAGATAAATCTAATAGAGTCACTCCCCTGCATAAGAAGCCCAGGAGACAGCTCCACTAAACACTATTGATCAACATATGTAGATATTCAAGGAGAAACCCTTTTCCCACTTCTGCTGTGGACTTCAATGATGTAACAATTTCATGTGTTCTGTTGCAAATGAAGTGTATGAAAATTCAATGTAAAAAGCCCATCAAAAAAATGGATCAAGAGCAAGGAGGGTGTATTCTTCATCCGTATATAAAACTGGACACTCTGCATGCACTGCAAAAACACATTTACAGGAACATTTTTGGCATGGTGCACAGGAAGATAGCTTCATATATAGCCATCAGTGAAATAAAGAATATGAACAATGCTAACTCTCTTGCCATAAAAAGCCTTACTGTAAGAGCAAGAAACTAAATAAAATACATGTACTACCTCCTTTCTCCAGCACCACATGATGTACAGTACAAAGGTATTTAAAACAGCTCTAATTGGATAGAGTATAGCTTGAAACTGTCCTGAAAGGACATAATTACAATAATCAATGTAATAATGTGGGATAAGACCTTGCATTATGGCTAGACCTGCACCTTGACTCAAAGGGATTTCTCTCTAAAGCAGAGCCCTAAAATCCAGATTGTTTTGCATTCTGAGGCTATGTTTGACAAGCATATGAAGCAGCAGCTGCTCCATCATTGCTCCATTTCAGATGTCAAAGTCTGACCCTGTCAAACCCACTCACAGCCTCACGTGTTCTGGTGAGGAGCTGGAGAAATGCATGGACTTATTCACCAGGGCACTGTTCATTCATAACAAAGTCATCTGTGCTACCCACATCCATTAGCCTGAATTTGAAATACCACACAGAAAAGCAACTGCCTAAAATTTTCATGAACTGAGGTATTGGTCCTTGAGACATGAATGGAGAGAGAATTGGAAGCGTGCTTGTGATGATGAGTCATAGGTTTAAGGGGATCTTGCCAGGTAAATATTTTTTTTGAGCCTTCCTCTTTCTATTACCAGCACTTATCTCACTGCACCAGTGAGACTCTGCAGGGCTGCATCCTTGCCTGGCAAATTCCAGCTGAACACCTCAAGCCACCATTTCCTGCTCAAACACTAAATGGTCACACCAGGACTGAGACCACGGTGTGGCCTTTAATGTAAAGGATTTTGCAACACCAGTCAAGAGGTGTTCAGCTTTTCTGGACATGCCATGAACAGGTGGTGGCAGAAAGGCACCCATCCACCAAAAGTTTCTCCAAAGGCTGGAGAACATTATGGCCCATGAAGGATCCATTTTCAGGAGGAGCTTCTACACTGAAGCACAGGGTAGCCCTTCAAACACTCTGCTCATGACATGAGCTTGTAGGAATGAAATGAATGTTTCAACAAAGGTCTGAAAGACAAAATTACATGTAAAACCACCTAGGTTTCCAGAAGATTCTGTATTAAGACATATAGATGAATTCATGTAATCATCTAATCGGCTACCCACCAGTGATGGAGGCTGCACAAAGTAGCAAATTGCCCCGTTTCCTGCTCACTTTTGTGCTGGAGTATCTACATGAAGATGACAAAACCTATATTTTGGGATTGTAGCTAGGGAGAGAGATCTTTGGATTTCCCAGGCAGTCAGCTGGTCTTCACCCTTGCTTCAGGTAATGAGGAGCTCAAAAGAGAATTAATTTTTTTTTTCACACAGAGAGAGGATTCAGTGAGAAGGGCTGGCAAATCCAGCCAGGTGGAGAAGGGAAAGAAGAGCCTGCCATGAGAAAAGAGAGAGCACAGAGAAATGAAAACTATTAGAAGGGATTGAGTTGGAAGTGATGGAAAGAGAAAGAGGAGGAATCTCAAGGGCAGGCAGTACCAAAGGTGTTGCTAGTCATGGTGCAGAGTAACATGGAAGGTTATATAGACAGAGGACCTTGCTGATGTATGTACAGAGAACATGTGCTTCTTGTCCCTTGTGAGGATCACAGTGAGTTGTCCCTTCTGCCTTGGCACAGTTTGGGTGAAGGACCTGGATGGCCTCAGGTGGACTACTGGCTTCCTCCTAGCTAGTGTCAAGTTTATCATCAAGGTAGGCAGTGCTGAGATACACCAAGGGCACCTTTTGTGTGACCAGTACTGCCAGGGTGTGTGAATAAATTTCCTACACACATCACTGGTGTCCCACTGGGTGATGGAGGGGTCAGGATACCACTGGAGAGGACAGTGTGTCCCACTGGTGACCCCAGTACAACTGGGGTACGTCATACCTCCTGCATGCTGTAGTGGCCACTTGAGATACCAGTGTGTCCCACTGGTGACCCCAGTACAACTGGGGTATGTCATACCTCCTGCCACTGCAGTGGCCACTTAAACAGCCTCAATTTGTGGCTTGGGCAGCAGTGCATGGCTTTGCAGCTCTCTTCAAAGTTCACCTGCCCTTGGACATGGAAGATGGCATAAATACACATAATTATTTCCCAAAGTGGAGACCACAAGTACCTTGAAAGGCAACCTTTCACATCCAGACATCAGACATCAGTGGGCCATTGACAGGACAGATGCCTGTACAGGTGCAAGGTGCTCTAGGTACTAGAGGGATCTTGTGTCTCTATTATTGTTGTTTGGCTGAAGGAGGGGATTGTCCTATTCTGCTCCATGCTGGTGCAGCCTCACCTCAAGTCCTGCGTAAAATTTGGGCAAAATAGTATCAGAAAGACACAGGGCTATTATAGAGCATCCAAAGAAGGGCTACAAAGATGGAGAAGGGCCTTGAGGGGAAGCCATATGAGAAGGGGCTGAGGTCACTTGGTCTGTTCAGCCTGGCAAAGAGGAGACTGAGGGGAGACCTGAGGGGCACACACTCTGTGGTGGCCAGTGACAGAACCTGAGGGAATGGCCTGAAGTTCTGTCAGGGGAGGTCTGTGTTGGATATCAGGAAAAGATACTTTACTCAGAGGATGATTGGACACTGGAACAGGCTCCCCAGGGAAGTGGTCACAGCCTGACAGAGATCAAGGAACACTTGGACAATGCTCTCAAGCACATGGGGTGACTCTTGAGGCTGTTCTGTGCAGGGACAGGAGTTGGACTTTGATGACTTGGTGGTCCCTGCCTGCTTAGGGTATTCTGTCATTCTGATTCTCTGATCTTTCCAGAGGTGGTGCAGGACAGGGCAGGTGCATCCTCAGCAGGTGTATCCTGTGATGTGCAGTGTGGATGCCCTTGGGACAGACAGCTCATGGGGGGTTAGGATGCAGTAGAGCTGTGTCCATGGGAAGCCCTGTGTAGAGCAGGGTCAGGATGTTACATTGAGCCTAAAGTCACTTAGCTCATGATTCCCTGCCTGCCAACAGCCATGCATTATCTTCCATCCTCTATTGAAACAGCTGGTGCCGGGGGCCCCTTGCAGGAAGCATGTTTTGTTTAATATCCAGCACTGGCATATTGTGGTTCATGATTCTTGATGGGAGATGAATGGAATTGCAAAGCTCCATCACTGAAGGGTAACTCAGCATAGATTAAGGAGCAGGGGGCAAGGGAGAAGGATTTGAAAATATTGCTGTCACAGGCCTCCCCTCTTCCTCATGTTCTCTTTTCACCCTAGCTCTCTAATAAAAACCTTAATCTAAAAATAATATCATAGAGAAGCTTTTTGCGTTGACATGTGAAACATCTTGCCTAAGAGCTGCAAGATATCATCAGCTTGTGGAGCCTGTCAGAAGGTCATCACTGTGACTGAAGTTTATTAGCAGGGCTGACAAGGTTGTGCCTGCCTGTCTGTGCCAGCAGCAAATCACCAGGTTCCTGATTCAGAGCCTCTAACAGCAGTCCCGGCTCCTAGTTTTTATTTGTAGGACTGATTGAGGGCACTGTAAACCTGTAAATGAGCAGTCCAGAGACCTGAGTTAGAGTCTGGGGGATCAGTCTTGGTGGGGAACAGCT
The DNA here is from genome assembly GCF_014805655.1 of Passer montanus. Classification (NCBI taxonomy): domain Eukaryota; kingdom Metazoa; phylum Chordata; class Aves; order Passeriformes; family Passeridae; genus Passer; species Passer montanus. The sequence continues at coordinate 1,155,330 of NW_024367261.1, read as the reverse complement.
TTGTAAGTGTGTGCACTGCCCGTGATTCCCCTGGTTTGCTGAGATAGAAGCTCCAAAAAAGAAGGAGCATGTGAGGTAATACACAAGAGAAGTAGGTTACCCATGACTTACTGGTATTTTTTAGCTCTCTGGCCTCTAGAGAATGGCACTCTTGGAAATACACAGCTGTCATGCAGACCTTATCCGATAAAAGGCAGTTTGTCTGGAAAAAAAAAAAAAGCTTTATTTACTGAATTCTGATGCTTTGTACCAGATGACTCATTGTCACACATCTTTTCCCCCTTCTCAGTGAACTAGAATCGTGTAGCAAGTTACTTTCATCCATTATGGCATGTTGATAAGATGAAAGGACAAATTTTAAACTTTAGGATTTTTCTTATCCTATAAGAGCATCATTCTTATCCTATATGAGCATCATTACATTTTTCTCTCTGGTCAGCTGGTTGGCATTTTGAGCTGATGAGTGCCATTCAGTATTGGTGATCTCAGACCTCAAATTTACATACTTTATAAAATTTGGTTCTAGGGCTTCTTTGCATTGGTTCTGGGGCCCTCAAGTTGAGGGGATGAAGGTTGTTTGAAGTTCCCAGCTCTGCTTGCTGGATTTTAGCCAAGAAAATTTGCATAAATATAATTCCTTGGCTATAATATTAAAAAATCACACAAATTACAGTTTCCCCCATTGTTTCCCAGAGTCTGGTCTAACTCTCTAGGAAGCTGGCAAAATAATTATTCAGCTTTAATTAGAATTGGATAAAGACTTAGAATACAATGGACCAACTATTTATTTTGCATGGAGTCGACAGAGTACAACTGGCTTCAATAAAGATGTGCCAGTTTACAGCATGCGACAAACTGACAACATACAGTTCCTTAACAGCTAAAAAATGTACTAACTTTACAGTCACAGTTACATCAGGCTGATGTCAGGATTTGTGTGTCAAATCACTTGGATTTGAGCCATTTGAGGAAACAGGTAGGGTGAATAATGAAAATCAAGCGAATATTTTTTCTTAATAGTAGTTCCAGCTCTGTTTTTCTTTTATGTTAAGTGTCAAAATCACAAATTTTTGCAGATGAGACATTTTGGTATGTGCTAGGCTGAAAGAAACCCAGTCTAGTACAGACCTTCCAGCTGAGCATACACCCCAGCTTTTAGACCAGAAGCAGTAATATTTGGTAGATTATGAAAGCTAGGCAGACAAATAGACCAAGCCCTTAATTACACATCCTGGAGAATTTCTAGATCCTGTTAAATTGATTTATTCTATATTTATGAAATGAGAAAAAGGTCCACATGTGGGAGGCTCAATTTGTATAGCAATAAGCTGGAAGATTGAGACAAGACCACAACTTTATTACATATATCTTTTTTCCTTACAAAAAATAAAAAGGTAATTAGTTAAATTAATTACTTTAATTATACAAACCCATTATAATAGCTTTTGATCATGTTAAATAATGACACAACACTTATGAGGTAAAGTTCACCTAAGAAAAGTCATCACAGTAGGTATTTGGGCTCAAAGGGGTGGCTGCAGTTAGCACACAGCAGGATTTTATGTAGATAGAATTAAGATAAAGAAAATTGATTTTTAACCAACCATGAGGACCACAAAAAGAAAAATTACCATGCTCTTAAGGGAACAGAAGTGCAGCCACCCCCATGGGAAGAGAATTAGACTTCATTTCTCAATGAAGCTGAATTTCGGCAAGATTCAGTAATTAAACTGCTTGCTTTAGCAGTCCAGATATTTGCAGCCAAATGATTGTTTCTTCCTGTTTAATTGATAGCAAGGCACATTTGCATTCAGCGCTTGTCTCAGTCACAGCCGCACCACGGCATTTTCTGCTTAGAGGCCAAGGGCTGGAGAGGAATCCGAGCACTTGACAGAAGCTGGAGGTCAAACCTCACCACCTCCACTTGTGTGGGACTGCAGAGCCTGGTCCTCCAAGAGCCACAGCGAGATCTGCTTGTCACTAGCTATTCCCATCAAATTAAGGGAAATTTTGAGATGGAACCCCGTTGAGGCTACGTGTTTCACAGGCAGCTTATCTGTATTAAGTTGTGCCGGTAATGTTGAAGCAAACATTTGTCTTGGGCTCTGAGACAGTTTGATCACTGTTATTACTGCCTGGAAAAGCTTTCACAGGGAGTGTACCAATGCCACATGACAGCTGTCTGTCAACAGGGTGTTTTGAGGAGTTACAAGGAATGAGGTGTTGGAGGCATGTGAGATTGCTTGAGATTCACCCTGAAGTTACAGCTTCTTCCTAGTGGTTCAAAAGCAATTTCTGTGATGCTCCATTCCTCCAGGCCTTAGGAATTAAAAATAGAGTAGGTAATTCGCACTGGCCTGAGCCCCACCACCACTAGCATCAAACATGTGAGCTGTCACCTGTTGGTTTCTTCGGGAATACAAAGAAGTTGATCCCAAATAGGACGGTGGGTACAACGCCCTGGGGCTGACTGGCACCCCAGGCTCCTGGTGCCAAGCAGAGCTGCTGCTTCAAGCCTTCCTTGCACCACACAACAGAGGTGATAACCTCACTGCTGACCACAGAGCAGGAGCAACAAGTCTGTGGGAGAAGAAGGAGGAGAGGTGAAACAACAAAGGATGGAAGTTAATTTGAGCAGACAGAAAGAGAAGAGGAAGGAAAGGAATAAGGAAGGATGGCATTTCAGTGGGCTGGTAAGGAGGAGAATAAATGTATCTGGGAAGAATTGCATTTGCTCATTCCTTTCTAAATTAAGACTTGTAAACTAAAGTAAAGAAAATAATTGGGGAAAACAAGAAGCAGGTGCAAATCAGGATGCACTGCGCGGCTGGTAATGAGGAAGAGGATTTTTCTTCATCACGCAGAGGAAATGCCAGGATAACAAGGGAAACAGATGCTGTTTCCTGGCAGCTTGAGTGAGACGTAATGTCAGGAAAGTCAGGAGGGGACAACACTTGTCACCTTTCATGATTTTTCAGTCCCCATAATGGACTTTTTTATCAGATTACAAGATTTTTTGAACTGGAGAAAAGAGTGAAAATGGATGTCTTGTTGCAATGCATGAAAGACGGAAGAACAGCAGCCAAGTGGAGGGACTCAGATGGGTCCCAAATGGAGACAAAAACACACCAGTGTGAAGAAAAATGCCAAAAGTTCTCCCTCAGCTTGTGTACAAGCAAAATGCCTCCTCACCTTATCAAAATCCCTTGAAAATTTGAAGCGCTGAAAAACATTTTCAGTAAGATAAACAAGAAAGCTAATCCCCAAGTGGAAGTCTATATAGAAACAGAATATAGAAAGCTGTTTTAAGGGATTGTTTCCTTTAAAAATTCAAATCCACTGTAAGATTATATGAAAAAAATTTTTAGTTTTGTTATTCCTTCAGAAATTCCCTAAGCTGTGTGACTGGACTTGAGCTCCCCTAGGTCTTCCTGCCCCATGTTCACACCTAACAAAGCAGTGATTGATGGATGTTAGAATAAAAAGGCTGTTCTTTGGTCCCTGAGGGACAGAGGATTAGGTATTAGCCAAGCTGCTATTGCAAAACACCACCATGATACCTACTGGCCCCATGGTTGGGATAGCCATCACCTGGTCTTGTCAGTGAGGGCTAATTTGTAGCTGCAAATGAAGACTGTGAGGATTTCCTGCTGCATGAGCTCCCACACAGGCTCAAGCCAGCTGCACATACAGATGTGGTAATTACTTCTGCATGCAAGTTGTCAAAACCTTTTTTTGTGGCAAATCTTACATTGAAAATCTGGCCATGGATCTGCCTGTGTTCTCTCCCTGTGAGTTACTTTGTGATATTGCTGATCACAGATCAGACAATACACTCCTGGGCTTGCCAAAATCGGGGCTTGACACGAGTCAGAAACTTTGAATGCATGGATTGATTCCACCAACAAGATGAAGCCACAGTACATCTTGGATGGGCATAATTTATTTCAAGGTCACTGGAAGGTACAGTGGCCTTCTCCAAGATGCAAACATCACCACCCTGGCTGCATCTTCCAGCAGTCATCAAGCCATTACTACTTCAGGTTGGCTACACCACCTGCAGCAGTGCTAGAACACGACTTGATAATTCCTGATGTCACTCTCTCCCTCCTACATAATTTTCATTCACTGCCTGATTTCTCTTCTTTTTGTGCTTGTTAGCTAATAACTAGCTAAGTCAAAGTCACCTTTTATCATGTGTGATCCAAAAAATATCCTAGCAGTAATACTCAGAACAGTGAGACATAATTAGAAGCTTGCCAGTTGCTGAAGCAGCTGTGATGAATCTGTGTTTCTCCAGACAGTTTGCTAAAAAAAAAAATCAGTGTGGAAGCGGGTAACCTTTGTGATGGGATTTGCTGTGGTTTTTTCTCACTTTGTATGTGGTTTGCATGTTGTTTCTCTAAAAGAGTAACCAGAATGAATAACCATGGCCATAGGTCAGGAAGGATTCCCAACTCTTCCATTCCTACAACGCAGGACACTGCAAGACCAATCCTAAATTCACCAACAATATAGGAAAATATAAAATTTTTCCTCTAATTGGTAAGGGAGCAGAAAAAAAAAAGGTGTTCATGCAATAAAATTTACTGCTTCATATTTCTAGTGCTTTCACCACTTGTCCCTCCCCTTTTTTGTCTTCAATAAGAAACAAAAAATTCTTTAATGATGGTTGTTACTACAAAAACAAGCCAAAAATAACTTGCTATAAACCCCTGATTTAAAGTTGATTGTTTAATCTTGCAGCAATAAATCCAAGACTTTACATGAGATGCAAATCTGATTCCTTCTTTAGCCCAAGACACTCCTTTATCATTAACTCATATGCATCAAAAGGCAAAATTTAGCCTAGCATAGCTCTTCTTTTATGATCTTACATGTAAATATTATTTTTATATCCCCTGAGGTCATTTAGATATTCTGAAGAAATTAGAGACAAAGATGGAGCAATTCTCATCTCGAGTGATTAAATCAGCTTAATAGAAACCCAGGATCAAGGAAGAGCATTTCCTTCCTAACTCTCTGAGCTCCTGGTGGGCTCAGCTCTGGGGCGGGAATGAGCCACTAACCACATCCTTAATCATAGCTCCTGAGAGATGGCTTGTGTGTTTGCTGCTGTATTGTATAGGGTATGGTTCCCTGTTACAAAAGTCCAGACTAGTTTTACCCTAAGTTTATCAGACTAATTCAGATCACACTAATTTAGATCTCACTTCAAAAATAAAAAAGGATCCACCCCATGTGTGCCATGACTTCACATGATTTTCTTCCCTTTAAGAAAAAAAAGCAGGCTAACAATTCAGCTGGTATAAATTTCACTTAGTGTCTGAAATAACCAGAATGTATTTCAAAATAAATTCTTTACTTGTGCTGTAATTTTCTCCAGACCTGAAGAATAATGAACGCTTTTATGTCCCCCACCAGCTCTGTGGTTCCTCAGTGGAATTCTTCTCTCCAGCTTTCCAAGTTCAGTCACTTTCTCAAGATGCAATTTCAAGCTAATAATACTAATAGTTCTGTGCCTAGCATTCCTCTACAGTCAAGGACCTGGAACAGGATTCACAGGGGAGTTGTTTGTTTTGGGTTTGTTGAGGGGTTTTTTGCCTCTTGTGACAGGTGCCATCATAGACTCAGAATGTTCTTAAGTTAGTAAAACTGCTTCTGGAGTTTGCTACAATGCTGTCTTTTAAGTCTGCGCTCTGGTGATCTGCACCCTTATACACTTTGTGGAGCTCATTACATTAATTGTTTGACCTTTCCTATAATGAAGTGAACATTCTGCTGCTCTCTCTACTATCCTTCCTGTGTGACCATTCCAGATCTATAGCTGACAGGTTGGGCACAAAGGTTTACAGTGAATGGGGGGATACCAGGCCAGCAAGTGGTCACTAGTGGGGTTCTGCACAGCTCTATTTAGGGCCAGTGCTCTTCAACATCTTCATAAATGACTTGGATGTAGAATCAAAGGTATACTAAGTTTGCTGATGATACTAAATTGAGAGGAGCTGTTCACTCCCTTGAAGGCAAAGAGGCCCCTCAGAGAGACCTTGACAAATCAGAGACGTGGACAATCCCCAACTGTATGGAGTTCAACAGGGGAAGGTGACAGATTCTGCACCTGCGGCAGGACAGCCCTGGATGTACAGACAGACTGGGGAATGAGAGACTGGAATGCAGCCCCACTGAAAGGGGGTCAGTGGCAAGCTGAACATGAGCCAGCAGTGCCCTGGCAGCCAGGAGGGCCAACCCTGTCCTGGGGACATCAGGCACAGCATGGCCAGCGGGCAAGGGAGCGGATTGTCCTGCTCTGCTCTGCTCTGGGGCAGCCTCACCTCCAGTGCTGGGGGCAGTTCTGGGAGGCACAATATAAGAAGGACATAAAGCTACTAGAGAGCATCCCAAGGAGGGCCATGAGGATGATGAAGAGCCTTGAGGGGAAGCTGTATGAGGAATGCCTGAGGGTCACTTGGTCTGTTCAGCCTGGAGAAGAGGAGACTGAGGGGAAACCTCATTGCAGTTACAGCTTCCTCATGAGGGGAAGAGGAGGGGCAGGCACTGATCTCTTCTCTGTGGTGACCAGTGACAGCACCCAAGGGGATACGTCCTGAAGTTGAGTCAAGGAAAGTTTAGGTTGGGATATTAGAATCTTCAATAGGTTTGGGTGGTTGGGCGCTGGAACAGACCACCCAGGGAAATAGTCACAGCCTGTGACTCTTGGGTTGTCCTGATCAGGGCCAGAAGTTGGACTTTGTTGATCTTTGTGGGTTCCTTCTCACTCAGGATCATAGAATCATTTCATGGAATGGATTGGGCAGGAAGGGACCTTAAAGATCACCTCCTTACAAACCCCCCTGCAATGGGCAGGGACACCTTCCTCTATGTAGCTAAGGAAGGCTGCTCAAAGCTTCATCCAGTCTAGGCTTGAACACTTCCAGGGTATGAGACAGCCATAATGTCTCTGGGCAACCTGTTCCAGTACCTCACCACCATCACAGTAAAAAATTTCTTCCTAATACCTCCTGTAAACCTACCCTCTTTCAGTTTGAGCTCTTTCTCTCTTGTCCTGTGACTACCTGACCTTGTAAAGGGTCCCTCTCCAGCTCTCTTGCAGACCCACCTGAGGTACTGCAAGGTGCTGTAAGGTCTTTGCGGGGCCTTCTCCAGGCTGAACAACTTCAGCTCTCTCAGCCTGTCTTCATGGGAGAGGTGCTGCAGCTTTCTGAACACCTTCCCAGCCCTCCTCTGGTCAACAGGTCCATGTCTTTATAATGAGGGCCTCAGAGCTGGATGAAGCACGCCAGGTGGGGTCTGAGCAGAGTAGAGGTGCAGAATCCCAGAGCTGGATGCAGCACTCCAGGTGGGGTCTCACCAGAGCAGAGTAGAGGTGCAGAATCTTCTCCCAGGATATGACTGGCTTTCTGGATTGTAAGTGTGCATTGTCAGGTCAGGTCAATCTTCTTATTCACCAACACGTCCAAGTCCTTCTCTTGTTAAGAGATGCTCTGAGTACATTCTGTAAGTGCTTGGAATTGCCCTGACCCCAATGCAGGACCTCACACCAGGGATATTCTCTGATTAAATAATTCTATGAGCTATCAGGGGAGATCTTCTTCAAACGTAGCCCAAGATGGAGAGAGATACCACATGGATCCCTGGTAATGGTAGCTGATGCCCTGTTCTGTCCCATTCACATGTGAAAGGACATGAGGGACCTCTGACAGGCAGCAGCTGCTGCCATAAGGAAGCATAATACAGTGGGTGAAGCTGAAGATGGCTCCTTAAAAACCTGTAAATGTTAAAAAAAATTAATAAATCATAAGTAGAATCACACTTTTCAACCATACAAATTTAAATAATGTTGCTATGATTGATGTGAGATTGAAATTTCTTGGCTTGAAAGTCACATTGGGCTTAGCAGAGTAGAGTTTGAACTCTGTCCTGGACAGAAAGAGTTGAAACAACCTGGACTATCACCCAAAATACAGACAGGACACTGGCCAGTGAAAAGTCATATGGTGTGACTGGCAATGCTTTACAAAGTGAATTTGGATGAAGTACACGTCTGTGAATAGGAGCAGTAAGAAAATCAGAAGGTAAAAGGAAGAGAACATCAAAAATGTTGGGAGCAAAGTACAGGAGGAGGAGACAAAGGGGCATAAGTAAGAAAAAATGTTATTTTAAAGAAAATTTCTGAGGGAAAACAAACAAAAGACATGAAGCAATAAAACAGAAACATTATTTCCTGTTTATGGATTCTTACCACACAAGGGAAAACAAGATGTATTTCCACAATGGGCAGATCTGTTGGATCACATGAAAGAAACAACCAGCTCCATCAACCATTCTTCTAACAATCAGAAATCGGGGACGAAGAAAGGAACAGAAAGAACCAGGATTATATTGAGGGAGAACTGTTTTTTAAAGCCCAGGAGCTGCAAGGGCAAGAAATACAAGGTTAAATGTAGGTCAGCTGCAGAGCTAGGGAAGTCTCCAGTGAGCAGAGCACAGGCTAGGATTTGAGAAATCTGATGGCACTTCAGATTTATCTTCCACTTCACTGTGCTGCATTTTAGTCCCACTGATGTGAAAGAGAAATCTTTCCTACCTACCAAAATAAGCAGTGAGGAATAAAGTAATTTAGCACTCTGGAGATACTGGTGTGATTTGCTGCCAGTTAGACAACAAGTGAACTCCAAGAGTGAGGCCAGCTAGGTTTTCATGTTACTTGGGACTCCTTTGCTTGGATAAAGCCTGAAAACCTCCTACATTTTGCAGCTCTTGAGCCCAAATATACTTGCAATGCCAGACCTGAGTCTCACCAGAGCTGGCAGGAGTGTGGTCACCTGGACAGACACTGAGGTGAAACAAGCCATAAGGTGATGCTGGTGCTAATAGTGCCCAGACTGTACCTGCATCAAAGGCTTCTAGCAAAAGGCATGCTAATCAATAGAATTTACAACTAAATTATTTTGATAACTAATAAATAAACTATATAACTTTTAACATAAAATACGTAACTAAATATTATTTGTGAACTAAGTCCAGCACGAAGATTAAGTTGACCATCCAAAGCAGCAGGAAGGTCAACTGCCCTTCTCAGCCATGTCCTAGAAGCACCAAGACACACCTAATGTTCCTCACAGGATTGATGGGACGGAGAGTTTTCTTAGTCATTCACAGCGAGCAGACAATTGCTAGGTTCTTTTTCTCAGGCTAGGTCTTATGAACCCTCAAAAGGGAACCTAACACACCCAAGGATAGCTTAGCTATTACCTTTGGAGGCAAAATAATGAACAGGATGGCTTCTGCTGCAGTGTTAGAAACAAAAAGGTTTAATAAAAGGCAAAATAACAAACAGAGAACTTCAAGCCAGGTACAGAGGTCTGCTCCTGGTATAAACACCTTCACAAAAGCCTTGTGGTCCTTTTGTTCTCCTCTTTTCTACCTGATGGGCCAGGTGGGACTTTTTGGCTTCTATCGAATTAGATGACCCCGAGTGTTTGTGAAACCTCTGGGGTCCTATAAGGTGGGTTTTCACCTGATTGTTGAGAGAAACTTCTGGGCTTCTTTCCTTTTTTGGGGGACAAAGGCTAGCTTTGCCACTGTCATTAGGGGGCACTCTCCTGCACTCCTATAGACAATGACATTTCTTCTGCTGTCTCTTCGCAGGGTGGGAGGGAGGAAGGCTGGCTGCATGTGCCACAGGACCTCACAGCAAGCCACTGATGATGAGGGCCCCAGCAGCCCTTGTTGGCTGCCCCATCCCATCATCAGCAACCCTGAAACCACCAGCACTTCCCCTCTCATCTGACACAGTCCCTCTCTGGACATACACCAGCCAGCAGAGCCTCCTGTACCACCACATTTAGCAGCAGCAGCAGCCACACGAGCCTATCTCCCAATGTCTGTTTAACTAGTAATAAACCGCAGAAATTAGTGAAAGAAAGGAACAAATATGGACCTTCTAGGAGGCTTTAAGCTGCTTACCCAGTTTTCTGTAGTTTTTCTAAGGTTGTCCTCTCATTCGTAAAATTCTGATATAGACAGAAAAGGGTTGCCCAGTCTGCTTTGCTTGTAAAAGCACAATAACTTGGGCAGGTAGGTGGACTTTTTCTTTAAATCAGTGCATAAGGTTGTTGTGGGCATTAAGCAAATTAAAGTCAGAGGCATGTGTTAAAACAATTGCTCTGCAAAATTCTTCAAATTAAATGGTGTCCTTGTTAAAATATTTATAGGAGAATAATTTTTCAGATAAGAAAGCTAAATAGCCACATTAAATGCTCACATACCTCAAGTTTAGAGATATGGTGTTTAAAAATAAAATTTAAAAATCCTCCAAACTGAAAATGCTATACCAACAAGAAAGCCTAGTCTCAGTGTGAGGCTCATCTCTCTAAGAATCCTTGTCAGATTAACTTCAGACTTTACACACACAAAAATCCTTCTCTGGCTAGAGAAAATAATTGAAAAATTGTGAGTATGAAGCAGCTTTTTTTTTCAGAAAGTTAGGAAAAGAAGGCTGAGTCAAGTGTAAAGCTAGGTGTAATCCTCCCAATGGAATCACTGGAATATTTTTAATATATTAAATATTTTAGGTTTTAAACTCTATACCTCAGTCTCACTGTATTGCATCTATACACTAGCAGACCACTAGGCTTCCTATCATTTTTCCTGATACTTTTTTCCTGTTTCAAGACTTTCTGCTGGAAAATCCAGTTAGAATCCAAACCCAATACAGCTGTAGCAGTTGAACAGTTGCCTCACTTTTGAGATGAACGGTGCAGCTTTGTCCTCAAGTGCACTCAGTGCTGACTGATGTGAGACACTTCCCAGGTGATCGCATCCAGATGTCTCAGGAACTTTATCACAGGGATACGAGGGCATTAGCTGTGGGGATGGGCTGGAGGGCCTGCAATTGCCTTTACCTGATGGCCTCAAGAGATTCCCTTCTCCATTTCACGCTGAAACAAATATATGCCCAGCCACAACCACTGCTATGAGCTGTGGCAAATGGCTCTGCTTTTACTTTCACAGAGAGAAACCCACACAGCTCTTCCCAACACTTTGTATTGCCTTGGTGCTTCTGGTCTTGGCTGTCTTCTGCAGCCTTTGCAGCTGGTTAGAGACTTCACCAGGAGAGCAGAAATACCACCTGTTCCCTTACAATGGCAAAAACAGCCCATTGTGACCTTGGTGCAGGCTTGGAGAAGGTGAAATCTGTGGCCTTCTCTGCCGAGCTTGGAGGTGAGTGTGCAAAGCATGAATGCTTAGCAGGAGCAGGCAAAGTCTGTTGAAGGCTTGCCTAAGCAGTTTGCAGGTATGCAAACACAAAATATTGGCATTTCCTTCAGTTTCATTTCTTAGGCTACTGAGTGTAATCCCTCCTTTTGGTAACAGCAATTCTTGGTGGTGTTTTCCCCATTAGAGTTCTTGGATGCCAGTAACTTCATTATATGTATCTTATTGCACACAGCACACTGCTTCCATTCTTGTACAATGCTCATCACTTCCAGGAATTGTATGAACTCTAGAAGAGTCTGATCCTGCTCTTATTACAGGTAATGTCCAAGCTTTTCCATGAAACCCATACATGCTAACTATCCATTTAATCTCACTCAGAAGAAATGAAAATAGCAAGTGGGAGGAGGCGGGTGGGAGAGGGGTGTGGTGCTGACCCTGCAGCAGCCAGATCTCGAGAGCAGCCCCAGCATTTAGGCTGCTCACGGCCTCAAAACACTGTGCTGGCAGCCAGGATCAGCAGCACGGTGGGGTTTGTCCTGCCCTGCCACTTCCAACATGGGATCAAATTGATCTGCTGTTTGGTACCTGCTACTGGGGATATGTGTTTATTAAGGGTGGAAGCTGATCTCACTGTGACACATGGCATCCACGAACCTAAATTTCCTTCCTTTAGCCATTCGTCCTTCCCCTGCTCAGCCTGGCAATCTCAACTGCAGAATTTCCCTCAAGAAAAAAAAAAAAAACAAACCAAGCTGTGCATTGCAGGGAACCCGATTATGATACCAGAGCTGAGATCTGGTCACTAAGGCTGCTAGAGTGAGTTTGCTACTGAATTTCCCAAATTTTTTTTTTTTTTTTTTACATTTTGGGAAAATTAGCTGGAGAGACACTGGAAAATTCACAAGCACCTCATATGCTTCTAAGTGTAAATACCTGGGGATGCTCACTGATAAGTTTAACAGCTTTTACTTAAAAAAAAAAAAAAAAAAAAAAAAAAAAAAAACCAAAAAACCAAAAAAAAAAACAAAAAACCACCAAAACCAAGCTGTGCATTGCAGGGAACCCAATTATGATACCAGAGCTGAGATCTGGTCACTAAGGCTGCTAGAGTGAGTTTGCTACTGAATTTCCCAAATTTTATTTTTTTTTTTACATTTTGGGAAAATTAGCTGGAGAGACACTGGAAAATTCACAAGCACCTCATATGCTTCTACGTAAGTGTAAATACCTGGGGATGCTCACTGATAAGTTTAACAGCTTCTGTAGGAAGTCACTAGCTGTTCAAACATGTAATTATGTGTTAACAAGCTTAACAGGGCAAAAAAATAACAATTATTCAATAAGTGGAGTATGGGATGCTTTTCTTCCTTGTTTCCCTGCAGATTGGAGGCATTATATGTACATTTACTTGTCCGATTTAAAAAATAAAATAAAATTACCTTTTAGGAGCCCTTCAGCAGTTTGACAATTTTGTCATTCTAGTTCTTTCAACAATCAGATGGACTCAAGGGCAACATTATTTCCTGGCCAGGAGAGTGTGGAGCAAGCTATGACTTCTCACATAACCTGCTTCCTTGGACTCCTGAAATTCATACTGCACCAGCAGTGCTTTTCCCAGATGACAATTCAAAGCCTAGAGAGCTTTGGGTTTTACCCTATTTAAAAATAAATACATGCTAATTATAGGACAAAAGTAAAAAATCTCCATTCTACTGTGCTGTGCAATTCTGCTGCTTGGCATGGGCAGAGGGTTCAATGCACCTTTGCTGTGAGCAATGGGGAGGGCTGAAAAGGAAAAATCAATGCCATTTCTTGTTCAATTAAGTTCATTGTGATTCAGAACCACCTCCTCACACTGCAGAGCCTGCAAGAGATCAGTGCTGCAATCACTACCTTTTAACAGCTTGTGTTCTCCGTCTGGACTGCACAAGTCACTCACTGGCAGGGCATCACACTCTGAGAAAAAGGAAAAAATGGGGAAAAGAAGAAAAACCTCCTTACGGGACCCTCTGAAATACATTTGTCGTTAATCACGGGTCTTCAGGTGGGCAATTCACAGGGGGAAGAGTTTTCTCAGTGAGTCATTTTATTTCGATATCAGAAATACTGCTGTCTTTTTACCCTTCAGTATAAAGTTCGCTCTCCTTGCTGCCTGGATGAGAAATATCTGCAATACCTATCGTGGTGCTTGGCCTCGCTCAGGCTAAGCACCGTGATGGTCTGGCTCAAAGACTTTTGGAAGTCAATAGAAATATTCTGACAATTCTGTTGGACAACAGCTCAGACCAGCCCAGGAATCAGGGGCTATCAAGAGGTCATGACAAAGGATTTTTAGGGGCTCTCCCTCCCTCTCCTTCACTTTCACTGTTCTGAGGCAACTGTGAAAAAAAGTCTGTGCAGTAGAATGGGTAACCTGGAGAATTTCTAATCCCAAGCCCCATCCTGCTGAGGATGCCAAGGTGTACCATGGTGCAGGGTGCCCCCTCAATGCCAGCACCAGCACTGGCACCTCACAGGCCTGCTCGGCACCTCCCAAAAGAGGAGACCAGGATGCTTGTGAGCATGTCTCACTCTAGTGACAGGACAGACAAACTGCAGCAGCCTGCCTCTTCCCAGCCTGCCTTTAATGGCTACTGCCTGCTCCCCAGCTGGAGGGGCTTGTCCAAGGCCCTTGGGGTTCAGTCCCCAAATCACTCGGGTCTAGCAGAGCAAACAAAAACATGACAAAACCCAAAGATGAGAATGATCAGGCAGAGAACAACATAAGAAAGAGAAGTAACTCCTTAATGTTACTAGGCAAAGGTCTTTGGTGCTCACAAACGTGGTTTTAGGTCCTGAATGCATTTAAGCTAATGGCAATGGAGAAGTGGTGCATGAAACACCTTAATTCACAGCCATCCACATCCCTTTCCAGCCTCTTTATTGCACTGCTAGATCATGCTCAGGAGCAAGACAAGTCCTCAAGGAGGCTCCTGGCTGTCTGGTGCTCTTATACACCTACCAACATCTTAGAACTTCTCTGGACTTTTCCAGCTGCAATCACCTGCATGCCAGCTGACACATGACAGTGATATTTGTGCTAATTGTGCCAACTGGGGCATGCACAAAACAAATGTGGCCCAAATGCAGCTGCTGAAGAAGGATGTTCTTTAATGAATGTGTGCTTCTCTGTCCAAGTCATGCCTTTGTGAAATCACTTTGCAGTTCACATCAGGAAGAAGCTTTCTACTCAGATTCTCAGGACTTATCTCTGACTTTCCCAGTTTCCAGTGTCATAAATAGGTTCCTGAAGCTAATAGTAGAGAAGGTGGATGAAGAAGTTGCCTGTTCTCAGCATCTTAGCAAATCAGACTGCTGATGCATGTACAGACCCATAATGTGTTTCCTTGTCACAGAGCCCTTTCCATCTTTGCATACATCCTTCTTGCTAGATTTCATCCTTCCTGGGAAAGTGAGATCTCACCTGAAGTTCTTGCAATGCCCTGAGTGGCTGAACATCTGCCCTAGCAATGTTCTCATCAGCCCACAATTAATTAACACATTGGTTTCCTGCTCCCTAAAGCCCCAAGTTCCCCAGAAATTTTGGTTTTCATTACTAAGGAATGATGAAGAAAAATGTTGAAGCAATATCTTCCTATGATAGCTGGAAATCTGATAAGGTTGGTTCTTTAAATATGTATTTATGGTTTTTTTCTAGAACAAATCATATTGACTGTTACAAAGAGAACTCGGAGTGGTATTTCAGTTATTGAAGTCCTACTGTAACTGAAGGTTAATAGCTGCTGTGGCAGTAGATACTCTATAAATCAATGGCAGAAACACGTGAGTCAGAATATCACCCCACTGAGGTACATCCCATCTCACTGTGGTCAATAGAAGTTGTGCTGCCAACGTCCATGGAAGCAAGAAATGTTCACATGTCAGCAAATTTTAATACTAGTTATTGATACATATTGAAGATATAGGCTTTATGCACCCAGTGTTTGTTCTGACAATGGCACTGTTTACTCCGGAATTGAAGTTTGGTTCTGAACCAAGATCCAGAGTTTGGTTATTGGCATTTGCAACCAGAGAGGCTGAAATTATCTTCATGCCATGGGACTACACTCAAGGTTATTACCAGGCACTCAGGATGACATCTGGGTATCTGGGCCAAGGTGTCGGGTAAGAATGCGAAAGAGTGAACAGCAGCTCTGGCACGTTACCTACAGCTCATCACAAACCTTCCCATTCCTCACGTGATGTGGATTTCACCATAAGGAAGCAGTCACTGGAACAACCTCCAAAAGGATGGGGTGGACTCCCCAGCACTGGAGGTTTCCAAGACATGACTGGACAGGGTGCTAGATAATCCCATCTAGATTCCCTTTTCCATCCAAGGTTGGACCAGATGATCTCTGGAGGTCTCTTCCAACCTGAGTTGTCCTACGGGTCCATTCTATGACAATAGGAATTCTGGATGCCAGGAAATCCACCCATACAGGCCTTTACATGGCCATTTTCCAAGTCTGTATACTTCCCTGTAGCCTATAATCAACAGTTCACTACACTTGCCATCAAAGTGAAAAAAAAACCCCAAAGATTGGCTTTAGGCTTCTGCTTCTTGAAGGAAAATTTCAGTGGTAAAGATGCCAGGAGCTGATACTGCTTTTCTTCTGAGACTGCTTTAGTGAAGCCACCGCACTCTTTTGAAACATCCACAGGCACCTTAAGCAAATCATGTGTTGCAAACATAATTGTAGTGGGTGTGAACTCCATCTGGCTCGGGAAGCGCAGGCTGGCATGCCTCCCCTCAGCTCGCTGGGCTCAGCAGCAGAGCCAGTGCCACCATCCCAGAGAAAGGGGTCACGCTCATAGCAGCACTTTGAGAGCATGCACAGGCACCCTCCTAAAAATACATCCCAGAGGAGTGCAGCTGAATGCAAACACTGCTCTTTCTGTAATAGATAGCACTTTCCTCACTGGATTGGCTGGCACAAGCTGATCATGGTCAAATGATGCCTTGGTTTTTGAAGACTGCTTTTTAAAAGAAAGAAAGTACTGAAGAATGAACACACACAGAGACTGAGTTTTCAAATGAACATAGAGGAGCCCGGCATTCTGGTATTCCCCTTTGAAAATCACAGAAGCTGGGCCTGAAGTTTCCATTATTCTAATCACTTTCTAAGTTTATATCAGACCATGGTTTTAATGTTTCAAATAGGTTGCAAATACCTTAACCAGCATTTTTCATTTTTTAAGAGATTTGGTATCAAGCAATAATGTCCCTATTACATTCACTCAGCCACACACTTTTTCTTTCCCTATTTTGTATTTGAAACCAGAGCAACAATTTACATTTCAGAAATACATGAAATTTATATAAGTACTTAAGTACTAATTTCTAGAGAGATGTGGGACAAATTCTGGTGCATAACTTTAATTTTTTATGCTTAGCTAAAGTCAGACACGTCCAGCCAGTAATGAAGCCAGGTGTGTAATCAAGAAGACCACCCAAAAACCCCTTTATAATTCTAGCTGTTAGCAAAAGGTATTACTTTAATCCTACCTGACACATTTTCAGTGTGTTCTCGTCATTTTTCTGCTTAAATATAATCTTGGAGGATCATACTTTGAACAGCTATTCATTTATCAGCTAGGTTTGATATTTGCATGTATTTTTCTGGCTGGCCACCTTGCTCTAGGGAAGGCAGCAGCTGAGGACTGGGACCCACAGCAGGAGCAGGGACAGCCACCTCTGCAGGATGGTAAGGCTGTCACTCAGTGCATCCCTCCTCCTCAGGAGACCCTCGAGGCAGGAGGGTGCGGAGCACAAGCCCCTGGCTCCTGATTCCATCAGCTTCTCCAGGGCCGGGTCTCTGGCTGCCGGTGAGGGAGAGAAAAAGCAAGCGGTCACCTCCTGGTAGAGGCAGTGTTACTGCAGGATGAGCTAACAGCGAATACATTGCTCAACACCCATGGGAGGGACTTTTTAAATATCACCGTGATCACCGGACCCTCCCCTTCAACCTGAGACGACGCTTTGAATAAATCAGTCTCTGACTGACAGCACCAAAGATTTAGTTTTTATCCCTATTACTAGCCTGAAAACATGAAATAAAAAGCCCATGGTGTGAGCTGTTTGAAGAGATATTTTGCATTTTAAAAAAGGGATGAAGTGAAAAAGAATTTGTGGGGATACAGACAGCTTTGCTGGGGAAAGCATCTCTCTGTTACCTTGAGCCGGCTGCCTCTTTTGAGTTTCAGCCATGACAGTCAGCCAGCCAAAAAAACTAAATGAGAAAACACATCCTCTAAACGTGGTGGGTCCCCTTGTGGTAGATAATTTCTGTGGAGCTAAGCTGGAATTAAATCATCTGCCCAGCACACTGCTCTGTGCCTGGCAGCAGCAGGAGCTCAGGGCTGCCCACCCAAACATCCACGCAGCCCTTGGGCACACGCAGCAGCCCACGCCGTGCCCGGCGCTATCTCTGGCACTGCTAAATCCGGCCAGCAGCCGTGGGCTCCGTCCGTCTGCCTCCGCCACGGCAGCAGCACACGCCACCACGGCATGACATGGCAGCCACCCCTCACAAGTGGAGCATGAGCCTGCTGCTGCTGCCAGCGTGGAGAGCTTTTTCTGAAAAACAAGGGCGAAATCGTGCTGAAGAGCAAATTGTCCTAACAGGAACTGAGCAGGGCACCGTCAGATGTTCCTCTCCTTAATCGCAGACTGATGTCTTTCAGAGGCAGGCTGATATTCAAGCACCTTCTAAAACATGATACCTTCTAATACCAGGTTGGGGGAAAAATAAAGAAAAAAAGGACAGTCTGATAAACAACTGTCCCCACTTCATCCTGCTCCCCGGCTCCAATAGAGCTGAGAGTGCTGCTATTTGAGATGGGCAGAAACTGCTGGCGTGTGTTCAGAATCTATAGTGCAGTGGGCCCCTTCCTGGGGCAGGGAAGGTGGTAAGACTGGAGTCAGGCTTGAATTTCAGACAGATCTGGAGTGCCACAGAAGTCAAGAACATTTAGAGGAATTTGGCCAGACCCTTTTCTCTTCTGTAATTGATGCCTCTAGCTGTGAGATCTCTTTTTGTTGTTGCTTGGCCAGAAATCGCCTAGAAATGCCTGTTCTTATGAGACTTGTGGCCAGATTGCCAGAGGCTACAGTTGTTTCGGCAGTGATAGACATATCAAAAGCCAGATATTAAACTCTTCCTGATTGTGCATTGGAAACTGCCCCAAAGTTAATTCCAAAGCAGATTTGCAGAGTGTAATATTCAACCCAAGCCTCTTGGAGCCAGCCCAACATTTACCTGAAGCTATAGCTTGTCTGCCCTCAGAAAAAAAAAGGAACAGTCAAAACCCTAGCAGATATGTATATAAATCAATAAGAAATAATAAATCAATAAACAAATAAAGTTATCAGTAGGACAGAGCAGTAAAATGAAAAATTCCTCTGGCTGCAGCCTCCACAATCTGGCACTCCTGCAAACGTGTCTTGTCCTTCTTAACAGCAAGTACAGCCATAAATGGCCAAGCTGCCAAGACCTGAAAAGTCCAGTGTTCATGTCCATGTACCTCAACCAACACTCCTTTCATCCTCTTCCTTTTTTTATGCTGATAATGCACCAGCTATGAGATATAAAAGATCTTTTGGGCTATCAAACCCATCCCTCTGGGTAAAAGGAAGGGCTCCACGTTTTGATAACTGCTTCAATCTCTCTTATGCATTATAAAATCCCATATCACCACAGCAGCAAAGAGCTGGGTAAAAGTGCTTTGCCTCAGCTTCATCTTAAACTCAAAACTTTTGCTACTTTGAAGGAGAACTTTGTGCACAGTGCAAAGCTTATCATTCGCCTCCTTGACACTGCCAATGTGTTCAGGAGGGTGTTTAAAAGACAACCCTACTCTGGGCTGCAGCTTTATGGTGGAGTGAATGGAAGGGCAAGCTGCCAGGGGACACAGCCCCTGGCCTGTGCCTTGCACTTCATTCACTGCCGTGTGCCCACGTGCTGAGCTGGCTCTGAGAGCTGGCTGAAAATGAACCTTTTTTTTTTTAATTCCTCAGATTAGTTTTCAGCCAGCTCTGTCCTCTAATTCTTCTCTCTGTCCATAGTGGAAATCTATAAATAGGAAGAAAAGGTGGAACTAAAGGAAATTATAGGAAGGCACAGAGGTGGCAAGCCAGCATTTTTCATCTGCAGGGCCCAGCTGACGACTGGCGTAGTTACCCAAAATTACCCTTGCCTTTGAGTTGGAGAAACAGAGCCTGGGGGTTCATGATGGCTTTGAGGGGATGCACATGCAGGCTGTCACTGCACACATTAGGGAGACCTAAAGAGGCAGTGGCATTCCCCAGCACTATTTTGTGAATGGAGCTCTCAGCAAGGAAGCTTTCCCTCTTGCCCTCCAGTTCCTTTGCTCTTAGTTGCACTGTCATTTAACCCCCTGCAATCCCTCTCCTTGCCGGGTGGCTGCATTTGCAGCCCATGGGGGTCGTGGGTCCCCGGCCTGGCAGCTGCTGTCATTCAGGTCTGACTATTGACACGAGTGGTTTGTAAAAGAGACGGACCAATAGCTGGTCCAGGACCCTGCAGCACAGCCAGCACAGCAGGACTGCAGGCCTGGGGGAGCTGGGAGGAATGGAAGGCAGCAGTAATTTTCACTCTGACGAGCCCCCTGGAGATGGGTAATGAAGGTCAGGGCTGAGCTGGGCAGGGGGGAAACTGTGCAGTGCAAGAGCCACGGGAGAAGGCTGTAGGGGTTTTCTCTGATTACTTTGTGCTGGAAGAAGCCCATGCTGGCACCTTGAGGTCCCTGTCGTGCTGCTGGGTGGCCTTGAGGACGGTCCCGGGAGAGTGCCTGTGTGACGGAGTACCCCAGAACGAGCCTTATCCCCGGCAGGGCTCATCGGGGCCTCGGGCGGCCCCATGCCCTCCACGCAGCCCCATCACACCTGTAGCCTGTCCCCAGAGGACGGGGTGCCATGGCTGGGTGCCACGGTCCCGGCCGCAGGACAGCCCCACCGGGGTGTCCCACGCGTGACCCCGTTCTGCACGCCACCCTCTGCGGTGTCACCGCCGGGCTGCTGCCGCCGGCATTGAGCGCCGGCAAAAAGGCCGGGAGAGACCATTCCCCCTCCTTCCCCGCTCCCCCCAAACCTCAGCCCGAGGGTGACGTCATGGTGGGGGAGGGGCGGGCAGGGGGAGGGGACCCCCGCACGTCCCTGTCCCCTGCGCGGCGCGGGGGCCGGGCCGGCCAGCCCCGACGGGGCGGCCCCGGGGGCGGGGGGGCCCTGCCGTGCTATCCCCACCCCCGGGGGGCGGCTCCTCCGCGTGCGTGTCTGTGTGCGCGTCTGTGTGTCTGTGTGTCCGTGTCTGTGTGTCCCCTCCCGCCCCCGCAGCGCTCCCGCCCCGGGGGGACGGTCCCGGCTGCCGCCCCCATCGCCACCACACGGGGCAGGAGGAACGCGGGGAGCGGGGGGAGTTTCTCGGCGATTTATGGGGCGGGGGGACACGGGGAGAGCGGGTGAATCCAGCCTGTGATGCCTATAAATGGCGCTCCTCTTCCAAGGTGCACATTTATAAAAAAAAAAAATAAGAAGGGGGGAAAAAAACCCGGTCGGTGTCATCCCCCCACGTCAGGGCCGGTGGTGGGCGTGAGGCTGTACTTCCTCCGCCCCCTCCTAATGGAGCGAACCATTCCCAGCCAGCCTTCCTCGCCCTCTCCCGCTGCCTCCCTCTTCCTCTCCTTCTCCTCTTGTCTCCCCCCCTTGTCTGCAAAGTCCTCCGCTGCTCGGAACTTGTTGGCAATGTCTATTTTTCAGCTTTCCCCCACGTTCTCCAAAGTAACTATTTAAAGATCTGCAGCCGCAAATGGTTTTACTAAATGTAGGATGGGACTTAAGTTGAACGGCAGTTATATTTCTCTGATCCTTGCTGTGCAGATAGGTAAGTGGACTGCCAAATTCCGTGTCAAGTTGTGCGCGCCCCAGCCCGGCTGGTGCCTGCGGGAAGGAGCGGAGCGTCGGGATAGCCCGCGCGGGGGGCCGCGCTGCGGGGCGGTGCGGTGCGGTGCGGTGCGGGGCGGGCGGCGGGACCCCGCGCTGCGCTCCGCGCCTTCCCTCCGCGGCCGCAGCTCCGCGCTCCGCCGCGCTCGCCGGGCACGGGAGCCCGCGGGAAAGAGAGCCGGGTGCTGATTCCTCGTAGACCACTTTTGGTTTTCGTTTTCCTAAAGCGGTGCATGCTCGCTCGTACTTCGCTTTTTTATTTTCCCTCCGCCTCTTCTTCCTTCTTTTCCCTCCTTTTCTCTCGGTCCCCACGAGCGGTTGCGTTTGTATCTGGTTTTCGGATGTCCCCTTCATTCCCTTCCACTTACAGTTTGGTGACTCCAGTGCTAAGAAATTTTCCTCCTCTCCCCGAGGGACAGAGAAATAAGAACGGAGACAAAATGTCTTGCGAGAGATCTAGCTGGAAAGTTTTTTGGGGTTTTTTTTTTGCAGAAAATCAGGGGGACAAGCGAAGGTCTCCCTTTGGGAACCAGAACGTTTTCCCATTCGTAGAGCATCTTAAAACCAAAGAAAACCCATCACTAAATTAAAGGAAATAATGAACTGGAATGCAGCGATTAAACAAATAAAAATGACTTTAAAAAATCGCTGAGTCCCACCGCCCAGTCGTTAATTTTGTGCTTGTAGAAGACCTGTCAAAAATCGAGCAGGTCCAAAAAATTCTATATATGCTGTTACTTAAAATAGAACAGGTTTCTTTTCATGCCGGTGTGTATTTTCTGTGCTTGTTGCCGGTTTTGTTCAATATCTTGGGGTTTCAGCCGGTTGCTTTTGTTGGTTTGCTCTCGGGTTCATTTTATACCTTTCTTTCCTGAGATTTTTTTTTTTTTTTTTAGTTACGGACATTAAACAATCTCCAAGTTAATGACCACTTTGGTCCTCTATAGGCAAATTTTAAAGATTATCTGCTGGATATGTAGTTTCCCGAGCATGACCCAAAACTGGGTTTTAATGAAAAGGGGATTAAAGCACGTCTTTTATTATCTAGACTGTCAGGTGTGAACAGCTCTTTGAAAATATTTCCCTGCAAAGGAATTCTGATACAATTTAAAAAAAAAAGATCGGCATTGCTATTTAGAGGTCCTTTTGCTCGGTCACACTCCTCTCCAGAAAACCTCTGCAGAATTTTATGGGTAACAAAGAAAGAAGAAGGAAAAAAAAATTGTAAAAGGAGGGGAGAATTAGAAAGCGAGGCAAAAAAACCCTTGAACATTTATTCATCTAATAAAAGATGGGGGGGGGTGTGAAGAAATAGTGCAACGAAATGTTGACCTCTGGGAAATGTGGTTAAATGATGCAAACCCCTACATTCGTATTACCATTCCATTTTAAATAAGGCTGAACTCTTCACAAGGCCAGTTTTTTGTACTGTCACAGAAAGAAGGGGGGAGGCTTTATTTGCATGTTATCCTTAATTTCAATCCTTGCAATTTTTGTTTGTGTGTTCGTTCATTCATTTGGAGGAGGAGGAGGAAGATTTTCTTTCTGCTGTGTTTATTTGGTTCAGCCGAGGATGGATTTTATTTCAAATTTCAAAAGGCAGCTAAAGTCGCTGGGAAATGCCATTCCCGGGCTGGCATGAGCATGAGCAGTCATTTGGAAAGTTACCCCCAAATACTGCTGCACACCGAGGGGATGGTGGCGGTGCGGTGGCTTTGCGGTGCCCTGAAAGGGGACAGCTCTGGAGCTCGTGGAGGGCTTTTCTGCTCTCTGCTCCTCCTTCGGTATTTAGGGTAACCTTCCCCCCACCTCCTCCACACCTCCCCACCCCCGGAATCAGCTTCTGCCTGTCGGTGTGGGGTTTGCGAAGGGCCACCGGCTTTGCCCCGTCCCCGGTAAAGGCTCGTGTGAAATGGATGCTCGGCTCGTTCCCAAAATGTCTATGCACCGGGACTTAAAAAAAAAAAAAAAAAAAAAGGGGGGGGGGCGGGCTGGCGGGCGGGAATGATTTATTTATTTATTTAGGATTTCGGCATAGGAGATTGGAGCTGTCCGAAATCCCTGACATCTTGGGAGATGACCGAGCTGGGGGTTGTGGTGGGCTCAATCTCCGCGGAAGGGACAGGAGGGATAGACCAGCCGCAGGACTGGGAGAACGGGAATGGGTTTCGGGAGGGGGCCCGGCCCGTCACGGAGGGCTCCTGCGGTCCTGCTGCATTGCACATTGCTGCACGCTGCTGTCTCCGAGCGGGGGTGCGGGGTGTGGAAGGTCGTGGCAACGGCAAGGCACAAGCGACCTAGTTCATGAGAAATCCCGTTGTCTTTGAACCAGACAGGAACCGTGTCTATCCGCTTTTGCTTTTTTTCCTTTTTTTCCCCCTTCCTTATATATATATATATATATATTTAATTTATTGGCGGGTTTTGGGGCAGCTTAGAGCCGGGGATACCCCGTGCGGAGGCGGCGGCACGGGCAGACAGGGCCAGGCTGCCCCTCGGGGGCGAGGGATGCTCGGCTCACCACTGGTCCCAAACGTGACCCCCGCCAACCCTGCCCGTTCCCCCGGCCCCAGCCTGGGGCAGGGCTCCTCTTCGAACCCCAGATTTTCAGCCCAGCCCGACACTTTTTTGCAGAAATTCGTGGCTACTCCCCCTCCGCTGTAGCTGCTGGAGCGAGATGGCGCGGGTTTTATAGGACATGGTTTTACCCTCGGGATGGTCTTCGGTTCTTCTCTATTTGTTTGCCTGGCTTTTTTTTTTTTCTTTTTTTTTTTTTTTTCTTTTTTTTTTTTTTTTCTTTTTTTTTTTTTTTTTTTTCCTATCGCAGCCAATGTCTGGAGCCTGCTGGGGGTTTGATGTGGCGGCTGGTGCTGGGGTGGGGGTGTGTGTGTGTGTGTGTGTGTGTAGAGGGGAGTGGCCACCAAGTCATGTTAGCGATGAATCAAACGGCAAGAGGAGGATTTGGGTTGAAACAGTCTCTTTTGGAGTCAGCCATTTAGCTTGTAACCGGTACCCGGCAAGGAAACACACGCACACACAAACCCGTCACAGCCATTCCCTGGGGACACGGCGCGGGAGGCGTCCCCGCCCGACGGTGTGGGCGGCAAGGGGCTCCTCCTCAAGGGACGGGGGAAGCCCCTTCCCGCCCCCGCTGGCCGCAGCGACATCCCCGGGCCTAGGGACACCGCGGCGTCCCCGGCTCCCTCCCGCCGCGGGCAGGAGGGCGGCTGGCGGCCGTGCCCGGGTACCCCCGGCATGTGCGGGATGCCGTGCGGTGACACACGCCCTGCCGAGGGTCCCGCGTCCCGTCCCGTCCCGTCCGGTCCCGTGTCCTCTCCGGGCACGCAGGAGGAGCCCGTAACTCCTTTTCTTCCCGCCTTTGCAGGCGGTTGTGCTTGTGTCGGTTCCTGCTGCACTGAACCAGATGCCCTCGGCTGGAGCCATCCCGAGGGATGCCCGGGCAGCGGGTTTGGGGGAGCGGGGCTCGCCCCGGCCGGGTCCCGCCCCGCCGCCCCCAGCACAGGCACGGCCGGCTCGGCACCCCCGCAGGTGTCTGCGTGATGTCACTGTCCCTTCTTTGAGTGTCTCTATCGCAGCTCTTTCTAGTGATTTTTTATTATTTTTAATTTAATTTAATTTTTTTTTCCCGCTGCGCCTTGCACGGTGTTTGCCCAGCGACCTGGGCAGTAGGGAGCGTGTGCGTGCGCCTGCGTTTGTACGGAGAAACGCTCCTGCTGCTTCCAGGAGGAATTTTCTAACAAAGGATCAAGTCCGGGGAGAAGCAGGCAGCGCATCTCCACCTCCCCTCCTCCTCTCCCCTTAAAGAAAAAAAAAAAGGAGGGAAAAAAAGAAAAAAAAGAAAAAATTAATGAAAGCGACGCCGCAAAAAAAGGGGGGGAAAAAAAAAAAAAAGAAGAAAAAAAAAATTAATGAAAGCAACGCCGTTAATCCACAGACACCGAACCCTCCGGTACTTAAAAAGCAAAGGGCGAAAAGCCCCTGGCTCCCTCCTCGAGTGCGATGGCGAGCCTGGCTCGGTCCCGCCGCCCCTCTCCTGCCCCGGGTCGCGCTTTTAGCAAGGGCTGGGGGCGGGCGGGGGGAGGAGAAGGCGAGAGGCGAGTCCTGACCTGTGCCCCTGCCCCGCAGCGTACCTGGTGCAGGCGGTGAGAGCGGCGGGGCGGTGCGATGCGGTCTTTAGGGGCTTCTCCGATTGTTTGCTGCGGCTGGGCGATAACATGGCCAACTACCCGCAGGACCTGGACGACAAGAGAAATCTCCAAACGATCTGCGCGTAGGTCTTTCCTCTCTTCTTCGGGGCCGCGGGGGGACAGTGGGGGTCACCCGGGGCTGGGCGAGGGGGGCGAGGCCGGATGGTGGCGGGAAGGAGGGAAGGAACACAAGTAACGCGGGGTTACGCTTTGGGGTTGGATTCTCCGCTCCAGGGTCCCTCCAAGCTCACTGTCACGGGGACAGGCCGGGCTTGGGGAACAGCGAAGTCTGGAGGGAATCTTTTACAACGTCTTTTTTTTTTTTTTTCCCTATCTCTTTTTTTGCCTCAATGAATCTGAGGATTGTTTGTTTTGGTTTGGTTGTTTTTGGTTTTTGGTTTTTGGTTGTTTTTTTTTTTATTTTTTTTTTCTTTTCCCTAATTAGCTCCTTAGCTCCTCTTTCGTATTCTTTCCCTTCCCCCCACCCGCACTGGGGTGCTGACATTAGCTGCCCGGGGATCGTTATCCCTTTCCTTATTGCTGCCCGCGGGACTCGCTCACCCTGCGGGCTCCGGGCTCCCCCCGAGGCCGCTGCGATGCTGCCCGCCCCGGCCGGGCACAGCCGGCGCTGGGGAGGCGGCCCCTCGGAAAACAAAACCTAATTAAAAAGGGAAGGGCCCTGGCATGATATGAATCGCCCAGCGGCAGAGAGGCGGCCGTCCCAGCGCCAGCTCTCTCCTGCCACCTCCATGGCCCCGGGAAAAACCATTTGCCCCCAGTTTCGCCCTGCTCCTGTCACAGAGGGGACAGGAAGGAAAAGGCAACGATAAAGAGGAATAATAATAATAATAATAATATTAATAATAGTAGTAATAATAATGATAATAGCAATAACAACAGCAACAAAAATATTAGGAGGAGAAAAAGAGCTTGCCTTGCAAAATCATGTCCCGCACAGGGAGGAAAAGTCGAGCATTTTCGATATGTCTGGGAGGAAAAAGGAAAAAACCGCCACAAAAGAACAAAACAAAAAAAAACCCCAAACCCAAACCACACACATTAAAAAAAAAAAAAAAAACCCCCACAAAAGAAAAAAAAAAAAAAAAACCCCCACAAAAGAAAAAAAAAAAAAAAAACCCCCACAAAAGAAAAAAAAAAAAAAAAACCCCCACAAAAGAAAAAAAAAAAAAAAAACCCCCACAAAAGAAAAAAAAAAAAAAAAACCCCCACAAAAGAAAAAAAAAAAAAAAAACCCCCACAAAAGAAAAAAAAAAAAAAAAACCCCAAACCCAAACCCCACACATTAATAAAAAAAAAAAAAGGCGGTTGCAGGATTGCAGCACAAGGGGGTTTTTTTTCCTTTTTCAGTACAAAATCCCTCCGTTAAAAAATAATAAAAATAAATATTTAGAAACGAGATAGTATCTTTAGATATAAATAAGTTTAGAATAGTTTTGGGGTTTTATTTTGCTCCGCAAAAATCAGGAAACAAAAGACATGAAATGGGAAGGTGGAAAGGAAAGGAAAGGAAAGGAAAGGAAAGGAAAGGAAAGGAAAGGAAAGGAAAAAAAGTGTGAAGAGACTGTACCACTCCTCTCTCCCTCAAACACCTAAAAAGGCTGGCACCTCCTGTAAATGCTGTTTACTTTGTGTCCTGCAACAGAAATAAATACCCAGGGGCAGCAAGGTCCTGATATGGTATCTTGTGCCCTCGAGTGCCAGATCAGATGTTATCCTGATCTCTAAAGATAACTCTTTTCCAAGAAAGACCCTTTTCCCGACCACCTTCCACCATCCGATTGCCTTCACCCTGTGCCGGGATGTGTATTGAAAAAAGATGGTGAAAGATTTAATTTTCCTTTGGGAGATGCAATTACAGCAGAAATACTGCAGGAGAAGCACACTCTCAGACTCTGGCTTCTCAGTATCTCATTATTTATTACAAATGTAGCAAACATTGGGAGTCTACAACCAGCTTAGAGTGCTCATAAATTAGAGGCAGTAGGACTACTTTGGAAAGGAAAAAAAAAAAAGGAAAATAAAGAAAATCAAGACCCAGTTTCGCAGACGTCTGCCTTGAGGCGTGGGGGGAAAA
Source organism: Passer montanus (assembly GCF_014805655.1). Taxonomy (NCBI): domain Eukaryota; kingdom Metazoa; phylum Chordata; class Aves; order Passeriformes; family Passeridae; genus Passer; species Passer montanus. The sequence goes on along the minus strand of NW_024367261.1, from coordinate 1,127,786 downwards.
GAAGGCGGAGGGCAGATTCGGGGTGATTTTCCATAACCCAGACATGGAGAGGAAAGATCCTTCACTATCCTCCCCATGCGGTCCATGGGACGACGGGTGTCTGCCCCGGCGACAAATGCCGCTCCAGTCCCCGTGAAGAAAGGAATTGGGGGAAAAAAAAAAAAAAAAGAAATAAAAAAAAAGAAAATTAAAAAAAGGAGGGAAATTTGTGCGAATAGCTGGAAATTATTATAGAAAAGCGAATCTCTTCCCTGCCTATATTCCCCTGGCCACGTATCAGGGGTGGTTCCCGCTGCCCTGCTGCGGGTCGGTGCGAGGCGCCCAGAAGCGGAAGATGCTCCTTCTTCCTTCTCCTACCCTTCCTGCTTCTCCTGCTCTTCCTCCTTGAGCTTTTCCTGCAGTAAGGGCCTTTTCCCGCCCCGGGGAATCCCTCCCGGGGGTTTCTACACGCCGCACCCTAAAGGGAGCCTTTCCCACCCCCATCTGCCCGCTCCCACCGGTGACGAGAAACCCTCGGGACGAGCCCGCGGGCTCCTGGGCTGGCTCCTGGCAGCCGAGGGGTGCATGTCCCCGTCAGGCAAAGACCCCTCCGCCAGAAACCCGGCAGAGCAATGTTTGCAGCACCCTGACAGGGCTGGTGCCGAAGGCGGGGCTGGGGATGGGGGGGACCCCCGAACCCTCAGCCGGCGGCTCCTCCCCGCCGGCCCAGCCTCCCTTTTCGGCACGCCCGGCTGGCTGCGCCGGCGGAGGAGGGGGCGAGGGCGGCCCCTCCCCGGGAAGGTGGGTGCGTGCCTCTTTTGACGCCGGCTGCTCTCCCTTGCTGCAGGTACTGGGATGATTTCCACGCCTGCACCCTCACAGCGCTCACCGATTGCCAGGAAGGAGCGACAGACCTCTGGGAGAAATTGAGACGGGAATCCAAAAACCTCGATTTCCAAGGCAGCTTATTTGAACTGTGCGGAGGCGGCAGCGGCGCGGCACCGTCCCTCCTCCCGCCGGCCTTGCCCCTGCTCCTGGCGGCTCTGTGGGCCGCCCTAGTGACCTGGCTGCCTTTCTAGGGGGGCGAGCACACTCACACCCACACCCTCTCCATGTGCTGGATCTATAGAGGAAGTGTCCATCCGTTGCTTTGGGGACGTTGTGCTTTTCTGTGGTTGATGATGATGATGATGGTGGTGGTGGTGGCTGATGATGGTGAAACACCCATGTAGGACTGTGGAAGCGTTCTCCTTTTTTTTTTTTCTTTTTTTTTTTCTTTTTTTGTGTTTTATTTGCCAAATCTTACCAAACAGGCAGCGGCGCGCAGCCCAAATCGGACCTCAGCTTTACTATCGCTTCGAATCAAAAATAGAGAAAAATATAAAGAAACTAACTCGAGCCCTCGTTGTGCAAACGCAATCTCAGGAACGGCTCTGGGCCACCTACTGCTAAGGCTGTAATCGGCCGGGTACCTCCCGGCGAGCCACGGGCTCCGCTAAAAATGTGGCAGTGTGCGAGGCGAGAACAAAAACCGCAGACAGGAAAAGGCACTGGCGAGAAATCCAAGGTAGATGTCCACGTGTGAAGCATATGGTGAATAATTCACAATCTCTCATCTTTCCTCCACAGTCGCTTGTTTTTTTTGGTCATTCCACTGGGAAAAAAAATTAAAAATAAATAAAAAAGAACATTTTTCCTCAAGGGGAAAAGAGAGCGAGAGAGGGAGAGAAAGAGAGGGAAACGAACAGCTAAGGAAGGAAGGAGCAAGAGTAAGAAAGACGTATCTAAATGCCCGGAGGAATGACGGAATGCTGCTAACATCTCTGAGAGTTTACCTTTACTTGCTGTTCGAAGGCATCTTTCCGAATTCACTGCCTTTAATTTTTTCCTCCTCTTTGTTTTAGATGTTACACATAACAGTAAAATACCTGAATATCCAACCGTAGAGATCACAAAAAGGGGGTTCAAATGTAAACCTAAAGGAAAAAAAAATAACAACAGCAAAATGATTTTGAAAAAAAAAAAAGAGCCTTGATTTTAAAAGAGAAGAAAAATGTAATTTAAACAAAAGTTTATTATAAAGTCAATTCAGCAAAAAATAACAAAAAAAGATTTGCTACAAAGTATAGACAGAAGTATAAAATAAAAATTATTGTTTGAAATGAGGGTGTCGTCCTTTTTATAAAATATGCCTAGAGTATCTTGGAAAGGACGGGGCTTTTAAGGCGAGGAAGTCTAAATCTTGAACCCATCCCTTGACGAGCACGGCAATTTCAGTTCAAACAGGGACAGGTTGCCTCAATCGCTTAGTCGAAGCCTTTCTCTCTCTCTCTTTTTTTTTTCTCTTTTTACTTTCCCCTTTCTTTTGCTCCTTAAACACATGCTGTAAACCCTCCCACCCTCCTCCTCCTCCTCCTCCCGGCGAAGCCGCGCGCCGCAGCAGCCCCGTTTTCCCGTTTTCCCGTTTTCCCGGGAGCGCGGGGCGGGCGGCGCGGCTCTCCCGCGGGCGCGGAGCGCTGCCCAGCCCCGGCCGAGGGAAGGCAGCGACCACCATTAAGGAGGAGGCTGCGGAGCCGGAGCCGGGGCTCAGAGGAGCCCTTTCATAATTAATAAGGCAGCTCAGCCGAAGGAGCAAGGGGAAGGGGGGACGGGGTATTGATTTCGCAGCAGAAGCTGCTCTAACCTCGGCTATTTATAGACGCCTGATGCCTTTATAAAGAAATATACATCAAATAGTGATCACGTCCTTTTTGCTTATAAGAGGAGAGCCCAGCTGGCGATCGGGGGTGGGTGGGTGGGTGAGCGGGCGATGGGGAGGTAGGGACCACGAATTGGTGCGAGGTGATTTATTCCGCCGGAGAGCCGCTGCCTGTGCGATTGCTCTCCTTTGCCAATGTGTAGGGTGGCAGAGTCTCTCCTTCGCCCCCTCTCCCTGCTCCCTCCTTTCCCAAGGTCCGCAATGTAATGTGTAAGCAATAGCAAATGTAACAGTTCATAAATCAAACAGTGGGTCGCAAGCCAATCTGCATTTCCCAAACGGATTGAATCCCAGCAACGAATGTGCTCAGGAACTGGAGCCAGGCGCCTTTACCACTGGAAGCAATGTTGATTTTTTAATGATAAAATACATTATGCGTGTGTTGGGGGGGCTTTGCAGAGCTCAGCCTCGCTTCGGCAGACACAGGTCTGCTTGAATTTCGTTTTACTTTGCCCTCCCTCTAGATTCAATCCCCACCACCACCAAAGAAAAAGGAAAACCCTGGAGAGCAGAGCTTTGTTTAAATGGTTTGGGTTATTTTCCCTCCCCACAGAGGATCTAGACCTAAATTGATTTTTCTCTGCACATCTCTGTATTCATGAGGTCAGGCGCTGCTGTTACGGTTTCCTGTAGCACGAAATGCCAGATGCCGAGGAGAGAGGGGAGAGGAAGCCCTTGCTGGGGTGCCAGGGGTTCCTCAGCTTGCTGTCTGTGCCGGCTGAGCCCCGGGGACCCCCTCCAGCGGCGGGCAAAGCGCCCCGCTCCGCCCCGGGGTGCCCGGGCGCCGGTCCCGCCCGCTGCCCGCATCCCCCGGCTCGGCTCCGGGCGTGCTCCCGCTCCGCCCCCGCCTTCCCGGCTGCTGGACGGTGCCCGTCCGTCGGAGCACGATGGAAGGGAGCCTGCCAGCTTCCCCTCACCCCACAGAAGAAAGCTGAAACGCCCTAATAAGGGGGCGATTTCCAGCTCATTAGCGGACTCGAGTTATCTTCGTGTGAAGTTCAATTACTAATGAATAATCTCTCCGTAATTAGCACATCCCCCAATTAACCCTCCGCTGAGGAGAATAATAAAGGGTGGCAAACCAGTGAAAAACAGCGGAGCGGGTGGGGAGGGTGCCCGGTGGTGCTTCCCGGGCCCCTTTCCTCCCTTCTGAGTCCTCCTGGACTCTGCTGTTTTGGGCTAATAATTGTCGGGAGCTCACCCCGGGGGCAAGGCCGGCCAGCGGGCCTGCCGAGCTGGCCGGGATGCACTAGCCTGCATTGCACCCCGGGATTTCCCGCACAGGCGGCAGGGACGGCAGCAAACCCCGCTCCCGCCGGCTCAGCTCCCCCTGGACAAACTGGCAAGGGAGGCTATTCCCGCCTGCAGCTCCGTGGTTTTTTTCGGGGAGCACGAGCAACCAACAAACTCTCCCTTCCTTCCCGCCCGTTCATTTTGTAAGAGCTCCCCAACGCGCAAGGCACTGCTTGTTCCCTTTTCTGCTCCTTGCAAGGGCCGCTGCTGAAGCCTGAGTGCCATGGTCGATTTCATGTATTTAATTTTCTCGACCGCAGGGATGGATGGTTGCTCTGCCTTGCCATGTTGTGTGGGCAAGGAAACATGAGCCCTCCGCCAAGTCCCAGAAAAGGACTGAGTGTACTGGACTTGCCTCCTGCCGCCTTGCACCTGTAGGGTTTGTAAAGGCTGCGGGAAAGGCTGGGCTGTCTCTTGCCAGGCTGGTCCTGCTGCCCCAGGCAGCGGCTGCTGTAGCAAGAGCTGGAAGAGGTTCAAGCCTCTCACATCCCTTCTTAACTCCCGGGAAAACGTGAGCTGGTGAACTGGAGAGGGGAAAAACGCAACAGAAGAGCGTTTAAACCTTGACAGTGACCACACTAAAATTATCATTCCTGCCTAAAAGGAAATGAGCACACACACACGCATAAAAAAAACCCCAACAAAACAAAACATAAATGCAGATCAACAGGAAAAACCCGCAGCTGAAACAAACAAGCCAGTGCATTTCTAGCTGGCTGGATAATCAGGAAGAGTTGCAGCCATTGCGGCTCTGCCTGCCCTAATTCCTATTCCCAGCTCCGACTGAGCAACCGCAGCCCCGCAGTCCCCGGAGGGCTGCAGAGCGCTGGCTCCTTCTTCCCCGGCAGCGCTGGATGCACCCGTGCTTGGCCTGCGGCTGCTCTCCTGCAGCCTTCCTCCCTCCCCTCCCTCCCTCCCTTCCTCTTTTAGCAGCCTGGCTGAGCCCTGCAGGCAGAGCTGCACCTTGGCCCGGCCCGGGCTGCCCTCCGACACGGCGAGACCCCGCCAGCACTGGGCTGGGGTGGTGGCGGTCGATTATTTTTGCTTTAAGGGGAAAAAAAAATAAATAGAAAGAGACCTTTTCCCATCTGTTCAAAGGTTGTAACAGGGAGATGGAGTGGGCCTGTGCTGTGAGCAAAAGCTTGAGCCAGGACACACAAAACTGAGGAAAAATCTGAGTGGTAGTGAGAGCAAACTGGTTGGTGCTTGTGGAAGGAGCAGGGAGACATGGTATGAAATGAGGTGCAGTGTCCATTTCTGGCAGGACTTTTTGGTGCCTATATCTCAGAGGAAGCAGCCAGGTCTTTGGCTCATTTTCACAGTCTAGGGATGAATGGATTAGTGGCTGTTCCAGCCCTCTTCCTCTCCAGAGTCCTTTTAAAATCTGTGCAGTTGCTGTCCTGCCCAGTGAAACCCACTAAGTTCTGTGAAGGGCTGACAACCTAAGGAGAGAGAGAACAGTTCAGCCTTTCTATTTCAGATTCATTAATGATTAGTGCCATTAGGTGGACTACAGTAGTGCCTGAGGGCCTCAATTAAAGGAAAAGTGAGCTTGTTAAATCCAGAAAGCCAGATTCTCCCTCTGATGCTCCTGCCTGATGCAGAGGTGGTGCCTCCAGGGCGGGCAGCAGGAATAGCCCTGGCTTTCTATGTGAGCAGCCTTCCCTGCTCCCTCCTCCACCTCTTCCCTCTCCCCTGCCTTAGCTGCAGATCCTGCTTACAGGGTGCTGCAGAGCAAGGCTGCTGCAGGAGCTGGCTGGCAGGACTTGCAGGAGGAGGTGTCAAATCAACTTATTCTTCTGAGCCACTTCATTCTTCATCACAAGTGGGTTTGGGTGGGCTTTTTTTGGTTTAGGTTTTGGGGGTTTTTTTGGGCAGGGTTGAGAGCAGGCAAAGTGGTGGGGATTGCAGAGGAGTCTGTTATGAAATCAGATGCGATTTTAGATGTCTGAAAGAGTTTCTTTAGGCTAAAGGCAGCTGAAGATCAATTGCGCTGTTGGCAAATGTGCTTCCAGCTGGTTGGAGCCTCTCTTGAGGGACAGTTTCAGCCCAGGGCCCATTGCAATGGTAGTACAGGAAAGGGCTTTCATTTGCTTTGGGTTAAGGACCTTCTGCTGCCCAGTTCTACCAGTGAGAAGAGAAACTGGAGGTGATGTGGGAGAGTGACAACAGCATTATTACTGGTGAGTTACTGGCTGTTCCTTTCCCCTCAAATCCCCATGGTGGGTCTGTGTTTGAAGATTTTGCTTAAAGCCCCATGCTCCTGAGCTATGGGTTTGCTAACAAATGGGCAGACTGTGCTGGCACAGGCTTTGCCTTTCAGGAGGTACTGAAGAAATAGGTTTAAATGGTCAAATTTTCAGAAACCCAGCCTGTGGCTTGTGCCTTAGCTTTTTAGGCTGTATTATTTGTTTTATTTTGTTTCTTTGTTTGCTTGTCTCCAAAGCTGATATGAAGAAAAGATGGAAACAGCCTCCTGAAGGTCAAAGTGAGACTGACCAATACCTGATTGCTGGTATTCACCAGCAGTAATAAATCCCTGATCACAGGTGCTGGAAGTCTCTTCAGAGAAACAACATTGCTGCAGGGGACAAACAACTAGTCCTGACCTTCTTTACACAGCCATTCTCTGGGAAAAAGTATCCCCTGAAGTCAATGTGGATTCTGCCTAGGTAAGGATTTCGAACACTCAGTTTTACCTCAGATGGGAATGTTATCCCAATATGAACTCCAGGTTCATGCTGCCAAAATACAAAGAGCTTTGTGTGTGCATTGTGCTTTGCACCTTCAGATTTCTTGTCCATGATATCAATTTATTAAATACTGTGAAAAACTTACTAGATCTCTCAATCAGAGCTCAAATCTGCGGGGCCCCTTTTTTTTTTTTTTTGCCAGGAAGCAGCCTCAAGAGTGGATGGGCAGTGCATCCTTTAATACCACCAATTTCTTTAACACTTTGGAAACTACTGAGTATTCAAACTGATGCTCCCCGAGGCAGCAAACGAAAACCTCAGAACCTTAGTCAACCAAAGTAAAAAACAAGTAACCAGCAAAAAAACCATTAGTAGCCATAAGAAAGAAACAACCCCCCATAGTGATAGGAGTTGTTTCAATCAGATGTATCCCACCTTAAACCACCTATCTTGCTGTAGTCACTTTCAGTAAATTTTCTTCAGGTACAGCTATGTACATGTCTAATTCTGCCAAATACACCTCTTCAAGGGTCAAACCTTGAGTCTAGCACAGTCTCTCTTTGTCAGGACTTCTAGTAGTAGTACTTCTGACAATAGCAGTACCTTAAGTACAATAAGTTTTGCAGTAAATGGTCATTTTGGTATTTCTACTTCTTTTAATGCATTTTATTTTGACTGGGTAATGTAAGAGGTCTTTACCATTCCTGTGCTCCCTTGGGGCACTTTCAATTTTCCAGTCCTCTGGCACAAGCTGCCTTTTGCAAAGGAATGATTCCTGTAAAGGCACTGCCTCATTTTGTTTCCCATATTCTAAGAAATCCTTAAATTATGTTGTCAGATGAAAAATACAGAACATATTTTGTTAGCATGGAACATTGGTCACATTAGTTTCACAATGCCTCATTGAAAGATCCAATATGTCAGAAAATTGTCCTAAGCTTTGCTGTTCATTGAAGCTTAATAGGTGCCCTTGTCCCTTTTACTAGAGCCATGATGCAATACTTGGGTTTTTTCTGTTGCCAACACATTTCACTTGATCTCCTTCACCCTTACTCCTAGTGTCCATTAAATGGGAGTAACACTTTCAGATCTTTGAGATTTGTGAAAAATGCTACATGAGGAGATAGGCTTTATTAATTAGAAAAATTTTATTTTATCTTTTAGCTTTCATCAGAAGAAAAACGCCCGGATGAAATGACACCATCAAATAATAGGTAAAGAATGCTCCCCTGTTGCTTCACAGGTCTGTTGTGTAACAGAAAACACTCAGCCCTGGGCGCAGGAGAGTTGTGGTTCACGTCCCTCTCTGAAGAAGCCTCATCTTAGGGAAGGCTGTAGCAGCCCAGCCTCATGCAGGTGCTGTGCTGCAGGCGTTTCAGGCTGTGAATTTCAGTCCCTGCCTCAGCTAGACTGTCGAGGGCAGGTTGCAATATCTGTCCTCCTTGCAAAATCCCAGATCGTTTTCAGCCATGTTGCTCACAGCTCACAAGCCCCCTGTTTTGCTGTGCATCAAAAGTTCATTTAATTACCTTCCCTCCATTTTCTTTAGGTGTTGGTGATTTGCACTCTCTCCACCTAAATCAGATATCTGGCACATCAATACTAAGAAGGCTTAGGAGGAGAAAAAAACATCAATATTTTACTGAACACAAAAAGTTGCACAACTCCCCAGTCTTTATTTTAATGTCATCTGTGGTTAGTTCTTCATATTTCTTTTTTTCTGTAAGATGAGTGATTTCCACTTCTTTTTGAATCCCACCTGTGGAAAGAGCTTGTTTTTCTCCCTAGCAAGTGTTAACAAGGAACTGCAAGGTTTTTTTTCAGCAGGCTCAGTAGTCAGGCAGTCCTGGGGTGTCTGACTTCTAGGAAAAGCCACAGCAGGAACAAATGAGAGCCAGCCCACGCACCAGGCACAGCTTTTGCTGGTGCTCAGCTCATGTTCCAGCTCACACTCGTGGTAAATGAATCGCCGTTAGCAACTGCAACGCCGACCGACGCCAGGAGGACAGAGCTGGACCAGCTGGATGCTTCATCATGGAGCTGTCCTTAGAAATGATGGCCCATTAAAAGGCAGCTTCACCCTCCTCAGCAGAGCCCACGGCAATTTAGGACTTGCTCTGCTCACTTTAGTCCGTGCAATTTCATCTTTTGTGTGAACCAGATCATGCAAATGGGGGCACCGGAGTCACAGGGAAGTCGAGTTCCACGCGAGGACTGGCATGAGAAGGAGCAGCAATTAGCTCTAAATTCACTCCACCAGCCTGTCATTTCTGCGCTCTCCCCTGCTGCTCTGCAACTAGAAGCCTTGCGCTCTAGAAGAAGGGGAGAAGAACATTTTGCTCATGCTCATATTAATCAAGTCATCTTGTGAGCTGCTGAATCTGTGAAATTGTATCTCCCATGGAGTTCAGTGGTAATGACTGTCTTCGATGTGGACTCTCTGGTGTCTAATAATACAGTAATATTTCTGCAGTGGATGCACTCCCAGCATTTTTTCTCCTCTGCCTGCCTACTTCCACAGCACTTGTAGGCAGCTCAAACCTTTGAGACTTCTATCTCCTGTCAAGTTTGATCAAACTCAGTTCACAGGCTCAAAAATTATTTAGGAGGGACCGACTGGCACTTGCACAGACAGTGTGATCTCATAAGCTTCCTTTCCTTGGCAAACTAGGCTACCAACCTAGCAACGGGGTGAAAAAAAAGCCATCCTGCTAGCAAAGAGGACCTAAACACCAGGAGGAAAGAGGGGAGGTGGGAGAGGAAAGTGAAGCTGTTTTGAAGGAAAAAACATTGCTGTCTTGTGGTTGCAGAGTTCTCACACACTTAAAGGGCCAGCCTTGGAGAGACGTGCTGGAGAAAGTATTCTCTAGGAGATGGAAAGTTCTCTCACGAAAATTGGTAAGGGAAAGAAATGACCTGGATTCATCTCACCACCTGGCATGCTGAATGGATATCTCTATGGTAAGGGTTGTCTCTGGTGACACTCGTTCCTCCCTGTGGACTAGAGGAAGACACAGACACAATTAGCATGCAACCTGTATGCCTGCAGCATCTAAAGCGAGGTGTGTCCTATCCCAAAGGGAATGACCTTCTTCCCACTCTGTCCTTCAGACCAAAGTTTTCCATGGTGCTGCTGCAGGGTTTGTTACTTCATGTACTACATTTGTATTTTAGAAAAGCTGCTGTGTGTCTTAATAGCTGCAGATGTATGCATGGTTTTACTGGGCATTTATTATCACTTATCCTCTTTGCACTGAAACCTTTCCTGTCCTCGTATCTTACGGAATAAAATTCTTTAAGTGAGCTTTAATGGTTCTATGATTCTACTTTACAAATTAGGGAGCTGTCATCCCACTTCTATTTGCTACCATACAATGTTTGCGGCTGTCAAAAATGTTTTAGTGCATACTCACATAAATTGATATTTAATTTCAGTAATTATAGTGTCACTAATTGTGTTTTTGCACCTGATGCAATTACTAACATTCATCTATTGTGCTCTTTTTTGTTCTTTCTATATTTAGGCATTCCCTTGTTCTTTAATCTTCCCTGCCTATGGTAGATCATACAAACAATGAAACTTGGAAATAAAAGCTCAGACCTTTCCATCAATTTCTGTGTGCCAGATGGGTGGGATAGTTTGGAACTCTGTGTGTACCTGGAGTGCAGGATATGCTCAAAATCCCACTGACTATTTTAATGTAATTTTTATGAAGCTTTGAGGGGGTCTGGTTATCCAAATATTGTGCAGTGCAGTTGTTTGTACTGGCCTACTCCTAAAAGTTTTCTAATTTTTAGGGGGCTTTTTTGCTTGTAGTCTTTCACTTAAAATTACTCCAGGGCTGCTGTGGCAGCCCCTTTCATCTGGCCCTTTCACCAGCACTTTTTTCCTCACAGTCTTCCAGGGGTGAACTTTTTATGCCATATTCCCTGGGAAAAGGCCTCCTATACCTCAGCCATCCTCCTGTGCTCTTCTACCTTTTCATCATGTCACTGTCAAGTTATAATTCATATCATTCAGCACTCAAGTTCCCACACTCTTCCACTTGGTGCCTTCTAGATCCATGAGTACATATTACATATGAAGGGTTTATAGTAGTAATTTTAATATAGGATAAGTGATACCTGATTAAAAATGCATACAAGGCGTATCAACCAATTAGCGTGCAACATTCAAAATTGCATTTAATCATACTTAATCAAGCATAATCCAAACAGTGCCAGCATTGCTATCAGACAAATATATCACTGGAAGGCAAGTTGAGCAGGCTTTACTAAAGGGTATAATTTTACTGGGGGGTTGTTGTTGATATGAAAGTGATCTCCTGCTACACTGGAGCAGACACCAGGAGAGGAAGGCCACCTGAGGACTCCCAACTGCATCCCATCTACAATTTTCCTTTTAGCCTTGAACTTAGTGTGTGCCACCAGCCTCAAAATCAGTGAATAAAGCATGTGATTTGTGTCTGTCAACCTGCCTCAACTTTCTCTGTGTTAAAGTGCAAAGTAGAAAAATAATCTGGGCTTCAGGATTCCTGCTGTGTCCCAGCACAGAGTTTGAGGATAGTGTTGCCTCTTCTCAAAGATACCTAAGACTCATTGGCCTCTGGGTTACAGTCCACATAGAAACTTCTTTTTGTTCTATTTAATTTAAAAAAAAATCCTTTACTGGGCAGTACATCTTTATTATTATTGCCACATGTCAATATTATTGCTATCCATTATTTCACTTTAGGAGTGGCTTTTATTATTTTAGCTTGAAAACTGTTCCCAACTGTCTTAAATTAAACCAACACAAATTTAATTTAACCTGAAGGGAATAGTTACCTCCCAGACAGCTGCTATCTCTCTGCTGCTGGAAGTGTGTGGTGATGCAAGATTTCACATCCTATGACACAGCCAAGGCTGCTTTTGGGATTGAGTGTCCATGTGGTAACAAGCACTGACTTCACTCAGTTTTTTGAGTTTAACTCCTCTTCAGAAACCAGCCCTTTGACTGAGTGACCAAATTCACCACTGGGTTCAAAAGTATGTGCTCTACAGATCGTGTCAGAACAGTGGGGCCTGAGCTGGGCACCCAGTGGGCAATGAGGTACCATGGCAGCAGATATGTGTTGTGCAAACTGCTGCTTGTACAGGTATTTAAATAAACTTTTATGTTTCAGCTTCTTTGGAGCAAAGACCAAGTGGTCTGCAGAGGTGATCTCTAGGAAAAAAAATGCTTAGGACAACACTAAAAGGTAATTTGTGCTGAGGTGTCTGGAGAACTCAACAAGAAGTTGAGTCATCTAAAGGAGGACCTACAGACCTTAAAACAAATATATCCAAACAAAACCTTGTTGTATTTCCTGATGATGTTCATCATAGAAAATTACACGGATCACACATGGACATCATGATCTCTTGTGGGTCTCTCCAAGCCTTTTTCACAGCTTTCTAAAATTCCAATGTGATAAATGAACATTATCAGGAAATATTTGCTTTTTTGAAATATTTGCTCTTTGGAGAACATGATCTTTTGGTTAAATAACCAATATTATTTGGTCATCAATCACTACCATTACTGAATTAATGAAAATCTTTGCTGACCAGCTTTTCTGAAGACTTACTAGGGCAAAGACTTGCTAACAAACACATGAGGTTGCTCTGGCACAGGAAGGTCAGTGTATGTTGCTTTGGGATCAGAGTGAGAGAAGAAGTTCCAAGACATGAAGCCGTGTTGGCCATCTGCATACAGGCTGCTAAATAAGTCCTCCGAGTCAGATTCACCATGCCTTCAATGGGTTGCTCTTCTCTTGCAGGGCTTTTCTGCAGCACACCTTTCCTCAGCAGCCTTATGAACCACATTCCCCTCATCAACCATTCATGAGACCTTCAGATGTCAAACCCTCTAAGAGGGATAGTGTCTCTTGGCACCACGTCCCAAAGAGCTGATGGACACCCAGCAAAAGAAGCAGGTTATAAGGCACTGGAGCTTTAACATTTTTACACCATGACAAGGAAAGTTTTTTATCTCAGGTTACTTACATAACCTGCCTCAGAGGACAAAGATGTAGGAGGAAACGCAGTCAAGAGGTAAAGGTTTATCCTGGATATTTATATTCAGTGTACAGGAAAGATGCTTGGTGACATGCAGATGTTTGCCCCACTTTTTTGTGTAAACAGCACCTGGTTTTAACACGGAACTTAGCACCTTGTTTGGAGGAGCTGGGGCTGCATGAACTCTGCATTTGGCACTGAGGAAAGAAACTCCTTGGGGGCTGAGACAGAGCTTTAAATATGTATTTAAAGGTCAGACAGCAACTTTGGCAAGTCATTTTAGCTTTTTTTTCCTCTGGCACATTCCTAAAATTGGCTTAGACTCCGGATGCACCTGTTAAAGAGGACAACAGAAACCAAATCTTTTATCATCATAAAAGTGGAGTTTCAAGTCTCATATTTTTTGAGAAATATAGCTCTGGAAAATTAATTTAGAGCAAAAGAATACATTGACTGCAGCTGGGTGTATTGTACTTGGTAATGCAGAACCTGTCTGAGGAATAGACAGAATATATTTCATGTATTATTTGCTAGGTCAGTGAAACTCCAACTACAAATGAAACCATCAGAAAGTTTCCTTGGGTTTGTGGCGCTGGTGGAAATCCTGAGTGCTTCTGGACTTGATTTTCAGAAGTTTCAGATCCTCTCAGTTCCCAGGATTATTACAACTGGAACTGTGGCTGCTTCAAGTTTAAGCCCAGCATGAATTAGGGATTTCAATATGATAATTAAATATTTTGTTCTTAACCTGGCGTACAGACATGGGTTAGCTGTAGCTTTGAGTTCCATGTGTTAACTGCCTCAGGGCTGGATTGATAGGGAGGACATTTTGGAAAGAAAACAAAAACTAATTGTTGTGTAGAAAAGCGTGAATATAGGCCATTTTTAGTGTGTTTTATGCTGTATCCCATCATCTATACCTGTCCTCTCTCAAAGGCAGGCTTGGTTGTATGCACTGGTATTGTCTGGAGCTAGTTCTTGTTCACAGGCTTAGGTAATGTTTATGCACTTGTTTCTCCAGGCCAATTCTGACACAGCTCCTCAGCAGGTGGAGAGGTCTGTCCTCAATGTCCCCTGAGATCAGCTGACGGAGCAATGTCAAATCCCCAAGTAAATTTCACATGTAGCATAATATATATTCACATAACAGCAAATTATTGCTCCAGAAGTTTGTATTCCCCCTGTACTTGTCACCCCACATGCCAAAACTGTTCTGCCAACCTGCCTCTGAAGCCCCATTTTTGTGTCCGCTTTTGCATGTTGGGATCCCCAGGACAGGCTGAGCCCAGGTGACAGATGCAGTGGGGCATCCTGTGAGCTGCAGGATGGGAATGACCCTCACACACTTACCTGTGGCCAGCTGTCCCCTGGCAGCAGCTCCTGTGCTGGATTCCACCTCACAGGACGTGGGAATAGAGTCACCGGGAGTGAGGCAGGAGCCAGCATGAGAGCAATCCCTTACCCACGTCCAGGTCTGGGTGGAACAAGCCTTCATGTTCCTGGAACGCAGCTTGGCATTGTCTTCTGGAAGCTTCCTCTGCTTTCCTCTGGGCATCAACCAGGAAGTCTCTCTAATCATCTCTGTACATACCTGCAGTGGCCTAAAAGGAACAAAGTGGCCAGAGATGATCTCAAAGCATGAATAGTACCTACAGGTACTTTAATCCTGTCAAGTTGGGTGTTTTACCACTTCTGATTATAAATTAGAGACCAGAGACCTAATTACCTCACAACTTTCCCTAAGATGATAGCAGTTATGCATTTTAAAGTGCTTTGGGTTAGGCTAAGAGAATAAAAAGTGTAGAGGAAAGCCAAATTCTGAGTTTTGTGGCTTTTTATTTCTGCAGAAGCACATTGCTGAAGGATGCCTGAGAAGTGCCTGGAGCCCTTGGCTGCATAAAGGGGGCAAAAAGAGGTGAACAGCTTTGTCTGTCAAGTATGAGGTTATGCAATGATAGTTGTTCCCAAATGACTTGTCAAGTACTTCTACAGAGAAGGGACAAATACAGAATAAGGGCAGCATCACTCAATAAAATTTGCAAAACTGAAAGATGAGAAGAGAGCATTTGCAACCCACTAAATATTTCTTCATAGCTTTGTTGTCTGACAACTTGGCTGAGCAGCAATACCATGACCTGTCACAGGCTTCTGTGGAAAAGTCTTGTCTAGCTCTGGGCTTTTATTTGCATCTGGAACATTTTGTCAAATGCCTTTTTGTTTGCTTGGCGGCTCAACAGGTGCACACACCAGCCAGTATTCTTAACCATAAGCAATTAATCCAACTAGTACTAATGGTTTAATGCTGGTTCCCTATGGCAAACCATGGTACAGACTTCAACACGCACAGCATGAATTGAAATTATCCACAGGATCTTCAGCAGCACTTCCTGAAACACTCTCCTACTGTTGGCAAGGGCAGCCAGAGCCCTCTGGGAGAGGTTTGAGCAAGTGTGGCTGATTCAGCTACGTCATATCGCAGGCAGGGCTGCGTTGTTTCCAGTCACCTCCTCCTGATTAACACCCTGTGAGGAAGCTGTTATTGAGAAATCAGTGCATTATTCCTGCTTAACTCAACCCTTGAGCTGCTCTTAAGAAACAGCAATGGCACTTTATATTTGCACCTTACCTTAATCAGTGATAACCTGCAAGTGTGGACAGGTCCTGGAATACATGATTCATTATCTCAGAGGAGTGACAGCAATGTAATGAACATGCTGAGTGACCCAAGGGAGAATCTTCCATCCAGTCATTTCATGAAGGGGATCTGAAATTAATTTTACCTTGGACATTTTGGAAAAGAGAAATGGGGTTGTTTTCTTCACTTGATCAATAAGAACAAAGGAAAGAAACCAAAGGAAACCAATCCAGCATTTCAATGGGTTACCCTGTTTGCATTGTTCTTGCAGAATAAATTGGGGAAAATACTATTTCATTCTCATTAAATAGTCTCCCACCAATGTGTCTCACTAGAGACGGCTATGTGTTTTGGTGGCATCCATATCTGTGGCAGGAGCACTCATGGGTAGCAGCCATCCCTCAGATGTAGGAGGAGGAAGCCTGCCAAGTTACCTGGGCTCTCATCAGTCAGGCTGAAGATGGGCAGTTAGATTTTCACTCATGTATGAGAAGTAAATTGTCTTGGATCAAATCTCATGTATGTCCAGTAATTGATAAGCACCCAGAGGAAAATGTCATTTCTGAGAAGAGAAAAGATGCAGCTCTTTATGGAGTGTGAGTGCATGTGACTTGGCTCCCCAAGAAGATCTACAAGAGCCAGGCTTCCATGGCCTTTCCCCCCTAAATAAGGCACACTGTTCATCCTTGTACCTTTATAGACATCTGGCAGCATAGCCTGGTGTTTGTTTCTCATTTTTTTCCCATGGAGATGGGCCAGAGAAGCCCATGGTATTCCTGTGAGGGCTGCAGTGCTGCAGAGGTCAGATTCTTTGTGCAGATGAACAAAACCCATGGGTTCTGTGGGCTGGGGAATGTCTCCTGCCCTTCAGTGCACCAAAGCTGGATGAGCAGTACAAAATCACTGGCATTTTTCAGGGGTTATTCCCTCTGTGCTTTGTTTTGTTTATAAAAAGATACAGGGAACCTCATGGTAGTTAAGATGAATTATTTGCCGCTCTTGCCTTTTTTGAGCCATGAGTGTCCATTTTTATGGCTGGACTGGCTGGTTTCTGAGAGTTAATTTCTGAGAGTTAATTCACATCTGGACTATTTTCTGACCCATGTAGGGACCCTCCATGGCAAAATCCATCCTCCTATACAGCTAATGTCCATATGTACTTGTGCTGTTGTGGCTGGGGACTTCTCCCCACTACCCCAAAAAGGCCTTGTGATGTAGCAGATTTCTCCTCTGAATATCTCTGTCCTGCTGATGTAGCCTAAAAACTCGAATGGAGTGTTCTTCTTGTGCTCGGAGTGAGACTTGGTGTCCTAGCTTATTCATTGATCCACTGAAAATCAGCCTGCCAGTCTGCAAGGTGAGTCTGGAAGGTCCTCTAAGGAAAGGACCTTGGTCTGTGCTCAGCCTGCAAATCCCAAACACTGGTGTACACAAGGGCTGTGGCCCTGAGAGCTCAGGAGCAAACCATAGGCTGAGTAAGATGGGTCAAGCCACAATAAATGAGTTGATCATTGACCTTGTCTCATTTTCCTGTTCCTGAATTACCTAAGAATGCACTTGCTGTTTTCCAAGGGTAGGTCAACCTGTTTTAAGTAAAATTTGTGGTTCTTTGCTTTGCTTTATTCAATGCCTAGAAGGAAGAAACAGAGCCATGGGAATAATAAAGCAGCATGACCACGAACACCATACAAACCTCCAGAGAGGAGGCAGGGCAGAAGACACTGCAAAGGTCAAGCTCCACGGCACTTTTTTAATCTAAAAAGGGATTTTCTGTGTGTGTGTGCTGTTAAATGACCTTTGTTTTTGTAATGATTAACTTTAAAAAAGCCTGCGTGCACAGGGGGCTGAAAAGCTCTGCCACTGTTCACTCTTGTATTCCAGAAAGTCCGTGGAAGTGACCACTGCAAAATAGGACATGGTGGGCATGATGGGGGGTGGGACAGTGGGGATAGGCAGGGGTGTCAACACCAGCATCACACATTGCCAGGTCCTGGTGTCCATTCCCATTGCCAGATCCTGTGTGCTGGGGTGAGTGCACAGGGCCTTCAGGCTGATCAGACTTTGCAGGGGTGATGTCACTGCCTTCGTTTACGTCCCAGCACTGTGTAGCAAACAGTTTTTCAGCTCAGCAAGGAGGTGGACATGCATAGCAAAGCATGGAAATGAGTTTGGTACTGTCACATGGGACATCTCAACAGGCACAGCTTTAACCACAGGGACTTTGCTTACAGCTGAGCCCACAGCTTCATTCCCTAAATACTCTTTGATGCTATCTTACTTTTCCAAATGTTACTGCCTCCCACACAGGCATACACACCACAGAAATGTTGGCAGGACTTCTGGGTCATCTGCATCCACCTGCTCTGGGCTGCACTCTTAGAGTCAAGGGTTCAGAAAGGGCACCACAAACTGGAAATATTTCCTAACAGACCAACAAGGACATTTTTGGTGTGAGAAACAACTCACTAATCTTTTTCATAAAATATTCTGGATCCACATATGACATTTATAATCTAGCAGCATCTAGCTCTCTGTCATATGTGGAAACTTTGTTTGCCTGTTCTTTGCTAATTGGTGAAAAGTAAATTAATACTTGTTATTTAATAGTAGGATGATGAAATGTGGGTTACTCCAGACTTTGTGCCCTAGACAGTAACACATTAATTTTTTAATAGGATCCACATTTCTTATATTCAAAATAAATCACGAGAGTGGAAAATGATGCTAATAATAAACAAACCTTGCAAAAGCCTTTGGGACCACACAGAAACAAGGTTCAGGTGGCTGCACAGTGATGGAGATTCCCCCCAGCTCACGTAGAGGAATGAGTGCCAAGTGTTAGCAGTCACACAGCAACAGCTCCCAGAGGGCATTTCTTCACCGTGGCAGAACAGCCTCAGCCAAGGTAAAAGTGTGTTACATCCAATTTGGAAGTCCCGTGGCTTCTCATTGTTTCATATTAATAGGTTTTCTCATGAGAAAAATTACTCTGCACATGCCTGATTTTCATATTTGTCCTCCCCACGGCCCTGCAATGGTCCTGAGTGGAAGGCAGGGATTATTAGCCAGATCTGCTGCTGCTACTACAACTATCAAATGAAATAATGGAGGTAGAATAGCAGTCTCCTCATTTTTAAGGTAATTAGTGATAGAAAAGATTTATGGCCCCTGCATTTATTGACTGTTTAATTTATTGGACAAATGGCCCAGTGACAGAAACAAATGTAAACTGAGTAGAAGTATTCCGGTGAAAGATCAGACTGGAAACCGTCTTTCAAACAGGAGCTGGAAAATATTGTGTGGAGAAGCAAGACTTTATCTTACAAACATCTTGTTTATCACTTACTTCTGTAGTAGCTGCAGAGAAGCTACTACAGAAGCATCCCACTTGTCACATAACCCTGAGTTTCACTGGGCAGCCATGGATTACAGGGCTTCCAGTACATGCAAAAGGCTAAAGATTCTCCTCTGAAGTGACTAGTAGGCAGCTCAGAGGACAAAATTATAGATTTATCATCATTATAGATGCAGAGAAAATAAGAATCTAGAATTATGATGGGTCATTAGTTATTATTGTCTAGATGCCTGACAACACAGAGGTACAAAAGAGGCCTCATCCCCCGATCTACAGTGTTGCAATGCAACATCAATCCATTTCAGATCCAGGGAAAAGCCCAGGGGACGACAGGCCCCTGGTTCCAGCCCTTCAGGCTGTGCCTGGCATGGTGAGACAGATGGAAGCCAAGGACAGATGTGTCCCCCATGGTATTTTCCGTGTCCCTTCCTACCAGGCCTTAGGGCTAAAATGGAGGGAGCCTCACAGGGAGCTCCCTCAGCAGCTGGAGTGCCACCGTGTGAGGGAGAAATGACATTTTGGAGCCAGGCATTTGGCAGGCTGGGATTTAAAACCATGAAGGGGTTATTGCAGGAAGTTCACAGGCACATGTCATATACAAGGTGGAAAAGATGTCACAAGATTATCGATGAGGGGAGGTCATTAGCCAAGGGTGACAAGTATTTTGGTGGATGATTGCCAACTGAAATGACCATCTGTGTCAAATCAAATTAAACTGGCCATCAGTACACTTGTCAGGTAAGAAAGAAAAAGAAATCAGGGAAGAAAGGCTTTATTTTCTGAACTGTCAGTTCACTTGAGCCCTGAAAACCTGGGCTCACCACCAAACGATGGTGAGCATATACTTACCTTGAGCATTCAGGCTGTCTCTACAAGGTTAGGAGAGTTCTTGGTAGGATAAAAATTAAAACTAAAGCTCAAATGTTTTATTGGCACCATGCTTGACTACTGGCAGGATTAAAATCTTTCTGACTATTTTTAATAACTAATCCATGTCTATGGTTGAACCCAGTTAAAAATCAGTTTTTCAAGGAAGAGGAACTTTTTCTTCTACATTTTCTCATGAAGAAAGGTAATGCTCTCAATGCAAAGTATACCTTATTCACAAAACCAACCAAACAAAAAAGCTAAGCATGATTTCAGCAAAAGAAAAATCCCTTTGTGGGAGGTTTCTGATTTTCTTTAACAAAGAGAGACAAAAAGTTCTGTGACTGTCTTTAATGAATGAAAAACCACCTCCCACCTGCTCCTTTTCCGACTGAAGTTATTTCAGCCATAGCTACCTGAAAATGCCTTTTCCTGTGAGAAATGAAGCTGGGGTATGCTAGCCTAGTACTTTTGCCTGTGCCATTCTAGTCCCTCAGGCCTCAATCTGTTGTTTATTGATTTGGCTAAGAAGAAGTTCTGTGGAAAGGGAAAGAAAGACTGCCTAGTTTGTTTTCCCACCTGAAAGACGGGATTTCCCTTTTTTCTCTTGGCCTGAGTAGCTGTGTTTTCTGCTCTCTCTCCTGTCTCACGCAGTGAGGACTCCCCATCCTATTTCAGTCTGCTGAAACCACCACCTTCTCCTGGAGCCCTGCAATTAAAGCAGCTTAACGAGTTTGCATACGTCAGCCAAATTTCCTTCAGTGGCATTTAGAGTAATGTAATTTATCTCACAGTTGCTGTGGATTAATGCAGAGGATCAGCTCCCGTTGCTCCCCTCATGCCTGGTAATAGGCATTGAGCTGCTGCCATGGGATGCTGTGTCTGAGCCCTCGAGCCCTGGGGAAGCAGCCCCAGCTGCTGCACTGAAGCCACTGTGTTTCCTGTATAATTGTCCAACATTATCTGGCCCAGAGTGGCCAGACTAGACCCCTCTGTGGAAAAAGGAAAACCCTTAGGCATGACACAGACTCCTGTGGTCTCCTACAGACCACATCCCATTCCGGAGTTTAAATCCCAAAACTTGTGATTGTCTTCTTTCCAGTGTTCCTCTTTCATTTTTCAGGATTAAATTATCTCAGTCCCGTTATTCTTTTTCATTCTGAAAACGTCTCCTCATTAAAACCTCCAACCAGAGGAGAATATATATGTGACACTGCTGAGAAATGCGGATTGTCTGTTCTTGGCCACCAGCTAAGCCACTGTTTGGGCACTGCTGGCTTTCCACAGGCTTCCCAGGGGTTTACTGAGGTCTCAACTCAGAGTTTAGACCAAAATAAACAAATTTTTAAAAGATTATTAAGACTTATGAACAGAAACTCTGCCTGCCTGGATCACACTAAAACCCTGATGTTTTCCTTTCTATCTTGGGTGGAGACATTTTTTGACCCCTTTGATTATCTTAGCTTTGAAGGTCTATAATTTTGGTGTGTCCTGTGGGGGAAAATTGATGTCCTGATAACACAGATCCCATCAGTGTAAATTTTGCTGGGGAAGAACTCACTGTAGCAAATCAAATCCTGAATAGCAACCAGCTTCCCACACCTGTTAAGTATTTGCTTTAGGGCTAAAACATTTCATACTCAGTGCAAACCCACATGTAGTTAGAAAACTATGGGAACATTCCCACAAATATCCAGTGTAAGTGTTCCATATGTGCCAGCTCTGAGCATGAAAGCTTCTCCACAGTGCAATAGCAGCAAGCCTCTCAACCTAGGAGGGTTTAGGGAGTGTGAGCATTACAAGATTCGTTCTCTGAAAATATACAGAAATGTACTTCTGGAGGAGTGCAGTGAGACATATTTTCACATAATGTCCATGAATATTTGCTGAAATCAGATTTTGAATTGACTGTCACAAAGAGCCAGACAAGACACCCAACTCCCAGTGCTGACCCCATACAGTCAGACAACACAAATGTGGCATTCAATAGTGTTGGTCCAGGCAGTTTGAGCTAGAAATATTCTTTAATGCTTGCAAGGCAATTAACAAAAAAACACTCCTGGGCTAGATGGGGGAGTTTAATTTGCAATAAGCTATTCATATGATAAATGATTCATTAAAAATTAGTCTACATCATCCAACCACAAAGCATTTCTTGTTAGGGAGTCAAAAAAAGAAGAGAAAGGGAATAATTTTCATTATAATTATGGCAAGAAGACTATGAATGATGATGCACTGAAAAACTTTACATGTTTCTGTACAGCAAAAAAATTAGTCTCACCTTTTCCCCCTGCTCTTTCATAATTTAAAACTCAC
This sequence comes from Passer montanus, assembly GCF_014805655.1. Classification (NCBI taxonomy): domain Eukaryota; kingdom Metazoa; phylum Chordata; class Aves; order Passeriformes; family Passeridae; genus Passer; species Passer montanus. The sequence goes on along the minus strand of NW_024367261.1, from coordinate 1,105,851 downwards.
TTGCTTTTAAAAGTTCAAGCCTGTCATGTAGTTAATCTTCACTGAGAGCTAGTGTAGATGACATGTTTGAAAATAATTGGTTTTAGGAATAAGTTATCAGTGCTGAAATTTGCTGCTTCTTTTAGAGAACACATTCTCTAGAAAACGTTCCCTACAAGACAGGAAATTATTTTTCTGATCCTACTCTTGCAAGTGGATTTAGTAAAACACAGCCCAAAACATTTCAATTGTAATTTGACTTGAATACAAACTTTGTTTTTATTTTAATCTTTTATTATCTACCACTACACAGGCTTCCTATTATCCTAATGGCACAGCACCACTGATGAAAATCTGTTTCAATTGACCATTCTTGCAGCCACCTCACCATTACTACATTCAAATACCTCTCTAAATTAAAAAAAAAAAAGATAAGATTGGCTATCCAAGCATTCAAAAATTTGAAAAGTTGAAGAAAACTGAAAAACTGCATCTAAATGTTAACAAATATGCTTCATTTATGCAATGGCATGCTGTATTTTCAAAAAAAAGTGTTGTCCAAATGCACCATTATTCAATATTTCTTTGACAGAAAATAAAATGTTCAGCACACATTACAAAACACCAAATGGAATCTTATTTAATTTTCTCCTGGATGTTTTTAACACATTCTGACTTTAATACTTCAGCAGAGATAAGGCAATGATACACTTATTTCCACAGCACTGAGAGGGAAAAGAGGTAGAGGCAGTAAAGTCTTGCTTGTGAATTAAGTGATCTCTAACACATTATCTACAACTTCAGTATTCACATAATTGCATTCAAATCGTAGTTCCCACCTTAAAAATGTAGTCCTGGAAGGGATGTCCTAGATTATTCAATCCAGGGTCCTGCATTGGCAGACAGTGGCTTTGTAGGGTCCCTTTCATCGATTGCTCAACCTTCACCTCAAAGCTCATTGGGTTATTTCGGCTTCACAGCATCCTGTGGAAGCCTCTGTGAGGATTCCATCACTCTGATAGCAGAAAGAGCTTCTCATTTCCAGTCTAGACTGAATCCCAGACATTTTAAAATCATTTGCTATCATTTTAAACTGACTTTTTAAAGCAACCTGAGATATCAGATGACAATTCTACATTTTGTCAGCTTTTTTTTGTCACTAGGCTAAACAAAAGAAGTTCAGCCTTCTCTCAGAAGACAGCCAGTAATCACCCTCTGTATCCCTGCCGTGCTCTTACCCTGTTTTGTCAGCTTTTTTTTTTTTGTAGCTAGGCTAAACAAAAGAAATTCAGCCTTCTCTCAAAAGACAGCCAGTAATCACCCTCTGTACACCTGCCATGCTCTTACTTCAGTTGAGGTGCATTGTTCTTAAAATGAGGAAAGCAGGTCTGGACCTAAGCCCATCATATGGTCATCTTCCAAAAAGTGTGATGCTCAGGCTATGTTATAAAGAAATTAAAACAGAAGTTTAGTCACCCTCTGTATCCCTGCCGTGCTCTTACCTCAGTTGAGGTGCATTGTTCTTAAAATGAGGACAGCAGGTCCGGACCTAAGCCCATCATATGGTTATCTTCCTAAAAATGTGTGATGCTCAGGCTAGGTTATAAAGAAATTAAAACAGAAGTTTATCATGGAAAGGGTCAGGCAGCCTTGAGGTGGCAGGACCAATTTCAAAGGTAACACCAGCAGCTCCAGACCAAGGATAGAGCCTGAGACTCTGATCCTACAGACAATGGCTCAGCCTCAGCACAAGCAGAGACATCCAGTAGTTCAAGGAGCCAACTCTGACCCTAGCTGAGAAGAAGGGGGGAAACCTCCACTTTACAGTCTTGATTATTCTGAGTAAAGTCAATGGATCTGGGGTAAGGGAGCTGCTGCATTTTGGGGCCTTTTTTATAGGTTTCCTGACAGAGGAGATGTGCAGGATGACAAAATGGCTCAGGACATGAAATATTAATCTGGAAAGAAAAAAGTATTCTTAGACCTTACAGCCCTTTGGTCAGCCTTCTGTCCTTTTAGCACCTTCCATACCTTGAGTCAGTTCTCAAAATAAGGAAATGCTTTATTCTCTCTAACTGTGTTTCTTTCCCTTTCTACACTGCTTTTGTAATGTTGTCCAAAAAGGCAGTCTGGCTTTGGGGATGTTGGGAAAGCAGGTTAACACAGGCACAGATGCATCTGCTGCTACAATCTCTGTGAGGCCCCAGAAGCTTCTTCAGCCCAGACAATTACCACAAAATTGGATGCTGCCAAAGCTTCTCTATCTATCATTTATGGTATTTCAAATGAGAAATATAAACATACAAACATAATATCCTCCAGGACACAGGTACACAATGATCAAAGATCAGTGACTTATAAGCAGCCAGGAAAGTAAATCTTTCTGGAGATGCTGTTATGCAGAACAACACATAAAACTCAGTTGAAATGTCTGACACATTTAAAAGTTTGCAGGAAAGAGTCCCAGGCATAGATAGAATTGCTACAGCCAAATCCCTTCTCTGAACACCTATTCATAAAAGTAGGTCCCCAGCTGCAAGAATCATTGCCCCAGGAAGTGAAAGATGCATTGCAGAGATTTTGATCTGGATAGGCTGCTGCTCACTCCCTCGGTTTCATTCAGTGATGTTAAAAATGCCCTACTGCATCCTGGAGGTAGTGGATGAAATGAAATATCTGCCTATCCTTTACACATCAGTTGTTTATAAGTTTGAAACACATACAGAGGCTTTTCTGAGTGTGTGGGTGTATACATATATATATATATATATACATTTTTGTATGTATGTGTGTATGTATACACATATAAACATATATAGTGTGTGTAAGACACATGGGCCAAGTTTGTTATAACAATTACCTGCAACAATTAAAGAGTCATGAGACACTCTGCAGATGCAGATTGTCTACAAAAAGCCCCATCCCTGGAAGTGTCCAAAGCCAGATTGGATGGGGCTTTGAGAAACCAGGTCGAGAGGAAGGTGTCCCTGCCCATGGCAGGGGGGTTGGAACTGGGTGATCTTTAAGGTCCCTTCCAAACCATGGGTTCTATGACTCTCTGATATGATTCTGTGAACTATAGGCCTCTGTATGAGACTGGGTAATGCCAAGTAAATGTCAGTAATGGCAGTGCTGACAGGTTGATGAAAATAAAGGTTTCTCTGTCACTGAGCTGGACTTTCAAGTATCCACCTGACTGCACCTTTAGCTTTCTGTCTAGATACACAAAAATTAAATAGGTCAACAAGTTTCTTGCAAACCCTAACAGCTTTGACATGGCAAGCATGTACCAGACAGATGCTTGCCAGGGTAGTTGTTGATGGAAATCAGGTGTTTCATAGCCAGTTGGTGAGAACACACTGCAATGGATCAGAAGGTGTGCTCATATGTATGTATCAAATGTAAGTATTCCACAGGGCATGACTCATAATGTTTGTGTTCTTCCTTCTGGACAGTTAGACCTCACTGGTAATATTTTGTCCAGCAATATAGCATTGTTCAAGGGTTTTGATGCTTGCTACATTGACATCTCTGGTGGTGAACTGAGTCTCTAGCCAGACAGGTCAGGAGGTGAGGTGGAGGCTTGGAGGAAAGGCCAGAAACAGCCCTGCTCCCTGCAGGGGGATGTTGGTAGGGCACTGCTCTAGCTCACACAATAGTTTTTCTGCTTACCCCTTGTCCCAGAGATCCAGGTTATGGAGATGGGGGTAGGGACAGAAGGATTGCACCTTCTGTTCTTGTGAGTTTGTTATCCCTGTTATTCACTGAATTCCCATAGAGGATAGCAAAACGGAAAATGGTGACCTTCTCCTGCAAACAATGAAAGTGCCTCAAAGTCCATCAGGATAGACTGTTTCTCAGACAACAGTTCTCCTACCTGGGCACCTCATGGCAGCCTCTCTGATCATTTCCACTTCCTCAAGATATTTTTCCTTTCTACCAGAGCAGCCACAATATTTTTTATTGGTGAAAGACAGTGTAAAGGGCTGCTGACACCTACAGATGGCTACATGAGTTATGGCACAGAACAAACTAATCAGAGAGATATGCAGAGCAGATTTTATTTTCCCATTTGTGAGACGCATATTGGGCTCCACATTCCTGTAAAAGAAACATTAAAACTATCCCTGTCTCTGGAAAATTGCCGAACGACAGCATGGGGAATAGGGTGTTTCTCCATGACAGGGCTGCCTATTCCAAAGAAACTAGCTCTAGTCAGCTCATCTGTGCTGAACAAGAATAGATGAGTTGACTATGCACGTGTTTGCATCCCCATGGTGCAGCTCCACAGCTCTGGTGCAAGGAAGGAAATGAGATTCCCCACTCCAGCTGTTCACTTACACTCTTCCACCTTCAGCCCAGCACCTGAGCCTCCTGTGTCCTGAGGTCATGTGCAGCTGAATATCCCACACCTGAGAGACAAGCTGCCACTATGGTACATTGTAGCAATCTGGTAAAAAATCAAGTGACTGTGCTTCTTGGGCTCCTTACCACCCGCTCCTTGTCAAACACCACTGCCATGTGCTCGGGCTGCTCTTCAAGGGCTCCTCATTTCTCAGAAACTGCGGAGTAGAGAGTGCAAAGGCTTTGTTGTCCCAAAGGAGGTGAACTCATCTTCAACAAATGAGCCCTCTGAAAAAAAGCCATAGCAGACCATGCTATCTCAGATCCTCAGATTCAATTACCATTTTGTAGAAGCCCTGATAACTTGAGTGGTTTCACGAGAAGCGGCACCTACGTGTGTGAGCACACACATGCACAGCAGCCATTCTGCGTAGGACCGGGAGCTCGCACACACAGCTAGTGCTGGTTCCCATGTCATCTCCACACTCACACGCTGTAGGTAGCTACCACATCTCCACGTCTCCTCACAGCTAAAAGAACAACTTCCAGCATGCAGGCGTGGGTGTGGGTAGTGTGCGTGTCTCCCTCCCACGGGCCTTGGTGACTGCGTGCCTCCCTTCGCACGCACGCACAGCCCAGATCTGCATAAAAAGGCTGGAAGCTGGCACAGGCAGCACTCTGCTCTTCCTGAAGGAAGAGCTGATGTGTGTAATAGCTCCAACAGAAGCAGGAGCGGGCAGCTCGTCCCAGCAGTACACTGCAGTTTCCTAGGTAACTGAACTTGAAATAAGGTGATGTCTGGAACTGGGTCTTATCAAATCAATTTGCTGAAGGTGCATACTTGGGGGGGAAAATCCCCTTGTGTGGGATCCTACTGACTGTAAAAGCCAACAATATACCACTTATTTATTTTGGTAGTTGAGGAGTTTGTTGCCTTTTAATGATCGGCGATGACATTTTCCCATTGAAGCCATCTGTGCGGGTAGGGACGTGTAGAAAATATGACTGTGCATGTTATGCATTATTTACACAAGGCCACAGCTATGTGCTTTGCAGACAAATGAAGAAAAGACAGATCCCTGCCCTGAGGGGGCTGCACGAAGAACACAGCTCCCACCTTATTTCTGATACCTCACCTCACCCACATGAGCAGCCCAAGTTCAGCAGCTACACTGACTCCACTTCTGCCATAGAGTTCCTAAACTATGGTGGGCCACACATTTGAGACAAGGTCCACAAAAATATTTGAGTGGTTACCTGAAATTTCTAAATGAATCTGAGATCAGTGGGCGAGAGAGCAACATGTCTTGGGAAATGAGACTTAGCTTCTTTGGCTGTACCTCTGCCCAAGAATGAGATGAGGGCATGTGCCCAGGATCTGGAACACATTTGCCTCCACTGCTGAATTACACCCATCATGCTCTCAGCTCATGCCAGGCAGCACTCCATGAAGCAAGTCCTAAGAACTGCCTGAGCATGACATGAGCCAGGCAGCCTAGGAGCTGATACAGAGTGTGCCACACTTGGTGTGTCCTCCTGCACTGTCTTCCAGCAGAATTTCTCCTCGTGCAGCTCTTGCTCTCACACCAATCCTCAAAACACTCTGAATTCAGCATCATCCAGTTTAAAAACTCCTCACTAGCAGGAGTTGCTTTTTGCCATTTTATTACTAGAGATGACAACTACAGTTTTTCCAAGGGCCTTAAACACCTCACTCCAAGCTACCTGCTGATCCCATGCTGCTTGGAACTGACCTGGGTCAGAGACTGCTAGTCTCTAGAAGTGGCATCTTTCCTCTGTGCTGGGATAGGATAAATCTGACATGGCCAGCCATGCTTCTGCTGGCTCCAGCCCAAAGGAGGCAGCTGTCCCCTTCCCCTTTTGCCTGAGGAAACAGCAAAAGCATCAAAGACATCATCTTTTACAGGTTGCAAAAGCAGAAGCAGCGCTCCCAGCCTTGGAGGTGAAGCCTGCAGATCCCAGATTCAGAGCCTGAGCATGCCTGGATGCCCCAAGCAGGGGACAGGGGGATGTGCAAGAGGCATGTGGCCTCCCCCACACTGTCCATGCCACAGCCTGTGCCTGCTAAATTGTGGTGCCATTCAGCAGTGACCCTGTAAGCCCACAAGTAGTTCTGCCCTGGGGGGCACCAGACAGCTCCAGGAATGTTTGTTACTATTATTAGCACAGACACAGTCAGGGCCCACCTGCAGTATTTCCTGTCCCTCACTGGGGTGTTGTGAGGACAAGTACCTTAAAAGACGGAGTCAAATGGGACATCAGAGTAATGGAGATCATAAAAGCACTGGTTATGACAGCAGAAGATGATGACACATCAGTGCCTGTCCTTCCATCACGTTTTTTTTTAGTCTGATGTTTCTAATACCCGTGACAGACCAATGTCTAGGACAAAGGCCCCTAAGGAGGCTGTACAGCAGGTCCAGGAATGTTTTCTGCAGTTGCTGCTGCTGCATTGAAAGAGACACACAGAGGATGTCAGCAATCCAAGCATCCCACATTGGTCTGACTGCACTCTGCATTTAATTTCTGCCTTTTCTTAGTCTGCTTGGCAGTGGCATAAGGTGCACAGCAGTGCTGCATTTTAGACTTTGGCAACTGCAAGACAGAGAAGCCAACGGAGGCATGGCCTGTCCTGTATCCCCTGCACCATGTGCCCCACAACTGCCTGGCATAGCAGTTCCCACATGCTGGCAGGAAAATTGCTGGTGTGCTCTGATATGGGATTCCAAGGTGCTTTGGGGCACTTGACCCAATTGCATCCCTACAGCCCTTGAGTCCAGTATTAAGGGCAGATGACCTCAGACTTTTCCTTAGCTTGCAGCATCCTGCAAAGCTGCTCAGCACCCCAGGGTGCCAGAAGTCTTTGAAAGACAAGACTCTATCCTAGTTTATCCAGTGGCAAAGCAGGCTGAAGCAGCTCAGCAATCTGCAGTACCCATTAGCAGAGATGCTATGTGTTTTCCAAGGATGAATCCATGTTCCAACAGCTTCTTCACAACAAAATTAGCTTTGCAATACTTGATTGCAAAACCACAGCAATTAGCAGATGGCTCAGGATCAAGTCAGGGACCTGATGTGACCGCAGTCAAATGTGGAGGACCACTTTGTCTTCCAGTTTGGTACTGTGTCATCTTAATGCAAGTGGGGGTTTGGGTTTGCTTTTAACTGATGTCTAAACAAAAAAAAAAAAAAAAAAAAAGAGGGATCTATTTTTATTTAGCAAGATATGCAGAAGCATTATCAGCAAAAATATTGCCTGCAGTGTAGAGATGTTACATTTCATTTCAGGCAAATGCTGTTAAGGCTGCCTGGGATGTGACAAAACATCTGACTGATTGTTCTCCAAGTGCTGCTCAGTAGCCCTTGGAAAATCAACACATTAAGTTTTCGCTATAGGCAAGCAATTAGGAATAGAACCATTCAAATGAAATCAAAATCAAATCTGGAGATAAAACTGCAGAACATTTGTTTGTCATTTCACCTCAGAAAGTTTCATTACTGCTGTGCTCAGCACCAGCATGGCCAGCCTTGGGACAGTGCACTTGAAGATGGGGCTCCTGGGTGAAGGGTGAAATCCTAGAGAGGGTTCAGTGGTGAGCCTGAAAAAGTGTTCACAGGTAGGTGAGCATTTGTAAGGGTGGAATATTCTGTGCATCCACCCAGTCGCCCCAGGTACACATCCTGCAGTACATCACAGCATCCTTGTTCCTTCCCATCTTCCTGAAGAGACAGATGGAGAGGCTTTCTGGCCAGTCAGTTCACCTGGGCTTTCCTGGTGCAGAAGCAGAGCACAAAGAGGGGTGGCAGGGGCAGGCAGTGTGCACCTCCATCCAAAAACAGGCACTCACCCAGACTCAGGAGTCAGAGGGTGCTTATAGGTCTTCTGGCTAACACATGGCTTCAGGGCTCAAGAGAATGAGTCAGCTTCAGACATGACAAATCAGTGCAGTGCCTTTAGGGATGCTCAGAGTCCCATGCTCAGGCATCAGAGTTAGGAAAAGAGTGTGCCCCTCTAGCCAGCACACCAGCCTGAAATAAGTCAGACTGTTACCAGCCATACAAACAAATAAGAACAAGTAATGTATATTTAATAGAGAAGGAACAGCTTACCAAGGGCAGTGGTGGATTCTCCTATTCTTTTCTGCATCTAAGATCAAGTTGGTCAGTTTCTGTCAAAATACGTGCTCTAGTTCAATAACAGCTCTTACACTGAAGTAGGAATTTAGTTCAGTGAAGTCCTGAGGTCTGTGCTAGGGGCAAAGTTTTACTGAACTGCCATAATGGTCTCTTCTGGCCTTTAAAAGTGGGTGATCATTATGCTGTCCTTTCCCTTTCTTCCAGTCTCATATTTCACATTTGTTTCTTTTCAAGTCATTTTATGGCACTCACATGAAGTATCTGAGTACTTCACAAGCTATGAATCATTTCTGATTCAGACTCCCTTGATGAAGTCTGTCATCCCTTTCTCTCACATGCAGAACCAAAGCTCTGAACATAGAAGTCCCAACTTGTACCAACAATGAATCAGAGCCAAGAAAACCTTATCCTGTGAGATCTGAACCACCACCTCACCAGTATCAAATCAGCACATCTAAGTCTGTGTTTTCCCTTCTGAAAAGAAGTAGCAAAGCAAACTGGACAATGTACTTTACTACAGTTTTTGACTGGGCAGTGTCTCCTACTCCTCTTTTCACAACCTGTTGGCCTGAGAGGCTGCCCAGATGCCCATTTACCTCAGACAGGAATCAGAGGGGGAAGGCAGATCTGCACTTTCTTTGCTTATCTTATTCCTGGATCCAGACAAAGATTTAAAGGAATAAGAAGGTGAGCCTGTAGGGGTGTGTGGAACATGCACCTCAAGAAAACCATTGCAAAGTAAGCAGAGATGACTGTGTGGATCCATCTCCCAGTGGGCCGGTGCAGAAACCATGCCATATTACCTAGCAAACACATTAAGTCTGAAGAAAGAACCCCTGCCTTACAAGAAAATGATGGGTGTGAAGTGGAGATGGAAGTCTACTGGACCTGCACTGGAGTAATGATATGTTTGCCTTCATCACACACCCTTGTGCTCCATCTTTGTTTATATTCACCTCATCAGCTGCAGCAGCACTCCCGGAGAGACAGGTTTTCTATTTATAGGCACCAGCAGTTCCTCCCTGGACTGCAGGGCACTCTGAACATTCCAGCTTCTCTTGCTGCTGACAATCACTTCTCCATCTGAACCAGAGACACGGGCACTCCTGTGTCCATGTGAGGGAAAAAAGAAAGGGATATTGCTTCCAAGCCCCAGCCTCTGCCCCCTTCACAGGGGGATAAGAACAATGGTTATTTCTATGTTCTTCTCTTTTAAACTCATGTAATGTAGAAAATAAACAACAATGATCAATATGTTGAAATGCTCTAGTAGCTAATCAAGCTGCTTAAAGCATATCTCATGTCTGAATTAAAAAAATAATTTCCAGTAGAGCAAGGGGTCTAAGCCCAAGCTCCAGACATCCAAGTGATGTTGATGTGGACTGAGGTAATTCCCATCTCAGGGTGTACATCTGCACTGAACCCACACTGTCCTTCCATTTCTTTACCCTCTCCCATTTCCTGAGAGTTCCTGGGAGCATTCTGATAATCAAGCTTCCCTTTAGCTCATTCTGAGGAAGAAATACACACAGCTGATATTTCTGAAAATGTTCAGGGAGAAAGAAAAAAAGTCTGGATATGACCTTAATGGCTCATCTATTCCAGCTACAATCTCCTCACAAAACTTATCCCAGTGCTTGGTAAAACTTTAGAAAAACTTTTATTTTTTCTAATATCAATGTTTCTTGCTGCAATTTGACTTCTTTTCCTATCCACTACAGAGCTGACAGGTTATATGTAGAACTGGCAAAGCACAGGCTAGAGAAGTGGACAGTGAGATGAACTGAATACTGGCTGAACTGCCAGGCTGAAAGGATTGCAGTCAGAGCCATGGAGTGCAGCCGGGGACCAGTCAGCAGGGGTGAGCCCCAAGGGTGATGCCAGCTTCTGTACTGGCTACCATCTTCATTAATCACCCCCACGCCAGGACAGAGAGTACCTTCAGCAAGCCTGCAGGTGACACAAAACATAAAAAGCAGCTGATGCACCAGAGGGTTGTGCAGGCATCCAGAGGGACTTTGACAGTCTGGAGAAATGGGCTGGTGGGATTCTCATGGAGTTCAGCAAAAGGAAGAACGTTAATCCTGCCGCTGGGAAGTAATAACCCCATGCTCCAGTAGAGGCTGAGGCATTTCTGTCCGGAAAACAGCTTTGCAGAGAGGGACCTGGGAGCTCTGCTGAATACCAGTTGGACCTTGGGGCATGACTTTGTGTAAGGGAAACTTATATAAGCCCTGTGGTCTGCATTCAAAAAAAGCAATGGCAGCTGGTTGAGGGAGGTGATCTTTCACCTCTGCCCAGACCTGGTGAGTCATATCTGGAGTACTCCATCTACACCTGGATTTCCCAGTAAAAAGAGATGTGGGCATCCTGGAGTGAGTCCAGGGATGGACCACAAAGATAATTAAGGGATGGGAGCATCTGATGTATGAGGACAGGCTGAGTGAAATGGAACTATTCAACCACAAGCTCAGAGGGATCTTCTCCATGTGTATAGACACCTGATTGTTATTTATGCAGGGGAGACAACTGGAAAGACAGAACCAGACTCTTCTCTGTCATGCACAATGATAGGACAAGAAGAAATGTGGACAAACTGAGATACAAGAAATTCTATTTAAATATAAGACCAAAACCTTTCCAAGGGGGATTGAAGACCAGTACAGCTTTCCCTGAGAGGTTGTGCTGTCTCTGTCCTTGGAGATATTCAAAGCACAACAGTACCTGTCCCTGGCCAACCTGCTTTAGCTGACTGTATTCACAACAGGTGCTTGGATTAGATTATCTCCAGAGATCCCTGCCAATCACATCAGTTCCTATCTTGCAGTAGCTTTTTTACATTCCTGAAAGTAATTTTCATATGCCCCCCTCATATCAAGTTAGTTCAATATTTCTTCAGAAGAGTTATCTCATTGTGGGCTTCTGGACCTTCTTCAGTCTGTGTGTGCTCTGCTCCAAGTGCAGTGCTTCGCACAGGACGCAGCACAGCAGCTGAACCTGAATGACAGCAGTGAGTTTTGGAGTTAACAGGCCACAGGGAGAGTCATGTGAGAGGACAGATCTGAAAGAGAGAAAAAGAAAGAAAGGCCAGCAAGCAAACAAGAGCTGCTACTCACCCACTGAGTGCCAGCGCACAGTTAAAAAATTCTGTTCTGGGTGTCATAGATAAGATATCTTCAGAAATTTTCCAGAACTTTATGCTACACCTGTTTGGGAAATAATGTGTTTGGCTTGGCTTACACGCTGCTTCTGCTCCTTAATATTGAGTTCTTAAATTGTACCTTTAAAGAAAACCAGTGGATTGGGCATCAGCCTTGTTTTCCAAATCCATTTTGTGCCATTCCCTCCCTTGACCCCCAACCCCCTAGGAATTTACAACCCTCCCACTTCACCTGGGACCAAAGTTCCCCTGTGTACCTAGCAGAAGACTAGATTTTCAGAGGGCAGACGATGCTGGTGAGCTCCCCTGCACTGTGCCCATGAGCTTGGCAGGAGGTGGACTCTTCCCAGTACTCCAGAAGACAGGACGGGAGCCAAAAACCAGGAGCAAGAGCAGCCAAAACAATCAACTTCGATGTGCTGTACTCTAAAATATATGAGCATGTGTCAAAGTAGGAAGGCTCACAACAAGGGGTTGTCTTGAGCTGGCTTGTTTATGGCTCCATTCCTCACCCTGCCTCCTCCCTTGTCTCTGTTGCCAAATGCAGGTACACAGCCCTTTTCAAAATACAGTAGAAACCAAGGGAATAAAAATTCTTGAAGTCATTCAGATATGAATTCCTCCCTCATAAAGAAGGCCACCCTCTTAGTACCCTGTCAGCCTATGCACTGACAGCTGTCACCCCTGCAGAGCAGGCACCAGATGGGTAAAGGAGGGCTTCTCTAATAGCAGCATTCTGAAAACCTAAGGAGGTTGTTTTGAGCTGCTTGATGGTTTCTGCCTGCTGTATTGCTAAAGGAAGGCCAGTGAACAGCACAAGAAGTGCTTCAAAACAAAGTAATAAACTGGGTGAAAACAAGAGAGATTGCTCCTGGCACAAGATGACAGTAACCAATGACCCTCAATGACCCTGAGGTATTTACTTGTGAATAAATCTCTATATTTCAGCAGTCCCAAATCATACTGCCCAATTTAACCCAGAGAAGGTTTTCAAACCTTCTAGCCTGCTTGAGCAATAACCTTTCAAACCAAAGAGGCCATTCCCTGAGCCAAGATGCAGCAAAGTCATTCTTTCGGTTTTGGTTTGTTGTTTGTGTGTTTGCAGTTTTGTTGCTGGTCCCCCTTCCCTCCCTCCTCATCTCTCCCCGCTAACACCACCCAAATAGACAAATTCAGGTATCTTATTTTTTGGAAATGATTTAGCAATATGTTTGCAAAATTAGGAAGGGGGAAACCTTAATAGTTCTCTCTGATATTGCATGTATCTTTTTTCTTGGCTGGTCTTAGCAGCAATTTTTCTCTGTATATTCTCTGCATATTCTGAATGTAAATATCTTGGTGTAATACCAGTGTGTACTTGTTTGATGCAGAACATAAGACCTAAACATAATGTAGATTTAGGAATCAACAAAAATTGTGTTATTATTTTGAGTGAAGCACGATAACAAAATCAGAATTCAAACCCTCTCCTCTTCTCTCAAACACAGAATGAAGGAGTCAGTTTAAAAGCTTTTTCTCCCCCATCCCTGATCTTGCAGGCCTGTTAGTTAGCAAGAAGACATGTGCTAATCTTTCAGTAGAAGGGCTTTTAGCTCTTTGTCTGCTTGTCTGGTGACTGTGACAGAACTTCAAGAGTTGTGGTGGGTTGGCAGCACTCAGTGGGGATCTGAGGTGCTGGTGGGGATTTCTTGAGTTTTGCCCTGCAGAGCAGACCCTCAGTTGTGTCAGCCTCATTCTTGGATGTGTGAACTTACAGACCTTTCTTTACTTTCTGGTTCAAGCTTCCACTGAAACTCCACCAGGAAGCACATCACAGGGAAAAACAAGGATTATCACTCTGCTCTGCCTGCTGCAGAAGACAGGGCCTCCTTGGCTTCTCCTGTGGATGAGATGCTCTCTGTAGAGGTGTAAGTGACACCTCAAGTTTTCAGCTTCCCTAGGAGCACTGGGAATGCTCACTGGGATGCTGCAATTTTTTTTTCCCTTACTAAACTTTCCAAGATTTACTGAGATCTGAACTCTTGAGAGATGGTGATGAATGTTAAGTCTGTCCTCCTTGCTTTCCTTCCATTTTTATAAATTGCAGACTTTGTCCTCCTGAATTAGGATATCTATTTCCAGAAGAGCAGCAGTGGATTTCAATCTCTGATGTATTTAATGAGAAATTATAAATTAATAGGCCTTCTTCATGGAAGATCTATGCTAAATCTGTGTGGGATCCTTAAGGACTACATAGTCAAAATAATTGACTGTCTCTATGACTGTAATAAACACAATTTAATCTAGGAACATCAGGACAGTCTAAAATATATTAAAAAAACCCCAACAAAACACTAAAATCACATGGCGAAAGGGCTTAATGTGTCCTCGGTAGGCCTGGCTATGCCAAATTTAATTAAATAGTTCTATTTGTGTCAATAAATTATCATCCAAGGTAAAATAAAAGTCATTCAAGTTGTTAAAATTTAATTTTATTTAGATACACAATTAGTGGGCTTATCCTATTGCAAAATAATTCAGCCAAGGAATCAATGCTAGCACCAAGTACAAGTGAGTTTACAGAGTCTAAACAGTCTTCTGACACTAACTGGCTACAGGTAGGGACAGAATGTTTTCTATAAATGGCATATACATGTACATACACCCAGACAAATGGGTGTCTCTGTAACTATTTCCTGAAAGTCATTAGCTGAATGCTTCTGTAATACTACTAAAACTAATAACTGTTTTCTTACAGAAATTGATGAAGGCAGCTTCAGAAATGAGACAAAGCAAAAAAACCCGAAAAACAAAACAAAACCCAAAACCAAAAACAAAACAAAACCCCAAACAAACAAAAAAATCCACCCGCAAAAACAAAAACAAAATGTCGAAAACACAAAAAAACCCCAAACAAACAAAAAAATCCACCTGCAAAACCAAAAACAAAATCTCAAAAAACCCACAACCCCACAGCATTCATAATTTTGTCTGTTTGCATCTCTCCATTTTTAAAAATGTGGTGCTTTAGCCCTGTGTTTGTTTTGTACAATTTTCCAGTAAAATATAGATGAAATCAGGTCAAGAAAGTGGACCAAGAGCAAGCCTAATGGACTCTTGCAAGTAAGCTCTCCACCATTATGCTGCTGCAGCAGGGATGGAAAACATTTCCAGTGCTGCCATCTGTGCCAGGATGCTGCTAACCCGTGGTAGAAGCCCGGGTGTGGAGGATGGGCAAGATGTGCTCATGCATATTTTATCCATGAGGCCTTGACAAACCCACCAAAAAGTGAATCACAGTCCAGAAGGATAATTGTTATCACTGGGAAATTGTCACATCATCTAACCTGAGACACCCAGTAGGTAATTAAGGCAGTAGCTGCCTAATGTGTCTGTGCAGGCAAATCGGGTCACTCCTTCTTTTACCCGGCTCCAGTGATTACACATCCTGTATTCATGTTAGCTCCCTTTGGGAGGGGACATCCAAGAGGGAACTCAGACACCTCGAGGGAACATCTCCCCGGTCTGCAAAGAGAGGGCACTCTGAAAGAACAATCTCTTGCTGCCTCCAAAAGAGACACTCCTTAAACTCTTAACTCAGCAGATTTTGCTGTCTAAACCTTTCTTTTTAGGGACAGGGAGGGCATACCTTTTTTTTTTCTTTTACAAAAAGAACACAAACCACTTCTCTGAAGGCTGGGAAAAAAAGCCGTGCCATTTAATATATGCATTTTGAACAGAGAAAATACCATGTATGTGTACATATGTATGTACACGTGTGTGAGCAGCTTTCTTTTTAATGTTGCAGCTGCTACGAAGGGATTCTGGGGTCAATCTAGAGGTGGATAGGTTTGAGTGATCAGCAATTACCTGCTTGCTCCAGGATCTCTCCCTGGTGCCACCCACAAAGAGCGTACCTAGCAACAGCTTTAAGAGGCCAATTAACTGTGGAGAACATCAGAACCCACAGCTTTAGGAAGGAGAATGATGTTTGAAGGTGTCACATTCTCTTTCATTGAGGTCATTAGCTCTTGAAGTACAAGGAGGACAGAAGTGGGATTTGTGTTTATGGTAAAGATAAATTCTAATGCTCAACTTCCTTCAGATCCCCTAAAAGCAGGCAGAGAGATGGTATCAGGGACCAATTCCTTATTTTATTTTTTATTGTGGTACTCTTTCTAGTTGGGATTGGAATTAGAGTGAGGCCAGTGATACTTTCAAAGGGCCAGTTTGATTCTAGAGGACACCAAATCCCAGGAAAAGAACTAGTGGTGCTGTGATCAAGGCCGTAGTTTCTCTTTTCCCATAGGGAATGATACCTTGGCTATTGGCAGGCATAGAGGATGGGGTGGGCTCAGATCATGTAGTTTACTTTAATGAGGCATTCATCATTGTAGGGCTTTTAATAATGTAAGGACAGCTGGTGTTAGCAGAGGTAAAATTACGTGCTCCTTTAGGGAGGGAGGTTACCTCCTCTATGTGAATAACATTAGGGTTTGTTTTGGGATTATAGTTACAGTTTGGAGAGTATAAAATACCACAGGAACAGCTCCTTCTTGCAATTTGCAACATAGTGAGAGGATTTGTGTTGAGAAGAGAAAATTCTCTTCGAGCTCTTTTCCAACACAGATTGGTTCCCTGACTTACAACTGTGATCAGGGTTTGAAGGTCTGGGAAACCTTCACGAGCCCAGCATTCTGCTAAATGCTACTGCAGTTGTACAGCTACAGAGAACACAAAGGTTGGCAGGGGCCCTTCCTCCTTTACACACCCTTTTACTGCGAGGATTAGTGCCCTGGTAACAGACTTAGCTGTAGGGATAGGGTGTGCAAATGCCAGCCCCATGCCCCATATTACCCCACCCCCCACAGTCCAGAGGCAGAACGCAGCAGATTCCTGCAATGATCCATAGCCTTTCAGAGTAGGAAAAGGTGCAAGGCTTAAAGAATCAATAGACAAGCCTATTCCCACCTGTGGTGAGTTGAGGGAAATAAACACTGGTATTGGCATGACTGGACAGGGCCCTTAGGCTTGGCTCTCTCCTTCTGCTGGGACCCATCACTTGGGGCAGCAATCAGAGGAGACAATTCATATTTTTAAGAGATGTCTGTGTGTCCAGAGTCAGTAAGTGCAGAGTCAGAGACCAATGCTCTGTTTTATTGTGGGTATTGCTGCCCAGGATACAATTAAAGTAAAGATTTGAGCTGGGATTATCTTTACTCTCTCCTCAGCTTGTTTCCCTTGCTTTCTGCAGTGCCTGTGTGGTAGTTCATTCCTGCTGGAGTAAATCAATCATCTCCCTCCCAGAGGAAATCTGAGCATGAGTGATGGGGGACCAGCACAGACAGACTTTGTGGCCACAGATGTTATCATATTCAGCTCTTCTCTCCCAGGACAAGACAAGCAGTGTCCTTAGCAGGCCCTGAAGCCTTCTGCCTTGTCCTCGGGGACCAATCTCCTGCCCATCACACAGGCACCACGGAGGTGTACGTGACACAACCACCTCTGGCACTTAAAGCACTTTGGATTAGCCCCCACCCTCACACATAACAGTGATCTTTATGTCTCTGAGTCACTGGGGTTGCCTGGGGAGAAGATTTTGGCCTAGAAGTGTCCTGGCCACTCCATGACAGGGGCTCAGTGCTCTGAGCACTGTTGTCCCATGAGCCGTGTTGTGCCAAGCAGTGACACATCTGTCCTGTGCACCTTGCAGAGACAGCAGTGAGAAAGGAATTTGAACTGCTTGGAAAAGAAGCTTCAGAGCTCTTCCTCCTTGCATTGACGACTGAGATGACATTTGATGCTTAGTCAGGTGTTATAGATCTCTCTTCCCACAACAATTCCTTCTTCACACACTTTTGATTTTATTTTCTGGTCCATGGCTGGTTTTGCTGTGACACAAAACCATAGGGCAGACTATGTAATAGCAGAATAACCTGGTTCAGAAAAGAGAGTAATAATATTACAATCCCAAACAAAAAGAAGGAAAAGAAAGTGATTAAAATTGTGACTATATAATTATAATAGATTTCAAATTAAAACAACTCAAAGCATTTCTGTGCACTGAAAAAATTCTCCATTTCCACGATAATTTTCTGCCTCAAATCTTCCACAGACTTAACACATATGAAACAAATATTAACTCTTAATAGAACTTCATCTCTAACACTGCATGACTACTACTACTACTACTACTACTACTACAGTCAAGAATTTGTATGCTTTCCTCAGGTGAGCAGTGTCTTCTAATTCTTTTGAAAAAATCACACGTGAGCAGAAAATTAAAGATGGCTTGGGGTTAAATTCCAGCCATGGTTCAGAATCTCCTACTAACTGTAGTTGCTTCAGGATTTCGTCACATACCACAGACACAAAGCCATGATGCCACAAGCAATTCTGAGTCCAGCAGGTACAGAGGAGTTTAGGGTCTGTTTAGACAAATAAATAAGGTTACTTACCAAACTTCATGAAGGAAGCTTGTGGCGCAACTGGTGATGTACCTCTGGTGTTTGTGTTTTGTGCTTCTAGCTCCCAAGCTGTATTTGCTTTTGCTTCTAGATAGCTGTCTTCATCCACATGGAAAAAGAATGAGGTAAGATTTATTCTGGTTCTAAGCCAGTTCAGTCATCTGTGGTATTGGTGACACTGGTGAAGAGAAGTTGTCTTTGAACACTAAGGTAGCTTTGTGCATACAGATATTCTTGATGATGACCATCAGTTGCAGAAGAGAAAAAGCTTACATTCCTGATTAAAAGAGCTATCATTCCATGCTACAAAATAAACCAACATTCCTGCTAAGCCAGCTATCTTTCCACCCTGCAACATAAAGCAACATTCAGGAGAAGACATAACATTTAAGTTTTTCATTCAACCCACATTTGTGTTATGGGTAGCTCCAGTCTTTTAGACTGTACACAGCTTTCTTGAATACTGTTGGGCAGGAGGGCTCAGTGTAAAAATCCAGCAATGGAGTGGCTGAAGTAAGAACCTTTTATCTCTTCCTCTTCAGGGGCAAGTGTTGGTTGGATATGCAGTTATGTATCTCTCACATTCAGAGGCATTCAAAATCCTTTAAAAAGAACAGTGGTAAATAAGGCTGGACTCAGTCTGGAGGAAGCTTTCTGATCACAAATTCAAGGAGCACAGATATATTTTTATTTATCTTTTAAACACTGATTAGCGGGAAGCAGAAGTGTTTTTAAACACTTTAGTTCCAGTGTCCTGAGGTTTTTAATGGAGAGGGAAAATTATGAAGGTCATATATTAATATTTCATTGGCCATGAATCAAGACTGGTTGGCTGGCAAATGTTTTATGCCTTCCCACCTGTGCAGAATTGCTATTGTCCTCCATTAAGGACCTGATTCCCATTAGCTTCTTGTGACGGATGGGGGGAAGGGGAACACGTTGTGTGTGCAGTGCTGGAATAGGGAATGAGATTTTTGCAACCTTTCATTTAAAAAAGAAATCCTTGGGGGTCTGTGAATGGCAGGCTGTACTAGAGATCTCTCAGAGGTGTTCAGACCTAATGGCACGATGACACCAGAGCTAACCTTTCTTCACCAACCTTCTTTGTGTCAAGGGCTGACATGGCTGATTTCAGAAAGCAATGATTGCTTCTCCCCTTGCTTTAGTCTGTTGTGGAAAAGGCTGGTTGGAAATCACTGTTCGCTGTTTTGATTGAATGTATCAGGACTCAGGGTATTTCTTCTTTCTTTAAAGGCATACATTAGTATGCTGGCTATCTGGAGCTCACTATGGAAAATATTCTAGTTGGGGTAGACTGCCTGCCAGGAAAGACTGATGGTTTGGTTCAGTAAAGAAAATTAAACTAAAATAAGATCTGAATCTGAAGCTCTGGCACCAGCCTGAATTGAGATGTATTTCTATTTCTAAAGGAGCCCTAAAAAAATTTAATTCTAAAACCAAAAGAAAACATTTTGTATTTGAGCTTATTTTTTTCTGATGCTGGCTGAGGTCAAAACAAGCAATATCCACAGAATGACATTCAAAGATTTTTGCTTAAAGAAAACTTGGGAAAAAAATCCTATCTCTTTCCAAAACAATTGTTCTTATGAGGCTGTTGGGCTAATTTTGCAGACATGAGAGCTGCAACCAATCACACTGAAATCATACTGCCTGATGCTACCTCAGACACATGTTGAGTCCTTGAAACCATAAGAGCCCTTATCCAACTAGCAGTGGTCTCAAGAATAGTCAAACACCCATGTGAAAATCACATGTTCTTCTGGATCTTGGCCAAAGTTTGCCCAAGGTTTGCTACACTCAACTTTTTCACAGCACTCTCTGGGTACCTTCCCTCTCCTTGCAGTCTTGCTCGTGTTCTTGCAACTTTTCAGTAATTTCCAGGAGTTCATCATTTAGCTGTGACTCCATTTCCTCTGCCCAGCTTGTCCACATGGACTACTTAACAGCTTTTCCTCCTGTGAACATCCCCGGGCAGAGATCAGCACGGATGGAAATCCTGCTTTCTGCAACAGTGACTTCTAGGGATCATCTGCACCATAAAGGCATGGATGATGGCCAATGACAGAAAGGAAGCTGCCTTTACGTGGTTCCTGAGGAGGCTGGGACAGAGAGAAAAAATGTGCTACAGAAACATACGTTTTCCTAAGGATGTCCCCAAAATTACCACACACTGTGTTATGAATCTTCACAACTGGATGTCCCTGCCACCTCTACGTTGTAAACAACAGGATTTGAAGTGAGTGCAGGCAGAGGCTATTTTGCCTTTACATTGTGCCACATGTTCTCTAGAACATAAACATAAGCAGTAGCACTTGTGCAACAGGCAACAAGAGAATTAGCACGAGGGTTTGGACAAGAAACAGAAAATATCTCTCAGTTGAAAGGCAAAAACATACATAGATTAAAAAATAGGTCAGAAAAGTATGCGTGTTTACTCCAGAACACATTAACATCAGAACTGATTATATTATTAATTTTAAAAATAGATTAATAATTGGGTAGAAGAGAGAAAAAATGAGAAAAGCTTCTCAAACATCTTTTACAGTAGAAAATGAGGAAGGTAGCAAGGGATACATCCACCTAACTGTTACAAAAAGAGAAATGGTGGAAAAAAAATCTATAAAAGCTTCCCTTTTATTGTTTTTCTAACCTTATTTCCAGTAGTTTTCCCATTACCTGCTCTGCTCAGGGAATCCTTCTGCTTTTCTTTAAGGTGTTTTTCCTTATGTTATTTTGCATCATAGATTTTTATTAAATCAATTGCCATGAAATTTACATCATATAGCTTAATTAAAGGGAAATTATTTTGCTGAGGAGCCTGATGGTGGAAGAATGGAATCAAGCAACTTCATTATAAGACTAACTTTTCCATAAAGCCATTCATTTCCAAGTTTAGTCCTTGGGAAACAATAAATGGAACGCTATTATACTGCCTAGAAAATATGACAATTTGGTACATCTTAAATGTTTATGACAACTCCACCATGCTATGCTGAAATGATCTTTTTTTATAACTCTAGTTAAAAAAAAAAGGGGGCCTATTTTAACAAGGGCTGGGATGCTAATAGGTGGCAATTAATTGTCCACAGATGATTAGGGGAAAAATGAGGCAGAAGAAAAATTTTCCAGGCCATCACTTCTGCTGAGAACATCAGGATTTCAAACAGTAGTAAGAGTTTAAAAAGCATACTGGTGAAATGAGAAGATATTTTACTCATCTGCCTCCTCTAAGATGTCAACTCTGCCATACTTACTGCATACAGCAGGCATGCTGGAAAACTGATAATTACACTTCCACAATTTCTCATAATTTTATGAATACTGGGTATAATTAGTTTCTGTGGCACCATGCCACACTAGGCCCTTGTATACAAATGCATAGAGTGCTGCAGTGCTATTGTGCTTGTTGTCCGCATTCCAGGGAATATCCTGATGACAATTGCTTCCAGAAGATGCATCATTCCTAACACTGCTAATTTTCAAAGTGATGAAATAGCAACTTTAAACCTGTTTTGGACAGGAAACTCCAAAAACCTTTGCATATCCTCTCTTGCTTCTTCCAAAATTCCTACGTCCTCCTCTCTCCCCCTCTCTATCATGCACCCTATAGCAAAATCCTCAGCAAGACCATTCCTTCTTACATGTAAAGACGTGGGGAACAAAAAGGATGCTTCTCTGTTACCTGCTTCCAGCATCTACTCTGAAAGCTCAAGAGAGAAAACAGTTTTGATGTCTACTTTGGCTCCACCACATCCCTGTGTATGAATTTTCTTGGTGCTGCTGGAAATGAAATTCATGATAAAGCAGCACAATACCATGGCCCACTGTTGCTCTTGAGGCAAAGGAGAGTGACACCACACATGGCTAAAGGAAGCTGTGGGGCCACCCTGGGTGTGGGCGGGTGTCCAGGTCAGTGCACGCAGTGTTGGACCTGAGGCTGGGACACTGACTCAGGAACAGCCTTTCTCACCATCCCTCACACCCCCCTTTTCAGTCTTTCCCTGTAAAACCTTTCCTATATGTTGCTTTCCTTCTTAGGGTTTTTTTTTATTATTCTTTTTCTTCTTCTTGTTCACTCTCTCTCACCTTCAAGGCATTTATATGCTGGGATAGTGAGAGAATTTGCTTAATGTCATAGAAAATAAAATTTTTTTTTTCACTATTGACAGACAGCAATTGGTCTTCTTTATGCAGGCAATAAAAAGAAAGAAAAGGAAAGTGAGTGAAGCTGCAGTAGCTGCTAATATCTCATAACCACTTTTTTACTGTGATGAATTAGCTTCAACAGACACAACTCAAACAGCTTGCAATCTGATTTTTTAACTTTGGACTGGTACTTCGAGAAAGCACTGACAGCAGAACAAAGCACATGCTGCACTGAAACCAGGCACACCTGAATTAATCTCACCTGTGTATTGATAGAAAGAGTGTGTTATAAGTAATGTAGAGTTTGGAGTTTGGTTTTACTTCTAGTTTGCTTGATAACACTAACTCTCCAGGGCTTTGTTGCTGAAAAGGAGACATTCTTGATTTTCTATCATTTGTGCTTCAGTACTCTTCTTTTTTGTTTTTTTTGCAAAAATGAAATGGGAGCAGACAGAATTTTTCTTGCCTTAACTAAACATCTGAATTTCAGTATCTTTGACAGTTCTGAACAGTTTAAATTTATATTAATTGTAAATAACTATTTTCATGGGATAAGGTTTACCTGTGGATCTTGTTGCCTTTAGTGCCAGCAGGATAAGTGGATTGAGATAAGGACTTTTTTTGGTCACATGAAAACACATGAAAACACATGAAAAAGGGGCACCACTCCGTTATGAGAGAGACATAGAACACAGAAAGTTGGGCAGATGCTATAAATGCTATGTTAGCCCCAAGTTTCTGGCTTTCCCAGCTTAGGGGGATTGGATTGAGCTGACCTGTGCCTGTAGGTGACACCTTCTCAAGCCAGTGCTTCAGCTGGGAATTGCAGTCACTTCCCCACATGACCTGTCAGGTGCTGACAAGATATATAGGGTGGTGAAATGTTCTCTTTTAAACCCTTATAATGATCCTGCAGCGATGCCAGATTCCACATTTTTGATGAGTGTGCTCTGCCTGGTGATGGATGAATTCAGAGGGAAAGCAAAGGCTTTCCCCTCTGGGGAAATATCTGAGTGAGCTGTTGGAGCACACCACGATGCCAGAGCGAGCTTGCCCTAATCTAAGACTGCACTGAGCCAGGGGCAGCAGCCCCTCCCTGCTCCCACAGTAAGGATGTCTCTTTTTAATGCCTCCTTTTCTTTCCAACAGGTGTTTAGGCAGGGAAGAGGAAGAGAAAGAAAGGGGAGAAAAGGAGGAAAAACTCCCTGTGCTGAGCACTCTGGAGCCATTTGTGTAAAAGGCATAGAATGTCAGTGGGAATGTCAAGTCTATTGCAGGTAGAAAAATTTGAAAAAGCATCTATCCAATGCTTCCAGTCAAAATGGGCAAATATTGAGGAGATTTTTATTTGCTTATGGGTGAGAGAAGAGGAGGTGAAGACAGGAAGGGCTTTTGCCCTTCAGTCAGTGAAAAGGGCAGCAGAAACTGAGTTATTTGGGACTTTCCCAGGTTTCAGCTCCAGGTACATAAATTCCTTCCCCTTGCCATTATCATTCCAGAGTTTTTCTAAAGGGCCTGACTTACCAAATTCCTTTAAACTGCACAGGATAGGCCAGGCATCCATTTGGACACCTATCCTAATCCTGAAAATCTATATGAAGAAAATTTTGGGTCAGCTACAATTATTTCCTATTGTCACAAGATGCTGGAAGCTGTGTGTTGGTGGGCTGGCACTTGTTTAGATATTGGTCCCATGAAACTGCTGCTCAAAGCAGAGTAGGCTTTACAAAGGCTAAATCTGCTTCAAAAGACATAACACCTTCCTCTCATCCAGGTAATCAGATCAGGCTCCAAATTTACAAAGGCTGAGGTTCACAGTAGCAGAATTGGACAGTAACTCAGGTAGAAAGGGATCTCTGGCTGTCCTCTGGCCCAACCTCCCTGCTCACAGCTCAGACAGCTTTAAAATCAGGTCAGGCTACTCAGAGCTTCAGCAAGCTGAATTTTTAACATCTTTGAGGATGGAGAGGCTGCTAGATCCCTGGACATCTGTTCCAGTGTTTGACCAACCTTGTTGTGATGTTTGCTCCCCTAAGATCTATCTGGAGTTTTCCAAGTCCCAGACAGCGTCTTGTGGCCTCTTGTCCTGTCACTTTGTGCCTCTGGGAAGAGCCTGGCTCTGTCTTCTCTACACCTTCTCATCAGACAGCTGCAAACAGCAATGAAGTTCTCCTTCTGCCTTTTCTGAATGAGGCTGAATAAATCCCATCCCTGCAGAGCTACAGCTGGAAAAGGGCTGAAAAGGGCTGAAAAGGATCTGCCAAAGGAAAGGCAGAAGCTCCAACTAACAGCAGGGGGGCTGCATTAGGAAGAGCGTTTCCATTGGGTCAAGGGACACGACCCTTTTTTGCTCAGCACTGGTGAGGCCACACCTGGAATGCTGCTTCCAGGAATGCAGGGATGCTCCCTAAAGGACAGGAGAAGTGAAAGCCCAGAGCTGTGGTCCGATGGAGGCTGGGAGGAGCACACTAAAAGAGAATGGAAGCTGCAAACAGCACCTTCTGCTGGGGGTCAAACTAGGGCGAGGGCTGATGTGAAGGAAAAGCTGAAACCTCCAGCCCACTGGACATGTGTCAGTGGGGCTGAAAGAAACTGCCCAAGGAAATGGAAAGTTAATAGCAGAATCCATCTCTGAGGAATACTGAGCATCTGGGCAGTGGGGACTCTGTCTTAGGAGTAAGTCACTGGCCAGGATTGACAAGTCAGTGTTAGGGTTGAGGGGGAGAAGGAAAAAGCTCAGAGCTAGCTTTGGTGTGGGGATGGACAGGTGTCACAGTCATATTTTCTGGAAAAATCCCTTTGCCTAGGATTTATCTCCTGGGAGGCTGAGAAGCCTCAGAGAAAAAGGAAAACAATATTATTTCATTTGCTTCTCCTGTGTTTTGCTGCTTTGGGATGTGTTTGGAGATTGTTTATCCAACAGGTGATTGTTTCATTGGTTTCATGTGAATTGTTTTGACTCAATGGCCAATCACAGTCAAGCTGTGTCAGGGCTCTGGAGAGAGTCACGAGTTTTTCATTAGTATCTTTTTAGCTTTCTGTAAGTATCCTTTCTGTATTCTTTAGTATAGTTTAGTTTAGTATTCTTTAATATATTATACTATCATAAAATAATAAATTAGTGTTCTGAGAACATGCAGCCAAATTCATCATTCCTTCCTGAATCTGGGAGCCCTGCAAATACAGGGACTGCCACAGCATCCTGAGGGTGGCAAAAATAGTCATGCATAGAGAGCCTTTTATTGTTGAGAGGTTGAGTTGTTTACTTGGAGGCTCAGAATAGGGTTAGCATAATTGTTGAGGGTTAGAGAAAAGGGAAAAATTTACTCTGAGTGGGGCTGGAAAATTATTCCCCAAGTAAAGCATGGGGCTGATGCCTGTTTTCATTGAGATTTACCACTGATGTTTTTGCTGTATGCCTCAGGCCCTTGTCAGTGCAGCCTTGCTTGAGATTTCTTGCTGAAAATACAGAATACTCCTGCTTCTCTCCACACAAAATTTACCTTCTCAGCCACTTGCTGCTGCAGGGAAAGTTGTGTCATGGTGATGCTGGGACCATTCCATCTTTCTAGCATCTGCATTAGGCTCTCAGCTGCTCAGTTTGACATACAGAATGAAAAGAAAACAACATAAAGGAATCAAAACACTCTAAAACATCCCTTTAGGGCAGAGGTAGAGCATTTATGCAATAATGTCTTAAGTCAGAACAAAACATTAAATTGTATATTAGGGGTGGGAACTGGAGGCTCAAACCAAGTTTTTCTCCTACCAATTGCAGTGGCTGCTGCTGTCACCAGGTGTGTGCCTGGGGGAACACAGGTCCCTGACATCCCAAAACAGGCAGGCCTCAGCATCAAGGGACTGAAGCATCAGTGCCCTGCAGGTGAAAGATATTTTTGAAGATATTTCATTGAGTTATAAGCCAACATTTTATAATGTTGATCCCTCTATCCAGCACCTGAATTCAAACTGGGTGCTAGATCCTGTGAATTCTTTGTATACAAGAGTAGCTTTGGGTTCACCAAGATCAGCAGGAAGGCTCTGAAGGATCTGGCACCAGATAACTCACAGAACAGAGTTGGAAGGATCCCACAAGGATCAAGTCCAGCTGTTTAGTGAGTAGCCTGTACAGGGATCAAACACACAACCAGCATCATGCTCCAATCAAGAGACCTAACCCAAGGCTCTGGACTCAGGCATGTGGTGGCAGGAGATGTTAGTGGCCCACGGGTGTTTGTCAGCACTCCAAGGACTCTGCTGCTGTGCAACAGTGTCTGTGGCATTGCAGGTTTGTAGGCTTTTGTGTTTTCTTGTCATGCAGGTCATTCAGTGGTTGGGTTTCCAACCTGGCTGGAGAGAAGTGCTGGGGCACTGGGAACTGAAGGACAGGTGCCAGCAGGAAGAAAATATCCTGAACTGCTTTTCCCTAAGGGAAAACCTATCCTGTCACTGCCACCTGAGCTCTCACCTCCTCCACTGGAGGCTGTTTTCCCTTATCTTACCTTCTTCTGCCTCTTGTTTAAGCTCTTTGGTTGACATCCAGTGACAAGGGACATTCCAGTGACTTATTTTGGAATTTAATGACTCCTAACCCACCCAGATAGGTCTAATCCACGCGTAGTACTAATATTTAGTACACAATAGCTCTATACTCATCACACTGACTGAACTATACTGTACTGTCAGTAGATGTACATTATTAACTAGCCTGTGGTCCTTGGGATGGAAACAGGAGTGATGTCTAGGCTTAGAACAGCATTTCTGTGGGAGATCCTGTAGCTGTAAGTGCTCCCCCCTGTACTGCAGAGGGGATGCATTGGTCTGTCCTTGTTTCCAGCCACAAGAGCCAAGAGCAGCTCCTAGCTCAGCTAGCAAGACTCTGCTGGGAAGCTCCTTCCCATCTGAGATGACCTTGGGGAAAGTTGACTCCAGATGAGGACTTTCCTAAGTGTATAAATCAGAGGAGAGCAAATGTCCAACTAGTGTTCCATAGGACCAGCAGCCCTTTGTGGGCTGTTTTAGAGTTCCAATCTCTCCCTTGCGTTTCTTCCCTCTCCTTGCACTGGACCCAGAGACTGTGCAATTGCATGGGGATAACACCACTGGAAAATTAATCTTTCCACAGGCATGGGGGTGTGTTTGCAATCACTCCATCTCATGAGTGGTTGCATCATGGATCAGTCAATGTGAGGGAGCTGGAGGAAAAGCAGCAGTCCAAGGGGAAGGAGCAGGATACAGCTGTCCTCTTCATAGCACTGAGCCACTTGGCCAGATTAAGAATGCCAGCAAACAGGAGAACCTAACTCTCCTGGGAGTTTCTGCCATGCCTTCACAGCTGCTGAAGTTCCATACAGCTGGTCTTCAAAGGAGAAGGCACTGTGGTAGGAGGAGCCAGGGCTGGGGAGACTTTTTGGTCTCCCAGGTGTGAACAAAGTCTGGCTGAGATTTCTTGTGTCAGGTCAAGGGTTGAGTGCACTGGGCTGGGACCAGGGGTTCTGTCAGGGCTAAGCCTCGAGCTGCTGGTTAAGATATACTGGTGAAGTGGGATAGAGAGCACAGGGACCAAATGGGCTTCCCCAGGATTGCTCCAGGGATACAGCACAGCCCTGGGCCAGCCACCTTCCCAAGGACATCTGGTACAATTTATCTGGGGCCAAGTACCAGGACAGGAATACAGGTAAAGCAGATTATCTGAACTGGTAAAGTCATGCCATGCAGAATATCCCTTCAGAAGTGGCTTCAGGAGAATAAAAGGTAGTTTCATTTTCCAGTGCACTACAGACTATTAAGCTCTAAGTTTGCCAAATACATCTGAGTTAACAAAACAGGAAATTTCTTGAGAGACAGAAGTTCCTCAGAGCCCCAAAGACGGAAGCAAAATGACTGACATTTTCTCATACTCTCTGTCATGAGTTTGACAAAAGCAGCATAATGTAACCCCCTTTACCTGTTATCAGGAGAGAGGAATGGCCTGTATAATGAGAAGATAAAGAAAAATTGAAGGGCTTGTAGAGGACATTGGTGAATCCTGAAAGCCAGGAGGTGTTCATTATCAGTGCACCAAGACACTCCTGAGATGTGCACCTTTGGAGGAGGCCTGTTATGAAGGCTGTTGGGAACAATGAAATTCAGAGCTCTAACTCACCCTGATTTAAAAATACCTTGCAAGGGTTTGAGAAGGTTGTATCTTTTATTTTGTCTTGATTTGCAAGAAGAGACTAACGAAGTTATGAATCAATAGTTGCAAGGCTTATCTTGATGAACAGATGTCGAGCAGTTGTGTGTTCTGATATACTCAGCTGATGCTTTCAGCTCTCTCAGCCATGACAGCTCCAAAGTCCCAGAAAATTCACATCTCTACAGGACTGTGTGAATTCATCTGAAGGAACATGGCAATGACTCCATAAGTCTCTTTCAGCTATGAACAAAAAAAGATGCTACATGCTGTCTGTGTCTTTGTGGATGGGTCATGGTACCTAAAGGTACCTCTTGCAAACTAATTGTGCCATCCAGGTCTTACTTTTGTCCTTTGTATGATACTGCCTGAATGAAAGAGTGAAAACCCCTATTTCGATGTGAGTTGGCCACCTACTTGCTTTCCAAGGAAAATTCCAGCATACTTTATAACTAATTATTTCATACTGTGAAAAATTAAATGAAATAAAAATAAAATTTTTCATCCAGACTGAACACTGGTATAGACAGAACAAAAAAAAAATACCAGATTAGGAAATTTTACCTACAGGAACAAAATTATTTTTATTTGATAACTAAGGAAATCCTACTGGACCCACTTCCTAAACCCGTTCTGACTGAGGTCATTGGGGATTTTTGTGTCATTTAAAAAGCCTTTAATTACTCTTCCCTTGCATAGGACTTCCCTGTAAGCATAAGGGGGCTAATTGCTTCCTGACTAGTATCTGCTTCTTCTTATTATTAATTATTTAGAGATTAATTATGAGGCATTGCCTCTCAGGGATGTGTGTGAGCTAGAATAGGCACCAATACAGACAGACTCTGCCTTGAGGAGTTTCCTATCTCTTCTTTTTAGGTGTATGACCAACGAGACACAGCTTCATTTATGCAATAGCTTGACCAAAACAGAGGGAAAAGACACCCATATCTCTCAGGCTGAGAGAGCAGAGGTTTATGGGATGGGTAATACAGGCGCTTTGTACATCTGTGTGACATGTTCACATCCCAAAGACCGGGAGCAACTACACATACTCAACCTCAGATGGCTATTCTGTGAGAAATACACACTTCACACTTGTTCACAAAACCTGCATCCCCAGGTGGCTGCCCTTAAGGGAATGCCCCAATAGCACAAGTGGGATTGAACACAGGGATCAAAAACCAGCCCTGTCCACACTGAGACCACAAAATGCTAGCGGGGAAAACTGCTGTCCATCCTACATCCCTGCTCCAGCTCTGGATGTGAGCTCTGACTGCAGAAAAGCTGTTAAACACACAGCCCACTCTGAGGAGCTATACCAGAAATAGCATCCAGCTATTCCTCAGCTCCTGCCAGTCTGTGCTGCAGTCACACGGGGAGCTTCCAAGCAGGAGCCCTGCTCCACTGCCCATGGACGCCTCTCCCCTGCCCACACCCTGAGAAATGCAGAGGGTGAGCAGTGTTCCCACTACCAGGCCACACTCTGAATTACAGAGAGAAGGCATCCCAAGGGCTGCTCTTCTGCCTCTGGAGCTGGTAGTGAGGGGAGTTCAGATGCATCAGAGCAAGACAGTGTGCAGCAGGCTGTCAGACTTGACACCAGCTAGGGATTTCACTGTTTAAATCCTGACTTCAGATTCAATCTGTGCAGCAACAGGCAGAGGAGGAAGCAGCAGGCAGTTTTTTCCAGTGCTTCCAAAGTCCAGGTACCCAGCTGTTACACCCACTTGCTGGTCCTTCCTATTTTTTTTATTCAGACAAGCAATTGAAAACAGTTTCACAGCTTAGCAGCTTCTGTGTAAAAACAAATCTGCTCTTCTACACAATTAAGAATTCACTAAATCAAAGTCACACCATCATGAGTCTGGTGCCCTTTCGGAGGGTCTAGTGAAGCTGCTCTGTGGTTCAGCACTTCTGTGAAGCAGAGACTTTTCCTTGGCATCCTGAGGCATGGAAAGCAGCAAGCAGCCTCCTGTGCAAATGAGGCTGCCCTACTTTCTGTAGATGACTGCCCCTCAACCATCCTCACCAGACAGTCTGATTATATTTCTCATATTGCAACACAGATGTTCATAACTTGTCATCTGCACCGGGAACACCAGCCAAGTATTCCAGCTGTATAATAGCTTTTTATTGCTGATTGAAGAATCTCAGTATAAATTATTTCCCCTCATATCCCTGGAAATCACACAAACATCACACAAGGCAGAGAGTGATGCATTTAGAACCACCTCTGCAAAGTGCCACAGCAGCAATGTTTTAAGGAGGGTTGTCTTAGTCCAAATGCTGAGCAACTCCGATTTGCAGAGCTCCTTCTGCTGAGAAGATACACAGGAGAAGTGTCATTGCTGGGCACACTTGGATTTGGAGGATCCTGCTCTGCTGTTGGGGAATCCATGATAAAAGGCAAGTTATCTTGTGATGACTTGTTGCCTTTAATTCTGAAATCAGCAATGCTGAATACAAGGAGATTGGTAGGAAAACAGAAAAACCTGGAAGACCAACAAGGGAACAAACAATGCCTTTGTAAGGAGTAGGGGTTGATTAGTTCCTTCCAGGATAAGAAGCAAAGGACATAAAGCAAAGCTTGCAGGTTCAAAACAAGCACATGGAAATAGTGTTCACCACATGCCTAAGGAGGCAGTGGATGTTAATTTTTACATGACTCAAAAAGGACTGAGTGGCTACTTGAAAGACAAATCCATTGAGGGGTGTTAAATATGCACATCTGACAACATATCTGTGCTAGGAAATATCTGACCTGCAATTTTTTGTTACATCCCTGTACATTTTCCCTGTTCATGCACTATTTTCACATTATCCTCTGTAAGCCTTCTCAGGAACAGGATATCAGACTAGCTGTACCTTTTTTTTTAATCCTGGAAGGCAATAGTTTTTGTTCTTAACGTGGATACATCCAATAAACATTTTTTAAAAAAACACTCTCAGCTCATCTAAGTCTGTGGTGCTTACCATGATCAGAGGGTCCAAAGAGCCATTTCTTCTTGAAAAGTATACCACCAGGAGATAAAGCCTAGTTGTTGGGACTGGTGCTGATGCTCCTGGCAGATCACACTACCAGCAATGTGATTATGTACATCACTGGGGACTCAAGAGCTTGCTTTGCAATTCTGCTCTGTGAAAGTGATACCTGTGGAAATACAGGAGCTTGCCCAGAAATATCTGCAATGCAGGTGGTCCCAATTTTTCACCACAATCTCTTTGGGATTGGAACACTTCCTAGGAACCTGCCAGATAGCCTCTTGGGCACAGGCATTTAAAATATTTTGTTTGTGATGTTTGATATAGTTCACAAAGATTCTGCAAAATGTGTTGGTGTTCCTTTTTTTTTTGTTGTTGTTGTTTATTGGCAGACCAAGGAGGGACGGAGGAAACAAAGATTTGCTCCACTTTGCTTTTCTTCAGTAGCTGTACCATCAGGAAAAGCTGAAGGTTTGTTTCTCCAGCCAGGAAGAGACAAGAGTATAAACTGTTACCCAGTGCACAAATGATTAGCACCTTGTGAGTCCTGCCACTACCCTGCTTGAGCAAGCCAAAAAGCACAATTTCACTGTAAATTTTTACTTACTTCCTAAGGTTCACTACTAAGCTTTCTGATAGTATGTCTGTGTTTCTGCCACAACCAGTCACTTCAACAATCACACTTGAGGCTGATGTCCAGTTGTAAGAGTGGGAAAGATTTGGAAAATCTGAAGTTTCTGTATAATTAACAGATAAAAGTCACTGAGTAATGAAAACAAGCATCATTGATCACCTCACTGTGGGGACAACAGCAGTGCCAATACAGTCTTTACTAAGCAGCAGAGTTCAATCTCTAGACGTGTCCTTAGGAAACCACATCTCATTGCATCTGCTGCTTATGGACATATTTTAGAAGACTTAAAGACAGTGCACTTCACCACCTGCAATCCAAATGATTACATGCCTTGACAAATATTTCCCACTGGTTGTATGATGAAATGAGAAAGTGGCAGCAAGGTTAGATCAGGAACCAAGCATGGAGAGCAGTTTTCACTGCTGTACAGAAGTCAGAAAAGGATTTTGCCCTGAAAAACGGAAAAATATCTTGAGTGAAACACTGGAGGGGCATCTCACAAGAAAGAAGCCTGACAAAGTGGGACTGATTGAAAAAGTCCTTTTGCTGGGGAAGAGGAGAACAACTGGGGTAAGATAAGACTTAAAATACATCCTGGTTTATCTACAGTTTAAAAAAAAAAAGGCAGTTCAGGTAATAGGTTTTGGTGCTACCCACTTCACTCCTGAGAGACTAAGAATTTTTTCTCCAATAAAATTTCTTCTTCCTCAGGCCACTATTACTGGGATAAGGATATTCAGCAATCTCCCACCCAACAGCTATAATATACTCTCCACTTGAAGTTTTAAGTTGCTTTAACTCCCTCATGGATATAAGAAATAAACTTTGCCATGATGAAAGTAGGCATATATGACTGCACCATAGTTAGTTTTGCAGGAATGACCAAATTCTAATCATATTGCTGGAAGACCATCCTGAGAACACCTTGAGTTGGAAGTGATCCACAAAGATCATAAAGTCTGACACCTGGCAGCACAGCACCATCCCCAAGATTCCCACCACGTGCCCAAGAGCATTGTCCAAATGCTTCTTGAACTCTGTGAGGCTTTTGGTGCTGTCACCACTTCCCTGGAGAGCCTGTTCCAGTGCCCTGTGGGGGAAGATACTTCTAAAACCTACCTAATCCTCCCCTGACACAGCTTCATGCTATGAACCAAAGTCTTTTACCCTGTATACTTCAATGCAGAAAGTCTGAACACCTTAATCTCCTCATTTACGCAGTAAGGTGCAGTCCAGAGATTCCTTTACCAGTGTCAACCCCAAGCCTCAGCTGATAAGACTTGCCTCTCAGATGAACTATTTTGGTCTTGGTTTCCACAAACACAAAATTTTCAGTTCTTGGGGAGCCTTAGGGGGTTTTTCCCCTCACTCTGCTGACTCTGGGGATTTTATAGGCTGTGTAAGGAGTCCCTGACAATTCTATGGACACCATGTATTCATGGCTGATGTTTCAATGATTAAGTCATCCAGGTGTGAGAGAGGAAAATGAAGCTGAAACTTGAAAAAATTCCTGGCCAGTCAAATCAAATGGATGGGAGGAGGAAAAGGGTACATCCAGGGACATTTACCCCAGGGAACAGAATTGATGATCAGGGCTGAAATAATGGAAAAAAATATTTGGAAGTCAGCCAATTGAGTCCTTTGAAAAGGTGTTGCTGTCAGAGGAAAACAGAGGACTTCAGGTGCAGGTGAACCCATTTGCACAGAATCCATGAGTCTGAAGCTCAGTCAAGCTTAGACGGGGTGTCATGAGGACATCAGGGAGTCTCCTCAAACAAAAATCCATCTCTGCTGTCACAGATCCGTGTGTTCTGGACACACATTTATTACCTTTCACTGACAAGTATTTTCTCTTAATCTCCTGTCACATTTGTATTTGCAATCCTCTCCCAAATTCAGTGTTTAGTCCACATCCCCTATCTGCTTCATGAAAAACTTAATTTACTTGGTCCCTGGCAGTACCTCTTTTATGATCAAATCAGATCCTTTCACAGAAGATGGTGTGTGACTACCTCTGTGCAGCTGCATTTGTAGTCCCAAGCTTTGACTGCTTGGCATAAAGTCATTTGTTAAAGGACAATAACAAGCATGATGAATTCTAATGCTCTGTGTGTCATGGTACTTAAGTATCTCATAGAAAACTACATCACCATTATTTCACATTGCTGCAGCAACTCAACTCTCTTAAAAAAAAAAAAAAAACAACCTCACAAAACCAACACTTTATCATAATATTCGTGGACAGGTACCAAAAGAAATCAATGGTTGAGGATCTACATCTATCACAGCTTGCAGAAAACCCTTTGCTAATATTGGGTCAAGGGAAACTGCTCTAATTTTCTGGTTTCCTGTGTCAGCTCATATTCACCTGACACCACTCACTGGCATTAAAATAGATTTTCAGCCCCCTGCTTCATGCATCATACACAGCACAGAAAATAAATCAGCTCTTTCAGAGGTAGTGTTCATGGCAATGAAGCTGGTGCCACAGAGAGGTTCCCTCATCAGCTGTCTCTCTTGCCCCCATTGCATTTCAAGTCTTTCAGGGATCACTGAAATCCCTTAAGGACTGAGGCACTCTGGAGGTTGGGCGGGACTTTGAATCCCATCTGGGTATCACTGACATCTGGATATTCACTCATCCATTCCCATCCAGCCCAGGAAGGTAGTGAGTCCTACAAGGTTTTGAGGTATTAAACTGCGCTGTAACTTTGTTGATGGATGTCAGTCAACCTCAGTAACCTTGGGAAAGTCACTGAGCCCAGGAAGGTAGTGAGTCCTACAAGGTTTTGAGGTATTAAACTGCGCTGTAACTTTTGTTGATGGATGTCAGTCAAACTCAGTAACCTCAGGAAAGTCACTATTACAGAAAACCAAGACTTAAACAAGAAATTCTATAAACATTGTTATAACTAAAACTTAATAGCAATATAATCATGGAACAGATCCTCCTAGAAGCTCTGCTAAGGCACATGGAGGACAGGAAGGTGATTCAGGACAGCCAGCACAGCCTCACCAAGGGCAAGTTCTGCCTGAGCAACCTCTTGGACTCCTCCGATGAGGTAACTACATCAGTGGACAAGGGAAGAGATACAGATGTCATTTACCTTGACTTTGGTAAAGCCTGGGACACAATCCCCCACAACATCCTTCTCTCTGAATTGGGGAGAGATGGATTCAATGGATGGACTGTTAGAAGGATAAGGAAGTTGTGAGATGGCCCCTTCCACAGGGGAGTGATCAACAGCTCAGAGTCCTGATGGACATCAGTGACAAGTTGTGTCACTCAGGAGTCTGTAGTGGGACCAGTGTTATACCTTCATTAATGACATGGATGAAGGGATTGAGTGCCCCCTCAGCAAGTTTGCAGATGACACCAAGCTGAGTGGCATGGTTAACATACCTGAAGGATGGGATGCCACCCAGAGGAAGCTGGAAGTGAGCTGGACAAGCTTGAAAATCAGGACCATGGGGATTCCATGTGGTTTAACAAGACCAGGTGCAAGGTGCTGCACCTGGGCCAGAGCAACCCCTGGCATCAACACAGGCTGGAGAATGAACAGACTGGGTGCACCCTGCTGAGGATTTGGGAGTGGTGGGGATGGGAGGCTGGACATGACCCAGCAATGTCCAGCCCAGAAAGCCAAACGTGTCCTGGGCTGGATCTGTGGCCAGCAGGGTGAGGGATTCTGTCCTGTCCCTCTGCTCTTCTCTGGGGAGAACCCACCTGGAACCGTGCATCCAGCTCTGGGGTCCCAAGCATAGGGGACATCAAGCTGTTGGAGCCAGTCCAGAGTAGTAGCTTGCAGTCTACTTGGGACTGCTTGAACCCAAGGCAAAGCCTTTGTATGCAATAACCATTGATGGATTTATCTTCTCTGAACATGCTTCATGATCCCTTGATCCCATGGAAATTTTCAGCAGCCTTCCTGTGGCAAGGATTTCCCACAGCCTGATTCTGTGTGAGCTAGAAGCCCACCACATGCTGGCTCATGGTCTGCTGTCTGTAGTACAAAGGAATGAGTGGGGAACTGTCTGAAATGGTTGCCACTTTTCCCTCCATTCAGGCTCCAACAAAACTCCATTGCCTCCAGCCTCAGAGGCTTAGGACCACCAATCTATTGAGAAAGGTGGTTCATATCTCTATCATCCTTGTAATTTGTTCTCAGTGTCTGGAACTAGGGCACATCCTCTGGAAAAGAAAATGGAGAGGAAAATGAGCTAGGACACACTCTGACAAAGGACTGGTGCACAGTCAGAGACAAGCTCACACTGAAGGCAAAAACAGAACAAAGACCATGGCAAATACAGCCTTCATCCTCTGGGATGGACATGGGGTGAAAATCCATATCTGAATTTGAAAGAACGTGCAGGAGACTGATGGAGGAGAATTAAAAAGTGCATTAGGACTCTCAAACATGTCACCACAAGTGCTCCATTGACAAGTGCTGTCACGCTCTGCTCAAACAATGCTTCAGGGAAGCCAGGGCACACTTCTGAGGGAGGGCATGAGAGCCCTATGGAGATCCCTGTTTAATGCATTACAATGAACAGTTAATGACAGGGCACTTGCAATAAATGGCAATACCCACTCCATTGTGAAGCATCCCACAGAGCAGAGGGAATCCATTGTCTGCCCAGAAACCTCACCTGGCTCCCTGCTTTGTTCCTCCTGTGGAAACACCTGATGCTGCAGAAGGTGCTGCTGGAAGATGCACTCATTTCATAGTCACAGAAAGGAAATTCCTCATGAAACATCTCATTTGCCTGTTGAAGAGCAGCAAGGTTCCAGCCTCGGGTGGTTTCAATCCTTCAACCTGAAAGTTAATTTTAACCAAAAAAGATTTTTATTTTTCCTCAAAGAAAATGTAGGCACTTGCTTCTGTCTCGAGGCTCTCTGTGCTTAATAAATAGCTCTTTGAAGAAAATGCTTAACATCTCAGCACATATTCTGGGTAGACTGTTTTAGCAGTAGATTGAAGGGATGATGTACTAGCATCACCCAACTCTGCTGCCCACCCAGTGTAGTTGGTCTGGTTAATCTTTCCCTAAAACATACACCACTGAGCATGAGCGACTTCTACTAGGGCATAGAAAAGGCAGGAAGGATTGAAATTCCAAAATTTTCTAACTGATAAGATGCCCACAAACAAACGTGCAGAGCTAATGGTTGTTGATAGTTCATTAAAGTCCCTACTATTTTTTAATCCTTCAGGTGCTGCAGCTCACTTACAACTCTGCTGTTGGTTAATCAAGGATAACTTCTCGCCCACTTTTGTGTCAAACCTTTCAGGTTTTTTAAATCACTGTCAGACACATCTCATAAGACTGCTGGCACATTAAGAGTGCTCACAGTCTGCTGCTGGACTGGAGATGCTGGTTTAAGGTCTAGGTGGGTACGCACAGCTACTGGTATGGGGTTCTACAGCCCTCAACCACAGTCACTGGTACACCCATGTCTGCAGTGAAATAGCCCAAAGGTCTAGGTTTTGCCAGTAATTACAGGTGTCTTATTTGATCCTTCTCTAATTACCAGACACTGAATAGGCCACCCTCACTCATTTTACCTCACCTGCATCTGACAGTCAAGAGCATCAGGTAGGCAAGGCTTTGGCAGACCCTTACACCAGGAAAAACTGGCAGCAACAGTAGAAAATTGTGAGTAGCTTTAGAGGCAAAGCCATCAAACATAGGGCTCTTCTTCTCCCCTCTCTTCTTTGCTGCTCAGCGTTGATTACACATCTGTCACCATGAATTTTCCTAGGCAGGAAAACCCCTCTGCAGCCCCTCTTTGTCTTGTAGCAGTAAGTGTGTCAGCTAACAGAAGTGCAAAGAGCTGAGCCAAGCCCTTGTTCAGCTGGGCCCTGAATTAGAGAGTTGCCCAGAGTTGCCTGGAGTCAGTCCTGAAGTTGCTGTAGTGAAACTTTGAAGGATGGCACCACAGGGCTTTGTAAGTGTCCCTGAGTTATGTGATGCTCCTTGCACATGAATCAGAGGATCATAAAGGACATTGCTCCAAAGTGCTCAGATGATGACTTGTAGCCTCTCTCACTTAGCAGGCTACACTCCAGGTACCAGCAGCTCCCATCACTCATCCAAGCAGACTTCTCTCAGCACATGTGAATTGGCTCAGCCTGGATGCTGAGTCTTAAATTAAGCTCGTGCTCTTTAAGAAAAGTCTGATATCACTCATCTAAATGTTTGCTTAGCAATGCAGAGTCCTCTCGGCTTAGCAAGTGCTTCTCTCTCTGTAATGTTCACCCACAAGCACACACTCCACTGGCAGCTGTAGGGAGCAGCAAAAGTGCCAGAGGGCCAAGGATGAGCCAAGGGAAAAACAAACTGGTTTTCCTTCCTTCCTTAATGGTCAAAGCCACCTTATGCATCATAGCTTTACAGCATTTTTTGCAGTGGGGTACAGCACCCTCTGATATATTGCCTCTAGTTTCACTTGTAGAGCTACACCAAAACCCATGCCTTGGCTCCATCCTCAATCTGCATTCAGATGTCAGGTCTTACCTGCTTCTGGAAGGAAAAAAATGAACTTTCAGAGGCAGAACTGCAGCCTTAGCTTTATACCTCCTCCCACAGGAGTTGATATAAAATTATTCCAGGTTTTCTGAAAGCAGGGCACAGAGTGCCTGGTTGGCTTGGGGCTGTGGAGGGAGGGTGTCACAGCTGCCCTGCTCATTTGGAAGCAGGAGAAATGCCAGTACCACCAGCACCTCTGCCCTCTTCTCACCCACAGGCACTGAGTGGGAAGAATTTATCAGAAAGGATTTGCAATGAAGTGGATGTAAACCGTTAGTGTAAATCCCCCTGCAGCCTGGTGAGAATAAATCCTTCCCTCCTCCCCTCCTCTTTCACAGCCAGGAATGATATTAAGACTGTGGGACTGAGGATTTCCAGATTTCAAACATTAAAGTATTTTAATTGCACTTCAGGGTAATTCAGAATGGAGCGAATGAAACATTGCAGACAGAGAAAATAGCTGCTCTGGAAAATGTCTATAATTTTCAGGGATTCCTTTTATTGTTGACTGCATCCAAATATTTCTGCCCTTGACTAAGCGCTCTCTGCTCCCCTGTGTCTCTTAGCAGTCCCTGCAGTGACCAGGCAGAATAGCACTAGAAAGAATAAACAGCCAAAGCTGGAACATAAAACCCGTCAGGTGATGAAGGGGGCTCTCCCCTGGCTGGCTCAGTGCAAACCAGGCTCCTGCTGCAGGCTGGGGCACGGCTGGCCCTGTGTGTGCTGAATTGCAACCTGGCCTTTGGGGGAGAGAGGCCACCAAGGCAACTTAGGGCATCCCACTCTGGAATTCCTCCCTTACGGCTTTCACACCTCTGAGAGAAGCCCCTGCTCCGTCTGACTGCTGATATTCATTATTTATGGAGTGATGCAAACATGTCGAATGCAAGGATTATTTTTTTTTCTCCCTAGCACCTTAGGGGCTGTCAGAAGCAGAAGCAACCAGAAACTAATCCCCGTTCTGATTTCTCTCCCTCCTCCTACACACTGGGCAGGCGCAGGCACAGTTCCTTCACTTGCTGAGGCTCATATCCTGCTTTTCCTAGTGCTGTTCAGAGGTTGCTTTCCCAAGCTTGGTGACAGGGCTCTCACTTCAACAGGGTAAAATGTCCATAAACACTGGTCTGTGCTCTTTCTAAATGTTTGTGTTATAGACATTTGACATTTATTTTAGCCTGACCCCAAGGTTTAGTGCAAATCTTTGTAGCATGGTAGCTTTCAACTCTGTCCTCTTTGAGACAACAAGGATGGCTTTTGACACAGATTGGCTCATGGGTTAATCCTTGTGTAGATGGGGTAATTTATACTGTAGCTGGCAGCAGCTGGATACCAAACCCAAAGGGTCAGGCAAGGTTTACCTCAGATGGCTGATGCATCTTAGGGACAGAACTTGTCTTTTCCACACAGAGATGTACAAATCTGCTAATGATACCTTCCATCCCAGAGAAGACAGAGTTTATGTGGCCACCAGATTACCCCTGCAAACGCCCTGATGACCTGATAATTACATGTGACAACTAATGAACTAAAGTCTACACACACATGCATGTGCACACTGTCAAGATTGACAACCAATAACCATTCAGAAGAGGAAAAGGGAACATCTCAGCTCAGCCTTTTTCTACTCTGGGCCCAC
The DNA here is from genome assembly GCF_014805655.1 of Passer montanus. Classification (NCBI taxonomy): domain Eukaryota; kingdom Metazoa; phylum Chordata; class Aves; order Passeriformes; family Passeridae; genus Passer; species Passer montanus. Next base: position 1,065,639 of record NW_024367261.1, on the reverse strand, counting down.
AGACATCATCAAATGCACAAAGGTGGAGGTAGTGCTCTCTACGTTGCAGTGGGAATAATTTGTACCATTATTTCCTCTACACTAAAATTAGTCCTGGGATTTCCTGCAGCACGCAAGGCCTGCCCCATCCTCTGTCCCAAAAGACATGGCTGTGAATGCTGGCACTGGGTGTCTATGAAGCCCATCCATGTCCCTTTCCAACAGCCATCCTTTTGCAATGCATCTAAACACAGAGCTCATGATGCGGGGGAGAGTTACGGGGAATGCCCAGCCATTCCTGCATTCTGGGCAGGATTAATACATCAGACCTGTCTCTGGCAGATATTGTGTTTGAGGAATATTATTACATTTCCCATGCCTACGGCTACTTGTTGCCTTTTCCACACTAAGCAAAGAGTTACCAGAACCTTTTCTTATCTGTCAAGTTTCTGAAACTGTTAAACCAATACGACCTGCTTTCCTTTCCCACACCTAACAGGCTTGTCCTTCCCCACATTGTTTGTAAGTAAGTGAGTTGTAGTCTGAGCAATTTATTGGATTCCTCTAGCCTTGGAGCCAAGGAGAGGAAAGCTCACATCCATATTGGTCCTCTGGGGCAGTTCTCATCACAGTGAAAACGGAGCCCTCGCTGTCCCTGCTGGCTTCCCGAAGCCGTTCATTGCCTGGATTACGTTACTCCGTTGTTTATGGCTCACAGTGTGCACATCATTCTCACAGTGCCGTGTTTTGGTTTGTGGGTTGGGGTTTTTTTTTAAAAAAAAGGGAATACAGGCTGCTAAAGGGTGTGGAGTATTCCCAGCTCATGTCTTGAGCCATGTCAAGGCAGGTGATTTCTGCAAGCAGAAATCAGGATGGCAATAAAGCACCCAAGCTAAGAGGAGCTGAGGGCTCCAAACTGTAAGGAAGGGAAGATGGGAATGTTTGTAGTAATAAACAAATAACAAATGGATTTCTCCTCCATATTCATATAGCAAGCTCAACATGAACAAAATCAGGCAAAATCCTTCCTCTCTGAACCAATATTTCACACAGTGCACAGTCCATTGCATTCTATGGGTATAAAGCCTATGTTTATGTATGCATGACTGCATGCACACATATGGGCATAGGCATACACCCACATGTAAGGAATTACAACCTCCATGGCACTTTGTCTTGCTGCAACCACATTTGACTTGCTGTTCATCCAGCCACGTTTGCACCCAATCAGGTGCACAGGGCTAAGACGCTTGCCTCCGGCTTGTTTAGTTGTGTAGGATTAGGACATGTGTCCCAGGAAATGTGCACCAGGTAATACTGCACCTAGCTACTTGCAAGAGAGCACTCATGCTGCAAGTTTCCAACCATTTTCCCTTCTTGCCTTTGCAACGCTTTCCCTCCTAGAAGAGCTGAATATCAGGAGTTTCTTCCATGCTGTGGAAGGTCCAGAAGCTGAAAATAAGAGATTTGGCTTGTGTTCTTCCCCCTGCTCTGGTAACCTGAATCCCTTTGGGCCAGGCATTTAATGGATCTGAAGCACTCTTTGCCCACTGGGAAGGGGCTACACTGAGGTCATCTGTAGTGCCCTTAGACAACATTGATGGAATGCACTGCAAAGCCTAAAACGAGAAGACAAAAATGTGAGCAATGTCTGACTGACCCAGAGCAGTGCTCCATGCAGGAGTGCTCTGCCTCTTACAGCCACAGCAGCAAGTGCTGCCTAGTGAGAGCCAGCCAGCCTGGCCACCATCCCTGGCCCATTATCCCCACCCATTCCCAGCACCCACAGCCATCAGAGCAGAGGTGTTGGAGGGCACTCCTCTGCCTATTCCATTTAGTAAGTGTTTATAGACACATTGTTCACAAATGTGCTGCTTTAACTATGCATGTTGACAGGGACCTCAGACCTGCTTCCTCATCATGGTCTACATCTTGCTTTCCTCCTACCTGGTAGAGGTAGGGGAAGGAAAAAACCCTTGTCTGTGCTGAGGATGAGTGGAAATCTCAAAGACAGTCATGGGTTTAAGAAATCAAATAAGTAGTAATTAAAAATAAGTGGGCAGAGGTCGTACATTCCCTTGCCCCATCTGGAAATGCAGTGGTGGATTTAGTATGCCAATATTGACACTTTAATTAATCACTGCTTCTAAAATGCTCTGTGAGTGGAAGCCTAACACAGTCAAAATTATTATTAATAATCATACTTCTAGTATCATTTAGCTTTTTATTATTGCATTATCATGCATTAATATTATATAAGAATATTAATAATTCTGATAGTATGTCCCTTAATATGGAAAGAGCAAAAAGACCAGTAACACTTATTAAAGACTTTCCCTGTATTTTAGCCAGTAGTCACTTTATAATTTTATCATTGAAATTAACTGCACAGTCACAGGCTGGGCTAGTCCTAATTAACAACAACAACAACAGAAAAAGAAATACAATGCAGTCCAGTAAACAGAAGCAGCCCCCTCTTTCTTCCACCTCTCCCCCCTGCCCGCCCAATAGTGCAAAATACATAGGGGACCCTGTTGTCATGGTAACTGGCATTACAGCTTGCTTTCGATAATTAATGGAGGGCTTTGCTATTACAGTATTCTTGAAATTTCACTTTCCCCTGTGCTGCACTGCAGAATGCAGTATCATTTCCCCATTCATAAATATTTCATTACCACAGTCTGCTGTGTTTCATCATCACTGATAACACTCAGACTAATCCACCCATTGCTGAATTCATGTCGCCCTGTCGGTAGAGCAACTTTCATTTCCTCCTTCCACTTCTGCAGTCTTCATTTTTCTTGTTCAGTGTTCTTCTGCTGCAAAACTGTCATTGTAGGCTAAGTACAGAGACCTTTATTTTTCTTTACTCTGAAAAATAAGCGGGCGGTGAAAGCTCTGCCTGAGCAAATCCCGTACAGACACACGCAGGCGCAATGTTCGCATCACAGATGTAATTTGTATGTTTCAGAAAACTGAGATATTTAGGTCATCAAGGGAGAGCAGAATTGTAAAATGTTGCTGTACCAGAAAACTTGGAGTCTGATTCAGCAAATTCCAGGGCTACCTTCAGACACATGCCTTGTCTCTCCAATGACAGCTGTGAGGAACAGAAGTGATATTCCCATCCAGAGGAACTGTTGGAGCATAATATGTTTGGTAACTGACATATTAGTAGAGAACATCCAAAGCCAGGGGGGCAAACAGCTTGGAAATACAAATAGCAAGATAGAAGTAATAGAGATATGGTTTAACTTTTTTTCCTTAGTATCAAAAGCTTCAAACAAATTAACTCTGATGTGCTTACACACACAGCTTTTACTGATATCCATGCAGAAGGAAGCGGATTTTTGTTGAACCTTCCTTATTTGTCTTCTCTTTTTTTTTAAAATGCTTTTCTCTTTTATGTTGCTATTCCTTTGAAACAAGCTGGTGGTGAAAGACTGCGAGACCTGAAAGAGTCAGTTGCAAGGTGTCTCTCCTGTAACTCTGTGATAGACTTGCCTTAGATTGCCTTTCCAGAGGGGACTAGGGAGGCCAAAGGCAAGGAAAATGCCATTTGTAACCTGTTTGACAGAACACTGCACAGAATCTGGCTTGTTTTGTAATAGGTATCACAGATGGGATGTAGTTTTCCTCTGGGAGGGGTTAAATCCTGGATAAGGAATCATGGCACAAATAAGCATTAGCGGAGACCACAGCATGCAACTCTTGACAGGCACTATATAAATGTATAAATGTATATATAAATGTGTGAGGAAAATTTGTTTCATCTATTCTGCATGTGGCAGAAATAGCTAGGTAAAAAATTGCACAGCCCATGCAATAAATAGCAGTTATTTGCCTATGCCATGCAATCTGCAAGACCTGCTAGGATGTCATTTATGTTGACACATTTAAAGAGAGAAGCTCTGCAAATCCATTTTCTCCCAAGCATCATAAAAAAACCCTACATTTTTTTTTGCGTATTTCCAATTCAGATTTGGCAGTTTCATGTAGCGAGAGGAGAACACTGGAAGGGGATTGAGGGATTCTTGGGTATTATTATTTACCTTTTGCAAAATAAAATAAAATAAAAATAAAGCAATACAATTTAAAAAAACCCTTTAAAAATTATTTTAAAAATTAAATATGCTTTTACAAATTCCATTCCTTGCCAGGATCCATAATAATCTTATTCCATACTATCATTTCCAAACCATCAGCCATGAATGAATATATAGATTAGAGGAATCCACATCAGCTCAGGGATTTTTTCCCTCTTTGCATGGGACATGACTCTGATGAACAAACTCAATTTCTAAATGAGCTGGTGGAGTCTTTCACTCAGGGTGTGCTGGGACGGAATCTCATGGAGCCAGACAAACACCAGTCTAAGCCAAGAGGGCCTATGCCAACATTTAGAAGGGAAGTTTTCAGTATCAGTTAAGTACAGGACAAAGATCCAAATTGCTTTCAGTCCTCTGAGTGTATCTCCAAGTGTCTCCTCTGTGTGAATCCCTGTTAAAAGATCACCCCTGGAAAGGGAGAGTCTGAGCACGCTTAGGGTGAGCTCAAGCTATTGTTCCTGTAACTCAGGCAGATGACGCTGACCTTGTCTGAGCACATGATGGCCCTGTCTCCCCAGAGATATCCAGAGCTCAGCCCTTCTGAGCAGCCTAGAGGGATGGCACAAGTTTAAACCCAGCTGGCAGCCAATCTTCATCCTGTTGAGTAAAACCCCTGTGCAGCCTGTGCAACCACAAGGCTTCCTCTCGAGGGGCATCCTCCTCCCAGGCAGGAGCAGCCAGCTGGTGATTTTTCAGCAAAGCTGGACATGATGCGTAGGAAACCCCCCAGTTTGCCAAGAATTTTGGGAGTGAAAGCTCAGAGGAGCTGCAGCCATGTTCCCTGACAAGCCCAAATGCAAAGCCATTCCTGTGGGGAGAAGCGAGCCCTGGCTCCCCACTTAACCGCCCGGCTGCCTCCCGTGCTATTACTGGCACACAAATACTTGTCTTTGGCCTTCAGCCATCCAAGAGCTGTCAACATGTACCTCTTCAACTGCACAGCTCACAGGGGCTTTCTTCCTTGTTTTTTTCAGGTCTAGAAAGGGGAAAAAAGCAGGCAGATGAGTTTTGTGAAGTATCTATCTCCTTGCTCTGAGAATTTGTTGTTAGTGACATGTGAAGAGAAATTACTCTCGACAATAAAGGCTATGATATCTTTTCCCTGCTATTTCGGACAGAAAGATGTGCTTGAGTGTGTAGGTGTAAGAGAGAAAGCAAGAGAGTAAGTGCCTGCGTGGGCTTATATGCAATTGCCATTTTATCTTGTTTTTCTTTTAAGTTTCCCTATGCTTTCCCTAGCTTTTAAAGATATTTCCTAGGCCCCTGTCTGCTTCCTCTCATCCTCAGAAACTCAGTCAAATTTTCACCAGTAAGTGTGGCTCACAAGGCACTTTTCATGATTTCCTTTGTAAAATCTATGATCCCTACACTACAACTGTGTCCATCTGTATGTTGCTTCCTCAGCAGGAAAGTTCTTGACAGTTTTCCCTCCAAACTCTAAAATATTTGCAGCAGAGAGCAAGGAAGTTCATGTCACTTAAGATGCCACCCTCTAACCCCTTGGTCCTTTCTCCATTTCCAAAATGACCTTTCTGACACATTCCAATTTCTCTTGAAGCAATTTTTAGCATCTGCCTCCCACCAGATCCCTCACTGCCAGCAGACCATTCAGTGCTCTCAAGATCCCAGTCACACAACCTAAATGATGAGGGTATCCTTCCCTGCTCCTGCTCTAGCCTCTAAGGGGACTGGTGCCTCTGGGGCTGGCTGGAGGGAAAGCCCTTGTGCTAGGAATGTCACTGACAAGGGACTAAAGGAGTACCTGACAGCAGCACACATAAAATGATGAATATAAAACAGGCCAGCAGATGGTATTCACTGGCTTTCAACACCAAGTCTTGCAGAAGGGCTTCAGAGATGCAGATTCCTATCCCACCCACTCCATCACCAAAAGGCCAAGGGAAAGCTGCCCTGAAGCTCTCACTCCACAGTGGTTCTCCACGTTTTGGCCCATATTGTTCATTGTAGGTGAGCTGGATAAGAGGAAATCCCAAAGCTCAGCTATGTCTCCTGCAAGCCCAGACCCAGAAAACCAGAGCTATATCCAAGTACAGCCTTGATGCTGTAAGTTATCCTTATCAGCATTTATCACTCTCCCCTTGGCTTGTCGTGCTAAGCGGTTCTGCAGCCATGGCAACCAGCTGAAGTTCAGGGATGATTTTGGAGTGGCCCTTCTCACTGTACCACATCAGGTCCTGCATGCCTGGGATGTAACCTGATGTCAGCACAAACACTGTTAAATATCCACACTAATGCAGTGAACTATGCAGTGTTACCTCTGGAAGTCTCAAAAGACGTGGCAAAGAAAAGCTGGCATTATCATTCCCACTTCTTAGGCTGGAGAACTGAGGGGATGTGAATTCTCCACGGTCTCTCAGGTCAGTGCCCCTGCAGGAAATAAAAAGGAGATTCCCAACTCCCTTTTCAGTCAATCACACGATGTATTATGGTACTTATACTTTCCTGACCAGTCAACATCTGTCTGTCCTCTGTTCTGTACCTGGACTTTGGAATTACATCCCTTCTGTATCTAAGAGGAATTTAGCACTTAAGTAGGAAGCAATGTTCTCTGATTCATTCATGCCACGGCTTTTCTGCGAGATCCCTTGCATGACGTCCCTTTCCACCCTTTCCCAGCCTCCTCATACCAGCAGCCAACAAGCAAACAGAGGCATGGGATCCACAGCCTCTTGCCAGAAGCCATCCTTTTCCTAAAGCAAGACAGAGTACCCAGACTGAGGGTTGCATCAGGTAACGGCAGCTGAACCACCCACGGTTTGAGAGATTTTCTGTGGCATCACTGAGAAAGGTAGGATTTCTAAGGTGCCTAAATGGAAAAGGAATAGGAGTCATTCTTTCATAAAATAAAGAAGTTGAGAAACAAACATCCTACTGAAAGTCAAACACTAATCTACAGTCTAAGACCTGGGACTAGTTGAAAGGTTTTAGAGAGAAAAAATTTACATAAGAAGGTTCAGGGAAAAAAAAAAAAAAAGGAGCCGCTTCAGAAGAATGTTGCAATTTTGGCATCTCAAATGATGGAAGCTGCTGGTGCTATAATTTTTTCAGCTGCCATAACACTAAGAACCTGCAAGCCCTGGGAAACCCAGATCATGAAGGTTTACAGTAGCTGTAAGCTGAAGACTATCACATCAGTTGTTTATAAATAAATATTTTTTTGGCTCTGTTATTTTGGAAGCAGAAGAGTGGCAGGATTTTATCTCAGGCCAGAAGTTACGGGATTCTTTGATTAAACACTAAAATTTCTAATAGATAAAGTGAGAACTCAAGCTCCAAAGAGCCCCTATGAATAATATAGGAAAATTTTTACTGATTTTTGCATGACTAGCTAACAGACAAAAGAACTAAATATGTAGTAACTGTTGAAAAAAATCCTTAGATATTGGTAAATCTATCTAAAATACAGAGGTAGTCAAACTGCGTAGCACCTGAGCTACTCAGTAGTCAATAGCATTTTACAGAGGAATGCTTTCCCCCATCATTAACACATGGGTAGCATTTGACTAATTGTGCAGCTAACACATATTACATTAAACACAGTCTTGCAGATCATGTAAATGAGAACAAACAATTTTTAATGCCATGTGAGTCAGTTTCACGGTGAGCATGTGGCTCCAGAAGGATGACATGTTCAACATGCAAGTTCTTGCCTGGCTCATTTCCTTCCTCTTTCAACTGACTCCTCAAGGCTGTTGCCTAAGAAAGTCTAATTTCATGAATGATAAACAATGCAGAACATCTGTATTTTAGCCACTTTCTTTCAGATTTGTGACTGCTTATTAAAAATAAACAACAACAACAAAAAAAAAGTTGTTCCCTATGTGAATGAAAACCCACACACTTCAGTTTAAAATTACAATATTTAAACCAGTTAATAATATATTATTCAGCTTTTCCAATCTGCCTGTTCTGGTTCCACACAAAAACCATACTATTTTGCATTTTCATATTTTTACAAAAGGGCTCCCTTCTTGTCTTTACTAAAGTAAACTAGATTGCCCTTGTTCTCTAGGAATTTAGAGGCTGAAGTCAGGACTCTCAAGAGGGAGATAAACCTGCATAAGGAGGCCAGTCCAGTGTGTCTCAGCTCAGGGTCATGCTAGTTTGGCAGACTCTCCCTGCCCACCCAAAAGGAACCAGGAAAGCCTGGTCAATATTGCCAGATCCTGCTGCTTTAAAAGCAAAAATATGGGGAAAAGCAGTTGCAAAAGAAACTGCTGCCTATATAACTAATTATAACTAATCAGTCAAAGAAATTCTGAGAAACCAAGACAATTCTTCTACAGTTTCAGTTACAGAAGTTATACTTTATACCCCATCTTAGACTGCTGCCATTAAAACAGTAGTTGCTGCATTTCAGTGTCAGCTACAGCAGTTTCCCATTACATGAATAGTGTGTGCACACCCCAAAATCTGAGGTGTGCTCTTGGATACTTGGGACTACCAGGACTCTTTAAAAATATGTCATTACTATAATAATTACCTATGTAACAATTTTCACTTTCCCATTTGCAAAGCTATTTTTGAATAGTGCCATTAACCTAAGGAACTCTCAATCTGGCACTTTCCCTGACTACTAGACAAACTCTATAGTTTGGATTTTTTTAGTTCTTATTGTTAATATTTTTGCTCAGTTTCATCTCCATGTTACCCTCTAAGCTAAAAACCGGTCAAAAATTAATTACAGAGAATATTATATCCTAGGAGCTAGAAATGGAAAGGATCTATTAGATCACCACTCCAGCCAATTTACACTTGCTCCCTGAATTACCTTTCCTAATGCTTTGTCCAGTTTGGCTTTAAAAAGACAAAGCAGTTGGGCTCCTGCCCTTTCCCTTGGGAGGCCGTTTCACAGCAAAATACATCTCACTGTCAGGAAATTTTACCTTACTTTCAGTCTGACTGTCACACTATTAGCCCTTGTTATATCCCTGCGTGTCACACCAAGAATTCTGCTCTCATGCTCAGGAGAGTGGGAGGGTGTTCGTGCTCATCAGAGCGCTACATGTCTCACAAACCACACATTTGTTAGTCATTCCTGAGCTGGGCTCAGCATCAGTTTATAGCTGAACTCATCTACCTGTGCTTCCACCTCTCCTGATCAACTCTGTCACTCTCCTCCAAAAACTTCCCAGATTTGTCAGTACCTCTCTGGTTACCAGGGGCCTGGTGTTGACTGTGCTGGGTATTTTGGGATGTGGGACAGCAGGCAAAGCTAGATGACAGGTTCAAACCGACCCAAAGCATAGGTTCTTTTTAAACAGCTTAGCTAAACTCAGCTTCTTACCACAGGACATAAATGACAGAATTTCACATGGGCACAAGGGGAAGCAGAATAACTTAATGCTAGAAAAATAATGCATTGAGAGCTGCTGCATGTATAATCTTGTATGTAAGAGCCTGGACTGCCAAGCTATGCTCATCGTATGGAGACAAGAACAAAATGTTATTTGATAACTTGATGAAATGTTTTCACGTACACTTGCCAGACTTTCACAAGAGGAAATGTGTTTCAGACACCACCCCGTGAATCTCAGCTCTTGTGGCACCCCGACGTGAGCACTGAGGTGTGCACTGGCCTTGGAGCAGGCAAGGACCAGAGGAAGCAGGAGCACTGCTGTTCTCTGCACTCTCATGTCCAGAGAGATGTCCTGCCTTACTACTGATTTTATCCCCTTCCTTACAGCAGATCTAAGGTGCCCAAGAGCTCTTGATAGGGGAAATTAAATCTTCTGGCAGACCAGGAATGCTAAATCCCCAGACAGAAACTGTGTAGCTCCTGACACAATTTCAGTACACACACCAGACTGAGATCCTTGCAGAAGACACATACACAGAGGACCAAGATGCTGTGAATGTGCTGCCAATTGCTTCCCCAGCCTCACTCAATATGTGCTTTGAAAAGAAAAGAGTGGAAGTATTGGGAAAATTACATGCCTGGTGATCCTCGTTGCCTCACAGTTTCCTTCTTTCATCCTTGGTCTCTCAGTCGCTGTAACACTTCTGGTTTTGGTGGAGAAAGCTCCCAGTGTAATGCATTGTAATGCATGTGTAATGCCACCACAGTGCAGAGAGGCAGAGAAGTGGGGCCTAATCCTAATGCAGTGCTGTAAGGATCAGGCAAAGCACCAAGGTCCTCCTCCCTTCCCTCATTCCTGAGGACACATGCCACCTACAGAATGGGACTCAGGTACTGCATCAGGAATCTGTGAGGCAAGGCCAACCCCTCAGTCTCTCCAGCCTTCTGTTCATGTGTCTGATAAAAGCCAATAGTTTGATCTTTGTTGGAAAAATGTTTCAAGATCCCCAAGATCTTGTAGGAAAGGTCAGGGTTACAGCCACTATTAAGAATAATTCCCTCATTTATGGAGAGATTTGTCCCTCCTTTTTAAGTAGGCACTTATTGGGAGGGTTTAATAACAAGCCTACTCAACCCCATTTACAGAATGTGCTTTTCCAGAGAATTTTCTGGGCAGAGTCCCATACATGATACTCTGGTTTTACATACAAAATAACTTGATGGCCATGTAGGAAAGCCGCTGGGATCACCATGGCCTACCATGGTGACCCCAGTGTTTAGCTCAACATCTGGACTGTACAGCTGATTTCCAGGTGGAGTTGGCCATGTATGATGCCACCTGCACCTACACTGAAAAAATGGCCTTTTCCCTGGCAGCACAGAACAACTGTCCCACATGGATCATCTCACATCTACTTCCCTCTGGGAAATGTCACTACTTTTCTTCCTGTTAATCATGTTTCCACTGGAACATCAGTGCTAGAAGCATTCTTCCAGCTGAGTTCTTTCAAAGCCCAGAGAAGGTGACAGCAATCAACAGACCCTGTAAGTTAAGAGCCACTTCCCCCTCTTTGCTCCATCCTATGCAGAGCCAGAGCACCAGGCACAGAAGGTGCTAGGGAACAAGCACAGAAGGCACAGCCAATGACCCCAGATGTGTGTCCAAACAGAAAGGAAGCCATGAAACTACCAAGCAATTTTCCAAACATGAATGAAAGAGCCTTCAGTGGAAAAGCTGTTCTCTGTTGGAGCCTCACAAGCTGCACTGATGTGGAAATGCTGCACAAACCTGCTCTCTAGTAAAGACCAAAACTGACTTCTCTGCATAATTTTTAAGAGGCTAGATTTTTTTTTTTGTCATTATGGCAGGACATTTAAGTAATTCAAATGCCTGTTATAAAGTAGGCCTTTCTGTTAAGTCACCTTTCTTCCCTGGAGGCGGAAAAAGACCTGCACTGTCACCAGCAGCAGGTGTTGCACAGGAGCCTAAAACAGATGCCACAAAGTCTTTCAGGCTGAAAAAAAAGTCTCAAGTGGGAAAGGGAGTTCTCTGCCCAAAATTTGATTGATCTTTGAAGGGAGAGTGCTCAGAAGAGTGCTGGCTCTCTGACAGCATGAGGCACCAGAAAATACTGATTTTTTCTAGGAAAAAGGTGATTTCTGTGTATTGAGGCAAAGCAGCAGAGAGAAAAATCTCTAATCAGACAGAATATAGGGAACAACCTTGCTTTTGTGTCCACAGCACAGAAATGAGACTCACATACTCACTCTGATTTCATATGTGTGTGACACACAAATAACATAATATGGTAACGTACTGAAAATGTTCTAAGCAAAGCTGGGCTGACCTCCTTGTTCAAACATAAGAAGTAATGCTGCAAGACGAGGAACATCCGGAAATAATTTAATTCTTAATCAAATTCTATTTTTTCTGTTTCTAACAAGCGGAAAGGAAAATGACTCAGGCTATACAGTACAATAACAGCAGCTTGTAAACACAGGGAAGGCTGCTGTTATTATTTATCACAATATATTTGTAATCATTTTCTGGAAGTACATGCAAGGGACCATGCTGGGCATCATGTTCTTACTAATACACCTGAACTTTCAGTCAGGATACACTTAATTATGCCTTCCTAGCAGGCTGCTATTTCTCTGTCTCCTTGCTTAAGGAAGCAAGGCTGTGTGCCATGGAGATGGGTGTTGGGGCTTCCACTGCCAGTGACCTTCACTGACTGTTGGATCCAAACACATCCATGCTGGACTTCAAGTGAGGGTCTCTGAGGCAAGGTGTTCTGTCAAACTTTGGGAAAAACAGCAGCTGAGAGGAGACACCCAAGCATTAACACACATACTCGGGGAGCATCGAGTTTTTTCTTGGCCCCAGTGTGAAAACCTTCTGAGCAAGCTTCTGGCAAGGCAGCAGGCACTGATTGGGGCACTGTGGTGGAAAGGGGAGAAGAGCTGAGGTCTGGAGTCATGGGAAGGAGATTAACCAGAATTCAGGAGATTGCCAAAGAAAGGAAGTGCTTCAGGGCAGGGCCCAGGGAGGTAAGCTTATGTGTACCATGAGCACAGGACAGGAGATTTAAGGGAATCACGCTCCAAATGTGTTACTGTGCAAAGCACAGTGTCTCCAGAGTCTCCAGTGTCCAGGCAAGAGCTTCCTGTGGACACTGAGCAGACATCTCTGGAGAGCTGTTTGGTGATCCCAGGTGGCCCTGCTCCTCCTGAAAGCACCACCAAGTATGTGAACACCCAACAAGAGGGGCCTTGGTGTGGGTACAAGTCAGACTTTTGATTTGAATTTGTCAATCACTCCCTTCATGATATGGAAGAGACAAACCAACCTATTACGGACATACACTTCCATTTCCACATGTTTTATCCACCTCCTATACTGAGATCTGTCAATAATGACCCTGTGAATGATTATTAGTTTCTCTACCACCAATGAGTAAAGATTTGGCATGAGAATCAATAATTCCTTGAATTAATCATCAGTTACAGCAATAAATGATGACCAAAAGCCCTGGCTGTGCATGTTAATTATTTACTATGTGCCTATGCAAAGGCAGGTAGCCAAAATCACATCCGTGCCTCCCTGGAGCATGGTGGTAGGGAAGATAGTTCAGCACTGTGAGCCCAGGACATGAGTGCCTTGCTTCTCAGTAACCCTGGGATCACTCCCTAAACTTGTTCCCCTCCTCCAGAATGACACCGGTGTCACCACGGCCAGTGCTGGGTGGATTACAAAATCTTACAAGTGACATTTGGACAGATACCTCAAGTTTGGACTTTTCATCCTATACAGACATTGTTGAAATCCCACAAGCAGTTAATCGTACCTGTTGGGGGTCTAGTAAGTTTTTAGTCCTGATCCCTGGCTTTGATGTGCCTCCCATCTGTGGATGGAGATGGGAACAACCATTCACATGCATGCAGGATTCCCCTGAAAATTGGTGCACAGGCAGCACATTGTGAAATGCAGCTAATAGATGCTTTGCTGCAGCAAACACCAACACAGTGTGTCTGGCTGTGGCACACAGTGAAGCTGCAGGCACTAAAATAAAAAGAGAACAATCTACAGCCCATTTAAGTGGCAGCTGCTCCGGATGACTGCAGCGCTGCCCAGCAAATTACTGAGCAGGCAGAAGTGCAATTCCCTGGACCACGTGTTAATCACCTGCATCCAGAGGGTGAGAACAGAGAGACCCTGCAGTAATGTGGTGCAGGAACACAGGCTTTAGGCTGTGGCATAACAAATCTCCCTGCCTGCAGCCTGGCACTGTTTCTTCACCAAAGTTATACCAAATTTCAACAGCAAAACTGAAATGAGAAAGCAAGGCCGTGTCAGAAGGCCAAGTAAAAAAGGCAGACTAAACCAGACTCTACTTAGTTAACAGTGGGCATAAATAGAATAACAGAGGCCATCTGACAAAAGCACAAAAGCACGAAAACTGCCAAACATTTGCATGCATCAGATGTTAATGATGATCAAACCTTATACAACACAGTCTGGAGAAGTCAGTGGCTTCACCCAGCATATGTCCATGCTCTGTGTTGAACTGCAGTTGTCTCCTCTGAGATAACTCAGCTTAAAATTCTGATGTGGTTGCACCAACATTTAAAAGCAGGTAGCAAGTACCAATGGCTGGTTTCTTGTGTCCCCTAGAAATATGTTCAAGGTCATCACAAGACTGCTTCAGTTTTGGTGGCTCTTCAGAGACAATGCTCAAATATCTTAAAATTTGATCAGGATGTGTGTAATTAGCCAATATGGCCTGTTCTACATAGAAAGCAAATCTGTTTTACAGAAACAGTCATCTCTGAGCAAAGACACACAGCAGACAGTAGCTGAAGAGAGCTCTGAGCTTTAAAAATATGGCTACTTATTTCAGAGCTGAAGTACAAAGCCATTTTTTTCCCACAGATCATAACAATTCAGATGGAGATAGTTCACCAACTAGCAAGCCTAAAATACCCAGCATAATCATTTTATAGGCTCACACTGAATCTTACAGAATGTCCTTGTGCATGAAAGTGCTTCTGTCTGTGTTTGGGGTTTGGCATTGAAACTCAATACAGAGTGCTTTCTGACCCTGGCTTAACTCATGAGCACCAGTCAACCTTCAGTCAACCCACAGTGAAGACAAGGTTTTTTAGTTTTGCCCAAATATGATCTTGATGATATGGACATAATTGTGTTTTTCAGGGCAAGACCCCTTGTGTTTACTTCAATGAACCACCAAAGAGTCCTGTTTTCACTGTGAGTTTTCCTGGGATAGTTGAAATGCACCAATCACTGCAGACAAAAACCACCAAACACATGAAGAGCCCACAACTTTTTTTTTCCCATTTTTTTTTAAAAGTCATACCCTACACAAAATTATTGAAGGCCTGAGACCAATATGTCAGTAGTTGAGAAACTCAATACAGGTACAGAGTAAGAAGTCAGTAAATTCAGTGCTTTAGCACAGCCACCAGCTGCAGAAGAGACAGCAGTAACACTCTCAGTGGAAGGGCAATAATGACCACCAGTGATTTACTAAAAGTTTGGATTCCCAGTAGAAAACTGATTTCAGATTTGTGCGACTGTTTGATCACACCTGGCAATACCATGGCAGAGGTGACTGTAAACCTCAAAATCCCTGCAAAACACAGAGCCATTTCTTGCCTATCTAGATCACACCACCTTTCCATTGCAGCACCTTTAAATAGAACATCAGAACCAGGTAAGACTTAGTGCACCGTAAATCTGCTGCCTTTTACTGGGAAGATCCCAAACTGGGTGTTAAAACTAAATCTTTGATCTTTCAGGAATCAGTTAGCTTGAGAACCAATGGCAACTATGAAGAAAACCAGCACCCACAACATTCAAATGGTACATACTGTTCAGTCACAGATGCCCAGACAGTACTTCTGTAGCTTCTTTTGCTACAATTGACTTTCCCCTCTTTTATTAAAGGATGCTGATATAAAACCCAGAGGCACACAGAAACATACACAAGGAGCTGATAAAAACAAGAAGCAGTGTATCGTGCCTCTCACTAGTCAGTCAGCATGCCCACCAATTACTTAAATGCTGCTCCCCTTAATATTTCCACATGGCATGGTATCACTTGGATATTCGGGAACTCATCCCCCTTCACCAGACTTGGGGCTCATCCAAGGCTGGGGGATATTAATGAGACAGATTATAGGGTAGCAGTGACCAGCAAGGAATCTTACCTTAGCAACGATGTTGCTCTTGGTCTTCAAGACAGTTCACCCACCTTTGTGCTGAATATGTCTTGAGAAAAGCCAAGTGACAGCAGTGGGTAGCCCATTCTTTGACAGAGTTGGTCACTGTCTGTCCCAAGACCTTCCTCAGTCATACTCCCACCAGGATCAGTCCAGTCTCTGAAATCCTGTTAGCATCCTGTGTCTCTGACCAGCAGTAAAATAAATAATGGCTTTTACAACCTTGGGATTCTTATGGGCTCTCCATCAGCACCCACAAGGGATCCCACGGTTTGAGACTTTACTACTATCCATAGCAAATTTCCCAGTAAAATTAGGTCACGCTTTGAAGGGAAGATGATATTTTCCAGAGGACAGGAGCATAAAAGTGCAACACTGATGCTTTTTGATCTGGGGTCTGTTTTGCTACTGGTGGTGAATCCTTGCCAGAATAATAGGTCTTCAGAGTAGATTAATCCTAGAACATATATGACAAAGGCTTACCTAAGCTAGGCATACTGAAGTATTTATATTATGCTCACAGCCAGCCCATATGATTTTACAGACCTTCATATGATTGAATCACACTTGCTCGTGAAGAGGCTATTGGATTTTTTAACCTAATAATGGTTCACGTTGTTGCGTGAAAGTTGCTCCTATGAAAACATATACTCCAGAAGATGATCCCACGGTGCCAGGTCACCTTCAAGGAAAGCTTTCAATTTCCCTCTTATCCTATTAGCTCATGAGATTAACTTTTCAGGTTTCAAAGGATAACACTATTCCACCAAGACCTGGTTGTTGCAGGAAGGCTGTGCTCACTGGAGTGCAAATCCAGACAGAGAGTCACAGAATTGTTTAGCTTGGAAAAGAGCTCTAAAATCATTGAGTCAAACACAGCTGATGTTAGTGTCTGGATATGGGCTGATCCTAGAACATCCAAACTGCTTTGCAAAGCCAGACATGATGTTCTGTGGCTGCAGTGAAAAAGGCTCAAGGTCCAATTTTCTACTCCTTGTTTTCCCCTCAAAATTGACTGATCAGAACCAAAGAAGAACTGAAAGATTTGGGGAGTAGAAAAGGGAAACTTCACTAATCAATAAATTAAGAGGGAAATCTTGTGACCTACTTCACCACAGATGTTCACCTGTTTTCCCAAGAGACTTAGTTCTTTCACACAGTACACAGGTTATGGTACTCTCTCACAGACAATTTTATCAATTAAGATCCACATTATCTGCTGCCCTGTGTGACAGCATCAATCATGCCCTGTCTTGGAACAAGTAGTGCTCAGTGCAGTTCAGGTAAGTCCTCCTTCTCCTCCTCCTCCCCATGTCATCACTGAGAATTCTGAAAAGATGAAGGATTAAGGAGACTGAGAAACATCAAATGGGCTAGGCTGTATTTATGGATCTTAGTAGATGGTGGTTTAAAAATAACCACGTAGGTTTCTCTGATGCCTAAATGGCACCCATTCTTTTTGCCTTGTAGAAAGTCTAGCATACTGTTTTCATCATCAAGTTATTTGGATAACACAACAGCAATTTAGATTAGGATTTGTTTACACAGCTAAATATGTTGAGTAATGAAATTAAAATGAGCTCTCTGCCTCTGTCACATCTGCAATAGTAACAGGCTACGTATGGTTGAGTACAAGCCTGCTGAACAGATGTTTCTTGATAAGGTATAAATCAGTGTTAGCTGCTGTTTATTGCAGCATTTTTACCGCCTTTTTCCCTGAAGGAGGGAATGTTGTCTGCACAGCAACCAGATGTGACCTGCAAGACTGTATGAAATGCTATCACAAGCCAAAACAGGTCCCATATTCCATATCAGCATCTGCAATGGCTCATCAAGTATTTATCAGATCATCTGAACATTTCTACAGGCCCTAGCATCATACCACCACCAGAATTTACTTATTATAACCTGCAATTAAAAAGGCAAGCATCCTGTAAAGCAACTGGAGCCTCAAACAGCAGATCCTATTTTAGTTTGGTTTCCTGCCTTAAGGTCGTATTTCTGAGCAGACACTGCTGCTAGATAGCAAGATACAGTGAGAGATCAAGGCAGCTGCTTTTCAGGGCATTGTAGGGAAGAGTTTCTATTTACTACCATTCTACCATAGGTGATATCAACACTTTGATGGTGACAGGGGAGGAGATTTATCTTGAACTGGTGTCTATGCAAAGAAAAGTGAGACAAGGGAGCTTCTCCCCTGGTGAAGGTGGCACAGCTTGGAGCACCTCACTAAGCTCTGCTCAGCTCAGTGGGAACAAGAGGATCTAACAGGAAAAACTTGCCAATGATCCAGCATTTGTAGACAGCCAAGCCTAGCCCAAGCCACACTGGCTCCTCCTCTGTAGCTGATGAAAGCAACACCCATGGGCTCTGAAGGTAAGAGAGTCAAACTTCACAAGAAGTACTTCTTGGAAGGTTTCTTGAAGCAAAATTTTATCTCTCTTATTGAAAAAAAAAAAAAGGGATTGGGGGTGAGGTGGGGCAGAATGGGTTTTTCTTCCCTGAACTAATCTGTGTCTCTGATTTGCTTCACTTGTTACATGGACAGAAGATCCTGTCAACACAGAAATAATGCCAAGTATTTACAGTTTAATGGAACCGAGGGACCAATTAACAACACAGAAAACCACCAGGCAGTGTATTTCTTATCGTAACAGGAGGGAAATCTTACATTACTGCTGTTCCCCCTTTTCTTAAAATAAAGCACCAGCGTTTCATCAATGATTTCTCAGTAGTAATGTTTATTACCTGCCAGTTTTACCATTGCCCATTCATCAATTGCTTTCTGTGTTCAGTCACAAAACCCATCTCTACTTGTGACCTAAAACCACCCCCAAAAAAGAAGAAAAAATAAAATAAAAAGAAAGAAAAAAAAGGAAAGAAAAAAGCAACTGTCCTTGGGGCTCCAGAGCAGCACTGCTAGAACCTGCCCTCCACCCCAAGCTCCCGAACTGCTGACTCCTCAATAGCCTGATGGATGCGATGCACCTCGTCCTGCGTTAGCGTCCTCTCTGGGTGCCGGTAAACGATACGGTAGCAGTGGCTGACCTTCTTCGTCCTACAAAACACAAACCAAAAGAGGGCTCATAAATACATCTGCCTGCAAATGCAAATACATGAGGCCAAACACTTACCCTCTGGATCATTTTTATTTGCGGTCTAATTTTGCCCTTGTTGCTTGAAAATCACCTTAATGCTAAGATACACAGTTCGGAGAGGCAGGACTGAGCTGAATTTTAATTTTGGCAGAGTACTTTGCTGAAGTCCACTTCATACCTCAACTTGTATTGTGGTGTGGTAGCTTCTTACCAGAGCAAACATCCCCCAGAGGAGGGATTCTTACCCTGTGCCACGGAAAGTAAGAGACAGAGGAGAACAGCGAACAGGAATAGAGAAAAGGGAATGACGGAGGAAAGAAAAGTATTTAAGAGTTGCTGGCTAGGCAAAGACAAGTTAGTGAAAAATCAGGACAAACCACTAAGTTCAGTAGGAGTGAAAAAAATCTCCCTCCTCTCCATCAAAAGCAGGCAGGAGCACCTAGTTGTGCAAGGGCATCTCTGTAATTGCAGTGCCTGTGTTACAGAATTTAAATGGCAGTTTTGGCATCCTTTTTAGTCTCAAATGGAGCCCACACAGCTGCTTCTTTCAAAGGTGAACACTCACTTCAATGAAAGAGAGAAAATCTGAGGGGAAAAATAATGGGAAACCAGACAGCACCAGGCAGAAGAAGCTTCCAGAGTGGCAGAACTCTGCATTTAATGGCACACAAAGGCAGTCAGCAAGCTTTGGATCATCTCTCTCCTGAAAATTGCATCATTTTAGAACCACATTTATGCTTATGATTATTTGATTAAATCTAAGGTTAGATGTGTTCATCCACAAAGACAGCTCTCAAGATATTAATTTCAACCTCAAATCCTACTAGGAACAGGCACAGGTAATTTATACCTCTGAATTGTTGTTTGATACCAATTTTGTCCCATCCAACAAGGGTAGGAAATTTGCCCTGCTCCCACTAGCAGTTTACAACAAAAAAGCTACTTCTAATTAAAGCATTTCTCCTTTTTTTGTGTGCTCTGAAGATAAAGCAAGTTAAATCTGGCTAGCACCTGAAAGGGCAAACTGCATTTCATAAAGTGTTAAGCTGACTGCAGTTAACTGCTAAAAGCCAGCCAAGAGCTTTCCCTGTGTGCAGGTTAAATGCTGCAGAAAAGTAATCTTTGAGAAAAGAGGGGGAGGTGTAACTGTGGGGAAGGTGTTGCTCTGCTCTGCTCCACCTCTTCAAAGCAGCCAAGAGGACAAACCTCGGGAAGCAAGTAAATGGAATAACAAGGATTTGGTCAGATGCTACATTGCCAGTGAAAAACTTGAGTAAGAGAGAGGGATAATTCATCGGAGCTCAACAGAAATTATTTCAAAACCAGGCGAGGAAATATCCTTAGAGCTGGTAGTATTTCAATTTTTAAAGGTGCTACAGGAATACACCTGATCAAAAACATTTGCAAATTGTTTTGGCTGAAAATCTATTTAGAAGGTGTACAGTCACAAGCTTAATCCTGAAGTTTTACAAATATTGGGAATATACCCCATGACTGAAAATTCATTATTATTTAATGTGATGTAAAAATGAGTTTGCTTAATGTAGGTGTATGCTGTGGTACATGTAGCTACTGCTTCTTCACTGGCCTTGGCTAAATGAAAGTGACAATTACTCCTGACTCAGGTGTTTCTGTGTACCCCTCCCTCCATGCTAGAGAGTGGTTCATTCCAGAACAAATTATATATGGCAGACTAGGACACAATAGTTTCTTGTGGGTGCTGTGGCAAAACAGTAGCTTTAGGATGTATTTAAATCAGGAAAGGGTAGAGGTTGTAGAGAACAGCACTGGACTAGAGTTCTGCTAGCTGCAGCTGAAGTTAAGAATTGGTGTGAGAGAACTAAAATGGGGATTGCATTAAATGTAATTAATCTAGATTTAATTATAGGCAAAAAATGAAGTTGTAACTGCTAATATACATTACTCCACATAACATGGATGCTAAATTGTATGCTATGTTTTTCTCCCACCTTTTAGCTAGGTTTATCTGCATCTCTGTTACTAATTAGAAAGAAGGAGTATAAGGGTTCAAAGCCATTTCAATAAAAGACACACTGCAAGCTTCAAAACCTTAAGCATTGTTTCCAGAGTACTATTTACTAACTTTTCAAGGGAGATTTGGAAGAGCACTTCTCAGCTCTTCCCTCCCTTAATATTTCTCCTGCTCCCAAATAAAGTATTAAGACACTGTGATTAATCCCTGCCATCAGCAGCAACTGGAAACAATTATTGTCAGCAAATAATACCTTTGCTCATTCCGTTTCTCACTTCCCTTTTATTCTGCAGAGCCACAGAGTGTTTGCCTACCTTAGCGATGGCTCTGCTTATGCATAATGAAGTCTCTGCTGCATGTCATGCTGCAGCCTGACGATACAGAAGCAGTGGCTCTCTATCCTGAGAAACAAAATTTTGAGGCCAAAACCTGCAGCAGCAGCTTCATGAGGTAAAAACAAAGAAGAAAGAAAAAAAAAAAGAGTAAAAAATGTAGAAGCTTAACAGTGAGCACAGCGGGCTTTATTTACCTAAAGCGCACCGCCAGACAAGTCCGTGCGGCTGCAGTCACGCGGACTCCTCTCCCATTAGGCTTCAGCTGATCTCAGTGTCACAAGTCTCCTCTGCACCAGCCTGCAGCTCTCAGGTAATGAAGCGCAGTGAGCACAGAGAAGCACTGCTCAAAGGGAGAAGGAAGACAGGGGTTTGTTCTGATGCCACAGGAGGAAACAGGATACAGACTGTGGACAAACAGTGGAGCGAAATAATGCCTAATGCTCTTTCATATGAGTTTTGCAGGAAAGAGCTTTGCCCCATGATTTTCAGGAATTGGCACTCAGGTGCCTTCATGTGTTAGGGAGCTGGTCCCTGCCCAGTCAGAGTCACTGTGTGGGGTCCATCTGAAGGTCAGTGTATATTTTTGGGTATTTCAGCCTGATACCTAAGCAGGACAAGAAATGAAGGGGTCTTAGTCTGCCACTAGTCTAATAAAATCAATATGAAAGCAACCTCACCCTGGTACCTGGGCTAGAATGAAAGGGTGTGGTAGGCAACAAAAATTAATACATGTGTGTTAGCTTTCCCTGCACGGAAGATCACTGAAGGATGCTTTAAATGCAACTTGGCTGGAAAGCTGATCCCAGAAGCTACAAACGGCAAAACACTTCAGCATTCTAGGGAACCTGTCTCAGGCATTACATAAGACGAAGCACAGGGTCATTTGGTAACCAAAATGTTGCATAAAGAATAAGTGCCTGGCATTGGCACTTATCTCTTCCACATGCAATACCATAACAAGAATGAAAATTTCTCCATCCTTTACTGGAAGAGGGAGATAAAAGGGGCAGCACTGAGCAGGAAACCCCTTACCTTTTAACTGTGTTCTACTTTCCATCTGCCTTAAATAAAGCACAGAAACACAGAGAGCTCTGTATGGAGGTTACCCCTGTTCTTAAGTGCTGAGGACAACACAAAACCAGACATTTTTCTAGAGAGCTGGATTTACTTTGAGGAACAGAAAACTAGAGTGACAATCGGCCACAGCATGAAAGAGCAAAAAAGAGTACCATCTCTTTTGTGTCCTGAGCAGTTCACTAAGCAGTACTACTCACCATGATACCTATACTGCACCTTTTCCTACAGAATACTTTTTTAAACGTAAAATCTACACACATGGTAGTGCAAGCATTTGAGATTTTTTTTTCTCTCTGTTAAGTGAGTCATGTTAATGAGGTTCCTTGAGGTTATCCCTGCCATGGAAATGTGTATCCTATATGCCTTCATAAGATTAATCATGTAATTCCCTTACATAAACCTTCACACAGTACTAGGTGGCTGCTACACCCTCCACAGAGATCACATGCATGGAATGACCTCAGGGAAGAGAAAGGCTTGTTTTGTTTGCCACAATGTCCTGAAAGAGGTGATGATGGGAAGAAAGGAATAAACTGTTTCATCTTACCAGCATCCTAATTGACAAAGCCATGCAGAGAGCACAGCTTTGGTTTTGCTTTGTGGCTCCAGCAGTTCCAGAATGCTTCACATTTTACGTGGAAATGGGGAAGAATACTAAACTGCAAGAAGAAGATGTCATTACCTGTTCCTTTTTGTTTTGTGCTTTCAAACCACATCCATCTCTATGACAGTATGCACAACTGCTAAATATCCTACCATAAATTTTAAACTGACAAATAGCACTCTTTGCTAGAAACCACATCATGGAAAATGGCAAAAGGCTTGTGCTGTATACCTTCTCATCAGTGGCAAATATTTCAATTACCATGGTGATATGCACATAGAATATAGCAGTAATTCTCTGAACAAAGGTCTTTCCAAAATACACATTCTCATCCATCCTTTCAAATGCTAATACTTCATCTCTCTGGAAGAGCACATTGTACACACAGCCTATTCTTAAAAAGGGACATGTTTTTGTTTAAGGTGATTTTGATGCCAGTGAAAGGCATTAGATCACCTCCAGACGAAAGAACTGTTTTACACCCACAAAAAGCAGGAAATGATCATTTCTCTTGCATACCTTCTCCAGCTGACACCTGGCAGAAGGGTGGTTCAGCTTCAAAAATAGTTCAGGCCAATATAAGTATGTTGAGAGTGTCAACCTCATTGGATTTTTTTTGGTGGTCACTTCAAAAGAGATGCATGTTCACTGACTGGTGATTGGACTGAAATATCATTCTTCTAGTTCACAAAACTGAAACAGTAATGGACTTTTTGCTCTTTTCTAATTGAACTTGGTGAAATCTGTATCTGAATACCAAACCTGAAACCTGCTTGACCTTTTCATTCTTTCTTTGGTATTAATTCCATTTTAAGCTTCTCTCTTCATGCAGGAAAAAAAAGTCAAAATTCTGTTAATAGCCAGATTATTGAGAGATAAAGAGCAGAGTAGAGCACAGTATGGGATACAAAGGCAAAAGACATAAATAACACCTTCCAGTTTAGATATTAAAAGTGGATGAAAAATGAAAGCACTTTCAGCTTCTCACTCACTGGACACTGTTAGATAGCCATAAGTACAACCTAAGTCATTGTCCAGTATTCAAAAACATTGGATTAATTCAAAAGCTTTGATGATTATTTTCCTTTTCTGCCTAAATCTATCAAATAATTTCTTGCATGCAGGAACAGATCCAAATAGACAAACACTGAAAAAAATCTTTCACAGGCTCCACTTGAAAGTTTCCTGGCTGTTAAGGTACTCACTAAATGTTTAATGGAACAGTTGAAGCAATTAGTTGTGCTTTGGCCCAAAAGTACCTTTTCTTATTTCAACAGATCACCTTGGTTTGTTGACAGAGGCCAACAAAAGAACTACCATGAGCAGTGCAAGGCTCTCTTCTGCCAGCTCCCAAGCAGAGGGAACTCTAAACAGACTGAGTTATACAAGAAATTGAGAGAGTATTTCCCTTGTGCATCCTCTCAGTAACCAGCCAAGGATACAGATAACCCATCTCAGATCCAAGCACTTCCTATTAAAAAGCTCTTAAGTCTCACAGCATCAGTAGTAATGGAATCCATTACATGCAGGCAGCAATGAAATATCACTAGGGTGAAGAAGAAAAGTACCATTCTCCATTACACTAAAAAAAAATAAAATCTAGAGTACCCACAGGATCATAAGCTAACTGTGACACAGACTTTTGCTGCCACCAAAGGGCAGAAAAAAATCTACAAAGCCTTGGGACTTGGGATTGTGTTTTTTCTTTTCATTTTAAAGACAGTGACTCATTGATTCCTTGAAGAAGGCAATGATCAGTGGTTGTAAAGCAGGTATCAAACCATTTCTCAAGGGGATGGATTCCAGCATTGGGGATGACTGCTTGTCCTCCAATCTCCATCTCTTTGGGAAAATCATCTATCAAACTCAGGGGACAGAATTCCCATCATATTTGATCAATGCCAATACTGACAAATCCATTTCATGTGGATTTAAGGCTGGATGTGACTGAGAGTTGTCCCTTTTGCAAGGTGAACTTTGTGCATTCACTTCTGGGCCTCTTCTGTTTTTAGGGGCTCACCAGTCCATTGAGTGATTCAGTTCAAAATCCTGCTCTAAATCCAGGAAGATTCAAGAGTGGGTTAGAGGCTGAATATCTTCAAGACTTGCTTAACTTTGAGCAGAGTAACTGCAGAGCAGTCACCACACCACATAAATTCAACACTACGCATGGAATAAGTCTCTCAACTTCCTAAGGCTGAGCTTTTGAGAAATGGAAGAAAGCCATGCACACAAAGATCAGAACATGTGCAAACCTGTGAGACTCAGAACAGGGTACAAACCCCTATTTTTTTTTCAGTTATTACCATGACAGGATACAAGGTCTGCACAGGTGAAACAAAGATGGGAGAAAGAAAAGTTTCGATACATACATACATCCAGTGAAATAACTTCTACCCATTGCGGTGGCAAATTAGAGAAGGTTGATTGGTAAAGTACTTGAGACTTATCTTTATGTACTAAGCATAGAAAAATAATCAGATGCTGAAAGAGAGAGAGAAAAAAATTATAGTCTCAGCATGAGACAGGACAGAATACTTGTTCTGTGAACAGTACAGGGTTTTATTTTGCTTCACTTTCCCTAAGTTTGACTGAAAAAGGTTAATGTCAAAGGCTTTTTAAAGTCTAATCTTGTTTTCACCAAAATAGAATGCAAGGAGTAACACTTTTCATTATTTGTTTAAAAATTGACCACTGGAGACTTAAACACTATCCAACCGAGCAAACAAAAGAACAAAATAACTCAATTTGGATATTCTGTCTCAGGGGAATTGCCATCTAAGCTTCCTGACCTTCTCCTTCCCTGTTTAGTTCAGAAACCATGGCAGGACTGCATTTCCCATGAGAGGCCAAGGCAAAAAGTTCCTATGATGGATCACCCACTCTCTCTGGAAAAGAAACTTGGCTGGCATAGCTGTTATTGACATACTGAGGAGAACAGAAGCACACATTACCTGGAAGTCCTGGTACTGCTGGCAGCTGAAGCATTTTGGCTACCAACCAGGAAATTCTAAGAAAAAGTCACATTTTCAGTGAGTAAACCCATAATAAATCATTATATTTTCTGCCATTGCTGGTTCTCCTGCTTTCTCCACATTTTTCTTGACCTCCTAAATACCTGGTAATTTAGGGGTGGAAGAAGATATCTCCAGCAGCCACAGGCTCTGTGGTTCTGGCAGAACTTTGTGACTTGGGTATCTCATCCACAACCCTGTTGTGCCCTTCCAGGACAACTGTCTGTACTGGAGACGATGAGGGACACAACCTGTTTGCAAAGAGCAGCTCTGGAAGACACACTTTGTAGAGCTGTGCTTCTTGTGCAAAGACATTGTATTCATCTCCCTCTGAGCCAGCACGTGTAAGAGGATGCAAGAAGCTTTGGTCCTCCTCCTATCAAACCATGAAATTAATAATTCCATTTCTGGCCCTTAGCCGCAGCAGGGTCACTCTAAACTTTCCAACCACTGGCAACTACCTGTACTTAAGAGTAACAATCCATCCTAATATTCTGAATAAATCCAACATGAGAGGTGAATTTGGACTCTTTAAAATGCTTTCTAAAATATTTATAATAAAAATGTTAAGTGTGATACCTTTTCAGTTCTTCTGAGTGAAAGATCAAAGATGAGAAGTATAAATATTTAGCAGTTTTTTCTGCCAACTAGATGTTAATACTAAAGGCTACAAAAAGTATTACTAAAAATAACATTGCTGTCAAATTAAAACATATTTCCTAATCAAGTAAAAAGGGAATTTATATGAGAATTTAAACAATTCATTTTCCTAAGAAATGAAGATGGATGGTAGTGACAGCTGGTTTAGATGTATCTCCACTGAGCACTAGCAGAAATCAGGGTCTAGACGACAGACAAGTGCATGGGAAGGCCTGAATGCTGTTTCAGACTCTTGTATAGATTTCTTCACTGGGATTAGTGGTTTTGTCCTCACCAGGCCCAGAAGGTAGATGTTTAAGGTCCTTTTACACTTGTTGTAAGTTAAAGTAAAGATGGACATGGCTCTGGACTCAGCTAAGAACTTAAATGTCCAAGGTCCCACAGAAAACTGATGAGAGAGAGGAGGCTTGGACAAGTGCAGGCACAGACCCTTTGAGTTACCCTTCTTCCAAGTTACCCTTCCCATTCACCCACACTTCCAGTCACCCTTCTTTACTGCACAGTTGTACAGCAATCCTGGAAAGCAAAACAGGCTATGGCACCAGAAAACAACTCATCCCATACAGAGTGGACAGGGCAGGGGAGAGTGGAGAGACAACATCAGGACAACCAAATATGTTGTTTCTTAACTGATAAACTAAGCCCAAACCAGAAGAAAACAGGATGGGGACAAGAAGTCAGCAGGAGCAGCTGAGTTAACCTCAGACTAGAAGACAAAAGGGACTTTAAAACAGAAAGCAGAGGTTAAAAGAAATCACTTGTTCCTTTCCTTTTTTTGAGGAAAAGCAATACATTAAAAGCATCTGCTCCACTGGTCAGCCTGCAGCACCTGAATGCAACTTAAAACCATCTGTAGATCTGTGTGTGCAAACAGAGGGGGTTTCTCAATGGGGCTGCTTACAGTATCTGTCAAAGCTGGTAAAAACCCTGCAGCTACTTGCACAATTAAGTGCTGCTTGCTATGTCCTTCCAGTTCATAAGTTATTTTTCTTCTCAGAATTGTCAGGTTTTATGAGCCTTAATCT
Source organism: Passer montanus (assembly GCF_014805655.1). NCBI lineage: Eukaryota > Metazoa > Chordata > Aves > Passeriformes > Passeridae > Passer > Passer montanus. Next base: position 1,038,182 of record NW_024367261.1, on the reverse strand, counting down.
GGCTAACTGGATTTTTTTTGGAGAGGCAGAAATCCACCACTTTCCCTCTCTGAGGATAGAGTGGTTCCACACAGACAGCCACAAGAAACCTGTTCTCATCGTTTTTCTGACAGCTGCTGCCTTGGAAAGACGACTCAGAGAAAGTCCTCAGAGTAGAGGAGAACTGCTGGCTAGCAGATTAAACTACTGTTAACACACTGGAAAACTGTCAGGCTGTTAAACTTTTCTCCTGCCAGATCCCATTTGTACAGGTAATACATTTGGACCATGATGAGAGACAAAGAGTATGGATCTTGTAGGTGAGGTTTTCCTAGTTATTTTGCATGGAACAATGGGGAAAATATTGCAGCACTGTTGAAACTAGCCAAAAGACGACAACATATGCCAGTGAGGTGCACTGGCCAGAACTTTAACAGCTATCAAAATGAGCAGTCGTTTGGGAAACTCTAGCTGTCATGTTTGGCATGTTGCCCCTTTAATATTATGGTTGCTCTTTATGAAAATAAAAAATGTGTATATGCTGGGAAGTATGCATAGTGCACACCTCCTACAGTGAGAAAATATATGAGCATCATGCAATAAAACATCCTGTGGGCATGAAGATTAAAAAGTCAGGGCACAAAATGAAATGCATCATTCTGTTGGTAAAACAAAATTATTGGTCTGCCACTCAAGAAAGGAAAGCAAGCCACTGAGGCACTACACTAGGAAGATCAAAATACCACTTTTGCTATGACTTTACTAAAAAAGGCCAAGCAATCCTCCCACTAGCAGGAATTAGTATCAACAAAGAAGGAATAAGATCTCAGCACAGAATAGTGAATTCACAGGGAGCATTAGAGTAAACGAAACATTCTCAAGTTGTCCAAGACGTGAACTTTGCCCTAAAGCACTTCAGGAAGGAGCAGAAGGAATCTCAAGGTTGTTATCAGTTGTCTTTGAGAGTTCACAGAGGACAAGTAAGGTACCAAATGTTTCACAAAGGTCAGAGTGCTTATTTTTGGAAATGGAGGAAAAGCCCCAAAGCTAGGAAGCCACAGAAACTATGAACCATTTGCTTTTACTTTAATTTCCCAGAAAAACTCTGAGGTAGCTAATTACCTCAGTTAGTTCGGGCATGGTGTTAATAATGCCAAGGTTGTGGGTCTGAGCCCTGTATAGGCCATTCACTTAAGAGTTGAGCTTGATGGTCCTTGTGGATCCCTTCCAACTCGGATTATTCTGTGAATTTGTGAAATGGTTTGTAAGCATACAATGATTTTTTTAAAAGGTAGAAAAAATAGAAAACATGGATGTATTGATTAAATCTGGTCAAAACAACCTAATTTCCATTTATGAAGGGATAATTTCCATTTATGAAGGGATATCAGGCTAATAAATCAATAATCAATAAGTGAAATGATAAATTGCAGGAAGTAGTATGGAGAGTAGGTGAATGTGTAGATATGTGCATCTTTAACAGTGTTTATGTTTAACAGTGAGTTAAACCAGGTAAGAAAAAATGGTCTAAGATCAACATGTCACAAAACATGGTTCCACTGGCAGATACAAGTAGTTTCAGACAAAGCTGCAAAATTTTAGGAAAAAAAAATTAGGCATTATAATGAAAAGTGAAAAAACCAAGAAAAATACTAAATCCAGTTCATAAAATGAGGTATTAAAAATCTGCCTTCCTAAAAGTTTCACCATAGAGGGAACTGCATATAGATGGATGAGAAAACTGGTGATAAATACTGGCGGTTACTACAAAAAGGTGATCTTGCAAGTAGGTGTAGTACTTGTCAATAATTTGTTGTTTCTGGGAGCAGTTATCCCCAGTTCAGCCAAATCTGAAGGATCATTCTTGTAGGGTTCTTCAACCTGGCTCCTGGATGATGGAGTACTTTCACTAATGGAAGAGGTGACACTGCAGAAGCATTTGTCAACTGGCATATTACATTAAGTTGGGTAAAATACTGAGTATAACTGAAGAAAAGGTTAGAATAATCCCAACAAAATTAAGAAGCTGGAGGATACAGTTCAACCAGAACAAGTGAAAGCTGCACTGTCACATTAATATTTTCTGAAAAATCCATTTGCCCAGGATTTTTCTCCTGGGAAGCTGAGAAGCCTCAGAGAGAAAGGAAAACAACAATTATCCCATTTGATTCTCCTGTGTTTTGCTCCTTTGGAATGTGGTCGGAGATTGTTTACCCACAGGTGATTGTTTCATTGGTTTGTGGTGTGAATTATTTTGACTCAATGGCCAATCAGTGCCAAGCTGTGTTGGGACTCTGGAGAGAGTCACAAGGTTTCATTATTATCTTTTTAGCATTCTGTAAATATCCTTTCTGTATTCTTTAGTGTAGTTTAGTATTCTTTAATACAATACAGTATCATGAAATAATAAATTAGACTTCTGAGAACATGGAGTCAGATTCATTCCTTCTTTTGGGGGCCCTGCAAATACAATACTGCACAAAGCATGGAAGGACCACACGCAACCATGAGCTGCAGGTGAACCTGCGATGTTGCTGGACAACACAAGTTACAAGGCAAGACTGAGAGAATATAGGTGGCTCAGCCTAAAGAACAGAAATCATGAAGACATCCTTTAAATACCTAAAATGCTGCTGCACAGGGTTAGGTACTAATCTTTCATCAACATTCACAAGCAGCTGGAGACAAAAGTAATGAGCTCATATTGCAGAAATGTTCAGCTTCAAAATTCACTTGGAAAGGCGGCTGGAGTCCCCTTTGCTGGAAGTCTTAAAGGACTGGTTATACAAGTGTCTGTCAGGAATGCTATAAGTAGAGCTGATCCTGTTTTGGAGTAGGAGGATGAACTAGGTGGCAGTACTCTTCAACTCTTTAGCATAACGTAATGTAACAGTCTTTAAAATGCAGAAAGTTACTTGAGTAGCAAAGATAGCTCCCTATAGCTCCAACTTAACACACCTCCAGCATTTTTTTTATCCCCGGAAAGTGATGTAACCTCTTTAAACCAGCAACTCTATCATCAGCCTTATGGGCCAGTGTTGAAAGAGAGCACATAGGAAAGCAAAGTGCTGCTCAGTTACCTTTCACTACCTAAATCAACAAAACAAACAAACAAGAAAGCAAAGACACAGAAAAGTCCGCTCTATAAGACAGCATCCCAAAGGGAGACTGTCACTCACCTGCTTGTCCCATTTGCTTCAGGGTTGAGAGATGCCTTAGGAAAGCTCTAAGGAACAGCCACAGAAGATGCTGCGTATCTTTGATAGGCTGAACTGCATTCTTTCTTTTAAACATTTCTGAGTTTATATCAAGAGGTTAACCCTTTGCTTTCAGCTTTCCAAGTTCACATTAAACCATAGACAATTTTAAAATAAGGGAAAAGTCTTTCTTCTAACAAAACAATGTTGCAAACAAGCCTGTTGAGATTCTTCACTCCAAAGCAATTTTGGAAGTCCAGGGACTAGGAGACATCTGAGACACCAATCCTTAAATCAAGATTGCCAGATTGACCCCACTCTGGGGGCTGTGGCCTTCTGACATAGAAGCCAATCAACTTTATGCCCTGTTGGAGGTGGTGAGACTGAAAAAATGCAGAGGAAATGGTATGTCCTAGGCTATACTGCAGATCAGCTAATCTCTTAATAGAAACATCTGGAAATCTCAACTCATGGAACCCCAATACAATGCTCTGAATAAGCACCCACGTTCCCCTCATATTCCTACATGCTATCCTGGCCTCCCTCTCACTCACTCACTGCTCTGTATTCACTTCGTGAATCTGCTCCTTATGCAGACAATGACTGTGAGGAAGGGCCACCTCTCATCTTACCTACCTACACTGCCTTCCACAGCACAGGATGAGAAGCCACCAAAATAACCCCATCTACTTGTATAAGAATATGTGTATGCAAGTGTGCATAACCAACTCAGAATATTTTGTGATACTTTCCTAGCCATTGCTGGAAAGGCTAGGTTTTTTATTACCCTTCACAAGTTTGCTTGGACTGATAAGACTGCTAGTTTTTGGGAATCCTTGATGTTTACTAAATAATTTTCAGGGATTAAATGTTGATCTCATAAAAGTGTCATTGCATATGTGTTCTTCTGTTCTTACATGAAATATGAAGCTGCCAAGGAACAAATAAACTATTTATGACTTATCCTGTACAGTAACAAAGAATGGCTTAATGGGGGCACATACTACTTTTGAATGTACTACAGTCTGTTCTTCCCTGAACTGGAAAGTCTCTTAACCAAGTTTAAGCTCTATACTCTCCCCTCAGAAAGAGATCACATTCTTGACACGACTGTCTGAATCACAGCAGAAAGACCTCCATGCCACAGGTTCCTGCACCACAGTCCCCCAAACCTGCCTTACTTGTAGGTAATTCAGTGTAGGTCACACACAGCAACCATTAACTCAGATGTCTAACTGAAATGAACTCAAGTTATTCTTACATTACTGACTTTAGAGTTATGGAAGACATGACTGGTAATATACATTAGATGCAACAATTTGGCGGCATGACCTTAAACACCATCATGTCTGCTTGCGGACCTTCTTCATTGGAGCTACAGTAACATACTAGAGGAAGGAGACATTCCTTCTGAGATTATAGGGAGTTACACCTAAACAGTTGCCTTGTCACGTGCCCCTGGGAGGTTCACTCCATTAAAATCAGCAGAGGTTGTTCGCTACCTTGCCTAATTTGACATACCTAGCCAGGATGGCTGGTGTTCTAACATTATGTTTGAATACATATTCACTACTGAAGAACATGAAACTTATGGGACATTCAGTGCTGAGAGGGTTGCAGAGCTATTCATGCTCCCTTCTGCATCCACTGTGTCTCTCCACTGCACTCACATGGAAAAATTCCCAGCCAGTGAAAACTTCTCTCTGCAGAGATGGCTGAACCAACTCAGGTGCCATGTGTGTTCATTCAGTGAGAGAATGTACTTCCCTAAAATGGAAGAGACATCAGAAATTACACTGTAGCCCTTATTGAGAAGAAGATGGAGACTAGAATAATCCTGTGACTTTTTGCACTGTAATCTCCACCAAAAGGTGAAGACACAGAGACAGTTTGGACAACGCAGTAAAATCAGATTGCTGAGCAGCATGAAGTAGAGAGAGACATCTGCAGAACTTGCTCCTGAAACCCACACAGTTTTCATTCACAGTATATCATGATACTTGATGCTATTGTGATTTTACTTTAGCATCCACTTAGGAAAAGGTTAAAAGGATCTACCCCTGACTGCAATAAATCCACCATAGTAGTTGAAGCACCAGTCCAAAGCACAGGTTGCAAGGGCTTGGACAGTCAAAACATTTATAAGCATTTTTGGCTGGATGAAAGCTTTTTTATATTACTGGCACATCTGCACCGGCAGGGACAAACTTAGTCTCCTGTATCTCAACAGATCTCAGTTCTGATTTTGTATATCTCACAACACATTACAGGAACTCCACAGGGAAGCATGGAAAGAATCTGGATGAGGCTCAGCATCCACCTACAAAGCCCATGGTTAGATCCATACTGTGTTGGATCAATCTTTCAGTTTTGTTGTTGTTTTTATTTTTTAAAGGTTGAGTCTGTATCTACTTTCTTTTCCACAAACTGGGTAAGCATTTCAGTAGCACCTGGTTGAGGCAATAAAACTGAGCAGCAGTTTTGCACCTCCTTCTCCAATCCTGTCTCCAGGTGCTTCTCAGATTTGCCCTACTGCACCTAAACCAGCACATCTGCCTGAGTGGCTGCACACGTGATGAACCACAATAGCAAGCTGATGGGGTTGAAAAATGATCAAATTCTCAATCTGAGTCACTGAATGGCCTCTCCAGACTCTCTGCCAGCACAGTGCAGAGATGAGAACAGCACAAAGAAAGACTTAGCCCTCAGGAAAAACACATGTGGAAACAGGGGCTAAAATCACAAGCTGGTAAATCACTGAATTCACATAAACAGTAATGCACATGCTCCTTTATTCCCCCAAGTTCATGTAAAACCATGCTATACATCTAAATGAAATTCAGATATAAGGGAGAGGAAAAACCCTATCTGGCTGTCCCCAAAAGCTGCTGAGTCAAAGCTCCTGACCTGTTCCCACTGAAGGCAATGGGATGACATCTCTTTCTGCCAACTGAGGATTCAGCTGATGTTTCACAAAACAACAGGGACAGGTCCCTTGGTAGCAATGTTTTTAAAACTGATGAGCAGAAGCAGCCAGTTAAATCCTCTTCTTAAAAATGATGATACACCAGTTTAGTTAGGAAATGAATGAATGTGAACAGGACAGCAAGAGAAGAGGTAAGCAAAAACTGCTATAACGGCTGAACTTTGCAACACTGCAAAGTCTTTTGCCATCAGATAAGACTGAGGTCAGTGGTCTGAGCTGATCTTAGGTATGTAGGATCCTTCACAGGGCCTCTGTTCTAGCACAGATTTCATTCTGTGCAAGTGAAATTGTCCTTTCTGACAAACATAATGCACATCCTCAAAAAGGAGGACTGTGTTTGCAAGCTCATTCTCAGTATTTCATCAAATATAGCAAAAATTATTAAGTTACTGCCATTGAAGACTAATCTGTTAAAAATAATTGCCTTTAACTATTCCCCTGTATGGTGGGACATTAGCCCTAGCTGACTGGTGGTTTTTGAACACTGAAAAACACGGTTGGAAAAAAGTAGGGTGTGGGGATCAAGACTTAGAAATATTAATGGTGAAGCACTCCTTTGCTGAGAGAAGGCATGACTGCCTTTAATGAACAGTTACATGGAGGATGTGAGATAATCTAAGTGGGACTGTTACGAAATTTAACTATGAGATACTTTGAGTCATGATCTATAAAGCTGCTAACTGGGTTCACTAAGTTGTTGAGTCATTACCATATAAGACTGGGCTGCTCTGAAATCCATCTGGCTAAAGGCATTGAGTGGTTTGCTTTTGGTTAGAGAAGATGGAAATGAGCACACTTGCACATGAATTTTCAAGAATGAAGAATTAATAATAAAAAAACATCAGCCACAATTACATACCATTCACACGAAAAATATTGTGTCATTTATATTTTAATTAAAGCTGTCCTGAGACTTAGAATTTGCAGGAATGAAATTAGCATGGATTTTTAATGTTCTGAGAAAAAAAACAAAACAGTACATTCTCTGACTTAAGTATCTCTTATGACATCAACTCAAAATAAAATGAGGACTGGGCAGAAGGATGGTGGATACTACATATAAATGACTGATCTTCCACATTTTAGAATATTTTCACACTCAAACTGAGATGCTAAATCAGCTTAGAACTTAACAGGAAGAAAGTAAAAAGAAAAGAATTTAAAAAACCATCACTGTAGATCTAATTCATTCTGGAGTAACTACTCCAGCAAAGACCCAGGGCTGAGCAAGTCAGACAACTCTATTATCTTTCATCTGAAGAAAGTGTGATTAGTGGAGGAAATGTCACATTTACACTTAAAAATTGTTTCAAAGGCAACTTGTACCTTTTGGCACAACTCAGCCATTTAAAAAATACTGCAAGAGAAAGAGGCAGATATAGCAAAGAGCACTCCTTTTTATGATTTCTCACCCTTGTATTAAGCCACAAGTTCATCTTGAATATTCAGTGTCTCAGCAGTTGGCATTTCCCAGGCAGCAGGGCAGAGCTGCTCTCTGTTGGACCTCAGGGATGCAGTGCCAGGGCTCTCAGAGATGAAGGCTCCCTGCACAGAGCCTGCCCCATGGAGCACCAGCCTGTGATGCAGCGCAGAGCAGCAGGACATGGAGCAAGGGGGAGCTGCACTTTGTTCACCCCCTCTGCTGTGGAAGGGGAGAGCTGGTCTCCCAGCTCTACAGCATGTGGGAAGGGGACAAACATGGTCAAACTGCATGGAGGAGGAACATTTGCTAACAAACACACATCTTCAGAGATTTCCCTCAAAGGTCACATTGACAGCATTACATAATATAAATTGAGTTTCTTCTGAAGATGTCTGTGCACACTCACCACCAAGAGATCCACAGTGTTACTCCCAACTGCAGCGCTGTCTTGAGCAGTGCGACATTCATGACCATTACACACGGACACCCTACAGCCCTTACAGGTTTTGTGGTTGGGTTTTGTTTGGTTTTTGGATCTTTTTCCCTTTAAATGGCAACTACTCTCAGTCTTCTTTTTCTGGCTTTTCACTTTTTTTTCCCCTTCTACTTTCATTTTGGCTTGGCATTTGCTGGCATTTACCTGTGAAGCCTGCACACAGAGCCAACTAAAGTTTTGCGGGAAATTCAAAGGAAATGAGATGTAAAACTTACCAAGAAGTACTTTCAGCACAGAGGTACCAACTTCATGGTCACCCTCACTTGTAACTCCCTGGAAACATCACACAAACCAAGAAGCACAGGAGCTTGGAGAGGATTCACAACTCCATCTCTTTTGGCACCTCTCTCTCATCTTCATGTTACTAGGACCTTTGATGTACCTATTCATTTATTTTTTTTTTACTTTTCAACTCATTTAACGACCTTTGATAAATGGAGGACCCTCCACCATTACATATTTCAAACAGAACACCACAAAAGATCAAGTTAATCTAGACAAATGTGATCCATCCATACTGTAATTCTGATATTAAATGACCACAGCATTTGGCTTATGGCATAAAGCCCCCATGCATTCCATTCACTGGGCTTCAGACATTCCAGCTGAGGGATTGTGTGGCTTCCAAATGTTACCACTGTAAGAGTGAATGGACTGGGCTGAAACTTTAGAGACTTGTTTCCATCAGGAAAGGAACCAAACCCACACTTTGCTGAAAATTTACCCTCTCTTGTGTTACAGACATACCAAAGCAAACACAGTAATCATGATGTTCACGGGTTTGCCATTCCATTCAGGACAAGCATACCTTCCTCCTCTCTGCCTTCCCAAATGAGCAGAAACCAGGCACACTTGGTTTCAAGAGATAGAAAGCAGCACTGAGAGCAGGTTCAAGGAAGCGAAGGACCAACAGAAAGAACTAGCTGGTCTTTTGCTAGGAACTAAGAAGGGTATCTCAAGAGTTGCAGACAAAGCCAAAAAATGAAATGTAAGTGTAGTCACATACCGTGATGCTTGATCTACAGAGAATTATTGAGTTATGATTCAGCAACTGAACAGCTGAAAGCAACAATGTTCATGTTTCTACCCATTCCCCCAGTACAATAAAATATATTAGCATTAAATGGCTCCTGTAAAAAACATTTAAGGATGTGAAAACTTCCAGGCTATGCAGATGAGCAGAGAGGTGGCAATTCATTCAGCTACAAAAATGGGATCAATTCCAATTACAAGTTCATGCCTTATTTATAGCAGTATTGCCTGCCTAAACTAACATATTCATCTCTGATAAATACCAGACATCTCTGACCATGGCAGGATATCAGAAGAGGAAGCAGAGCTGAGTAGGACAGTGAGTGACAAGGATTTACTGAATGTCATTCAATGAATCATTTAACCTCATTGCAAGTGAAGAGAAATGCAGACATCTCGCTCAGCCTTTCTAAGAAGCTCAATTCAATGGAAACTCCCATCCAAATAAAGGGCTCTGAAATCCCTGCAGAATGAAACAGAAGTATTTGCCATACCTGGATTCCATGTGCAGGACCATCTCTGTCAATACCTGTAGTCCTGCTGCAGGACTGCTCAACTCTTACATGTTAGACAACGTGGCTTCTGAAAGGGAATCTGGCAGTGTGGCAACACAGGCTGAGACAAAACTCCCACTACAAACCTCAGAAAATAAAGAGGATAAAACTTTGTGCATAAATGTATAAATGCTTTTCAATATATTTATTGAAGTAATATATTGTGTGTCTAAATTTCCTCTTCATCAGATATTTCAATACAGAAAAAAAACAGTCTATTGTGAAACAACAGGGCAGACTGGATGGGTGATTTATCAGACTTGAGAGCAGTGACTAGCAGCTGATCTGCTAAAGCACAGACATTCCAGCTGAGGGATTGTGTGGCTTCCAAATGTTACCACTGTAAGAGTGAATGGACTGGGCTGAAACTTTAGAGACTTGTTTCCATCAGGAAAGGAACCAAACCCACACTTTGCTGAAAATTTACCCTCTCTTGTGTTACAGACATACCAAAGCAAACACAGTAATCATGATGTTCACGGGTTTGCCATTCCATTCAGGACAAGCATACCTTCCTCCTCTCTGCCTTCCCAAATGAGCAGAAACCAGGCACACTTGGTTTCAAGAGATAGAAAGCAGCACTGAGAGCAGGTTCAAAGCACAACAGGCAAAAAAAGTCTGTGTCCCCTGATCCATCATGGTGTAAAAAGTGATAGGTCTAAACACAGATATGATAAATCTAAACTGTGGTCTTTGATGTAGCAATGCCTGCAAAGGTTACCTGCAAAACTGAAAGACACCAGCCAACTGTTTTTGCATGAAAAGGACAATCTCCAAGAGAAGATAAAGGGTATCTGTGTGACTTTCCTGCTAGACATCCTCCAAAGCCACGGACTATTCTTCTTCCCACAACAAATACCACAGCCTTTTCATGTGGAAATAACAGATAGCAAGGTCTGCAAGAGCAGCAGCCCTTGCCCTGCTCACTCCTGTGGCAGCACCACGCTTGCTTTGTGGCTGCACAGATGGTTATGCAGGCAAAGGATACCCAGTCAGATGAAGCACAACCCTCCCACCCTACTGCTTTTTTGGAGGACAGGTTCTCAGCTCAATCAGTCCCCTGATTTAAATGCCATAACACAGTGGATGGCATGAATGAAGGAGTGAAGACTGGGGATAGCTAATTAAAACACAAAACCACAAGTTTTTGGCATGGTCTAAGATCGTGGTTCCAGGGCCAATCTCAGAGAATGTCAGCTCAGCTCCTGCCTACCTTGGGCTCTCCAAAGCGACAGCTAACACAAGATGTGATGTCTTCCATGGGTACCACCTGCGACAGATGCTTGAACATCTCAACCTCTCTTAAGTTTGACTGAAAACTTCTGTGTGGGTTACTGCAATGCGAATGATACTGCTAGCCTGTAACCCATAACAGAACCAAGAGAACACTGAGCTGGATTCATCTTGCAGTACATTTATTTTGTAAGCAATTCTTTTTCTGTTCCTCATAGTTACAGAGACTCATGGGAGACCAAGCAGAAATCAGTGGGATTTGGGATGTTTGTCTGGCTGGAAGCATAAGAGAATCTGATTCATTTGTGTTTTCTTTCCAAAAGGCAACAGCCATCAAGCAATCACAAAATAGTGTCACGATTAAACAACTGATCACAGGCGAGCGTGGGGATGCCCACACACAGTAAATCCGCCCTGCTGCTTCCTGGGAAAGTTTGCAGCCTGTGCCAGGTTCTGTAATGCTGTGTTAGACTGCTCCCTGTTCTCAAACTAGCTCATGCACAGGCTTTCTAAAAGCAAGGCAAGCCCTTTATTTAGATCATCCATTTGTATTTACATTTTTAAAGAGACAATTGTGATTTTCCAAATAAATAATAGAGCCCAAAGAACACATACAAATATTGAAACTCAATTTGGTGGAAACAACTACGTATCTTGGTTTAACTTTCACATTGGAATAATTCAGCAAGAAAAAAACCACCAAGTACTTCCAATACTTTTGTGTTTGTTGAAAATTGCCAATAATTTTTGTTGCAAAAACATTTTCCTTCCACTTTCAACATTCCTCTGAGACAAGAGCAAAAATAGTTTAACTGTGAAAATGATCCATTTTACAGGCATCAAACTATTTTTAAATCCTACTCCTCAGTCTGCTCCTCTATGCCTAGATCATCAGTAATTTATTTATGAAATTCTCTGAGGAAGGGAGTGTGCAAAGAAAAGGTAGGTGGGAAGCAAAAAAAGCCTACATATATATATATATATAAAATATATATGTATATATATAAAAAATAGATATATATGTTCATTCCCTAAAGGGGAAGTTACTGGGTGCCAAATTCTGACCTCTGACACAACACAAGCACCACCTTACTACTAGCATGTCTTTGTTGAAGTCAATGAGATGCCCAGTACCACCTTGAGAAGCAGAACCCAATCCTAATGCTGAACATGCAGAGCTATGGAGGAAGCAGCAGACCTAAGCGTCGCATCCGTCTATTCCATGACATAAACCTTTGTAAGGCCACAGGAAAATGAGACAGGGGTAAGTAGGAGAGCATGCTCACTGACTGCACTTGAGAGGAAAAGGAGTAACACCACAAAGTTTGCAGGTGGAAGTAGGCAAACTGAAGGTAAACTGACAAGGGAGATCTGTGATGGCATTGAGGACCACTTGAAGCACTCGCCGAAGCTGGTAACCAAAACCCATATGCACTTAAGTCTTAAAATGGGACCTAATCCCAGGGGAATATGTTTGGAGGACTGGACTGGGATTCTACTCTGTTTCAATATAGCAAAATCAGGTGATACTGAGATCAGCTGACCACCAGGCTTTGGTCCTTCTGTGAGCCTTTCTTTCCTTCTGGTACACTAAGAGAGTGGGTGGCTGTATGGCTTTCCTCCTGCTCCTTTGCAGGGACAGTGCTGCAGGAAGTATTCTTTGGGAGGAGGAATTACACAGGTACTCCTTTAAAAGGCACAAAACTGCTACAGGATCAGCAGCTTAAAGACAGCTAATAAATCTTTAACTTCAGTACTTTCCTTTAATGGAAGTCTTGTGAAGCTATGATCCTATATCCAGGTTCAAAAGAAGCAAACTTCACTTCTGAACATCTGAATGACTCTAGGCACTCTTGTCAAATGTGGGTGTTGCAGGACTTGTTAAGAATTCTTGCCTGCATAAGGTATTTCCCGAAACCCAGAATGAAAATATTCTGTTAGTGGAATACAAGTCCAAGCTCATTTTTAAAGCAAGAACTGTTGATCCCAAATCAACGAAGCAGAAGATTTTCATTACATGGAGCACAGAAGGAAATGCTTGTCAGATATGTCTCAGGAAAATTTCCTTACAGGAACATGTTGTGCTCATATAGAGGAAGGGCCTATTTTTAGGAAAAGAGCCTGAAGATTTCATACATTTGTTTTGATGAACTGCCCTGAAGATTTTCTGTATTGGTTTTTCCAGAGAAGGAGATTGTACAAAGAACTGTTCTGCATAGGATGCTACCTCTATTAGAAAAAGACGAGCACCAAATGCACATTTTAATGTCACACAGGACACAGTTTAGACTATGGTAGCAAGAAAGGCAGAGAGAGGCATTTCAGAGCCTGTGCACTCCTTTGCAAAGGCAAAAAACAGACAAAAATAATTGAAATTCCTGCAATGTGAATTTTGTCTCTACTCTCAGTTCTAACAGAACGAGGCATGAAAGCACAAAATGAAAGCAAATAGACCTGTTGAGAAAAGACGGGGAGAAAAGCATGGCATAACCAACTCTCCAGCTGCAAAGAGAGGCATAAATCATCTTCCTTCCACCTGTGAAATTCTCAAAATCCCAGTCCAGGGTTTAAAGTCTGGCCTTTGGGGAAGGCCAAGCCCAGAGTCCTGCACCATATGGTATCTGGAGAGCTCTAATCTCAAAATGTGAGAAAAACTAACCCCCAGTCATTCTCTCTTCCCATGAAATTCACTCAGGCAATACCCACCCCCATTACAGTACTGGCAGTAAGAGCCCTTTCACAAGTGTGCAAGTAGCTCTCTAACAGGCTCCTGACTTAAAATGCTCTCCTTGTCAAGACAGCAATTTTTTCTTTTAGAAGACTACCAGAAAGACTTTTCCATAGGTTATTGTGGAGACAGGGGCAAAATGGACAGTTAATGTGGGAATATCATCTGCTGTTTGGATGAGTTTAGTGTGTGTGCATCGAGATAAAGCATCTAAACACAAACTTGTGGAGGCTGCTTCCTGCACCTCAGCGCCTAGGTGTAAAAATATATCTTACATGGACGTTCAACATGCTTTTCTCACTGCTCCCATCTATCCCAAAGCTGTTTTATTTGTTCTAATGACATAACCCTCCTACTTAGCTATGCAAGGAAGCGCATGGGCTATGAAATCGACTTCTACTGCTGGTTTGGATTCTTCTGCTAATTCATATGGGTTTTAATTCCATGCCCTTTAGGCTTATAATAAATATCACCCTTGATAAGCCAGAGCAAGAATTAAGCTAATATTGAAAGAATCTGTCAGACCACTTATTTATTGTTTTAATTTTATGACTGTCTTGATGTAGATTGTAACAGACATTGGCTAGGTCCAAACAGAAATCACTAAATCACCCAACATATTAATTCAATGGGAAAGCAGAAAAAGTAGTATATTAAGCATCTTACAAATGATTTTGTTAAATTATTCACTACTGCTTTTGAAATGTATTTTGTTGAATTACAAAAAAAACAAACAACCTCCGCAATAAAGCAATATCTATTTTTCAGGACACTGACTATGTCGTATGTTGGACTTACCTTCTGCACAATGGAGGCATTCCTTTATTAGCATTTAGATAAAGCTTATCTAGCATATTTTGTGCTGTTAAAATTGTCTTTGTTAAATACTTAGGTGAAGAAATATAATTGTATTCCTACTCATATTCAGGAAGAATTTACTTTGTGTGAATGTGGAATTTACTTTCATTGTGCACACTCTGCATAAGAATCTGATCTGAAACTTGCCATCACCTTTCTCTCCCTCCCTCCAGGTTCATTAAGAGCTGAATGCATATATCAGCTCACAGGATCAGACCCAGAGCTGGACATGAAAAACTCTTAATTAATTGTTCATATTTTCTTTGTAAAACGGAAGTACCACTCACCCAGGGGAGAATTTTGCTTGCAGTGGTACCGATTCAAGGGGATTTGTTGAACTCAATTACAGATTACCTCTGATTAGTCAGTTTGCTTTTCTATGAACTCAAAAAGGAGCAAAGGGCTAAGGAAGGAAAATAGATCAGGATTCCAGTTACATTTTAAATGCTCAGCTGCTGTAGTTACTGATATTAACAATATCCTTTGAACAAGGTTGACATTTGTGAAAACTCTGTAGTCACATTTACACGCTAGTCAAAGCTAAACTGCACTGGTAACATCTACTCTTTTCAACACTTCCATAACAGTGTAAAAAAAAGCCAGACATGTTAATGGACAAAGGAAATAAAGAGAAATTAAAACAACCAGATAAATAAATAAATTGAAGAAAATAAAGAAATGAAAGAGCCTTCAAAATGCCAAGAGCTCTTTTCATAAGTCTCTCTTTGTCACCAAAACCAGAAGAAATGGCCAATCCCTTTCCTTGCTAGGCCAAGGAAACTCCCCAACAGGACACTTACTTTTCATCTTTAAAGAAAAACAAAAAGAGAGAAAAAAGTCACCTAGAAACTTTATCATTGCAATCAGATGAGGAAAACTATTCTGTGATCTCTTAATGTCTCTGTGCTCCTGAAGTGAGCATAAAAAGTTGTAGAAGATGTTTCAAAATTTCTCTTTTATTGTTGCACTGGGGATCACATGCTCCAACTTCACTGGCAGTCTGTTCAGAGAAAAAAGGAAAGCTCATCCTATCATGTTCCTGATGGCATACTGTTCTCTAAGGGAAGGGACAGCACGGGACTTTCTGTGCTAAAGTCTAAAAATACAGATCCAGATTTTCTCCTTTAGACATAATACCTGGACACATGCTTTCATAAATGGACCTAATTGTGGAGAATCCTTTCACTGGGAAGCACCCTGCAGCCCAGGTATTTTTTAGAACTCTGGGACAGAACATGCCAAGGGTTAAAAGGCACAGGCAAGCTCTGCTGTATTAAAGGCCTTTGCAGAGCCCAGTGATGGCTGGAGCAAACAGCATTTCTCAGTGCAGCTGTGTCTGTCACCTCCCTAACCCCACAGCAATGCCACAGGACAGGAGGTAACACTGGAGCAGAGACGCTGCAGCAGTGGTGCTGAGAACTCCCCCTTTAAAGCACTCTCGAGGCCATTCTGATTTATGTCAGCTCTCTTCCTCTGGTGAGTGGTTTGCTGGAGACCCCTGACCATCTCAGCAGCCTTTTGTGGGACTTGCTTTGTTAATGCTTTCCTTGTACTGCTAAAATCAAAGTATTTGATTGAGTCAACCTTTCTGTGAAAAGGTATTTTTGAGATGGAAAGAAACCCCAAATTCTATTCATTTCCATACAGCAGACGCTTCAGTATTTGAAAGGCCTATTTGCCCTTTCTGAGGGACTCCATTCTCTCCTGCTGCTGTGAGATGCCTTTAGGCTCTGGCTCTAAATTCAGAATAATGTGGAAGCTGCAACCATGTTTCCTTCAGTTTGTATCCTTGCAGCGTCCAGTATTTTCACATCATATTAATCTTTGGTTCCATATCACCTTAACTACGCAACAAAATGACAACACTTTTATTTTGCTACTTCAGCAACTGCCATTCAGCCAACAAATTTTAATTTATTGCAAAAAATAGCTTTTTCCTGAATGTACTCAACCTAGCTCGTGACTCTAGTAATGGTATTGACCACTGAAAAGTTACCCTAAGATTAATCTAGCTCTCTGAATTGAATTTCAAATAAGAGCTGTGTATGTTTTTAATGGTGAAGTTATCATCTGCAGGTGAGTTTAAAAATCAGTGTTTTGCTAGGATAGAGAAAATAACCCTCAAATAGCAGGAGGTGAAATAGGGGGACTGGGCTTTAAACAACTTGTAGCAACAAATGGCTTAGTGCTGTAAAATGGATCAAGAGCCTTCTGGTCCTTTCAAGCATCAAATATTGGTTCATTGAGAAAGTTATTCCAAGCCCAATACAGAACATTTCCCTGATAGCAAGCCACTAGTGGAAGATTTTTCCCATTTATTAATGACTGGGTTATACATCACAGCAGAAAGATTTCATTCATACATTAGTCTAAACTGCTTACAAACCCACTGGAACTCTTTTGCTCAAGAGATTCTTGTGTCAGTGATTATTTAAGCACTTATGTCATAAAAGATTTCCTTTTAAATGTTTTGAATGCGATACCTTCTAATTGCATAGGATGCATCATATGTGCAAATCAGTAAGTACAAGAATGCAACAAGCTTTCTCTGCACTATTCATTTTTGTATTCTGCTATCATGTCACCTATTGTCTGTTTTCTCCCGTACCTGAGCAGTTCTAAAATATTTCATTTATCCTCATGTCTTATGCATTTTCACATGTCTGACAACTGCTGCTGCATGGATGTTTTTTCCTGATGTTCACTAAAATGCAAGGACCAGCTATGAACACAGCTTCTATAAGGGGGACACAACCATGATTTATAAAATAGAACCATAATAGTTACAGGCACATGTAACCATGAAGGAACAACTAAACAGATTGGAAATTAAATCAAAGTGCAGGACATGTGACTTCATCTTTAGCAGAGAAATATTTCTCCTTAAGCACTGACAGTGAGTCGAAAAGACAACTCCTACGCCAGCAGAACTACCTACACATACAAGCACTTACTGTGTTATGTAGCATCCTTCTTCATGTTAAAGTCATAAATTACAGCAATCCTACCTCCTGGGCCATCGACAACAATTTGTTCCTAAAGTATGTTTAAAATTCATTGACATCTACAAAATATTCCTTTTCTGCCAGGCATTTATCCCTCTTAAGCCATGTTCCCCAATAGATTTTATTGCTGTCATTGCTCTTCTTTCCCACAATGAGTTTATCTCATTCTAAAATAAGGTTTAAGGGCTTGTAGGTTGCACAGGAGCTGAATTTCACAAGGGATTATATATTTTCGTTATCAGCACAGTCACTTTATTCAGTCTGAGATTCTTTCAAAAATCCTGGCATCTTGCTGCAATTTACAGGTTCGTATTGCTCCAACCTTCTTCTTTCTCCAATACGTTTAAGCTTTATTACCCCTCCCAGAGCTGCTGTTTGCAGGTATCTTTCTGATAGATGGCACATCCACAGTACAGAGAGCAGAACACTGCAGAGGTGCCTAAGATTGCAATATCAGACTTAGGTTTGGAGCAGAAGTAATCCAGCTGCAATAGGACAGTGCCTGGCACAGGGCACTTCGCACTACTTTTTCACAGGTAGGTGAACCTACACATGCACAGTCTTCCGTGGCCAGTGACAGGGTGACAGTCCTGGCTGAGGTGCTCTAGGGACTCAGAAGCCAATCGAAATAGATCTCCCATGAGCAAATCAGTCAGATGTTCTGAAATATCCCAGGCATCCTTAAAGTCTCCCTGCTTTGATAGCTTACAGAATTTCAGTGGCATTTTGCATTTTCATCAGTCTTACTAACACTGCATGTACATATTCAGATGCTCGCCCTTCAAAGGCCCACGCTCTCTCTGCTGTCAGCAGACATCACAGGTGAAACGTCAATCTTGGCAAAGTCAAGAGTGAAATCCTGCTGACTTCTCTGGGGCCCACATTTCATCCCATAAGGTCAGGAAATGTTCATGTCTGAATCATATTCAGACTCATGATTCTACCAGCTCTCACAGCTCTTTCCCCAGAGACTAACTGGGGAAATGAAGACACAAAGTTGAAGGAGGTTTGAAAATTAAGGCATCCAAGAGACCTCCAACTCCCTGTGGAACTGGAAACAAACAGTGATGCTCCTACAGCCCCGTGCCCTCAACAGCATGGCTGAAGCTCCAGCTGGGTTGCCTTGGAGGAACAAGCCAGCTCTACAGACCCTTGCCCAGCATGCTCAGAGTCCATAATAGGCAAGAGACAGTTGTGGGGCTGATGCTCATTAATGCAGAAGCCCTGGTTTCCATTGGCCCCGCAGGAATTTTATCCAGGCAATTTTTTTTGCTATTTGTGGTAGCCAGGTTGGCTCAGCCTACTCATTAAGAGCAAGACAAACGGTGCTTTTGAAGACAGCACATGCTGCCTCTCTTCTTAAGCGTCCTTTTCAGGTAAATTCTAAAAATAGACCAAGCTGGCAGCTACAAGTCAAACTCTGCAGTTCCTTCAAAATGCAGAAAAACTGAAGCATGCCTCACACACAGCTACTGTAATTCCCCAGGCTGGCACTTAGTCATCAGTCAAAGCTACTCTCAGAGCACAGAAGTAGATTTCTTTCCCCTCCATTGCTCTCTAATATTATTGAAATAAAAATAGGTGGAACTGTGATTTTTCCCATCTTGTCTGAGCACCAAACTTTGACTTCTTTCAGAAAAGGTGTCTTCTATAAAAATATACTACATTTGTGATGGGGCTTTCTTTGTAATTCAAGAAAAAGTTAGCAGCTATCACAGTCTGCTGCACACACACTGACCTAGTTCATGCCACTTACCACAATGAGAGGTTCATTCACACTTTGTATTTCCTTTATGCAATAGCCAAAATTCTTTTGTCAACAGCAACAATAGATTTCAACAACTCAGGCTTTCTTCCACAGTCAGACATTTTAGCTTGAGTGCCCACACTTCAAAACTAACAGTGCAGGGGAGAGACCAGTGAACACACAGAGCTGCAACCTCTCTGATCCTTCTTACCATTATCTGTCCTGCAAGGCATCCAAGTTTCATTATATACAACATGGATCAGGGGAAGTTTGATGGGAAATATATATAATAGGGCTTGACTCTGGACTTCCTGAAAATGTGTGCATTTTCAGAAGGCCCTTTGAGAGCATAGGAACATCAATTCTGCTTCCTAGGAGTCTGAGGTCCAGATGCACAAGAATATACAAATGCATACATCCAGATGACTTCAGAAGCAGGAATACCATTGCTGACCTAAGCTGATGGTAAAGTCACTTTGGAAACTTCTCACTATATCAAACATAATTATTCCTTCACAACAACACTTGCTTCCAAGCAAACAAAACACACAATTCAGCTACCCGCAACCAAAATTGTTCAAAACCAACACATCAAACAGAAAAATCCTTTTGCTTAGATGCTATTACTAATGCAACAGCTTCATGTACTCTGCAGTGGGAAAAAAAAAGTTTTTGCAACTTTTTCATAAATTTAAATAACTTTATGAGGAAATGTGGTGTTATAATCATAGGGGAATCATAAAAACCAAACGATAAATAAAGTTTTGACTTATAAATAAATTACACTTAAACCAACAAATAATATTTAGGGATCATAAATAAATAGATAAATAAATAAAACCCTAATGCTGAAGTTTCAGTTGAAATTTGCTCTAAGCTTTTTGGGGTTTCTTTCTCTTCGCACAAGACCCAGGAGACGTGGACCCATGCAAATGGGAATAAGCTTTACCTGACTCTCCATGATCCAAACCCACAATATTTTATTCAGTGTAATAAATACTGGTAATATTAATGTTTTGCCTAGCAGACATATTTACAATGCTACAAGGATTTTATGAAATCATATCACTTTTCCCTAACTGATGATACTTAACATTCTGTCTCAAAAATGCATTACTTTATATTCTTTGAGCTTCCTTCACCACCAGTAAGTTTTCCTCTTCATTGTTGCCAGTTCTGTCTGTGAATTTAACTTGCACTAGCTATTACACCAACACACTTCATTTTAATTTTACAGGTATGTGTGAAGAGTTATTGGTTGAAGTTAGTTTATTGTACAAGCATATGAAAGAACGCATTCAGTGGAAAGGTGCAGGCATTCAGGAGGGAAACACAGCCAAATACAGTGGCTTTTCCTCTGCATGACCTGAAGGATCACAATTCAGCCAGCACCTATGAGAAGGACATTTTGAAAGATTATGTTGAAAATAGAGACTGATATTCTGAAACAGCAGTTCCCATAGTAAGATAAAGCAGCACCTCTGTATGTTGTAGAAAACCAAACCACTCCTGCCTTGTACACGGTTAATTTTGTTTATTAATTTTAACATCTGCTGTCAGTTCCTCTTTTCAGGGATGCACCAAGCTAGTCTGGCTTTGTCCTTGTGAATACATCCATAACCTCCTCATTATTAAGATCCTGTTTCTCATACTGTAGACTTTACACCTCAGTTTTTATCTGAACCAGCTGCCTACAGCTGCACAGCCACTTTCTGCATCAGGAGGCTGCCATGGCAGACACCTTTACAGGTGGTAACACTGGCTTGCCAAAAAAAATCTCACCTTCAGTTACTTCAAGTGCACCTCTTTGCCTCAACCTTTGCTAATTTGCTCATTAACAGGAGCATTTTAATTAACATGTGAGGAAAAAAATGAGCAAGACCAAAGCTGTGTGCATTGCAAACACTAATTGCAGCTTCCAGGCTGGAAAATCTGGAAATTTCCAAGGCTTCTGATACCATATGTTGCAAAAGCAAAAGAAAAAAGATCATTAATTATGCTGAGCCCCTGGTAGCCAGGCCCTTAATACTCCATGAATCCACAATTATCCAGTCTTGTATTTTTCTCTCACTGATAGGATTGCTGATGGTACAGCTCATTCTGGAGGCCATCTCAAGGTATGTGAAAGACGAGAGGATGAGCAAAAGAGTAGTCAGCATTGATTTGCAAAAGGGAAATCATGCTTAACCAACCTGACTGCCTTCTACGACGGGACAGCTGGCTGGAGAGATGAGGAAAGAGCAAAGGATGTTGTCTACCTGTATTTCAGCAAAGCTTTTGACGCTGTCTCTCACAGTGCCCTCGTAGGCAAACCCAGGGAGTGCGGGCTGGATGAGCGGATGGTAAGACAGCCCTGAGAACTGGCTGAATGGCAGCTCTCAGAGGGCTGTCATCAGTGGCACAAAGCTAGCTGGAAGTCTGTAACTAGTGGTGTCCCTCCAAGGATCAATACTGGGCCCAGTATTATTTAACTTATTAATCAATGACTTGGATGAACAAATGGAGTGCTTCCTCAGCAGGTTCGCTGCCGGTAAAAAAACTGGGTCCCTTCCAACCTTAACAATTCTGTGATTGTGTGGTTCTGTGACTGCATTAAGTCCAGTGTGTTTACCCTCTGTATATTGCCCAAAACCAGAATTTCCTTATCTATTATCTTCTCTACCCCTTTTTGTCCATGTGACCTCTGCATTTATTTGTACAATTTATTTCCCAATGAAGACCTGCTCTCCAACACCATCTGTGGAAGTTGTACAACGCTGTTTATCTACACAGCCTGGACAAGAGCAACAAAATCTCCCTCTGTGGAGTTCTTGATGCAGGGAGGGATCACCCTTCAACTGAGGTGTCTTCCTAAGACTGATCAAAGCCTTCCCCACAGAAGAGCAAACGCTAGTAAAAGCTAGTAAAAAATCAATATGTGACAGCGGATGGTGCGATACCAAGTCTTAGTCCACGTGGGGTTGATACACAGAGACTGAGTCTGGTGTTTTCCCACAGGAACACAAGGAGAACATTCAAATCCCTGAGAATGAATAGCTCAACAAATGAGTTATTAAGAATTTAACTACACAGGTCCCAAGAGAAAACCATTGAAGCCTAATAAAATGAATTTGAAATTGCTTCTTTATATGGAAAATACACTCAGTGCCAATGTTGCAGGACCTCCCTGGATTAGGAGAATGTGTTTATGGGCCACAGGAAAGTTTCTGCTACAGGAATCCTGAGACACCACTACTGAAAGAATCCACTCTGCCTTGAGGGGAAAGTGCCAGACTTGGAGCAATACCCCTTGAAGTAATCCACAGATTACTTCAGGAAAGTTCTTCTAGGTTTAAACTGGGCTTACTAAATCTGGTCTTTAATAAAGTTAAGCAGCTCAGGAGGCAGATCAACTTCTCTGATTTGAGGAAAACTTTCTGCTTGGCCAGGCCAATCCCCTTGTGGCTACTGCTGCAAGTCAGCCCTGGGAGACTCCAAACTTTTTGGGGCTGAACAAGCTGATGATGCCAAGTGCATTGTGTACTGTCTGGTCCCTGGCACGCTGCTTGCTATGTAGGCAATGGCAGATGGACACAGAAGTCAAGCCCACGTCTTCAAAGACAGCTTTTCTGTAGGAATATAATGAAAACACCTACACTAACATGGTGCATTTCTCCAGCTACTGTTTTCAGGGAGAATTTGTCATTTACATCTAGGCACTCTACTTCTTCAACCCCTCCTTTTTCATTCACCTCAAGACAATTTTGCTTGAAAATGGTCTGATTACAGGAACACCTAATTTCATTCTGCCACTAGAGTGAAGAACAAGAGAGGAGCTCTCTCTGTAGTGGACTTCATGCCCTCTATGTCACTGCTAATGCCTTTCTCTCTTGAACAACCTGCCTCTAGGATTCAAGGATCACCTGGGGACCTGCTTTGCCTTTTGAGTGGCTCAGGCTGTGATGGACTTCTTTATATTGCAACAGCTTCCAGAACGAGACACATAGGTCCCCTGACAAATTTCTTTGTACATTTTAAAGAATGCAAATTGAAGAGTGCAGAGTCCTGAAACGTATTTTTCAGGAACACTGTGCAGACATTTCCAGCAAGTGCTTTTAATGGAAACTTCTTTGCCAAGTATTGCCTCCTTTCCTATCTGTGGTTTTGAGAAAACACATTTGCTCACAACAGGAAAAGGCAGAGCAAAACTTTCAGTACTGTACACTCAATCACTCTATCCCCTGCTAGATGAAGTAGCCAGGCCCTTAATACTCTTTTTTCCCCATATGGTTTACACATGTAACCATTTAGTACTGAGCTCATACCTACCAGGATGATAAGATGCAGTGAAATTCAAATCAAAATCAATGAAAGTGATAGCATTAGACCCAGCAATTCAAAATCAAGGGTCAAATAGATTTAAATGCAGGAGACTCACTAAAAAAACACAGGAAAAATAAGACAGAGGAGCTAAAATTGTGAGATGATCAGAATACAGAAAGCAGAAAAGAGGAAAGCACCCAGCCATATTCTGGAGCATACTTTGAAATAGCCTGTGCTGCTAAACAAAAGACAGGCCATTTATTTATTTACCCAACTCATATTGATTTGGAAAACTAGCAAGAGTATTGCAAAATAAAAACCAGCATTAGAACAGCCTACATTTTGATTAGCTTGTGCTGCCATAATTTGTAGAAGCGCATTGACATTATGTGTGATGTGACTCAATAAACAAAATTAATATAACATGGCTACCACTCAACATTTCCATAACATTTTATGCCTTCACACCACTTTGCAATATAAACTTAATAAATTAATCTCCATAAGGTAGGCAAATCTGATTATCCTGACTTTACAGATGAATTAACTGAAGCTTAGCAGAAGTGATCCATCCAAAGCAGCACAGAGAGTTGAGGGGAAAGAGTAGCAATCAGCAGCCAGTTTGGGGCTACAGAGATTCTGCCATTCCTTCTGCCCAATTATTACGCAGGACTCCCTCACTGCTACCACAGTGTAAAATCTACAGATCTGTGCATCTGTCTGTTAGCATTTCCATGTTCCCTCAAAGCATT
Organism: Passer montanus; assembly: GCF_014805655.1. Lineage (NCBI taxonomy): Eukaryota > Metazoa > Chordata > Aves > Passeriformes > Passeridae > Passer > Passer montanus. Next base: position 1,013,890 of record NW_024367261.1, on the reverse strand, counting down.
ATTAATAACCACACACAGAGTCTGACTGAGGTACCTGCTTCTGCTGCACAAACCCATGCCAGACCCTGTAGCCCTCTAGCTTACTCTGCAAAATTAACACAGACAGAGGAAGAGGTCTCCTGACCTCCTCCAGCTAGTAGAAATCTGGGCAGCCACAAAGGCAAATAAAAAGGAATTATTTCCAGGGAAGAAGCAACCCATCTCTTTTACACCTTTCTCTCATCAGACATCACCGTGGGCCATGCCCAGCTTCACTGGAGGCACTTACACAGGTTCCCCTCTCGCTGCTTGGCTCTCCCACTGAAAACCCTGTTTGAAACAATGACAGCTGCTCTGCCAGTCTTCCACCCAACCACCGTGGAGCTGCTTCCCAGATTCATGAAGGTGTTTCAGTTTTTCCTGAAAGATTTATTTTGCCATTGGCATTTATTTTGACTGAATATCATGTCACATCAATTCAGTGGAAAGGAGAAGAGAGGATTCCTCTTAGCAATGGTAATTTCTATTACGTTAGAACAGCTGCCGAGGGGAAGCTACATCCAAAAGGAGTAAGAGGGTCTTTCTAACAGATATTCAAAACACTTAAATCAGGGATGACGTAGAATGACTTACTCCCACCTATATATACATTTCCAGATCTGCACCTTTTCCTACAGGTACTAAAATTCTCTGCAGGCCTTCAGGATATAAAAATGTCAACCACTATTATGCTAGTCCAAAAATGTGACAGAAGTGCCACTCAGAAAGCAGAAGTAAAAAACCTGCAAAGAACAGGATTTGTGAACAAGCACAACATAGACAAATGCAACCTAAATATTTGCCCTTCACAAATGATCTTGCCTGATGACTGTACCATAGGTGGGTAATCAAGTAAGCACAGAACTACCCTCAGTACTGTCATTCAGAAGAGCAAAGAAGAAATAACAATATGGTTCTTAATTTTGCTTTTCTATTTTCCCCTCCTAAAATTTATTGCTTTGTGTTATAGCAACACTTCTCCCAACTGTTGTATTGGATACAGGGAAAGTGTGTGTTGTACACTAGAGCATCACAGGTGACTTCTAAGAAGACAAGAATGCTAAAAAACTTGTATTGCCTAGATTTTCCTCTGCTCATATCCCAGGTCACCTGGTTTTGTGATATTTCAATAGTGGCAACATCAAATTGGAGCTTTACCTATGCCCCAAGGGAAAAAATGGTAAAAAGTAGATCTAAAATCTTCTTTCATTTGAATTACCTCTGCTTTAGGTAGAGAAGATGATTTACTGGAGAGTTTAAAGAACTTGTGGAGAGAGGAATAGAGTTTTTGCAGAAGCAACAGGGATAAAATACCACTGTAAATAAAACCTAAGCTTACTTCTATCTGATCTCTCCTCTCCTTAGATTTGCCTACTGACATTGATACAGAACATTATCTATTTGACAAGGACCTCGTATTTGGTCATAGACTCTCACTGGAACAATTATAAATGGAGAAAGGCAAAGATGTCAGTGGAATGTTATAACTGTTGATACACTTCATACATAAACCCAGACGTATATACATTAGCCTAGAGCAGACACCACTGTTACTTTCTGAGCATCTTAAAATCTAAAGTAGGAGCTTAGGTGTAGTCTGAAATATTCATTTACTAGATGTATTAAGAAATTCCCCTCTAGTATTTTTAATATGAAAAAGACAGAGTGGAAAAGTTGTCTCATGCGTAGAGGGGAAGATGATCAGACTGGGCCATTTCCTGCACACCTGAAGCAAAGGTCACTGCAGAGAGAATTTACTTCATCAGACCCCAAAGAGAACAAGTATAAATGGCTGGGACTAACCAAGAGATAGAAAAAAGAACAGATTGGATCAACTAACCCCATGGGAAAGAGCTTACCTCAAAATATCTCATTTACTGGAAGCTCTCTCATCTAGAAAAAAAAAATATTCCATTCAAACCTAGGAGGCCAGATCACCACTCACCTGACTGACTGCTGGAAATAACTTATCCATTGACCTTAGGTCAATCATCTCAATAAAGAAACAAAGGCAGTCTCTCAGTGTAGTGCTGCTACTCAGCAACATGAGTTACTGTCAGCAAGGTGTAGGGAGATGCTTTGCTTGCCCAATGTTGCTTTTCGTCATTTCACAAAGAGATTGGGCCAATTCAGAGGAACAGGAGCTCATCATTAAGTGTCGGACCAGTCCAATAATTCTTTTACCCTTCTGCAAACTTTGAAATCTGTACTTTTTTTTTTTTTCCCCCAGAGTTTGGTTCATGTTAATCTTTAGGACAGATTCTATAGCCCCCATAACATTCAGGAGCCTTGTTAAGTTATTTGCTTTGATTCTTCTCTGTCCCTGGAAGCCAACAGCAGCTCCCAGATAATCAGCTGAGAGGCACAACTGCCCTTCAAAACTCTGGGAGGAATAGCTGGGTTTTTCTACCAAATGATGAAACAGAAAAACAGTATAAAGGTTTGAAGTTTGTATGCTAAGATAATCTTTTCTTGAGGAGTTTATAGCATTAAGGACACAATCACTCAAAGAGCATTTCAAATGTCTATTCACCAAATGTCTAATCTTCACCAATTTTTAACATATTCTAAATAAATTTATTACTTAAAGCTACAGGAAACTAAAATCGCTCGAGTGAACCAAAAACATCTCAAAACAGCCTCCTCTTCCTTTCAGCCTGAAACAAACTTATCTGGTTAGACATTGGTAGATTTTAAAGGTGCTGCTAGACAACTTGAAAAGAAAACAAACCAGTGCTTAGAGTTTTCTTGAGTCATTAATGCCGACTTTATGAGACATGAGATGTGCTTTATGTCTTCAAACTGGCAGTGCAAACTAAGTAATTAATCCTCACAAGATGGGGCAGGTCAGTAATACCATACTGAGACAGACAGGCTAACATTAAAACGCAGGACTACCTCAGAGCCTCAGCTGGCATCCTGGGCCCTTCTGGCTATGTCTTAAAGGCTTCAAAATCAAATGCTCTCATTTTGCATGTAATACAATTATTTGGTATTTTGCTTCAAAAGCAGCTCTAAATATTTTTGAGTGGGGTTTCAAAGATAGAGGACTGTGTTCTTTTTGTGCATTCATTCTCACCACATCTCTCCTGTTACTTTGTTTCAGTTTATGTTCCCAACACAACTTGACTCACACAACCTTTGGTCCTTAGCAGTCTTGAACACTGGGTCACTTATGTCTGAAGGCTGTTTACAGTTTACTGGAAATAAGAAATTTGCACCAGGCAATTATGACTTGAGCATTTCTCATTTAACTCACAACGGGTTTTTTTTCACTCACTTCAGGCAAAGTGTTAAAGTGCTGCTCTGCTCCTGCCACCAACTCTAAAGTTACACTGCAGGATTCCACTTTTGATTCCATCATTTATTAATTTGTCACCCTTCAAAGAAAGACATTTTGCTAAATGCCAGTCTCCTCCTGGAGCCTCTTCAACATTTGTATTATCATTTCAGGTATCTTTCCCAGCAATCTTGCTACTAGAGGATGGCACCGCTGACTGCACAACAAAGACCACAGCTCACCTTCCCACAGCTGTGCCACCCCTGCAGCACTCACCACATTCAAACTAAATTCACTGCAATTGGCAGCCAGGAGAGCCAACCCTGTCCTGGGGGCATCAGGCACAGCATGGCCAGCAGGAAAGGGAGGGGATTGTCCTGCTCTGCTCTGAGCTGGGGCAGCCTCACCTCCAGTGCTGGGGGCAGGTTTGGGTGCCACAACACAAAAAAGTCATTAAGCTTTTAGAGACTGTCCAAAAGAGGGCTACAAGGATGGTAAAAGGCTTTGAGGGGAAGCTGTATGAGGATCTGAGGACACTACACTCAGCCTGGAGAAGAGGAAGTTGAGGGGAGACCTCATGGCAGCCTGCAACTTCCTCCTGAGTGGAACAGGAGGGGCAGACACTGATCTCTTCTCTGTGGTGACCAGTGACAGACCCAAGGGAATGGTCTAGGCTGTCTCAGGGAAGTTTTAGGCTGGCTATCAGGAAAAGGTTTTTGACCCAGAGAGGCTGATCACTGGAATGGACTTCCCAGGGTAAAGTGGTGACAGCACCAGGCCCAACAGAATTCCAGAAGTGTTTGGACAATACTCTTGGACACACGGTGTGGCTCTTGGGGTTTCCTGAGCAGGGTTGGGAGTTGGACTCAATCCTGATGGGTACCTTTGAACTCAGAATATTCTGTTTTATTATGATTCTAATTCTGGACCAATCCACTGGTGAGGAAAGTGCTGCTGTTTTCAGACAGCTCAGTTTCAACCTGGGCCAGGGGAAAGAGTTGAAAAGTAGCTGAGTGAGTGCATACTGCACTGTAAGAGACAGTATAAACTCCTATAGCAGTAAATTTTGCAGAAAGCTAAGACTGATATGCTATAACCAGATTTGCTGCAGGGAAAGGAGAATGGAGCCAAGGACTGGATCCAAGAGAAACTGCTGCAGAAGATGCTAAACCAGGGCCTCTGGGGAATTCAGAAAATTTCCTACAGTTCTGCCTGGACCATCTTTCCTTGAACTTCCTGGCTCCTGGCTCTTCACTCTACTCACTTCACCTCAGCTACCTTTTGTCTGAGAGTGTTTTAAATAATTTTAGAATTTGTCTACATCTCAGTTGCTTGGTCTTTAGACTACTTTTTCAAGTGCACTTTCTTTTTTTCAGCAACTACCATCACAAATAGGGCCTTGCTCTTGGTTGTTCTTCAGGCATCAATGTATTAAGTGTATTCAGTCACTCCTCAACAGGGGTACTGGTAACATAATCCTTACAAATGGATTATTAAGTGTTAAAAACAGAAGGAAAGATATACATTAAAGGATGCTGAAACAAAAGATGGTCTTATGTCAGCTAGGGAACTGGCCAAGATGCTCCTGGACTGCACCTTCTCTGGGTATTGCTCATGCAACCATGCGTTGCTGGATGATCCAGGAGCATCCTGGAATGAGTCTCCTTGGAAAAACAGTGTTCAGTCACTGTCTTCTTGCCTGCTGGGAAGAACTGCCCAGCCATTTTGGGAGGCCTGCTCATCACGGAGGACAGCATCCCACTTGTTGATTTAAGGTAATGACTGTTAGCTGGTGATCCAGGCACTGCTCAGTGTACTTCAGAGTGAGGACAAGGGCCATGCCAAACACCACAAATTCACTTTTTTAAAGCATTGATCATACTACAGAGATAGGAAAAGATATGTCAGTCATGAGCTTGACAGTGGGACTATGACTTTTTTTGGTTTGTCTGTGTACTGACCCAGTCTTCAGCAAAAGTGCTGAACCAGCTTGGTTACCCACAGGTCCCCAGGCCAGCAGAACTGCTTCCAAACTAAGTTCTGGATGGAGTTTGTGAGGAAGGGGGAAATTGGCACTTCTGAGGAAGGGGGAAATTTGTGCTGGCTCAGTTTAATATGGCATTTTTATTGCCTCCTGAAATGTCTTGCCTGAAGAGTGGCTGATTCCCAAGGAATCCTTCACATTCCACTATACTGGCCCACTGATGATCTTCAGTGTGTCACAGAGCCTGTTTCATAGCTATTTCTACCTGTCTGTTTTAATGTGGTCCATCAAATCTTTGAGCCTATTGATTCAGACCTGCTGATGTGCAGTTTATTTATTCTCTGTTCAGCCCATTTGTTGGCCTAAAAAGACACCTCTTTTAAAAAGTAATACAAATGAGAATGTTCTTATTGATCTTTTGCATTAAAAAAACCTAAATTTCCAGCTAAATTGCAGGTGATCATTTTATTTCAGGAGGAATTTTTCACATGATACAAAACTGAACTGAATGGTTCTCTGTAGACAGTGATTATTGAAAAATAGCAACCACATTAATTCCTATATAAAATTATAGAAAATAATAGAAATATTTAGGTTGGAACAGACCTCTAAGATCACTCAGTTCAACCCCTAAGCTAGTTCTGTCAATTCCACTCCTAACCATATCCCTAAGTGCCATATCTACATGGCTTTTGAACACTTCCAGGGATGGTGTGACTCCAGCACTTTCCCAGGCAGTCTGTTCCAATGCTTTACAAACCTGCCTGTGAATAATTTTTCCTAATATCCAATCTAAACCCTGGTGCAATTTGAGGATATTTCCTGCCATCCTGTCACTTATTACCTGGGAGAAGAGCCTGACAACTCACAACTCACTATAGGAAGCAAGGTCTCCCCTCAGGCTCCTTTTCTCCAGACTAAACACCCCCAGCTCTCTCAGCAGCTCCTCACAGGAATTGTGCTCCAGGCCCTTCACCAGCTCTGCTGCCCTTCTCTGAACACACTCTGGCACCTCAATGTCCCTCCTGCTCTGAGGGGCCCAAACTGGACACAGCACTCAAGGTGAGGCCTCACCAGTGCCGAGCACAGGGGCAATCCCTGCCCTGCTCCTGCTGGCCACGCAAGTACTGATAAAGACCAGGATGCCACTGGCCTTCTTGGCCACCTGGGCACACGCTGGCCCCTGTTCAGCCAGCTGTTGATGAATACCCCCAGCTCCTTTTCCACTGGGCAGTCTTCCAGCCACTCTGCCCCAAGCCTCTGGGCCTGCAAGGGGCTGTTGTGACCCAAGTGCAGGACCCTGCACTCAACCTTGTTGAACTTCATACTGTTGGCCTTGGCCCATCAATCCAGCCTGCCCAGGTCCCTCTGCAGAGCCTTCTTACCCTCCAGAAGATCAATACTCCTGCCCAACTTGGTGTCATAAAACCAACCAGCAAGATTTATGCAGATCCACATTTGCAGATGAATGCACATTATCCTCTTTGGCTTCTGTCCTCTCACATGCCCTATCTACTCTGGGATTTATTGAATCTCTGCTTTCCATATCTTGGTGAAAGCAGAGCTACAATTTTTGACCTCTGATACAACTCTTAGTGAAGCTATTCCCAAGGTAACATTCACTATTTTCACACTATAGCTGTGCAATGATTTTCATTAACTGATTAGACAAACATGTTCATTTGCTTAGTGCTTGTCATTGCCATTTAAGTATCTGTTCTTAGGACACATTACCTTACAAACAATGCTACCATCTCACCTTGTAGATTGATTCAAGTCTATTTTAAAATCCTGTTACGTGAATACATTTCTGCTAGCTGGTACAGATAGCCACTCAACAGTTCTTACATAATCAGTCTTTTCAAAACACTGGCCACTCTGACACCATATACACCAGTAATACACCAGGCAATATAAACTCCTAATGAGAATGAAGAAACAGGTGAGAGAAAAGTAAATCTCTCTGTGGGATCCTTGTACATATGGGTACAGCACTACATTGGAAATATTAATGCCATATAAGTTGTTTTATATATAAATGCTAAAAAATAAAAAGTGAGGTTGAAAAACCGCAGAACATCAGAGAATTTATCCTGAATGTGAATAATTTTATGCTCCACAGAAATCTGAAGTTATAAACTCTATACATAGACTGAAACTGTGACTTCAAAGAATTGCTACCTATTCTGCTTCTGACAGCACACTTGGTTTCCAAATCTGGGTAATGCCAGCATGTGGTTCATTCTTCAACAGATAATGAAAAGAGTGGGTTTCTATCAGCAAAAGCTACATCATCCTACAGTGCTGGAGCTAGACACATGCTGCTAACTCAAGACAGGGTATTGACAGGAAACTGCTGTGACAGATTTGTTTCCCCAAGCAAATGTGACAACAAGGTGATGATCCCAAGCACTGTCTGATGCAGGGGAGTAAGGAAAACAAAAGAAGGAAGAAATCCACCAACCCAAGAACAAGTCTAAAGAATTGGGAAGTGTTCATAGGCTCCACTACCTTTTCTATTTAAGGCACGATTGTATTTGTTTGGGGTTTTTTTTGGTCACATCTAAGATTGCTTTACTCAGAACTCATTAAATTACATCTTTTTTCATCCAATGATGAAAAACTCTGCAGCAAATGTATTGAAGGATTTAACTCTAATGCAGCTTCTCCCATTACTGCTTCAAACTGTTCTGAAATGCTGGCTTGTAGTTTTTCCTGATGATCATCTCAACTACACATCAGAGGAATTGTCCCTACCACTTTCCAGTTTCTCATGCTGGGTTTTCCCCTTCCACTCAGTCAGGATCTTTCTCCTCATCCTTACCCTACTTTAAAGGTTTCAGCTTGAGGGTTGAGGGCCTAGAGACAGAGGGATGCTGCTGTTCTTCCACAGAAAATAAAAACCAGCTCTACTAAATGTGCCAAGTAAGTCAGAACCAAAAGGCCTAAACAAATACAGGATATTTGCGCATTAAACAAGATCATGACCCATGAGATCAACTAATCTGGGCTGCAGAGATGTCCAAACTGGGCTACAGAAGCAGATACAGCCATAATCAATTTTCTCAATCCCAAAACTGAGGAGGCAGATGGTACAGTTGAAATCAAGGGATCCCAGGAAGAAGTGGGGCCGTAAGAAACTGTGCCACAGATGGAGAGACATCAGAGCTGGCCCCATGTCAGCTTTTCAGGCCCAGATGGATTTATTCGCTCAGAAACAACACTGCTGAATGCAACTTCCCTGCTTCCAGGGCCAACTCGTCTGTCCCAGGTGGTGCTGGGTGTTAACAAGCCTTTGGAGACCTGAGCTGTCACTGCTTTGCACAGCAGTCCCTGGCAAGTGTTGGCATCAGCCCCAGTCACCCACAGGGTGGTCAGAAATTGTCCTCTGCTTGAGGTGCTTCTGTCTCCAGTGCCACAAGTCACAGAGAGGTGATTGTATACTCAGTTCATTGCATTGCTCCCACTCCTAAACAGCTTGACTGGGGAAGAGAAATGCAGCTGACCACAGGGAAGGTTACTGTTCCTCTAATAACCCTTTCTTCAAGGTTCTTTCAATATTTTAAAAACACCATTTTAAAATTAAAAGTCTACAGAGCAATATAACTTTGACAAACAGTCAAGACATGATGACAAGCACATTTATTCTTTGCTTTGTAAGCTCCAGAATGATAAACACACTTGCACTGTGTCTTCAGCAAACTAGCAGCTGGGAGTAGTGCACTTATTCAAAAGCAGAGCCCAAACCCTACAGGTCTTAATGCTTTTTGAAGGCCTCCTATAGAACAGGTCCAAGGGTGAAATCAGCCCAGCTGTCTGGGCAGATGAAAAGCCATCTGTGCCATGAAACGGAGCCTTTTGTGCCCCGGGCTAATAACTTGAATAGTAAGCAACGGTTCTGCAGAGCAGGAGAGATTCCTGACTAGAAATTTTGGGCTTATCATAACATGGAACCTGCCTTCTCTCAGTGTCCACATGATTTACAATGCACCTTGGAGAAGGGAGGTCTTGTTCCTTCCTGAGAAATAACTACACCTTCCTACACCTTTGAAAGACTCACATTAATCAGGCAGCATAGGGTTTTCTGATGGTAACCTGAAACTTAATTACATGTTCACACACCAGGTGGAAATAAAAGGAATTAATGGGCATTATTTGCCCCTTAGGCTGTGTATTTACTTTCACATCTCTGCCCAAACAAAAGACTCAATCTCTCAGATTCATGCATGTGAAAACTAAGCAACTTCATTTTTCATTATCACAAAAAGGTGTCAGCACTGTAATGTAGAAAACATTAAACATACACCAATTACCTGTTTGTTCTAATTTAACCATTTAGGGTTTTTACTGACCTGACTTCCAAGTTCAACTTCATTATGTTTTAGTCACAAAGATTTCAAGTGCAGAAGCATTGCCAGGCCTCATACTGGAAATGCTTGGGTTAACTGAAAACAAAGCTTGCCATCCTCTGGAGAAAATAGATTAACTCCTTTCAGTGTCTTCAGACCTAAAGGCCTAAATTAAAGCCTGTCTTTCCTTGCTCAAAATACTAGAATACATGTTAGTAAACTAAAAGAAAAACATTTTGAAAATGAAAGTAAATTAAAACTACCGAGGGACAGATCTATTTTACACTCTAGCAATTTTCCTGAGGTTTTACTTTTAATGTTTATTGTTTGACTTCATAAAATTGAGTAACTAGCATAATAGCACCTCAAATGCCTGAGAGAAACAGCCCATTAAAATATGAAGCATCTTGTTAATAAAATACACTCATCAGAACGCACCACAATTCCCCATAAGCTCGTGTAGTTTTAAGGCCAGTAAACACTTCTAGTGATCATCAGCAAGCCCAAGTTTTCTTCAATGGTTTGTTATAGCACTTCTTTCAAAAGAGGTCCCAACAACAAATATAGTCAAACTGTTTCCTAATTTTCCATGCGTATGTAGAGTACAGATGCAAGAAAATCCTGGCTGTAATAATACAGTTTTCCTCCACTCACCAGCTTCTGAGAGAGGAGAGGAGAGGAGAGGAGAGGAGAGGAGAGGAGAGAAAAGAGAAGAGAAGAGAAGAGAAGAGAAGAGAAGAGAAGAGAAGAGAAGAGCTTCACCAAGCCCAAAGCAGACTGGGAGAAATGCACAGTTTAAAAGAGAAAACAAGCATCTCAGCTTTAAGTAGTGTTGTGCTCCAGCTACCAGTAAACATTTTGAGGGAAAAAAAGGGAACAAATAGACCAAAAAGCACTTCTACCCTCCAGATCTGATATGCAGCACTAATGAGATAAGTTCTTACCTGTACCAAATCTGTGAAGGATCAAAAAACCTGGATAGATGCTGTTTGTTTCTTTTAGGTCAGCAGCTTCAACAGGTTACCATGACAGATTGATCCAGCAAACTGAAAGTATTGTCTCCAATGAACACACTCTACCAAACATTTTATTTTTGTTGATGTACGGCAAATGTCTGTTAAAGCTCAGGAACTGACCACAGTTCCCATTTTCAGGACACCACATCTTCACAGTTGTTTCTTCCTCACAGGTTTTTTCCAAGGAACAATATTGCACAGGGCACTCAGACCACAGAAAAATAAATCACATAGGCTCAAAGGGAGTTTAAGGCACTAGACCCAGAGAAGGGGAAATGTAACCTCTTCAGTTGACCAAAGGCATAGACTGAAATGTCTCTAATATCAAGGACCAGAAGTGAAGGATTTCACCATGAGATTTTCAAGACTAATTAACAGTTTCCTTGCATGTCTTTGGTTTGGATGTTTGGATGTCAAAACTGACATTTTTTTAAAAGGTCTTAATTGTCAGAGGTCTGCTGCTCCTCAGCCTTCTGGGGAAAAAAGAAATCAGTCTTTTCAGTGTCAGCAGCATTTAACAAGTTATGGGCTGGTTCCCAAGGTCTTTAGAAAACATGAGTCCTGCTCATTATTGATCTCCCTATAGAAAGTTATTTCTTTTTGTTCTTTCTGGTTTATTTTATATAGAGACTGCTACAATTGCTTTTACCATTCCCCCTAGAGTCATTTCAGGTTAACTCACTTTACTGGTTACACTTACTTAAATACAGCTCGCATTTGAAGGTTCTCTTTGAACAGGGGCTTGACAGAGAAATTCAGGATGAAAAGAGCAAAGTTTTGGATTCAGAGCAGGTTGTCTTAATGACAGGGTAATTGCTTTTCTGAAAAGGACAATCTTAAATTGTGGAATCTATAGTTAATTGCAAGAGCAACCTCAACTAAGCCTCATTTGTTTTATGAATCACACTCTAATTTTTTTCTACCATAACTATTTCCCCATCTAAAAGCCGCGTTCTAGTAAAATGACCTCTACTTGAAATCTTCAAATTACTAAAACTTCTATTTTAAAAAGTCACTCATAGAAGTGTAAACAGCCAGTAAATTTCCCCACAGAAAACTAGGTCACTTCTGAAGACTAATCTCTAACTCAGTATAGTTTTTCCATGACCCATTTGTGTAGGAATCTTTTTGTAATTCACAAGATTTGTTTAAGCATTGAGGATAATAGCTTGAGCTCCATTTCTGAAAAAGTACTAAATGTGAAAATGAATGATGCATTCCAGGGACATATCATCTCCCCTCTAGAATTCAGCTTAAAATTAGCCAAGGACTTAATATTTGAAAGTTTCAAGTTGTTGTGGTTTAACCCCAGCCAGCAACTAAGCTCCACACAGCCACTCCCTCACTCCCCTGATGGAATGGGGGAAGGAATTGGAAGGGTAAAAGTGAGAAATCTCACAGGTTGAGATAAAGACAGTTTAATAGGTAAAGCAAAAGCCACATGCACAAGCAGAGCAAACTAAGGAATTCAGTCACATGTTGACAGCTATGTTCCTTCATTAGAAAAGCTTCTTGGATTGGGTCAGAGCACTGTCCATCTTGCACGCAGTTGCTCAGAAGGGTGTATTTCATATCTTACATCCAAACCCACCATCCTGTAATCCTTGTCTGATCTCCATCCACAGCCCAGACAACAAAATTTCACCCAGTAGGGACTTGTTTTGAAGCCACTGACTTAACAGGTTATACCAAAATATCTTTCAGATAATATTCAAATTTGGATAAGAGATATTTTCCCTTCCTTAAGCTTTTAAAAAAAACACATAGTTACCTCTTCCCTTTTTCCTCACCCAGTGGCTTGATATAGGATGCAGGAACTTCAGTGATTTGCTGCTGCCTGTAACAGCTTTTAAGAAGAATGGGCCATAAAAGATCTGTTTTTGTTAAAAAAGAAGAAAAACCTGTAGGCCTCCTTTGGCTTTGAGTACTCTTTTCTTACAGGGAGGTGTGCTACCCCAGTTCTTCATGGATTCTGTGCAAGAAAAAGAAGCAAATTTGAGTAGTGGGTTTTTTCCACCTCTGCTACATTTTCAGAAGTATGTGCTGTTCAAGGAGCCATCCAGAATCCCGAGTTGTACAGCCACATGTGCAAAGGGTAATTCTAGCATGTGTCCTCTGTTCACTAACTGATCACACAACAAGAGGCCATGAGAGCTCCCTGAGCTGTGGGGCTGAGTGTTCACACACAGCTACATCATGTATAATGCCAGAGAACATCATGTCCTTTGTCCAATTCTTACAGGTATAGAGCAGAATACTAAAAAAGGAAGTCAAGGAATCACCTGCTTTTGTTTGCAACTTACACAGACACCTTTGTACAAACAAACAGGGAATACAAGGCAACAGCCAATCAAGGAAATACAACAGATAGCAATGCTAAGTGCAGAGCTGGCCATGTGAGTAAAGTTATTGTAATTTAAAATGTTTCCATCCTCAAAAAGATCAGAAAGAAACAGAATGTAGCAAGGCTTTACTAACGGGATAAGTTTCCTCACACAAGCGGCTTTTTTTTTTCATGCTCCTGGTTCTTTTCTTATTAGTGCTGAAGTATTCAAGCATTTGATCAGCTATATTATATTTTTTGGTTGCATGTGGGGTTTTCCTCCCAAAGTGCAACATTGCCGACTACCAACAATAAGCTGCCTGACCAGATGTGCATTGTCAGTCCCTCTTTATTCCCCCGTTCCCTGCTCCAATTCTTCTGCAAAGGTTACCTAAGCAGCAGAAAGCATAAAAGCAGGTCACTGTCTGCAGTTCAAATAATCACTGTCTAGTTCCTGCAATGCCAAGACAGTAGAGTAACATGACACTCCTTAGTAAATGAAAATTGCTCCATACTGTAATTATAAAGCCCTTACAGCACAGAATGATGGCAGTCTTGGTGTTTTTCCAGCTGGACTGTGCGACACAAGCAGATCAAAACACTGGTCACCTAGAAGAGAATTTCAATGGATAGGGCAGAACAAGCAAACAACTGTTGTTGAGAAGATTAATACAGACTAACATGTCACCCATAGTTATTCATCTCACTATCTACCCATAAAGGCATTCACAAACGTTACTGAAAATATAGCATGTGGAATTTACAATTCTGGTCCACTTTACAAGAAGCTTGTGAAAAAATATTTTAGAAGCATTTAAAAAACAGATTATTATTTCAACAGTAAGATTTTGTATGGAACCTCAAATTTTTTTCTTTGTGACAAACTACTTTATTTTTCCACAGCAAATTACCTCAGCTGTATTTCAGTAGAGGCTGTTTCACAAATGTAAAGATTAAATGAATCTCAAAACCATTACAAAACTTCCGCTGTAAAAATGTAAATGGATTATCTCTCCATTAATATTTCACTAAAAAGCAACACTTTAGAAGCAATCATTCTTCTGTTGCTCACAACATAAAAGCCAAATGATATCTTCTACATAAATCATCTGGCTATTACAAGATTAGAATAAAAAGGGCGAAAATGGGGTGGTTCTAAGAAAATAATGTCATTAGATTATCTTGAAAGCAGGTTTACAGATGCTACATGGTACTTCCAAACCTTTTGTGGTGGAAGTAACACCCAGCATTTCTTCACATTACTGTTTTAGACAAGAGAAGACTTCTGTATTAGATTTTAAGTGCTGTCACCTGCTTGTGTCTACTTCATTTTCATATAACAGCAAATGAAAGTATAAAAAAGCTTCTTTTACTACAGCTGTCCCGTAGCACATCTTTACAGAAGTGCTGAGATTACTGCTAGAGTGGGGCCAGTAGAGAGAGAATGAAGAATAACAGTGTTTTAAAACATCTTTGTGACTCTGAGGCCAGCACCAAGAGAAATTTCTCTAGAAAAGCATCAGTTCCAGAAGACTAAGTTTCTTAAGCACAAACACCCCACAGTGGACAGGCAGATGCTCATTTCAAGGATGACACCAAACTACATTCCCCTCCAATGTTAAGGTTTTTCTACCCACAGTGAAATGAGAAGGGCAATCTCTTTTTCCTATAAAATTGATCCAGTTAATTTCTGATCACCCACTTTCCACTTCTGTAGTATTTTTCCATCCAAAATGAAGACCCACATTTTGTGTTTACTTCCAATTGTGTTAACCATCTGAATTGTATACACACTGGTCTCTTCTCCCTTTATACTGGGATAATGCATTGGTCTTCACACCCATTTTGTACTGCTAGCCTCAAAATTCACCTCACTCATAACAAAGGCATTACTTCCTATAAAACTGTGGCTGATATGACAGCCACATGTTTAAGCAGGCACCACTTCACTGGCATTTGTGTGTGTACAAACAGCCAACTAATACAGAAACACAAGTATGCAGAATCTTCTCTCCCCACTGGGAGCTGTCACCTTTCTTCTCTTTTCTAGATTTTCACAATCCTCAGCTCTACCTTCCCTTTCAGCAATTAAAAGAGGTGAAGTATTTCAGGATCTAGCTACTTGGAGCAAAGCCATAATGCTTATTAATTGCATCAGTATCCAGCTGAGGTGTCTGGCCACTTAGATCACAGAAGCATTGGCACAATCACCTCGATTCCAGTACCACAGACACACTGAAATTACTGCAAAGCAACCCAGAGTCACTGTCAAGGGGTGAGGGACCAATGCTGGCCCTTGGCCACCTGGGCACCCATCCAGTAATGGCCTGACTGTGCCTGGATGAAGTCTCCCAACCTATGTTGGAGTACCATGGATCTGACTTGCACCAATGGGCAGGAAGCAGCAGTACTAGGGAAACCTGTGCTGTGTTCTCTCTTCCCCTAATCATCTTATTAAGAGAGGCCACAGAAAGAGGAATGTGTCCCAGACATGATGACAGAGGCTCTCAGCTATCAGGGAAGTTGCATACAAGTAACTTAATGGAGCAACTTCCTAGGAGCTGACAATGCCATAACATTTGTTATTTGATTCTCGTATACCCATAGTGGCACACTTAAAATATTAAACACTTTAAGCTTCCAGTCTCTCTTGTCTATAATTTCTTTATAGCCAGCAAAGAATAGTTTTGCTTAACAGAAAGAGTACCTTGCTGTGTAATACAAATCAGTACCTTGCTGATCAAATCTATTTACCGGGTCAAGAAAGCTAAGTTACTTCTGCTACAAATGCAGCACTAGTCAGCCATACAACATTATAGCTGTATTTTCATCCACTTTTATCCATCAGTCAAAAAAAACACTTGCAAAGTTCTGAGTTATATTTGCTGATAGTGATGGTCAAAAAGGAGAAGAAAGCACATATGTTGATTTTAGACCACAGGTGGTGCAGCACAGGGTGTTAGAAATTGTCTCTTCCTGTAAAGTATAAAGTGAGGTAATTTGGTATGCAAGTCATTGAGAGAGAATTTACCATGTAATTTTTACAGATATTTCCTGACTCACTGTAACTGGACAACTACAACTCTCTTTATATTGTGTGATGTTTCTGATAAAGGTTGTGTATCTGGAACTCTCTTCTCCTTGGAAACTTAGATTTTAGATTCTCAAAGCACTGCAAACTTTTCCTAGATTACTCTTCTTGCTAATATTTCAGGACCTTCTTCTCAAAGCCAAGCCCTTATAGAGATGCATTCTGATGCTCTTCTTCATGTGGAACATTTCTTTACCCATCAGTGCTCTAGTGCATCCACTAAGTGGGGAAAGTCAAGGCATCAGTGTCTGACCTACAGTTGCCCCTATGACTTCAAGTGGTCACCACATATTTACTTTACAAGGTCCATGTGATGAAGCAACAAGGATTTCCATTTTGAATGCCAATTTTTAATCATGCAGCTTCAAAACTGATAAACGCTTTTAAAATTTGGCTGCTTTCTAATGGACAAAGAAAATTGCACCTCCTCACTCCCACAGAGTCCTTGGGTAGCACTGGATCTGAACTGGTTCTCACAAAATACATGTTTTTGAGCAAGTTCACCAACTGATTGGTGTGTTCCCTGCAAGCCAGTTGGAATACACTATTTTAAAAGGGATCTTTGAGTTAATAACAGTTTCCCAAACAGGTGTCACTGAAGTTACCTGTGCAGACTAAATCAGAGTAAACCTTAGAATAAGACCAAAATCAGAAGTGAAATTCCTGCTAAAATATGTCTGTATGTCCTAGAATGTTTTCTGTAAAATAAGGTAGTAAATAATCTAATGGAAATAAGGCTTACAACGTAACAGGTCATTCGGCCACACAGGCCCATGTAGGCAGCCTGCTATTACCAGGTACCTACCCTTGAGCTGACTGATTCATAGATTTCTGAAATTAGAGAAACTTAAGAATGTTGAACTATGTGAAACCACTCATGAATGCAGTCTGCACATGGAATTTTTGGAGGACTGGACACAAAGGTGATAACTGTGTATCCATAAATCCATGCAGAGGTCTGCGGGATGGAGCCACTGCGTGGATTTGGACTCTGAGCCCTCTGCTTTTGCACTTAGCAAGTTTGATACCAGCAGAGCTCTGCTTCATTCAGGCATCACTCCTCACTCCCCTGGGATTCAGAGCTGGCAGCTGGGAAGGAGGCTCTGCAGCCCCCGGCAAAGGCTTCACTGGAGCTCCCCTCAGAGTCCTTCAGAGACTGACTGCCAAGTGAGGGCTGCGGATGTAAATCTCAGCTCGGGAGTGGGAGAGTCATGTTCCGGTAAGATGGAAAATAACAGACGATGATACTGTCACATGTTGTGGTTTTTTTTTTTTTCCTCAAATCCTGTGTAATCTAAAATTCTTAATTGGTGATTTGGTAGAGAAAACAGATTGAAATTATCCGATGAGGCATTTTCAAGTTAGAAGCAGATATAAAATGAAAAGTGTATTATATAGTTTGTCAAATGAAGGCACACATAATTCTTACTAGATTGTCTACTGCAACTTTTATTAAGAAACTCACAAAAGAAATTGGTATAATTTTTAAATGGAAGTTTAAATTTGCCACAATGAAAGACAGGTGAAGTTTGAAATAAAGAAAGGGGTGCATTTAACACTTGCTGAAGGAAGTTAAGCAGCTGTAACAAAATAAGCCATCTTTTTGCGGAATTGGTAAGCATGTGGCAGTATTGACCAAATTTTTACTATGTCTTTATCATCAAAGATCCTCTTCCAAGTCCTGAAGAAAATACTTGCAGTCTAACACCTCAAGAAAAAAAAAAGGCTGAACTAGGAACCTTCATATTCAGTTATTTTTAAGGAACACAAGTCAGACAAACAGCAAGCCAAGATTCTAGAAAATTGAATCTGTACTTTCACACTTGGAATTTTAAAGTTGTCAAGACTTTCAAAAAACACATGCTAAGTTTGGAGGGCTGTGGTAAAAGAGTTCTGGGGAAAAAAAACTGTTGATAAAACTGGCTGGCAAATCATGCCACATAGGAAATCTCCTCTGAAAATGGAGACTAAACTTTCAGAGTAAAGATACAACCTTCTTTGAACATGCCCTGATTTAGTCTAATGCCTACCACTCTCTACAAAACAAAGAAAAGTGAAATTTCGAAGTCAGAATCTCATGAGTGCCTCATGGACGAGCAGCAGGGAACAGAATCTTATTTTAGGACATATGTGAAAGTGAAAAGAACAGAAAGGTAAGTAAAGGTGAAGGAGCACCAAGACTTCTGCCTTTTGCTTATTTTTTTAATTAGCTATAAATGAAATTTGCAAGTGAGGCAGACCAAAAAGGTTTTGAAAATCACACAGTATTTTGGATTTAAAAAGCTTGTCAGGACTGAGTCTTTCTGCCTGAGTAATTATGATCTGTCTTAAGCCATGAACTGGGAAATACATGTCAAAAAAAAGATTCAAGAAACAGATATTAATGCCATCCACGGTATTGAAAAAAGTCCTAGAGGCACAAACCATGGCAGAAAACTATGAAGTGTATAAATCCTTTTTGTCTTTTCTTCTGTAACATGGGGAATAAATCTACTGCTGCCTTGGCCACCTCCCCAGAAAAGGGAGGCTTTGCAGCTAGGGCACAGGACTAGTAATTCCGTCCCTGGCAAGTCTGCAGTACAGACCATGCCCAGCAGTGCATGTTCTGCAGTAAAACAGTTTCCAAATTTGTGATCTGAATTGGACAGAGTGGATTAATATTAAAATGATTCATTGCACCATTATTCAACTATTAAAGGAACCCAAGTGAGAAGAGAAGCATGTTTCTTAAAAAAATTAAATGCAGAACTAAAGTCTCACTCAAAGTAGTAATAGTAATCACAGAATCACACCTGGGAGTCTAATTTGCCCCCAAATTAACAAATAAAATCATTATTTTTTAATTTAGCAGTAATCTTTATTAAATACCACCATTTACAATTAAAAGCACCACTGTAACTGAAGAAAACAAAAGTTTTAAAGTAAGATCTAGAGAGGAAGTGTTATTCAAAGGCTGTGAGGGGGAAGAAGTCATAAGAGAGAATTTTTGATAGCTGAAGAGCCCGAGTAAACAAACTCACTGTTGCAGTGAGGGAGGGGGAGCCAAGACGAGAAAGAAGAGTGTGAGCAGGGGGTGGAGTAGGGGCATGCTGGGTCAGCAAGACAGAGAGAAAAATACATAAGGAATTTTGAAAATAATCTTATTCTTCCTGTACAAGTTAGGTGTACTCACTAGAAATTTATTAAAATAAGGTAATATGTAATGGAAAAGAGCATATTTCAATAGCTTGTTACGTTGTTGAGTAGGCAATATAGCCATTAATTATTTGAGCCCTTTAAATCAAAGCTTTTATGCATGAAATAACAGAGTTTACATGGTTCACAGAAAAAAAACATACCTAGGCAGATGCAGAATACAAAAAAGCACCAGAGAAACCTCAGCACTGTGAGTCACTAATTAACATTTCATCACTTTAAAGGTACTACTGTAAGCTTCTTCCTTCCCCATGCCAGAAAAGGATTTTGCACAGTGCTTCTGCAGTAGTTCAGCTGAACTTCTTGCAAGATCAAGACCTTTGCCAAGAAGGTGTATCTATAACAGTACTAACTCAATAGTCATTCTCCTTACTAGAGCAGTAAAGTATATTTTCATCTTCTGCTTAACTAAACTGCCTACATAACCAAACTACACTGCCTACATAACCAAACCCCCATCTGATCATGTGAACTGGTGCTAAATAAAATCAAGAACTTGACAAAAATGCAATAGCTTTCCCTAAGTTTGAGATACAAGTTCAGGAATAGGGATGGGTATGGTCAGAAGCCTGAAAGGAGAGAACAATCAAAACCCAAGCTGCAGCCCAGAAAACCTGTGGACTTCTGCACTACAGTGAGTGCACAGTGGTTTCTGTCTCCCTGGCTCTCAGGGGAAGACAGATGGACACGTTCACATACATTTCTCTTATGCAGCAATCTACTGTATGACCATTTATGGGCCGTTCTGAAGCACAATTTGATCTTCTACCAAGATCATTCATTTTGATATGAGAAAGAATTTTTACATTGAGAACAACCATTTACTGGAACAACTTGCCCAGAGGCATGGTAAAGCCATAGTAAAACCTACCTCATCACTGTGGGTTTCCAAGACATGACTGGACAGTGTGCTGGACAACCCCATCAGGCTCCCTTTTCCACAAAAGGTTGAACCCAACATGGGCCATTTTATAATTTTTGGCAAAATAGGAAATTTGTAAATTAGAATGATAAGAGGTGTTTTTGCAAAGGTAAAGTATAACAACTAGCTTGTGAAAGATGTATGGGATGATCAACACAACCTGCTACAGGACTTTTAGTAGGAAACATGCTGGTTTTCCTCTTGTTGAGCTCTCCATTTGAAACAGTTGTTATTCTCATTTAATACACGATAAGAATTAGAATAATGTTGATAGCTATTTCTCTCTCAGGATGCTGTGAAGACTGATATGTTCACATAGATTATTCTAAAAATGCAATACAGAATAATAATGTTATGCATTATTAGCACTGGTAGAATAGTAATACAGCTTTATATTAACTCAGCATTCCACAAACAGCTAGTAAATTGCTACTCAAAAGGTCTCTTCTCCTTGCAGCATTCCTCATAGATTTCTTCCAACTCCCAAGCTGGTTATTGAGCAACTTATAATGTCATTTTAAAAGACAAACAGGCTTCCCTTGCGGAAGAAAAATCTGAAGACAAAACATCACAAGCAAGTTCTCCCATTAAAACACTTCTACGTAGAGATACTTAGAAAAGCTGAAATAAAATGACAGTAGAGATAATTGCTGGTAGATTCTCAACTGTACTTAAAATGACCAAGAAATCTGACGCTGGATAAGAGGCCAGCTTTACAAGAGAGTCTCCTGATTCCATTTAAAAATAGATTGCTAGTGAAAATCTAAAAAAATAGCAAAATGGGTTTTTTTCTCACACATGTAACATATTTTTCAAGTAGAAAACACAATAAATCATGTGCCATTAAACCCATCACTTTGATAGGTAATTACCTGAGCATCATAATCAATAGATTTCTCTGTGTCATCAAAAGAAATAAAAGACAAAATTAAACCTATCATCTTTCCATAATTTAGTGTTTCATGATTAAATTTATTGAGCCATTTTCCACACTTGATTGATACACTTTGATTGCATGATTAAAGACAATTAAATTATTTGAAATGCTAAGCTATTCTCTCTAAAAGACTAAATCTGTATTGTCACTCTGTTTATTGTCACTCTGTTCAGGATGGTAGAGAATTTGTACTATGGATTGCCCTATCCAACTGCATCCTTCTAGTCTTGAATAAAACTTTTGCCTTATAGAGAAATTAAACACATGTGCCTTTGGCTCTCATACCCCTCATTTTTGTACCAGTTGAGCTCCTGTTTCATTTTCATCATCATCAGCTTCTCCACCTACAGTGAAACCAGGACAGAGATGATCCATGCCCAAACAAAACAAACTCTTCCAAAGAAAGGATACTCTGGTCAAGTATTTTATGTACATCTCATTAAACTAACAGGCATTTCAATTCCCATTCTGCTCTTTCTAGATTTAAGGTGCTGCACTGTACTGATGGACTGATCTAATTGATTAGAAATATTGACTGCAGAGAAAATTCCACAGGTAACTGGACATAGAGATCAGCATGAAAGGCAAAAAAATTAATATGATAACAAACTGGGTAGTGATGGAGAATGCAAGGAAAATGGAGGCTGGATTAAATTAACTGAGCTCCAGGTCAGATAATCTGGAAAGACTTTTTCACCTTGAGGACAGTCAAGCAGTGGAGCAGTTTGCCCGGAGAGGCTGTATGACCTCTATCCTCAGCAGTTTCTGAGAGCAAGACTGGATAAAACCCTGAGAGACCAGGCCTGAAATCAGAGTCAACTCTGCTCTTAGAAGGTTGGACAACAGAACCAAAATGAGGAAGAGGTCTGTAGCCTCTGGGCAGGGGGAAGGCTGGCAAATGAGTCAGGCAGGGACAGAAGTATATGCCTTCTGCAGCAATCAGTTTTCTGGAAAGAGGGATTTTATCTAGGTTTGAAGAACAGTGAAGAGAAGAAACTTGCATAAAGAGTCTGAATAGTTTAAACAACTTACTTTAATGGCAATACTGGGCAATACAATTCTGAGCACTAAGAAATAAGATCAAATTCTTCAGAATTTTATTAGGTACAAAAATAATCAAGTTATAGAAAAGTATAAATGTTCAAAGATAATCACTTTAAAGAGTCCACAATTTAATAAAAAATGTAACACAGAAGTTTACTGTAAAATTTAAATTCATGGTGTATAAATCTGGGGGTTTCTTTGCTGTGTAAGTTCTAACTATAAAGATTATTTCATCTAGACAGTTTCATGGGAATGTTACAGAAAAAAACTCATTCAGCCTTGTTTTCTCCCAGTTCCATGATTTTCACTCACACATAGTCTGTTTCAAAAACACACCTACCCAAGATTCCAGGCATGAGAGGTGGCTCTGTAGGTTTCTATGCAATAGTGTTGCACTGGAAGTTATTAAAAAAAGCATCCTCGTACCTGAACTGCACCTAAGGTGATGTCAGAAACAGATTTCCTTCAGATTGAGAGCACCAAGCAGTGGAACACTCATCTGTGAAGGAGTGGTTAAAACAGAAAGAGGATACTGCCCAAAGTGAAGCACAAAGTGATTCAAGCCATAGACTAAGGGCCTCCCTTTGGATTGATTCTAGTGGCATGGAGGGCTTGCAAATCTTTGGATCCTGTATAAGAAACCAGAAAGCCAGCAGCTTTTGAGAAACCATAGTGAATAAGGAGCTGAGTGACCACGTGGACAACAGTCAGGGGAACAAGGTCCCAACACGGAGAGAGGTCCAGAAATTGCCAGCAAAGAAACTGCCTCTGTATCCTCCCCTACTGTGCTTGCAGACACTGAATTCTGCAGACCACTGCAGGGAAAAACAGCTGGCACAAATCCTGCGGCACCTTTCTAGGACGAACAATTCAACAAGGTCCCCAAAGTACCCCTTTTCAGACCAAAAAGAGGCAATACAGAAAGTGATCCAATTCTAAAAGGCTCATAATTTAAATTCTGAAAGCTGTTTATTCAATGTTTGAAGCCAGTAAGTCTCTTCCTGGAGTTTATCTTTTTCCAATGCCAATATTTTTTTTCCAGTACCAATATTCCCAGTTCCTCAGGAATGTTTGGATATGAATCACTAATACTTTAAAGGAGAAGAAGGAATTTTGTCAGATAAAGCAGCAGGAAAAAAACCTCACTGATTCAGTAATGTTATTACTTTCACGAAATGCACAAGCCCATTTGGATGTTTAGAGAGAAACTGAAATGAAAAGTGATTCTTAAAAAAAAAAACCCAAAAAAACACAGCAAAACTCAAAAGGATACCACTTATGTTTTAAGTGCAATCTCTGCCATTTCGGCCCATTTGGATGTTTAGAGAGAAACTGAAATGAAAAGTGATTCTTAAAAAAAAAACCAAAAAAACCCAAATAAAACACAGCAAAACTCAAAAGAATTCCAGTTATATTTTAAGTGCAATCTCTGCCATTTCATCTTTTTTCATAGGTGCTACTGCATCACTGAACAACAGGAAAGCAATGGGCAGTTAAGTGATGGGGAGGAAAAGGGGACAGTGTAGGGATAACTCCACACTGTTACAACAGCTGTTGATCCTGAGGACACAGCCATGACAGCTGCATACAGTATTTTCCTGGGCGATGCAGTTCATCCATCATTTACTCCCCCATTTAATCTCAAACACTGCCATTACCCCATTCCCATCAAGCTGTGCTAAATGGCTCCTTCCTCAGAAGCTTGCAGGGCACGACCTGCTCCTCTGCCACCACCACAGACATGTCTCTGTTTGCAGCCCTGACAGCTT
This sequence comes from Passer montanus, assembly GCF_014805655.1. Taxonomy (NCBI): domain Eukaryota; kingdom Metazoa; phylum Chordata; class Aves; order Passeriformes; family Passeridae; genus Passer; species Passer montanus. Next base: position 989,962 of record NW_024367261.1, on the reverse strand, counting down.
TCTACAGCCATCTTCAACATCCTTTCAAAGTCTTTCTGTCTCCTTTGGCATTGCAGGACAGGCAGACAACAGGGAAGTGGGAAGATGCAGTTGCAAATCAGCTGTGCTGCAGGTCTTCCCCACCTCACATTCATCTCATCAGTACCTTCTCATCCCTTGCTGTTCTGGCTTGCACTAGACTGCATTTGATTGAATTCACAAAAACACTTGGAACCATTGCTGGTGTGACAGACAAACAGCAACCATGTGCTTGGCTTGAAAATGCAATTTTAAGTCTCTGTGTTGTAGGCATTTCTCAATTTAAAAAAGTACAAAGTGGATTTAAAGACTGCTTTTACACACCAGACGTTAATGCAAGCAGGTTTCAGTAGATCTTCTTTTTTTTTAAATCAAAAACAAATAGGAGGATACAGGGGGGGGAAATGAGCAGCATCCTTAATGCAAGCAGGTTTCAGTAGATCTTCTTTTTTTTTTTTTTTTTAATCAAAAACAAATATGAGGATACAGTGGGGGAAATGAGCAGCAGCCTGCAGCAAAAATGCCCAGATTTCAAAGCCCTGGAAAAAAACAATTTCAAGTTACTGAATCACACCATACAAGAGGATATGAACAGCTTTTTTGGGCCAGACCAAAGTCTACATAGCCCTGCTCTGTCTGCAACAAAGACTATCAGCAGCCTGTCCTTGGAGGACTGCGCCCCATGGAAGAGGGACCCATACTGCAGCACTTTTGGGAGGACTGCTGCTCATGGGATGGAGCCACATCAGGGAAGCTCACAGAGAACTGTCTCCCATGGGAGGGACCCCATGGTGCAGCCGAGGAAGGAGTCCTCTCTCTGAGCAGCAAGAGAAATCAGGGGTGATAAACTGACCAAACTCCCATGCTCCTGCAGCTCTGTGCTGCCGGTGGGAAGGAGGGAGGGACTGGGGAGAAAAAGGTGGGGTTTTTTCAAGGGCATATTTTACTTCTCATTGTCCTGCTCTGATTCTGTTAGTAATAAATTCACTTCATATCTCAAATTTGAGCCCTAAGAGTGTTTTCTCCTGGTCCTTATCTCAACTCATGAACCCTTTTTGTTACATCTTCTCTCCTCTGTCCAGCTGTAGCAGGGGAGGATGAGTGAGCAGCTTCAGTGGGTGCCTGGAGTCTGGCCAGTGCCAAATCATGACACTCCATCATACCACGCCCTTTTAAACAGTCTTGAGGACTGGATAGCTGAAGCTAAAAATGGAATCAGTGTGCATGAGCCTCTCTGGGCTCCAATCCATTCTCAACACAAATAACTTCTGAGATGCTTCTGTGTGTCTTTCATGTGTCAATATATTCCTCTGCATTAACTCAGTCTCCCCATATAAGCCTTTGGCATCTCTGTCACCCTCCTGCACAGAGTTCCTCCTTGCTGTGGAGCTGGTTCCTAGGAGTTTCACTTGAAGCACACTGCCTTCTGTACTAGAAGCCATGAAACCATCCTTCTCTACCCATCCTCTCTAACCAACTCACGATTTTCTAAATGTCTCTGTATTTACCTACCAAAGTATCTCTACCAGAAGTGGTTTTCTCCGTCATTCCCTTGCTCTGACTATTCCTGTCAATATTCTCTCAATTTCCTCCATATCCTTGTTGAAATGGAAATCCTGGACTGTGCACAGCAATCAGCCTACACACAAGAGGGAACCATGAAAGACCACAGCCTCATCTCCTTTCCCACATGCCATCCAAGGACTGGTAAAGCACCAGTAGCATGGTGGATCCACAGATTCCTATTTTTGGCCCTCAGTATTACCTTTCCAAATATGAGAATGGAAACAACATGAGGCTTATGGCCACATTCATGTCAAGAACAGCACTGAAGCAAACATTTCCTTCCACAGACCTCAAGGTGGCCCAATGGGGATTTGGGGCTACCCTCCAGCCCTAACTTGCCCCAAGGCATCAAAAGTTTCATGCATGCTTTGCAAATGCATCTCTCTTCCAGGAGATGTGTGCTGTATGCACATATCCCTCTCTCACCGACTGTGCATCCAGATTTGTCTATAGATCTGACATCATGTTTATTTACTTCAAATGAGAATTCCAATTATAGCACCAAATTATTCTGAGGGGGTAACAACAAAGATGCTGCTTTTGGTCCAACATGGATTTATTTCAAAGCGATTTCCAACATGCTGCTCAGCAGCAGAAGTTGTAGGATTGCACACCACAAGGCGGGCTGCCAAAACTGAGCTCTACTGCAGCTGAGCAGGCAGAAGTTCAACATAAACAAAAATTATTGAAAATGAAAACTGGGGGGAGAGGAAGGGGAGGGGAATAGACAGACAAACAAGCAAAGGCCAATGCTGAGAAAGAAAACCCTAAAATTCACAAAAACATTCTCAGTAAAGGAGGGAGTACACCCTCGTCTTAAAAAACAGTGCAAAGAAGGATCCCAAAATGGGCTTATCTCTGCACTGCTAGGAATTGTGAGAGCCAGTAGAAGATTTTAGATTCAGCTGCAGCTCCGATGAGCTTCTTCGCATGCTCAGAAAGTGGCCACCCATTTTCAGAACGCTGGAGCTCAAACAAGAATGTGGCTTAAACTGAAGCCCCCTGGAAAGCAGGAGCAGAATTAGTACCATATTTTTTAACTCTTATTAAAAGAACAGCATTTAGCTCATAGAGCTAATTGCTTAAAAACCAAAAGGAACTATTAAGTCACCTTTGCAACTCTGCTCAGTATTTGTGCCACTCACTGGGAAAAGCCACAGAACTGTAATTACAGAGAGACTTTGGAATTATAGCTAAAGTAAGAGTAATGTAACTTGTGTGGAACAGGTTGGGCTTTGCAGACAATTTACTGAGGTTATTTTATTTACTTTGACAACATCTGCTATGTTGATACTGTAGTCAAACCTAACAAAAGTGTTTGCTACAGACTTCTCCTTGATGGGATCTGCAGCCACAGCCTGGCGACCAGCATTGGAGAATCAGCTGCTGGAAACTGTGTAGGAAAATATGGAGAGAAAGACTCCATACTGGGACAAAGGGATGATCTGAGGTAGTCACAAAGAACTGAATTCTCTTCAATGCTTCCAGGCCAGAAGAAAAACTGCTTTGGTATGCTAAGTACTGTTTTTACTGAGTTCTTTTCATCAGTTGCTATTTCGGGACATTAAAATATTGCACCTCAACAGAAATTCAATGGAATTTTGGGGGGAAAGGCACCCAAATAGGCACTACTGCAACTGAGGAGCCAGTCTGAGCTCAGGAAGCACTGGGATAGAAGATCTTAGGTTGTCTTAAAGAAGTGGTGGGAATTTCTCTGAAAAACTATCAGGTTAATAAATTTTTTTATTTGCTACCAATTTCACTTATGATTTAAATAGTGCTTCTCAGCTGTTGCAAAACACACCACTGAAATTATTGGATAAAAAAAATCCCATGTGCTTACTTCTACACACACAGGGACAAAGTCTGAAAGAAAAATGACCTTACAATGGAGCATTCCAAGTATAGCACAAACATTTGTTGACAATAAATTAAAAAATCCCAAATATTTGAGGCAGTGATGCCTCTGTCACAGAGCAGAGGCAATACTACCTAAGATGAATGGTGGCTTTTTCGTTACTCCTATCTCTTCATCCCAACATTCAGTCCAGCTTTTGACTTAGACTAGAAACACAGGTAAACACAGGTAAAAAAAACAATGTTGTTGTGGGTTGATGCTGGCTGGATGCCAGGCACCCACAAGAGCTGCTCACTCACTTCCCCCTGCAGTGGGACAGAGGAGAGAAAATTTCCTCTGAGAGAAAGGGTTCATGAGTTGACATAAGGCCCAAGAGAGACTGCTCACTAAACACCACCATGGGCAAATCAGGCTCAGCTGGAAATATAAAGTGAATTTATTACAAGCAAAATCAGAGTAGGATTATGAGAAGTAAAATAAGCCCTTAAAAAATACTTTTCCCCCACCCCTCCCTCCTTCCCAGCTGTACCTCCTACCCAAGCAGCACGAGGAGACAGGGAACGGGGGTTATGGTCAGTTCATCACCAAGGCTTCTACCACTGCTCAGGGAGATGAGTCCTTCCCCTTCTGCACTGTGGGGTCCCTCCCACAGGAGACAGTTCTCTGTGAACTTCTCTGACGTGTCTGCATCTCAAGAGCAACAGCTCCCTGTGAATTGCTGCAGTGTGAGTCCATCCCACAGGCAACAGCTCTCCCAAAACTGCTGCAGTGTGGGTCTCTCTTTCCACACGCTGCAGTTCTCCAAGGACAGGCTGCTCCAGCCTGGAAGTAGGGCCCCTCTCTCCACTGGGTCTCCCACAGGGTCACAGCCTCCTCCAGGCATTCACCTGCTCCAGCATGGATTCCCCCATGGGCTGTGGGTGGATCCCTGCATCCCCTGTGGATCTCCATGGGCTGCAGGGGCACAGCTGCTTCTCCATGGGCTGCACCACAGTCTGCAGAGGAGTCTCAGCTCTGGAACCTGCAGCACCTCCTCTGCTCCTTCTGCCCTGCCTTTGCTGCCTGCATGTTGCTCCCCCCAATTTTGTTTTGATTTTTCTTCGTAAATATGTTCTCATGGAGGTGTTACCATCATCTCTAATTGGCACAGCCTTGGCCAGCAGTACATTCATCTTTGGAGCCACCAAGATTGGCTCTGCTGGACATGGTGGAAAGCTTCTGGCAGGTTCTACAGAAGCCACCTCTGTGTCCCCCCCCACTAACAAAAACCAGGCCATGCAAAACCAAGACAAGTGTAAATAACCATATTACAAAATGTATTGTCAAAAAAATAAATAGAAATAAATTCCAGCAACATAATAAGAGAGTTCACTGCAGGAAAGCCTGTCACACCATCTTCCAACAGATCAAAAATTTGGCTCAGCACAAATACAGCAAGCAAAAGCTAGTCTTCCCAAAGGAACAAGAAAAACAAAACACTTTAAATATTATAATATTAAAGCATAAAACACAGCATAAAAGTCAATGCCATGGATACAAGCTCACTCTGACCTCCACATCTAAAAAATATACGGAGATAATAAAGGATTCTTGAGTTAGACAGCAAAAGTTATTAGTCAAGAAAGATGACTGAATTAGGAAGGACTGACAAGATCAGGGCTGTTTATCTGAAAGAACAACAGGACTGAATAAATAGACACAGTATGATGAAAGTTAATTAAGAAGTATTTTTTTCCTTGCCCTCCTACTACAAAGTCAAACAGAACTAAATCACTTTTCAAATTGATACTTTAAAAAGAACGGGTGGATAACTTTTAGGACTCAATGCCACAAAATACTAGTGATGACAAGAGCCAAGAGGATTAAACTGCAATTGAATTTGTATATGAACAGTCCCTGCCATTCCACTATAAGCAATCACTAACAGACAGGGATTAGGGAGACGTTCTGTAACAGAGGTATCATCCCCTAACAGTTCAGGGAAGGATTTCATATATCACCCTCTGCAGCATCCTAGTCATGCTACTGCTGGCTACATGACACCCAGCTAGAGGGACACTCATCAGATCACTCCAGCACTCCATGTTCTGCTACCAAACTGTCTGGTGGTAACAGGTATGAGCTTCATGACAGATTTTTCACCTGGAAAGCATGTGTGTATCCTTTAAGGCATGCCTGTTTCCAAGCAGCCTTGATTAGAGCAGTTAAACTTTTGCAGTGAAGGTAAATTTTTTGTAATCTCAGTTGCAGTGCTTAATAATGCTTAGGCAAACTGGCCTTCAATTTTCAGTCACCTGAGAGTTTATTTTCCATTCTGTCATTGCATATTTTAGTTTAATGTAAAAGTTATTACTCTTAGGCTTTATTTTTCTTTTTTGAGACACAGGAACAAACTACAGGTAAGAGCAAACCTAAGAACACCCTGAGTGCATCTTTCTGGCACTACTCAAGGAAACTCACTGATCCTCTTCTAAAGCAATTATGTTTCTTTTAAGACAGGCTCCCACAATGTAATATAATTCCTTGTGCAAAGGGAATTCTTTATCCTTCAGTAATGGAAAAGCTGATAGTCCTCCCAACACCCCAAATGCCTGCCCATGGTGAACAGCAAACCATACAACATGATGAAGGAATATAAACCAGGTAAACCAGGGTGTGCCTGCAATACAAAGTCGAACTTGGCAAAGGCAAGGTCAGCAGTGGCTGGTTACCTCCTCCACCCCTTCCTTCCTAGCTCCATGCTTGCAATATGGATGTTACCATATGTAAGGAAAACCCCACATTCTTAGTTCCAGCTTCAGCTGCTCTTTCATCTTCTATGCTTGACTGGCCTGGTGCTGCACTATGAGAATATTTCATAATAAATCTGTATTTTCATTTGTCCTTATTAAAGTGGGAGATGATTGATGTTTCAGTCAGAGTTGAGCAGTTTTCACAATGCATAAAAATGTGGCTAAGCTCAGTTAAAGTGTATTCCTACAACATCTAGGTGCCTCCTGTAGTTCCAAAATACCAGAAAACTGGAAGGACTTCTGAATGCAACTGTAATGCAAATCTCATTATTAACTACCACTTTACTGAGCAAATATCAACATCTCCCTCCTGAATAACAAGAGCATTTCTAACAACAGTCATCATTTTTCTTAATGGAGAACCAAATTCACAGGCAATAAAGCCCAGGTTCCCGGAAGAAAAATTACTCTGTGCCCTCTGTAGACAGACTGGGTCTTAATGAGCACGGAAACCACAAAGGGCCTGATCCTAACCCCACACAAGTCAATAGGATGGCTTCTACTGACTTCAGTGGACTTTGGAAGGAGATCTGAGGTCCTGATTTTGCATTTGTTGCACTGTCAGCTTCACTGAAAGCCACAGGGACTTTCAGTGTCACTCAGAGAAGAAAAGTTCTTCAAGAACTAATACTATCCCTTTCCCCAATATGGAAAATGCCGCGTTATAAGCAGGAAAAAGAATAATAAATTGTTGAGAATTTAAGAATGCATTTAAAAAAAAAATAATTATTTGGGATGACATTCAAGAGGCTCATCTTGTGCCAACCCTGACTGTGAAGAGAGTTAAGTGCTCCAAATGTATTATATAATCTTTCCCAATATCACTTACAGGTGGCTTGCTCACAGCATATTTTATTTCCAAGTCCACTTTTTGTAGTAGCCGTGCTTTAAAACACCAAAATGGTCTGTTCATGTGGAACTGGTAGAATGTGTTGGAACAAACTAATATACTAGAATAGTAACTTATCATGGATTACAGGTTGCATGGGGCTTTTTCATTTACAATCTATAACACAGAGCTTAAAATACACAACATTTTCCCCCTGTATGGTATTTTTCTTTGTTGTGTTCTGCAAGACATTACTTCAGTATACACCTTCTTTAATGACCTTAATAAATTACCTGTAAGCTTTGAGTTAAGGACACAGTTCTTCAATTAAAACTAATAGCCATAATTGCAGCATCTCTCTAAGGAGCTGCTGCTCTCTCTTGGCTGTACACTATGGAAACACAGCTGGGGTCAAAAAACAAGAGCTCTTCAGGACTGAGCTTAGCATTTCCTCCATTTGATAATGTGACCACTCACAGATTTTAGTTCTTGCCCATCAAACTTGCAGCACCTTTGGCTACTTGGTTATCACAGAATGTGTGCAAATACATTATCTCCCTGTGGATGCTTCTTTTTATTCCTAATTACAATTAAAATGAGTTCCCATAGTACCAAGTAATTTCAGTGGGAGCTGCTAACACTCAGAAGCCCTGAAAATAAGGACTCATTTTATAAAGCAAACCCAAGAATATCTGCATTAGCAGACCCTAAGAAATATGTCTGCCTACGTGACACAATTGAACACTTGGCTTTGTGTAACTGAGCCTAGTCATTGACTTCAAGAATAACTTGTATCTGCTGCACCATCCTAGTTGAGCTTCACTTTCCCAATGCACATCCCATCTCTCCAACACAACTGAAAGCAATGTTCTGACCTAAACTGTTAAAATTCCATTGTGGCTTGTCAGATGTGCCACTTAATACTTCAGCCTATGTCGCTGGCCCACAGGATGAGTGTGGCAATATCTCAGCTGAGAACCATGAGTCTTTAATATATCAAAGTAATAAAAAAACCCCACAAGACCAACATTAAACCAGACTTCATCTATCTCCTTTCTGGTGTTCATTCACAAAGAATGAAGAGTAATTAATTTCCTTACTATTCATCTGTCCCACATATGTACTAATAGGCATGAAAATACAAAACATAAATCTTTTCTTCATCCTCAGAATGATTTTTAAAAGGCACCCTTCCCTTGCATTTCTGTGTGATGCCTTATTTCTGATAAATAATAGATCAGTTGCATGGTGTTCATTTTAATATTAATGTTATCAGACAGCATTTGAGAGAACTGGGGCAGAAACCCCAGAATTCTGGAAGAATTTGGTATGGTAGCAGTCACCATCCAGAAATATTTTTTTCAGCTCAGGTCCACCTCTATAATATAAAGACCTTATGGGGTGTGCAGGACCATGAATTTCCCTTCAATTTACCCAGAGACAAGGATGCTAGCTGCAACTTTTTTTAATCAATTATTTAAAATTAACTGGTAAGTTAAAATAAAATATCCATCAAACACAAAAACAATGGGAAGACACTGTGATCTGCTTCAGGAATCCTGACTTTTCTTTTTGTTCTGAAATTAAAGAAAACCTTGTTTCCTCAGCCTAAATGTTGACATTTCCCAGTATGAAGATAAGCAACCTTTAAGCTACATAATGCTTTGATTCAGCTTAAGAAAATTCTTCCTAGCTATAGGGCCTTATTTATCCCTACAAAAAACATCTTCTGGATCCATAAAATATAAAAACTAGGATTAATTATTTAGTGCTATATCCATCACTCTTCCATGCAGTACTAGGAAGCATATAAGGACTTTTTCCTCTCATCTCCTATCCTGTCAGCTTTATAGAATGTATGTTTAGCTGAATCAGGGGCCAGGCCACCTTGTTATCCCACTCTACAGTTCTGAGAAAGGCTTTGTGGTGAGTGCAGATATGTGCAGGCATCCCACACACGCAATTCCCAACACACAGAGGACAGCAGTGTCCTTTATCACCCCAAGGAAAGTGTGCTGTGGCTGCCTTGGTGCTGTGGCTGCCTTGGTACTGTGGCCGCTTTCTGTGGCTGCAAAGATTGCTGTAAGCCATGAGCAAACAGAGACACCTCTACCTTCCCATGCAGATCTCTAGGCAAGAATTCAAGAGAATCTGAGAGAGCTCGAATGTGCTACAATTGTGTTGTTTCTCCACACTGCTCGGACACTGCAGAAAACAAACATGCCACACTTGCACACTAACATTCATTTAAAAGCTGGTTTAGGAGGAGAGGGACAAAAGTTATGTGAAGGATACATCTATTGTATTAAAGAAAAACTACTTTCAGATACAGACCTGACACCCAGCCAGAACACATTTCTGTCCCTCACCCATATTCCTTTGCAGGGACACTCATCCTGCAGTGTTGTAATGCATCACTGGTGGCCTTGACAGGACTGCTCCACCTTGACTTCCTACACCGTACTGTTATTGTGGGAGAATGAATGGGGCAGGAACAGAGACCAAGATGAGGGAAAGGGTATGGAATCCCACCAAGACAAACAGCAGAGCAGAGCCATGAGCATCCCAGGCAGTAGCAGACAGTCAGAGCACAGGCACAGGGAGAGAAAAGAGTTTCAGTGAGTGGAGATGGACAATACTCACCACCTAACAAATGTGATTACAAAAGCTTTCCCTCTCTGACATACTCACATCCATCTCAGTGCTTCTCAAACTCTAGCACGCTCACCATTGCAGACAAGGAAAAACAGTTCTGCACAGAAATAGTCCCCACCTCTGTTCTACAAGGTCAGCAATTCACCAGGATTTCTCTGAACTCAGAAGCACTCATGAGCCTATTGCTATCCCCTGTGCATCCTGTGGCAGCTGACTCCTTTAGCCATTTTTCACGTCCCACTGCTTGTCAATAAATCACAGTGCTAATTCCTGAGACACCTGCTGTGAAGTGCTCTGGGAATTGTGGCAAAGATTTCTGGGCTGCATCTGAGAACTGGTGGTGAATGGCTGACTTCAGGTTGACATGATGAAGAAAGGTTAAGGCTCTTCAGCTGAGCAGCCTCTTAGAAATGATTCATTGTGACTCCAGCAATCCTTTTCTATACAGCAAGCCTGTCCTCTGCATCTGCCTGAACACGTAAGGGGTTTGATGCTTGCCTTCTGTGTTGCTCATGTACTTAAGTTTCCCTCTCTTATTACCTGTGAAGGGTGATTACATTGCCTATGGAATATCACCTGTGATACACCACACTTCAGGGCTGTGTTCCCTCCCCCCCCCAACAATGGGAACCTGTGGTTACTTCATCCTTTTCCTTCCTTGAATACCTCCCACAAGCCTGTGTGTTAGCCACCAGCCTCCCACCAAAGAATAATGGGACTCCTACTGACGCTCATTTATAGTAAATTATTTTCAGTTAGTAAAGACAATTCGCTCAGTGAAGACTCTGGAGAGTGAGGGATGGTACAGCAGAACACTGTCTGCCCCACAATTGATTTGAATACAGCAGTTTGAAGGAAACCTCAGACTTCAATAGGAACCCATTAAGAACAGCTATTTGCATGGTGCCTGTCTGAACACTGAGGACAGCAAGAAAGTAGAATCTGCCTATCATGGTCAGCTGATTATTCTTTTTTTTATTCTTTCACAATTAGATGGTCTTCAAATAAACAATGGCATCAGAGATCTGAACTAGCAGTCACTGTGCAAAAAGACATAAGTCACAGAACTCACTTGGTTTTTGTATAAAACAAGAACTTTTGGATTTTTTCTGGTGGATTTTTTGTGGTTTTTTTTTTTTTTGTGGTTTTTTTTTTTTACAACAGTTCAAGTGTTTGCTTATTCTACAGGAAAGACTTCCCCAATCCTCTTCTCATTCCTCTCACAGCTCTTCACGACACTTGGGATTTGGATAGGGAACTGCTATCTGGGAGACTGTTAAAGCAACCCAAAGGAATTAAGTATCTGAATCCACACTGGAATTCAAAAGCTGTAGGCCAAGCAGTTAAAAAGCTTTGAAAAGGGTGCTTAACAAAAGTATGCAGACAGATTCCAAGTCTACACATATACAGATAACAAATGCAGCACTGAAAACATCTGCTTCCATATCAAACAATACTTCCTAGCTTGTGCTATGGAAGGGCATGCTCATTTTTGCTGTCTCTGACATCACCCTATTTTGTACTACAAAAAAGCAGGAACAAGGGTGTGCATATATAAGTACATATTTACTGAATTGATTCTCTATATTCATTTCAATCAGGAATGTTTTTGCCAGGGAGGAAAAGGAAGAATTAAAAGCTTTTCAGTCCCATTCCCTAAAAAAACCCCAAAGTCTAGCAGATGGGTGCTCTGGGCTCTATGATCTGCTGAAGCCATATATCAATCAGCATGGCAGGGTTACTTTGGAGTTACTGACATGGAGTGCAACTCCTGGCTCCTTTAAATTTCCTTGAGGCAGTCAGGATGAAAACCTTATCACCTGAGAGCTTATCTCAGCTCTGCTGGGACATGAACAGAACCCATATGTCTTCATAAAGCATGTCTTTCTGAGCAGCCCAGTGTTTACTCTAAATTAATTTGGCCAGAAAGTCCCTGACCACCTCCAAGCAGGGGCTGCTGTGAGGATGGAGCTGCTATTTCTACACAGCTGCTGTTCTAAGGAGAAAAAGGCAGCAAAGAGGAAGAACCTGAAGAGTATCTGGGGCTATTCTGACTGTGAATCAGTCAAACAGCACTGGCTGTTGGGTTGGTCTGGGGCACAGGGAGTGCCTGATACACACATTTACCAGGACTGAAATGCACTCAAACTCCATTACACACACAGCTCCTAAGCTGAAGCCCACAAGGCAAAAGAATAATAAAACTGTCATTGAATGGAATTGTAATATTATCTAGTCCCCAACCACCTGCCATGGGCAGGGATATCTTCCACTAAACCAGGCTGCTCAAAGCCCTGTACAACCTGAGCTTGACTATTTCTAGGAAGGGTGTTAAGATACAGTTGTTAAAATTATTAGAGAGATGTTTCTGCCTGAATTAACACCATATGCTATAGTCAGTAGTACAGATTTTTATTTAACAGTAACTGTGAGGGAGAGAGGGAGAGGCAAATAAATAGGAAAGGGTGGGGGGGAGAGGGGGGAGAAAGAGATTAACAGTCAAAAAAACCACTGCCATTGTGGATGCTGATGGCTTCCCATTGGTCCTCTTCTGATCTGCTCAGTGGGGATAGTCACCTCTGCCAGAAGTGAGGAAGCCCACAAAACAGTCCAGTGGCTTTATATTCACTCAGGTTCAGGTGGGAACACCCAGGTCCCTCCCCTGGAGTGGGGAGGTTTACACTGGATCATGCAATACTTTGGATCAGAGGACACTTCAGGAGTGTTTGATGGTTTATGACACCTTCCAAGACATTACAGTAATTATGGCACATCAGCAGGGATGAATACCCTCAAGCGATGTATGAATGTCCTGATACTACTCCAGCAGGGATTTTTCATAGCTGAGCCACTTGTGTAAGAACTTTGGCACAACAAAAAGCATTCTCCCCTCTTCCAAGGATTTGCCTCTTATCAGCCTCTTTATATTGTTCAACACCCAGCTGTAGCCTCCTGTGATGGGTATACACAGCCCCTCTGCACCTGGTGGAAATGGTTGATTGTTTGAATCATTAACCATTAACAGTCCAGTCTCTCAGAATGGGGCATCCACAACTTCTCTGGGCAACCTATTCCAGTGCCTCACCACCCTCATAGCAAAGAATTCTTTCTAATCTAAACCTAGCCTCTCTCAGTTTAAACCCATGTCCTGTTACTACACGGCCTTGTAAGAAGTCCCTCCCCAGCTCTCTTGCAGGCCCCCTCCCTTTAGGTATTGAAAGGTGCTCTAAGATCTCACTGGAGTCTTCACTTCTCCAGGCTGAACAACCCCAAATCTCTCAGCCTTTCTTCATAGGAGAGGTACTCCAGCCCTCTGAGCATCTTGTGGTCCTGCTCTGGACTTGCTTCAACAGATCCATGTCTTTGTTATGTTGGGACCCAGAGCTGGATACAGCACTCCAGGTGGGGTCCCACAATGGCAGAATCCCCTCCCTCCCTGCTGGCCATGCTGCTTTGGATGCAGCCCAGGATGCAATTGGCTTTCTGGGCTGCAAGTGCACAGCACCCTGACGTGGAGAAACCAGCACCCAAAATCTTCTCATCAACCAACACCCTTTCTCTATAGGGCAGCTCTCAAGCCATTCTCTGCCCAGCCTGTATTTGTGCTCCAACACATCTAGACAGCCTTGCCATCAGCATGACTGCAGCAGGAAGGACAGAAAAGGTTCTTATTCTCAAGAAAAAACAGGAGGCATTGATCCTGGTCAGGATAAGAAAGGGAAAAGAAAGAGGATGGACTGAGGGGTACTACTGTAGTGTTTTAACTAGCCACTCTGTGGTCATGCTCTACTGTGACAGAAAGGCACAGCGCTACTGAAGAACGGTTCAGAAGTGAATGAGAATCCTCTGACAGATCCTTCCATGTACAGTTAATCTATTCCCAAAATGTTATCGTCTGACATTCATGTGACCAAATGCAGGGAAAAAAAACCAACCCAAAACAGAGCTGGAGAACATTTTTCATTAATTGAAAACCAATTCTCTGCTAGCTACTGTCAAAAGCAGCTTCTGGGTTGTTTTTCTCTTCAGAGAAGCTGCTGCTGGGACTTTGCCAGCTCAGCAGTTAAAGGTAATCTGAAAGAATCCCTCAGCAAATTGTAAAGTGCTCGGACTGAAGAACAACAAGGTGTTTGGGGACTGACTTGATTGTTTTAATTTGCGCAATACTAGCAGCAAGCAGCACTTAAGAATTATTCTGCTTAATTCACCTCTTCCAGAAGCAAGACAAAACCAAGCCAGCTTTAATGAATAAACCAGACCTAAAAGTATTTGATTTTATCTCCATGTAGATAAGGAAATTTCAAAATCTGGCACCTGGTGGAAAGTGATGTTCTTACATTGTATTTTCTATATCCTAACAAGGAGCTAGGGGCATGCATCGACAAAATACAGCAGTCAATAGGATCTGACTCTTTGCTGTCAGGTCTCTTCCTTTTACTATTTGGAAAAGAGGAGACACAGGTTGTCTGAGTACTCCCAAAATCTCTAAAGATGGTGCCACAGTGCACCTACCTTCCTCCTTCACAGCAGCCAATACATTTCCTCTCACTTCATTTAACAGACTGCGACAAATGTGCAGATCTCACCCCAGAAGTGTGCAAGTAATTGACTCAAAGGGAAGAATAAATCCTTTCTTACCTATTCCCCACTTATATTTTTAACAGCATAGCCGTCAAAACACAGCAAATCAATTTTTCCCCCTTACTGTCTCCACTCTGCCTTTTCAGAATATTTTTAGTTGCTCTGATTAAAAATTTACCTCTTAAGTACACTGAGGACACAGTGCATGTCTTGATTACAATTCTGTAAAACTTTTTCAGTCTACCTATGTATCTTCCTTGCAAAGGAAGATGTGGAACCATATCTTTCCTTACTTACCTTATCTTTCTAACAAAATGGAAATATTAATAACTAACTTTGAAAGACCATTAGGAAAATAACCTCACAGCAAAATGCAGAAAATACATTTTCAGAATGAAGATGTGAAGCCATCATATGTCACGGGATTACACAAGATACCTTGCACAAGAGAAACATGGCATGCTAAACTGAAAAACACACTTGCAGGTATTGTCCAACGCAAAGATAAACAACATCAGCATTTCTGTCTTTGGTGCTGCATTTTAGGGGACAAGTTCTCAGCCCTGGAATCTTGTCTCTCTCTGTCCTCTTCATCAGAGACAGCGTGGGTCACAAACACCTTGTGCCACTTCTATCACATTCTACCATGTGTGATTTACTTGGTCCAGATATGCTTTAATTACCATTCCTGAAATTGTGCATGTGTGCAGCCACAGTACTTACCTGAATGTCACCAAAACCTAAAACTGTATGAATGAAGGAATGTAAATCCCTCTTCTTTCTGGGATTCTCTGCATTGATATGCTTATTCATAGCAGGCAGAGACCTTTCTACCTTTTGACTGCCATTGAGCCATCCTTTCTTTTTTCCTGTGAAATCTGTTTCCTATCCAAAACTGGAGAAGTCTTGATTACTGAAAAAGAGATAACTTTCTGATTTAATTTCTGAAGGTAATTTATATTGATTAGGAAGCTTAGACAAGTTGAGCAGTAGCAGGCCTAAACTTAAAGATATGGAGGATAAAACAGCCACTGCAAAAAGTAAGGGAAACACCCCTTCCTTTCTTTTCTTCTTTTAGTATCAATACAGTCCAAAACATTACTCTTTTTTTTTTTTTTGCAAATGTTTGTTCACTAAAATGTTCCAAGGGGGAAAATGTCAGCTACAAATCCTCACTCATTGTGTATTTGCACAGCAATGCTTAAAGGTCCTTAAAGATCTCCAAGGATTTAAAAGAAATAACTCAGTCAGGTAGCAAAAACAGTGGCAGTGCCTTCCGGTGGCTGGTTACACAGCTCATGGGGCATCTGACAACTCCAGGCAAGTCACAGTGAACTCACTTCACACACATCATGCATGGAGAAATATATTCCATCATCCAAATGTATGAAAGTCTAACTGTTTGAAGCTAAAGCATCAAGCAAAAATAGCTGCAATACACAGGATGGACTGTGGAAAACGTTTTGCTCACTGCAAAGAGACACTTCTCTGCTTTTCTTACAGATGGCCTGCTCCTGTTCTTGCCAAAACCACCACAGTTTCACTCAGTTTCCTTGGCACTTAGAAAAGTCACAACTTTTCCCTCACATATGCTGGCTGATTCTTAATATACCTGAGCAACAGGTGTGTTACAGCCATGTTTTGCATTATTCATCTTGGATGAAGTTAAACCCTGACTGTGTGACACATCACACATTACTCAGTTTACCTCAGTGCTGTGTTTTGATTTTGTTCAGTTAAGTTTACCTAAGACACATTTAGGCTGGAACAATTCTTAATTACCCCGGCACAGAAACTTGGCATTCTCCTAAAGTTGTGCTTTTCAGCAATGAGACTCTTTTCTGCTTATCTTTAAATTGCCTGCACTTCCCTAAAAGTTGTCTCAATATTATTACCTTACAAAGCATGTAATCAAGATTTACTTGATTTCAGGCATCTCTTCCTTGCTTAAACAATTATTTGTCCCATGCTTTTTCCTGCCCCCACTTTCCTTTTCCCTGTAGAGAAACACATTTTCACTGCTAATACACACCACAACTGCAATGTACTGCAGAAGGGGTGTCAGTCCAAACCCAGTGAAATCGTGAAAGGTTTCTGAACCACAGAAAAGGCAACTACACAGCATTACACAGGCAGCCTCTATAAAGGATTTTAATTTGAAGACCTCTTTTTGTGTTATAAATCAGTTTTATTTGTATAACATTTTCTATTTTCAGATCTTTATAGTCCAATAACTAAGAAAGGCAGTTTAAGAAGGAAAATATGACTATCGAATGTCCTAATTCCTCATGAAACTGGTGTTTTTAAAGGATTTTTAAAATCTCAATTTTAAATTCTATTAGTGATTAAATACAAGCATGAACTTAATAAGCTGCTTGTAAGTAACTAACATTCAAAACAGCAGCACTGCAGTTTTTCCCGTCCTAGACACTTTTCTCCCATCCTCCACAGCAGATTCACTAAAAATTCAAGATAATGATTACAACTACCTTGATCTGTAACATACAGATCCATAGCAACGCTGAGGATCTCTTATGTTAATTTCTGTGCCCAGATGCTTTTCCGCAACACTGAGTTAAAGAAGCCACTGTATCAGTCCCATAACAAGATGATTATCTAGGAATTAAGACTAAGTAGAACACTCTTTTCAAAACGTCAGTCTTCCAAGGCGTTTAAAAATCAAAGAAAATTGCGTATGTGGCTTACATCATCAGTTCTCAAAAGTTAGATATCTGCACACATCCTGTTCTAAGAAGAAAGGGTAAAGTAATCATTATGTTTTAGTCTTCATTTATGATTCCTTGTTAATGCTGTAGATAATCTCCTTGGAATTACTGATTTTTAATGGGACATTTGAAAAGATTTCTTTTACTCTTGTTGCAGGTGAGAAAAACAAGAGGATACAACATCACTTACCAACAATCCATTAGTGTCACCTCTCAAATTCTTCAGATGTAAAGGTGAAAAATTTTTCCTCCTTACGGCGTCAAAACATATTTGGATGTCTGCTGAGTGAGGTTTAAATGGTTTAGAGAAAAAAACTAGTAAAGGTCCTAAATCTGTGTGACAATTGCCTGTGAGCAATCAACCTTCCCATCTATTTGCAGAAGTCACAGAGCGAACCAGAGGTGTATTCCTTGAGGAGGAACAACTGTCATCCCTGGAATATGTTCTGGATGAGTCAAAGCATATCAAAGGAGAAAACACACACAGTAGAAAACCAGACTAGTGAAGCCTGCCCCTACCTCACCACTCTACTAGTATGGAAGACAATATTCTCAGCAAAGAAGAGAAGCATAAGCTGTGAGTTGAGCCATGGCTGATGCAGTGCTGATGCAGGCTGTCACAGCGTATGTGGATTTCTCCAGTAAGATGCCGAGAGTAATCACAGAACAATACTGCCACTGGTTGAGGAAGCAGAGATCAAGATTTCTCCAAACTTCCAGACTTGGAAGATCTGCTTGCACTACACGTAGGGTTTTCCCCTAGGAGATGATGTAACAATGAAGATAATTGCTGGTTTGCTATCACTGAGGAGAATGTAGACAAAAAGTGGCAATGAGCACTGAGGTGTTACACATACAATAAACTTTTGGCATGAATGAATGGAAGGACCAGCTCCAGAATGGGGTTCAACAACTCAGTTTTTACCAAAAAAATGTTGATTGTATTGTATTAGAACCATCATGATAAAAGACAGCAGGATCTGTGTGCAGAGCCTTCAATGTCTACATACTTGTGCTGATACTAGGGTGCACTCCAAGTGACAGTAAGAAGCTATCCATATCTGCAATAAACTTGATTCTCAATTTCCCTGAAAGATATAGTCTGTTCTTTACAATGAAAAGTACTCATTGTCTTATCCTAACCTGTATTCATCTTCTGCACACACCATCTTGAGTAAGTTAAGATCCTTTTGCATGATTTGCATGTGAGAAAGACTCAAAAATTAATGACTCAAAGCCTTAAGATGCCCACACAAATATCATTTCCATTTCTTTTTCTTTACACAGCACAAACAGTCTCATATAACACTACACAAAAAGGGTAAAAAGGAAAAAAAAACCTCAAAAAATAAAAATCCACTGAAATGCCATGAAAACTAGGCCATAGAATAATCTGTTCATCCAGCCTGCATCACATATCAAATTCAAAAGAACAACAGAGTTAAATACCTGTATGTAGAAAACAGAAAATTTAAAAAAAACTATAGGTGTTGGAGAACAACATGAAGTATTTTCCTGTTATCTTCAAAAAAGGCATATTATCTGCCTTCCTACAGCACTTTAAGAAGTCTCAAGACAAATTATTTTAAACCTCAGTTTTAGAAAGCTAGATAGCCAGCAGCTTTTCTACTTCTTGATTTGGAAACACCAAATTGAAAAACAGTACATATGTAATAGCTGATACTTGTCTGCTTTTGAGGCAACTGTTATTACCAGTTAGACAAATGCCCTGTGCACTCCCTAGTCATGTCAGTACTGCAATACCCATATGGTGTTCTGAAACCTGAGAGATTGTTCAACAGCATATAAATAAGTGTCAGAAAGAAATGAACAGGTCGGTCTTTTTTTTTTTTCCTCCCAGTTGAACACCAATAATAGCATTCTACAACAAACCATTATTAGCACTGACATTATAGTAAAGGTCTACTAGTGTGTCAGGACTAGAAGAAGAAAGGAAGAGAACAAGGAAACAAACTTCATTCACTTAGCAAAGAGCAGGACTAGAATGTCAGACACGCTACGGACAGGAGTGTCACACACTGCCAGGTGTATTAAGGAAGGCAGCTGTTCACTGTTGCTGCCAAAACCTGAGCACAGAGCATTGGGGTAGTCTGAATACCAGAAGCTCAGTACTAGTGGAAAACTGAAAAATTGGTAGTATTTCTTTTAAGGAAAAAGTATTTCTTTTTTTTGCTGCAGGAAAGTTTTGGAGCTAAAAAATGAAACATGCAAATATTGTAAGAATTAAGAGCTTCTTGGTATACAGAACTAAAATATTCACAAAATATTTATATTATGACCACAGGAAAAAGGTGTTAAAATTTTCACTTACTTTGGATGGGAAAATTCATCCAGTAGGACAACCTTTTCTATCAAGTCTCCACCAATGGTTCGAACCAAATCATAGAAATCATTCTGAGAGTAGGTCTCAGAAGGCAGCCAGAAGGAGATGTCATTGATCAAAGGCGGATATCGGCTGAGAGGCTGAAAGAAATTTAAAAACATACCTTTATACATGGTTAAACTTGATAATCATATCTACAACTGTTCTGAATTTACATAACACACAAAGTACACAGTTTAGAGGCTTTTTGAAATGGTCTCTGAAGGGCAAACTGACCTCATAAACAACTGGAGATGGAAGATTTTATATTAGGAAATGTCTTCTAAAGATCCCCTCATAACAATTTTGGTTTATTCATTCATTCATAAGAAAAATCTGGGTTTGTTTGCAAAAATCAGAGTTTATGACTCTGAACACTTTTGCAACAGAGCTGCTTAGAAGGAAGAGATAATGTCAAGTGGTTTTTCACTGCGTAGAATTGCATTTTTTAAAAGCATTTTCCAACTTTTTTCAGATTCAAAACTTCTTGTCACATCCAGCTATAAAATTTATATGAATTTTATAGGATTCTTATATTACACAACATATTATTTTTACTGTCAAATTTTTAACAAAGTCTTATAAATAAGCACCTTCTTATTAAAATGTTTTAATAAGAAACACACTTAGGATTAAAAAGAGGGATCGGTTCACTTTCTGGTGGTTTTTGTAGACATCCAAACATCTAAATAACACAAAAGGTATGGCTGTTAACATAGTTACTCATTCCACAAGTACCACAACAGGCTTTTAAAAACAAAGGGGAACCTTTGCTGCACACATAGAATGGGCAGACAGCGTAACTTGTTATTTGTAAAAATGGGAAGATAAAAAGAAATGAAAGCAGATAATTAACTTTTCAGATTTGATGAAACTTCCCAGGAATCTGTGGGTTTCAGATCTCACCTTGGGTGAGACGTTTCGCCCTTTGAAGAACAGAAAACGGTAACATTCTCCTTTCATGACCTCTAGGTCATACAGTATCTTACTTCTGCCTTGCATTAATTCCCTGCAGCTGAAAAAAGTACTTTTGCACAAGATTGTTGGAGTCTGCAGGAGAAAACATCTATTTTATTATTTTCTTTATATGTACAAGAGATTCCATGTGTACACCTTGGTCTATACAATATAATATCTCACTCAAAAATGTATTCCATGGCTGGGAATGTTTTATGATGGAGCAATGGAAATTTAAGTGAGTACCTGCTAAAGCAATAAACCTGTTAATAAGGCAAGTTTACAGCATTCTGATTTACTCAAATACTGTTCTGTAGAGTGTAAACTAGTCAATAAATATCTGATAAGGAATACAGTGCAAGTTTTAAATTAATAACGTTACCAGCAAATGAAATTGTGAATCGCAAATGATTATTGAACTTGTTAAAGGAATAAACTTGTCAAATGAATTCATATCCTGTACATCAAATTTAAAAAAGGAAACTTGCACAACAAATCCATTGCAAAAAAGCTTTTCATAAAGCATTAATGAATGAAATGCAAATGTCTCTGCTATACAAAAGTCACAGCTGCAAAGGCTGGACATGCTCCTTGGACAACAACCTGATACATGTGTTAGTGCAAATAAAGTTATAATCCTGCAGTAGACCCCTATATTCTCACCTCATTCCTATTTGCTACTTTATTTGCCACTGCTGTAGTTCAGGAATATACTGAACACCCTTCGAAGCTTGGTGGGACTAATACAAAACCCACTGAACTCACAGTTCAAGACATTTAATCATTCAACCAGAAGACGTGGCTCATGAGCCTTAGCATGATGAAGGCACCTACTTTCATTCACACAGGTAGCTTTGGCAAAAGTAATTGTTCTCACAGGGGCTAGCATGGAGCTGTGTTTTGAGTTTGTGTTGAATACAGGGTTGGTAACATAGAGATACTTTTGTTATTGCTGGGCGGTATCTGCAGAGAGCCAAAACCTTTTCTGCTTTCTGTACTGCCACACTGGCAAGAAAGCTGGGAAATTTGGGAGGAGACACAGCTGGGACAGGTGACCCCAAGTGACCAAAGGCATATTCTAGACCATATGACATCCTGCTCAGTATATAAGGTGGGAAGAAGAAGAGGGAAGGGGGGATATGTGCAGTGATGGTGCTTGTTTTCCCAGGCAGCCATCACATGTGATGGGGCCCTGCTCCTCTGGAGATGACCTGCCCATGGGAAGCAGGGAATTAATTTCTTGTGTCTGCAGCTTTTTCTCTCCAGTGTAACTAGTGTGGATACAGAATTGTTATAGTTTCATGTGTGTATGCTTGTGTGTATTACAAAGACTGGAAGAACAAATGCTTAAAACATAATATAAGCATAACTTTTATTATTAGCTACTAACCTTTTCTCAGAGCTTTGTAATACAGAAAAACCTTTTATGGTAAAAGGCAAGGCAATAATCCCATATTATATTGTCCCTTCACCACCTGGCTGCAGTCAATATCATTGCAGTAAGTCTTATATCAACACTAAAGTTAGTATAAGGATAAAATTCCTAGTTCTCAAATGCATCGATCTGTTTGTTGTAGAGCTCCATGAGTCACATAGTAGTTTATTAGCTACACCTAAAAAGTGAATAGGCTTCTAAAGAGTCTCCAATTGGCAAGCCAAAATGAAGTTCCTAAATTTGTATTCAGGCACTTCAGCAAATACATACTGTGGTCCAACAGACTGCTTAACCATTCT
The DNA here is from genome assembly GCF_014805655.1 of Passer montanus. Classification (NCBI taxonomy): domain Eukaryota; kingdom Metazoa; phylum Chordata; class Aves; order Passeriformes; family Passeridae; genus Passer; species Passer montanus. The sequence continues at coordinate 967,863 of NW_024367261.1, read as the reverse complement.
TTGATCCTTTCTAAACTCTCCTGCTCTTTAAACGCAGACTGGTCCAAAGTCCATTGACTTTGGTCCTTTTCAAGTTCAAGGCAAATGCCAAGCCTGGAGACCATTTTGTTATGAATTTACAGACATTTCAAAGGCTCTCCTTGAGAGAAATGTGCTCTTCCCACTAAATCTTCTAGTCTGCTGTCACCTCCAGCCACCACTTCCAGCTACATTCTCATCATGGCCCAGGAGTCCTCCAGCACAATGCTTGGAGAAGCTACTAGGACACATCTGGTTCTGCAGGCTTCGTGTTGGCTGAACCCTAGCATACTAGCTGAGCCTGGAAGCCCTGCTGCTCCTGCTTCCATGCCCTGATCACCTCCTTAGGTTTTTGAGGAACTGAAAAGAGGTTTAGGAAATGGCAGAACTGATCCTACCTGTGGAGGCTGCTGCAGGGCACTGGCCGTGTCAGTAAGCACTGCTGATGCACAGACATTCCTGTCACCTACTGTGACACCACAGTGCTACTTTAAATGTTCTGTTTACTTTCTGTTTCAAACACTTCAGCACACTATCATTGACATCTTTCAACAGCCTCAGAAAACAAATGCTTTCCCAGAAATTACGCTATCTATAGGACTCCACTGAACCCATCTTGTAGGAAATATTGGAAATAATGACATCACATTTTTCAATCACCCAAAGTGATTGCATTTAGGAGGGCTGAATTACTATAATTTCTTTAAATAATAAAATAGAAGTTTATGGTGATCCACCCTCAATGATATATGTTTACTAGTCATTAATCAAAGTTCTTTCTCTGGCTAATAAATAACCCAACCATTTCCTAAAACTGCAAGCTTTTCCCTCTCAGGAATGCTAACTTTAGTACAGAAATGGGTAGTTGGACACCAGTGCTATAACCTGCTCTGCCAGCCTGCCTTTCCTGTGCCTACATGTGCCTGAGGAGCACCATTTTAGTGCATCACTAAAAACACAGGGCTGTTAGCCTTTCATATGGGTTGGTGATAGCTCAGGGCATTCCTCATCTCTGCCTTCTGCTCTCCCTGTGATTACTGCCCCTCCAGCAGCTGATAAAACAAACATGTGCCTGTTCCTTCACCACTGCAGTTCACAGCCTGCTGTAGCCAGCTGAAAATTGTCCCTCTGATTGGTTTATATTAATATGTGCTGGATGAAGAATTGCAGCAGCTTGAGTTATTGGGGGACAGCTGTCTTAAGCAGCAACAGGATCCATCAGAACTCGTTTGTCACATGGACTCTGTGTATGTTGCCACACCAGGGCACTACTGTGGATGCTCTGGCAGCAGGAATCAAGTGGTCACCATAAGAGTGGTATCTTTCATCCACACGTGGCCAAGGATCATTCACTAGGCCGGATCCAGCTACCTCACACCTCCTTTCTGAGAGCAGAACCTCCCAAGCTGCAGTGAAGACAGCCAGCAATAATGCACAGCCAGTGCCAGTGAATAACACACACAAGTGTGTTTAGTGTCTTTACCCAGAGTCCCAAAAACCAGGATGGACACCAGACTTTCCACAAATATTTGCCATTAGGAAAAAAAGCCACTTTTCCCCAGATGCAGTAACCAGGGGTGCAACATGGCAAGGGGACAGGAGAAGTTTTGTGCTGAGGCTGCTCACTCCATTCCTTCCCTGCTGCCAGCTGCAGATGGGACAAAACAAAGGAGTGACAAATACACAGAGGAAAAAGCTGTACTCGCATTTTGACAGTGGTGACACAAATGCAAGGTTAACGACGACACGTACCAGAAACTGGGTTAGCAATTCCAAGGCAGCCAAGCCATTAAAAAGCCAGCCATGCTTTACTGCCATCACCAGTCTAAGTCAGAAAAATATGAGACTTAGCAGCATCGTGGCTGCTAAGCTTTAACAGTCCTGCCTTGCTCATGTTTTGGAGAAATACCTACATAAACTATACAGTTTTAATGCAACATCATATTCTCATCAGAATGAAAACTACAGTCCTGTAATAACTGAGCCTTTCTTAGTATATTCCATGGTGAAACTATATTAATTCAGTGTTATCATATGAAATTTAAACACGTAACAGGCATGAAATTAAAATTTGCAAATTTACAGCAGTAACTTAACTCCCATGCACGTAATGAAATTTCCTGTATTAGTGTGTATGCTTCTAAATTTACACTTCTGTATTTATGACTAGTGTAGACAAATTACAGTTGCTGCAGGGAACATAACTTTGAATTTCTTGGCTGCCATAGCTTAAAATTTAGTCATAATGTTCTCCATTATTAAAAGTTTTCTACCCTCCTTACCAAATTTATTTTTTCCTTAGATACATATAGTAAGTTCTATATATTCTATATCACACACACACACCTATACACATTTTTATGTGTAAAGACACACACACATCTTAAAAGGAGGAAATGTAAATTTCAACAGACAACTACCATAAAGTCTGATAAGCAGATATAAAATATGTTCTGGCATTAAGCTCTTAAAACTAAAGCTAATGAACCAGTTTGGGACTAGTCTGGGACCAATGCACTGCTCTGTCCTCCTGCAAGGAGTGGCAGAAGCATGTTAGAGCCCACTGATGCTCTGAGCTTTTCAGTGAAAAGCTGAACACAGAAATATGATCAGCCCTTTTTAGACACCAATCTGCTCACCCCAACAGAGTTCTTAACTTTGAAAAGCTCACATACAGGTACAGGGAACACCATATGTTCATGGGAACATGAAGTGCTCCATGGATTTCAGGCACTCTGCTTGTACATGGACCATTCTGAGTGGAAGAGGTTTTCTTTGTACATGGAGATATTCAAGAATGATCCAGATGCAATCCTGTCCCATGTGCTCTGGGATAACACTGTTTGAGCAGGGAGGTTGGACAGACAACCTGCTGGGGTGCCTTCCAACCTGACTCATCCTGTGGTTCTGACATTCTACATCCAGGTTGAACAGGGAGGTGTCCCGGAGTACAGACCTGTCTTCCTAGCTAAGTTTCAGCCTTCAATGTGAGATGACACAAATCTGTGGACCAGGTCCCTCCCTGCTGCGCCCTGCATGTCACCGTGAGAACTCTGTCCCTTTCCCACCTAAACAATGCCCTACGGGGTCATGTTGGAGATAACAATTTCTTTCTTGAGCCCCATTCCAGGTTCCCTGAAGGTGCAAAATTAAAAAGAGTTTAATTGCTTATATTCTGCCTAAGCCGTCCCCAGGTAGTTCTCCATATCATCCCACTTAGTCATGTTTTTCAATGCCTGTCAAGCACCTTCCCTCAGGTAAGCCCCCTTAAGACACAAAATAAATGCACACATGTGCACATGCACAGGAGCAAGTGCAACCTTTCTTGCATGTTAGAAGTTACACCTCATAGAGAGGAGCCTTACTGACAAAGGGAAGTCAGTATCTAACATGACACTGAAAAAATTAAGATCTGTAACAGCCAGTGAAGAGATTAAACTTCATTGATAAGCTCCACCTTTTCCAAGCAGCAAAAAAACCGCACAAGAGGACTGGTGCTGTGGCAGAATGAGTAAGTAGAATGCTTGCCTTTACACTTGCCTTACATTACGTTCACCCAAAAGTAATGCTGATCACTAAGCCTCTGTAGCCCCACTGGAAAGGGACACTGTGATCTTACGACATTTTATTAAAATGCAGTAACTTCGTTTTAAAGTCAAGCATGTTTAAATTTGTACTGAAAAATATGTCAAATTTAAAGTCACAATATACATCTCTGAGTGCAAATATGCATTTTAAACTGACCTGTGGTCAGAAAGCCAAGAAATAAGGCATGGCTTTTCAGAAGATTTAGAAGATTTCCAGACACAAAAGAGCACTTGTATTGCCACTGAAAGGGTTATGATTCTAAATGATTAGTAAGGAATTGAAAAAAAGTCAGGGAAGACATAAAGAAGACAAAAGTATTGACCTAATCCTATTAAAAGCAAGGATGTTACAGTGTACACAGCAGAGATATTCCCAGATACCTGTTCCCTTGGGCATTTGGATATGCCTTGCTTCTTGTGATCTGATTATAAAAGCCACCAAAGGATAAGTATAAATTATTCCTAAATACCAGTGATGGACTCCATGCTCTGTGTTTAATGAGGCAAAAATGATGTCTCATTTCCATAGAACAAAGTAGGACTCACAGGGAGAATCACCAAAAGGGATGGCTCTCTACTACTCACTCCCACATCACAGCTCTTTACAAACCCCTTTTGAAAGTATCAGGGTGAAGAAGCAATTAGCCTGACATTTTCCTTCAGCAGTTCTATGTCCACTGTGGAGAAAAATGCATTTTCCTCACGCTTCTTTCCCAGGCTCCTAGCTGATGGCCTACCAAGCCTGTTGGTTTCACGGAGCTCATCTTCCCTCACAGATGTATCACTGCAAAAAACCGAGAAATGCTTTTTCTGTTATCGCTTTTCCATTTGAGCAGTTGCTGCCACAGAACTCATGTGAGACCATGTGGAACTGATGGGACAATCCTTACTCTGTTGTGCTGTCTTTGACAGAAAACAAGCAAGATGCTATCCTGGTGAAGGAACCCAGTGATTTGGAATGACCAAAATGGTAAAGTGGATTCTCATACCAAACCTAGTTATTAACACTTATGACTGCCTTTTGCACTTGCTGTCCATATTCTCCCTGTCCTTCCTACCCAAATATTCCACACCACAGGCAAAATCACAGACAAGGGTAAAAAGAAGACACAAAGCTCCGAAAACAAACTGTCAACGAATACAAAACCAGATGTGTCCTGCACTTCTCTAAAAATACCTGCCATGCCTGCAAGGAACAGGTAATAAGCTGGTACAAGTCAGCAGAAACCCAGCTTCTCAGAAGATACTAACAATTTTCTCTTCAGCAATGCTGAGCACCTGCAATTCTTGCAGAAGGCTTTGGTTGCTGCAGGCACTTGGTGTTTGCCATACTCAGAAGTCAGGTTTCCTTCTTTCTGATGGTTTGGCTTGCATATTTGTTCTCATTAGGCTTAATAATAATGCTGAGATAAATAGCTCCATGGAGTAAAATACTGTACCCATCATATAAAAGAGTTATATCTAAATAAACAATGCAAGTATTTGGAAAGAGTCTGCAGCAATATGAAGATGTATTTCTCCCAAATACATAGCATAACAATGGAAACAAAGTGCACCCAATATTTTATTTTGGCTTAGATGAAGAACCTCATATAAAACACTGTTGATTGTATTTCCTTTTCTGCTCATTAAATGCACCATTCCAGAGAGTTACTGTTTAAATTGCAGAATCTCCAGAACACTTGAATGTGACTTACACTAAAATAAGCTGGTATTGTGAATCTTACAGGCACATGCAACACCTGAAAAAGTCCTTTTTTCCCACCTATCAACCTATACTTATTTTTCTCTCTCCTTCCTAAAAAAACACAGAGATTTCCAATACATCAGCAATGACACTTCATATCTCTTGGCTACAACTTCCCATAATGCCCTGGACATTGCCATGCTACAAAAGAATTATTTTTCTACACTTCCCTGAGGTAATCTGTACCATCTCACCACGTACAGAAATTTACCCAGGTAGGTTACTGTTGGTTTTGAAATATTTTTATAACTTCCAGTACCACTGATAGAGTTGGTTTTCCTTCTTGTCTTGGGGAAACTGCCCAAGTGGCAGGGGAAGAGGCTGCCCAGGGAAGTGGTGAAATCACTGGAAGTGTTCAAAAGGTGAGTGCATGTGGCACCTGGGGACATGGCTTAGTAGTGAATATGGTGATGATAACATAACAATGGATTTGGCAACCTAAGAGGTCTTTTCCAACTCAAAGGATTATATGATTCTATTACTCTTGGCAAAATCGAGTATTTTGAATTCCAGAGTAGCCAACTTCACTTCCCCCAGCCCCTCTACCCCCATCTCCCACTTAAGTTCTAAATTCATACAAATTACAACCTCTAAAGTTCAAAACTCATAATAAAACACCAAGGTAGTGTAGCAAGCTAAAACTTTAAAGTACAGTAAGCTAGAGAGAAACTGAAGTAAAAGGCTCTACTTACTTGTCCATTACCCAGAAGAGGGAAAAAAGCCTTTAATTTTTTTCTCTCAGACCTGAGTGTTCCTAAAGCTATACTCTGGTTATAGAGTAACAACACTTAGAGAATACTACAGAGAAGCCCTAAGCTGAGAACAGACCAAGCACAAAAAGGTACAAAAAGTACACTAAGCATTTCAGTATGCAATGACAAATGCAAAGAACATTCAAATCTCTAGAAGCAGAATCTTGGTGCAGAACAGATATTTCTTTAATGCCTTTCCTTATTTTACAAGAATCAGAAAATGGGTTCACTACTGCTGATTTAGGAGAACAGGTTACACGTGGGAATAATTATGCAAATTGGATTATTGGATTGCATATGCACTTCTGCACAGGCAGGGGGATGCAATCAATTCTCAAAAGAGGGGATTTCTTCCCATTATTAATTTTACTAAAACTGCATAGCCAAATCCTCTGTAGCAAATGCACCCCAAAGCATTACTTACTTGTCACATTTTGGCTTAGGCTGTCACTGCAGTAGTTCATGTGCCTCTCACACTAGCAAGATGAAGGCAATGGAGAATTGGTATGATAAGAATAATGCAGTTCTTCCCAACTGTGCCTTCTGTTGTTTGGCTATTCTCTGTAGCCTAATTCATATTCTGATCAGAGAAGTGGTAGCTGAAAATCAGGGTTTTTTTATTAACACCATGTACTTCAAAAGGTGCTTCTGTTCATGCATACACACATACAGAGATTGTTCTTCCCAGCCCTCATTTCCTAGGGATACTCCACAGCTCAGCTGCAATGTCTAATCATGCTACAGATGATGACTGTAGAGGCTTAGGCATGATTTTAAAGATCACTTTATCAAAAACTCTTTGCAAAGCGTATCTTTTACATGTAAAACATTGGCACACTAGTGTTAAAGAACACAAATAAATTCATGTATGACAACGCCCATCTTTCTGGCTAACTCTGGAAAAATTAAGAAGAGCTTATTTCCTACTAGTTTTGAAATTATTTTTTTTTTGCTTTATATTTCTGTGGTTGTGTGTGCACACCAGGACATACCTGTATCTCTTAAAACACATACAGAGTGTGTGCTAGGACACATTTTAAACAGAAGTTTATTCTTATTCTTATGTCAAATGACATATTCTTATGTCAAATGCATAATGTATACTCACAAAGATGTATTTAACCCTGCTACAGGCATGCACATATTCAGATTGTGGTAATTACCTAGGATTGCCAGCCAGAAACCAGGGTCCCATTATGCAGACAGAGCACAAAATGCTAATTCCTCTCCTGAAGAACTTTCCACACTAAGGTAGTTTGGAGAAGAGATGCTGAGGCAGGAGGCACAAGACAACTACAATTGAAACAGCATGGAAAACAAAATTATTGAGTCACTTCTCAGGTCAGGGCCAAAGACTAAAGTCAAGATATTTTCTATGCCATCCCCCTAACCAGAATTCTAGTACTCACAATGTAAATTAAACCAATATTGGAAAACCATTGGAAATGTGTAAGGGTAACCCTCCTGACTAGCTACATACTTTTGTAGACAATAAACTGAAAGCTCTGAACATATGTGGACTCCTGTCAAAACCACTAGCAGCTGGTTCTCATAGCTTCACGCAATCTACGTGAAATCTATTGTTGCTTTAGATTTCCAGGTTTACACTTTCACCTCATATTAATTTAATGTGGGTTTCAGCATATATATCACTGCTGGAAATTGCTCCATGGCTTATTTGAGCACTTTGTATAACCATTATACTTCATCATTTGGGATGCAATAAAGATCGGTTGATATATTCAGCAGTGGAATTACTCATTTGTGAGCTATTTGTTTCAAAGAGCCTCGGCCAGTCAAATTGCAAATATATGAGGTTTAGAGATCAGAGCAAACCACTGTAACATATGCTTTTTGAAGCTTATTGCAGTTTTTGCTAAGTAATAATTTAGATAGTATCAGGTGTACTTTGACTAGGGTGCATTGGCTTCTGCCTAGGAAAAAAAGACATCAGCAGTAAAATGGTTCTAATGACAGTGCAGCAGCATTCATAACTGCAAAATCATTTTTTATCTACACCACATAGAAGTGGTGCAGACAAAATGCAGTCAAGGCTACAGTAGCTTATTTTTGTTTACAAACAGATTGGAAGGAAGTCCCTGGTGCTCTGGTCTCAGTTGCTGGGAATGTCTTTCACTAGTTCTGAGGACACACCTGCTGGGTCTATTCACCCCCCACCTTGTATACTGCCTCCAAAAACAAAAGTGCTTTCTCATCAGTCGTGCTGATAGCATGAACCAACACTGAGAACTGGATCAGGGAACTGATACAGCTTTAAGGAACTGCAGAGGAAAAAAGCTCCCATACTCATCTCACAGTGTAGCCACAAAAGTAGCTTCTCTGGTACATGTGGAGCAGCGAAGCAGAACAGCACAGGGGAACACGAGCACTTGGGAAACAAAACAAAACAAAACAACTGTGCTTCTCATCCTAACACTGTGAGAAATAAGGCTCTTGGGAGGAGTGGTAACGAACAGCCCAAACCCACCAAAACCCTTCAAATGAAGAAAAGGCTCAACTGCTGTCTCTGGACCTGCAGTCAAAAGAGAGGACATCTGCCAGGTGGATACATGGTATCCCACATAGCTAGCTTCCAAATTCTCCTGTGGCACTTGCTAGGTTTGTCAGCAAAGCTCTGGACCTCTCACATAACTGAAAATCAATAGGAAACATATAATTACATCCAGTGTGGTTTTGGAATTACCTGCCATGACATAAAAAATTTACTGGTGATTAAAGGATGTGTTAGCATAGACAACTGAAAGTAAGGATGAAATATTTTTGCTCTCTAAACGTATATATATATATATATATATATAAAATAACATACTCTATCCACTCAAAACAAATTCCAATTGTGACAGTTGTGTACAAAGCAGAAACTCCTTAACATTAAAAAAAGAACAGCTCAAATCAGCTATTTTGCTTCAAGTCACCACCAGCTAAATAGCACGAAATGTGCTATTGGGATGAGACAAGTTAAAAGAGGTGAACATGAGAGTTTTCAACTATTCTAATACTGTGAAAACAGCATAGAAATACTTAAAGTATTTTCAAGGAACGTAGGTAGAAGAGAGTGGTGTTTTTGCTAATGAATGCCATAGGCTTGTCTCTACATCCAACTGTTACTAAGGTGGCTGCTAAATGGATTAAATGGATTTACTTTGCCCTTTGGTACTTCAGCAGACGACACAGTACATAAGATAAATACCACCAACTAATCTAGGCAGAAAGGGCTATTGACATTTTTTATTTATTCATTTTATTTACTTAGAAAAGTACAAGCAGAAAGGAATTAAACTATTGCTGATTTGTTCAGGTTCAATGGGAGGCTATCAGTGAGACTAGACTGCAGTGGGTGGGTGAAGGGATGGAAACAGGGTATGTGAGAAAATCTGCATCACTGGTATTAGCTCAGAAGGCAGCAGCTAGATTGTTGGGAACCACATCCCTCATCAGTGCTTATTCTTATCAAGAACTTCTCATGCTCTCAGGCACATGGTGTAATTCTTGGGTGGCCCTGTGGAGGGCCAGGAGCTGGACTGTGATGATCCTTGTGGGTCCCTTCCAGCACAGAATGTTCTGTGATTCTGAGAATATCATCTCAGTACTTTGTCATGGGCATGGGTTCTGACACACTAAGTGTTTCACAAATCCAGAAGCAGAACTGGAAGTCCTCCACACTCGTCTCAAAACTGATGATAGTACTTTAAAGACTTGCTTTGATGGCTAGTGGTCAAAATTTTTGTGGTCCCTTATACTTGTTGATCTTTCAAAAGGAGATCATGAGTAGATGTGTACAGTACAAAACCCTGGAAAACTTTCTGATTATCTAGGAAGAGACTTCTGCATCAGCCTCAACAGTTTTTGCCATAAGCCTACTCTCCTTTCCTGTGTCTTTCTTCCCTTTTCATCCCATTCTTCCCAATCTGCTTAAACTTAACTTTAAACCAGAATTTTTCACATTGCCCCCAATGCTCAAAATACAGCACTTCTCTCTACTATGTTCCTTTCACTTGGTCTTATATAAGTGTATGAGTGCTTTGTATTCAGTCCCATGTGACTGTCCATCCCATTTGCTCATTCTGGGCCCCTACTTTCTTTACTATGTTTTCAGCCAGTTTTCTTCAACTGAGAGTGGAAATTCAAGTTCTGTTTACTCTCCAGAATTTTTCTTGTTGAGTTTTTTTACACAAGTGTTCACTGACTTTTTTTACACAAGTGTTGATCAGCAAAACTGGCTTAGTGTGGTATGGTTTGTCAGATTAAACTCTTCTTGCTTATAACAGTCATTTTGGAAGTTTCCACTGCTTCAGCCCTGCAAGATGCTGATCACTCTCAGTTGTATCCCAGGAAATGTGGAGATCTCTGACCTGAAGCTATTTAGGCGTTTGGGTTATGTTTGACTGAGCACAGGAACTATTGCATTGATTTAAATGGGACTGCTTGCAAGTTTAAAGCTCAGCATGTGCTTCAGTACTTTGCCTGGCTGGGGCCAGAGGGCCCGGGTTCCCAGAGCTTCAATACCAGCACTACCTACAAATGGTACAGGATAGAACATCCTGATGAGAAGACTTGATGATCAAGGGATTTCTAACCCAATCGTGCAGCTTAGTGCAGCATCTCTGCAATGAAGAAAGTATTTTTGCTCACTTTCCATGCACATCCAACACTAAAAAAGGAGTTTCACAGTGTTCTGCAGAGGATACAGACAAACCTGAGATGATATACAGCATTGCAAGGTTTTATTGACATTTGCCTGAGATGATCTATGTAAGTCACTCTTAGATATTCAACCTTCCCAAAGTCATGCCAGTAAAATGTTTATGCTATATCATCATCTATTCTCTATTGTATCTCCACATGCAGACACACACATTATATATCTTCAATTACATAAAAACTATTTATACAATAAGTCACAGTTGAAGCTATACCTCATTTGTTCAAACATCCAAGTTAAATTTACTTACTAATGGTTGCATATTTGGCTTTAATAGATGCACTATTAGAAAATAAACATAATAAATGAATAGCCATTTTAGCATGGAGTCACCTAATCTTGATGAAAAATACCTAAAAATGCAGCAACCGGGGAATCTATTTAATTTTTATTTGAAAATAACGCTAATCACCAACTAAGAAGATAAATATAAATTATATGGAGTAGCATACTAATGATGGATCAGACAGACCCACCCTGTGCAGTGAATGCCATAAGATCAAACTGGTTGAAATGGATGGTATATACTCTAAGTGCTCTCCTTCTCAAGCATGGAATAAAGGATATAGACTAGGATGGTTTAATTTGCTGAAGCTTCCCCTTACACTTGACAGTGCATTTTATTTTCAGCATCTTCTAAAGCTTCAGGACAAGCTCTGTGTCCCCCAGCAACAATCAGGAAAGATGCACAGGGATGATTACTGTCCCTGAAAACTGAAAAGTGCACAGTAAGGTAGAAAAGTTGGACTGTCTAATGGTGTGAACAAGAGGGCTCACATACACAGCAAACAGTGCAAACTGGGCTACTGCATAAATCCTTTCTCATTAGAGCACGAGCTTAATTCCTACAGCACACTGAGCAAAGGCAAATGGGAGCAAACAGGCCCAGCCTTTGGTATCTTGCACAGAAGGAAGAGGAGCCTGCTTTGATTTCCTTTCCATTACACTATGAACCACTTATGTCCATGCAACTACATTATTTGATTATTTTGATCATTTCTGCTATCCTTGACTGTTCCCTTTTCAAAGCAGAAAGAGTATCCTGGATTAGGACCACATACACCATTCTGGCTACAGCTGTGCAGGAGATGAAAGTGTCAATTCAAGTTGTTTGTCAAGTCTCCTCACACCACTTCCAAAGCCTCAGGTCTCCCAGCAGTGCTGCTCCAGGGGCTTCTGCTCTTCTGTAGCCATTAAAATGATCCTGCTTAGAAAGTCTATTATTTTGAGTTTTGTAGCTACCAGGTAATTTTGAGGGACTGTGTGACCCAGTAGACACTAGGAAGCAGCAGCCCCTGGAGATGATGGAAGGGGGTGATAAAAAATAGGTGATGCTAGGCTTATTGCAGATATTGCAGAATATTACAAATATGCAGAAATGAAGAAGACAGTAACTCCTATAATCTCACAGAGGGAGTCTATACAAATCTGATCCAGTTTCCTTCAGTACAACTGCCAGGACAGCCTTAATCATGCTTCTGCTTGACCTCAGTGCAGGCCACACAGCTCCTCAGCAACTATTTAAATAATATATAAAATAAATAACTATTTAAAACAACAGCAGCCAGAGACACCGGCAGGATCACGTGAAAGTGACTTTGTGAAGGGAGAACACACCAGGAGTCATTCAACATGATGTGCTACTTGCTTGCTTTGGCAGCAAAATGATGGAGGTTCCAGGATCCATCCTGCTGCCAGAGACCTTTCTTCTTAACACCTCTGGGCTCACCACACTACCACTGAACTGTGCCTTCCTTCTCTAAAGGTCAGATCTTTTTTGTACCTTTCCTTGAGACTTGGAATCAGCCCATGGACCTTTTTTTTTTTTTTTTCTCCTCGTAAGAGTGCTGGCTCAGCATAAACCAGAAAGCAATTCCATGGAACTGTGCTCAGGGCCCTGACAAACAGAGACATAACACAGTGGACTAGGTTGGAACTGAGCCATTTGTTTCATTACATTGTGCCTTGCAGGCTCTTGGTCCTTCCTGCCCTGCCCATCCTCAGTGTTTTGTTTCACAGCCTGAGCAGAAGCCCTACCCAATTGAAAGAAAGTTACCAGACCCTGATCTCCACACTGCTGTGACTTGCGTCAAATTATAGCTCAAGTGATTTGCTAATCCAAATCCAGGCAATAATCTGATCTGTGGGGAGAAGCACTCTAACACTGCTGTGGTGAGTGGCCACAGTGGTACAAGCACTGTCAGCTTTTCCCAGCAGCTTTTTAACCTACTGAAGCCTGCACACATATTCTGAGCAACTGATGACAAAGGGAAAAGTCTGACACATTCAGGCTGTTAAAAGGCATAAAACATATACTCTAAGTCCCAAGAAAATGCTCCAATTAAATGCAGGTTTACAGCAAGAGTATATTTAGCCCAGCTAAAGGTTACTGCTATGCCATGTGGACTTCATGTATTTGAAGAACGTTTTAAAGAAGAGAAAGAAAAATCTTTATGTTGGTGGATCATATTCAGACTATAAGAAAGGATTTGGGGGAGTGCCCAAAGGTTGAGAGGTCACTCTCAGCTAATCACATAAAGGATGGACCTTTACCTGGACCTTCTGAGCCACAGGATTCAATTTCTGTCATGAAAGGCTCTCAAACACTTGGTCTGTCTTTGTTCAGTTCAGTCAGGCTGAAAAGTACTGCATGGCCTTGCATGCAGAAAATCTGACACTTTTAGAATATCCATTGAGATTTCTTACAATATCAACACTAGAAGACAGGCTAAAAGTTTTCTTTCAAATATCATATGAATAAACCATGTGATTCATTAATTATGACTCTTTAGCAAGCAGACAGGAACAAGAGGTCTGCTAACTTGGCTTTACAGCATACCTGAAAAATAACATAGAACAGGGGGAAAAAAAAGAGATCTTATGGTAGTACCGAAGAGTATTTCATAGTATTTTCATCTGAAGGGTCATCAACCCTTTAAAAAGCAATGCCAATATGTACTAGAAGTATGTACAGCACAGAACTTGAAAAAGCTCAGTGTAAGGTATACCAGATGAAAGCTGGATATAGACTTGCTTTCAAACAAAAACCAAGCTGGCCTCCATTCTGTTATATTCAGATACAGAACTGAAAAATGTAAACTAAGAGTTGGGGAGAATTACCAAAACTGAAGATGAAATATCCAAGTCAAGTAGGTGTATGTAGGTGTTAAAAGGGAAAGGGGGAAAAATGGAAAAAAAAAAAAAAAAAGAGAAATAATAATTTAAAATTTCCCAAGCAGTGTTTGATATCAGAGAAAAAAAAAATCTGTTTCTAAAACATTGGCCATACACTTTCTTTAGAAGAGAAAAAGAACAAAAACTAAGGCTACCAAACAGCACAAATTAAAAAAAAATAATCACATTCGGCTTCCTAGAAACTATGTACTTTCCTGTGAGCTTATCCACAGTAACCTGGTGCCTTTGCCATCTTCAGATTGCTTCACTACACCTGATTTACCTAAAGCTGAACATGAAAACTACATGCAGCTTAGAGAAGTCAGACACCCAGCCCTCTCTTTGACTCAGCCTCAACGTCAGCCCGTAACATTCCAACAATCCGGGCCTTTCCCCAAAAGGCCAATCTACTGCTAATATCAGTTGGAAGCTTGGATCCACAGTTTTAAAGCAAGCAAGAAATCTCATCTTAGCTCCATCAGATTGCAATCTCTAAAGAAAGCCACAAGCTCAGGAGCAAAGCCAATCAGAAGGACAGGGACTGAAAAGGAGACTTAAGCATTTTTATTGAGAAGAGCAATAAGCGTTCTGTAGGAGATCAAGGAAACCTTCAGAACAGTGGCAAAAACCTGTCTTTCTGTAAGATAACTAACTACAAGCTGAATGCACTAATGCCATTTATCACCAAACAAACAAATAACAAAACCCCAATCAACCAAAAAAAATTCCCTAAACCTCTACCCAAACCAAAAAAGCCAAAATTATTCCCCAAACTTATCTCAAACAGTATTTTGATGCTACCAAACAAGATATGCAAGAATTGCCATGAATTAAAAACAAATGGATGGATGCTGCTCCTGGTGTGGAGACTACTCAAATGTCACCTATCACTGTTGATTTCCCCTTTAATAACTACATTTCTTAAAAAAACATAATTGAGTTGTACACAAAGAAACCAAACTGAATGGTAAAAGGCAGCTGCAAAATGTATTTTACTGCTTTAGCATTTCAGAGTTCATCACACATCTATGTCAGCTCAACTTCCCCAAAGACCAGCTGACGCCACCTGACTTGAACCTCCCCATGCTCCTGCTGAAGAGCATTATGGAAGCAGCATTTCCACTCAATCCAGTCATGCCTGATTGCTTCGTAAGTACAAAGAGCAAGACAGGGCTGCTAACTACAAAAAATCACCACAGCAGATGAGTTACAAAACAAATACAAGCTGAGCCTGCACTCTCCTCTCCAACACCAGGAGAAAAGAGCTGACAGTGAAGAGGGCAAGGCACATCCACAAAGAATTTGCCAAAGGTTAACATTACAACTCACATTGACATCAATGATTGTAGAGTGAAAACAATGGGAAAATTTGAGAATGTGTTATGATCTTTGAATGCTTTGTGTCAGACACATATTTAAAATGAAACAGAATCACAGACACAACTCAGGGACATAACCAAACCACAGGCCTAAATCAATCCCTATTCTGGATATATTTAGTTGAATATGTGCTTAAGCACTACTCAGAACAGGGATGTTGACTGGGTATCAGCAGGAGCTTACAACATTGTCTGGTTGAAAGATATGTTATTATCAAAAGCTGGATTTTACTGCAGTACATCAGAGAATCACAATAGCTGTAAAGCTGTTGCATTCAAACCTAATCTTTTAATGACACAGAATTGTAATTATGTGATATTTACTAGGGATGCACATACATCACAGTAAATTATTATCATATATATTTTATTTTACCTGGAACTTTACTTTTTGCCAAATGTGAGGCCCAATAAATTGTTTCAAGAAGCGTTCATCTTCACTCCAGAACAGTCGGATGTCAGGGATATCATACAGGATCATGGCCAGCCTCTCCAAACCCAAGCCAAATGCCCAGCCAATTTTATCCTGAGCACCAGCTGCAATACACAAGATAAAAATTGAAGAGTTTAAGTTCACAACATGGAAAATAACTGATAACACGTTCACCTATTTGTTAAGAGGGAATAAAGAAAAAGGTGAAATAGCAAACCAGAAAATCTTACAAGTGCCAAATGAATGATCTAAAGGCTACAGGACAGATCCTACTTAAATCAAAAACTGCAGCAAGACTGAGCACATCACTGAGTGCAGGAACCAAAAATGGCAATAAAACAAAGCCACAGCCTTGACAATTTGTGTCCAAAGTTTCAGACAGGCTTGAGAAATGGTGTATAATGCTATACATCACTACCCTTCACTATGCTTAGAGCTGAGCACTTCCTCACTTGACTCCGCTGTGTTTCATAAGACACATAAACATGAATTCCCTGTTCAGAGTACAAAGTTTCAGACAGGCTTGAGAAATGGTGTATAATGCTATACATCACTACCCTTCACTATGCTTAGAGCTGAGCATTTCCTCACTTGACTCCGCTGTGTTTCGTAAGACACAAACATGAATTCCCTGTTCAGAGTATTTTCCTTGGTCTGACAGACCAAGTCAAGCCTACAGAGCATTAACATCATTACCAACATTTCAAAAGACCATAATTGCCTCTTTTGAGGCTTCTGGAAGAAACAGAGCAATGGGATGCGAGGCACCGTTGCATTAGCATCACACCTCCAACAAGGGAAATCCTGAGCTGCTGTTCCTGGGAAAAGCCACTGCTCTCACATTAACAAGTCTCTTTTATGCAGCACTAAATATAAAAGGACAAGAATATTTAATAAAGAAAAGCTGTACAGATATTAATGATGCAACATTTCTGTCAGGGAAGTAAATATTCATACCTTCCTTCATTTATAGGGCAGGAGCACTGACTCATGCAAACAGGGATCTTTTCAACACAAAAAACTACGTCTATGTTTAGCCATCAGCCTACTGATTTTGAAATAAGCTGAGAGCCCAGAAGCCCTGGCAAAGGCTCAGAGCTTTTAAAAATTTAAACAAATGCCTAAACAAACACACATGCTGAAAGGATGTGTGCATGTGTGACAGACTTGACTTCACACTATCAGCACTTGCAGCGTGCTCCCGAGTCACACAACATCACTGCACACCTCACAGCTATGCACCAGGGCCACAGCAGCCTCTCCAGAATCAGTTTAGTTTTTTGGAAACTGAACTCAGTAACTTTCCCATCTTCATGCAGGAGGTTGGAAGCACAAGTCTTCTTTCTGACCCTTGCCTCTGCTATCAGAAAGGAAACAGCTCCCATTGTTCAGGCACTGATGACAGACATCCTGAGTTACCCTATTGCGTTCATTGCTGAGACTAAACAGGCCTGAGTTCTGTTCAAATAGAGGGAGGCATACCAAGCTTGGGAAAAGAGACACACTCACAACTTCAATTCCATTAATTCACTTGAACATGCCTATGTTACTGGAATAACAGCAGAGCCCCTGTGTCTCACCTGCTGCATCAGCAGTATTGTGCTGCCACAGGAGTTACATCAACTTGTAAGAGTATTTCATAGAGGAGACAGGATATTCTGCCTGACCTCTCATGTGCACAAAGGCAAGATTTTGCACTTTCTGACATAGAAAGCAGACAGTTCATCAACTCAACTGTGGAAGTGCTAGGAAATCAAGGAGCGGGTGTGAACTCAAAAGGTACCTCATGGCAGAGCTGCTTAGAACAGTGCTTACATCAACCAGTAGATTGAGTTAATCTGACTCTGGAAACCTACAATCCACGCTACATTCTGTGAAGAACTGCACAACTTGCTTCTGCTGATTTTTAGAGAAAGCAGAGCAACTACAAAGAACATACTGAAATTTGTATTTGGAAGGGATTTTGAACTTTGAGTGTAAACCATAAACTGTTTCTCTTCCATTCTGAATATACTACTTCTCTCCATACACCAGTATATTAAAGTAATTACATTTGTAAGGCTGTGAAAAGGGGAATGTAATTCATTGCAATGGTGCTGCTTCTTCAAATTTCCAGCTTGCCTTTCCTAGATCAGAACTCCTGCCTCAGTGCCAGAGCTCCTATTCATTCCACAAGTACCAGATTTTCATATACATATGGGCATTTCTGCAGACCAATCCTCTCTTCCAGATGTAAAGTAAAGCACCAGGAGCAATATCCATGAGGGTTCTGAATGGCCACTGCTTACTCTCAACAGAGGCATTAAAGATGCCAGATTAAGCATTAGCAATTCACAGATGCTCAGTAAAGTACACAGGATGGGGGTGATGGTCCTCCTTCCCCACACTAGTGATGATCACTGGTAGAGCAGACAGGAAAAAAAAGAGATATGACAGAAGAACAGGTGTATATTCTGATTAGCAGAGCTTTACATTTAGAACTTTTTATTTTATTATTTTGATGTGAGAATGGTTTTCACTGTAACACATTTTTCCTCAGTGACTTGCTATGAACTTGAACTCTGCAATGAATGTCTTGATTTTATATCAGCAACTTCTTTTCTGTTCTGGTTTTCTTGCTTGGTTTACTGGGGTTTTTTTAGAAAGACTGGGGCACATCAAAGGTTTTTTACTTGTAGCAGACAAAGGAATTCTGCTATCTGCCTAGCAACTCAGAACATTGTCAACTGAGCTATGATTAAACACCTATTCACCAAACTGAACTTGTCTTTTGGATGATCCTTGTACAATTATCAGCCTTCAAACCACAAGCTTCTCAAATGTCCCCAGTGGAAGCTGTATCAGTGAAGAATTACCTCTACTCAGACGAAATAAATGAAAGAAAAATTCAGATTATTAAAATTCCTCCTCAAATCAGCACTAGCAAATCTCTGCACTCTGAATCTTCAGTTATTTTGTCTCTGACCTCTTCTCCAACTTTCTATTTGTAAAGCTCCAAGTCAATGCAGCATTCACTTAAGTCATTTGAACAACTACTTTGGGGGACTCAACAAGATTAATGCATGCTTCTAAACATATTTCTGGCTGGAAATTATCAGGTGACTTAAAAATTAAATGAGCCAGTAATCATCCTGTAGCATGAGGGAGCAACCCATAGCTTTCCCAACACAAACACCTGTTTAAATGTGCCAAATTTTGGCAAGTATTATGCAAAGAAGTCAAGTGAATTTCAGTCAACAAGACAGGAAAAGCGAACACATAACAGCGTTAAATATGGCAAAAAGCAAGTTGAGGTTCTGATGAGGAGACCTGGCCAAAGCAGCAGATTCCAGGGACCTGGTGGGACAATCATAGCATCACTGCTTGAAGTAACAAAGCCCAACAGATAAAGCTTTCCTGACACATGAGCTTTCCCCAGCTGGCCATCAAAGGTTTTTATGCTGCCAGGCTCCTGCTGCCTCACACGAAAAAAAATCTGACTCCACACCAGAAGAAAATTGCTTGAAGCTTTGCTTGTCAGGTAGCCAAAGATGGGGGAGGAAAGGATAAAACAGTTTGAGTGGCTTCCCAAACTGGGAGCTAGGACAGCCCAAATCTGATGTCAGAAGGTTGCATCATTGCAGCTCTTCTTACAGAGAAGCTCAAGAGTCCTTATCTTCCTTGATAAGTCATATCTATTTATCCTGGACTACTTCAGCTTCGAGACCAGGTGAATCATTTTACATGTAACATAGACCAAGCAAGTCATTCTCCAAAAAGCAATGTTAAATGAAAGTTAAATTTGCTCAGTTAGGATGGGAATCTTCCCAATTATTCACTAAGGCATAAACAATGACCTGCCAGAATTAATGGATTATATTGCCCTGAATCTTCAGAAAAAAACACAGACAGAAACACTCACCGTCTCAAGGAGTGTGAGGCAAGACATTCTGCTCTGTACAACAATTTTAAGACATAATTTGCAACATAATTTTAGTAACAGGTTGATAAAACCTTTTTGGTTTACAGTCATACTTATTTTTATATTGATACTGGCTTTTATTTAACAATTTTTGCTACTTCTGTAAAACTGCCAATAAAGAAATCTTTCTTTCAATAGACCCTAAATTGGGTCTTCAAACTGTCATACTCAGCAGTTACTGAGAAGTGAAAGAAATTAAATTTTGATCTTGGATTGAGGCAAAATCATGAATACACAATAGCCTGCATAGAAGGTGATCTTCATAAAATGCACCAAAATTAATATATCCAAAGTATGAGTAGCTGAAATCTGGGATGAGTTCCAGAAGCAAAGACCTGAATTTGATCTCCTTCTTTCAGTCCAAACTATGACTGTTAATGGAGCCTGTTCTAGAACTAAAACGGTGGGAAGAGGGGTGAAGAGATTCTCAAGGGCACATGGATTACATATCATGTTTTACAAAACAAATCAGCTTTAAACTGTACAGAAAGTAAGTTATAGAGATAATGAATACATGACTTGACATAAAACACCACAAATTCTGGAAACAAATGCCAAGGCCCAGATTTGAGTGATTATGTGATTAATGGACAGCTTACGAATCAGGCTTTGAAAAAGAGGTTCTGAAAAATAAATATTTACTTATTTCTAGAGACTAGGAATGCATAGTGTACATAACTGCCACAGTAATAAGGCAAACATGTTTACTTGTGTTAAAAATAAGCAATTTTAAATTATTTCCTTATTATTTCCATAAATTATTTCAGCTAGAACTCCCATATGTTGGGAGTAAAAAGTTTTACATGGAAAAAAAGTAATACTAAGGCATCAGTCTAATAGAG
This sequence comes from Passer montanus, assembly GCF_014805655.1. Taxonomy (NCBI): domain Eukaryota; kingdom Metazoa; phylum Chordata; class Aves; order Passeriformes; family Passeridae; genus Passer; species Passer montanus. The sequence continues at coordinate 947,247 of NW_024367261.1, read as the reverse complement.
AAGAGCTTCTGAAACTGCAAGGTCATGTGGCTGGGATGTTAAGCAACTGAGGCCAAACAACTTATCCAAATTTTCTCTGAACTCCTCTCCAGTGAAAGCAAAAATCAAAACCATCACAGTGTTCTCTTGTAACTCAGTTAAATTGATGCATTCAGGCTCCTGTGTGCAACTCAGCTTAAATTGCACCCTAAAATGAGGACTTGGCATTCAGACTATGCGTGCTAAGAAAGCCACTCTTCAAGAACTCAAGAAGTAAACATTCAATTATGCCCATTTTATGTAAAGAGAACTTATCTTTCTAAATCTCATGTGTGGAATAATTTTCTAACAATAATAGTCACTTTGAGACCACAGCTATGTCTCCTGGGTCAGACTGATCTGTTCTGTTCTCTTCATTTGAAAACTAAGCAAAAGAACTTTAAAGGTTTTGAATAAGTTTTAATAAGTATGTTTATTTTTGTTCTATAACCAAAAGAGCTATGTATATACTAAAAGAACAGCCTGCTTAAAGAATCTACCCAGGGAAGCCATCCACCAGATTCTACTTTCTTCTAATACGTAACTAAGATTCTACCATTTTACCAATATTTCAAAAGGTCAAGTAGCCAGGAATAAAATATTTCTGATAGGGAGAAATTAATGACTAGAGCAGAAGAGGACAGGAAAACTAGATTAGCAAGAAGAGGAAAGAGTGAACCAAAGCAACAACAAGGAGAAGCTCTCCCTATTTTTTCCTACCTCCAATGGATACTTTTAACTTCATTTTATTCATCTTTCTGCTTCTAAAATTATTAATTTCTCAGTCCTCCTTCCTTGCTCCTTTCCATCTTCCTACTTCTGCCCAAGATCATCTCTCTGACTCCTGCAAGCCCTCCTAAGCATTCCCGACATAATCAATGACAAATTCACCATTAAACAGAATCTTATTTACACCCCAGGATATTTTTCCAAGTTCATAACCATACACTGCAATAGCATTCTACCTTTCAAATTATGTACGATAAAGTATCAAATTAACTCCCAAGAGCAATACAAGACATTAGTCATTAACTATATATACTTTAATTGTATATGGTTTTCTTTTTCTCTGTATTTCAGCCTGCATAGCTGAACAAATGGCTTGTTTAGTTTTTGAGGTTTTTTCCCTCACCCCTGTCTCAAGGCTGAACATTTTCAATGGATGACACTGCAATTTGCTGTCCTAATTTATGTCACAGAGCAAAAAATTAATTGACTCATTTGCTCTTTTCCCCCTGGCTTTGCCTTCAGGCTACAGTATTGCTGGTTTTATTCCCTGTATGTAAAAGGAACTCTAACTCCAAATTCCAATTCCTTTCTTTATATTTTGTTCATTCAGAAAAAGCTGGATTTTGAGGGTTTGGGCCTTTTAGTATCTTCTAATATTGTTAAATCTCCCTAGACACTGGGCCATGGAGATTTGAAAAAATAAATGCTATAAAGAAATGCATGACGTGCTCCCACTTGAGAGAAAGACCAAGCCTACAATACAGTTCAGAAATTCAATTATGAATCTCATTTTTTCAGGGTGTAAGTACAGATGGACAAATTCCCTTCACATACATTCTTTGCCCCAGATGCAACTTTCTTGGTAAAATTTCACCGAAGTTGACTGCTTAGTGTCTTACAAAATGGCCTTTTCTTGCAGAACAACAGACAGAGCAAGGAACAAGAACATGAAGATCATCACAATGTGGGACAATCTTCACAAGATTAAGACATCCTCAAAAGATACAGAGGTAGCAGTTTATCTATCATAGCACAGGACACTGTTCAGCATGTTCAATATTCCTGTTGAAGAATTAGAACAGCCAGAACACCTGCATGTATATAAAAATGTTAAAAAATATGTTCAGCTGACAGCAGCACACTCTTGTGATTACTCCGAAAGCTTGACACTGCACAATAAATCCAACTTCCACAGGTAGGGCCTGATACCACATTTTGTTTTTCTACAGCATGTACCATAAAGAAGCCTTGAGTTTATGAGTGGGGTTCCTTGGCTTTACAATATATAAAAGTAATAGACAGATAAGGTTTACGATTTAGCTCCTCCGCCACAAACTCATTCTTGGGAAGAAAGTAATGAAAAGCCTTATGATCACTTAGGCATCACTTTTCTTATAACTGGAGTTGGGATAATAGTCCTTCCTCTCCAGAATGATTTAGATAAGACACACAATAAATGTAAAATGTCGAATTTCAAAATCTTTCTGTCAATAGTTCTTCAGTATTCTGATCGTAAGGCTGAGAGAAGATTTCATACTGAAGTACAGCATTTATAGTCCAGCTTCAATGAGCTCTAATGAATTCCACTACATGTGTTTTGTATCAGCTCTGACAAGGTTCTGGGTACATACAATTTATTTATTTTTAACAAAGAACAATAGAAAAGGTCTGGGTGTATTTAAATGTACTGTCACATAGCACAGGATCAAAAATTTTGTTCAGAAGCACTACTTCCAGTTTTCCTTTCCTCTTACTAGAGAACTACTCCATCAGCTCTGCGCTACAACAGCTTGAAGGACATTTCTTACTTTTGCTCACAAAGGGCTCTTCAAAGAGTGGCTTCCCAACCCATGCCTACTCATTGATCCCCCACCTTAAAAAATTTGACCATTGCATGTTGCTGGACAAAATATTTTCTGTCAATAGGTCTCATGCTATTAAAGACATAGATGTGATTTAAACGTATAATTACAGACATTAGCAAATGGGATTTGAAGACAAGATCACAAAAGACCCTCTTGCATTTCTCTCTATACTGCTCCAGAGTTCAGTGTGTCCAGCTGGCATTTGTCAAACCTGAACACCTGCAAATACCTTTATCTGCACCTGTAACACAGCTATGGATGCCTAACTAGTCTTCTGGTACATTTTGTACACAGACCTGCATAAAAGGGAAAGTATATAGCTGTAGCACAGACACCTCAGGAGACTCAGTTCTGCACCCCAGGAAAAGACATAGTGAGCCATGGCCTGCTCTTCCTCCCAGGCCTAAAATGTCCTGTTTCCTCTCTCATCTTCATGTTCTCAGGAACACTCAGATGAAGCAAAACCTGAACTTACAAATTGGGTTCTCCAGCTTGTAGTGCACTGCTTGACTTGTGTGAAGCAGCAACCCTTTGAAATGCATCACCAGGTAAAGGGTTAGGACTGTGCCTAATCCTACACCTGCTCAGTGGCACGGTCACGTCCAGAGCTCTTCTGGGGCAGAAACTGAAGGGTTTCACTCAAGGCAAAAGAGTTCTCCCTCCAATTCAGTTCATGTTTTGAAGTTGTACCTGGTCATCTTGGGATCTGGGGAGGTGTCCAAGCAGATGCAGAGGTATCTGCAAGAAGATGCTGAGAAGCAGTGTGATTCTGGGCAACACTGGTGGCTACTTAACCACTACACATTGCAAAACATCTGATCTAAACCAGATCTTTCAGTTCTACTGTAAATAGGGAGAGAATACCACAAACAATTATTCACTCTGTCATAAGAAATGCAGAAATAAACACTTAACTTTTAGACATGTAAATCAGATTAGATTATTTGACCCTATGCATCCATTTCAGCTTCAAGTTTTACTATGAAACTAGCATCACTGTATAACTACAGGGAAAAGAACAAAAATCTTTAATCTCAGAGCAATCACCTCATGCTAGTATCTCTTTTAGATTTCTCACTCAAATTTCTTTTAATTAGTTTCCTCATTTCTAGCAACTTCTTTCATCATTTCGGTACTCACATGACACAAATGCAATGAAAATTATGTTTCAAGTACTCCCCTGTCCTTATTTCCCTCTTCCTGCACTGCACAAAGTATCTATTGCCACTTTAAAACAGTAAATTATAATACATGTAATTTATTTCATGTCATCTTATTCATCAATAATACTACGGAATTACAGCCAGACCTCCATGCTTTTCTTGCTTATGAGTAGAACATTTAAGTTAGTGATTAGCTTTATATGTAAGCCACCATCTCCATATGAAATAGGTGACAAAAAAATGTTTGAGATGAAGTAATTGTTCCTTAAAGTTCAAAGTAACTTTCTTTCAATTACTTGGATTTGTACAGAATTAATGATTTTTTTTTTCTCTGAAGGACAATGATTTTGTTAAAAGATGACAAATTGTACTAAAATTTGGCATAAAGTGGTTGAAGGAGCTCCATGTAATACAATATTACCAGCTATTGGAGATAAATGAAATGTAACATCATAAAGTCCCACCTAAAATACAGAAGAAAAGCTTAGGAAAAGACAGAAGAAAAGGTTTTGCTTGAAGTCCTTGAAATAATTGGTGGAAACACATTAGCTGTTTTTTGCAGAGTCTTCTTGCTTACTCTTGCCATGGAGTTGACGAGGCATGTAAAAGATGCTAGAACAGATACACAAGTGAGGGATGGGTTGCAGGAGGACCCTGCAACTACCCTCTGCCTAGGTATATATACATATACATCCAGGTATATGTACCTATGGAACAATTTACACCATTGCACAGTGGCCAACAGCACTAAACAGACCAGCTTTATTTACCTGTGAACGAGGAAGGATTTTCCTTAGAAAAGATTCAAAGAAGACAAAGACTGCCACATAAAGCACTCAATCTTTCACAGCTATTTGAAAAAAAGCCCCATGTTTCTCCCACTATGTTCATATAAATTCTCAATTTTGTCTAGTATTTTGTATATGTAATAGAGGTATGTACACATGGAATTACTCTACAATACTTGTAATTATATTACACTGATGACTCATAAGAATGTGATGATATACAACAGAATACTTCAATTTTTCAGTTTTCAATTTAAAACATCCAGAAAATGGCCCACAAAAGTGAGCCTTAATACAACACTTGGTGTTTCAATGAAACATTCCGATATTCTGAAAAAGTAGAATTAAGGTTGCCTGAGGAACACTAAAATGCTCTCATCTTACCAATATATTATGACGGTGTCTGCAGTGAGACAAACAAGTATCAATCTTTCCATGAGAGTTTACTCTGTTCAGCACAGAGAAGAGACAATGGTTAATGGTCCCTGCTTGCACTCCTTGTGTTGCTGAACACGTACCTCAAGTGCTTTGTGCACTGAGCAATACTCAAACCGAGCTCTGAAGACACATTCTTTCTTTTATGAGCTTCCCAATGAAGCATTTGGTTCCACAATATTTAAATGTTTGCAAAATATTAGACTACTTTTTTTTCTTCTTCTGCATGTCTTTGTAAGTTGGGCAAGTATTAGTGCCTCCTGTATTGAAGCTGGAACTTGGGCACTTGAAGATCAGAAGCATCCATTAATTTTGCTCCCAATCTGACATACCTGGGGCCTGATGTTTCTGAGCACCAAGGACGTCATGGGGTTTGATGTGTTCAAAGTACAGCTCCCTATTACTACAGCTGCTGCTGTGAGCACTCGACACTTCTGCAAATCAGACCCCCTGGTCTCAAGTCAGGCACTGGGACAACAAAAAGCACACAGTGAGTGGCCACATGCGAAAAATTTAAGTTCAAAGATGTTGCTACACTCAACTAGGAACTTTTTTCCTCAGGAAGGAAGAGAAGGCAGAGCAGCATTCAAGGGCACAGACTGCTCTTTCCTGCTGTCATTAAAGGCACCCATTTCATGCTTTCCAACTACTAGTGAAGCAGACACTTGTTAGAGCGGCACAGACTGCTCTTTCCTGCTGTCATTAAAGGCACCCATTTCATGCTTTCCAACTACTGCCTTAGTGAGGCAGACACTTGTTAGAGAAGTATCCTCCACCAAAGCTGTTCAAATTCATCCACAGAGGAATGATTAGCCTGGAAACTGAATCAGATAATGGTCCTTCTTAGGAGAAGCAGCAAAGTCAGCAACATCCTTTGCTTTCTACACACTCCTAACATCCCCTTGCCCTGTTTTGCCCAGGATGCTGTAGGATAATGAATGTTTCTCTGTCTTGTTGGGAGACAACACCAAAGTTCCAAGGGAGCAAGTCTCCTGTGTCCTGGGAAAGTGCCAATGGATGCCTACAGCCCTGGGCTGAACTGCAGACAGCCTGACTCAGCCACGTCCAGCCCACAGTGAACACTGGATGAGTTCAGCTGACAGGAAGTCATGGACCAGAGAGCCCACACTGCAAGTCTGCAGAGGAAACCAGAGCTAAACAAACTCCTGGGGATGAACGTGTCTGAAGCCTCCAGCCCAGCAGAGCCCTGCTTTCCCCAGAGGCCCAGACTCTCAATAGTAATAGACAGTACTATTACTGAACACAGACACACATGTCTTCTATGCCTTTCTGCCTCCCCCCAAAATAACAGTGTCCTTCAATGAGCACACAAACCTGCAAATAAGGTGGGCTAAAGATATACTCACATTTGACTAGAAGTTGACTCAAAACTCCAGCCGTATATAATCAGAAGCCCACTGAAGTCAACAGGAAAAAAACCCAAGCATGCAGACCTCAGTGCAGTTCCTTCCTCACCAAACATCAGCTCATTCCATGCACAGAGCAGGAGCATGGGGACAGATGCTACTGTCTTGGCAGGGATGGAGAGATGTGCCCAAGTGTGTTCTCTGTCTGTGTCACTATCACAGCAACTCAATGGGAAAGATCCAACCTCCACTCAGTGAGTTTTGTGTCTTCCTTGGGGACTGTGTGAATGGAAATATTCTGATAAGCATACAACATAAACAAAAGGATACTGCTTTGATTTGATGGTATTTTAATTCACTGCTAAAATATTTAATTATCAGAGAAGGCTATTTATCTGCTTTTCTTTCTGGAATATAGAAAGAATAATTTCTCTTGCTCATTTGAAGAGCTGCAATTTAAGGCCCCTTATTAAAGAGATTCCTTTCTCTAAAAAAGTCACTAGCTCTCTAGATAATATTCCTTTTTCACAGTTGGTAATTAATCTCTTGTTATGCACTGAAGTTAATTTTGTGAAGGTAGTGCACCACTGACACCTAAAGAAATGAATGATAAAGGAAATGTTAGACCCCTAAATCTCTAATTCCTAGTAATGACAATTAATGAAATAGTATTTTCTACTGGAATCTTTTTTTAAGTACTAGACCAATGGGATGCTGTGCTTTTAAGATTAACTTGCATTACCAAATTGTGTCTTTTATAGCTATCAAAAATATAGTTAAAAGAATAATCTTTCTGCAAAATAAACATACAGTTAGTATTTAATTGTATCTTTTTTTCTTTAGAGTTTGAAAATTGACAGTAATTGCTATAGAAACTCATAACCAGTCTGGTAATTTTTGCCCTGCACTCATGTAGAGAAGTCCATCTTGACTATCAGTCCCACTTGTCAATAGAGGAGAATCTGAAATAAATTAACATTTAGTTTTACAGGACAGATACTAATTGGGTTGGTATTCTGTCACTGTGTAAATTTTCAGTGACCTTTCCAAAAAAGAAAGAACAAGTCAATAGAAACTGTTTCTTCTTGACTTTCTCCACCCCCATTTTAATTTTTTTTTTAACAGCCATCTGGAGTTTCTTAATCCCTTTACAGAAATACATAGTTTCTTTTTTATTTATTTTTTTTAAGTAGGAAGAATATGCTAGGCAGTTTTGTTATTTCTTTTTTTTCTGTTTTTTTTTTGTTTTGTATTTTGCATTTTACTTTAATGGAGGTTTTCCAAGCTTTTTATCACAACTACCATATTCACAGTAAATAACATCAAGTTTTCCAGCACAAAGCAGCCTTAGATCTCACTTTCCTCCTCACTCTCTCCCTTGCTCAGGAAATGGAAAAAGGAAAAGCAACAAACCAAAAACACAGAGGGGTCACCTTTAAGATGTACAGCTGATGCACATTTGTACATCTTGTAAAGAAACAGCTGAACACATAATACGTTTATCTACATATACCCACTGAAACTTTCTGAATAACAGCATTTCTAAATGTAAGTAGTATCAGCATAGCTGTGGATAAAGACTGAATCAGCTCAAATCCCATTACTCACTCTGTACCACCACAGGCTCTGAACCCTTCCCTCTGCTGGACAAGGGATCTTGCTAATATTAAAGGCAATGGAAACCCACAGCTGCTTCAAAAAGTGGCATGACCAGCTCTAGGAATCCTCTGCCTCTCTCCTGAAAGGAAAATTGGATGCACATGCACGCAGCACGGGAAGCAAACAGGAGGAATTAAAAGTCTGAGTGCAGTTCCAGAGCCATGACCTCACCAGGATTACAGACACAACGGGACAGCTCACTTCACTGCAGTGATAGATGGGTACAGGCTCTGCTGGGAGCAATTTAAAACATGACTGAACAAAGCCCAGGGCAAACTGCCCTGTCTGGACTTGTGCTGAGCAGGGGGTTGGACCACAGAGCTCAGGAGGTCCCCTCAGACACACATGATTCTGTGAGGATGGCTTTGTGTGTGTGCTCATGATTCTTTACAGGAAAATCATGCTCAGTCTTTGCTTAGGAGGAATTTCAGACAGGAGAAAGCTCAAAATACTAACCTTAACAGAAAACACATAGAAATTACACACGATTCCAGTGGGCTTCCAAATAAAAGGAGCCTGCAAAACTGCATCATAACACGGCCAAAAAAAAAAAAAAAAAAGAGGCTAAACATGGCAGTGTGATTTTCTTTCTCAATAGATCACATTTTAAACTAATATGCCCTGAGGTCATTTACATGCAAACTCCCTGTCAATTTTTTTTGCAGAGTGGTGAATGGTTAAGCATGTCATTTGGGTTTTTTATATGGCAACATCCTTCAAGCAGCACCTTTGGCTTACCTTCCCCATGAAACCACAATCAGAAGAACTTCTATAAATGTCACTTGTTATTTATGGAGCACTTCATCATTTCAAGGCAAAGTGGACAAACACGTTAATATTTAACACAGCTCCTGGGATTATGGCACCACTTCACAGATGAGAGAGAAAAGGGCTGCAAAATCTCCTTTAAGAAAAGCTGATTTTTGGTGCCCATTCCTGACCTTCTTGGGATTGGGAGACCTAACAAGTTCCTGCCATACAGGTTATGCAAACTGTCTAATAATTTATGATACATATGAAGAACTCTTAGTCTTAGAGCCAGAACCCACTATTTAATAGGTTTTTTTTCTTTAAATGAAAACAAAATTTCACACATGGACTCACACGCTCCTTTGTTGTAGAATATTTTACAGCCAACAAGATTTTAAGGGTTTCCACAAGTTTCTAAAGATACCATATGTCCAATTACACAAGACACTGAATTCTGCAAAGGATCAGCTAACAGGGTAAACTGCTGAGCTTCACATCCTGGAATATCTATGCCGTTCCTGAAAACAATGTTAAACAGTATTTGTTGCCTTCTTTTCTTAGATCTTTAGAAATAATTATTTAGATTTTACTTTAATATTTTGGAAAGCAGAAACCTGTACCAAGAATACAACACTTCCAATCATAATCATGATATAAATCACTCAAATCAAGTGGATTGTGATGAAAACACACAAAAAATGAATTGAAATTAAATATATGAAATAACAGGAATTACCAAATTAACATACAGCTACATAAAACCATCTAGACCAAAGGGGATTACATGCTGCAACTCCTCCATTACTAGTAAGGGTGGAAAATTCATAATGCAAAGCAGAAAACTCTCCTGGAAGACAACCTCACCATCTGGCTTATCTCAAACCCAAAGGGAATTAAACAATAAAAGATAATAATTTTCCAGCAGTGATGGAGCAGTGCAGCATGGGGGACAAGAACCAGGCACAGCTGAGAGACTAATGTTTACGAAGCATTTTTTGTTACACATTTATTTATGTCTTCTAGCAAACATCAAGCCTTAGGGAAGTGCTACAACCAACCTTGTCTTCTAAATGATGAAATTTGAAGTGTAATAGTCATTTGCTCCAAGGAACCAAGTGACCAATTAACTTAGTGAACAACACAATTCGGAATTATTCATTTCTAGAGTTGATACCAGAATCACAAAAATGCACTTCAACAGAAATTTCTGTATTCTGCTCCAAATTTGTGAAGCCTTTGACCTTCCAAATGTATTAAATTCCACAAGGTGATGCTGTCTTAACAGAATCTTAATTATACATCTTTAAATTAGTTCATCTATTCAATAACCTACTAATACTGTTTTTGAGGAATTTGCTATGACGAACTGAAAACAAGCAAGAATCCAGGATTTGCATTTAGAATTCTTAAACAGTCCATTTTATCAGAAGAGACTAAAAACTTCCTTACTAATGTCAAGATTAGACATATATTGAAAAGCTACACATAATAAAATTTATGATTGCAAGTGTGCAGTGTACTCTGTGTGGGACAATAAGCATCATCAGGTTTTGGTTTATCAGCAAACTGGGAAGCATTCCTGGCTAGAAAGACAGACACAAAGAATATTTGGTTACCACATTTCTCTATTGTAGGTTTTCCCCTTGTTTTCCTCAGTAACATTAACAAATGCTATTGGCCATGAGAACACTGAGATCGAGCGTAACTCCTCAGCTGGAGCACAGAACTTAACCTTCATCATCTCTTTTTCATCACCATACTTTTAAAATATGCATACCTCTAAGAATGCAAACCACAAATCCTATAAAATTCTTATAGTTGCACAGGTATGACTTAAGATTAAATTATTATAAACACAACAGAATGATCACAATTTCATTTTACTTGTCAGTGTCCAAGATATATTGCACTTAAGTTGCAGATAATTGCAAGAGGTTTTTAGCTTCTGAGCAGTTTCCATCATGACTGCCTACTTTCCTGAACAATTTAAAATGTCATCAGCCTTTAGAATACAACCAGATTAATCAAAGTGTCCTTGGATAATTACCGCATGAAGTTAGCATATACGTTAGCATAAGCTTTCTTTCTATATAATATATGTAATTCCTCCAATCCAGGTAAGATAGAATAGGCTCTAAGACATAGCAATCCTTAGATGAATATAAATCCTCACTACTTTTTGTTGTCACAATAGAAATATAAGCTCTTCTGCCAAACTCCAAGAATTTGGAGGTTGGTTTTGGTACGCATTCATTTTGACTTCTCAAAAATCAAAGTAAATAAATAGAGCTCGCCTATGCAGACACGCATTCATTAAAACTAGGATGCGTTTTTCATAGGTAAAAAAAAAAGCTATAGTAATGTATAAAATAATTACCGCATGAAGTTAGCATATACGTTAGCATAAGCTTTCTTTCTATATAATATATGTAATTCCTCCAATCCAGGTAAGATAGAATAGGCTCTAAGACATAGCAATCCTTAGATGAATATAAATCCTCACTACTTTTTGTTGTCACAATAGAAATATAAGCTCTTCTGCCAAACTCCAAGAATTTGGAGGTTGGTTTTGGTACGCATTCATTTTGACTTCTCAAAAATCAAAGTAAATAAATAGAGCTCGCCTATGCAGACACGCATTCATTAAAACTAGCATGTGTTTTTCATAGGTAAAAGAAAAGCTATAGTAATGTATAAGTCCTCATTTTGGATTTCAAATAAATCCTCTGCATATCTATGCAAGCTAGAATCAAAACTGTTAAGCTTATAGATTAATGTAAAGAAGTTCTACTCTGAAACAGGCTTGCAGTTTATGTGCAATTGGTCAGAACTGGAAAAAGCATGAAGGGCAGAACAAAAGACCCCCAAGCACAAGAGCACAAGAAGGAAAGCAGAAGAGGTAAAAAGGAGGAAAAAACCACCAACCCACATTTGCGCAGACTGGACTGCATAACAAGCTCAGCTGGTGTGAATTAGTATAAAAGCTCCTTCAACATCAGTGAAAGCTGTGCCAATTCACACCAGATGAGATCTAAGCTGTCACTAGCCAAATGGCAAAGAAAATAAAAAAAATCAGCCCAGTTCTTATTTCAAAATATACCACTGGCTTCACTGCTACTGTTCCTAGTTTCCTGCAGCATAAGTAGGAGAAGAATCAGAAATATTGTATTTCCACAGGTCTGCATATAAACATCTACTGACTGCACAACCAGTTAAGCTACCTAACACCATCCTATAACAACATTTCAGATCAGATGAAATTCACCTTATTTCAGATTCACAAAACACATCAGAAAGACAGGACAAGAAAATAACTGCATTTTTTATTAGAAGCCCTATGAATGACTTTGGAAAATTTCACTCTTAAAGAAATCAAAAAAATTCAAAGGTTGTAAACACATAAAGGAAACCAAGAAGAGCAAAACCAGGCCAGCACCAATGTCATCCCCAATATGAGACGAAAGAAAGTTTGAACCAATATCTGCAGTTTGTTCCTCTCCAACTTCTTGACAGAGTCCAGCCATGATGCAGCTCTGCACAGCTGACATTAAACTAATCACAGCACAGAAAGGAAGCTGAACTTAGTAAAATCACTGGTCCCATTGTTCATGCCTCGTTTTAGCTTTAGTCAAAATTTACAGTACATTCAGACAATCCTCTTAGATGAACAAAAATGCCCTTTCCTCTCCGTGCCTTGCTGATAGAGACTGCAAGGTTGTTTCTGGTGCACACAGGCTAAAGCTACTCAGGACACCTCCTGAACAAGCTAATTCTGCTTCCTGGTCAGGTCAACCAGAAGCTCCAGGAAGAACAATTTATCCCACTTCTTTCTTGCTGAGGTGAGCTAGCCAGCACTGCTGCAGCTAGTCTGTGGCCAATATATACTGAGGATTTACTCATCTGCCAAGACTGCAGAACACATCTGCCTCTTCCAGTGACCCAAAACCTGGTGCGCCATTCCCCAGTCTTCTGCTCCTACCACTAATCTCAGGATAAACTAATCACTACATCAGCTTTACTGAACCAGCTTAAACTGGCAAACCTGCCAGCTATTATCACACAATCACAGTTGTGTACAAATCCTCACAGATTTTTGACCCCAAAATTCACAGTCACACAGATATGCTATGATAGGAAAGCTGTAGTGTCTGCCTTTATCGATCTCTTCTCCCTTTGAATCCACATAGTTAAAGTAAGAAAGGAATGTGAACTTGCACAACTGCACTTCAAACAACGCACACAAATAGTTATGAAAATGTACTGTTGTTTGCCCCTAAATTGCTCCGCATTTTATGATCATGAAGACCGCCAGAAAAACCAAAAAACCACGGAAGTGAAATGTCGGCAAAAACCTACATGCAAAAACATCTCCCACTCTTCACAGCCACCATTGTAAAGAACAAGTGTTTTCACCTGCATTGTAAAGTTACTCTGGTTTGTCCACATGAGACAAAAAGGAACACAGTACTGGGAGGCGATTTGAGGAAAAAGGCATTGTGTTGCAAGAACACTGTTGACAACATCAACTTTGATATTCTTTAACTGAGCCAAGAAACATACACTTGGCTCCTCAATACCAACATGGGGCTCTTCTAAGTATTTGCCACGGTTGATACACTTGTTTTTAACACCTCTATAAATTTGATTCAATAACAAAAAGTAGGACAAGTGTAAATCTTCAATGAAGATTTAAAAGGATCCCAGAAGCTTACACTGATCTCTTAAGGTAGCATAAGTGTACGTTTCACTGGTGAAATAAAGGCACAAGGCCATCACTCACGTTGTTAAATGGTGCTTGTCAAAAAAAAAGCCAGGTCTGATTATTTCAACAATAGCAGGCAAATCCATCTGGTGCTCAGTGACCATCCAGAAATCACTTACAAGCTTCAAAGGACTGAGTTACTATTGCACATCCTCCAGATATATACACAAAATCATTACTAATCAATTTTTATTTTGCAAGAAGTTTTCTTTGGCCTTCTAACCTTAAAGCTCAGCTGAGTGACAACAAGCGTTTGTGGATGAATTCAGAATAAAATTATGTTAGGGTATACTTCTGAAGAAAACAGTAAACACTCTGTACCCACAGGTATCTTAGTTCTAATTTTGTGAGATTTGATTCTACTCTTCGATAAAGTGTCTCCCACCAGGTGTGCTTTTGGGGGAGCACAGACAGAATAAAAAGCAGCTGCACATCATAGAAGCTCTGGTTTCATAAGCCTGATGGTTTCAAAATTCAGCAAATGTTTACTTTTGAAGCTCAGCTTCAGTCCTGCAACTAGAAGTGCCCAGCAACCAGGCATCACTGAAACTAATGATGCTCTGAGAATGGTGTAACTGCAGACCTTGCAGAAGTAGGGCCATGACGTTCAGCAAATGTTTACTTTTGAAGCTCAGCTTCAGTCCTGCAACTAGAAGTGCCCAGCAACCAGGCATCACTGAAACTAATGATGCTCTGAGAATGGTGTAACTGCAGAGACCTTGCAGAAGTAGGGCCATGATAATTTATAATTATCACACTCAAGAGCAGAGCTTATCACAGTGGAACATACAAATATCAAGCACCAAAGAAAAAAATTCTCTGAAAAACCTCTTGAGATAATCTAGTTTAATGGCCCTGGTTCAAGCTTGGCCACCTAGAGCTGCCTCCCCAGAACTGGGTCCAACTGGGTTTTGAGTATCTTTATGAAAGACCTCAAGAGCAGTCAAAAGCAAAGTATTACTCTACACAACTCTCAACTGCTCTTCCATACCATCACAAAGAAGAGATGAAAATATTTTTAATCCATCTGTCCTTACAAAATAGGCACAAACTACAGATTCAAAAGAATAAACAACATCTGTTTTGGATGGGGTAAATGGAGAAAAAAACAAGAGCAAACCTGCACATAACCTAAGTCCACAGATTTATAAGAGACCATGATAAATGTCTGTTGATTATTTGCTTAATACATGTGGAATGTATTTCCTCATTTATGCAAGAGGATGGTATTGGGTTTTTCCACACAAAGAAAGATCCTCCACTGGGACTCATAAAGGCAGTAATATTTTAGGAAGCTACTATTACACTAAGAATAGTTGAGATTGTCTTGCATTTTCTTGTTCACAGCTTTATAATTAACAAAGTAAAAATGTAGGCTGTTATGTTTGATGGAAGTTTCCCCAGAGAGATCAAATAATCTACAACAGCAACAGCTTTCTATAATGCTGAATATAATTATAGGAGTGAATTTCTTTTTATGGTTAAGTAGATGGGTCTTAGTGACTGCCACTTGCATTTCTAAGGACACCTGCACAAAAGTCAGGTTGTTCTTTGCCACATCTTAGGACACTTACTGAAGTAATACTGTTAATAATACTGGGGTTCCATCCTTGGTTTAGTTCTGGATGCAAGAATTGAAGGAGTATGAAGCAAGTTTGCTGACAATACTAAATTGGGAGGAGCTGTCAACTCCCTTTAGGGCAGAGAGGACTTCAGAGAGACCTCAACAAACCAGAGAGATGGGCAATCACCAACCGTATGAAGATCAACAAGGGGAAGAGCTGGATTCTGCACCTGGGATGGGGCAACCCCGGTTCTGTGTATAGGCTGGGGAATGACAGGCTGGAGACCACAGCTGTGGAAAGGTATTTTGGAGGCCTGGTCCTTGGAAAATTGAATATGAGTCATAGTCATCATGCCCTGGTAGCCAGGAGGGCCAATCCTGTCCTGGGGGCATCAGGCACAGCATGGCCAGCGGGCAAGGGAGGGGATTGTCCTGCTCTGCTCTGAGCTGGGGCAGCCTCAGCTCCAGTGCTGGGGGCAGTTTTGGGCACCACAGTATGAAAAAGACATGGAGCTATTAGACAGTGACCAAAGGAGAGCCACAAGGATGGTGAAGGGTTTTGATATGAAGTTGTATGAGGAGCAACTGAGGTCACTTGGTCTGTTCAGCCTGGAGAAGAGGAGATTGAGGGGAGATCTCACTGCAGTCACAACTTCCTCATGAGGGGAAGAGGGGGGACTGATCAGAGGCACTGATCTTTACATTCTTGTGACCAGTGACAGGACCCAAGGGAATGACCTGAAGCTGAATTGGGTGAGGTTTAGGTTGGATATCAGGAAAAGGTTTTTCACCCAGAGGGTGGCTGGGCACTGGAACAGCTCCCCAGGGTTACAGGACCAAAACTGACAGAGATCAAGAAGCATTTGGATAATGCTCTCAGGCACATGGTATGATTCTTGGGGTATCATGTGCCAGGAGTTGGACTTGATGACCCTCGTGGGTCCCTTCCAACTCAGCATATTCTATGATTCTATGAATAATTAATGCCATATTAACAAATGCATGTTTATAGTTAGGACTACTTTATATCAACATTACAATGCTGGCATCAGGACTGCAAATTTTAAGGCTGTTAATCAGAAAAATGAGGACTGAACAAACTTGCACCCAGAAACAAGTTTTTCCAAAGTTTGATTTTTTTAAAAAATAAAATAAAAATAAAATTAAAAAAAAGATCCCTGCTATGCTTACTGGAGCTGTGTGTTCACATACACAGCAGTACATATTCATAGACAGACAGCTAGATAGATAGACAGATAGATGTCTACACACCACACAGACACACAATCTTTCTGAACTAGTATTTTTTGTGTTTTAAAGAAAAAGCTCTTTCAGCCAAAATGGGTGATAAAAATAAGGATGCTGATGAAACACACTTGGAATCAAGGCTCAGGAGGTATGCTTTAGAAAATAACAGTACAGTACAATAGCTGAAAGGAGCATCCTGAAGAATAATGCCAAGGACAGACAATACTCATCTCCCGATGGCCTAAAATAACACTAAACATCAGCCCATGCCCCAGGCCTTCGAGGTATGAATTGAGGCCACTACAGAGCAAGAAAGTAGTGCCAGCATTTCTCCCTCAGTGCCACAGGGGTATACGTTCCTACAATATCAAAGACGCCCAACATCTACTACGGTTGCAGATACCACAGAAACTCCTCTCAGCCTGCATTTCTTCAAGAAGATTAAATCTCCTCTCCTAGCCACACACAGCTCTTCTTCACAGAGAAAAATCTTCCTACACAATAAGATTCTACACCCTGAACATCCTTCCACCTTGAAGTTGTACCACCTGGCCTTCTCCTGACACCTGCACTTTCTCTCTCATGATTCACTTCAACTAAACCCAAACTGCTTTCTGCAGAAAGGTGCTGGCACAAGCTGAAAGCACACAAAGTAGTTAAGTGTATATTAACACTTTCCATTTTGCTTGATCACTCTACTCTTTGATAAATAGGTATAATAATGGAATTGGGTAACACAACAGCTATCAAGACCCCCCAGATTTTCAAACGTATAAAAACATATACAGCTTAGCAGTACACTCTTTAAAATGTAATATAAAATCTAGACACATGACCATATTTCAAAAGAAAGACACTTCACCTCTTGTTGGCATTATTTTCAAATGGAGTTTTGGATTTTAGCCCCTTAGATAAAAGAATCTTTTCATTATGGGCACCAGTAGTAGGAATCAAAGATTTAAAAGTATGGCGCTCTGACCTCTACCTCTTCTAAGTACTAATAGCTAAAAAATCAAGAGCATATAAGTATGAGATGGTACTGCAGGATTCTATTTAAATGCATTCAATAACATCCAATGCAGTTGCATTGCCATTACCACTAAAACAGTTACTCATTACTCATTTTTACTACTCAAGTTTATCACCACACAACAGACACAAAATGCAAGATTTTCTTGCATGAGTTTCTTCAGTTGGAAATGAAGGAAGCATGTTCATCTTTCCTGTCCTGATTCTCATTTGGGAAGAATTTACAAAAACATGACAGCTTCAAGGACCCCTCACATTCTAATCAGCTTCTGGTGAAAAATCTGATGGCATAACTAAATATAAACATTTCTGATAGGGCCAGCTATGGAACAATCCAGACCAGAAGAGAGGTGGGGGATAACCCTGTAAAAGAATAACGCAGGGAAGGTAGTAAAACGAGGCTGTCAGATTCTACCTTGATTTTACTCTTGGGACCAAGTACCATGGGTAAAGAACAGCTACACTATCATAAGCATCACCTTGCTCTGCTCTTCTGTGACATAAACCCTCTCTTTGCCCTGAGCTCCATTTAGGACAGTGGTCACAGAGGAGGACACAGCTGTCAGGCAGCATTGTATTTGCAAACAGATCCCAAAGATCACAGATTCAAAGGTCTCTTCTTCCCAAGTATCCTAGAAGAAATACACTGATTTTCAGACACCATTTTGCTTTGCTTAAATAAAAACTTGTAGGAGAAAAAAAAATCATCAAAGGTAAACATCATCACATTCCCCCTCCTTCTATTTCATTGGGAAATCTGTGAGCAAAATTTATGATGCAATGTTCTTGCATCATGTGTGAATGTTTGACAGCATGCAGTTATGCTTCTGAAACAATATGAATAAAGAATGTGAATAAAGAACACAGGAGAGGAGGAGAACAGAGTATTCAGCTAACATCTAAGGAAACCATCTTATAAAATTCTAATTCATCTGTAAAGGAACTATGCTATACTGAAAAGTACAATTATACATTTTGCCTTAATTAAAAATACTCTTAATAGATAACAGAAAGTGTCTGTGCTCTTCTGTTGACAGCATCTGTGCACATAATAGAGAGACTAGAACTGATGTGCCCAACCTGCACAGTTCAGCACATTTTGGTGTTTTTGTTAACCAGTTATTCACAACTATGTTGGGCTCAAATCATTATCATGTAATAAAACCAGCAACTGAACAGTATCCAGGATCAGTGGTCATTCATACATTCATTCATCCAAAAATTTAAGCATGTTCAGCAGAATACAAGAAAGCACAGATGTATTTAATAATAACATTCAACACAAGTTTTGTAGACAAAAACAGTCAAGCAAAGAACTGAAATCTTTCTAAAACCCTCAGGGCTTTTTTTTTGTCTCTGAGACTGCAATTTATTATACACATTTTTGTCAATATTTACATGAAAAATGGAAAAATGCCATCTTGGTAGGATTCAAGAAACAATTTTGCTATTCCATCATCCCTACAAAACTGTCATACAACATCAATACTGTCAATCAACGGTGTCAGATTTTGAAAGCATCTCTTTTTTTTTTCTGATCAGTTAGTACTACTGCATTTTACAGAAAAAGGTTAGACAGGTCAGATTTCAAAGATGACCAGCTCTTAAGATAATCTGAAACTTCAAGCAGCAGAGAACAGAGATTGTTAAAGAGCGTAGCCTGCAAAATAAAATCCTTTGTTGAGAATACAAAGCCTTTTTTTTGTAGGAAAAAGTACAAAAGCATATGTTCCTTAAATATGTATTTTGTGTCTTAGCTTTACTCCATAAAGCTGCTCTTCAGCACCAAGAGCATGGCCAATAATTTGTTGCTACAACCTGACTTTCCTGATATGGTCTTGCTTTTGTACTTATAAAAGTGTTCTACATTCCCAAATACTCATGCAGTCTGTTCCATTTTTGGAACATAATTACTAAAAATAGCCTTAATTAGCATTATATAACAGAAATAAAAAAAAATTCAAAATAAACAGCTCTGTAAATTTTGAGCATTGACTGAGAAACAGTATAGCTGATCCATCAACAATCTCTGAAGCAAACTGCCTGATGAGCAACATTAATTTCAGAATCAAGTAGAAACTGTTTTTTTAATTAGTATATATAGCTAACAACACTGAATACTGAGGTATGGCATGCTATGGAATAGGAAGGGGAAAAAAAGAATTAACCATCTAGCATCAATATATAACATATCTTTCCCACCAATTTTCCCACCAAATATCCATACTGTGCTGCCCTTGCCAAGAGTAAAGAACAATGTATCCAAAGCATTTTCATGCTGTTAATTAACTTGCTTAAGTGCTGTATTTCTAGCCCTGACAAAGCAGTATTGAAATTCCTTACTGACTGGATGGAAATGATGAGACCTGTCATTTGAAGGTCCAAATCTGCTTGCATTCCCTCTGACAGCTATGGACTAGTACTACAACAAGTTTGCCTATGCATTCCCCAGTACATAAAAAAAAACCATCTTCCTGATTCCAAGAACTATAATTTTGGAGCAAAATAACTGCTAACCTTTAGAATTTATTCTATTTGTTGAATTTATGACTATCAATTTTACTTAAAACTGTGCTGGAGTGATTGGTTACTTTGAACAACTATCCTTTATCCCTATTAAAATCTTAACTCATAATAGTTGCTACAAATTGGAGGCCATCCTTCCACTAAGGTACTTCCTTCAAGGAATGGTAGAGAAGTAGGTCATCCTCCATTTTTCTTGTCATATTCCACACCCCTCCCCGCCCTGACATTACCAAGTTTTCTCCAGCTAGTATCACCCATCTTTATCTCCAGAAATACATCTTGCACAACTAAGGATGGTGGTCAAACATCTTCCAGTCAATCCACTCCCAAGCCTGAAACTAAGACAGAATGCAACCTGACTCACAATGCAAAAAATGTCAGAGTCCAAATAAGTCCTAAAGAGCACACCTGGGAGCAGACACATCATACATGGAGTACTTGTAGACAGATCCCTTCTTATTTCAGACATTCCTGAGTGAAAAGTATTAGGTATCCTCTATTATCTGATACCACCTCCCTCACAGAATGGCTACAGTGGAAAGAGACCTCTGGAGATTGTCTGGTTAATGTCTTCCTGTCAAACCAGAGTAAGAGCAGGTTACTCAGAACTATGTCAAGAAGCTGGGCTTTTAATATCTCCAAAGAGAAAGGTGGAGTTTTTTCTCCATAAATGCGGCATCATGTACTAACATCCTGAATTACCTGCAGCAGTGTGACCAAAGCCCACCAAGTCATGAAATTACCACAACTTGAGCTGGAACCAAGGAAATGCCCCAAAAGCATTTCACTAGGAAGAATAAGTTGCTTGGAACTGCTACTTGATCAACTCATGCAGTAATCAGGAAAGATAAAAATACAAGGATCAATAAGACAACAATCTATTCTTGTTAGGTAAACATGGAAACACTGGAATAGGAAGAAGCAGAACTATAAATAAGTGAAACAAACTCAATCCTGGCTGACAAGTCTACTTTATTTTTTGGTGTTAGAACAAGATTTCTCCCATACTCCTAAAGCTGATGGTTTGTTCTGGCAAGTTTTCTTACTGATGGAGCTTCAGAAAACTATGCCTTTTTCTGGTTATAGTCAACAATTCATGCCTTTATTGAAGGACCTATGGAAAAGAAACAGAAGATCAAAGGGAATCTTTGACGTCTTTTATGATTGTCTTCAGAATTTCAGATCATGCCTCTCTTAATTCCCTACTAACTTTGGAAACCTCTTAAAGTAATGATTGTGCTGATGGCAGCACGTGTGAAACTATACCAAGCTTAAAAATACATCTCTTTGATGAATGAAAAGAGATCCTGAAGTGCTAATTCCTTCAGCATTCTTTTCTGCTCATTTACCATTTCTCAAGAAGCTGACTGAAGAGCAGCTAGGAAACACTGAGTTGTATCACTCTGTGACTCACATTCAGGAAGAGCTTCTGGGACACTTTGCTTTGTGTGTTCTGATTATTTTATTAACATAAACCCTTTAAAAAATTAGGCACAGCCATTAGAACCCAGTTTCCCTTTTCATAATTTCCTGAATTTAGTTATGATTTATAAATACTGTATGTGGGCTCTCTTCAGTAGGGGTGTTCCTTTGCACCTCCAGTTCTTTGGCAGTATAAAGATTACTTCTTTTGCCTGCGGTAATGCTTTATAAAACACACCATCTGGAAAACTGAAAGTTGCATCTACTACACTCATTATTACACTCTGGAGTTGTGTAATGGGAGTGAAGTCCCATTAATCAGAAAAATGGGAATGAAGCGCACAGGGTCAGCCCCAAATTCTATTTCGCTCACCACCACCCATATCCCAGGAAGCTAAGAGAAGCCTGCTTGTTAAATCCTCCTAAACAACATATTTCTTCTCCTTTTATTACTATAACCATAGCCCAGTATGACAATGTTGAATGGAGGACTCATGTTAAAACATATCTTGAAGCATGTACAGGCAGTTTCATGTATACACCGCTGGTTCACACCTTTTATTTTGGGGCTTGAGTTTTGCTTTTAAGAAGTAAAGGGTCTAGGATGAATAAATCCCAGATCTAGAAACACTTCAGCAGGGTAAGGATTAAGTTGTTTCAAATTTCTAAACCAGATATTAAAAAAATGTCTTTCCATGCTGCCAGCTCACTTAGTTTCACCAAGTCTTTCCATATTTAGCCAACTTGTTTTTTATCTCCCAGATTCTGACACAAGAATCTACAGCTTTGAGGTTTAAAAAGTGATGTTTAACTCTTGTCACAACCTGAAGATACGGCTTAGAAGCAGAACCAAAGAAAACTAACCCACGCCTAACATTTTCAAGCATGTTTTTTTAATTGGCATCTATAATGCCTTTGACTACAACTTGCAATGCTTCTAGAGGCAAGCAGAGCTGGAAGCAGCTGTCTGACCCAGGCAGTAAGTTTGAATTGACTAGCTTCCTCCAAACACCAAAAATTCAAAACAAAAGTTTTTAGTACAAAGCTGCAGTAGTGAGCAAATTCAGAAAAACTGGCATATATTAGCATATATTAAAAATGAACAATGTGGAATCTATGTGAAATATAGAATATATCTATATGAAATACACACTCAGCTTTTTAGGTTTTGAAATAAGGAACCAGCAGTGCCACAGTTTTCTGCACTGAACTGAAGTTCTGGAAACAGAGCTGGCTAAATTGCACACCTGGCAAATGGAGAGGGGTGCAAAGAGCAAAACACAGAAACAAAAGCTGTGAAGCTACTCCAAATCACATCACAGACAGGGTTTCAATGCAGTGGCTGAAACAACAGCCCCTTCCTTCTTTGCAAAGGCCTGTCACTGGAATACCTTCCCAAGAAAAGGAACTTTAAGTATATATTTGGGACAGTGCAAGTTAGTTGCTTGAGGAAGCTTTTAAAAAAATGTTAATGGCTCTCAAGTGAGACCAGATGTTGCATTCTCTGTTGCTCCAACATTCAGACCATATAAAGCAAATATCACATATACTTTGCTAAAAACTGTCTGAGAAAATCCAGACACTGCAGGCAGTTCTGATTGTCTTTATCACTGCAATGGCCTGGTGGAAAGGGATGTCTCATACGGGACTGCAGACCCATCTTCCCGAGTACTCCATAAACAAACTCTAAACACTCCAATGAGGTTACAGTCTACATAGATGAGAGGAAAGAAGCATTCTTAATCCCATTTTTCAGATGAAGAATTGAGTCATAAAGTGATATAACACAAGCTCAGTAAGGGTGGTGAGGCCCATGCTACTCGACAGTCCACCAAGGGCCATTTATCTCTTGGTGCTATGTCATCCTTCACTTTTTAGAAGTGCCTAGGAAGCAAATTTCCCTCCTTTACAGAAGCAAAACAGCTCCTGCAGCACCAGGGAACCAGCTCCCATTAGACACAGAGCATCACGACACTCAAATACCTCAGGACAACTTGCCCTAAATGACCTAAAATCACATTAAAAAGCCACAGACTTTCTGACTCTTCACCCACAACACTGCTATGGTTTTTGTGCTATTTCATGAATAATGATTTTCACTCTTGTGAAAGTTAATATAACTCTTGTGTATAAGATAAAAATTACTGAGTAAGTTCTGAGGGGATAAGAGGATATGAAAGATGCCATCACTTAGGTGGTGCAAATCAAAATACTGTTTGTGTCCTTTAAAGATGGTGCATTTCAGAAAAGGTCAGAATAGTACAAAGAAAAATGTAATTTTTGCAGCATTACCTTCTACTTTATTCTTCTGCCATTTTGCATTTGCCCCATGTCATTGACATATTCTGTTTAAAAGTTTCAACACTGCCAAAACATAGCCACAATCAGCAATCCATGACAAAAACAAACAAAATTTTTACTTAGAGTTAAAAGATCTGAAAGGATTATACAAACAACCTCTTTGCTTGTTTCTGTAGCTTTGATGATTTCTCTGCCTGGAAAGGTAGAAAAAAGTTCTAAAATAAATATTTAAGAAACAAGTCAAATTAAAAAGCTAAGCATTCAATGATTTACATTCAGCTTGTTGATTTGGAACTGCTTCTGCTGAGAATTAAAATCCATAAATTTCAGGAGAACTACTCTTGATTTTCAAGCATGCAAATTAAATAGCTGCATCCAAGATCATCTTTGATCCCTCTGTTACTAAGTATGACTATCTGCTTCATCAAGAACACAAGAATTTCTGGATCCTACTCTGACAGTAGTTTTAACTTCTTACAACCCCATTAAAAATACCAGAAAAACAGAAAATTTGCTTTTTGAAAATGAGGCTGCAGTAATTGGGCATATTATTTCTAAATTGGAGTCAATTTTAGCAGGATATGGGGAAATAGAAAGAAGAAAAGAAATTTGACTCCAAATGAAGCAATGTCAAAAAATTATTGGGTGGACAAATTTCTAAATACTCCATTCAAATACTCAAATTCTCTGTTCTTGGAAAATGCAAAATGTAGTGACAAAAAGAGTTTTCTGAATTTTTTTAAAGGACATATAATTTCTCAGATCCCAAACTGAGACAGATTGGTACATTATACTGAGCAGCATTTAAGAGATACTAGGGGAATTGAAAGAATTTTCAACAATGCTGGTGACATTAATTTTCAATGTTAATAACCTATTTACTATGATAGCAGCTTAATAAGCTTTTAACTGGCAGAAGTGGAATTACACTGCAATATGGCATATTAACATTATGAAGAAAAAAACCCACAGTTCCGTGCCCGCATCATTCAAATATTTTTAATTATTATTTTAGGGAGATAATTAGGAGATACTTTCTCTCCTCTTACTACCTACACAAGAAAATTTCAATCCCATTTGTTAGGATTCAAAAACTACTTGGGCACTGCACCAAGTGTAACCTGACTGTTATCTTTTCAAATTTACAATCCAGAGTAGCCTTTTCTGTCTGGTTTTCTCTCTGCACAAATCCACAAATACTAAATATCACTGTTATATGTATTATAGGAAGTTCAAGCTATACAAAATAGCAATTCTGTCTCTCTCCACTAGAATTTCAATTCTTGCCAAGCAAAACATCCACCTATCTTGGAAATCCTGATGTACATAACATGGCTAGATTAAGTCTCACACTTTTCTTATGTGACTCGCTCTCACTGTTTTACAAATCTTGTTGCAGAAGTTGAAAGTACAAGTGGCATCTCTGTAAGAGACTACGACCCTCTACTTCACCAGCACAGACTGAATGCTCCATTTTACTGCAGACAGCCTATCACCTCTGTCAACTGTCTAAAATATCTCTGCCACAAAGAGAAACCACTGTACAGAAACCACCACATAAACTGCTTCATTTATGGGAAAGAATTTCTTTCTTGGGGTAATCAGAAACAGCATTTTCCCCTACTTGCTTCCTAGGTGCAATGCAACACATGCCATGCTTAGAAGTGTGTATACCAAATACTACTTCTTAAACTGAAAAAGAAAAATCTATCTTTGTCCTAGAAATGCCATCACTCAATTTCACATAGATTTTTGGAAAGTATTTCAAGAGAGAACTAACGTGAGTTCATTCAAACTGGCATTTCAGTAACTGCATCTTAAAATGAAAAATATCAATCCAGGAAACTTTAAAATGTTTGAGCATAAGACATTTGTATACCCTACCCACCTGTACATTACACTAGTTTAATGTATAGACTTAATTACTAGCTTAGAGTATTTCTAAATTTTTTCCATGAAATTTTAGAGCATATTACCAAAGTAATTAAAGTCACAATTAAAGTTTCCCTATGTGGTGAAGCTTGATGTGGAATGTTTTCTAATTTTTCTGCAGAGATTGTTTCTGAACATATTTTATATGTACCAATATTATAAACAAAAGGTACTTGGCCAACAAACTCCCTTTGCCAGGACCCCCTGCATATTGCAGAGAGCCCATACATCTGAGACAGGCATGAGGACAGCTTCCAGCATCCCTCTGGTTCTGGGGCAAGAAAAAGTCTCATTTGGTTTTGGCCACCTGAGGAAAACACGAGGGGTATCGATCACTGCCAGCTGTTCCCAGGGGACTGGCGATATGCCCAGCCTGCAAATATAAATGCATTTCACACAGGTCACTAAACAGGCACCCATACAGTTATTTTTGGTCACTACCTACCTGGACCACATGCAGACTGGCAACCTGAGGGTGAAAAGCTCTGGACAGAATTATCAATCCCCTGAACCACTGACTCCCCTGGCTGCTTAACTGTCAAAACCCTGATACTATCTGAAAATTGAGAGGAATCAGTACAATAAACAGGAAAGATGTTGATACAACCAATTTCATTTTTAATTACAGAAATGTCTGGCGGGATTACAAGTCCTTTTTGCACCATAACAAACTGTTACTACTCTAGTGCTTGAATCTGCACTGAGGAAAGAAAACAAACACCATCAAGTTTTGATTACACAGACAATGAAAAAGACAAATGCCACAGCACAGGTGACTGGACACTATAGCTTTGTGCCTTGTACAGACACACTGCATTGGTTCCAAAGTAGTACTGGAAATTCTCCAGAGCATCAGAACATGCTTGAGAGTCCTTCAAGTCCTTCGCTCCTACTGCCTATCCTTGTAAAGCCAGAAGTCAGGTTTTCTCAGTTTCCCAGTGGCAGAAAGTCTACAGCACATTTTAGAGTAATCTACATTATTTCACCAAGTCATAGGTCTATAAAACTCTGAAAGCTACTATTGAAGATATCAAAATAGACACTGAGTTGACCTGTGATTTAAATCCTTTCTAACTGCATTATACTTATTCCAAGAGGTATATATCCCAAACAAGACAGTTAAAGTACTGCAAAGCCATTATTAGAGATGCTGAAACAATGACAGGCAGAGGAAAATGAGCCATTACATTTTTAGGACTAAATCTACAGCAAGAGTTTGCTCAAGGGTTGAAAGAACTTCTTAACTTGCCTCATGGTGAGCCAGCATCAGTTTCAGGCCTTTTAACCCATGAGGTATTGACCCCCTGTGGCTCCTGGGTGGTGGGGAGACCCTTGGGCTTCCTTGGAGAAGCACTCACCAATCTCCATTTCAATTCCCTCCTGCTCAGAAAAGGTAGTTGCCAAAGCTATGTTCTTGAGAAGACACAGGCACTGCCTGCACCCTGCCAGCATCCCAAGGAGGTAAGCTATGCATTAGTCCTCTTGCTTCCCTGTCCACTCAGAGAACGTGTGTGACTCACATAAGGCCAAAGAGAAATTCCTTGCTATGCTTCTCAGAGCGAGCAAGCTGAGCAAGGCACCAAGGTGAGCCATGCAGGAGGAGCATCAGGAGTTCAAATAATTTGATTTTATGGAGGGGTGCATCTGAAGCTCTCCCTTCTGCCACTAGAAACCTTCCCCCGGTACCATGGGAAAACAATTCTGCTTCACAGCAGCAATGAAAGATGAGAAAAAAAAGAAATACAGCAGAAAATGAAAGGCTATGAAAGTTGTGGTATAGACGGGAAATTATCACAGCACCTGAGACAAAATGAATTAGCTGTAATGGGAAAGGACAGAGACAAAAGATACTTTAAGAGAAGCTACCACAGCAGGAGATGTTGATGCAAATGAATGGATGGGGTCAGTCCAATAAGACTGTTAGCCTCCTATGACAGAGATGGGATACACTACATAAGACCCTAAAGTGTTTAAAACTTTCAGACAGAAAGAGACCTATTAGAGAGATATGCCACAGTTGCAGGCACTCTGGGTAAAAAACAAGAAAAAAATATTTCACCACTAAACAAATTACATAAGCACAAGGTTGCAAAAAGAAAAAAAGTATTAACACAAATTGGTTTAGCTGTACAAGATTTATCAAGTTAAAATAAACTGTATTTTCAGCCTACATTCATTTGAGCTTCAATTATATCAAGAAAGGCACTGAAATAATCAAATTACGGAGCCCCAAAAGCATTTAATAATCACAAAAAAGAAGCAGATGCACTAATAAAATTAACATTAATAAACTAGGTCAACACAGAGAAAAGAAAAGAGTGATGGAGGAGGAAGAGAGCTCCACCCAGAGCTGCTGCTCCAGGGTGCCAGCTCTGGCGCTGCGCTCCCCGCACAGCGCTGTGCAGTAATGACTACAGATGATGCAGCTCTTTGACCTCTTTAACACACACATTGCTCACACTGTCTCCATAGAATCTCTGCTTGCTGCAGCCAGCATCCAAATGGGTCCTTAATATAGAAACCTGTGAGGAAATGCTCCCTCTATCAGTAGTTTATCAACCCTCAGATTAGGAAAGAGGGCCTTTAAGCCTCACAGGCTTATCTGCAGTGCAGTAGGAGTCTGAAGAGGCGAGCAGAGGACAGTCAGGCTCTCGAGGCATCCCATGATCTGTGGCTCAGGAGGTAATTTCAGCTTTCCTCACCACGGGTATAAACACCACCTGCTCACCTTGCCTAAAATGATTAGAGAGAACAAACCTGAATCCAGCTGTTTCACCCCTACTCTGTCGCCCCTTCCTAAAGCTGGGCAACCTTGTGTGTGAAAACAACTCCACAAAAATCAAAGGAATGAAAGGCAGTCCTCAAGACTTTGGCTCCTGGTGTTTTAAGACATAAAACACTACATACAATAAACACTGCAGCTTGATGATGAGTGCTGGATGAACCAGTAAATGCAGTGGAGAGACAGAACTGCTCTGCTCCATCTCAGAATCTGACCCACTCATGTTACAAAACAGATGCAAAAATGATTACAGTGATTATGCAGAGGAGCAAGATTATGCAAGTGCTAAGCACTGCTGTTATAATACAGAGACACAAACGAATATAAAGGGGCCTAGGGATGCAACATTTCTCTTTAGCTTTCTTAGGAGGGAGGGTAAAGAAAGAACAAGAAAGTGGGGGCTGGATAAATGTAGTCAGAGGGAATTATTTAGGCAGGAAAGACAGAACTCCTATCTTTCTGCCAAGTACTCCCCTGCTCACCTAGGGAAAGATCCAGCACAGCAGCAAAACCGCAGAGGTAGAAGCACAAAGGCAAAGAACTAAACTGTTCATTGAAACTCAGGATTGGAAAGAGCAGACAAGCAGTACAGTGCCGCAGAAGATGATTCTTCTCAACTTTCTGGCACAGGAAAATCAGGAACCACTGGCATCAAAAAAACAAGGAGAGGAAAAAACCTCAAGGACAGAGAAACAAAGTCACAGACCAGTTCTGAAAAGCAGGGTGTGGTTGTGGAGATGCACAAAACTGTACATACAAGTGTGGAAGCTTCCTTAAAAGACAGTCTAACTGTTATTACAAATACTGACATTACAACCACTACTTTTAAATCCCCCTCCTCAAAATGAAGGTCAATGCAAGATTGCAAAGACTCCAAGATGCCTTTGGATGCAAAAGCAGGACATTTAGTGATGTGCACAGAGTATAAACCACTGGCAGAAGCTCTAGCAAGTATTCTAGAAACCAGGCTGGCTGCAGGCAGTCTGTCACGTCATAATATTATGTGCCAGCACAGAGAGGAAAGGTCAGGACAATCATACAGTAACCTAAAAGGAAAAAAAAGAGGGTCAAGAGCATTTAAGCTCATTAATACAAACCTTTAGCCTCAGAAGTGAGAGGAAGCTCCCCAGGGGTGCAGGGGCCATTCCCACCTCATGCACCCCAGCCTGAGCCCAGACCCTCCTCAGATACCACCCAGGCCCTAGGAAGTGCCAAAGGAGCCCACACACACTCATTCACCAGCCTTCCCCTCCTCACTGTGAGCTGCTGGGCAGGGAGCCTCAGCCTCTGAGCCTGAGTGTCCCTTCTGCTCTGTGGCCGGGGCAGGAGGTCACTGCTCCTCAGTCACTCATCCCTGCCTCTCCCCTGCAGGTGCCTCAAGCACAGGAAAGGCACCTCCTGGTTTTCCCCCTGGTCTGCCAGCACAGCTTTTTTGGGTGACTGGCCATTAACCAAGCTCCATCAGTCTGATCCCATCAACAGAATGTTTACCTACTGCCTCCCAGGCAGGCCAGGAACCAGCCTGAGGGAAAGGAAAAACCTGTCATGGGAAGAAAACAAACAGCTGAGGTCAGGGACCTTTTCAACCAGCAGAACTTGGCTATGCCACTGGAGCCCCCAGCTGAAATGTGCCTGAAACCCTCAGGGCAGGAAGAACCTCGGTCCTGTTCCAAGATGAAATGAGGGATCTTTCAGCAACGGAAGACAATCCCTGTCTTCTCTCTTTTCATTAAGAGTATCAACAGGTTTCAGGAGAAAGACATCACTAAGACACTACCCAAAGATTTCACAGTATTTACTGGAATTACAGCATGTTGCCTCAAAGGGATATGAACTTATTCAGGCAACACAACAGAAGATCAGAAAGATATATTTTAATCCTCACCCAATATTTTCAGTACTCCTGCTCT
The DNA here is from genome assembly GCF_014805655.1 of Passer montanus. NCBI lineage: Eukaryota > Metazoa > Chordata > Aves > Passeriformes > Passeridae > Passer > Passer montanus. The sequence continues at coordinate 916,997 of NW_024367261.1, read as the reverse complement.
TGAAAGCACATATTCCTTACCTCTTACAGAATGCATGGTCTCTATGCCAATATTATAAATTCACATTTTCAGCTCATTTTTTCCCCACTTTGATGAATAGTTTTAAATCATGCTTAAAATAGCACATTTAATATAACACTGTGTGAAAATTCCAATTAAGACACTTGCAGGTAACTTTGGTAAATTAGAAAAAAAAGTATCCCTATGCTACAAAGATTACCAAAATCCCCCAGTACTTCCTATCTTGAATTCCTCTTGCCCCCTGTAGCCTGAGCCTCCAGCCTAGCTAACTACTGATTGTCACAGAAAACCTCCTCTGTAGAAATTTTGTCTATTAAAGGAAAAGCTCATGGATAAATTAAGAATCAAAGGCAATAGATTTAACACAAACTCCTACAGTACTGCTTTTACCCAAGCTTTTGAAGATTGCTTTCCCATTCCTGAACTTGCCCTAACAAATAAAAGGTTTGAAAGATTAATGTGACCAAAGACTATTTCTTAGTGATGTTGAACTCCAGAAGCAAAGCCTAAGGTGAAATACAGAGATTTGGAAAGAGCAGTTTGGACAGGCTTTATTATGGCCAGTTTGTTATATCTCAATTACTGCTCATATCCTTCTTGCTTTTTTCACTCATAATGATGGCTCAAATACCTTGGCTTCAAAAATTACCAAAGATGCACTGTCAATACATATAAATACAACTGTAAGCCACTAAGAGCCAGTTTTCTGGATTTTTTAGAGGATGGCATACTGTCAGTAGGTAATTTATAGATCTATTTTACTGCAAGGTCTTCAGAGAATGTAACTGTCACTTGAGACTGTGGTGAGCACATAGCAAAGAGTAGATGCACCATAAATTTATTGATGTGGCATTGTTTATTGTCCTAGCTTCTAGAAGTTCAAATAACATCTTGTGTGCAGGACAATGCATTTAGTTCAATTAAAAATCACTACATCCTTTTTTATTAAGTTTTCAGCTGCCAGAAGTTTCAATGGATTTTAGAACATCCCCTCCTCTTAAAAGGACATCTCAAGGATGAACCTGGAAAAGCTGTACCAATTTTCCTTTGTCTGAAACCTTAGGAGATAAACTTCACACATTTCTTTGCCAGGAGAAAACAAACAATATTTTCCCCACCTTTCTCCAGTTAAATGCAGTTTCTACAAATAATTTTGGTCTACAGGAGCAGACAGATTGCCAATGCAGTATCCTTGCAGATCACCTAAATGAATGGGTGATCTGCATGGATAAAAACCTAAAAAAATACCGAAATCATTTAACCCAAAGGGAGGAAGAGTTACAAGTGGTTTACACGACAGTGTACAAGCCAGGACTGATCTCTGGGTATTTTTCACTAATACTATCATATCAATACAAAAAGTGCAGGGTTTTGTGCTCCTTAAGAGCCCAACAGCCTCAAACTCCTATTAGTTTGGAACCTGAGGGATTTTATATTACATATGTCAGTGAAAGCAAAAGCCTCAAATGAACTTTTCAAAACTTAGGAAAGCAAAACTAAACATTATTTTCAGTGTGTTGGTGCAGCAAGCAGGGGAAGACCCTTGGGCAATTCCTGTACATATGATTTTATGGTGTAGTCAATGGCAAAGCTAGTCAGAATATGGGACAGCACTGCTGTATTTTCTAAGTAAGGGCAATTCAGTCATATCAAAAAAGTATGTGATGGAGGCAAAACCTGAAGGCTACGTATCTATCAATTATATTATCTTTTTTATAGTATCTTTCAAATTGCAATTTCAATACTGTACTTCATTTTTATAAAAGTTACTATTCTTTTCCATCTTTAAAGATATTAGATGCAGATCTTTTATTTTATTCACATCTTACAAAAGGCTCAGCTGCAGAGGTTTGTCATCTGCAATACCTGCACCTCACCTCTTTTGTCTAGCAACTTCAACCTCTATGCAGATGGATATTCCTAAAGTCATGTATATGCAACACACCTGAAGTCTCAAAGCCTCCCATTCTCATTCAAGTTTCACAGAATTCTCCTTTTTGCTGCCCAGCTCTTTTAATTGCTTTATTTTTTCCATTGAAGTATCCAATGCTTTGGTATGATGTTACAGTACTCAGGGTCAGATCATGGTAATTTACAGCACCTCCTTGAGACTATCCAAGTAAGAGCAAAAAATGCAGGAGTGGAAAATAAATTCTGTCCTCATATACCATCACACAGGATGATGAAATCATTCAGGTTGGACGGAGCCTCAAGATATCATCTAATACAACCATGTGAGCATTTACATACTCCTGTTTCTCTTGGGCTGATCCACCAAACAGTGGCATAAAACTTGTCCTTACAGCGAGTTTTTAAAAGCTCTCTCTTTTTCAGGATGTTTTGGAAACAACCTTCAGGAAATGTGATCTTTCAACCTTCATTATGGCTTACAATGAAAAAAAATAGTGAAAACATTTCATAACAAGAAGTGATTCAATAATTCAGAAATATCTCTGTTATCACAAAAATTTCCTCACAAATTAACCATATTCTTTTAGAGATTAGATTTTGAATAAAAATGGCATTTTCAGCTCGAAACAAAATTTTAATGAGAAAATCCATCAGCAGTCCTAAACATTGCCCTGACAACTAGTGTTTGCATCTAGTGGAAGCTGGGCATGTTTGGATGCATAGATGTTTGTGCTGATGTTTTGTAGCAGCAAAGCCCTTTGGGGGCCACTTATTCTCCTGTCCGTGGGCCTTCCAGCATGATTACATCTGTCAATCCCAAAATCCAAGCCAAGCCTGGCTGCCAAACAATCAAGAGCACGTGCACATAGACACAGACTAATCGATACAGTTCTGACTGTAATTCCTTTACGAACAAAAATAAAATACTAATTTACTCAAAAACTCAGGCTGCAGAATATTCTCCCTCATGATCTGAACTTTTTGCTCTTACACCTGCCTGACCTCCTTAGGATAAACAAATACTTGTAGCTGATAGCTCAATGAATTATCACAGGGCAAGTAATGTTGTAACAGCTACTAGAATATGATGTTAAAAAGGATGAGAGACATAACAGACAGACCTGTAATCTTCAAAGCAGTTTTACATGGGAACAAAAGAAAGCATCCAGGCCACTCATGACTTGTCAGTTAATAATGCAATCACTACTTCTAATACTGCACTGTAGCACAAGCCAAACATTTATTCTGTGAGTCTTCTGGCAAAACTGTATAAACAACAATACCCCTCCTCCAAACATGACATTTTTATTTCATGCTGTACGTGAATTAATTGAAATTCAAATTAAAATGCTTTCTGCATGCAGAGCTGGAAGCTTGTCCTGTCTCCTAGCAAAGCGTGAGCTCTAGCAACCAAACACTACCATGCAAAGTTGTCAGATAAGCTAGGAAGGAAATTCCAAATAAATTATTTTCAAGGCACTGTCTTTATTTTAAGCAAGAAAGAAGAATTTATGCAGCAAGTCCTTAGCTACAGACAAGCCTTCTTATGAAAGAAGAACTCATGCCAACATAAAGCTTCATTTATTTCTAGTCATGAAAAAAGAAAAAATGCATAGTGGAAAGAAAGTCTTCCACCTGAAGCAGCTCTTAGGCCATATGATACAGGGGCTGTAGTGTGACATTACCACTAAACTGAGCCAGAAGTTTATTTCAGTATGTTCTACCTGTCTCTACCCTAAATGCCAACAAAGCTGGAGGGGAAGCCAAAGGTGCTGCTCGTGTGGGAGGTGAATTTGCTGCACCAGCAGGGGGAAAGCTGAGCTGGGGGTGGTAGAGGAGGTCCTTGTGCCTGCTGAGGAGCATGAAGTAGAGGGGAAAATGCTGAAGTGCAGACTGGATTTCTCTTTTCTATGTTGCAAGCACAAATGAGGAATGGAGAAAACATCGTGATGAGGAGAGAGGGCTGCAAACCTACTCCCCCTGCATGTGATCAGAACACATACTGCACCTACTGGTAGTAATGAGGATGAGAAACTCATCCCCTTCTTACCTCTCCCTGCTTCCCATGAATCTGTCCTTTAGCAACAAGGACTCCAGTTTTACAGCAAATTTTTACAAACCCAGTACAACCAACCTGCACAAGCAGACAGGCCTGAAAAGGAAATAAATTACCTACTCTTTTAAAGTAAGAGTGGAATCTTACTGGATAACACCTGTAAAAAAACTGCATTGACTTTTGGATAGAAGAAGCACCAGACATTGCCCTTACTATTTGGAACCAATTTATTTGAGAGGACATTTTCCAAGTAGTCAAATAAAAGAGTTATCAATTTAATTTCCTGTTTAATGTTTCAGTTGTTTTCACCCTTAGCCTGTAAGGCATAGACTAAATGGAAGCACCACTGAGAAAGTGTGTCTGGACAAAGAATCCACAGTTTGAAAACACTGGATAACTGGACAGGGCCAAACTGCAAGAACCATAATGCTAAAATTGAAGCTCCCAGTGAAAAAAGAGTTTAATAAGATTAAGATTATAGAAGTCAATTACCAGTCAACTAAAAAATACCCATCCTCCATATAAGTCACAAACACTAATTAGCTTGCATATTTCCAGCAAGTTGACTTTAAAGTACTTTGTTGTGGAATTATTTTTAAAACACTAACATATTACATAGAACTTGTGTTTCCTGACAAACACTTGATCATTAAAGGTGTCAGATTTAGATAGAGGCCTTCCTGCAGGTTATCAGTCTGATAGCAAAATTATTTTTCTCTTTCTTAAACAAAAAAATAATAGAAATATTTAAAACACAACATGATTTTTTAGCAGATTAAAACAGTCACAGATTTGGTCCCTTCTGGGATATTTTTTTCCTTTGTAGAGAAGAAAGTAAGCTAGTAATTACAACCTGCAGCTCTAAGACCAATTAACAATCTGCAACATGCCCCACTCCTTTTATCCTCCACTGGTAACGCTACAGGCAGCATTAGCTGTCTAATAAATAGGTGAGCACTGCTTAACACTTTGCAAGGTTTCAGCATTTCTCTTCACCCCTGGCATCAATTCTCTCTCTCCCTTGGCTATTAGCAGATCAGTCTGGCAGTATGCAGATGCTGTTCTGTTGTGTGCTCCAAGACACACACTGCCTTTAGGCTCCCTTGGGCTATGGAAGGCAGGTGGCTTATTCATGTTCTGAAGAGAAAGCTTCACTAATGACCTCGCAAAGGTCTCCAAGAGATATTTTTTTCCTAGTTAATCAGCCAGACAAAGAATTTACTTCTGCTTAGGAAGGGTGGATATTTGTAAGGCAGCGATGAGTAAGAAAGGGCAAATGTTAAAAGTATTTTCAATATACTTGCATTTCCTGAGAGCTAAACAGTTTCATGCCCAGCACAACGCACTGTGAAGAGATATTAAAGCTGAATGCACTCTGTGTATCAGGATATACAGGGACCAAGTATATAAGCATTGGTCTGTACAAACCCCTGAACTGCATTAGCAGCTGCAATTATATATATATATATTTATTTATTTATTTTCAAATATGCATGCCAAGCACCTTTTTCAAGGCTGTAGCATTTGGTTTCTTTCTTCTTGGAGTAATTATGGATGTGTACAGCTAATACAAAAGCATGCAGGTCAATTGCCTAGTGCTCTCTAGTACCACATGATACTGCTGCTAACCAGGAAAATCTGTACAGGCAAATCTGTTTCTTCCAAGATTCCTGCTAGGCACTATATGAACAAGCACAAGATAAATGCTTTCTTTGCCTGTAATAACAAATTCATACCCACACAAAATTGACTTGCTTGTCATGATGTGACAGAATGCACAAAGAGAGTGTCTATCAAAGAGCCTATCACCTGAAAATCTGCATCCTACTTATCAATGTCTTCAGTTGTAGCATAAGCACCTTGAGGATCTAAAGGATATACTAACTTTCATATCATATGCTCTTTGCAAGTTTAATAAGAGCAGTTTTTCTGTAATAAAACCAGATATGAATAAGCCAGGCTTTTCAAATACATTAATTAGTTATGCCTATTAACATAAATAAAAACGAACAGCTTACAGCCAATCATTTATCTTCCCTCTTCACTTCTTTAGTCATCCACTTCCACATACACATTTTAAGAAAGGCTAATACTAACACCCACAGTCTTTATTTGGACATTATGTGTAGAATACATTTTTGGCACTTCAAAAAAATTGGAAGAGCACGTGTGTGCATGTTCTCAAATATACAGACACATAAATAAACACATTTACATACTTTCTATACATTGTCTGCTTTTTTACAACTGCTTCAAATAACAAATAATAACTTTGTTCTCAATTTATCTAGAAACATTATTGAAAAAAGATCAGATGTTGGCTGTTTATCTACAATCTGCTCTCTTTCTCTGTTGGCTAAAGAAAAAGAGAACTTTATGAAAGCCAATAGCTGGGAACCTGGTCCTTTACATTACCTGGTCCTTGCTACCTCCCAAAAGTATCCTAAGTGCACCATGTAACTCTTGAGTAAAACATGATCTCTGCCTTTTCATTCACTCCATCTCCACCCTTGTAGATCATATTCTACACTTGTAGATACAAGAGTGTCCAACAGAGCATGAAATGTGTCCAAGGGATGGTCTAAATTCTTACAAATACAACTATTCCACAGACCATATGGAATCATTCTGCACTACCACAAGGAATAGCAGTGTTGTCCTTTAGTGTTTCTTCCACATGGCAAAAAAATTGCTTTAGTTACCACCAATGTGACACCCAAAAGAAGATAAGAAAATCTCCAAATAGAGAAACCTCAAGGTGGCAGATTGAGAGAGGTGATCCTGCTCCTCTATTCCAGCCTAGTGAGATCCCACCTGGAGTGCTGCATCCAGATCTGGGGTGCCCACCACAGGAAACACATGGACCTGTTGAGGGCCATCTAGAGGAGGCCACAAAGATGATCAGAGGGATGGAGCCCCTTCTCCTATGAGGAAAGGTTGAGAGAATTTGGATTGTTCAGCCTGGAAAGGAGAAGGCTTTGGGATGACCTAATTGCATCCTTCCAGTCCATGAAGGGAGTCCACAGGAAAGATGAAGCGAGACTTTTTTACAAGAAGCTGTAGTGACAGAACAAGGGGGAATGGATTAAAACTAAAAGAGAGTAGGTTTAGATTAGCTATTAGGAAGACATTCTTTACTGTGAAGGTGGAAAGACACTGGAACAAGTTGTTCAGAGAAGTTGTGGAAGCCCTGTCTCTACAAGTGTTCAAGGAGAGGCTGGATGGAGCCTTGAGTAACCTGGACTAGTGGAAGGGGTCCCTGCCCATGGCAGGGGCATTGGAACTAGATGATCTCTAAGGTCCCTTCCAACCCAAACCATTTTCTGATTCTGTGATTCTATGTCTCCTTACTTCCTACCCAGTTCAAATTCTCCTTGAACTAATGGCAATAGTCCAGCAACCCAAAGTCCAGAAAGACAGAACTTACAGGCAAAGGCACTGGCAAATGCTGGTGTCTTTACTGGCTTACAGACTGGAGTTGGCTTGCAACTACCAGTGCACAGCCTAAGGTAACACCACTGTTAAATATAGGCAGCCTTATTTGAGTCAACAAATATACTCCTCTCCACTGCTCTTCATAAGATGGCCAAGCTATAGATATATTAACAATGCCACAAGCCTTTAGAATCTGCATCCATATATTTCATCAAAGAATTATTAACACTGCACCCACAGATGCACGGTGTTTTCTCCACACATTCAACCCAGCACGTATTCTGGTCACTTTACTGTCACTTCTCCCTCTGAGAAGAATATGTAACATTCAGGTGGGGACCCAAATAGTGTTCTGCAGCCAAAACTCAAAGAGAAAAAAAAAATTAAAAGTAAAATTTAGGTTCAGTTAGGAGGAGAGAGGGGAAAGGGAATGTGAACAATTTATCAACTGTTTTCATTCCAAAGTTTTGGAGCCTTTTCCTTGTGCACTTCTTCCCCTTGTGCTGACTCAGAAGGATGCTTAGATTATTATATTCTTTTTGACACTGAATAACCTCAAGTAATTCTATTCTCACAACCACACTGAGATAATTTTCAGTACTTGGAGCACTGCACTGTTCCTGTCCAGTTCCACATATGCGAAGGGAAATGGAAAACACATATTGGAGCAGGAGGGAAAGATGGTGGAAAAAAAAATCCTCTTTGCAGATCATGACTTGAAAATCATCTAGGGTGATCTAGGGTGGAAATATTCTCATTATAAAGGTCAGAAAAATCCTCTCAATGCTTCAGGTTTCAGTACCAAGGAGTTCAGCATCCATCCTCTAGTTCTGTGCACTCAGAACACTCCCTCTCCCGTTGGCAGGCCTCTTACCTCATTTCCATTCCAAACTCATCTCTTCCCTCCAGTGAGCAAACACGGGTTTGATTTGTACATTGATCCAAACAATCACCACGTGCACACACTCCACCACGCTCCTTGACCCCGCACCCACATGCACAAAATGCTCAACAATGCTCTCGCCCAGGGCTCACTCAGACATGGAGCACAAGCACTGCCGCTCACTTGTGACTTCAAGTGTGCCAACAGCACTTACTGAGGTTGTAATTGCGCAAGGCAGCTCAATTCTTGTCAACCAAAATCAAGCCAGTCTCACTCTATTTATAAAGCCGGCACAGCAAATCAGTCTGATGAATCTTAATTAAATTTAAACAAACTTTGGTTGGTGTAAAATGTAATGTGCATTTGGCCAATGGACCACCTAGTGTAAGAAGCCCGAAGCAGTAATGTTTTAATGCATCATACCCCTGTGATTTGAAGACTCAGAGTAAACAAAACAAAGTTTGCTTCAAAAGTGCACCTCAAATCACCTCATACTTTCCTCCTACCAATGTACTCAACCACTGGTATTATGTTAATAGAGTCTACATAAATGGTCTCCTAATCACTTGATAAATTGCTTAATAAAGAAGTAACTTCCATAGTTGTCAATTAGTTACATAATCAGTAAGTATTTGCTATCCATCAAACAGCAGCAGCAAATTCAACTGCAAAACACCAGACTGTACTAGGGGAATGGGGGAGCAGGGAAAAGACGAGAATAAATTAAATTAATATTGTTAGCATTTCATGTCAGCTGCAGAGACAGTATTTCGATATTTATGTAAAGTCAGTTTTATTCCTGCTGTCCAGCAGAGCTACCAATCCACTGCTACAAGTTTATAATACGCTCAGCTCCTCTTCTGAGCTGCCGGAAGATATGAGCAGATCAGAACCTAAAACAGATCTTACCACATGACAAAAGAAATTTTAAAAAACCCCAAATCACCATCATGAAAAACAACCCTGAAAGAAACCCTTCCCCTATTGTTTTGAATGATCAAACTATTTCCAGACCAGACCTAATGTCCACTACTTACTACATGTCTTTCCAGCACCAGCATCTGGTGATAAATGATTTCAAACAGTCCCCATTCAAAATACTTTTGGTTGTTATTTCCCTGGAAATTTTAAGTAGATGACAAAAAAAAAAAAAAGTAATGGCAACCAAATTCAGACACACACCACAGATGCAAAAGAGTATAAAGTGGAAGAAATTACTGGAAGACTGAAAGACACAATTAAAGAAGCAGTTCTGACCAAAATCTCAAATTTGGTTTTTTAATTCAGCTATGATGTCCAATACTACTGCTGAGGGCAAGGCTAAGTTCTAACTAGAACGTACTGCAAATCTTCTGGTGTGCTAGAGGTATGAGACCTAGTTTCTTCTGACCTTCACTTAGTACATTTCTATCAGTGAATAAGACATCTATTCTGTCCACATTGCAGCACAGAAACAGATGCAGGAAGCAAAATTCATATCCTCCAGTTTCATGGACCCTGAACAATCTTTTGAAAGCTACATCGTCAGCAGAAAGACAAAGTTCCCTAGGGCAGTGAATTACATATCAAGGCCACCAATATCTTTACTGCCCACTGACTTCACAGGACCTGCTCAGTTCTTTGTGGTTAAGCCCACAGGTCAGAACAGGAGTACAGGTTGTGCTCCGTGGCAACAACAGGACAAGAACTATTACTCTAAAAGATGGTTCAGCTATACTTCATTTTGTGTTTTCCTGTTACTGATAATAGAGGAGTCTGGATGAAAAACCTTGACAGTATAAATGAGATGGGGTTTTATTTATTTCCAATGGAAACACTTATGCCTTTAAGTCACCTTGTTTAAGGACAGCATTATCTATGCCACATGTTTTCACAAGGATTTTAGAAGTCGGGAAAGGTCTGACACAGTAGCAATCCCAATGCTTATAATAATGTTAAGTGTTGCGGACCTCAGTATTAAGACGTGGCAGTAGAACCTTTACAGAGTCTTTACAGCTTGACTAGCTACATCTCCAGTCAACTTGAGTCCAAAGTTACAAGGAATTCTTTAGTCACTACAAAACAAAGACAAGAAATGGCTGATGATGAGAAAAGAAAGATCTGCAGCAGATACAGGTGAAATTAAGGTGTGGCTAGCTCAATCCATTAAGTGGCATTTGCCATTTTGTTAACGAGAGCCTTGTGAGGGAGCAGGCACAGCAACAACGTAGTCAGCAAACTACCTTAGCTGTGCTAGAAGGGGCACACAGTTGGCTAACCTCAGCAGACTCTCTACTAGATACACACTGTTTCTCCTTCAAGGCTTCAGCAGAGTATGGAAAACATTGGTCCTTCTTTTCTTTTAGAAGTCCTAATCTTTCAAAAATTCTCAGATCTTCTATACCTGCCCTCTCAGGTTTATGTACCAGATCTTCCATTTCCAGTCTGGAAAGTAATGTAACATTGAAATGCTACAAAAGCGTTGCTTTTGCTGCCTCAAAATAAAATCACAAACACAAGAACCACCAATGAATGTGCACCAAATTTCACCCAATGACAACATAAATGCACAAGCAAAGGATTACTTGTGTGTCTGCACGTCTGGCTGCCTGGACAGACAGGCAGGATGAGATCTACCCAGTGAGAATACTGGGTGAACAAATATTTATTGAGAATTACTCAGCTGTGATACAGAAGGGGATTCATGGCATGGTGCATCTGGACTCTGCTCATTTTTTATGAGATAATTGCACCACGGACTACCTCAAACACGGCATGACTGAAGGATTTGCCTTTTAAATTTAAGAACATGGAACGGACAGGAATTAAATCCGTCATGCCTCTGTGTAGCACACAATGGAGGAAGAATATAAATAAACAGGCAACCAGAATGGTGCAATAAGAACAGGATTAATCCAAGTGTGATTAATTCAGTGTCAGATTAAAATTGATAGTGCCAGCTGTATCGGGTCCATTCTGCCACATTATTCTCGCCTGTCATTTTTTTTTTTTTATGTCCATCTTCTTCCCATTTCCTTGGTGGATAAACCTGCAGGAGAGTTAATTGTCACATACACGGATTTAATCACATTGTCCACACTGTTTGGGGGCCTTGCCTTCAGCGATCCGTGACTAATTGTTGTGGTAATTTTTCAATCATTAACAGCACCGCATATGCTGCGGACAAATCCCCCGGCACCCACCAAAGCCCCGGCGGCCAGCGGCGCACACGCCTCCATCAAAGCCCCTCGCCGGCTGCATCCCGCCCTCGGGGCGAGCCCGGCGCTGGTACCGCCGCCTTTAAGGAGGCAGCGCTGCCAGAGGGAGGGAGGGAGGGAGGGGAGGAGTGGGGGGCGAAGAAGGACATTGAAACTCCATCTGGGAGGGCTGGCGGGGCTCTCGTTGTGGTAATTTTTCAATCATTAACAGCACCGCATATGCTGCGGACAAATCCCCCGGCACCCACCAAAGCCCCGGCGGCCAGCGGCGCACACGCCTCCATCAAAGCCCCTCGCCGGCTGCATCCCGCCCTCGGGGCGAGCCCGGCGCTGGTACCGCCGCCTTTAAGGAGGCAGCGCTGCCAAAGGGAGGGAGGGAGGGGAGGAGTGGGGGGCGAAGAAGGACATTGAAACTCCATCTGGGAGGGCTGCCCGCCCCGCGGGTGCGCCCGTGGGACGGGAGCGGCCCCGGGGGAGCCCTCGGGCGGACGGAGGCGCGGCTCTAATCACCTCGTCAGCCCAGCGAACAACTCGCCTTTCCCCTCTCCGGTAATTACACGCGTTTCATAAGGCACCAAAAAGCGAGCCAAAAGCTCCCCTCCTGCTCCAAAGCCCAGGAACAGGCAGAAGGAAACAAATCGCTGCACCAGCAGCCCTGCAGCAGCGGGAAGGATCCGTGCCGCGGCGCTCCGGAGGGAGCCGCCAGGATTATGTATGAGTGCCACTGCCTGTCCAAGCTACGTGAACCGAGTGACCCCTGCTCAGCTGGCAAAGAGCTCGTCTGGGGAATGAGGCATTCCCAGTCACCTCCTGACATCTTGTTCCCGGAGCAATCTATTCACTGACGGAGGCGTACGACACCCTCCAATGGTGCACGCCTGGGTCCCTGCAAAAGCCAGCATTGGGCTTGCAGCTTGGAATGGACCGATTCAACAATGTCATGTTCTCCCCTCAATCACCACCCCGTTTCCAAACACATTAGCATATTAAGCTGGTTTATGCACCTGGGACGTCGCACTTATGGATGATGCATATCAGCATCCTCAAAGAAGGCTTGAATGGGGGAAGGAAAAAATCAGATGAGATTCTGCAGCACCTCTGCCTTGAGGAGACCACTTAAAAACAAGGCGGCGCTTCACCAATCACCCAGGTGGCTTTAGAAAACGCTGATAGAACATGTAATTATTGAAAGCTATCGTAGCAGCAATAGTGACTATCAAAATATAAATGCAGGCAAAGGAGAAAAGAAAAAAAAAAAGAGAAAAATGAGAAATAAGAGCAAAACGAGACAGGATTAAACAAAGGCAGGACCCTTTCTGCTCCCTCAGAGTGGGGGAGAGAATCTCCAGCTACACAGGGGAGTAAACAACACCATCCTAGACTTGGCTTCTGATTCAAGCCATGAAGAAGAAAAGGGAGGGAAAAATCCCGTCCTTCCCACAAGTTTCTGACAGCCACAGCAGCGGCACTCTTATGCAATCGTTACATAAGTTGTGACAGGACCGGCGCCTGCCCCGCTCCGTGCCCAGGCGCAGGGCAGGCAGGGCACCGCCGCCTCCCCACCGCGGCATCACGCTCTGCTCTGCCCGCCCCGGGCCGCAGATGCGGGGTGGCACACAAATGCACAATAATCCTCTGCACTTTTTAGTCTTTTTGACATCTTTCTCCCACCATCCATGAGTTGCTTTCTGTAAGGGTGGGGGAACACTCAGTGGCACACAACTGGAATAACCTCTCCTGCTTTTTCCTCCCCTCTCATTACCCGAAAGAATACTGCCCTCTCAAACCAAAGGAAAGGGTGACAACACGTAAACAGTTTCCTAATTAATTTCTGCACGTAGCAGCGTTGCTGCCATTACCACACTGCACTGAGCCGGTGTCAGTGACAGAAGAACCACATGAAGTTTATGGAACTGCCTATAGCCTACCAGAGATGACAAAAGATCCCAGCAATGGCAGATGGCATGTGAATCACTGCTCAGGCAATTAGCAGCTAGCTGACGGATTTTGACGTGCTGGGGAGGACAGAGGGGGTTTTCTCTGCTCCTAGCAGTTCTCACCAGAGGGGATGGAAATAGGCATTAGTCTCACTTTGCCCCCACAGAGTCTCTGCAACCATTCTTGCTGAGTTTGAGGCTGCTGTATTGCTAGGCACTTATAAGCAGCCAGTGCAGAAAGATTTGCAGCAGCAATAAAAATGCTGTCTTTTTACCTTGATGAGATCAAGTCACAGTTGCTGCAGAGCAGGGTGTTTCAGGCAGAGTAAAAAAAAATAAAAATAAAGCCAAAAAAAACCCACCCCAAAACCACAAAATACCCACCCCTATGCAGCAAAGGACCACAGCCACCAAGCCAAATGCTGTGAAAACATTACAGTGCTGTAAACAGTGACTGAAAATGCATCAAAAAACATTGAATGCTTCTAAGCTACAATGACAAATGTATTCTGGAACTGTTCAAGTTGGATACCTCTCAGAATGAATTTTTATGGTAGACAATGCTACTAAATTTTCATCAGTGAGCTAATGCAGAATGCTTCAGCAGGAGCCTAGTCAGCACATATCTTTATCTTTAAGTCAGTAAAAAGAATAATATAGAAATGTTCTACTAAAATAATGCCCAGTAAAGGTCTCCTCTGTGTGGCTGCAGTGCAGACCTTGGATAACACTGAAGCAGGGACATTATTCTGAGCAGTCTGACTGGCAGCACTGTGAGCAGTAACACTCAGAAGGCTACTACCTTAAAAACCCAAGGTGACAACTTACATTACTTTTCCTAACATTTTTTACCTTGTTTGCTCATTAGTTGCCAGGTCAGTGGTAGTTTTTGTGAGTTCTGCAGTGGGGATTCTTTCTGCACTTTTTACTTGCTCAGTGCATGCTCAGGAACAGTAATCCCTTTTGAGGGGCTCCTTGCACTGACACAATTAATAGCATTAAAAAACCCCTCCAGCCCCACACCACAGCTGCTCTGCCTCTGGAAGCACAGCATCTAAGTAACCCTTTTTTCTGGAGGAAAAGCTTTGCCAGCCATCATTGATACCTGGACTAAGCAAGGTTATCCACATAAGAAGGGCAGCACACCAGCCTGTATTTTTCCATCCCAAACTGGGCATGCTGGTAGGGATTCAGAAGAGGCCGGATGATGAACCCTTACAAACAGACAAGATGCTGACAGTAAGGCTTTCATCAACATCTTGCTTCTACATCAGACAGCTCTTCTGTGACCTGCTCAGTTGTGCATTTTCCAGAAGCCAGAGCCTGTGTCTATTTTCCAAAGCCTGTGCTTCCAATGTTGTGCCAGGTCTACAGCACCTGCTTACAAGCTACTCCATGCTATGGGTTGCCCACTCCTCGCTAAAATCCAAGGCTGGGCTACTCTACTTCTACCAGCTAGAGACTTACTGAATATATTTGCTGACTTCCCAGGTTACTTTGCAATTGCTGACTGAATTCCAGTGCTAGGAGTTGCATTTTAGAAGACCTGATCAAGCCTGAAGTAACAGTGAAAAGTCAATAGCTTATTATCTCCATTTCATACACAAGTAAATTGAAGACCATGACTGCAACAGAGATGTTAAGTTCAAGCAAATGCTACTGAATACTGAATATCTGTATCTTTTAATACAGATATCATGACTTCCATGCAGTTAACTATGCAAGTTTTGTAAAGAAAGCAAACACCAAATCAAATAAATCAATTTTAAGCTGTAAGCATGCCTGTGATCTAATCTTACTCAGTGCAGAAAAAAGTGCTATATACTTCATGTACATGATTACTAATCACCAGGACAGAGACAAACGGTATATCACTATATGAAATTGCATAACATTCTGCAGATGGAACCAAGACTACAAATACATTTAGAATGTTTGAGAATTCATTTGAAAACCTAGTAATTTTATTATATATCAGAACCTTCTACAACAGCAACAGATCTAAGGATCTGGTGGTTTAGGCATTTTGCCAGCCACAGAGACCAGAAGTTGTAATTATGCAATAATATGGCTACAGGTGATGTTTCAGCAGCTATAACTCAGGTGGTTGATGATCATCTCGACAAACAAGGAATTATATCCCCATGTACATCTTAATCTTGCCTAGTTTGACAGCACTTAATCATATGAACTATGGAATGGACACAGAATTTGAGGACCATTGAATTCCAGATAAATTGTTAACATGCAATTTTGGAGGATTTTCCAAACCTTTTTTAAAGCATCAGTCCAAGCACACCAAGACAATCACGTTACAGGAAAGGAAAACAAGCCCTATATGTTGTCATGTTAAAAAAAGTCTTATGAATCTCAGGGAACTTTCACATTACATTGGGACATACTTTACTGAATGTTTGTATTGCTTCCCCCAGCTCAGAACTTCTCAAGTTTAAAAAAAAAAAATCCAAAAGAAAACCCAAGCACTAGCAAGCTTTCTGAGCCAGAGATAAATGTTCAGAAAAGGATGCTGTAATGAAAAAGCACCAAAAAAAGAAACATGATGCAAAGAGTGGAAGGAGACAAGGCAGCAGTAATGCTGCCCTTACTAAAGACAAACAACTGAGGAGGGCCAGCTTCTCTCTGAGTGGATTGTAAGGTGACCTGGGACAAGTCACTAAATTGAGTAGTGTCACACTTTCCCCTTCTGTAAAATGTGCCTGACGATACAGCTTTTATAAAAAGGCATGCTGCTGAGAATTGCTAGATAGGAGCACCATTTTTATTATTGTCCAACAGAGGGCATCTAAGCAGGACAACAAAGATACACAACATTTCTGTCACTGAGAATAGTCAGAAGTAGTGTTCCTCTCCATTATGTTTCCCCACACGCCTTAAAAAGCAAACAGAACCCCAACAAAACAACCAACCACCACCAAAAAAACCCCAATGAGTTCATCAAACAGAAGTTTCAGATAGATGCAGCTGAAGAAGACACACTGCTAGCAAATGATACATTACTACTTTCTCAAACCTATTGCACCTACAGGTATTCCAAATCTGGCTTGGATCTGAAATATCATGTTGTAAGGGTCTTTGCACGATGACCAACAGTAAGGCTTGAGGAGTTTTCAATAAGTAGGACTCCACTGCAACAAGACTGCAGTCTAATAAGGTTAAGGGATTGTGGAAGAGGCATGCAAGGTCTTGGGAAAATACACTCCTTCTAAGCTATTAGATTTTACAGCTTTACCTCCAGGTTTTTCAGATGACATGTCTGTATCAGAACAAAACCAAAACCAAAACTAATTTTATTTAGAAAAAAACTACCCAAACAGACAGACTGTGATTCCTCAAACATTTTCTCAGTTCCAGTTGCTACTGTGTATTAAACTTCAGCTGTCAAGAAACAGCTACTCCATCTTTCTTATTCCTCATTTTCACCAGTGCTCAGTTTCTCATACTTATTCCTAACACAGTATTTTATTCCAATCCCACCCTTATGGTCATGACTTCTCCTCAAGCTTTTTGCCTGCCCAGAACAAGGCTTCAGCTTCCATTTCACACCTCTGCAGACATGGAAAGCATGCCTATACACTGGATTACCCAAACTAAAACTGTCCTTCTACAAGAACAGCTGAGCAAGAAAATCAAAGTCAATGGAGCAGGTCACAGACCATCAACAGAGGCCTTCAATCACCTATCAAACACCTTTACTGTTCAAGCCATAAGTCCAGAACCAGCAGTAAAGCAATGCCTGGAACAAATCCTAGCCCTCAAAAATCAGTGTCTTGCACAAGACTTCCACAAGAAGAGGAGAACAGAGCTGATGAGCTCATGCAGGCACCTCCCCTGCTGTCAAACTTCCTTGACACAGTTTCCTCAGCTGTGGTTTGAAAATCTTCTTGGGGTTGTCCTTCAGATGGCAGCACACTGGCTGCAATTACTCTCTTCTGCTATGAAGCCTTTTGGGTGTCTCCAGGGAGCCTGGGAAGGCCCTTCCAGCTCTGTATTGCACAAATGTGTGGAACACATAAAAGAAATTACAGATTCGGTGTCCCTTAGCTCACCTTCCTTAAACTCCACCTGTGAATTGTACTGTCACAGAGCCTTTTCCCTAACTTAAGGTGTATGCATTTTTCTTCAAGCCCCAGGAGAACAGAAATAATGAAAGGGAGATGGGAGTAAAGCAGCAAAAAGGTCACTGTAGGAGAACTCTAGCTTTTCAAATTTGAGCCTTTCAAGGAAAAAGTTGCTGATTTTCTCTTCCTGCAGAGTATCATAAGGCAGCAAGAAGGTCATTGTAGGGGAACACTAGTTTTTTCAAAATTGAGCCTTTCAAGGAAAGAATTAATGATCTTCTCTTACTGCTGAGTATCACACCTGTAGGTGTCATAGAAAGAAGACAGGAGGCTGTCTATTGAAACAAAGTGAAGGATGTGCTTTTTTTTAATGATTGCAACAGTGTTTCCTACCTCTAATAATTATCATTTTCATTTAATCTACATAAACAATGCCATCGTGAGCTCAAGCTCTGGGCATGCGTGCTGTAAGTGGCTGCTGTTCCTTCCCTTCCTCTGAAAAACCCAAAAATCAATTTAATGAAGAACACCAGAATGGGATAGGGCTCTGAGGGTTGTTAATTTTTTTTTATTTAATTATTGCTCCACGAAGAAGAGGAAAAAATGAGAGAGCATTTTCTGTTCAACATCAGAGCTCTATAGGAAATGACCGGTTGTACTACTGCAAGCACTCCTATGCTTGGTGTAAAATGACACAAATTTCCATCCATCACATCTTCTAATTGCCCTTTTGTTTTTAAAATAATATTTCCTTCAAAGTATCTGGTCAAAACTCCACGGTGACACCAGTGTTTCTGAAAGTTGCATAACATAATTATTTTTTAAAAAATCAGCCATGTGAATGTCCAGTGATCATCTTGCACCCTTTCCTACTCTTCCCTCTCCTGTTATTAAAACTTCTGTGACAGCCACAAAGATGACATACAGAACTACTGATGGGGCATGACAAAAATCACTGTTTTCTATTCACTGAATTACAGTCAAACATGTTGAGTGCTTCTTTCTCTCCAACCCAGGATCCTGGGATATACAGGCTTGCTTCTACTAAGATCATTTTGTATTGACTAACTGCATAGAAACAGAAACAGCACAAATTATACTTTTTTTTGAGCTAGAAACCAGTCTGCTCAGCACCACATGCTGCCAAAACAAAATAACAGTTTTCTCCTTGTCCCACTAGGACAGCAGCTCATAGGGTCACATTTAAAGCAATGCAGATAGTCACCAGGGCATCATTCACATCACCTGGATACTATTATAAAACCACATAGATGGCACAGAACAACCTTGGGTATCCACTTAGGATGCTACAACATTTTTCTAATGTTTGCTAACAGCTCCTCCAATCAGCCATATGCAGAACATAGCAAGTGCTTATGCACAGTCTGCTCCACTTCACTAGTGGTGTGAAAGCTGAGAGCAATGTAGCCACAGTAGCTTTTGTTTAAAACTAGTGCACAATTAAGTGCATCTTCATACAGCTTAAATGAGCTCCAGCTTCCTGTTCTGGAAAGGCTCTAGTAAATTCTCATTTTCTTTGTTCCTACTGCCCACATGCCTATGATGTACAAAACCTGCAATTCAATTATACCTCCTCTGAACATGGCCAGAACTTCAGGCTGCAAGGAACCACACAAATAAAAAAATAATCATGAGAGGGGCACAGGACAATCTTGCAAGCAGAGAGCCCTAGATAAAATAAACTCCTGCATAACATGAACTGCCACCTCTTATGAAATAAATAACAATAGTAGCAGCAAGTGGCATTACAGATAACATACAGTTTTTCTTTCTAAGATCACCAGCTTTTATTCAGTAAGACTATAAAGCAATTTAGCACTTGGAAAAGTGAGTAATTCTGCTTCTGTCTTCATTGTGATATGATGAGTTCTAATACAGTAGCAGAGATATCCTGGCAATTATATTTTTACTGTGCACAATGCAGTAGTATTGTATTAAGACTATATTTTCCCTAGATGAAAAATGGAATCCCAGTCAAGAGTTTATCTTTGACTGTCACTTTTGAAACATGCTAAGCAAGTCTGAACTAATATGAGAAAAGGATTCTCCTCATTGTACTTTTTCTTTTGGAATAATTCATTAGCTAAATACTTTTCAGCCACTACAGTCAAAGCCCTAGTTGGAGTCTCTTGCCTTATTTAAATAGATCCTACTAACTTTTCTTCTGTTATAATCCCCACTGCTATTTCACATCAATCACTGTTCTAAAAGAAACTCAGTAAATCCACTTTAAAAAAAAACCAGAAAAAGCTCTGAATTACCATATTGGTGACAATCTCTGTCATTAGAATAAAGAAGACTGGTACTTTTGAATGAGCAACTTCAGGGCTGTAAAACACATTCTTTTGTTACTTTTTCCTGTATCCCCACAATTTTAAGATAAAGTAGAAATAAAAGTCATTGCAGGGTGAGGAGTTGAACTTCTCTAAAACTGCAGCCACCAGTTTACGGACTTTTTATCAGGATCTTATTTTTTTCACTTTTTTATTTTTCTTGACAAAGCCAACATTTTCACCCACAAAATATAGAATTTGCCTAGATTATCAAATATTCAGCTAAAGTTTTTAAATAATCCAAATTACCTCAAAAGTAAGGAAGCAAACAAGCACTTTTCCCCCTCCACTCTCCATCTGGCCAAAACAGAAAATAGGCACAAGATGACTTCCATGATTACCTAATCAATTCCATTTGTTGTTACATATAAAAGTTTTCTTGGACTCTGCTGTGGTACTTGGGATCAAACTTATTACTGATGCTCACTTCAGAGTCATCAGAATACACAATTTATGACATCCATTCTGTTCAGGAAAAAACAAATATATTGCTTTAATATCTATTAGTAATCTGTCAAGTTATTCACATGGGGGAAAAGTGTTCATAAAGCCTGAGATTTTTCCCCAATTCCTTTCAGGTACACCAGCAAATCCTGCCCCAACCTAGCTGGTACACTGCCTGGAACAGGATGTCTCCTCTCCCCAGCTGTGCGGCAGTTGCCTTCCAGCAGTACAGAAGTGTCAAACCTGATCTAGATGCTTTCCTTCCTTCTGGAAAAATGTTTATCCATCACAGCATTATCACCTTCTGGACACCATTTTATTCACGTGTTGTAGATTCTATCCTCTGTACTGCTTTTAGACACTTTGTTTACGAATGCTGAACAGGAAAGTAAATCGGGGTGTCTGAAGATGAAGCCCAAGCAAAACTGAAGCTAAGGTAGTCTTTGTAATACAAGCAGAAACAGCACCAGTGTGGCTGACATATATTTCTACAAAGCTAGAGTTTACAACACCGTGCAAGGTTCTTCTGTTGGCAGGCAGTAATGATGGAGAAGCAGTGGCCCAACGCTGGCTCTTAAGCTGTTGTGTGTTTGCTCACACACAATTCAAACAGTGGTCCCCAGCCAAGGCTCGCCTGCGTGGTCAGCAGTGGATCAGTATGCGCTGGCACACGGACAGCTGGGCTATCCAGTCTTCTCAGACTCCAGCCAGAATGAGCCATGAGAGGCTGGTGCCACTGGCTCAGCCTGGCCTGCTGCCACAGCCAGGCTGTCAGCACTAGAAAGCTGCCACTGTCTCGCAACTATGCAACGTGCGTGGGTTTTCCCTTCCCCACACTTTGTCCTCTAAAGATGTGAGCCTCACCCATCACTCTGATAAATGGCATGGAGTTCCAAAGGCTGACCACCCACACACACTGCCACTGGTTTGCTATTTTCTTAGTACACCTGCAGAACAGAGAGGGGAAAGAGGTGCATGTTCAGCTCCAGCAGAAGACCTGCATTCACTCATTCCTCTCAGCAACTACCAACCTCAAAGACAAGAAATGTGGCACAACAGAGCCTCCTGCTCTAGAAATGAGAAATCAAGATTGCATTTGAGATCTAGAAAAGAAAAATACTCTTAAAATGCTTGATCTAATCTCAGCTGAACTGAATCTGTCTCTACTGAGCTTCATGTATCAGAGTCAGAAACAGTTAGAGACATGCCTGTAAAATCTCTTCTCTAGCCTCAGCTGGGTAGTCCTGGTAAATGTCCTGGGAACAGCAAAGATGAATATTGCAACGCAACAAAAACACCCAGAGGGTATCCTAGCCTGATGAGGAATTACATTAGGATCATTGAGCCAACTCCTGGCTGATTAAAAACATTCAGCATTCACCATACAACAGTGTAGTAATTCAATAGTATTATTTAGATGTATTTTCATTTGCATAAATAAAGCCAAGAGAAACACCATTTCAGTGCCATAAATTGCTGCTCTTCAACGTTTCCAAGAGTACCACTTTGTTTTACTTGGGAGCTGCTTAATAAACTATATTCATCATTATTTAGCCTTCTCTCATGTGTGTGGTGCTCTGATCCTCCTGCAGGATCCCAAGGAGACAAATCATAGTAAATTACTAAACCTTTAATTTACTTTTGATTAAAAAACTTAAGGGAAGGAGAAGCAATACATACACATGGGAAAACTGCTTCAAAGGCAAGAGAAACTTCGGAAGGTGGAACTGCTTATCTCTTTTTCTTTTCAAGATTTCAAATGGACTAAAACAGGCCTCACATATGTTGAGGGGAGCTCTTACTCACTTAATGGAAAGATGTGCTGGTCAGTCAAATAAGCACTCCTGCTGATTTCAACATTTGTGTTAGACTGAGTTAACCCTTTGTCACATACATTTTTGTGCAGAAAAAATGAAGCATAAAGACAACATAGTTTCTTAAATTATGAAGGAACTTATACTCCAACTAAAAATGTAATCTGGCACCATGAAAGGGAAATTACCCTCTAAATCTACTGGCATACTACTCTTAACACTAAGCTAGAAAAATCATATAAAGCCACAAACTCAAATGGCCATCCAAGTTTTATAATAATTACTTACTTCCAAGAATCAATCCTACACCTTTTCTTCCACAAGATATCCCTGTAAACAAATAATACATTTCCCAGGAATAGATATAATAGAATTGTAGTAATGAAATGGAATACTGTATTTTTTCAATATATACAGATTGGAAGCAAGCTTATATTAATTCTTTTGAAAAATCCCAACTTTAATATAGATGATGAATCAGTCAAAGGTAATAGAATAAGAGAAAGCAACATTTCAAAAATGTTATGGGTTCCTTCTGTATGAAAAAGTTAATGGAAAAACAGCTTTAAAAATAGCTGTAAATGAAGCAGAAAACAACAGGCAAGTTACCTTGACAAGGAAAAGGGAAGGGCAGAGTCAAGATCTAACTTTGTAACACAACATACACATCAGACCAGGTTGTGTAGCCACAGATAACAGAACAAGAAAAAAAAATAATAAAACAATGCAGCCTTTGATTGACATGAGCATCACCTCTGTATAACCCATTTCTGTGTTTTTGATTACTTATCAAGGCAAAACTTGGACTTCCTTCCAGTCAGTTCAAAAGAAACTAAAATAAAATCAACCCCAAAAAGCAATCATCATACAAACACAAGAAATAAACTCTCTTCAATTTCCTCTTTGAGTAGAAAGGAGTTAAAAGAAATAACTTCTATATAAAAGTAATCTCAATTTTAAAATACATGCTCTTTAGCAACTTGAACCTTTAAAGTCCTAAGAGTCCAGATCTAATCCTGCCAAAATTTAAATCCCAAGCTGCAGCTCAGCCCATGTGTAAATATGTAGTAGTGCTGTATCTACTCTCTTTGCAGGATTGGGATGCTTAGCAAACCACCAGTGATGTTTGCAGTCACAAAGGAGGGTGGCACTAATTGTTAGTCTGAAGATGCTAAGAAAGTGGCCAGTATTTCTGCTGTCACTTGCTATAGCTGATTCCTTTACAGTCAAGAGATGTGGTAGTCAACTAAGAACACCAAATTGCCACTCCACACCCCTCAGCTTACATGACTGGGCCCTTTATATAAAATATTTCAAAGTCAAGTACACGTTTTGTTGGTAGCCATTCAGGTGACTACAATCACAGCTCCTCTCCTCATACAGACAGGGTGGAACACCACAGATTTTCAGGGGAAGTCAGGTCCTCTGCCCTACCACTTATTCCCTTATAAACTGATCTCCATTGTCTTAGGCGCACACATCTCTGGATGTGCCACATCCATACATTTGTGGGTATCTGTACAATATCTGAAGAACAGATAAAAATTCAATCCCATTTTTCTCTAAAAGCCCACAACCAACTCCACACCAGCTCCATGTCTGAGCAATGCAAAATTTCAATGGCTGCCAGCTCAACAGGTCTCTCAACTCAGCCAGATGTGACAATCATTTTTTCTGATTTACACTGTGTGGGTGTGTGTAGAAAACCACACACCAAAATTAAAACAGGTCAAATATGCCTCACTCTGTATTTAATTGGTCAATTTGTTTCATTTGTCTCATTCTGTATTTATTTTTACACATATACACACGCATGTATGTACAAATGTAAATCACTAGGATTGAGGGAGACAGGGTGACCCAGGAGCTGAGATATAAAGCTGGGATTCAGCCTCAGTTTCTTCAACAGGCAACCCTTGGGATGTCAATAAAACTCAGATGCTTCCTAATTTGTCACTAGTATTATTTCATCTGAGACACTGTATCTTCATGAAATACTAACTTTACCTTCAGGTACCTGCCTAAATTGGGAAACTCTGCTCCCCCTGCCATCAGACATAGAAGAGGCTGCCCAGCAGATCGATCCCAAAAGCTCCACACATTCTGAAGGAGGCATCTATCCGACTGGAAGACTTTTTCTATTGAGTTTAAAAGGACAGTAGGAAAGCTCCCTTTAACCAAGACAGCTGCACTCTTTGCCTGCACTGTGCATGCAGCCTCCAGTGCACTTCAGTTCCAGCCCACAAGCAAGGCACGATGACACCGCTATCTCAGCGTGGTCTCAGGGGAGGAAGCACAGGAACGGCTGGGAGAGGCAAGATACTACAGTAGTGTGGTTGTACAGGAGACAGACAGTGACCTAAACTGACCCCAAGGATTTGGGATGTGGAGCTGTGAAGCTTATACAGCAGATTTAAATCACTTTGGGTGCTCCTGTGGGAAGAACCAGTCCATCCAACAGTTCTACCTCATGTTCTTGGGAGGCCTCAAATGCTCAATACACCAATACCTCTATAATTTTAATTTCACCTTGAAGGGTTTCAGGCATGTATTTTAAATGCATTATATTTACCCTTCTACACTACATCCAAACACATACAGCATTAACTATTTCAAGGTCTCCACAGAGAGCTGTTAGCAGAGACAGAACATGGGCCGGCACACGACTGAACCAAACATGCACCATCTGCTCAAACATTTTAATGTAATTTACCAGGCAGGAGCTGAGCAGAAAAAAACCAAAAAACCCGATAGATGAAAGAAATTAGATTTCCCCTAGTCCAAAATACCTCCTGCTGCTTGATATATGAACCTAACTCACCCATAACTAATATTTCATTTAAGAACATATTCAAAAAATATTTTTTAAGTCCTGTGCCTGCAAGGCAACATTGACATAATTCTTCTGTTAACCTGCTGCCCACTAAGAACTGCCCAGACTGATAATTCTATTGCCAAAACCAAAAAGGAGCATACTAGTTAAGAACTTTAAATTTGTTACTTCCACTCAAATCGCAATTTCAATGAATTTCAATAAATGAGTAAAGAAAGAGAAATATTTATTTACTGCAGCACTGAAGCCAAACAAGTTCTACATGTTAAGACTTGTATTTGGCTGAAGGTGGCAGCCCTGGGCCGAGTACTATTTGAATTTTGGGAATAAGTCCTGTCACTAATATGTAAAAGGGATTCCAAATGGCAAAGACTTGCACTTCAAGAATCAGGTTTCACAGAGAACAACCCTCCACCTTTTAAAACAAAAGCAATGATTTGTAGAACTCACAACAATCTCCTTTTGTCACGTTCAACAGTATTCATGAAAATGTTGAGACAGGGTTAGCAAATTTTCTGCTATTAGAAATACTCACAAAATTAACAAGAAACTAGGACAACTACCTTTGCTATAAATTCAGCTGACATTTCCTTTTCCAAACCCCTACAACATTCCCTACTCCTTTTAAGCTGACAATAAAAAATCAAATTTTTAAAAAAATTTGAGACTGTAAAAAAACCCATTTGTGAGACTGTAAATATCATTGTTAATTTCTGATGTGAAAGGTAGAAAAATCTGCATACAGTGGGAAAGTTCTATCAATTCCTCTTACTGGTACCCTAAATACAGCAGCCTTCGTTCATTTCAGGAAATGACACCTTAAACAGAGTTCCCCCCAAGCTGAGTGTCTGGCTGTGTGCCAAGATGCTTCAACATCCTCTAGCAATCAAAAGCCATCATCTGCAGCAGTCATCATCCCAAAACCTCCCCTTTTTTTTCAACTCAAGGCTCATTTAATGTGGCCACAGCTCTCTTCACAGAGAGCAGCAGACACAACTTCCCCAGGATTTTTCCTGAGAAAGGCAGTGAGAAAGCTCAGAGAAGAAGAAAAACAATTCTTATCTCTACTTTCTACATCTGTTGTTTGGCACATGTGGAATGTGTTATGGAGATTGTTTACCCAAAAGGGATTTGTTAATTGGACACTGGTGATGTTTGGATTGATTGACCAATTGGGTCAAAGCTGTGTTGTGACTATATGTAAGGGATTTTTCTTTAGTATAGTTTAGCATTAGTATAGTATAATATAGTATGTAATGTGATATAGCTTAGTAAAGCATTTGATCAGCCTTCTGCAACCATTGGAGTCAATGTACGTTATTCCCGCATTGGGGTCACTCTGACACTATAATTAAAGGTCAACACAGCAAAATTAATATTAAAAATTACAAGAAAAGGAAAAAAAGAAGCCTGGAGAAGACGCAGGCAGGAGCAGTCATGACTCAACATATGGCTAGGCTCCCATGTAGGAGGGACTGTCTGACCACCACTCTTTGGCTTGGAAAGACGTCAGTGACAACACCTACAACTGAAATCGAAACAAATATTGAGGGGCTTAAACAGGGAAAAAGAGAGACTTACTAATTCTTCTGAGTTGAGCACGACAGAAGAGCTCTAACTGTATCTCTAAGTTGTTGGTCAGAACAAGAAAGAGTGATTCCTCATGCAAGTTAGGCAAATTAAGACATTGCAGAGAGTAGAAGTTTATTGGGACTCAAACATTTCAACAAATGAATGGAAGAAAATTCCACAATTTCCACCATGGAAAGCAAACATACCACTTTCAGCTCAGGAAAGACACAGCTGCAAGAGCATATCAGGGAAGGATCAGTATAACCATGCTGTTCTACTCACCTGTAGGCACTGCTTGGGAAGTGATACATCATCATGATACAGCAACGCCTTGGACTTGAGGTTGGATCTGGTGTGCCACCCTTACATTATTTTATTGTATTCCTCAGGAGTTAAAAACATCACGAGAAGTCTTATCAAAAAAATTACGGGATTCTCTTATTTTTGTTGTTTGTTTGGGGGTTTGGGTTTGTTTTGGGATTGGGGGGGAGAGTGTTTGGGTTTGGTTTTATTTTTAAATTATTTGGCTTATAGTCTTATGGTTTTGATGTAAACTTTAGTTCAATTTACTTGCTTCCATCCTCAGCTAACATATTCTGCAACACTGAGCACTGAGAACATTGCCATTGATTTCCATCAGCAAAGGATCACACCCTAACTGCTTCCAATTTCACAGTTACTAAGCAACACTAAGTGATCACAGCCTCTGAGCAAGCAATGTCCTGTATTCAAAGGTTTGAACTGTAGAACTTTATGAAGACTTGAAACTTGGGCACCTACCAATGAACGCCAGCTTCACAAAGTTTAGATAACTAACTCCTGAAGTACAGAAATACATACCTTGGGTGTTAATTGAAATTAGCTCTACTGAACCACAGAATTTCCTTGTATACTCATCATGGACCTAAAACTGGGAGTACTTTCTACTATACTGCAAAGTTTCTGTATTTTTTCCAGGATTAACCAGAACAAACCCTCATTTATATTGAAATTCATACACAGCACTCCTATTAAAATTACGTTATGGGATAAAGATGAAAAAGAAAGCACACAAAACCAGGAAGATAAATACCATCAGCCTTTAAGGGAACATGTAACATCATCCCTTACAATTCAGTGCATCTTTGGAGTACTGCACATTTTTTTAATGATTACATAAAAACACTGTAATAGGATTTCTGTTTTTCTTTTAAAATAATATCACTGTTAGAAATACTATAACTGTTAGAAAATAGTAAATAACACCATAGTCTACTTTTTTTTTGTTGTAGGAGACTTTCCCGAATGCAAAAAGCTCTTAAAAAATAATCAATAGCAAAATTTGCTTTAATGAAGATGGTACTTGCAGCCTTTACTAAATTATACTTACTCATCTACACACCAAGGCAACAGAAACCTTGCTTGCTGCTAACATAGAAAATCTGAATGGTCCAGAAGACTGGATCCATTACCCAATTAATGACTAAGAATGAGACTGGCTGTTCTCCCTTGGAAAATCCTGATCTGGTCTAACATTTAAAAAATGTGAAATTTCAAGGGTGAGAAAGTGCTATGGAAGCCCACGCATGAGAACGCTAAAAAAAAAAAAAAAAAAAAAAGTGCTGCAGAAACCTCTGGTGTTACATGTACATCCATTCACACACACACAAATGTATACAGTAATTGTTTAGGGACACAGTTTGGCTCTTTTCACACCCATTAGAGCATCCTAATCATAAGAGTTGATTAACATAAAAGCTTTTGAAGCAGAAAGCCTGGATGTTGGTGTGTTACATCTAATGGAAACAATATTACACAGCAGTCTTTCACTTCCGAGACTGATTAGAAGCTGTATTGTATCTACCACACTATGAAGATAATAACCTGAGAGAACATTAGCATAAATCATTAATTCATTGTGGGGAAACTCTGGAAGAGGATATCTTTCTAAAAGGAAAATGATCACATTAAAATGCAAGCAAACTTTGAGGAAAACAAGCTGTGCCAAGTAAATGATGCCAAAATTAAGTAATTCATAGTTATTGTACTTGGTCTTCAATAGGAAGAATTTAGAGCACATGAAAATACAAAAACAACTTAGCAAACCAGTGGGAAAAAAATCAACTGAGTGTTATGTTGGCTATCTGAAAGCCCGCTTGCTGGAATTACAGAGATCATATTCCAAAAGGCTCACATACCTAATAAATAGTACTGGAAGACACTGAACAACACCGAGTGCATGTACACCGTCCTGTGCTTCCTAAGAATTGCCTATCTTCACTATGAGCAAGCATGCAAAATTCTCCAAATAAAAAAATAATTAGAAAAAGAAGGAAAGGAGAAATTGATGTATTTTAATACTTATGTGTCAGTTTTAGAAAGCAAAATGGGCAGGTGAAATTGCTCTGTAATAATTTCAATTAAAATAAATTATGTTGCTTTTAATGCAATTTACAACCTCATAAATGACCAACCTGAGGAGAAAAGCAATAAAACAAAAGAAAAAAGCTACCCACCATTTACCCAGCGTGCAAACAGCAATATGAAAGATATCACATTCCTCTTTCTATGCCTTAGACACAGAGGAGCATTTTGATATTCCAAATATTAAGGCATGTTATTTGCGATTCTTTTAAGTCGTAACTAAGAACGCACTTGGCATCTCTTGGGAAAGGAAAAAAAACCCTGCACACCCTTGTAGGTTTTCTTTTAAAGCTGGCATCCCTCTGTCTCCTTACTGCACACAATAAAAGGCAAGCCTTCTGTTTGCAGGCTTCAGGTCACTCGCTCAGTCGCTACCCTCAAACCACAGCATGCGAGGGCTGCACTCCACCTGAGGAGTATTTGCGGCGGCTGCCATGCGGACATGTCTGTGCTCACCGGGGTAGAAGGGGCATTCCAGGCTGTGAAGCTGATTGTGCTAGAAGTGCTTGCTAACAGAGATGTCAATGAAGTAAAGGAGTTTCGGTACCTGAGTTAACAAGCTGCTGCTCCATGACCCCGCAGCCCAGGACCTCCATCCATTCTCCTTGGAAGTTGATCTCCATCTCAAAGGAAGGGTGAGTAAATGGGAAGTAGCAATCTACCCATCTGACTTGCAGTCCTGTAGCAGTGTTTAAAAAATAAATAAATATGAAAGGGTGTATGCTTAAAAGGCCATCCCTCCAACCATCTGTAAAATTTGCCCTTCAACTAATGACATGAATTACAGCAATCCAGAGAAAATAAATAGCAAACAAACTAATTTACAACACTTGTGCGAGGCAATAAATCTTAAAACCTGTGGAAAAAAATGACCATGTCTTTTCTAATATGAAATATGCTTTGTGCAATTCAAGCACCCTTTGAAACCAAATCAATCATTTGTCAAAGTAGTAACCACCTGGCATCGAACAAAAATGAGCCAAGATAATGGGAAAGTCAGTAATTTTGTTATTCTTTGCACCAGGAAATGACTAACTGCTTCTCACAGGAAAAGCTAGCTAAGTCTTTAATTTTTACTTAGTATTTTATGGATTGTCTAGGCAAGTAATTTTTTTTCATCAAAACTTAATTAAAACACAGAGCTATTCTATCTGTATATGTTTAAAAATGAAAGTTAAAAATAGATATTAATATACACAAATAGAAATATATTTTCAGAGTTGCATATTATTAAGGTATGCAACACATGCACAGAGCATTCTGGACCTGGTAGATAAGTGTACGGGAAAATCCCCACTTGGTAATTCCCCACCATCCTCCTCAGCTCAGCACCTCTGCAGACAGCACTGCACAGAGCAAGGAAAGTCCTGGCATCTCAGAGCAGTGCAGCCAGAAGAGGACAAGGTCTTCCTTCCCAAGGTCTTCAGTGCTGCCAAAAGCAGAGTTGTTGTCAAAGTGCTCATTATATTTGATGAGTACTAGTTCTAATGATTTACAGACGCTTTGTTTCACTAAAATGTTTTTTCTAACCATTAGGTGTCAGGAAAGAAGTCTCAGAAACATGAACCATAAAAACTTGATAGAGAACTGAAATGCAAATTCTGTAAGCTAAGCTAATGCCTTAACCCCAAATACACCTTCTTTTCAATTAAGCCAAATGCTAATCAGAGTTAGGATCATTAAGAACCAGGCAGGTCCAGCTTCAAAAATAAGGAGCTGAACCTTATTTTTGAAAGGCAAAGGTAGTGTGTATGACAGCAACTGTTAACATTCCTGGTTTGATCTTCAAGTTTTTTTGGGATTGTTTCATAAGAGGAATGTAAAACCTTAAATTGCATGATTCATACTAAATGTTTTTCAAATGAAAATATTTAAAGTAACCTCAAGAATTACATCTTCATTGATTACCTCTGAAACATGAAATGCAGCTACAGAAACTGAAACAATGATTCACAACAAAGATGTACATGCCTGGCCAAAACATAAAATACCTCTTAACAGTCACAGGGAACTTTTCTAGATGCTATGAAATTTCAAATGGCAGGGCAAGTTTCAAATCAAACAGACTGGCACTTCTAGATTTTCTCTGCTTTCTTAAAAACCAATCTCAGGAAAGTATATGAGTAACGGAAAACGTTTTTTATAATTGTACAGACAGAACTCAGAAAACTAGAAGTATTTACAATAGTTTCATTCATGTCACAATTGTAGTGTGACAGCAATCACTTGATTGCTCCTTTTTGTCTGCATGACAAAAAAATACATAGATGAAAAGAGTCGTGCATACAATAATATAGTGCTCAGAAAACATTTTTTTTAATTTCCTGATCTTGGCATTTTTAATCCTTGGGCTGTGCACATATAAAATATTCTAATTTAGCTTGCAAAATTTGCAACTGCAGCAACTGCATTGAATATTCAACTACTTTGGGTTCAATAACAACATTCAGATAATGGTTTCTTATTAATCCTCTGATTACTTAAAAAATGAAGCTCTGCAAATAAAAGGATTTCTCAGCTGTTTGTTCTTAATTAAAATAAATTTTAAAAGGTAAAAAAGAATTTAAAGCTCTTTTTATTTTTGAATTTTAATGCATATTAGTACTTAAGATGAGTATAATTAAGAGGCTTCTGGTTTAAATGCAAATAAGCAAACAAACAACATTCTGAATAAACCAAAACAAATTCACAATGAAGAAACAACTATCACCTTCATTTTGTTCTCTAAATTAATAGTTAATCCCACATACCACAATAATTTTATTCATACAGTATCCAGGCCATTTGGGAATACCTCTACCTAGTAGATAGTTTACATTCAAGTGTTCTTTCAGACTTTTGGCTCTAGAAGACTTCACTGAAAAGAAGTGGGTGCTCAGCCTTTGGCAACATTAACTGCATTTCTATAGAGTGTCATGGAATAAATGGGTACATTTATTATTTAGATACAAAATATTGTCTTGTGCTCAGTATATTCCCAAGGAGTAAAGGGCATCGCTTACACTCAGCAAATTAAACCACTAAGGAATTTAAAGGATTATGATGATTAGGCTTCCTATAGTACTATAAAATTTTCCTGATTTGACCTAGTGTATTTCTTCACATACAGCCTATGAAATACTGGCAAAATTGATCTTTTCTAGGAATTTTAGGAGGCCAAGAGACACATATCTCTCTTAAAACAGGCACTTACAAGAGCACACTGCTGAATCTAATCAAGGCCTGACTACTAGACACAAACTCCATAACTTTTCCAGTTCAAAGAAATTATTTGTTATCAGACACAATACCACGCTCCCAGCAAAACTGCTCTACCACTCCCCTCCTCAACTGGACTAGGGGTAGAAAATTTAATGAAAGGCTCATGGGTCGAGATAAGGGCAGGAAAAGATTACTCAGCAATTACAGTCATGGGCAAAATAGAGTTGACTTGGGGAAAGTCATTCAATTTATTACAAATCAAATCAGAGCAGGATAATGGGAAATAAAAACTAAATCTTGAAAACAACTTCCCCCATCCCCCCCTTCTTCCAGGCTCAACTCCACTCCCAAAAACTCTAACTCCTCCTCACTAGCAGTGGGGATGGGGAATGGGGGCTGTGGCCAGCTCATGACTCATTTTCTCTTCCACTCTTCCTCTGCTCCAGGGTGGAGTCACACCCACTGAAGACAGTCCTTCCTAATTGCACCACCAGGAGTCCCTTCCACAGCATGCAGTCCTTCAAGAACCTCCTGCTCCAGCATGGTTCTCTCCACAGTGTCACAGGTCCTGCCAGAAGCCTGCTCCAACACAGGTTTCCAGCAGGGTTCCAACCTTCTTTGGGAATCAACCTGCTCCAGCATGGGGTGCTCCATGGGCTGCAGATGGACCTCTTTACCCCCATGGGCTGGAGGGGCACAGCTGCTTCACCATGGTTTGCATCATGGGCTGCAGGGGAATCTCAGCTCAGGCACCTGGAGCACCTCTCCTTCTTCTCCCTCCTTCTCCACTGACCTTATGTCTCAACAGAGGTATGTGAAGGGCTGCTTCTCACACATGTTCTCATTCCTCTCCCTGGCTGCAAATTGTGCAGGATTTTTTTCCTCCCTTTTAAAGTGTGTTATCCCAGAGGCACCACTACCATCACTGATGGGCTCAGCTTTGGCCAGCAGTGGGTCCAT
Organism: Passer montanus; assembly: GCF_014805655.1. Classification (NCBI taxonomy): domain Eukaryota; kingdom Metazoa; phylum Chordata; class Aves; order Passeriformes; family Passeridae; genus Passer; species Passer montanus. The sequence continues at coordinate 883,897 of NW_024367261.1, read as the reverse complement.
CCTGGAGCTGGCTGGCACTGGCTCTGTCAGACATGGAGCAAACTCTGGCAGCTCCTCACAGAAGCCACCCCTGCAGTCTCCCTGCTACCAAAACCTTGCCATGCAAACCCAATACAGTAACTTATATGTGAGATCAGTATGGAAATAGTGAATAATTACTCTTATTTCTGAACACTGAGTCCAGGTAAGGAATTGGCCATAGCCTGCACTCAAAAGTAATGGTGTTATTAGATATTAAACTAAACAAGTGCTAGCCTAATTGAGTCTCATAATGAAAAAGGCTTGACCAAAGCCACTGAAAAAGAAAGAAAAGAAAAAAGAACAAACCAAACACATTAAAGCAGCCTATTACTACACTACAGCACAGAAGCAACAAAGCCTGAGACCCAGATGGTCTTCACTGACCAGAAATTCTCTTTGTTGCTGTGAGGATTATTTTTAGAGACAAGGTTATGGAATAAAAAGGAGAGGGGTGCAAGGAGGGTGCTGGGAAGCACAGAAGGTATTGAACTGTGGCCTCTTGAGGTGTGTGTCAATTTGTAAGTACTCTGCACCTCATTGTTTCAGATAATTCATCATACTTGCAGCAGACAGGAGCTAGCTGCCCATATAAACCTGCATTAGCTCACATTTTTCAGAAGTTATTAGCCAGACCATTATGTCCTTTATAATTTATTTTTTTAACTCATTAAACTCATAGATCTCCAAGCACTCAAAGGAGGTATCAGTACAACAGAATTAAGGAGAATGAGCAGAACATGTTTGATTTAAAAGATATCCAGTGGCAGTTCAGTGAGACCCAGCAGTGGCAAAGCCATCAAAGGACAGCATTACTCACTCTCCTGCCTTCCCTTACCAGTGCCTAGGAACTGGGTAGATAAATATGGCATAGCAGGGAATTTTGAGCCATTTCATGTGAAGCAACAAATCACAGAACCAGCACACAATCATTATTTTCTATTTGCTATAGTAAGATTACTTCTGAACCTCTCAGGGCACAGAAAGCTTTTTGCAAACTACAGAGGTGTTAGAAAAAGAACCATAGTTGAAAAAGACTGGCTAACTTTACGAGGAAATCTTGGACAGCCTTGTTACTAGGTAACTAAAATGAGAACTAACAGACTACCTACACTGGCAGAACTGTATGGGGAGATGGATGTGTAACTTTAATTAGTGGATTTTAAGTGTGCACTTCATGGAAGTAACAGAGAAAAACTAAGAAAAGTGATGTCTAGGTGCACTATCTAAAATATCTTCCTGACAGAAAAATGGAAGAAACTGAAAGACAGTTATTTGTAGAATGCAAAATCAGGCATGTCATACCACCAGCAAATGCCATAAAAATAACTACTTTATATTGCCAAGTTTATAAGACAACTGATTGGATGCTCCAGAACTTTCTCCCTCCTCTAATATCTGTCATTCCTTTGACTGTTGCAAAACCAGAAAGACGTAAAAAGACAAACTTTTGTAATAAGGGTAAGTGCAGACTCTATGAATTCTTTGACTTTCCTTAGGACAACACAGTGATTTTTAAGCAACTTTGTTTTGTCAATACTGAATTGTCCAAATAGTGTGGTAGGAAACAGGTAGAACCCAACTGTCTCATTAAATATTATGAAAACTAACCTAGAACAATGCAGAGGGGAAAAATAAAAAAGAGGGCAAGTCAGTGATATGACTTTCTGCAGACATCCTGCAGAGATCCTCAGTCTGCCATTAACCTGAGCCAGTAAATTCACAGAGAAGCACTGCAGATGCACAATTTCCAAGTCCGGGACTTCAGGTACAAGCCAGTTTATGTAAAACTAACATGTACAGCAAGCTTAATCTACAATCCAAACAATCTGCCTACAGAAAACAGTTGACTGTATGACAATGCAACATTTCAGTCATTCACTGCAGCAGTGGGGTCATGCTATCCTGCTAGAAAAGATGTGCAACTTCACTACAATATTCTGCTGACAGAACAGGTTGTACAGAATACAACTGATGCCAAGGATAAAGGAAGTAAATTTTTGCTTTTAAGAGAACATGGTGCCTTATGAAATATCCACATATAGGAAAAACAGAAATTTTCCAAGAGCAACACATTAAACACATTTTAAATATTGAGTCAAAATTTATAGGAGTCAAGATACAAAAAGTAATTAAGAGTACCATGCAAAGAGTAAAATGCTAGTTAAAAGATGACAGCTATCAAAAGACAAATTTATTTATGTGTGCCCCAAGACAGTTGCAGTGCACCAGTCTCATATACCTTGTGCCTAACATGAACTTTGAATACTTTTAATTCCTGTATTTCCATGAATGGGGCAAATACACATATATACACATACATATGTAAATTTAAATTTAAAACCATATTAAATTAATTGCAGTAACTATATCTTGTGTTTGTATTCCAGGAAAAATGTTGGGGGTATAGAAATAGAAAACCCCAACAGTAAGAAGGTGGCATCTACCTTTAGTTTGTACATTTTAAATAATTTATGAATATATTTTAATGTCTTTTTAGCTACTGGGTGGAATGTATAAGAACTAGTAACAGCTAACATGCTGAGGCTTAAAGTGCAGTATCTGTCAACAGTTAGAGAAGGATGCCACTGCAGTCTGAGATACCACTAATAATTCAGAGAAATTGCTCACTGTAAACATCCTCCGCATCTGAGGTTGATCTACATGTATCATTCTTACTGTTACCCACTTTCATCCCAATTTTGTATGTTTAAAAAGGTCACTGTTAAGTAAAATACACCTACAAGAAGCTTTGAGCTGAGGAATGTCAAAATTTTTGTTCAGGTGGAATAGAACAATAACTGGTAAAGGTTTTGCATGCTATAAGTCAACTTGAAAAATTCAGAAATATATTCAAGCAGTCATATATAGAACCTGGTATCATTATCAATCCACTCTTGGAACTACTGCTCTAAGTGCAGTAAACATCTTAAAACACCTTAGAAAGTAGGCAAGATACCTCATTGCATTCTAATACCATCCAGTATTTCCTCAACAGAAAAACGAATCAGCTCAGAAGAGTAGCCTCCTGACCAAGAAATAGCATTAATGTAGCAATTTTGACTCAGGCCATTTATAAATTCAATTCCTGAAACTGAAAGCAGGTATCTGAGGAGAGAATACTTCATTCATATACACACCCATTACCCTTCCTCATTCCACTGTAAGTACCGAAAAACAATTACTGTTCAGCTTGATATGAACTTAGCAAACACAGTCTGCTCTCAGCTGGAAGGTTTAATTTATCTGCACAAAGGATGCAGCACATGGACACAGGCACCCCTTCCCTACTCCTGCCCATCCCCATGCTGCTGGTGCGGGATCTGAACGCTGCCCCATGGACCCCAGATGTGACGTTGCACCCATGCCCCATCCCTCCAGGGACACAGGAGGCCCAGAAGGATGAAGCAAAGGGGGTCCTGCAGAGTTCTGTGCTGGAGCTGGAGCTGCCTCTTCTCACAGGACCCACACTGATGAAGCAAAGGGGGTCCTGCAGAGTTCTGTGCTGGAGCTGCCTCTTCTCAGAGGACCCAAAATGGCAGGCCTTTAGCACACAGCTTCTGCCAGACCGCTGCTGGCAGCTGTGTCTCCACACATCCCCACCTGCATTTGTGCCCACCAAGTTACTCTGACATGCTGCACACCTAAACATTTTCACACAAACCTGCTGAGTCAACACAGTGCTGTGTGCACCAGTATTTAGGAAAACCCAGAGAGGAATGTGTGGCCTCTTGGAAAAACCCATCTGGCTGTTTCTGTATTACCAGCTGCCAACACAACCCCTAAGCTTCCCTTCTGTGTTATGCAGCAAAATGCTTCTCCAAAGCCTAAATGTCTGTAGGCATGAGTAATCTAGGGGAAAAGGTGCAAGAACCTACCATCACCAAAGATGTGAGTCATGAGCTTCGTGAGCACTTGCTTCAGGTTGAACTCCACCAGCCTCACTGCCTCCATGGTGTGACACTCCTGCTTGTGTGCAGTGCGATGGCCTTGCTCAAACAGCTGTAAACCTTCACCATCTTTAATGCTGGAGAACAACTAGAACAAAAACACAAAAACACCACCTTTTGCATCAGTGACCTCCAGAACGAAAATCAATGAAAGTTCATTCTCTATTTAAAGTGGGAATCTTACCTGCTAAGCCTGCACTGTGAAAAACAAACATAAAAACTGTGACTTAATACAAATTCTGTTCACTAAATGCAGAGATGAATCTCTGTAAGAACAAAAATGCTCAAAAAAATCTGGTTTATTTCTACCATTAAATAATATGATTAGCTATAGGAAAATAATAATTTACAAATAAGCATGTCTCCTTTTCTGATTCAGTTACTTTGAATATTACCGTGCAGAACAAAGCACTCTACACAGTGTATGCAAATAACACCCCAAAAACTACAAAACACAAGGAACTCAATGGCATTTGTCAGCACTTCAACTCTTTTAGTATTTGGATGATGTAAAAGAAATACCAAAACAACAACAACAACAAAAAAAAAACACACAAAACCAACCCCCCCCCAAAAAAGAAACAAAACAAAAACTCACCAACAAACAAAACAAAACAAACCCAGGCAGTTAACAAGACTTAAGCTGCTTACAGTTGATTCATCCTGGATATAGTTTATAGCACTTCAACTCTTTTAGTATTTGGATGATGTAAAAGAAATACCAAAACAACAAAAAAGAAACAAAAACAAAAAAACAAACACAAAACTACCCCCCCCCAAAAAAAAGAAACAAAACAAAACAAAAACTAACCAACAAAACAAACCAAACCCAGGCAGTTTAACAAGACTGAAGCTGCTTACAGTTGATTCATCCTGAATATAGTTTATGTTCATTTAAGGACTACCATTTTCCTGTATATTTCCACACACAGCATCCTTTTTGTGAACAAGAATTTTGTCTTTGGGGCATTTAAGGATTCATGATCTCAGGTGGGGGTATCCAGATAAGTTACAAAGCACAGGAACAGCTGGTTTTGGATGTGGCAGACTTGCTCTTCATTTGGACACTGCTCCCCACCACATCTGCTGCAAGTTGAAGATTTCTGTATTCTGCATATCCCCATATGTTTCTGACCAGGTAATCCTAGCCAGATACATACCAGCAAATCTATATCCTTTCAGAGAGACCAATAAAACACATTCATTAAACAACACTGTTGGAGGCTTTGTGTCTTGGGGAAACAAGCAGGTGGTTTTACAATCTAAAGAGTACTTTTGTTGGAAATCCTTACAGCTGTACAAATCCCCCATATCTGGGGTGAAATCTTGAGGGCAGGGAGAGCCAGTTGTGAAAGTGTTTCTAGTGCTTTTTCCTACCCCTCCTCCTCTACCTTCCCCTAGTCAATCAAGCACACACAGAGGGAAAAAACCATGCACTGAGATTTTCTTTCCATTAAGCCTCCCAACACAAATAGCTCTTACTCAGGAGATGCCACGAATAGTGTGTAACCTTAAAACAACTTCTGTGGGCATCCATGAGTTGTTAACTGCAGTTTGATGCCTTCAGAGCAATAAATGCTCTAAACAAAAAGTTCAAGTGAATCCCTGGTATTCCACAAATGCTAGATACAATTAATTAGGACTAGTTTCTAGCACATTTCCTACAGACACAATGAATGAAGAGTCTGAGTTTAGACAGCAGGCAAACTAGCACCACAGTGCATTGAAGAAATACAAAAAAAAATCCAGTAGCATTTAACTTTGTATTGCTAGACACAAGGAGATTGCTGGCAGATTTAGAAAACATTTCTTCTCTTAATCTTCTTAGTGTGCTGCAGAAAATACTAAATTAAAAAGGGAATGTATAAATACCAAATAAACTGATTCGCCACCAATCTAACAAAAATGCCTTTACTAACCAAAAGGCAGCAGCTTGACAAACAAAGTATCATACTTTCAAATAACAGATTCTTTATTCAAGTGCTCATCTGAAAGATTAAACCCCCTTCTTCTTACTGATATTAACCCTACCTTGACTGAAACAAGAAGATAATACCCACCCTACAACTAATTTTCTGTCAGCAAGGCAGATTGGTCACCCAGCACGTGGTTTTGAAAGCCAGGGGAATTCAGAGAGGCCAGCATTTGCCTAGGGAGGATAATTGTCTTAGGCTTACCAGGTGGCCAGTGGAGAGACACAGGGTCCCTCACAGAGGAACACAGAGTGGCTAAATTAGCTTCCTGCTCTGAACAACCCTGCACAGGTAGCTATTTTTTCTATTGACTGACTGACTCACTCACTAAGCCAGAAACACCCTTCAGGCAACAGAGATGTTCCCTCTTTTGACCAGAATACACTGTATTTACACATTAGAAGGAACATTTGTTATTTTACCTATCAGCAGTATTTTAGGACATGAAATTCTCTTCCTCCTTTTCTCCTTTACTCCTTCCTTCAGCTTAAGACACTCCTCAGACCATTGCAAAGAACGGACAGTCTGGACACTAGCCTTCAAAATACAGCATATATATATATATAAACAAGTACATAGAAATTATTCTCCTTACTGCTGTATTATTTCTGAAATGTTGATATAACAATTACAGTCTAAAGCAAAATTCTATTTCAGTGGTTTATATCAGATGCGGAAACACAAACACACAAGAACCATTAAATACATTGAGTCATAATGCAGCACCTGCCTGAGCCCTAATCCTGCCAAAGAAAAAGTCACAGGCACTATCTCTAAGTGCCTCCAAGTCATAGGCTCCTTCTCCAAGCCAGGGCAAGGGTCCATGCAGCAGGGTACTGAGCCAGGCTGGGAGATAGATCAGGATGGGCAGTAACTCAGGAGAAGGGAAGAAACTGAGGGGTGTGAAAATGGTGAAGTCCAGCTTAGCAATCAAATATCAGCACATTAGCAGCTCCAAGAGATGAGCTAGCACACAGAACAGGGCTGGGTCACCTTGGGCACAGGTGTGACTCCAGTCCAGTTCAGAAAGGCTCTGAAAGCACAGCCATAAGGGAGTTCCTGAAACAGGCAAGCCAACAGCTCCCCCTTACAGTCAGGCACTGAGAGCCGCTTTGGTATTCTCCACAGAGGCTCCATCAGCTGCAGATGGGATTATACCAAGAAAAAACAAAGAGATACCTCACAGTTGTATTAATATTTATTCCTGACTTCCCATTCACTGACAATGCTATGTCAATACGAGCAGCTTTAAACCGATACGCCAATTTCACTACTACAACAATTGAACTGTGCTAAGTACACGTCTTGGATTAGAAACAGTTCAACATTTCTGTACACATAAAACCAGGAAAGTCAAAGCTTGAATAAAATGAAAAATCACCTACAGTCATTCCTTTTACATGTCAATTTTTCTCAAGCACATGTCTGAGCAAATGGAGAAAAAAAATACCTAACATCTTGCATAAAACACTGACACATGCAAGACAACAATTTCACATACATTCATTCCCTCAGTGCAGACTAAAACAGCATGCACTATTTTATTGTATTGAATACCATCAGTCACTACTACAAGCAGGAAAGAAATTTCCTGTAGCCATAAATCGAGTACCTGCATGTCTGTCTAGTGTAAGGACAAGAAGATTTTTCTTTGAGCAAAGGTGTGTAAAACATTGAATATTGGATCACCATGAAAAAGTCAAAAAAATTCACACTTCCCAGGATTTAGCAGCATATCTGACTGAAGCAGCATTACAAAGGAGAAGGCAGAAAGGAATTGAAGTGACCTAAGCATGTGGCATGAAGTTTACTCACAGTTTAGCTCATGATAAAAATAAAATTTAAAAATAAATTAAAATTTGATAACATGTAATGGCAAGACAGACTTTTAACTGGACAAGTACAAACAGAGCTATGGTCCTTCAAAAGCACATTCCAGCATTTCTTAGCCTGGCATGAAGGGCAGAAGTCACATTTGTGATTTAAACAAAGACCTCAGCATTTCCGCAATCATTTGACAGACTTTTTAGTCTCACATCCCTTCATTATCCATACACTTAGTATTCAAAATTAAGTGCCTCTTTTCAGGATGGCATTCATAGTAGGTTTCAGATCAGAGAGATCTGTAACTATATCCTGTCTTTCCACAATGCAGTTGTGTATTCCTCCTGCCACTCATGCATACACCAGTGATTAAGATAATGAATAAATCATACTCATATACTTATACTCTCAGGCAAACCAGCATTTAAAATTATCTCTATATGACGATCTGCACGTGACTACACCCAACCTTGCCACACCAAATACATTTTGTCTCACTGGCCCTAATAAATATCTCTAAAAATGAACCAACACTGCACTCTGAATCCACTTACAAATATCAAACCCCTCCCACAACATTTTAAATGTGCTGTGGAACTCAAGACTCAGCAAATGGATCAGGAATTTGGAAGATGCCACCAAGAGACAGCTCAAAGAGAAAATCTAATTTCAGTCTCAGTCAGCCTCCAAGATGTAACTATACACCCTGATGCAGCCAGCTTCAGGTACCAAAGAGATACACAGCCACATGACAGAAGGCTCTTCACTGCATATCAATAAGGCTTTTGGGGGGCAGAAAATGGCAAAAAAACTACTTCAACCCACAAGCTTGAAGGTGGTCACCCTAATTTCTACATCCTTCCATTCTAGTTCTCCAATTACAGCAAAGAAAGGTAACCTCTGTTGTTTTTTAGGGGTGGAGGGCTGGCTTTTTGGTTGCTTTTTTTTAAATCTAGTCAAAGTGTTTCAGTAAGAAAAGTGAAAACAATAAATGTTTTCAAACCCGAAAGAAAAAGTAACACTGCTACACAGATACCTGATATAATGAGACATCTATCATAGACTTCTGTTTCTGCAGCAGTAGAAATTCCTTGACTTTTAAGTACCTTAGACTTTCCAAATATACTTGTGGACACTCCCTTTTTAAATCTAGTCAAAGTGTTTCAGTAAGAAAAGTGAAAACAATAAATGTTTTCAAACCCGAAAGAAAAAGTAACACTGCTACACAGATACCTGATATAATGAGACATCTATCATAGACTTCTGTTTCTGCAGCAGTAGAAATTCCTTGACTTTTAAGTACCTTAGACTTTCCAAATATACTTGTGGACACTTTCTTTTTTTTTTCTTCTCCTGCACAATTTAAATATTGTATTTAATAGATTTAATGGTTTTATTCTGAAAAGCTTTGTTGGTTTGTTTGTTTGTTTTTTAGCTGGACAACAAAAAGACAAAGACTGAAAAAAATATGAAGTCTTCGCAGTAAAAGACGCACCATCAGTTTTCAAACTTCCTATTTTTTTTTCTTCTCCTGCACAATTTAAATATTGCATTTAATAGATTTAATGGCTTTATTCTGAAAAGCTTTGTTGGTTTGGTTTTTTATAGCTGGACAACGAAAAGACATAGTCTGAAAAAAATATGAAGTCTTCACAGTAAAAGATGCACCATCAGTTTTCAAACTTCCTGGACCATGGATCACTATCAAAATCTAACAGACCTTCTGATGCCCTTCACTGTCAAATTTTTGACTAAAAATAACAAAGAATACAATCTGAATCCTCAGATCAGTGAAGATCTATTTATTATGACATGATTTATACACCACAATTTGGAAAATACTGAATGATACAATATTCACATCTTGGATTAACACTGGAGAAAGTGAAATCAGTTCCACCTAAACTAACCAGGCTCTTCATTGTGACAACTCAGTTCAAATGCAGCTTCAGGAATAAATTCACCTCTGAATATTCTAGCAAAGTGATGCTGCTGCTCCTTTTTTTTACCCAGGTGGATCTAGTTCAAGTGCCTCTGCTCCTGTACTGACCTTGCTGCTCCCTGTGAGAAAGAGGGAAAGCGCTCTGGCTCCTTGGGACTGATGCTTTGCTCACAACCCTGCCCATAAGTTGTAGAAAGCTAAGAAGGGCTCCTTGGCCATTTGAACCTTTTGAAATATTTGTTCCTTGGTGCCCAGCTAAACACTGCTATTATGACTCCCACTCACAAGCACTCTCAGACATGTTGGAAAAGCTCCAAATAACTCCATGAGGTAGGTTGATCCCTGGAACACTACAAATTGATTTCAATTCCTTTACATGTCAGGATTAAAAAAAAAAAAGACTAAAGACAGGAAGGAGCCTCTTTGATACGTCAGAGCAACAGCACAGTGTCCAAAACTGCAGTAACATATAGGATTTTGAAGAAGTCAAACCTAAAGACACAAGTTTTCCATGGGGAAAACCCAGCACAGCGCTTGATTTAAAAAAACCCCAGAACTGCAGATGAGTGGTCAATCGGGAGTTCACATCATCCCATACCACAAGGAAAAGGATAAAAGCAACATCTTTTTCTTTTTAACAATATACCAGGAATATTGCCAAGGTACTGAAGTATGGGAAGATGAGGAAATGAGTATGTATTCAGATGAAAAAGAGAAAAAACTACTAATCTCCTATTACCCAGGACAAAGGTCTTTACATTTCAGGATATAAACACTAGAAGCTACAATACTCACTTTTTTTATAATTATATATAGTGCTTTGGAGGAGCAATCCTTTATTTGTAACTAGAATATTTACTCTTTTCCCATTGCATCCTTAAAAAAAGTTTTCATTTCTACCATGAGCACTTCAATGGAGAATAAAGATATATCCCTACTTCTTCTAGTACAAACAAGCCTGATGAGAGCATAATTTTTTCATCTAAACAACCTCATATTGGCCTCCACTGGAACAAGGTTACTAAATTAGAGGAGCAATTCCTATGTTTTAGCATCTGTTCCCCTGAAAATTTATGTATTATTTAGTATGGACTATAAAACACCGTATGAAGTCTCCTGCAAATGTGTAAACATTTTTTGTTATCAACTGAAATCTGTTCATTGACTGCCATTGGGTTTATATTGGCTCCCTCTTCTGGCTGACATGCACAAAGTGCAATGTAGTTGAGATTTTTTTTTCTCTTTTCCATAAATTATGGAACTGCACCAAAGGCAATGGGATAGCACGGAAATAATTTCTCTTATAACCCACCCAGGAAAACTGGCCAGCTCAGATCTGACTACAGCAGCATCAAAATTGCCAATCCAAAGTACTAACCAAAAGAAAAAAAAGCCATACACGGAAAAAAATTCACACATCAATTAGAAGAAAACCAGGAATGCTGCAGGAAAGTGAATACAAAAGGATATCATCTGGGGGTACTGTTTAAGAAAATAGCTCATTTTTTTGTTCAGAATTCTGAAGTAGATTTGGGAAGCTATTTTTGGTTTTAACTATTTGTTAGTCAGTTTCTACCTGTTCTTCTATTACATTCAGATAATAACCACCTAAAATTCTTTAAAATATATTGAAAACACGTCTAAATGTATTTTCAGATGTTCTTTGTTAGCAGTCCAAGGACATTTTTTATGAGAATAAAATTTAATAACATTTTCTAAGCATGAATTATTCTAACTTTTAGCAATGAGTTAGTCTGGGAGATGGGAATTTCTTTAGTACTTTAATATTTACACTCATACTAAGCTGCAGAAATGCATGTTACCTGCCCATCTTTAAATTATAGATTACTTCTCTCTTTAAAAAGTAATCAACCAACCATCATGAAAAAACATACAGCCAAAAAACCAAATAGCTCACAAATATATCAGAAAAAATACTGTAAAATTGCCAAACTTAGTTTGTTTTTCCAGATTTTACTTCAGCATACTGATTTTAGATTTGATATAAAGAATGATGATGAAGGCTTCCAGCAGAGGACAGGAGTTTTAACCTAGTCATGACTACAGAATTAGGTATTTGTAAAGGAGACTCACGTTTGTACACCTACATGTTTTGTATCCTGACTAAACTTTCAGCTGAAGACAAATTGACTTTTCCCCCACACCTCCGAAACTGAGATCAAACATCAAATTCCTCTAAGTTCAACTTATTATAAAAATAATAAGCTTTTCTTTTCCTTCTGACATTTTCTTAAGTCTGTGGTCACTTACACTGAGAAGACAGTGAATGATAAATGTAAAAAGCAAAAGAACAAATTAGAGCAGCAAACTGACAACAGCATTTAAAATTACTGTATTGGCCATAACATGAAATGTACCCCGGGCTTGTAGCTAACAGTTTTTCCCTTGGTTCCAAAGATTCTGATCCTTGGTACTTGTGCAAATTTCCTCTCACCTGAGACTGAGGGCTGGTTAGGAATGAAAAGTCTGAGACAACCGTAACAGGCCCTGACAGTCACATGTTTCTGCTCAGTGGGCTACAGCTTAAACTTGAGTATAAATAAATGAATATCAGAGCATTTCTCTCATGTAGTATTACCTCTATTTAGTCTTTGTTCCACTCAGACAGTTCCTTCTGGAATTATTTAAATGTGGATTATTCTGAACAGGCAACCAGAATACAAAACACAGAAAGAGTCCCAGTGAAATTTCAGAATTTCACATTCATTTTTTTCCACAAGGCTCTTGTGATTAACACTGTAAAAAAGGGTATATATAGAAACACAAACTGAAGCAAAAAAGGACACATCAGATCATGCTCAGGTTTATAATTTTTTATGTTGCCCAATAAACAACACTTTACACATCATACACCACACTATTCTTTCCTCATCAGTATAGAGAGCTCCCCAACAACATCTCAATCATTTTCTTGGATAAAAAGAAAGGACAGAAAAGAAACAAACTCCAGTGCAATGAATTAGATTGAACACTTTCTATTTCTAGATAGAACATGTCAGTGAAAACATTTCTGTAACTCTGTTCCAGTTATTCAAATCCTATTATTCCTATTATTAAATCTGTAGAGCAGAAAGAAATAGCCCACCATTAGGACCAAAATTTCTTAAGGGGTATATTCCTAAAGAAGTAGTTCAATGATTAGATCAATCGCACCCAAGGCTGAAGAAATTTCATCCTGCAGTAATGGTGACATTATAATTTTGTGGCAAGTGAAGTATTTCCATCTGAATGACTGAACTTCTGCGAAAGTGTAAAAAAAAATATTGTGTGATGAATAAAAACAGTTAAGAAATGGTATTTTCTTAATATAGTATTGTATACCATATATCCTGACTATATTCATAAATAGGCCTAAGGGAAAAGAACAGCAAACAAACGAGGCTAAGTCTGCAGTATTTCCATTTTGGGGTTACCAAAGCAGCAGCTGCAGGCTGGGTTCAGCCCCACACAGCTCTCAGGACACCTGCAGAGGCAGGGAAGAGTTCAGGTACGAGTTTGCAGTGGAACAAGCAGCAGCTGCATGGGGTGGGAGAGTGCAGTGCAGGCAGCACGAGCCCCTTCCATCACGGAGAAAAGCAGTGCTCTGTGATTACCTCAGTTTTCCCTCAGGCATCCAAAGGCATCAGGCTTCTCTGCCAAGCTCCTGTCACCCGCTGGCAAGCACATTAAGAATGGTCTACATCTCAGTATTATTAGAATAAGCTAGTTTTAGTTATAGAACTGTGAATTTGGCAGTATTGCTACAAGCATACACAAATTATACAAATCAATTACTATTTGGAAAACAAACTGGCTTATATTTACCACTGATCAATGATGCAGCAGAGTACTTAATGACACCCAGCATTTGCAGAGCATGCAAGCTATGCCAACAAAACATATAAACTTAAGAGTCTTGGACATCAACCTAGAGCTCTTCAGCTGATGCCTCTGGACTCTGATGGGTTTGCTGTGTATGCACCACACACACATAAATATTGGCTGCAACAGATGAATCCTTCAGTGCAGCTTTAGGATGAGTCGAAGAATGGAACAATTCCCTAGAAAATGACATTCATTTATGGCAGGTTGGCACTATTAAAAGAAAAAGATTACAGTGAAAACTGTACTTTGGAAGTAGCTGTGACAACTCGCATCCAAGGAGTCCTTCAAGAATTAATTTGATAGAGATTTTGGTAAAGTGATCTCACCAGAACAGAGTTATGACAGAAAGAGAACTGTGTTGTGCAGATCATTAACTGAACAAGTTGTTTCATTTCAGATTATGTTTCACTATGCTAGCTTTCAATAATATTGTCTTTCAATTTTTCACACTTTCCTAGGGAATTTTATAGTTGTTTTCAAATTCAACACTTTTATCTACATTTTCTGCAAATTAAAAATATTGTTATATGATAAATCACTTGATCTTTATCAAGGTGCAGCATAACGTTGTTGCTGTAACACACTTACGTGCATGACCCTTGTTCATGTGGATGAAGTTCGCTTGCAGCAAACACAAGACCAAGCAACTTACCCAAAATGTCTTTCACCCCAGCTAGAGAATTCATACCTCATGGCAGGAGAAGAGGCGCACTCCCTCCATCTGATGGAAGACGGGGTAGTGGGTGTTATCGATCGTGTCTCGGCGGTACACATCTCCCACTGCCAGGAAGGCGTCCAGGCCAGAGTGTATCAAGTCCCACTGATGGGCTGATGTATGTGCTCTTAGCATGTGGTCACGATTCAAGTAATAGTTATCCTCTTTCCTTCTGCTGGCATGGTTTTGTGGAATAAGTAAACTATCAAAATTCTGCTGGACTGTAACCACCGGAGAAAGACCGTCATACACAGAAAAGAGCGGAGTCCCACGGCGTCCTAGGTAATGCTTGTAGAAGTGCTCCTTCACCTGCTCTTTGATTAGCCACAAAGGGTGATGTTTTCTGTTGTGCAAGTTCTTCCCCACCTTGGCAAGAATCTTCTCTGTGACATTGCTGTAGTCATCCTGGGGATAAGATTTACCAAGCAGTTCCACAGTATTTGAGCAGGGTGCACTGGCAGCAAAATCTGAAGGTACAGACTTGGATGAAGAATGCCTTGAATGGGTAGGAATTCCTCTTACTTTTACTTTTGATGATAAAGCTGTTTTAGAATACTTAGCTACTCTCATGAATTTCCAGAGCATTGCCATTGTAAACTTTTTTATGATCTAGAGAAAAAAAAAGGAATTAAAAATATTTGAGTTAGGAGCTGCAATGTTGCTGCAGGAATTGCTATTATCTTAGGGATAGATAAATGCAAATCTGTGGTTGATTAGTACGACAAAGTTCCCATTATAAACCACTCTTTTGACTTCAGAGGATGGAAAATACTCAGAAACTTAACAGTGCCCTTCAGCAGTCAGAACTCGCTTGTAACAAGCAATTTACTTATTGCTGTATCATCTCCTCCATTAGCAGAAGCTGAAGAACGTGTTCCACATCTACCTGATGCATGTGGCACACACTACGCAATCATCACCAATTCTTATTTAATGCCAGACAAAACCACTTTAACCTTTCAAAGTACTGAACCACTGTGAAAAAAAACAGATGGCCAGACAAGTCACATATTTATATATAAACAGCTTATTAAATTCACATATGAGTATTGCACAAGATTCAGCATAAAGACTGCATAAAGTCAGAACCAGTGTTAGGATTTTGCAGTGATCACAAAACTCCTTTTTCCATATGTTCCCCAGGATGGCTGTTTGCACAGCTTCCACGGCTGTACAGGGGAGGCTTGTCAGGTACCGGGAAGGCAAAATGATGAGATTCTTCAAGTTGTCTGAACTGAAGAACTCATTTCCCATCAAAGGGCCATCTTTACACATCCTCCCTATTCACAGACAGGCTTTGTGCTTCATGTGTACACAGCTGCATTCTCCGTAGAGCTCAAAGACAATTCCAAAACCAAAGAGTTTTGAGAGTGATGAACCTTTCGGTCACTCCATATGCATAAGCCCATTCTGAGATGAAAAACTACTTGAAAAATCTATCGTCGGGCTCCAGAAATATTAGCAAAGGTCCCAGTAAAATAATTAAGCATTAAAATTTGCTTATTATGTAATGGGAAAACAGAGACGTTTTCCCATTACCTAAACAGAAGTTAAGGGACCAGGGAAAGGCATCTGCTAAAAACTGGCTTGTATTTCTCTATGAACCAAGAATTACAGGGCCCAAGGTTTTCTGAGTTAAAGAATTTTCTATGAAAGTAATCTTAAAGAACTGGAGGAAGAAAGGACATAAGCAATAATAAATGCACCACAGTCTTCAAGACATACAGTCTTTAGGTTTACAGTATCTGGCTAGCTTTCCACAGGAACATAAGGAAAACAAGTGTAAGTAACAAAAAAACAAGGTGAGACTATTTTTCATATTCTCATGCTTCAAAATATGTATGCAAATGAACAGACATACTAGAATAGAGAGTCCCAAAAAAACAAATCTGTAAAAAGTAATGAGTATGGCCACATTCAGCTTTCTTTCTTCTGGCTTGTATCTAGAAGTTTTCCATAGGTCTATTTCCTCAAGTAATTGTATCTCAATCAATCAAAATAAAGGCAAGTTGGGTAAACAGAAATTAATTCTGGTGGGGAAGTATAAGATTACTGAATATTTGGTTTAATCCCTTTTCTGGTAGAATATCTTTAGAAATAAGTAACAGCTATAAATTTTATCTAGTTTTGAAACTTTTAAGAATGACTGCCTTTGGCAGGGGGGCAGTTAAGAGTTTACAAAGGTATTTCATCAAATTAGCTCTTGATCATAACTGAGAATGTTCTTCAATAAATGAATTCACACACATATCAGAAACCACTCTGATAGAGGCTAAGCAAGGGATAGCCTTACATTTTGAAAAGAGACCCCATTTTCCTGAAACATACGTTCTCCTTCATGGAAACTGAGTTCTCATTTTCAAACAGCTGCTTGAAATACCCAGTCCTAGTCAGATAATGAATTCGGCTTCCCTTAAGTAAATACCACCATCTGCCCATACATTTATTTCTCTAAAAACTTCAATTCAAAACTTACACATAACCGTAATGTACAAAAAAATTCCCATAAGTTTATCGTGATTCTTGTGATGCTTGCTGCTTTCTTAAATATCATTCCTCTGAGAATCAGACAACCGTATGAGAAGCTCAGCTTTCACATAAACAGTTTTGATGATTATAAATTTATGGGAAAAGAAATAAGAACATGTACCACAGGTACTGGGGGGGCACTCTTGCTTGTGTGCTTCAGACTCATTATTTTTAAGGGAGACTCTAGTATATACATCCTCAAGGGCTTACCTGATTATATTTCAGTACTTGTAATGAGGAAGCCTGCTATCAGTTTCTGATAGTTCAGAAACACTTTCTTCTAAGCAAGTCATATATACTCCTCACAAACTTGTACAGGAGAAAAACCTACAGATGAACCTGTATCAGAGTTTTTATCTTAACATTATGCCTATGCCTTAAATAGTTGAATGACATTATTACCTGCATTATTACTCTAATCCAAAGCAAAATTTGAGCAGTAAGTAATGTGAACAATAAGAAAAGTTACAGGTTTTTTATGAGTTATCCAATGTCCAAGTACTGCAAACAACAGCAAGCAAGCACTAAATGTGTCCGTAACAAGGTATCACCCAGAGTTCCAGAAACACTGAAGTCCTACACCAAAACTCTGCTGCTTCCCTCTCTCACCACAGAGTCACGTATTCCTCTTTCAGAATCATTACAGAAAAATGGTATTGGACTTAGTTCAACTCAACTGGTGATAAGTTACTTTCTTCTCTGTGGTTTCTCTGCCCAAATGTAAAATATGTTTACACTCTGCAGACTGTACACAAAATCTTCAAACCAAAGTAATGTTTACCAAGGCAGAGAGCAACACTGGAAAATAAAGACATCTCTTTACCTTTAGTCTAGCAATAAATACCTGGTGTTAAGAACACACTAATTACTTAAGTTCACTTATAATAAACAGAAATTAATGCATTTATGTTTATTTATTTCTGTGTTTATCTAAATGTCTGAAAAAGCAGTTTAAATGTATCATTTTCTTCCTTTATTTCCACCATGCTTTTCATCTGGCAGGGAAACAAAACTGTTTTCTGTGCACACTGACAAAACCTGAATCCCACAGCAAGACCTGCCAGCCAGCTAACAAGAACAGCGAGCCAAACAGCAGCTGCAGGTCCTGTAGCTGAAAACAAATACATAAACAGGAAATACACATTGAACAACCACCACTGACATCTACCACCCAAAGATGGCAAAGCCCTCCACCAGCATCACCAGCAAGTCCTGCTCTCTGGGATTGACAGTGGCTCTGGCTTGCAGCTGGGAGACAACACAGGGCTTTGGATGCAGATGCAGGGTTTTGGAAGCAGGCTGCTCTGCTGGCAGCTCTCTGTGGGGTTTCTCAAAGCTCTGCAGGTGGACATGCAAGCACCAGGCCCACCACCTCCTATTACACATGTCCCCATCCAGACAGCACCACTGACACATTCCAGGGTACCTCAGCAGCTCCCCTGAAGCTCCATGGGCTCAGGCTGCTGGACCTCAACCTCCATACTGAGATGTCCACTAGAACTCTAGTCTTGGATAGGAATGACATCATACGTTACGTTGTGCCAATACACTTGGAACTATGCTTGCACCCAGCTCATGCTTTTGAGCAGCTCCAAGGCAGACCAGAGGACAGGAGGTGGCATCCAAGCCACCCAGGGTGAAGGCATAAGAACAGCCCTGTCCATGCTGTGCATAGACCAGGCACAGATATGACCACGCTGCCAACACCAGTCCTGTATCACAGACCCTGTGACATTTCTACAGCAGTTTCAATTGATGGGCAAGGCTCCTTCCCGCTCCACAGAAAACCAACCATCCCCCATGCAGCAGCCCAGCAGATATTACACATGCTGAAATACACCACAGTCAGGAGCCTGACAACGGGGAAATAGCACACGGAATACATCAGACAAAAAATACCATGGTTTTGGAGCACATGCAAAAGGCAGTTTGATTTGATAAGGGATGATACTGCTGTACTGTTAAGGAATGTCCTTTCATGTCTAAATCCAGGTTTCCATGTCAAAGTGCAGCAAGGATTAAGACAGCATTATCACAGCTGCAATGGTATTTGTCACAATTCTCCACTACCCAGCAGAGGCTTAGGAAAGAATCCTAGACTCAGTGAAATTCCTCCTTACACCTGCTTTGAAAAAGGAGGAGAAAAGAGGGATAGTTTAGCAGCTCACAATGAAAGGAGACAGCGCTGTGCACCAATGTTGTTTCATTCACTCACCTCTCCTGTAAAAGTGGAAGAGGGAGAAGCCTCCTGAGAGCCCAAGGGGGCCAGCTCATGAGGCCATTTGCTCGGTGTTTGCATCTGTGAGCCAAGGGCACCCTCGCTCCTGCTGACCACTTTTCTCTCTGCCCTGTGCTTTTTACAGCTTATGGCTGCAGAAACACAGATGGGCTACTGCATACATAAACCCAAGTACATGACGGGTTTGAAACCAAAATTCTACAAAGATGAGAGTCTGTCTCCTATCCAAGAATAGCTAATTAATGCAAGACTCTGAAGTGCCATGGAAAATGTTAGAAAAGTTGGGCTGCCACCATTTTGTGATGTGACAGCTTTTATCTACCGTATGTGTGGGGAGGGGAGTTCAACCAACATAGCATATGTTAAAACAAAAATTATAAACATATGTTAGGCTGCTAAAATTGGACATTTACCAGTCTGCTTAGCAATTTAGCTAAGCATTGAATTTTAGTTTTGAAAACTATGTAGGCATACAGCAGCAAAATATCATTGTATTGCCATGACCATATCTGCCTCGCATAGGATATAACATAAACTATTTTGCATGCAAAACTAATAACAAGCTTGGATTTTTTAATGCTCATTTTAAAATGATGATACATTGCTGCACACCAGAACAGACTTCTACTGAGCATGCTGGATTTATACAACACACAGACTTCTGAAATAGCCTTACAGATAAATTAGAATGGATCCATTTTAGAACCTGACCTTCCAAGGGCAGAATATTATCAGATATATCTGATGATGGCTAAACACCATTAAAATACTTCATGAACTACAAAGCACTGGCAAGATAATATAGCTTTCAAGTATTTGGCTCTTAATTTTTTCATGTATTTGGAGTTCATCTAGTTAATAATCTGTCAGTAAGTTCCAGAAACACACAGAATAACTTTTTATTATTATTTTGGTTTTTTTCTTGACTGAAGCAAAAATATGTCATAAGCTGGCTGGCTGTCTGCTCTGTAATGGTGATACATTAATCACGATGCCACCTTCGGCAACATTCTGAGGTTTGCAAGATCGAGAGAAAAAACTAAAAAAACTTTCCTAGGATAAGGCATGATCCTGCTTTCTCTCAGTGCTACATATAAGACCTTCTTAAATATGAAAGGTATGAACAACCATGCTCCTTTTCTACTAATGCAGAAGATGCTGACTGTCTGAAAAAAGGCCAGCATCTCATGGCCTGTCCCACACACACAAGCACCTGGATGCAAGTACAGAAAATACTGTCTACACTGCTGAGGCACACCTTCAGCCACCTGCACCACTCCCTTGGGACTGCAAGATGGCCAAGATAACCACAGTGAGCAGCAAGTGTTTGCAGAAGGGAACATACCTCTGGGCAAGCACCCATTCCAAAATGTCTTGCATCATCCCTTGAGTTCAGTCACCACCCAGATGCAGGCTGGATATTGCAAATGATGACAAAATGCTATATCCACTGCAAAAGTTTCAGTGCCCCAAGCAGGCCTCCAAAAGCTGCTGCAGGCTCTAGTTTCCCTGCTAAACAGGGAATTGCTCAGGTTTATCCATAAGTTTCCCACTTACTAAAAGGATAATGCTTCCAGACATATGATTCAAGGCAAGTTAAATGCATTTCAGTAGCCAAAACCCTTGCAAACTCTGTAAGCTGTGCTGCCAACTGGTATGAGACCATTTCAAAGACTCATATAATCACATTTCAAGACAAGTTATAGTGAATTTGTTTTGAGCAATTCAGTAAAGTATCCACACACTGGAATTTGTGATCAGCAAGCTAATCAGGTACATCAAATTGCTGAATTATTGACACAGCATATAATTTTTCAAAAGAAAGGTATACAGCATAAATGACATTAAGAGTTAAAGACCAAAACTAAACAAATTCAGACTTCTGGGTGGGTAGAAAGGTGAAAAACTCTTTAACATGCAAAATTCAGAAGTATACAGTGAAAAGTCTGACTACACTATTTTCATTTGGACTTAAACAGATGAATAAAAACAAAAGCAAATTCTGACAAAATAAATTATGGCTGGAAAAAGAAATTATATATATGCATGACAGAAGATCAGAAGATTCAACTAAGGAAGATAATCAGACACAATATCTGTTTTCTTTCATTCATACCTTTTTTTTTCCCCAAAAAACTTAAACAGAGTTTGTTATTTACTGAAGAAATGTCAATAAGGCCCTTTAGTGGTAACTTTCAATAGTGCATGATGACTAAGGGACACACAACTACTAAAAATTAAACAGCTGTGACCTGATCTCCTGCCAACATTCCTGCGTTCTTCCTTACCTTCACCATGAGACAAAACATCTAATAGTCAATGCCATATTTTAAGGGAAAATCCTCATTACACAAACGTATTTTGAATACATTACATTACAAATTATAGACTGTGAAAAGGCAATGCAAAATTTATTCTTAAATATTCGCAAATGTGTCTACTTCCTTTACATATACCATTTTTCAAGGAATGCAATCTGAAAAAATACTACCTTTGGCTGCTGAGGGAATATTCTTTTTCCAATGCCTTGAAAATGTTGCCAAACAGCTTTCTGCATTTGTAAATAACTGTCAGATGAAAGGGACAGAGACACTTAAATACCTATAAAATCCTCACTGCAAGATTATCATTATCACTATTTCTTCTGCCTTTTTTCCTTCTGCAACTCATTATCCGTATTTCTTTACAGATGCATACACCACCAAGTATTTTACTCCTATAGAGTTTCATATGAGCAAAAATAAATTTGTTTCAAAATTAAATATTGGCAGTATTTATGTGTAAGGGGGGGTAGTACTTTCTTAATTCTCACTGATTAGCTACACCATTTGGGCATAATAAAACTTTAGAGACCACATTCTGCCTTAACAGGAAGGGGGAGCAATACCTTTTTTAAAAAAAGGTTATTCAATACAAAGAATGGAACACATACAGACTTTGTAACAGTGCAAAGGACAGCAGGAGAAACCAAATTATTTAGATGGACATGCCAGAGGAGGCAGCTAACATCAATCACTAAGTTCATCCACAAATGAGAAAGTCTTCAGCTTTACCTGCAGTATCCCCGTAGTACTGATTCTAATTCCATTCTTCTGGAGAACTGGGGAAATCCATGACTTTCCACAGATCTCCAGATGCTCTCCTTAATAATACCCTAGCCAACATGGTGTAGTTAGAATAAGTATTACTATAAAACAGCAAGCATAATTGATATTTTAGACCAGGAGTTATTCTATGCTTGTAACTGGCATGTAATCAACAGTATTTAAATCAAACAAGCCTTTCTTAGGATGTTTCAACTCTAAGTAGCAGCAGTAAATTTTGTGTCATATCAATTTTCTGTCACATCAAGCTTTAAAGAGATCAGTTTGACAAATTTGCTATCATCTTAAGCCAAAATAACACCAGAGACCCACACCTCATACCTAGCTGCAATATGAACTTTGTCTCAACTCAAGCTCTAACTCAGCTGTGGTATCATTCCTTGGTCTGTCTCTGTTACAGAAATAATGAAAGTGTGAACAGACAGAGCCTTTATCAGGACTATGTATATTTCAACAGCCAATCAAAAAAAGTAAGAGACAAATATCTCTACGGATTTCCCTTCAGAATCAATAAGTCTCACAGACTTCAGGATGGATAAAGAAGAGAATATGTGGATGTTTGTGGTGGAGACTCCACTGCAGTACAGCACCTCCCACCTGGAAAATGCATGGTCACGTGTGTACAAATAAGTCATCTCTAGTTTGAACTGCACCATCTTCATTTATCTGTCATGGGCTCTGACAAAGCATTTAAGAAAAAGATTAGAGGGCTCCTAAAGAAGGAACTACATTTCCCTGCCTGGGGCATACCACTTGTCTGAGGTTGGTTGGAACAGGCCTGAAATATTAATGAGTAAGCCATTTGTCAAGAAAATTATGCAAGAAAACTTGGCAGCCATACAAAGGGGTTAGCAATAAGATACCAAGCTAGGGCAGTGCACACTAAGCACTTGAAAGAGAAAACAGGAAGGAAAAAAATTTTCATTTGCCTGCCCACATTCATAAGCTTTGGAAGAAAACAGTAAATTAATGAGTAAAACATCACACTCAGTAATAACAGGTACTAACTTCAAAAAGTGACTATGAGCTGCTCTAGGTCAAGAATTAAAGTTTTTAGGTATTGATTCCTTCAAGACATTTCTCCTAGTGACATTCTTTGCAAATAAACTTGCTTACCAGGTAGCATGTGAGCTAAAAGGTGTTGTCATGACAGAAGACACTGAATTATTGAAAATTCACATAAGTAAATGGGGAAAACAAAAACTATTCCCACAAGGGAAAGACACACAAAACCAAAAAAGCACACTCTTCTTGAAGTTTCCTCACAAATCATAGTGAAGAAAAGCAAAGACAAAATTGTAACCACTCTGTCAAATCACATGTTAAAATCTATACTCTCTAAACAGACTGAAGACCTAAATCACTTCCAGGAGTTTCCAAGCATCACTTCTCCTTAAGAGGAACTTGCAAAAGAAAAAGATGGAAAACGCTTCAGTCAGACTCCATGTTTTATATTTATTTTCAATTTTTATATATTTATCATGTAAGTATGCTTTAGAGCCAGGTACCCTATAATTTTATATAGCACTCCTTATATAAGAAATTTGAAGGCTTAGTTTTTAAGTAGACAGTGCTAGTTTTTACTGTAAGGAAATCTGAAAAGCATTCAAAGCATCACAGTATATTAAAAACTAATCTAAAATTCGCATTAAATATGACGATTGTCAAATAAGGCAAATTAATAATTTATTTTGGTTTACCAAAACCTAGCCATAGTCACCTTGCCAAATGTTAAGCACATCCAACAATGTGATCCATAGGTTTAATCACTATTGACACTAACTGGACTCCATGACATACCCAGAACAGTGTGATGCAGCAGCATTTAGACTTCCATTAAGCAGCACTCTTCTTTTCCAAAGCATATCTCTGCATCAGATCTCAAAGTGCTTTTCAGCCATTAACCAGTTAAGCTCTACAGTATGCTCATGGGAAAAGTATTGCATTATTTATACCCATTAGTGCAGCAGTTCCCAAGTCAAAAGCACTGTATTTCAACATCTTGGCTTTCACCTCTTTTTTTCCCAAATTGTTTTGACTATATTGCCATTTTTCTCTGTGTTCAGAATTTTTTGTTGTTTGCAATATCATTTTATCAACAGTTTAACAAGTATAACTGCTACTGTGAACAGAATCAAAATGTTTTGAGAGCAGCTTGCCAGAACTGCCCATTAGGAACAACACTGAACAGCTCAGAAAAAGTGAGATATTCTTATTGAAACAATCTTCTCCTTGAATGTGCAGATTTTTAAGGTTTAAACCTACATTCCTCAAGCAAGAATTAGAGAGCCATTGCTCTGCTTGTATTGTGGCTCAAACATCAATGTTATGGTAATTACAATTATGTTCTTAGTATGATCAGGAGAGAACAACTGTAGAGGTAAAAGACATTCAGGGAGGATGGTATAGGGAAGGTATATAAATGAAGCTTTATTAAGACAAACGGGGAAATGCAAAACTGGGTGGACTCACCATTGCTGCTGTGCCTGCTCCATGGCAGGGTTGGCCTAAAACCCAGCAAGGCATTCACAAATTGTTATCTTCTAGATAGGATTTCACCTCTGTTCACTATGTTTACCAAAACCAAGGAGAGCATTTATTTCAATGAAGACATTATACCACAGAAGCACAGAATTATTAAGGTTGGCAGCCTGTTCCAGTGCTCTGCCACCTGAAACATAAAGAAGTTCTTCCTGATGTTGAGATGGAACTTCTTGTATTTTATTTTATGGCTACTGCTTCTCATCTTGACAGTGGGCAACACTGAAAAGAGTCTGGCACCATCCTCTTGGCACCTGCCTTTTTGATATATGCATTAATGAGATACCCTCTCAGTCTTCTCCAGACTAAACAGGCCCAGCTCCTGTGGTCTGTGCTCATAAGAGATTGTCCAGACCCCAAACCATCTTTGTGGCACTCACTGAAACCTCTCCAGGAGCTCCTTGCCTTTCCTGCACTGAGGAGCCCAGAAATGCACACAGCACTCCAGATGTGGCCTCACCAGAGCTGAGCAGAGGGTGAGGATCACCTCCCTTTTCCTGCTGGCCACATTCTTCGCAATGCACCCCAGGATGCCATTGGCCCTCCTGGCCATGAGGGTTACTGTTGGGTTATGGTCAACTTGTCATCTACCACACTCTGTTTGTTGGTGACCTCTTTTGGGGAAGTGTCACACTGTACTTAACCCCACTGCTGCTTTTGCCTCAGTGGTTTTGCAGTGAATCATGTCAGCCTCCAAGTCCGGCCAGGGAAAAGAGAATTACATGGGTGGATGTTTGTCTCTCCTGTATCACTTGTGAGAACTAACAGAGTCATCTGAGATTCAAACGCATTACAAGATCCAAGGCAAGCAATTAAGAGTCTTTTAGTCATATTTACCAGTGAAAACCTGGCCAAAAGCCACAGCACACCATCAGCCTTATGATTTGGCTCTGCAGGCGCCAAAACGCTTGGTGCCAGCCTGGCACAGCAGCCAGCATTTGCTGGAGTTTTGCAAAACCGGCTCAGCAGAGCTCACACAAAGCCCACAACAGCTTCAGAGTAAAGGAAAAAGAAAGCAAATCTCACCAATGTCATGAAACAGGCAGAGGATGTCTACTACACCATGCATTGTTACCATTACAGTAGACCTTGAATCCAGGAAAACTAAAGACAAAATCTGAAGATACAACACATGAAAGGGAAATTGTCATGCCTGGTGCTGCCAGCATAGGCAATCCGAAAGAAATGTGAGGCCACTAGTGACAGGAACCACATATAAACACTAAATAATCCTACATTATAATCTTCACAATGACCAGTGGGTGGAGGAAAACCAAATGCACAGTGTAATTTAAAAGCATTATAAGATGCTTAGAAACCAAATCATTATTGAACAGAGATGTAGGTCTCAATGTGCAATAAGGTGGGAAACTGTGACTTGCTGAGACCAGAATCAACTACCTGGGACCTGAGAAGGCCACAATGAATTAGCTTTATGGTAAAAAGGTATGGCCACAACACCTCTCCCCCACATAAATTAAAAAAACAAAAGACTACTACTACAATAAGCTGCAGGCAAGGAAAATCAGGTTTTATTTAACAAAGAAAAACATAACTGGCATCTACACAACACCTAACTCGGGCAGACACAGATTTATGATGTGCACCAATATTTTTTCACTACAAAACTTTCATATTACGTTCCTGGAATTCTAGAGACCACTGCCCAGAGCTAATAAGTAAAAATGATGGCTCAGAATTGTTTTCTTCTCGGTACCTGCTAGCTCAAAGGTACAATTTCCCAAGTATAGACTATCATGTAAGCAACACGGGGATTGACTCTTTTCATTTTGGGGGTATTTTTCCTCTGTAGTTAATATCTTATTTGGTCTTAAAACATATTAGCTTTATTTTCATACTACTAATCTGCATATACTCAAAGAATCAAAATATTTACAGTAAATTTGTCCAGCTTACAATATGATGTAACAAAATCTGACCTAGCATAGCACATCATTCCATTTTCTATGCAGCTTTAAAATATGAGTATTGGACGCTACTTTTGAGGCTGAGTAGACAAAATCATATTCATCACATCTGATGAACCTAATTCATCTACAAATCTACTGAATGCCCAAATGTGAACTTGCAATTTATTCAAAAACATGTAAGAAAATTGCAACAATTTCTATGCATAATTGCACAAACATCTAACTTCACTACCTCTAAATTAATTTGCATGTGGCACTTTCATATTCGTAAAATTAGAAGTAAACATTTACAGTTGTTTACATGTTTCTACCCCACCAGCCAAGGATGAAAAGTCTCAGGATGAAAGTTTTTTAATTCTGAAAGTAAAAGCTGCTATCCTGGACCTTTCTAGCATTTAATTTCTGCCATTCCAATGCACTTACTGGCATCTGGGCTAGTAACTCTCCTTTTCCACTTCTCTCTGTCATCTGCTGGGAAACAGAGAAATAATTAGATTGACTCAAGCAGTTCTGATTGCTTTCAGTGTGCGGTTCACTTCCTGACACCAGAGAGAGGAGCTGTGATAAATAAGGATCAATAGACTGGATAGGAATGTTTAAATTTTCCTCAAAGCTGAAGAGTAATGCCACAAAAAAAACCATGAACTTTTCGTTTAGGGCAAGTTATTTCGCAAAAAAAGTTGAGTGAGTTTACTGTGCAGCAAAGTTTACCAAAGAGTTGTGAAGACTAGAATTTAAACAAAATGAAACTCAAGTCAGTCTTTTCTGTTCTCATTTATTTCTTACTAGAAGCACGGCTCAAAGGAAAGGAAAGCAATCAAGGCATGATGTTAACATTTCAACATCAGTTAAAGAAGAATTACATCCAGTGGAGGGGTCTTCAATCACAGACTGTTGCAAAATCTTACATGAAATACACCATTACAATCAGCACCTCTGTTCATAATTACAGGACAAGATCAAATACCGTGTACAGGCAGAAAAATAATAATAATAAAAAATTACCACCTCTTGCTTCCAGGCTGATGCTATTTAATTAAGATACAGGTAGAGGAAAGATAGTTTCCTGCATTATCATTGCTGTCATAGACCTGTTGTGGGCATTCAGTCTTCTTTAGCAGTACATGAATTTGAGATAAAATAACTAAAAAGCACTCAGTAAGACTTATTTTTTCTTAAAGTCTTCAAGCCAGATTCTCCTCACAGCAGAGTAGCAAACTAAGGAAAGCTCTTCTAATGTCTCTTTCATACTTTCAAGTTACTTCCCTGCTATTATGGTTAATTGAATACCATGTAAAGTGGGTAAATCATAATGTTTGGTCAGAAAAACAAGAGACAAATTTCAGCAGTCCTTTAACCTGATGGGCTTTTTGTATCACTTTCTACAAGTTTGTTGTAAATGGCAAAATAAATAATAGAAATATATATTTTGGTGTGTCCAGTGATGACATATATTCACACTTAAGGCTGAAATTCACCACTTTGAGAAGGGTGGCACCCAACTCATTGCCAGGTTCAGCCTTGTAAAGATAACTGCAAAATCGTGCACACTTCTGACACCTGAATCCTGCCCTAGATGTATCTCACACAGCAGGAATTTGCAGCTTAAGGCCTGAAGTCAAATCTGTTTACTGAGAACCTTAGAACACAGCCTTTTTACATAACAGGTAGTCTCGAAAATATCTTGTGTAAATAAAATTACATCTTCATAAGAATGCCCAGCATTCAACTGTTCAAATAATTACCATGTTCATCTCCACCCTAAAGGTATCCACACTTTACTCAATTTAAGTTCCTTGTGCATCAAATTTAGTGCAGTCAGTACAATCATCATGCAAATTTCTATTATTTCACTCAAAACCCACAAGTTTATTATTAGCAATTTGTGGGCAATTAGTGTAAATACCAGCAGACTTGGATTTATCTCAATTAGTGTTTGTTTCAATTCCACAGGCAAACAAGAAATCATCTGCAGTAAGAGTACCAATGACTATGTCTAGCTGCAGTCATGCTGCTGTGTTTGGCCATCTCTCTCTTAGAAAGAAAAAAAAAAGAAATTTTACATAGAATTCTGCATATTTTCCAGTATGTCACATAATGCCTTCAGGACATACAATTTGCTCCAGGACATGCTTCTACCTATAAATACAAATGATACAAAACACACACCAGTCAAGAAGTTAAATATAAGTTCTGAAACAAAATACTATGCTTTGATATTTGAAAGGATACTTTCATATTTGTCTCTTCTATAGCAACTGTGATCTGCATTGTTATAAGCATCCAATAACTACAGGAGTCCAACAGAAGCCTGATTATTAAAGCTACTAAAACAGTCACAGAATATCCTTATCTGACCATTCAACTATTGTGTCCTGGGTTGACAGGACATATTGGCAAATAGGTAGCTACTAATGTGCAAACAAGCACCTCCAACTTTTCTTTTCATGCTATGAGATCATTTAGCAAAAATTAAATCTTGTTCTGCACTAACAACTCCTACTTGTTCCTTATGCACCATCGGATCATTAAAAAATTCAGCTTTTATTCTATCCCACTGAAAAACAGTGGGGAAAAGGTAGCACAGGCCAGAAACCACAAGATTCCTAATTTCCCTTCAATGCTTTCCAGCTTGTATTACCAAAGAAAAGGCTGGCGAGTTCCCCACATATGCCTTCTCATAAGCAGGTGTTTTCTACAGGAAACTGCTAGTGAATGAAGGCAAAATCTGATTTTATTACCCCAAAAAATTATTAATAACTCTGTCAAACACAAGATGGTTTGCTGAGTGGGTTTTAGCAAGGAGCTGAACTTGGTCCAGTTTCAGGGAGTGTTTCCATTAGCAACCTACAGAACTGAACAGAGGACATGCTTAAATCTGCAGATCAACACGAGCGAACACTGCAGGTATGCTGGATAACAGGAGTGGCACCCAAAATCATTCTGTCAAACTAGAGAAGTGCTCATAAAAATAATAGAACAACTCATCAGGGGCAAGCACAACTTTCCATACTTCGTCAAAGCCAGCTGCACACTGACAGCAGAGCAAATAAAGTGTTAGACAACACCTTCCTGAGAGGGGAATCGGGGCTTGTAACAGACCATGAGCTCAATAAATGTTCAAAATGGGACTCAAAAAACAGAAAGAGCCATCATTATATAAACAGGTATGGTTATATAAACACATAAAATAGGAAGCATTCCTGTTTAGCAAGGAAGGAACAAATATGTCAAATTTTGGGCAAAACCTCTCAAAAAATACAAAACAATTTTCAAAACAATACAAAACAATTTGAAGTGTACAAAGACAGCAGCAGAAATTACAAGCCTCAAAGAAAGAATTGTGTAGAAAGACTGAATATACTAGGACTACATAGCCAGAGAGGAAACAAATTAAAGGCACTTCCACCACCATCATCAGATCTCAAAGAAGTAGAACACTTTTCGGATTAACCTTGTCTCCACTGCACTCTGGCTAGGGCATGCAGCAATTCATCTACCAAAACTAAAGTTTGAAAAATTTGTGTAAGGTATAAGGAGAAGTCTTTCTACAAATACAGTGACATGCTGTAAGAGAGGGCTTGTGCAGACACGATTGTAGTTTTATTATTTCATGCAGATTTCTGAACAGCTGGGCTAAAAAGAAACAGGTGTAAAATTCAACCTGCTTTGGGGGCCAGACTAGTCAGTATCTCAAGGTCTTTCCAGTCTTATTGTGGTTTGTTATAATTTCTATGATCATTATCACAATTTTTTTAATGAAGCACATATTAAGGGCTCATTCCTTAGAGGTCTAGCCAAGTCTTTATTTCAGTAGCAGTTTTAATGGTGCTCATGGCTTTATGCCAGTTATATTGCTGAAAGCTTAGCAGGTGATGTATTTGCTTATAGGCACTGTCATATTTTATCCATCTCAGCATCTATTTAGTAAGTGCTTTAACATTCTAGAGTATGGCAGGTGCTATATAAAACACAGCATTTTTTTCCATATTTTATTCTCCTCATTGGCATTCCTGCTCTCAGATTAACTGGCAAAAGTACAAACATTCACAGCATTTTTTAAAAAGAAAGTTTGAGTGCTCACTGACAGCCACAGTTAGCTCTGTACTATCAGTAAACAAAAGACAGCAACACAGTTCCTTCCCTATTACAACAAAATCTCTCAGCAGTTTTTTGTATAGATGGAAATATGATGGTAGACAAACTGCAGTGGCCATTTAGACACCAGCTGATAATTGTGTGTTGGAACAACGCTACCTGGTTTACTTAAAATGTATTATGGTGGCATTTAAATTATTCCCTTCATCTTGTTTCATGGCAGAGGATAGGCAGGGAAATCCATATGGATTAGGCTTTTCCATTCATAATTTCATGCTACTCTTGTAGGATTTCTACTTGGTCTAGGTAAAAACTTCTCCTGAAATTAATGGATTATACCAGAAACAACTATGGAAATCATATTGAGCTGACAAGATACTATTTTTACTCCATTCTTCAAACTGCAGTCATATGTATTGCAATGTTTTAACTTCTTTTTTAGTATTCCTTCATACAGAAGTCATAATTTCCATTACTTGGGTTCTTGAAAAACTTCTCATTTCTCTTCAATCTCATTTTAGAGAATAAGGGGACTGAAACTCAATACAATAGTCAAGAGGCAATATTTCAACTGATATTACCAAAACAAAGTAACTTTGGGAAGGTCATCTCCTCCTATCCCAATGCTCTTTTTTATTTACATTTCAACTTGACTGCATGCCTCATTGCAGTGAGATTAAACATTAAGCACAACATAAACCTGTATGATTCTGTGACTTTACTACTTGGAGAACTTGAAAATAAGATATTTCTCCTTTTCTTAAAGCAACTAGGTTTTTAATTTGTAATTTGTTACTCCAACACCTCTAAGCAGATTCACATAGAAATGCAAGGAACATATTTGAATTTTATTCACAATGCTTTCACTTTTGACCATCACTATAAGATATGAACACAAATGTCTCCCAACTAATTACGGCAGATATTCACACCCAAGAGATTCAGAAACAATGCTTCACTCTCAATGCTATTTTATCTCAGGGCCAAAAAATAAGGTAATACAGGCGAACACTGGCAGAAGCAGAGAAAAAAAAAGTTGTTTTCCTTTTTCTATCCTGTGCCATTAGGAAAACACCTTTTTTTAACAATATGTCACTTGAGTAGCAGCCGTGTCCTATTCAAAAATGCTCAAAACCATGGAAAAGTTGTGCAAGATGTCAGATACATGGTATGGGCCAGTCCATTTAGTATTTTTATGTGTTTCAAATGCCTATAAGTCATCTGAAGACAAATTCTAGGAACAGCTGAAAAATCTCAAAATGTAATTCCCAAGGTGGAATTCTCACTTCACATCACAGAGTGCTACTCCCCGTGAGGAGAATATTTCAGGGTGCATTTCTATACAATCACAGAATCTACTACACTAGGAGCAAAATTACTAATCTAGCATCTTACCAATAAAAGCAGAGAAGGTCAAGGCAAGATAAAGAATAGGATAATAGGCCCTCTTATAAAGCAGCTTGGAATCAACTTTCCTTTTTTTTCTTTGTAAAGAAACCAAGTACAGAAAAAAATTTTAGACCCCCAAGCATGAAAAATCCTACACAAATATTTAATGCATTTTGCAGGACAGAGAGCTCCACAACAGATTTAATGATAAAATATATATGTTATCACACATAACCATTCCTTGAATAAAGCCAGGTGAGTGGAAAACTAACAATGCAACCAATAGCATCAAAAGCATTTCCAATATGCTCTCCAAAATGTTTTTGTCTCTTCTCCTAGTAGACCTACCACTGACCATTCCATCAGAAACACAAACAGAACATGAAGGGCATCCATTGCAAACATATCCAGAAGAGAAAACAATCCCTTTCTCTTCTCCACTCTATCAGTTCTGTGAAGCAGTATAGTCCTTTTTTGAATTGCATATACTGGTGATAGAAAAGCAGCCACTTGGCAAGCAGATTACTTCTAAATTTTTTAATTTATAACCACAAAAGTTAAGGCTTTCCTCTTCCAGAGTTATTCTAACTTTTAGAGCAGGACAAGCAATGTTTATAATGATTTAAATCATTAATCTGTTTTTAAAATCCTGTATTTTTCATATGGGAGAAGTTATCAGCTTTCATCCACTGCAGAGCACATGTTTTTTTTATTTCCTGTAAAGTTTCCTATAAACTGCAAAGTTTCAAGGCACTAAATCTTAGGTGCACTTTGTTTAGATACTGAATTTTACTACAACTCATACTTACAGGCTTTTTATACGTATATTAAAATAGCTTCCTTTTTGGACTATATACAGGCATGAAATAACTAAAGAGTAGATTTACAGATGCAGAAAATGAAAACTACCTACAATAAAAATGCAAAACCCTCTGAACTGTTAGTAAATAAACTTTTCTGTAGAACATTTTTGGTGTACTGTATATCAAACTCAACGGTGAGTGTACAGCATAAAATTTTACTGATAAGATCTTAAGATTACTACTTCTGACTCACAAGCAACAACAGTTGCCATACAAAATACTGTATAGAAGTGATGGTAAAACTTGCAGACTTTAAGACATAAGTAACCACCATTCTGCTAAGATCTTAATTACATATGTCATGCTGGGGGAACCACTTCACAGGTCAAACAGGGTCTCAAATCTCCCTGAATTTCCATTTGATAATCAACCATTCCCTTTTTCCCCTGCCAAATCTATCTTGGTATCATCTTAGTTTATGATTTTAATGGAAAGAGTGAAAATCAAGCAGAATCTATCTCAGCTCTGCTCAGCCTATCAATGCACAAAGCTTCCAGGGGCTACCAACAAAAGGTGAAAATGAAGCTAATTTTATACTCAAGAAAAATGGAGCTCTGAGAAGTACTATTAATTTCTAAACCTTCTGAAACCCCAAAGAAGTTAAGACTCACCCCAAAGCCTTGTTATATCAAACTTTTAACTGTATTTTAATTACTGGAGTTTCAATTAGATTCATGCTTGATTCTACAGGAATACAAGCTGAATGACAAACCTGAAGCTGGCCAAATGCTGTCTGATCCATCACACTTCATTGTGCCCTTTTCTGGAGCTATAGGCATGTGCACAACCCAGGAAAAAGTTAATAAGAACTCACATCCTTATGTGCACAACTTCAACCATATGATTTGTCTGCAAAGGAAGAGTTTCATGTCAATAGCAAAAGGTGAGGGAGGAGGAACAATCCACAGATTTTAACCTAAAATAGATTTTTTTTCCTTACGATTTTAAATTGTGAAACCATTTCTTCTGCACATTAAGATAACTTGCAAAATAATTGTCCCTGAATGAATTACCTACAACAGAGTATGCAGGAAATGGGAGAAGCTTTTTTCACCTGTGAATTCCAGCCCATGACTACAGCAATCTAAACTGAAAAGGACTTTCATCAAATCTCCTAATGCACTTCCCCTTTTAATGGTGGGCTCCATGGACACTCCCAGATGAAACTTGCCACTTTACAGAACAATTTCACAATTAGAGAGATCTTTTTTTGAAAGAAGAAATCATCTTCCTACGATTTTTTGCCTTAAGTAATTTATACATTTTTAGGTTTTTTGGCCTCTGTCTGGCGAATTCATGTAAAAATTACGTAACAATTCAACAGTTCAAAGTTTTATGGAAAATCTTCTTTTGCCAATTCCTGAAGTAAATTTTAGTACAGTAAGAACATGAACCTGGAGGGAAAGAAAGGAAGGGGATCTGCCTTCATTTAACCAATCTGTCATAGACACCTTCTCCCCCTCTTGCATCTCCTCCTTTATTTGTGTGAATGAACTGCACGGAGCAGCCACACTGATTTTAGCAGCACTACTGCTGCTGAAGAGGTCTGACCCCCAAAAGACATAGTGACAGATGATGAAGCAGCATTAGTGTTGCAGAATAACAACAATTTACATTAAAAGCTGACAAACTACTTGTTCAATAAAACTGTTCATTTCCTTTTTCATGCACTTGTTGAAAAGCACCAGAGCAGAGTTTAGAACAGTCTTTTACCATCTGAATAGCATCTGTTAATTTAATAAGCTCAGTTCATCCTGCATGTCAGACTCCGCTGCACCAATATCATCAGTATTGAACATGTCTGTACAAAATGTATCTGTTTAAAAGTGTATCAGTTAATGGCTTAATAAAAGTAGTCAGCAAAGCCAAAGGCCTTATGTTTGTAGAGGAAACGAAATAATCAGGTTCTACGTAAAGCTGTAAGCCACATGTCCAGAAATTCTTAAAAATCACTTTCCAAATTAAGTCCTCATTCCCTTCAGGACCTCCATCATTCAAATGTACGAAGGCATGAAAGTGTGTAAAGGAACACACCAGCTGGCAGAGTCATTCAGAAGTCATTTTGAATGGATAACCATGTTACTGGTTTGCAAAATAACAATTTGCAAATTGTTAAACAATTTATGTTTGCTCTATCAAAACAAAAAAAACCCTTAAAAAACTACAGCTCAAAAAAAATTACAGCCTTCACAGGTTTGGGTAAAGGATGCACCTTCAGACAGAAGTGGAAGGCTTAGTAACTGCAAAATCATCTTGCCTTCTCTAGCAACTAGTTCTACACTGGCTCTTTCATTTCATTGTAAATAAGAGTATTAAATATCAAAGGTGCAAAACCTTTTTTTTTCCTTTTAATATTGAGGTTGAAATGTTCAGAGTACACATATTAATGTATTTTCAAACCACAGCAAGCTACTTCATAACAGATGAGAAATACCACCAAGGTAACAAAAACATTCCACCTGCACATATGTAACATAAACATGCAATATTCCTGCTTTAGCAAACAATATTGTATATCACTATTAAATTGAACCAAAGGTTACAGGGCTTCCATAACGAACCCCAAATATCACAGATTTCCCCTCTTCAAACAGTTTAATTTGAATCACACATTATATTCATGAAAATAAAGAAATCAGATATTTTGGTTAGCAACAGAAGTTCAAAGATAGCTCTTAGAAGCTATTTTACATGAGTGAGTTACTAGCGCTTCCATCAACTATTACATATTACATTAACCTTTCAGACACTGCACATTCTGAGGTAGATTTACAGGGCCATACATTTACACTTTACTATTCTTAACTTACCCCTAAGCATCTTAGGCCTAATTCATCACCAGAATAATATCACAGCATATGCCCCATCTGAGACAGCCACAACACACAGAGTATCACCATACAAGATCAGAAAGCATCAGCACAAACAAAGCAACACCATAGAACATCGGACAGCTTCAAGCATGGACCCTCCTTGCTCTTCAGCCCTAGCATTTACACCCCTCGTGTTCATGCATTGCACCTGTGTGCCCTGTGTTCCCTTTGGTGATTGCCCAGTGCACCTCAGCACTCCCTGTCTCGGTACCTTCAATACCGGGCACCTGCCCTGCACAGCTGCAGCCCATCAGGGATGAGGCTCAATCACAGCCCCACTCCCAATTACCACAAACTCTGTGCCTTCAGAATAAGGCAGTAAAACAGCACGGAAAGCACTTCTGTTGTAACAGTCATAGCAAACAATTGCTCCATTATTGATTCCTCCCGACAGCTGCATCATCCTGAGGTTTGACTGCACGCAGTAGGTCCCAGGAAACAGATCCACTGGTCTGAATTTCAGATGGCATGAAGTCTGAGATAACCTGTGATTTCTCCTAATGTAACTAGAAGAGATGATCCTGCAGTGTCTTTCCTGCCATCTGTCCAGGTACACTGGACCTCAGATGTGAAAGGAGAGACCAGCTGGCCCAGGCATCAGAGACCCAAACAAAAAGGTGTCTCCTTACTTGCAAACAGCAGACAAGGTACTACTTAAATAAAAAATTCTCTGAATCTGCTTGAGGCAGGCTAAGAATCTGTTCCTTCCTTCACTTACAGCAAACTATTGTTATTAGAATGGAGGAAACCCAAATCAAATTCTGTGTTGAGACCTGAACTATATTCCAAGCTCTGCACATACATGCAAAGTCCTTATCTCAAACAACCCACAAAAAAGGAGCAACACCAATATAGTCCTTACAAAATTTCTTTGTATTTTTTTCCTTTGTCAAAATAAGTAAGATCTAAAAAAAAAAAAATATATATATATACACTCAATACTTAAGTGTATATATATAGGTGTATAAAGAACAAAGCTGGGGAACACTAATTTCCTGCATAGTAGAATAAGCACCTGCTTACATCTGGAAATACCTGATTATTGCAATAAACCATTGGCCAAAATGACTCAAAAAAACATGGAAGATAATATAAACACCTTTCTGCCACTTCATAGTTCATATTTTATGCCTAACTTTTCCAGAAGAAAAATCATAATTATCTTGTAAGACTGAAACCACCTGTACCTTTCCTGCTCAAGATCATATTCATTAACTATAAACTAGAAGAACACAGTATCCAGAAACATTCTGCTTTGTTCAATAAAAATAAAGCCTTTGTTTAGCCTATTTGCTAGTTTTCCATGTGAATTATGGTTTTGAGGGAAAGTGTACACTGCTTGGTTTCTGTATTTTTAATTGAATTTAAATTTCCATCAAAATGTCGCAAATTAAAATTAATTATTAGCTAGTAAGCAGGAAATGCATCAATCATTATCTTATAAAATTAGAATGTGTAAATATTAAGAAACCAACTATATTGTGTTAGACTGTATAATTGCTTAAAAGTAAAAAAAAAAGTTTATTTTAGCATAAAGGACTAACATTACTTACCAAGCAACTAATTTAACTCTTTTTCCAGATGGTGAAAACCAAGCATTTTCAAGGAAAATAACACATAATGCACAAAAGCTGCTCTATTCCTTTAAAGAATTCTTTTTTAATTTTGATTTAATCAATTCAGCTTGACTGATATCCTGGTTTGCTCACAACAATCTTCAAGCTCCCCCTCCCATGACCAGAATAAAGGTTGCTAAGTTTCATACTGATGGGGAGTAGGGAGCTGCTAGCTCACATAAATGATTTCTGGCGTGCATCAAAGGAAGGCCTTTGCAAGGGTCCTCCCTAACAATCTTCAAGTGATTCTCTCAGGAAAACTGATTACTCTCTAAAGATGGTAGTCTGGAATAGAGTTCCCAGTCTCAATTAACCTGGGCTGGTTTCAGCTAATGAAGTGGAAGTGAGGAAAAAAATTAACAAGATATAGTACACTACTTTTAGCATATGGCCTTATTTATATTTAGAGCTGCTTCAAGCCCTAAAATGGACATTTGATCAACATATAGTAAAGTTAAAATCAGCCAAAAAAAATTTATTTTATTTGCAGAGCCTATATTAAGTATCTTTATAAAAATAACAAGCAAGGCACATCATAAAATGGAAACTGCATTGTAAAGGTATCTCTAAGTAAGTTTAGCTGAAAACAGAGATGGGAGAAAACATGTCAGTCTTGTGTTCAAGAAGGAGGATCTGGGGAACTACAAGCCAGTCAGGCTCACCTCAATCCCTGAGAAGGTGCCGGAGCAACTATCTTGGAAATAACTTCCAAAGCACATGAGGGTGATTAGGAGACTTCACTTTATAAAAATAACAAGCAAGGCACATCCTAAAATGGAAACTGCACTGTAAAGGTATCTCTAAGTTTAGCTGAAAACAGAGATGGGAGAAAACATGTCAGTCTCATGTTCAAGAAGGTCAAGAAGGAGGATCTGGGGAACTACAAGCCAGTCAGGCTCACCTCAATCCCTGAGAAGGTGCCGGAGCAACTATCTTGGAAATAACTTCCAAAGCACATGAGGGTGATTAGGAGACTTCAGCCTGAATTTATGAAGGGGAAATCATGTCTGATACCCCTGTTAGCCTTCCATAAAGAGATTTCTGTCTTGGGAGATGAGAGACGTGGACACAGGTTGGCCCTGACTTTAGCAGGGCTTTTGGCAGCGTCTGCCAGGATGTATCCATAAAGAAAGTGACAAGGTGGTAAGCGGGCAGCGAGTAGTGGTCAGTGAGGTGGACTGGACGGGGGCTGCACTGTCAGCCTTGGGAGATTGTTATCAGCTGCAAACAGTCCACCTAGAGGCTGGTCAGCAGCAGTGTGCCCCAGGGGTCATACGGGGTCCAGTACTACTTTAACAGCTCCATTTGTGACCAAGTAGAAACTTACAGATGACACAAAACTGGGAAGCATTGCTGATAAACCAGATGAATGTGGCACCGTACAGAGGCACCACTACAGACTGAGAAAATGGGCCAACAGGAACATCAGCAAGTTCAACAAAGAGAAGAGCAAAACCCTGCTCCTGGGGAGGATTTACCTCAAGCACTGGTATATGCTGGGGTCTGGCTAGCAGGGCAGCAGCTTTGCAGGAAAAGAGCTGATGGTCCAAATGGGTAACAAGCTGACTGTGAGCCAGTCACACAAAGAAAGGCCTAGAGCATCCTGAGGTGCATCAGGAAAACCACTTCCAGCAGGCCAAGGGAGCTGATCCTTCCCTCTGCTCTGTACCAGTAAGGCCACACCTGGATTGCTGTGTCCAGCTTTGAGCTTCCCAGTGAAGCCCAGGGAAGGGCCACAGAGATGATAAAGGGATCATAGCATCACAAAAACACTGGAATAATAATGAAATAATCAGGTTTCCATCTGTTTTTGTTGGATTTCCTCTAAAGCATGGTTAATATTAAGCCTGAGCAACAATACCATCTTTAACATACTCTGCAAATCAAAGCAACACGTCCCTGCCACAAAAAAAAAAAATAAATAAATAAATAAAGAGATAATGCCATATGCTTTGTGTCCAGCAGAATGTTTCAAAATATCTTGGTATTTTGAAGGGGAAGGATGACTACTCAACTTCTTTCAGTATTTTTAAAAATAATCAAGATTTCAGTTTTCAAAAAGAAAAGGAAAAAAAAAATCCCAAACAA
Organism: Passer montanus; assembly: GCF_014805655.1. NCBI lineage: Eukaryota > Metazoa > Chordata > Aves > Passeriformes > Passeridae > Passer > Passer montanus. The sequence goes on along the minus strand of NW_024367261.1, from coordinate 844,319 downwards.
ACAATAACATGCTGACTTCCATTCTTACATATGACAAGCCAAAAATACTCTTTAAATGGCAATCTATTTTTCATAGCAGGTATGTGGGGGTTTCTTTCAGTATTTTTAAAAATAATCAAGATTTCAGTTTTCAAAAAGAAAAGGAAAAAAAATCCCAAACAAACAATAACATGCTGACTTCCATTCTTACATATGACAAGCCAAAAATACTCTTTAAATGGCAATCTATTTTTCATAGCAGGTATGTGGGGGTGATGGGTTGTTTAGTTCTTTCCAAACAGGGCAGCTGCAACTATTTGCAAATCAAAGAAATCCTAGCGCTCTCTGGTGTAAGGACTTCATTTTTTTCACTTTACCAGAGAGCTCAAGTAGTGGCTCATAGTTGTGCTAAGAAAAGGAAACTGCAGAGCTCTGAAAGTGTCCTGCTATTGAGAAAGAGGCATGCAACCCAAAGAAAAGACAAATCAAAACTTACATAATCCCTACCAGAAATGTGTTCGCTAGAAATGTTCTGCTGTATGCTCATAACTCCTTATGAAATAAAGGCTCCAGTATCCATGCAGTGTTTTAAGTAAAGGGTAACAGGCCATTTTCTTCATGACTGTCTTTGATTTTATCATCTAAGTGTTTAAATCTACACTGGCTCAAACACCACCTACAATTATGCCAACACTTCATCAAAAATAACTTTATATATATATTAAAAAAAAAAAGAAAACACAAACCCAAACCCACACCAGATATCTATTCTAAGTCATGGAGTCAGGAGAAATTCAACATGCTGGAATCCCCCATCACCATCTAGAGGGTGTTATCAGACAGCACAGTGAGGTGCAAATAGGCAGAGACAGAGAAAACACCATTTGAAAATGAGAAAAAGTCTTCACTTCCTCCTTTTAGAATTCATAGAGTAATATAAAACAGTTTCTGGTTTACCTTCTTTCTAACCCACTCCATCTCCCTTATATATTTATTACACATGTTCAATGCCCTATTTAACTCTGTTTGGTTTTCATATTCTTTTCCCCTAGAGCATTATACCAATATTAAAAAAATAGCATCAATGACACACTGTTCTCACATGTCATAATTTCTTTTCAACTTTTTAATCAAATTGAGTTATGCTTTATATTCTATTTTCTTCTCTCCCACTACAAGAAACTCATACACAGGCACAGGAATGAGCAAAGACATTTTCCTACATAACCACATCCTTCTACTGTTTATAAACATCTTACCATCTCTGGCCACAGCCTCTCATCATTTATTTACAATAAATATTTCTCAATCCTCTAATCTTCCTCTAGCCTCTAGTTCCCCACCTAAGTTGCTGTGTGACCTGACAATAACCCAGCAAAGTATTTATACTGTTCAAGACCTTTGCAATACTTTAAATGTCTCCTTAATGGCTTTAGCAGATTGGAGCAAAACACTGAGTGTCCTGAAGAACCAATGTTTTTCTTCTACCAATTGATGAGAAGATTTTTTTTAATTTGTGGCATCGCCTCTAAATCACCTACTAGAGAAGCTTCCAGAACAAAACCACAGGGCTCTGCTTGCTCTGTCATCCCATAGCACCCAAATTTTTAATCCTTCTGGGTTTTTGCCTCAGATTAACCTGTTAATATATCACATGCATGGTCAACCAGAAAAAATATTATTTTGGTACATCTATTTTCCAGTGTCATGATATTTATTCATTCCAGTATCCTTCATGCGGCCCTGGCTAAGTATTGTTCTTTCCTTTATTTTGGCACCGATCAAAACCTCACAGGTAACTAGTAATTCCATTCCCAAAGTAGTGAGAAAACAGAATTATTTTCCTGCTTATATACTACCCATATCTAATGAACAGGTTACCATTTCTTCACCTCTCACAAAGCAGGAACAATAGATGGAAGGCTTTAATCCTCCAGGTTAATTGAAAATCTTACAAGCCTTCATCTACACACCATAAAGTTTAATAGAAATTTCTCCCATCATAATGCACAGGTTTAAGTGGCTATGCATGTGACCCCTAAACTCATACTCATTACTTCAAAGAGCCTGTAAAGTTTTAGAAGGAATAAACAGTGATAATGCACAACCACAAATTGGAATAATTGTAGAGATTTAAAAGGACAGAAGAGAAAGAAACTCAGCAGAATTTTGTTCTTGATTTGTTTTTTCACACTTGGGGAAGGAAGGTTACCTGTTTGGGATATCTGGACGAGAAAAAAAAAATCACATTTTCTTCATCACAGGTGTTTTTTCTGGTCAAACCTAAAACCCCAAAAATTATTAGAAAACAGACATGTAAAACTAAGTTTTTCTCTTTCTGTTATTTGAGACTATTTTAGTGAGGCATATATAGGAAAACTCCTCAGCTCTAAAGGCCCTCCTCCCATTTCTGAAAATAAAGTCAAAAAATAAAGCAGAGCTCTCCATCCATGCCTGTTCCTTAATTATCACATTTTTATAGAGCATCTCATATCACTGGGCATTGTACTTAACACCTCCAACTTCTGGAACAGGAGATGAGAGCAGAAACCAAGCTTTCATTACATAAACACACTTTCCTTAGGAAATAAGCTTAGAAATGTAAATTTGTAATTTTCCAAGCGTAGAACAACAATGGTGGCTGGCAAATACAGCCACCAACAAACCACTTTGTTTATAAACACACAGAAAAAGAAATCATGTTTTGAAACTGTCAGTGTATCATTTTATTTGCTTTACCATACATGAATAAAAGACCAAGCTCTGACAATAGGAAACACTATTAAATTATGTTTGTTTCTTTCAAATTAAGCATATATGGTTTGTAATCTTGGTTTGAGTACATGAGAACACTCTGATCCCTTTCAACATCTGTGACAAAAGAGGGCAAGAAAAACCCAAAGCACACCTGCACACCACTCCCTGTGGAAAGGGACACATCTGGAAAAGAAAATCTCTTATTTGGGTAAAGTTGGGGTAGAAGACAGGGCTGAAATGGAATTTTTCTCCTGTCTATCAACAGGCCTTGATTTTGAACAGATACTGTCCAGAAGCCAGTAACATATTTGCTGCATCTTGTAATCATTCATGTCTGTGCTATTTACAGATGTGTATACATGTGCATATACACACTCTTACAAATTATATATATATATATTTGATTACAAGCTGTTGCTCATTTATGCTTTTCTCTAGTTAACTAAGGAGCACTATTGTGGGAGGATGGACTGTAGGAGAATAGGGATAGTGCTGAGGGCAAACTTGCCCCTGAGCAGTTGCAGCTGTACTAATTACCAAAGAGTAGGAACAGCCCTGCTATGAACAGATCACAGCTATGTCCAACAAGGATGGGTGTTATAAAAGAGTGGGTTAGCTGACTGAGAGGAGAGTTGAAGTTTGTTAGGTGTGTTGTAGGAGCAGTAAGGGTAAGGTGGTTGTGCACGGGACAGGTAGGCTTCAACCAGCTGTACAGAATTAAAAGAAAAGGAATCAGCGTTGCGAAAAACTGCCTGTGGGAACTCACAGAGAGAGGGTATGAAAGTTTTATAGTAAGGTGATGAACTGATGGTGACAGTCAGATTGGTGCCAAATACTGACACCAACAATTGGCCAGTATGGGGATGAGTCCCAACACACTACTTTCCAATCTCTCTTTTTCTGTAAAATTACCTGGAAGCACATGTGACATGATTCCACAAGCTGAAGTATTTCCATACAGACTGAACACATCTCTGCAAGTTATGCCCTACCCTTGACAGAAGTTACTGGAAAGAATAGATTAAATCCTCTGATCATCCCACTCATTCTGTCAATCTAGATAATATAAAGCTCCCTCCTACTTTCACATAAGTAACAGTTGAACTTTGTTATTTCATATTAAAAACAACAAGGAGGAGAAAAACATGTATTTTAAGGACCTGTAGAGCTGAAGGTTTACATGTATTTTCCCTCTACTTACCTCATTTCTAAATGACCTTCTTTAAGGTGAATTCCCAAGCAGGGTGAAGTTCTAAAATATTTAGTAGTTGTTTATTTATATATTTGTTTATTTATTGAATGTTTTCATCTTTCCTTTTCAAAAAGACATGAGTCTTATGCAAAGATTTCCCATGCTAGCATGCAATCCCCCCTCCACCACAAGTTCTTAATTAGATGAGGGTATCTGAGTTCTTTGTGAGACAGAGCATTGACCTGTGGGTCAGGAGCCTCATGTAGCTGCTGCACTGGTCTAACTGACAGTAGGATGCCTTAAAAAGCACAAAGTAGAAGATCTGCAGTAAAGGAGAACACTTTATACATAAATAAAGATATGCAACATCACCGGGGGAAATCTAGAACTGATAATCTCTCTCTTGAATTTTCCTCAACTTGATGGGGTCCTTTGCCTCAAACAAGGACAGGAGCAAGTTTTGTCACAAAACCTATTAAAAATGTGCAGTCACAAAGCATTTGGGTCAATACCTCCACTTTTGACTATATTGTTTTATTACTCTCTTGAAACATTTTATTTCTACATTATTAAATAAAGAAATGTAGGAGTGTCTCAGTGTAATTAGCTACATATGTCATCCTGATTCCAACAAATAATTCATTATATACAACCTGCTTTAGCTGATGGTACATTTGTATTATGATTTAAAGTGGAAGAGATGTACTTGTTACCAGTGATTACTTTGGGGTTTACACTTTTGAACTTCTTCCAAAAGATGGCCTTTTTATAACCACCAGGCAGGTTTCTCTAAAATTGGAACAGAGAATGAATTGTGAGAAATTAAATGAGAAGAAAGACATGAGGTCCTCATGAATGCTGTCACGTTCATTTAGAGGTTTTTTGCATTAAAACCAAATTGTTCATTACCCAAGACATTCAGGACTCAGTTCAGAGGCTAGTGGGGAATACTCTGTTCACTGGTCCAGATCATCAGTGCTAAAACCCACATACCTGGGATAATTCCCTTCTGTATAGAAATTCTTCCTGAAAACATAAAGAGAATATCTTTTGGACTGACTTTTAAAGTGGGGAGGGGAATCATTGAGGTCAAACTAAATTCAACTATGTTGACATGGCTCTCCATCCCAAATGACAAACTACTGCTATCATCAGTCTGTTTACTGTAGTTTAAAGCTCAGTATTACAGAAATGCAAAGTAATCAACCAGAATAATAATGTAGAGGAAAAGTTCCATTACCAACAGTTCAAAGCCATGGATAAAACATGCAATTCCCCAGAGGCAAACTGGGATGCAGAAAAGTTGCAAAAACCAAGTAATACTCTGTAAAAATGTAATATTATGTAAATATTATATATTTCACTCTTTTTTGTGCAGTAGCTTTATAGCTGTGGATTACATCTGTTCTCAGGGACCTCAAATCCTTGCTGATTGAACAGATTACTATAATCTATTACCAGGATAAATAAGAATGGATATTAAACTACTACTCAGAAAAAATAAACTATAAAACTTCACACCATCACCACCAACAAAGAAACTCATATGTAGAACATAACTCTTTAGCTCCTCAAATCTGTCATCTGTCATTTATCTCTGTTCTTTCTATATGAGTGACAATGGCTATTTTTAAACACAGGAGAGCAAGAATGGATATAAGGATAGGTAATGAAAAAGAGTGCAGTAACCATAATGAGGATAATGGGGTATTCAAGGATTTCCTTAATTAAATGGCTGGTGGCAAGAAAAACTCTCAGCAGCTACACAGAACAAACTACATTACAACTAATAGGAGGAGGAGAAAGAGTACGGGCAAGTCAAGAGAACGATTTGGTAGTATTCAACATTCAATATAAAATTCAATATTCAATATAAAATTCAGCTGAGATCAAGAGCTGCAAAAGGATGTGCTTGCAGCACAATGCCTGGAGGGGAAAAGAAGAAGGCATCCCAGATGTCTGCAAGGAAAAACATTTCTATTGTTTTCTAGTAAAAATATTCAAGAAAGCCAAATTGGAACTGAAACTCAAATCTATATACTATATAACATATAGTATATATATTACTATATCAGTGCAATTTAACTTTAAGAGAAACATAATACAATAATCTTAATAACTAGCAAGTAACAAATAAGTAATTCTGAGTTAAAGATGATCAGATTTCTCAGCTTTTCCTATATCTGTGGCCACACACTATATGTGCTCACACATTTAAGGTTTAAGTGTATGTTCACCTTTCTTCCAGTATTGCCTGGATCAGTTTTAATATCATATCAGACAATAAAGTTCGTGACCACAACTACAAACCTGATAACACAGTCCAATAGTATAGTACTGGTTCTCCAAAGGGATGGGTAAGCTGAGCTCTCTTGGAAGCAAGGATGAAGTTGCAAGGAAGATGGAAAGCACAGGGAGGCAGAGCTATGAAACTGTGACCTGGCCCTTCAGCCACAGATGTTTCATGTGGAGTCAAGTACGGGCTTTTGTTCATCCATTTTCAAATCCAGTCAGGTGATATGTTTCAAATGCATGCTGATGATAGGTGTGGGTTAGTCCCATACAGTTAGGTCCAAACAGTCTAGACAACCTCCCATACTCACAATAAAAGGTTTCCTATTTTAACAGCACCTTGCCTATCTTGCCTCTTCAGAAAGGAAATAAACTCTTGATTAAACTTTTTTAAATGTAGTTTTATGTAGATAAAGTTTGTCTTTTAATAACTTTGAATCATAGAGTCTGCTGAGTTGGAAGGGACTCATCAGGACCATTGAGTCCAACTCCTGTGTACCAGATTTATGTTCTTGTGTTCTCTCATGATAACAAATGCAACAGAGGACAGATTCTCAATAGTTCTTCATTCTTTTCATATTTCAGCAGAAAAAGAAGTTAAGAGAGCCCCCTATATTAATCACCAAAGTGGTAAAACAGTCCACTAATAAGTCAGTGTTGTATGGATTACTTCATAAGGACAGGCTGAGGAAAATAAAACTTGCAAGCTGGCTACAGAGAAGATGACAAAAAGAAGATATCCGTGAGTCCAATACTCAGCAAGCAAACAAAGACTTTTCATCAGCCCCTATTGGAGATCCCTTGGTGACTTTTGAATAGAGAACAATCAAAAAAACAGAAACAAAAAATCCAGCAGATGGCTCTAAATGAGGAGAACAGAGACAGGTGACTAACTAGCTTGAGAGAAATAAAAATAAAATGGGAGCAGTGCCACAGTGTTATCATTTTTGTAGTGCCACCTGGAGAGGTAGCAGGCTTATCAATGAATGCCAAAAATGAATAGTACCCATCTGCTCACCCTAATAAATAACCCTTACTAGAAAAAATACAAAGGAATATAATTCCTTTGGCACGTTTTCAGCAGACCTGTTTGTTTAAAATATTTATTTGGGTCTTACATAGCTTAACAACTACTTGCTGAGAACACAATAATGCTTTCAGATGACCCTTGGAAGCATGGAGCAAGTCAAGAGCTGTAAGAACTCATGAAAACAGAAAGCTCCAATAACTTCTTTTAAACAAGCAAAAACTCTGCAATTACCACTGCTTTCAAAATGTCTTTAGAAAGATATTTCTGCCCAACTGAATGGACTGATAGCAAAACCCTGCATGAGAGGCACTTCAAAGTCTGAAAAGTTAACACTCCTCTGGAGGTAACAGCAGCAAAAAGTATCTCCATTCAAAAAGAACTTCAAGTACCATGGTACAAGATCAGTTTACCTCCTCTACTGTCCACCACAAATGGCAAAGAGTAACCATTCTGCTGATTCCAAGTGTGGACTGAGAAAGGAGGTCAGACATGGCTGGAGGTAAAATGAGAAATGCTCAGGTCTTCTGATGTACTGTTACAAAAAGAAATGGCATGGAAGAGAAGACTAAAGCAGGCAGATGGATCTGCCTTCATGAGTTTGAAAGGAAAATGCCTCTTCTTTAGCACTAACCTTTACCAACTCCAACCACTGCTTATGTAATGAAGGCGTAGGAGTATGGAACAGAAATCTGAACTTGTTAAAACTGAGACACTTCCAAGCTGGACTTTTCACAAAATGGTGTATTTATTTTTCATAGAAGACATACACAACTGGAAAATACCGTGGTCTGTTTAATATCGTCAATTCTACCATCTCCATATAAGCAATATAAGTCTGGATTCACACAAAATTATCCAGAACAGGACAGGCCACTGTACACAGCCTGTATACAGCTACTACCATCTTTGCAAATGTTTCGCATAAATGTTTTTGCATTAAATTTTGACTTTCATATGACAAAAATATGACAGAATTAAACTTAAAATATGCACATACAAATGTGTATGAAGGGAAAGAAGAACACAACAAAAAGCAAATCTGAGGAGACAGAAATCACAAGATGTGAGCAAGCAAGTATCCACACAGGCCAGTGTTCTGTAAATGTCTGTACACATGGAGTCAGAGTTTCTTCATAGCTCCCACAACAGATTTTTTAAAACTCCCAAACAGCACCTCACCAAAACAAAGCCAGCAGGTACTGCACTGGTTCCTATAGACCAAGTACCAGCTGGCTCTTCCAGCTGAATCACAAAAGGCAACACTACAGTATAACCATGCACATGATTTCTGCTGCTTTGTACTCCCTGTCTTAGCATGAGCACACAGTTAAGTAATAAAAACCCACCAACACAATTTTGTTTACCTGTGAACTGGCCCACGCTTTTTGAAATAATAAGAGCAGGAATTCTCTGATACAAAACCAAACAGAAGGCTCAGTTTAAATCCAAACAAACAAAGCTCTCCACCAAAGAAAACAAACTTTCAAGCATTTTAACTGTAGCATTTGCCACATGACATTCCCTTCCTAGTCCAACTAAAACAGCTGGTTCGGGTTTTTTAAATAAGTATTTTCATGAAACACTTGTAGCAAAGTCTCAATCACTGAAAATTTGAATGCAAAACAGAAATTCTTATGTTTTAATTTCTGTTATAAAAATTAGCCAGGATAAAATTTAAAGCTTTTATAATGTTAATCATTCAAAGTTAGCAGCAAAATATTCCTTCTATTCCCTCCGTCTGTTGACTGCATCTTATATTTAAAACACCTCTGTTTCAATACGAGTAAGGTCCATTGCCATGGCAGACACATTTTGCCCATGCTACAGGAATGAACAGAGGCAGATGGTGGTACAGCCTTCTCCTGACATCTCTGACAATGGTACAAAATAAATTGTTTAAGATACAACATATCTTCTCATTTTATCAAGCATTAAACTCTTCTCATTGTGATAAGAAAAAAAGCATGCCTGTAAGTGGTATCACTCCACTGACACCATTTCATATCCTTTTTATAATGGTCTTCTGGGGAGCTCCCAGAGGAGAGCATCCTGCCTCTAGCATGCACAACACTGAAATATATTTTAAAATAAATTAAAAGAAGAAATCATCTAACCAGACATGTTCCTAAACTTTAATCTTTGAAAACCTTTCACTTTGCTAAAAGCCTGCATTAAAAACAAACACACAAACAAACAAAAAAGACACAACAAAACCCCACTAAGTTTCATAATTTTCATTTAAAATTGGCTACTTAGTAAGGAGTACTCTACCCAGACTTGAAAATATTTCAGGATTGTAGAATTTAGGCTCAAAAATCTCCCTAGGAACAAACAGTTATATTTGTCTCAGTTGAAGCAGGTTCAGCTTTTGATCTTTTATGACTCCTCTTCGACATGAAACTTTATCACACATGGGACCTTAAATTGTTCCAGCTTTAACTGATATTTTTCTCTTGAACACATCCAGAATTATTTGGTATCTCCTCACTACATTGTAAAAGCAGAGTTTTTCTTCCCTTGCCTCTCCACCCAGGTTACCAGACTGAGTAACGGCCACGAAAAATAAAACTTGCTAACTTGCCCACCCATAAAAATGACACTTCTGGAAACTTATATTATTTATTACATAACTTATAACTGGTAATTTATAGAAGTACAAGCAGCAGACAGATCCATTTCAATTTAAGTATCTGAATCAGAGCCTAAAGGGCCAGTAATCATAAAATGGTCTTAATTTCATATAAACAGACCAATCAATGGGTAATCAACAACACAGTACGTATAAAATCCCAGTTTTGCCATGTACCATCGTATCTTTATAATAAACTCATTTTGGCTTCTTTCTACTGACAAATACAGGTAGTTGGGAAAAAATGGCTTTCAAAGTATGATACCTACCCGCTTAAAAAGATTCCTTCCTAACAAAGTGGAACTATTTTAGCCACACTGAAAGAACAAATTAAACGCATTAAATCTTTGCTGATGCGGGCACCAGATAACTTCAGTTCCTACTCTAAGTCAGGAACATCAGAGTTTTTCCAGGACATCATTCCTAATGCTGGCAAAATCCAACCAGCCTGCTATCAGTCAAGTGAAACAGCCTGTTCTCTGTCATATTATTGTGTCAACTGAATCAAGGGTGTTCGGCTTTGCTTTTGAGCTGTGTATCTACTCTAAGAGTGTGAATCTAATTATTTGGCCTTATTGCAGTATGCTAGGGGGAGTTTTGCTTAAATAATTCTGCTGGTTTTCCTGGCTGGCTTGGAAAATCAAGAAACTTCTGTGAGCAAAGCAAACAAATGCATAAACCAAACCAGATACTCTTGTTGCACAGTAGATGAGAGTTTTCAGCTACCTAGACATCCTCAATTATTTTCAGCAAATAAGTCATCAGGGTAAAGCTGTTTGTTGTAGTAAAGATTGTGCATTCCTCTGTTGAGGTAATCTCATCTTGGAGCACTTGGCGTTTCATTGACAAAATAAATAGAGCATTTTTTTCTTGCAACTAGTAAAAAGAAAGTGAAATTATAAAGAGAACCCAAAACCATCTTTTCCTGTAGCATGTAGAGAAGGCGTTAAAGGGAGGTTTTCAGGTTTTTCATGCCAGATGTAAGATACTCTGTTACTACTAAGCAATGGCAGAAAGCTCTCTTGCTGCAAGAAACAGCAGACCCTTGGTCAGCCAAGACCCTTTAGCCGTGAATATTCAAGAATCAGCTTTCTAAAAGTACTTATGTTTATTTATTATCTTATATAAGAAGGGATTATGATGACTGTAAGACACAAGGCTACTTGCGTTACACAGCAGTCATCAGTGCCTGGTGCACATTCATCCCCCAGGCTGTAGTATATTTTGTAGTATATTTGTATCCAGGAATTTATTTTGGGATCACCAGAGGACTCTCAAAATTTACCACTAAAAACTTTCTACAGAAATGCTGCTTCACATCTCGCTCTGTTTATGCTCTGTCTTGCTGTAAGGGTAAAATGCAAATCAATTTAAGATTGTAAATATGAGAAGGTGCTAGATGTGTCATCAGAAGGGAACCTCTAATAGCAAGCATTACAAGGAAATATAACCACAGTTTGCTAAAAATTCTGTATTCACATCTGATGATGACATCTTTAAATAGTATCATCAGTGATGCTCTGAATGGGTACAGTTTGACAGGTGCATATCTTTGGTTCCAGTGATACCACATTTTAAGAGTGATGTATAGTAAGACATAATTTCACAATGTAAATAAATTACCTATATATGCTTTGCCTCAAAAAACTCTACTAGCTTTTTATTTAATTTTTTATACAGCACCTCATGTTTCAAGGAATGGAAAACAATTCTATATGAAATCACAAGCATTCTTTTTAAAATCAAAGTACTTTGAATACTTTCAGGAACAGAGCAAGGTCACTTAAGTGCAGATTCTGGCTTCACCCTGCACACCTGAGGCAGGAACTCCAAAAGGCAGATGGTTTGGCTGCAGTGGTGGGGTGGGGAGGCTGTGTGTTTGCCTGTTTTCTGCAGGTGTGCACATGGAAAATGTGGACTGCAAAATAATATATCCTATTCTGTCAAACCACTTCAAGTTGCACAGAGCATTTTTCCATGTACTGTAATGCTTGAGCAATCAAATTTGTATCACATGGCCCACTCTACTTATTGCTGAAGCATAGACTGGAATATTTCCACAGCTCAGAAACTCTTTGACACATACAGAAAATACAGCGAGAGCTGCATTTCTTCACCATATTTTGGAATTGCAGTAATCTCCCCTGGAATGGGAAAAGCAGACACCAAATTCTCAAACTGGGTAATTAACTACTGCTCACCTCTCACTGGTGACAATTACCACAAAGGAGCAGCTTTATCAGTACTAATGGAAGATTAGAAAAATGAAATTTTAAACACCCTCGCAAAATTGCAGGGCTGAACAAATGAACTATACAAGGAAAAGAGTTTGTGCTAAACCTTGCTTTCAGGATGGATAAGCCCTCTCTTTTGGTTCAGAAATTCCAACTTAGTAATCGCAGAAAGAAGTATGAGCTCCAGGATAATATGATCCTGATACAAAGAACTCAGTGGCGTAAAAACTAGAATTCTCTTGCCCATCAAAGACAGTCACAACATGCACAACCTTCCCTAAAATATCAGTTACAAGTCCTGCAGAGAATTAAAGCATCAGTTATGGTGAAGGTCTATCTCCCATTTTCTAACTTCTCACAGCAAATACTGTGGACAAAACTCCCACAAGGAAAGCAAAGTCTAATGACAGTAAGAGAGGGAAAGTCCCAGAACCAAGCTTAGGGGCTTTTGAAGATAAGCCCCAGATCAATCTCCTTTAGAAATGAATACAAGCTTTACTTCTGTACTTCACAGAACTACAGGATCATAGAACAGTTTTGGTTCAAAGAGACCACTGGAGGAGGCCTAGTTCAAAACCCTGTCCAAAGAAGGTGACTCAAGGACTTCCCTAGCTGGGTTTGAAAGTCTCCAGCAAGAGTTTCAACAACTTCTCTGGGCAACCTAATTATGGCTCATTTGGATTTAGTGCTCTCTCCACCACGAGTTCCTCATACAGAGAGGATCCACAAAAAACAGCTGTTTGCTAACACACAAAAGCAGACATAGAGTTGTCCTAACTGATGTCTTCAAACAGGAAAAATTGACAGATACTATATGTGCAGAACGTGGGAAAGATTAAAGGTTCACAAGTCTTTAAAAAAGAAATCTCACACTTATATATCCACTTTTCAAGTCTCAGAAACTGCACTTACTATTTATTTCTATCTACTTTGTCTATGCCTGACCTGTAGTACATGATGCACTGTAAATGTCCTACCTTTCCTGTTATTTTTGCATCTGGCTACCAACACTACAAAAGTGAAATACTAACTGATTTTGAGCTTTTTTTTTAAATTACTTTTCACAGTTATGGATTTTCATTCCAAACATCTAGAATATTTGTAATTCAGAATTTAGTTGTGGAAAGGAGAGTGTTATACCACAAAATCGGGAGATTTTTAATTTTAAAATATTTCATTTCAGATGCCATGTATCACAAATGGAGATGTTAATTAATGCAGACAAGTTGATAGGTTTATGATGACCACTTGTGTATACTTTTCCAGATGATGGCAACATGCTGACAGCTTTGAAGAAGTAGATGTGTTACTGTAAGGTTTTTTGTCTAAGCAGCCTCCTCCCTCGGCAGCAATCTAACCATTTACATTTAAAATTGATTATAACTTCTATTATGTTCCAATATTTGCTAATCATCTCAGAGACTGTGAAAAACAGCATCATTTATCTCAAGCACTCTCCTGCAGACACACTATTCTTCTAGAAGACAACATATGCAATGTTTTCTCTTAAAGCATTCGTTCTCAGTTCTTTTTCAAAATATTTCAGACAGCACTATTCTATTTTCCTCTTCTGTAAGTTGTGTCAGCCAATAGAACATAATTCATTCTCAGGCTTACAGTAAGCTTTCTTTTGCAAGCAGCAGAACTAGAAAAAGATTATTTCCTCTGTGTTTGGAGGCAAAGTTAGTTTGCAGTTTCAGTGGTAAGGGACAAATTCATCCTGTTACCTCTCCTTTGGCTATGGAGTTTATAGGGCTTATCTCCTTCACAAAGCCCTTTATTCTCACACACCACCTGTACCTTGCTGTCTCTAGTGACCCAGACATTCTGTGTGAAATTTAACTGAAGTGGAAAAAAGAGGGCTGACAGCAGATGCACAAATACATCTTGGAGACATAATTTCCTTAGGCCTTTATGCTTAAAATATGGAATTTTTTAAGAAAAGTATTAAACTCAACCTAACAGTGTCTTCAAAAAGTGATGGCAAAACATCACACCCAGCAACAGCTTAAGTGGAAGTAGCACTCTGGTTCTCAAAAATGATGCAACTTTAGTCTGTTCTCACTGATAAAGGTCATTGCTAAAGCAATCTGCCACTCTGGGGGCAGATGACACTTACACACATCCACTTCACTTCTCTCATATCATTCATCCAGGATAGTCCCTGCTTTCACCAGGCTGCAACACATTTAAGTGTGAACAGATTGATTAACAACCAGAAATCTGAAACAAGCTGCCACTGCATTTCACTATAGATGAGCAGGGATTGCTGGAGAGACTTTGTAAGAGTCAAACCATACGTGCACAGGGGGCTGTGCAACACAAACTGCACATTTCAATATGGGTGATCCTGGGCAGAAGACAGAGTCATTGCTTTTTAAGGGTGTGCTTTTTCAAAAGTGTTGGGAGGTATGACAGCAAAGATGACTGGTTTTTTTTGAAACAGTAGAAACAGAAAACAACACACACAGAAAAACACACAGAAACAATATGCTATTTCAGAGCAAGAGAAGTTGATGAACTGACATATTCAAGCATAAAAAACCAAATCCCAACTCCTAATCAGTAGAGGTCAGACAACTGCTTTTCAATTATATCCTAGAAATTCTTGTGGCAGTCATCAAACAGAAGGTTTGTGACAGAGTAAGAAAAGTTTTCCCAACTTGTACAATAATATCTTGATTTTTTTAACTATGCTGTCTCAAAATGTATAACAAGCAAGACAGGATATCTTGCTTCACAATACATTAAGTAATACATTAAACAGTATTTTTCTACTTTTAATTCTGTCTGACATCAAAAAAGTAGACTGTGTATACATTTTATTCACCTGTTTCTCAAATTTGTACCTTAAAAATATTGCTCTCCTTCTAAAAGGAGTTAATAATTTTTTAGTGAAGCAAAGGCAAACGAGAAAAAACATTTGTTTGCCAACATCCCTTCTCAATTGCAAATGCAGAAGTAGCAATATAAGCTCATCAATCAGCAGCCAGAAACACATAAAGCAAATAAATACTTAGATCACCTACTTAATTCCTTTTCTGTTGTATGGATCACTCCCTCAAGCACACAAATAATTTTATAATACACTCGAAAATCACTGTAGATGATAAACAATAACACATCAGCATGACCTAAGCATATGTCATGCTTATTTGAGAAGGCAATGTCTACCACAAAAGGATCTGCCTATGTTCTGTGTTATGTTGCAGTTGCTACAAAATGTTTTCCTGTAAAGCAGTAGTGAAAATACCATCTAAAACCTCAGCATTTTGTTGGTATAATATTTAATGCTGCTTCAGTAACTCTTAAATGCCCTTGAGAAAAAATAATCAAGGTTCCTTTTAATAATTTTTGACACAGACCTAATGTTTCAGATTAGTTTTCATTGACAGGTATGTAACTGACACCTTAGAGAATTCTTATTGTGCTACAAACTGGGTGCAAACTAACAAAAGTATAAGCAAACCAAAGTGAGGTATGTAACTGACACCTTAGAGAATTCTTATTTATTGTGCTACAAACTCGGTGCAAACTACCAAAAGTATAAGCAAACCAAAGCAACAGATTTATGGCTAGTTACACAACTGCTAAATTGAGAAAGTGTTGTGTTAGCTTATAAGCCTTTCTCCCTTGATTTTTATACCAACTATTCCTATTTATGCCACTAATCCATAAGCCTGGTAGATTTCATAAACTTTTGGACTGTAAATCCAAAAGTTCAGTTCCAATTCAGACTCACATCAGGGTCTGCCAAAGCAAACAGGACACACCTACATGGAATCTCCAGTGTCAACACCCACAACCAGCTCCCACCATGTCCCCTCTCCTGCCCCAAGAAGGACCTTAACTCCACCTAATAAAGAACAATACAGGAAGGAATAAGGTGATAGAAATCTGCTTCAGGATAAAAAAACTTCAATGCTTCAGATAAGGAATTTAGCCATTCTGAACTATGAATGTCCAACAGCTTTGCCTACAAACCTGCCCTTAGCAGTGGAATTTTCTCTGGTTGCTTCTCAAACTTGCATGAATTTAAAGGTATCCCAACTTGAAGTGGCACTGTTTTACATGATTAGGAAAAAAAAATTCAATGACAGCATTAATAGAGATACTGTCAATGTGATCCATGATAGAAACATATTCTATTGGATATTTAAACATTTGCTATTAGAGAACCTCATTGCTCTGAGGCAAAGAGAACCTACCAAAATTGCATTTTTAACCCTTAATGTTAAATATAATATGTGGGGAAGAGAAGGAATTAATGTATTTCAAAATTAGACATAGAATAAAGCTACAATTTGCTCCCTTTTCCAGAACACAAATATTTTCGACGACATGGAAACAGATCTGTTTTATGTGTAATGAATGAAAGATGGGCAGATTGGATCTTATTATTAGAAAGAAATGAAGAAAAAGAGGTTTAGCATAAAATGTCTCTTTAAAATGGAGGTCCACCACTAGGAAAGTCAATGGTGGGTACTTCTGCACTTGCCATATCATAGACACACAAATATATTGGTTTATGTAATTACCATCTCAGTAGGTAAGGAACTAGGAAAGCCAACATCCCAGCATTTTCTGAGCTTGCTACTAATTAAATCATATGCATACCAGTTCAATCCAAGGATGATCAAAGTTAATGAAAAAAAATTTCAATTTAATTCAATGAACTGTGGATCAGTTCCAGACATCTAGCTGCTATTCCATCCTCTTTCTTCTTTATCAAAAAGCACTCCAACAGTGTGAAAGTGAAGAGGACTCCATATGAGTCTACAGATTTAGTGATTTTGTATTTCCCCTCAGATCTGAATTTTAAGTTAATTATTTGACAGTTGACTACAGTGCATAAAATTAAGTAAACTTTTCCATGAAGGTGGATTAGAGGCTCCTCCAGGTTTGGGAGGAAAACTGACTACTAATATTACTGTTACATCAACAGCTTTAAAATATTTCAACTGTCTCTTTCTCATACACATTCATTATAAATTTATTTATGTGTCCCACTGTTCACCCCTGCAACAATATATTGCCATACCTGAGCACGTAAAATGTTAGTCCAATGTACTGGAAATAGGGCACAAAATTTATAAGGCTTTCTAAAATTAACAGAAAAAACAATTAATGTCATTTTAAGACAAAAAAAAAAAAATCAGTGCCCAGATCAAATATCTATTTCTAGTTACATTTGCAATGCAATGTCACAACTGCCAAACAACTTCAGTGAACTGGACATAACATTTATAAAACCTATCTGACTAACCTTTGCTTCAATTCTTATTAACAATGTTTTTTCACATTCTTTTTCACTAAATATTTGTATTAAAAATGATAATTTAATTTTATCATCTCAAAACTCACCCCCCAGTGCTGTCCAGGTGCTTTGTAGCCATGGTTTCAGCAAATGTCCTTTCAGATCAGCCTAAAGGCTCTAATTTATTTAAAACAGAGCTGGGCAGGAGTTGCTCTAAAACCTTTATTTGGGAATTTAATATATGCATCACTTTTAATAGCCACTGCATGATGTCTCAAATGCAATGAGTATCACACAGGAAATTAAATTTTAAAAAAGAATCTTTCCTGTTCAAGAATCAACAGTCAGTTAAATGAAAACTGAAGTTGTCAGCTTTCAACAGGAGGAATACTGTCTATGGCTGAAACTTCATATTCCATCTATACCAGGACACAAGCTTAAATGAAAAATGGTGTTTTGACATAGTTCCAATAACATTTATGTATGCAGCACTGCCTAGTTGTCCACTGACATCTTTTGTATTCGAAGACAGATTTCATGCATTTCCTGTTGGAAAAGGCTTTTTTTTAATCATCAGCTCCTTCTAATTCATGTTGGAGAAACACACTAATACCAATGGGAAGGGAATGGTGCTACTACAACTTTTATTACCACAACTCAGGTCTCCTTCACTTTACCTACTCAGAAGCCATGGACAACTCTGCTGTGCCACTGGGAACTTCATGAGAAGGGAGTCAGAGATGCAGGATTTTATTCCCATGCAAGGCAAAATCATCTCTCATGGAGCCTTAAAATCCTGAATGAGAATGTGAAACGATCTCCCAGTAGGCTTGCCCCTTCTCTCTCAACCACTTTGTGAGATGAAAGAGATGTAAAGAGAGTGATGTCAGAAAATGATGACTGAAATCCCCACCATCTTTCTCCTGTTTCTCTTTGACAGGGAAGTTTTCTGCAGAGCACTTTTAGGCATCCAATTAAAAACAATGTTAGCACAGCTTTTTTACTGGGTCCAGACATGTAAAAGATGGTTCTTAAACTCAGCCGTTGCCTGTTACAGGATAACAGACTTATAGTTCAAGGTGCAATGAGTAAAAACTGAGTCCTATAAATTTACCTACGTGCTAATACTGCTCTTGAGAGAAAAAGAGATACTTTCTTGTAATTTAAAACACTGCTATCAGCTCACTCTCCTTAATAAGAGCCCACTGCATTTGAAATGTTAAAGGGGACCTACTAAGAAGTAAATTCTACTTGCTGCAACACTTTTTCTTACATAATGTGAAAACCTTTACTGTTTTTGTACAATTTCTTATCACTGAAGCTCTCTTCTATTGAGTGAGTGAAACAGTAATCAACAACCAGATTTTTTTTATTCGCCCATTTATGTGCTAGTGACTTAGGCTGTTGTGTTCCCTTACTGTTACTGTGGTCTAGAAGCAGAAGACCCCTTCATCTCTCAAGAACCATTAACCCAAAGTCTTAAGCTAGAATTGAAAATATATTCAATGTTACAGCAAACAAAATTTGTTTAGAAACTTTGTATCATCATTTGCATTTGATACCAAATCATATGAGCTGCAAACATGAGTAAAGCATAAAAAAAAAAAGTATAGGGAAAAGCAGCTAGTCCACACAGAGTGCAGTATTGACTTGCATGTTGTAAAAGGAAAAAAAACCAAAACAACTCAACCACATCACTTTCTAAACAACACAGTTTATTCCAACCCATTTAACCTACACAAAATGCTGGACTCTCCTGAACAGCAGAATTTGAAAACAGTACAGTCAGCTCTGCCAGCAAGTCTCACACAATCACAGTATCTGTCTCAATAGATATTTATGCAATCACAGCAATATGAATTTCAGAAGGTAAAACAAAAAAGAAGTAAGATTGCACTGCTAAATATTTTCAGTTTGCTTTCCTTTACCCTGGTCTCTTTAGCAAACTTATTTACTCTATTTACATATTTATATTTTAACTACTTTGCTGTTATTTCCTTGATTCCAGCACTAAAATTTAACACAGGTGAATGGATAATGTACCTCTTCTAAATCCCACATGACTGTCAAGACTGTCTA
The DNA here is from genome assembly GCF_014805655.1 of Passer montanus. Classification (NCBI taxonomy): domain Eukaryota; kingdom Metazoa; phylum Chordata; class Aves; order Passeriformes; family Passeridae; genus Passer; species Passer montanus. Next base: position 824,870 of record NW_024367261.1, on the reverse strand, counting down.
CTGCCTCCTCAGTCTTCCAATACACTGCTGAGCTGCAAGATGAAAGACTTATTTTGCTATTTTAAGAAGTGTACCCAAGAAGGCACTCAAGAATTAACTATCTAGCCAACCTCCATCAACCAACTTAAAAATTTTACCTTGCATATTCTACAGTTATGAATGTATATGGGTTACTAAAAAACAGAAAACCTGATTTGCAAAAATTCTACTTCTATTATGAAACACCTTCTGTAACTACAGCTAAATAAATATATTAACTATGTTTAAAGCCTAAGAGTAAAAAAGTAGTATTTTCCTTACAAATACTTCAATTGCAACAACTGACACTGAATTATAAACAATGCTGCTGATAAATATTCATGATAAACATAAGTCCCCTCAATTTAAAGTTCTGCCTCTTCAAATAAATATAAGTCAAATTTGAAAATGCATTTGCTCAATCCTGTTATAATTTCCTGATACAACTGTACTATGGTTTTGTTAAAATTTTAGAGCTAGGATTGATTCATATGTATTCAGGCAAACCTACCTTGTAACACTGTATTTGATTACATCTGAACATGACTGCCTTTACAGCATTTTAGAGGTGCTGACATATCCAATAACTTGTTAAAGAAGAACTAGTTCCAAAATATTCTGCAGCAAGCAAAGCAAGGCAAACATGACTTAAAACAGATTTAAATTGTGTCTCCATGAGGTCCCGCTATCACCAGATTAAAAAAAAAAGGCTTTAAAGTATCACATGAAAAACAACAAGACTAGTATTGCTAACTTCTTTCCTTGTCATTGATGCTAGAAAATAGGAAATACTTGAGTCCATGGCTCACAGCTCCTTAGGATAATGGGCTCCCAAGCAGCTTCGTGTTTTAACATCTGTAATGTTCCTGGGCAACATCTCTGTAAGGCTTGCTAATGTTGACATACTTACTCTAGACAAAGCCCAGCTCAAAGAACACAAGAAAATATTTATTTGAAAAGCCATGAGAAAGCCACATATTTTAATTATGTCAGAGAACCCTTCTGTGACACCAGATGTCTGCAAGTTGCACTTCCCCCCAGAACAAGCCTCAGTGAAAGAAAACTTCAGACAGAACTCAGAATGCACATCTCAGACTATGGCACAGCAGTGCATGCAGATATATATACATATATGTAAGACTATACACAGAAGTATTTCTCCTTTCAGTCTTTAGACACCAAAGGCAACATCCTCTCATCCTGCATTCTGAGCCAAGACATACACATTGACTAGGTGAAAGAAGATATGAAAGTCAGGGAAGTAAAGAAAATAACAACATGAAAGAATCAAGTTTTTATTATTAATGAAGAATAAAATGTTATTATAGCTCAAGGTCACATATGACAAAACAATCTTCAGTTAATGCCACATCTGTTACATACTGAGAGAATCAAAATTAAAACATAATAATTGTTTCGGTTTGTTTTCTTTAAAACCATCTGCAGAATTGCAATTTGCCACATGCTGAAAGATTGTGTTCCACACAGGCCAGGCAGGGTCTGCCACTCAGGGTCAGGACTGAGACCCCAGGGGACACTGGGGTCAAATGAACTCCTAATATCAGGTGACAAAAGAGGATTTGGTAGAACCTGCAATATCTCTTAAATTTAGTTTATTAAAAAATGAATCCTTTAAACAACAACTCAGGAAGTCTGACAAAGTAACTAGAATAAACGTGGTGCTCCCACTTACTCAGTTCAAGTCTATCCAGAAGAGCTTCTGTTTGTAGAATGAATACTATATTAAGAATATAACCTACCACAACAGAACAGCAATACAATGGCAGTATAAAAATAAGATACATAGCAAGTGGAAGTGGATGGTGGAATAAGAACCACAACCTCTGCAGGGAGGAGGAGAGACAGAAGGGAAATAGAAAAAGTTAACCTCTATCAAGCCACATCTATCTGTTTAGAACAACATTCTTTTATAAAACTTGACAAAGGTAGTGTGCCAACATAAAAAAGCAAGCAGCTATTCTAAGTTCAACAAACCTATATAGAGCCAATATTTAATTACCTCTTCAATACGTGATAATTTTACACATACAATACCATATCTCTCCATTTTACAATACTGCCTTCCCACGGGATGAGCTGGCGTAATGCACTATGCAATTTTCACACTGTAAGCAAATACTATAATAAAATCAACGTTAAAACAAATGTTTAAAAAAAGCTATATTCATAGTCAAAAATAAGTAAGAAAGCAATTTTTTAAATTATGCAAATTCTCTCAAAAGTAAGAACACTCTCAGTCAAGGTCTTGAAAACTTTTTTGAATGTCAAATCAATTTTGAAATCCTACATACACCACACTAAAAAAGTACTATTAAATCTTGTGAGGACTTCATAATTTGCTCTGTTTATCTGTTTTCTCCTTATTAGATGCAGCACATCTACTTCACCAGGAATCATTTCCAAAAAAGGAAAAAGTTAAACAATAATTAAAATCGAGTGCATAAAAATGAATTAAAGGAAACAAAGCATGTGTACCACCAGGTTAAAACAAACATGCAAACAAACAAAATAAAACAACAGCAACAACACCAAAAATCCCCACAACCTGACCTTGGTCTAAACCAATACTAGGCTACAAAACATACCTGAAAAAGTTAATCACAGAAACTGTAGAACAAGGAGATACTTAATTTAAGTTTCCAGATGGATGAACTCTCACTAATATTCCTAGAACAGTATTTCAAACTATTTCTTTCCCCATTCCTCTTTCCCACCTTTCAGCAGACTGTAAACCCATTCCTATAGGAAAGTTGGCAGCTCCACTTCATAAGTCTGCATCCCCATCTAAATCAACACTCATTCCCAGATGGAGGGAAGAGACAAACCTTATTAGGAGCCACTGACACACACTGCCTTTTGCTGATGCTGCCACGGGGTCACATAGGGAAGAGACTGGAAGGTTAATGGTGGGGTTTGTAAAGTCCTAACTATTGCCCCTCCATAACTCCCTGAGTTCATTCTCCATTCACCAGAGCATCCCATCCCATCCCATCCCATCCCATCCCATCCCATCCCATCCCATCCCATCCCATCCCATCTCACATCAATAAAACTGGCATGTAAAATGAGGAGAACTTTATTTGCCACCTCTTCGCACACTGAACAGCAACTTATTGCCTAGGTAGTTAGGCAGATTTCAAAGGGATTATATTCAAGGATCTGGACATACTCCAATATCAAGATGATAAAAGTTGTCTATCTAAATTTCTTCTTCAGAAGATTATTATCTTCTACCTCTTTCTCTCTCATTATTGTTACACATCTATCTTTATGTCTTAAGTCTCGTCATTTTCTTTGTATTAGGAGTAAGAAAATGCATGAATTCTATATGGAAAGCAAATTTATATAGCTATCATACATGTCCTTAGCAGTTGGTGAAGATGAAGAAAGATTTTTTTAATGATTAAATAAATTAAAATTTTATTATTAATTAAAATGGAGAGGGACTAAAAACTTGTTAATAACTAAAAAGGCTGGCAGTGCTGATGTCAAAGATTCAGAAAGCTAAATTTTTTTTTTACTTATTTACCTGCAAGCAGAGATAATCTTTCTTCAGCTCTGCTTCTTTCGTCTGTTAGCTTTAGTCAGTGCTTTGCTCCTTCTCAGGCTGAAAGAAAAATTTTGACAGAGTCACCACAGATATAAAAAACAGAAGGAGAAATAAAATAAAAAGACAGTTCCATCTAGAACTGTGAAAGCATGTAAGGAAGTATTGACAATTTGGCTGATCTTACAAATGCATCAGAAGCATGATATATACAGGAATATGTCCCTAATGCACTATCACTCATTGTCAGAGGACATAAAACCAATACTGACACAAGATGAAAGATCAAAAATGTCAAGGATCATGCAAAAATAAGCATCTTAAACTCTACCATTGCAATAATCCCTAATATGGCTATGTTGTTTTCCTCATTTCAATTAAAACATTGCTCCATAGTCTTCTTTCATCTCTAGAAACAATCTGCTTCAGTTTCCTATTCAAACTGTTGATTTTTTTTGCTGGATCAAAAGTCCAAGCTACTAGAACAAAAAGTCATACATGGATGCACAGGACCATATAAAATGAAAATGTGTTACAAGTGGAAAATCATATTCCCCCTCCCCTTATCCCACAGTCAGAAAACTAAACAGATTGCCTACTTAAAATCCACCTCAATCCTTGATGATTTACCCATCCGCTGTAAACAATAATTTTGCTCAATTTTCCTTTTACTAAAAGAAAGATATGTCCTTGGATAACATGTTTTCTTACATCAGATCCACACTACCTCATAGCAACGTGATACTTCTACACCTACTGATAGTTTGATCTAGGAATTATTTCCAACAAATAATCACACAATAATTATTTATAAGAAAACAGCTACTTGCAGCAGATTTTCAGAGAAGGACTTAAGCAGTAGTCCTTGAGTGGAGCTAGCCCCTAGTGTCATCTGACAAGAAAGGCCATGCCCACAATCCAGAAAGCAGAAGTGGGATGCACACAAGCAGCAGGATGTCTTTGATTTCACATACCTGAGACATGGGACTGGGAAAGCAGGAAAAAAACCCCACAACACTGTGTTAGCTGTGCACCAATCCCCAAGGCTGAAACATGGAGAATCAGAGATGAAGGGCATGACCTTTACCACCACAGCATGACCATGTGCATGCCTGAATACATATTTACATGTTTTACTGCACACTCACATTTATATATGGCAAAAAATAAACTCAAGAGAAAAAAGAACTTTGCTCTAGCAAAGGGTCTTAAATGCAGTCATGATCTTTAACTCAAAAGATTGGCAGTACCATTTGTAACCAACCTGCCAAACTGGAAATCCCAAGTCAGCAAAAAATATAGAGGGGCGGCTACAAAGAGAATCTCAGTTGCTCTTAAACAAAGTATCAGTCCTTGTTTTACTTTCAAGTTTGCTTCCTAAGCTAAAATTTTCAATATCCTCTGAAAGAGGGCAGAAAAAAAATATAAAAATAACTACATAATTTAGCCTGTCTGGCTGACAGCTACTGAGAAATAAGATGATAGAGTAAATCACAGAGGAGGGAGAAGGATTACACAGAATGACTCTAAAGGGGCATAAATGAAAAAGTGGGATGAACTCCGGGAAGAGGGGTGGCATAGGATAAGCATCAGAAAATATTTCTTAACAGCACTACAATACAAAGTAGAATATATTTTCCCACAGAAAGAGAAGTTATTTAAGGCTAAATTTGATAAAACATTGGAAAGCACAGCAAAGCAAGCATTTCTGAATTTACGAGGTCATGGATGAGAACACTTCATTAATCCTGTCCTTTATGCTTCTCATTATTAGATTTTTGAGCAAGATTTCAGTATAACAAAAAAACACCCAAGAAAAATATGTTCATTTTTTGCTGGGTTCTTGTCTTCATCAGCATTAAGGTCAGAAGTGTTTAGAAGTGCCATTTGTGTTTGATGCAACTATTACATGCTGAGCTATTTAAGAGTGACTGGTAATTTTAATCCCCTATTAGTTATTCTTTTGCCCATAACACAAAATTATTCTTTTAATTCTGGACTTTTATAGTATTTTTATTTCAAGCATTTCATATGTCCACTAAGAACATCTTTAAAAAACCATATGGTGTATAACACTGCCTTTCATGGATCCAGAAGTTATCCTGTGACTGCTGAACTGTCCAGCTCCTTAATTGTCAGGTAACACAATGCCCATTAAGTCCTCTGGAGGACTTAAGTGCCACAGGAAATTAGAAAGTTAAAATTGTGGCCAAGAAGGAAAAGAAAATTCAGTGTTTCTTTTAGCCTGATGCCTGAAGCACAAGAGATCATGAACCAGGAAAGGTTTAGGAGCAGTGGTAAAACAGGTGTTCCCTTAGAAGACCAAGTATTAGAACAGGAAATGCATTACTGGTTGTGTTTTGGTTTTCCTATTCTTACAGTTCTTACAATCTTAAACAGTCCACAACATTCTGCAATTCAGTTTGGAAGGAGATGGGGTAACTCACAAAAGGCTGACTGAGAGAAGAGTTTTGTCACCATTTTTGTCTTCCCTCTGAACTTCCAGTTAGAGCTTTTTCAAATGCACAAAGAATTCAGGAGTATTGCTGAATTTGAAATATGGAAGTATCTCCTCCTAAATAAAAATGTTCTTTTCTACAGGACAACCAAGTAAATACAATTTTTTATTAAATACCAGAGTCAGTCAAGGCCTCCTGATGATACTGTGGAAATCTTAAGTCACCACAAAGAACAGTTAAATTACAGTTTGTTACATTTGTCACTGAAATCCCAAAATTCTTGTGATTTATAATCCTTCTTTTAAAGGTCCTTCTCTACAGTAGTAAAAGGTCCTCCTAGTGTAGGATCTCACTGCACAACCCTATCAAGCGACAACTAAGACAAGGAAAGAAAAGAGACACCACAACACTGCAGCACAGAAAAATTAGCATGTTTTCACAACCTGAAAAACAATTACTAGAAGAGATTATAATATCACAACAATCAATTATCATTCTGACCCCCAAAGAAAAATAATGAAAACCAACAGCAGCATATCAGGAAAGCATTGAACTGTTCAGTGCCATGTCAGGAAGCTGGAAAAATGCACCACAAGAAACAATTCAGCAACAGACAACAAGACATCAAGTATGTCCCAGAGAGCAGAACAGCTCTTTCTTTCCACGCTGGTCCACAGCCCCTGCAGGTACTTCATCCAAATTCCTTTCCCTCCCTCCCCTCTTCTAGCAGCTACACACTTAAATATTCCAGGTACTTATACCATTATATCCTCTCAAAGTGCTTATTCATCCCAAGAGATGCAGAAAGGCAAGGCACATGCCACCTTCCTTCCCAAACCAAAGGCTGAAAGCAAAGACAAATGAACACCCACCAACCCTAAATCCAGGTGTAGTTTTCCCCTCAGGAATGAGGAGACAGTTAATGAAGTGGTTATTGCTGCTTCCCCATACACAGGCTCCAGTGTCACAGGACACACAGTGGTCATTTGGGCTGTGTCTGTCCTTTGAATTCCCTGCAGGCTTGCAGTGGTGCACACAAACAAAGGCCAGCAAAAACACCTGTATCCAGCCACAGCACTGTCCACTTCCTGCAGAATGACACGACTTCTGGGACCATAACCCATTGCTTCCAAGAAAACACAGTAACAAATGCATAAGAAAGTAATTAATTTTTCCGGTTAACACTGCCAACCCAACTGCACAAAGGTGACTCCTTTCTGACAAAAACTGATCTTCCTTTCTTGAGTGCATTAAAGGTTAAGCTAGAAAAGGAGACAAGAGGAAAGAGTCTTCTCCTTTGATAAATTTACTTTACATTTGATCGTGCACTGTATGGGCCTACTGCTTATTCTAAAAATAGGATGTTTCTAGACTTTTTCAAGAGAAAAAAACATGGTAACTTTAAAAAAAAAAAACAAATTAAAAAAACAAAGCTCACAAAAACTGTCTGGGAGTTTCAGGAACAGGATTAGCATCTGAGGCTATCTAAAAAAAAATTACTTTTTAATATTAAATTAATACCGTTCTTGTAAACAAAATTCGCTGAATGCTTTCATCCCAATTACTCCCTCATCTTTTAGAGCTGAGGACTGTACCATGAAAACTTTATCTCCAACAATACCTGAGGACTATTGTAAAATTAGATGGAACATCTGCCACACTCATCCACAGAATGGTATCACATAACTTTGCTAAACTCTCCAACCTAAGCTTGGCTCTGTACATGACAGACCCGTATCATTTTAAGCTGTCTGAAGCCCACCCTCATAAGAAAGGGCAGGGTGGCCACTGCTGCTTTCAGAGAAGGGAAGTCTCTAGACTCAAAGCCAGAGTTCTGCTATAACATGCATTATGGGTGGTGCTGGCCAGCCACCAACAGCTGCAAAGATGGGGAGCACCAGCATCCCAGATGGGCTCTGCTTGTGGCATGGCAATCTGCTTTAACAACACGGCTGGGGCTACAAGGAGAATCTGGTTGGTCCCATCGCAAATGAAGGGCATACTTGCTTTGTATTTCTCCATGTGGGTGCCCTGAATGCCAAGACCTAATCCAAAACACACTGGTTTGTAACTTACAAGGCCTAACTTACATCATGCCTCAGAAGCATGATGCTTATTCCCTACTGTAGCTGTATATGTTTTTCTAAATTTCCTGTAACATTTCTATTTTGTCTTTTGATAAAGAGAATATCCAGAAAATTTTCCATATACAGGAAAATCTCCATTTCCAGAAGCCTAAAAAGGCTGTTAAAACACAGCATACCTGTAAAGGTAAATCTGAAATAAATTCATGTGTCTATACTAATTACATCCAAAAGCACAGAACTATTTTAGTTCTTTGCAATAAACTGTAAATTGCATCAGATGTACAACTGACAGTAATACTCAAATGCACATGCCATAAAACATGAGTTAAATTAGAAGCGGCAATTAAAGCACTTTTGCCAGAGACATGTAGAACATCTACATGATAGTTATTTTAAACGCCTACTACATAAATAACAAACTGTGAAGGAAGTAGGAACCCTGTCATGATACCTGAAAGGAGGTTCTAGTGAAGTGGGGACTGATTTCTTCTGCTGTGCCTGCAGTGAGAGGACCAGAGGAAAGGGCCTTAAACGGAGACAGAGGAGATATAAATTAGATGTTAGGGGGAAAAATACATTGTTAGGGTAGTCAAGCATTGGAATAAGTTACCCAGGGAGATGGTGGAGTTACCATCCCTGGAGGTGTGCAAGAGACTCCTGGATGTGCTGCTGCTGGTGAGATGTTTTAGGGGTTACAGTAGCAGTGCTGGGTGGACAGTGGGACTGGAGACTCAAGGTCTCTTACAACTTTGATGATTCTATGACTCTAAAGAAATTGCTGAAAATTCAAAAATCAGTATTAAATACAGCTGCGGCCTAATACCTGCAAGTTACAAAGTTTATTCTGCAGTGGCAAAACTTTCAGCAAAGGAGGATGGTTGATATGTGGTTTAAATAACAGAATTCATCTCAAAAACAGATATTGAGAGAGGAACATCTCAAACATCACTATAACACAACAGGCCCTGGTACACCAGCACAGATGTACAATGACTGGAGCTGTCTACAGTGATTTCAGAGAATCACAGAATGTTGGGGTTGGAAGGGACCTCTGAATGTAGTACAACCCCCCTGACAAGGCAGGGTCACCTGGAGGAGGTGACAAAGACATGGATCCAGGGAGGTTTTCAGTGTCTCCAGAGAGTGGGACTCCACAAGCTTCCTGCGCAGCATGTTCTGCCATCCTTAATGTAAAGTTGTTTCTCACACTGAGATGAAACTTTTGGGTTCTAGTTTACGGCCACTGCTCGTCATCCTTTTGCTGGGCATCACTGAAGAGCCTAGCATCACCCTCTTGTAATCCACCGTGCATATACTTATAAGCATTAATGAGATCCCTTCTCAGTCCTCTGTTCTCCAGACTGAACAGGCCCAGCACACGCAGTCTCTCCTCATGAAGACATATGTTCCGGACTCCAAATTATCTTCGTGGCCTCTGCTGGATCCTCTCCAGTACATGAACTCTGACTGCAAATGTATCCAGCGATTCCGAGGCAACTCACTGCACGCATCACTTGTTGCTCCTTTCCAGCCCCGACATCCATCTCCCCGCGCCAGCATCCATCTCCCCCCCGTGCAGCACACCGCGCTGCCGCCCAGCACAGCATCTGAGCGCTGCTTTCGCTTTCCCCGTCGCCCGGGCCTTCCCTCCCCGCCTGCGGGCCCTCCACAGCCGCACGGCCGAGCCCGACAGGCACCCCCGGGGCAGTCGCGCCGTGGGATCCCCGCCGGAGCTGCCGGGCAGGCCCGACCCGGCGGGACCCGGGAACCGACCCCGAGCGCCCCGAGCCCTCCGGCTCCCGGGCTGCCCCGGCCGGGAGCCGTTCTTGCCCGCCCCTCCCGCGCCTCGGGCCGCTGCCGCTCCGCGCCGCCACTCACCGCCGGCCCTGCGGCTCCGCTCCGCCGCGGCTGCGCCCGGCGCGGCCGGCGGGAGGGCGGGGAAAAGGGGCCTCGCCGCGGGAGGAGCGGCTCGGTGTCGGCAACATGGCAGCGTCCAGCCGTGCCCAGGTGCTGCGGCTGTACCGCGCCCTGCTGCGGGAGAGCCAGCGCTTCAGCGGCTACAGCTACAGGTGCGGGGAAGGGCTCCGGGGGCGGCGGACGCGGGGATCCCCGCCGGGGCGTGGGGTCCCCGCGGTGCTTGGGGCAGGGGCGCGGGGAGCTGCGGCCTCGGGAGGAGCCGAGCCGTGCCCTGGAGCGACAGCGGAACCGGCACCGGGCCTGCGACCGGCACCGGGCCCAGGCCCTGCTCGGAGCACCGGGAATGGGCAGCCCCTGGACCCTCTGCCAGGCTCCGGACTGCCGCAAAAGCACCAGGGTATGGGCTGTTGGGAAGAAGGGATAGGACAGAGGTTGTCCCAACCTGAAGTCAGAAGTACTTGTGCTGAGTGTGGGCTCCCCTATACAAGAAAGACAAGGAGCTGCTGGGGAGGGTCCAGTGGAAGGCCACAAAGATGAGGAATGGTCTGGGGCATCTCTCTTCTGAGGAGACACTGTGGGAGCTGGGCCTGTTTAGTCTGGAGAAGGGAAGACTGAGAGGGGAGCTCATTAATGCATGGAAATATCTCGGGGGTGGGTGTCATGGGTATGGTGCCCAACTCTTTCGGGGGTGCCTGGCAACAGGATGAGGAGCAAAGACCATAAGCTGAAACACAAGAAGTTTCACTTTAACATGACAAAGAACTTCTTTACAATGAGGATGGCAGAGCACTGGAACAGGCTGCCCATGGAGGTCGTGGAGTCTTCCCCTTTGGAGACATTCCATACCCACATGGATGTGTTCCTGTGTCACCTGCTCAAGGTGACCCTCCCTTGTCAGGATCCAGAGATCCATTCCAACCCTAACGATTTTGTGATTTTCTAATTTTGTGAACCTGATACAGCTCATGTCTGGTCCGTGTGCTGCCCATTTCCTGGCAGAGGAGAGCTGGGGTCAGGCTGCTGCCAAAGCTTGGCACCATGTGCTGTGTCCACACTCGGGATGCAGTGAGGAATCAGAGTTCACTCTTCCTGCCATGCAGGGTGCCAGGTTGCTTGCCTTCTCTTGCTGTTGGTTAAAGGGACACACTGGTTCTTTGGCAAAAGTTAGGTGTAGGCCTGGTCACCTTTAGCTGTCTGCTGTGTTCACAGCGCGTGCTGCTCACCCGTTGCATTGCCCAATGGTAGTTTGTTTACTTTACCACTCAGTTGGACCACGGGAAGGGGCATGTGAGCTACCTGTGCTGTGAATCATCTCTCGGGCAAGAACTGGGAACTGAAGCCTTTAAACTTGCATAACTGTGGTGAGCTCTGTGCTCTGCTAGGCACAAGTATTCCACAAACCTCAAGTGTGAGGGAGTGCCCTGAGAAGGACTGTGGGGCTGAAAATGAACTGGTGCTAATAAACCTTCATTGCCGACTCCACTCAGCAATGTGTGTTTGCATCATGTTCTGTTGCTATCAAGGCTTTCTCCTGCTCCTTGCTGTCCTGAGTTACCCTTGTTCTGGCTAACAAACACAGGATTGCACACAATGGGGATGGCTTGAGATGCGCAGTTGGTGAACAGCTGAATGAAGCTCATGGCTGGGCTACGGCGTATTTTCAGCAGTGGGTTTGTACTTGGGGGTGAGCAGTGAGGAAGTGAAGTCCACAACAAATTTTAAAGGATAGAAATTATATGGTGTGTTTACCATGCAGATCTGTTTTTTTGGCACCATGTCACAGTGCAAGTTGCGCCTTTCCTTAAAGGATAGATCTCTGGTTTTGGTGGGCCTGTCCTTAGATACTATAAAATTAGAAACCTGCTAAAACCTTGTGCTGTGTATACATTTGTGAGCATGAAAAGCCACAGCAGTTTCCAGCAAGAAATGATATCAGCAGCTGTTACATTTAGAGGTCTGCTGTGACCACAACAACAGTTCTGCCTCAGTGTTTACACTGCTCCCATAGGTAAAAGGGACACCCCATTGGCTTCTTGTGTGCCAAGATAAGCAGCCCTGCTGTGTCCTCAGGGCTGCTGTAACGTGATATGGCAGTTCATGGAGATAACCCAAGGACTTTCTGTAAAGAGCTAACTTGCAGCAAAGTAGAAGGTGTTATCGATTATTATTATTGATTCATAATTTCAGCTAAACAGTGTTGGAATACTTTATTACTGCAAATTGGATATTTGTGAGAGGATGTCTGGAGTACGATCAGCTAATTAGTCTCTATTTGCTTACTGTGCTTTTTCTCCTAATTTGGTTGCTCTGGTTTAACTTAGCAGGCAGCTAAACACCACGCCAGTGCTTGCTTGCTCCCTCCTCCCCAGTGGGATGGAGGAAAGAACTGGGGAGAAAAGAAGTAAAATTTGTGGGTTGAGATGAAGATGTTTTAATAGAACAGAAAAGGAATAGATAATAATAATAATAATTAGAATATACAAAACAAGAGATGCACAGTACAGTTGTTGCCAACCCATGCCCAGACAGTTCCTGAACGGCAGCCCCCAGCTGGCTTTCTCCCTGGTGTATATACTGAGCATAACACCCCCTGGTATGGAATAGCCCTTTGGCCACTTTGGATCACCCTGGTTGTACTTTCTGCCAGCTTCCTGTGCCCCCCAGCCTACTTGCAGGTGAGTTGGTGTGAGAGGCTGAAAACTTCCTGACTTATTGTAAACCCTGCTTGCTAAGAGATCAGCATGTTGTCAGCATCACTGTCATCCTAAATCCAAAACACAGCACTGTACCAGCTACTAGAAAGAAAACTGACTTTAATCTTACTTCCCAGACAAAACTAGGACACGTTTTTAGATTGTGATGGAAAATTCAACTTTTTTATGTCTCTCTGAGTAAGTATAGTCCTTATGTCATCTCGTAGCCTCAGATTTTCTTCTGCCACCCAGCAGAACTTGTGTACTAACTGTGAAGAATATCATTCATGTCTTAAAGTAACTGAGGTCACCACTGGCAGCCTTCAGAACAACACAGGAGCATCTCCAGTGTCCTGAAGTAAATGTCACAGAGTGTTGGGACACCCAGAAGTGTAGGCCAGGTTTTAACAGCAGGGAGAGGGAATTTAGCAGACTGTAAGTAATTTCATGTCTGCCCTTCTGCCCTATTACCCAAGCAGACAGTCTGAGCATGGGTGAGTGATTTGCAGTGGAGGAAAATCAATATGCAGAGAGGCAAGATGTTAGGTTTTGAGTCAAAAAAGTGATTTTTAACAAGTGTGCCATTCTGCTTCATTGACGAAAAGTAGAACCTCTGATGGTTTATAATATGTTGGATTCTGGTCTCAACTAAATAGTTAGAAGAGATATTTCTAAATATCATTAGTGATTTAAATAATGGCATGTTGTGAGTAGTTTGGGTACAGAATAAAAAGAATTTATAAATTTACGAAAGCAATTCAAGTACATCTGGTTGTAAATGAGGATTATCAAAACTTGACAATTCCTTGTTTGCTTAATGTGACTAAAGCTCAGTGGTCTTAACACATGGGAATCTGTTGGAAGGGAGTTCTCTCCAGGACAGGAAAGGACTGGAGCAGATCTTCCCTGAGAGTGTTTGTCATCTCCATTTCTGAAGGTTTTCATAATAGGTTTAGTCAAAGAGCACCATGGCTGACCTCCTCTTGTTGCATGCAGGCCTATTTCAAGTGTGCCATTGACCTGGAAAAGCTCCAGAGTCTAGCTGACTAACTTACTATGATTTTCAGATCCCTAGCCTTCCTGGCCCTATGAAGATACTAACAATGGGTAATAAGTTCAGGGTAGCATCATATGGCATGCTTCCAGCTCATCTGCTTTCTGTTTCTTTAATTTTTTGTAGTTATGTGCAATGTCAGAAGCTTTGAGCCTCTCTGTTGGAATTTTTCTGCAAATAATTTTTTAATGTTTTTTAACATCTTTCTTGATTTATTGCAATTTTATTTCAGTTATCCATTATGTTCTCTTTTAAGTGGTGGAAGTTGTATTTTTATTTATAGGTACATTTCTTTCTTGTGTCTCTGAATTGCATTTTAATGGAACTTGATTTTTCTTTTAGAATGTGCAATATTATTGACTAATAAAGCTACCCAGAACATAGAAGAATGAGGGAAGAAAATTTGCCAGAACAAATTTGTCCATTTGTTTTGCATTGGAAACAAGTTAATTGAATGCATGCAGTTTCATCTGAGATAAGTCTTTCAAGATTTTAAAACTGGTAAATCTGATTTTTGCAAATGACTGCTAACCTAGGAACAAAACTGAGCAAAATAATTTGCACTGTTTTTTTCAGTGCCAGTTGCTTTTCCTACTTTAACTGACACAGCTGCTGATCTGATTTTAGGGAGTAATGGAACATAGAACCATAAAACAGTCTCAAGATTAATGCCCCCCCCTTTTTTTTTTTTTTTGGTGGGGATTTCAATTTACCAGATGTCTGCTAGGAATATAATACCACAGAGAGGAAGGAGTCTGGGAGGTTCCTGGAGTGTGTGGAAGATAAATTCCTAATGCAGCTGGTGAGGGAACCAAACAGGAAAGGCACCCCACTGGACCTGTTGTTTGCCAAGAGAAAAGGACTGGTGTGTGATGAGAAAATTGGAGGATGCCTTGGGCACAGTGGTCCTGAAATGACAGAGTTATGAATTCTCACAGAAGTAAGGAGTGGGGATCAGCAGAATTGTCACCTTGGACTTCCAGAGGGAAGATTTGAGCCTGTTTAGGAGACCTGTTGAGAGAGTTGCTAGGAAGACGATCCTGGAGGACAGTGGTGTTCAGGAAGGCTGGACATTCTTCAGGATAGAAATCTTCAAAGCATAGGAGCATGCTGTCCCCACATGGTGGAGGAACCAGCAGGGAAGAAAATCAGCCTGGCTGAAGAGAGAGCTTTAGAGGGAACTCAGGAGAAAAAAAAGAAAAGGTAGTTTACAGAATTTTTGACCTGTAGAGGAAGGGGCAGACTATGCCGGAGAACTCCATGGATGTCATGACGTTATGCAGAGAGAAAATTAGAAGAACCAAACCCCAGCTGGAACTTTATCTGGCTATTGCTATAAAAGAAAATTTAAAAATGTTTCTGTAGATACATCAGCAACAAAAAGAAGGGCTAAGGAGGATCTCCATCCTTTGTCGGTTGCAGAGGTAAACATAGTGACAAAGGATGAGAGAAAGGCCAAGGTATTTACTGCCAACTTTGCCTTGGACTTGGTAGTGAGATTTCTCTGGATACCCAGTTCCAGAACAGAAAGTTCTCTGTGCCAGTTCCCTTTATGAGAGCACCTGGATTCTTGCTGAAGCACAGGTTAAGTTAACTCATACTTGCATGATGACCTGCTCTTAACGCTGTTAAGATTCTGCTCATTCTTGCTGAAGCACAGGTTAAGTTAACTCATACTTGCATGATGACCTGCTCTTCAAGGGGACATAACGCTGTTAAGATTCTGCTAACAGCTCTTTTGAGAACATAACTCGCACCAAGTAAAATTTTTTAAAAACCACTCTTCTAGAGAAATGTGTTTCTTTCTCTTATTATCAGCATCCCTGATTTGGTCACATTAATGGAAAAATCTTACTTAGCTTTTAGTGCCTGGTCTGTAGAATCCTTCTATATGTCTATATGGTCTATAGGTCAGTGTTTCTTTTTTGCACTTTCATCACTTAGGTATTTTAGCAGCCATGTTAAAATTTTACCTGTGACAGTTATCTAAGCTGAATAAGATTTTTCTCATTGGATATCCTAATAAAGTCTGTGATTGACAAGGTCTACCAGCAGATTGTTTATATTTCTGTTGTGTTAGGGAGGAAAAAGGCACGTTTTGAGATTGTTTTGTGAAGCAGTCACAAAGATTTGGGATTGGCCTTAATAATATCTCTTTTTGGGGGGAGTTCAATTTTGGCTATTATTTCAGTGACCACATACCATTTTGCCGTTATATTATTTTAAGCTCTTTTATATATATTGCTTTATTCTGTGAGAATCATGTATGCTTGAATAGAGATGTCAGTATTTTAAGAGTATGTTAAGAGTATAAGAGTTTTTAATGGAATTATATACCATTTTTGGAAAATCTTGAGGTACAAGAACATGGTTTTGGATTGGGGTCTGATAATATTGAAGTACTTCCATTTGAAGTCAGTATTGTATATTTATAAAATATTTTGGAAAGACAACCAAAGCACTAATATTTCAAAAATGTGAAAACATAGCCATTAGTTACCTTCAGAACATATTTTTCTGAAATTTTAAAATGAGTGGAAACAGTTTTATCATTACTTTGATTTCTTAATAGTAACATTGCCCAACTGAAAATCATAGCATCAATATTCTGTTCATCTTATTCATTAGGAGTTGTTATCTTTGGTTTAATAGTTCAATGGTTATTGTCGTTTTCCAAATACATTCACTTTACCCTTGTAAAGTTACTCTTCCTAAACAATTAATGATATCTGTGCATCAGGCCTGATGTAATTTTCTTGGTTTCTTTTTTTTTTCCCTTTTTCTTTTTTTTGCAGAGCAGAATTTTGAACAGTAGTAACTTGGAGAGAGGGTTTGGAGCACATACAGAGCATATAGAGTTCTGGAAAAATTGATATTTAATATTTGGAAGACAAGTGGATGGGGGCTTCCTCAAAAGATTGATCTACTGTTTTGGTTATTTTATTTTACTAAAGGCACCCAAAATGAGTAAATCTGCTGTGGCTGCTTGTTATTCTTTGTATAGCACAGAAGAACAGGGATATATTTCTTTTTATATTAGATTTAATTACCAGTAGTGTTTGTTTGAGGACTAATGAGAGTAATAGAAAAAATGCTGCCTCTGGCAATGGCTCATACCCATACCCATATGCTTATGATTTCTGGTAAATGAAAAGCACTTTGTAGTGTAGCTATAGTATTAAATTGGATTAATGTGTTGTTCCAGCAACCTCCTCCTTTCCTTACTCTTGGATGTGGCTTTAACACTTAGTTCCTCTGTCTTCATCTCTATGCTGCCCATGATGAAAAGATGCTGACCGGCTAACATCCAGATGATTCAAGATACAGTAGACACAGGGCTATTATAATTTCAAGCGGTGCTTAGAAGATCAGGATTCTGCATTAAAAAAAATTAAAGTAATTTTTAAAAGAAAAGAGGAAACTGCAGTTGACAAGCCAATGTTTAGAATCACTTGCTGCAGTAATGGATGGCTAAGATGATCTCTGGACTACCTCTTCAATAAAGGTCTTCCCATGAATTTTTGGGTTCGCTGGCCAACAAAGTACAGTCCTAGATTTTACATAGTTCTCTGCTTTAAAAAAAAAAAAAAAGTGGGGATTAAAGGAGACTGTCTTGATTTTTTTTTGTGTGTTTGTGAATACTTGAGCCAGCTGTTCCAAGACTATTTTGCGCAGAACTCAGTACAACAGTGTCCTTAGTGAGAAATATTCTTGGGGATTCTTCTTGATACAGTTTTTTCTCAAGAGTGAAGATGCCACAAGTCATCCAGACAATCTTATGGCCAGGTGGCATTATGGTATATGGTCTTTTTCCCGTACCTTTTTTTTTCTACATTCTATTATCTTCTAGCCTATTCTATTCCTTTTTACCTGCTCTTCATATAAAATTCTAACATTCTTCTCAGGATACAATGCAACTGAACACTTAATATGATAAAAGAATTCAGCTGAGTTCAGATATTTTCTTCCTGAACAGAATGTGCCTGAAATAAAATCCTTAAAGCACTCTTCCAGAAAATTTGAAGGTCCTGTGCTGGGGATGGTTTTCAGAGACTCAGGACTCAGTCCAGTACTTACACTTTCTTTAGTATCATGTTTGTTTCAAAGTCTTGTAACAGCTTAGATGTTGCTTAGATACTTTTTTTAAACTTTTTAAATAAATAGCAATTGTTTAAATCTCATAGTTTCTAAAGAAGTCTATGCACAAAGTAAATATTATATGTATGTATGCATATATGAATATATTGGTATCAAGAAGTCTAGAATTCACTTCTGCTCTATCCCAGTAACTCTTTTGCAAAATCCCTGTTTAAAGCAAGCTGTGAATCCACTAGAGACTAGAGATTATATGATAGGTGTGTTAGTCTTATTAGAAAATAATGTCCATTAACAGGTCTTGACAGTCCTTCTGAGTCTGCTTTTCTGGTGTATCCTGGTCTGGAACCATCAAAGACCTGTTTCTAAATCATTAGCTTGTTTAAAAGTAATATTGTCTTATTTTTACTACCAGAGAAAGTGTGTGTCTGAAAAAAAAAAAACAAAAAGTTAAAATATTTCCCTGAGACTGTTAGTAATCACTAGTCTTTAAGGTAGCAAAGATTTTATCATTAAACTTCTGTGACTTTTGGTGCCTATGAAAATAATTCATTGTATCCCAAAAGTTCAGTCTTTACAGAGTTGTTTCCATCTCTGTCTTGCACAGGTTGTGATTTCTGCTAACTAGGATTTGCTTGCAGATACACATGGCATTGTTGCTTGGTAGTGTTTATTTACAGGCTTTATGTGTTTTTCCCCAACAAACATACAGATTATCACAATACTTACTGGTAGTCACGCACAGAGGCAAACATCCATTTATTGTTTGCC
The DNA here is from genome assembly GCF_014805655.1 of Passer montanus. Taxonomy (NCBI): domain Eukaryota; kingdom Metazoa; phylum Chordata; class Aves; order Passeriformes; family Passeridae; genus Passer; species Passer montanus. The sequence goes on along the minus strand of NW_024367261.1, from coordinate 806,208 downwards.
TAAGCAGGAGGGAGAAATGTGTGTGCAGATTTCCACAGAGCCTTAGTATTGGAGAAAAATGGTTTATCTTGTGAGGGTTACACATTGTGTGAATGTTACATTTCTGCAGACTATGTTAGCATAGCAATGAAAGAGCCAAATGTGGCCTGGGTGGGTGATTGGGGGTGTGGTTCAGAGCCATCATTTATTTGCATTGCTAGTCACAGTTAAAAACGGGAACTAAAAGTGGAAGGGGCCAAGTACAAACCATCATATTTCATAAAGTTTTCGATTGAATCACTAGTAGAATTCTTTCTGAACCAATAGTTCATTCATCCATCCATCCATCCAAATATATTCAGTGTTTTAATTTATTTAGATAACATCAGACTGCCTCCTTCTCAGGAAGGTTTTGAAGTCGATACAGCTCAAATGAAATCCATAACAGCCCTTGAAGCTTATAGCTTGAATTATACTGACAGTGTCAAATTGAACTGTATTGTGTTGCCTTGAAACTAACCAGCTACTAGGTTTCAGAAAACATCTTTGACTCATCTAAAATATCACAGCGTTTTTCTAGTACAATAAGTTAGCAAATAGGTGTTCAAATTAATGGTCTTGGTATGTAAACTAGTTTTGAAGGGAGGAACATTGATTGATTGATCTAAGTAGTTTATCACTGGCCAAAATAAATTAGATGTCTTACTCAGAATGGTTTTTTCCCTGATCTGACTAATTTACAGTATGAAAATAAATGTTCAAGTGTTTTGTTTACACTACAATAATAAGCAATGCATTCATTTAGAATGCTAAATAGGCTTCTTGATTTCCAGAGCTATTGAGCACATTTTTTACTACATTTAATTTTTTATTTTCAGTTCATAATTTATACCCAAAATTGCTGCCCATTATATGCAGATTTTGCATGGAAATATGAATATTTATCAAACTGCTGGTGTCACTCTCACAGTCACTTCCAAAAGCAAAGGCAGCATGGGATGAAGATAGTCCTATAAGTTACAGCAATACAGGGTTGGACATAAAAGTATACTGTACGTATATCCGTACAAAACTCCTTGTTCTGTGAACTAGCGGCAGTGCTTGCTAACCTGCAGGGACTTTGAGACATGGTTCTGGGCTTTTATTTCCCAACAATTTGTTGAAACTCTTGAAGGAGAAATTCTCCATCAGCGCAAGTTATTGCTGCCATTAGCTGGGAACCTCATGCTTCTGCAACTTGTGTTGGTAATTTGTTCCTAGATTGGAAACTTTTTCTACTACTCTGTGGAATGGAAGGTCATGTCTCATGTGAAAGGGAAGGTAATCTGCCCTGGTCATAAAATGTTACGCTGAAAATCTTGTGAGAAGTAGTTCACTCCTAATTCACTCCTAATACCTCTTTTCCCCTCCTAATATCTCCTGCAGTAACCATAGCCAGGACTTGTGTGAGTTAGTGCATTTAAGTCAGATGTTATTCCACATTTAGCAGTAAATATTATCTCAGAATAAATTCTTGCAGCCAGCAGCCATGTTGTTATGGGAGGAAAAGGAGGTGGTGTTTACTCTATGTTTTCTTTTTTCTTCCTTGCCAACAGAGGACAGAAAGTGCTACCATCACTCATGTGAGTGACTATTTTTCCGTAGCTTTTAATTAGCAATTGAGTATTATCTGCGGGGTTTTGTAGCCCAGTTTTGGCTTGAAATGCAGAATCTTTGTTTTATTTAAATGTACCAATCTGAACCTAGTCTTATTAAATAGAATGTGTAGAGATATAGAAATATAGTAAGGTAATCTTTTTTCATTCATAGTGTAAGACTCCTAGAGAGAGTGTTAAGAGGTTGACTGTAAGATGATGTAAAAATTACTGACCTTAGCATAGCTTCACCTCTAAATTTTAATGTCTGTATTTAAAGTACTTGGGCTTGCCTAGATTAAAAGGTGTTTGTCAATGCTTCTCTTCTTTAAAAAGGAAAATTGACTGCTCTCTTTGTCTTCATGAACACTTCTGATCTCCTTTTCTGTTACAGTAGTTAAGCTGTTTAAGTGCACAAAAGATCTGTCAGCAGGTTTATTGAATGACTTCTGTTCACTGGACTAGAATACCTTGAGTTTTAAATTTAATCTCATTTTTCTGCCTGATATTAAAGTATATCTTGCCAGATCAAAGCATTGCATCATATGCTGGGATCTGCAGTTTGGACAGTAGGAGTGTATACACCACAGTTTTAAAGGTGGAGCTCATGCATAACCCAAAATAAACATTTTGGCTGGTAGCTGCTCTTTGCTTCATGTTTGACAGATAATCTATTCTATGGGTTTTTTAGAGTAACTGTAGGAAAAATAGTAGGAAAAAGCATGTAACCCTTTTTTTTTTCTTTCTTTCTTTTATGTGAAGTAGCTTTGAACAACGTTGTGTTACTTCACTTAGGTTTTAGTATTGTTTTGGTTCCTTTTGTACTTCTGGACTTCAGAGAAATGCATAGGATCTATGGGTCCTGAGAGGCTGAATTTACCACAGCTAGTGGAGGTCTTGGGTATCTCTTATCTGATCACCATCATGCCCCAAAGATAAAGAGCTGTGGACATACTTTTCCATAACTTGCCTGCCAAGAATCTGGCTTTTTTAACTGCTCCCTTGTGCTGGTAGCGCCTGGGAGGTGAGAGAGGTGGAGGGCAGAAAGTCGGGGTGGGCAGTTCGAGCACTTATGCCTGGTGCACAGGCGTGCTGCATTATTTATGGGGATGAAGATCAGCTGCCTACCTGAAGACCTCAAACCTGCCTCACTGCATGGTACATCGGTCATTCAGTTTTACCCAGCAGAATATTCTTTTTCCTTCAATCCTTGCCTGTGTTCACCATGGGTCCCACTGCTCTTTCTTCATGTAAGAAGCTGCATCTGGTTTCCTGTCGGGGATGAAGTGACGCCCAGAGTTTGTTTCCTTTGCATTTCTGGGTTACTGTTCAACTCAGGATGGGGATTTTAACCTCTTTTTCTTTAGTCCTGATGTAATCATCTCTAAAGTCTGTGAAGACTTCCATATCCTGTAACTAATTAAAATACAAAGGATACAGAAGGAAATATCTAGTTCACTTGACTTTCTCTACCTTAAGTACTGTTCATAATGTACAAAATAACCCACGTTTTTTTCTGAGCCTTTGGTAATAATCGGAGTCATCTGGATCTGAGCTTCCTCAAACATTACGTGCATTGTCCAAAGGCATATATTTACAATCCTAAATGTCTGAAAGCAATATTCAGCACTCTGTTGTATGTACAAAGTAGGATGCTGATTTTATTATAAATTCCAAATTGACTTTTTTAGGCTCTAGATTTGACTGATAGGCTTTGCATATATTAGAATTTTATGTGCTGCTAAATAATTCAAAATATCCATCATTGTTGTCAAAACTGATGTAAATTTGCTAAACTAAACATGCAGTACTTTCCTATAAATGAGGAAAGGTCACTGAGCCAAATGGTGGTAGGAAGTCCAGTGGGGGATGCTTGTCATTACTCTCTGAGTTACAAGGAACAAAGAATTTTGGATAAGCTGTAAAGCTGATAGAAATGGATGAGAGAAGAAATTTTGGATAGTAACTTAAATATTCTAAATCCTGAAACTTTTAGTATGTTGTATATATACAGAGCAGGTGGTATGTTACTTCATGTGGATTGTTTAATAAATTGTATTTGTGGTTTATTGTTGCCTTTGTCATGAGATAACTGGACCCTACCTAATTTCAGTACAATTTCTTCCACTTGGACCTATGATGTTTACATCCTTCTGTCTCAGAAATCTCAGGTTTACTTGAGCAAAAATCAAAGGGCAAAATTAACTGTCTTTATTGCTAGAATCCAAGGATCACTTTTGCAAAGTAAAACTTTGTTAGGAGTCTGTTCAGTATACTGAAAATTACTAGTCTGTCAAAATGCCCAACAAACCTTTACCTCAGATGACCTTCAGAGAACTGTTTCTCAAAGTCTTTTGTAAATTAAAATATCTCATTTATTTTACAACTGTGTACTGTTAATATATTTCTGATACTTGATCCCTTTTCTAAGGAACTGGCATCATTTCCATATTAAAATAATATGTGTCCTGTAGCTAGATATTTACTATACTTTCAGAAATAATGCTGGGCTTCAGAAATGTCCTATCAAAATCTTATCATCATCCAGACCAACCATATTGCAGTCCAAGTAGTTAGAATATTCCAAGACTTTATGTCCTGCTGCTTAATTAAAATAACCTTAGCAACTATTGCTTCATCAAAGGCAAATAATTTTTCACTGTCAAGTGTGAAATACTTGCATCCAGAAAGCACTGGGTGCTAATCAGCCTTCCCTAAATGAAATCACCAAGAGGTGCAATATGTTTAGCCCTCTTCAGGTACCCAGGTCACAAGAGGCACAGAATCTGGAGAATTGGTATGGGCCCACAAGGATCATTGAGTCCATCTACTGGCTCTGCACAGGACCATCCGCAAGACTCACACCATGCTGAAGAGCATTGTCCAAACCCTTCTTGAGCTCTTTCAGGTTTGGTGCTGTGACCACCACCCTGGGAAGCTGTTCCAGTGCTCAGATACCCTCTAGGGGAAAAGCATTTTTCTAATATCCAACCAAATCTCCTCTGACAGCTCCAGGTCATTCCCTCAGGTCCTGTCACTGGTCACCAGAGGGAAGAGATCAGTGTCTGCCCCTCCTGTTCCCCTCACAAGGAAGCTGTAACTCAATGAAGTCTCACCTCAGTCTCCTCTTCTCCAGGCTGAACAGACCAAGTGACCTCAGTCACTCCTCACACCGCTTCCCCTCAAGGTCCTTCACCATCTTTGTTGGCCTCCTCTGGATGCTCTCTAATAGCTTAATATCTTTCTTATCTTGTGGTGACTAAAACTGTACATGATATTCAAGGTGAGGCTGTACCAGTGCAGGGAGAACCTCTAGCCATACTGAAAAGAGAAATGTTGGTCACAGCATTGGACTAAAAGTAATCGTTGCAGAAAAATATTGTAGTGGCTATACACAGCAGGTCAGGCCTTTTTTATTAACTGTTCAGAAACAGCAACACAGCAAATGGAGTGGTATATATCTGTCTCAAAAGGAAGAAGAGAGAAACCAGCCTTGTCAGGTTTTGAACTTGTCATTTCAAGGCATTCCCTGCCTGGTAATTGGACTGCTGAGCTACCCCAGTGTCCTGGTTGTAGAGCAGCTGGCAAGGGCTTGGCAGTGAAAGCTCAGCAGAGAGCTATTACTCATTTCAGGCCATCAGGACACTTTTCATCTGTAGCAAATTCAGGTTATAGTTCCTACAGCACATCCTTGCCCGGTGCCTCGTTAACTGAACAACTTGTGCAGTTGGGTCCTTCACTGATAACCCTCTTTTTTAGCCTCTTCTGCGATACAACATTGAAACTGGAACTCCAATTAAGATTAAAAGAATGCTTTCATTTGGACATCTTTACTTTTTTCTTTTAACCCTGACCTCCTGAAAAGCACTCCCTTTTGCAGAGATTCCTTACTCTTTAAGAATTAAGCCAATAACTGTTTCTATTTTACAAATATAGCCACAAAAATTATATGTTTCAGTGAATTGCAAAAATAATCATAGTTAACTATGAATAGCACCGATAGTGTTCTGGGAAGAAGAAATGTCTTTGGGAAAAGAGCTGTATGCCCTGGCAGCGAGGAAGACCAAGAGCATCCTGAGATGTATCAAGAGTTGCTCAGCCTGCAGATTGATAGGAGGGAGATCACATCTGGAGTTCTGCATCCAGTCTTGCGCTCCTCAGCCCCCCAGCAGGAAAGGCACAGACAAACCTGAAGGCAGCTCAGCAGGAGCTACCAGGGGGCTGAAGCAACCAGGCTTGTCCTGTGAGCAAAGGCTGAGGGAGCTGGTCTGGTTCAGCCTGGAGAAGAAATAACATTGAGGGATCCTGAGTTCAGCCAGTACCTCAAGGTATCCAGGGGGGCCTGGTAGGAGAAAAACTGACAGCAGATGTAAAGTGCAGGAAGAGGGGCTTTTCAGACTGGCTTTAAGGAAAGTTTTTTCCCTACAAGGGCAATCAAGCAATTGAGCTTGTTTTCTAGGCAAGGTGGTCTGGTTAACATCCTGTTTTTCAAGACTTGACTGGACAAAGCTGTGAATAATCTGATCTGACACCATCACTAACCCTCCTTTCAGCAGGAGGTGGGACTAGAGACCTCCTAGACACATTTCCAAATGTGAATGATTCTGTGATCTTGTTGATCAGGTGGTCATCCATGCTCTCTGCTTTGAAATAGGTACAGACACAAACAGATGAAAAGATCTAGTCAGAAAAAAAAAAGTTGTCCTTTTCTGAAACCATCCATAAGTCTTTTTCTCTGAAAATCTAGGGATGCTTTTTTGGGTTTAAGTTGAAAAAAGGAAATGCAAGGAAACTTAGGAAAAGGTTCAAGTTTTTATTAGACATTTGAGGTCTGGGATGCAAAATAGCACTATTTGCTTTAGAAATAAGCTACAAATCCTTGTATCTGAACAAATAGCATGTACTATATGCATTGGGTCACAGTCACCCTCTCTCAAATGTATTTTCTAATGTTCATCAGTCTTTATTCCTATTTTATATTATTTTGGGTTTATCCTCTCTCATAAATTATCTCTAGTGCTGTTCTATTCCGGACATATTTCTTAGCAATTGCATTGGAATTCATGTTCTGTATGTTAGCAGAGAAACCAAGTAGTGGCTGGTAGGTTTCTTTCTGTAGGCTTTTTGTGAAGACTGTCTAGTGACTGAGCTTCATTGGAAAATTCAAGGAAATAACACTCTTTTCTACCAGTTTACCAGTGGTCTAATCTTTATTCTTCTTTACTCTTCTTTCCTCCTTTCCCAGCATCTAGCCACCACCCTGACTCCCCCAAAGAATTCCTGGTTGCAAGAATAGACTTTACTTTGAATTTTAGAAAACAGGCAGATGTAGTTGTTGACGTTGTGCTGTAACTTGAAGTAGCAGTGCTGAAAGTGTGTCTGGTGATGGAGTTTGAGGAATGACTTGTTGATAAAATGTTGTGTTCGCATCCCTCTGTTCGTCTTGGGTTTAATTAGACCAGTCGCAACTACTACCCTGTGAGGTATTTACCTCTCAGTCTCAAACATACACCTGTTGTCAAGTGTTTTTCTAGTGTTAGATGGTAATTGCATGCAAGTTTTGTTTCACCTTAATTGATGTCTTTTAATGAGATATTTATAGAGGAAAAATATTGTAAATACATACATACACATATGTGTGGAAATATACATGTGTACACATATACACATCAAAATAAGCATTCCCTCAGAAGTAATTCTGTACATGAAGACATCTTCACTAATGCTAGTAAAACTTTACTGTGAGCTAAAATTATTTTTCTGCAGATGATTAAAAAACTTTGCCTTTTTAAGTGATATGTAATGCTGAAAATTGAGTTGGGCAGATCTCATCTAGTGCATGTTTTGCTAGTAATAATGGGAAATTCTGAAAGTTCATTCTGTTGCTATCATAAGTAAATAGATGTTAGCTGGAAGACAGCAGTGGTAAGAAAATATAGTTCAGTAAAAGCAAACAGACCTTTTATGAAAAGGGTCCCTCACTTGATGTAATGCTACTCTACTGTAAATGAGCATTTCACTTTTACACGTTGTGTCTTTAAATAAAAGCATCATATTCTTCATTCCAGAGCTGTTAACCCCAGTGGACTTCCTAGAGCTTGGCTCCTTCTTGCTTGCCTTAATTTAGTGAATGTAACTGAAGCTAATAAGGAAAAATGCATTTTACTCTAGACCTTTTTTGAAAGCCTCGACTATGAATATTCTAACCTGGTGGCCCCTTCCCTTGTGCACTTGCTTGCACAGATTGTGTACCACAACTGTCTGTCCTCTTCTGTCTTCATGTGCGTGCTCAATGGCCAATAACTTTTAATAGCCATTGTGTTCCGCAGTGTGGTGCCTGTGACTATGATGTGACCTATTATATGTTGCACTTGTTGACAGGCACAAAGCCAGCATGTTTGGAAAGATGTCTTGGAAAGATGACTTAAACCTTTAGTGTGTTGTGATACTGGTAAATGCAAAGTGGTGCTGAGAAAAACATTGCTTGGCCAGGTTTATTCTGAAAGCTCATAACTGTGTGCTTAAGCAAGAATGTTTGTGTGACGTTTCAGCTTCTTTTCATTTAGCAGAGTACAAAGATTTTTATTTTTTTTTGGTCAGGCATGACATAAGAAAACATTTTGAAATGAAATATATAGGTCCCCAAGGAGTTATTATTTTCTGAAGTAGCTGGATTGTGATTTCATTTTTCATTAATAGACATTGTTTCAGACATTGCTTCTTGTAGACTTCATTTTCATGAGGATGCGTTAGGCTTTTGACTGTGCTTCTGGGAAGAAAAGAGAGGAACTCTTTGAAGGTAGAGTATTGGGCCAAAGACTGCTTTCTCTTTAGTTTTTACTATTATTTGGCAGTACTGCAGTCTCATAGCATTAGCAGGCAGTGCCCAGTGTCGTGAGAGTATGTGGTAATGTTTGGCCCTGGCCTTGTTTTCATATTAAGGCCCAACCACTCCTGCTTTCTGCTGATGTGCATCTCTTGCCTTGTGTCGCCATCCGCCTGCAGTGGCCTTGGTCTGCAGCCATCACACCGAGTCTACTGCCCATCGAGGACATCATTTTGATTTAATTGGGAATTAATTGTGTGACAGATGCACATGAGTAGGGATCACAAGAGGTGTTTTGAGTGCGCATATGTATGAGAGCGCTGAGTGAATATATTGAACTGTACAGTCTTGCTTGGGTCCTACTGTCCCTGGTCGCTGGAAGAGTCTTTGCAGAAGATAAAGTGAAAGGTATTCTCTAATCAAATTTCAGTGCACTTGGATGATAAAAGCAAAATACCTTGTTGTGTCTTTCAGCAATGTTTCAATATCTGTTTTCAAAAAATGAGTGGGAAAAATAATGAATGGTGAAATGTAGTTTAAGACTTAATTTAAATTATGTTTCCTAATGAATACTACTGCATTAGGAACTAGGCTTTTCCCACTGGTCTATGGGAGCTCTTTGAGTGTACTGTATCCAAAACTGCTTTCCTATTCTGTTTCTCTGGAGAGTTAGCTTGGTACCTTCTCACTGAAAGGTCCTCTTTGTTTGTGTGACTTGCTTGGTCTCTAATGGGATCAATTGCAAACTCTATCCATGAAAATCAGTACTGCTGTATTCCCCCCTCCTCAGTGATGTTATTATCCAGATTATTATCCAGATTATCCAGTTCCATGGAGAGCTGATGAAGCTCACTAATCTGCAAAAAAAGCCCAAAATAACTAAAAATATAGTTAACTCTTGTAGTAGGTGGCCTTCTGTCAATTTCTGAGGTTGGACTAGTTCAGCTGGGGCCAAATATCAGACTGACTGTGCTGGTCTAAAGGGGACAGAGGGAGGGTTTGTGTCTGCCAGGGTGGTGAAATTGCAATAGCTCCTCTTCACATTGGCTTAAACTTGTTGCAGTTCCTTTGTGCCCCTTTGGGTAAATAATCATCCATAAGGTACAGCCATCACTTTACTTGCCAGGCTTCTTTTCAGCTCTTGCGTTGTCTGCAGATAGTGCTTCTTTTAGGGTAATGTAAAGTTTTATGAAGACAACCATGCATTTGCTGCCACTAGCATTTCTAGGTGTGCCTTCAAATGTCACAGGTTTGGGTTTGGTGTGTTATGCTCATTGAACTGAAAATACACTCCATTCGAGCAGCTGATCAGCAGACTAGTCTGTTCGTCAGCCAGATCATCTCTGGAGCAGTGCTCTGTAAAAAAACCCCAACAAATACATGTCTGAATGAACAAGTTATTCTCAAACATGTGTTGCTTACACACACTACTGTACTTTCAGAAGGGCTTAGTTCTTCATAACTTGAAGCAATATTGCATTTGTTATGGTATTTCTAGCTTTTAATGCATTCTCAGTTCAGGAACTGTTGAAATGTAGAACGTGTCGAGGTGCTGAATTGACACTGCTCACAACTGTTGTTGCATATAAAAAGGTGTTGTTTAAAAGAAAAAAACACACACATACAAGAAAAAAAAAAGCCTTCCTGTTTGTTTATATCTTGGCTTAACACTTTTTACATAATTTTAAAGAATTTGAATGTTTGTAAAATATTTCCCTGACACCTCTCAATGGGGAAGAAAGGATATTTTACAGTCATTATAGTATTGGTTTGAGCTTTGAATTGAGCTCATCCTTCTTTTAAGTGATACATTAAATCTCAGTGTAACTGTGGTAAAGAGTAGTGCCAGGCTATAGAGCTTTGAATTGTGTTTAGAGATATGGATTTAGATGTAGAATTAAGATTGTGTTAAAGCCTATTTAAAGTAACTTCCTTTGGGTGTTAAAACTCATGAAGTTTAAAAAATCAGAAGGTAAAAAAATAGAAGGTAAAAACAATGCAGCTTTGTGATTATAGATAAAAATTGGTCTGTTTTCTATATACATATCTTTTCTTTCTCAACAATTGTTAGGTGTAATTAGAGGAAGAGAGAGAAAATAGAACAATTAACACACCATATGTACAAAACAAAACGAAAAAAACACCTCCAGTGTGTAGGTGATATACTGAACAACAATTTGGTTTTGTCCCATCTATCTCTTTTATGTAGATAGCATTTACTCATTTATATTGCATTTTGAAAGACTTGTACCCACTAATAGATACATGCTGTTGTTTTTTCTTTTAAGCTAAATAGATGAATGTTTGTTGTTGTATCTCTTGGTAACCTGTCCTTTCTTTCAAAAAATACTATGTTTTGCACAGTTTAACCCTACAGGTGTATATGGGGTGATTTGAAATCTCTCCATTATCAAGCAACAGAATTACACTATATATTAATGATTTGGGGTTGTTTCTTTTCTAGAAGAAATAATCAGCTTCCCCTTCATGTCTTGCTAGGACAACAGCTGCAGATGAGATTGAGCTTCCATATTTAATACATTCTATTAACTTCACACATCCAAACACACTCTGGCTCACTCCCTCACGCACCCCAGTGTCACATTAGAGGTGAGCAGGCCCTAATTAAAAGCACACACCATCTGCCAGAGTGCGGTGGCAGAGTGGCACTCCACAGCCGTCCCGATTCCTGTGATTGAAATGTATTATTTATGAGCTCAAAGACAAAATACGCTGCTTGGCTGGTGAAAGCTGCATTAGGAGCTGGATAGCACCATCTAATGGAATGGAGTGCCACTGGCTATTCATCTTTCCTCTTCTTCCTCTCTCCTCAGTCTTCTCCCCTAATAATTTTATTTTTCAGTCTTGTCCTTAGATTTTCTGTGATAGTGTTTCAGACAATTTTGTCTCTCATGTTCCACTTCTATACAAGATTGGAAAGGGTTGTTGAAATATTAAACTAATTGTGGGGAAATTTTGCAGCCTTTTGTTTCCTTCCAGTGCCACACATAGCGTTTTACTTTCTGTAGCAAAAGTGATACTGATGTGGTGGTACAGAGGAACATGAGGAAGATAGATGAGCAAGATCAGTTTACTGCATTTCTCCAGTTCCTCCCAAGGACCCGTGTAAAGGAAGTATCCACTGCTCCATCTGAAAATTTTATTTTCATATGGAAATTGGGCCTGACCGTGGGGGAGGGAAGGCAGGATGACAGTACACTACAGACTGTGTGAAAGTTCTTTACTGTGTTGGAAAGAAAGGGCATGATTTGGGGAAAGCTGCAGCTTTGGACCTTCCTCTCTGCAAGCAGAGATCACAACATCTGCCATCTTGCAGAAATCATGTTCTGTTATTGCTTCTTAGTGGGGAAATGGATGAGGAGGTGTTGGACTGAGGGGTGAAATACACCTTGTCAGGAGAGGAAAAGAGTGACAGGGAAGGAGCCCTTTTTGTGTTAACTGGTCCATCAATCTGACACTATTGACTACTAGATAACAACACTGCATCTAGTAGAAATGTATATTGTGACAATGACCTTTTGGATATGCAGGTTAAGAATAGTCACGCTGATTCAAAATCATCTGGGGAATGATTTTCTGGTCCTTAGCCTTTACTACTAGCCAAGTAGTGTTCTTGAGTTTTGCAGTATTCCATGCTGGGCATCCAGCAGTATGGCTTCAGCACAAACAAGCAGTTAGGACTGGACTGGTACTTGAAATATGACATTTTTCTACAGATCCTCTAATAGAACCTTTTTTTTGTTTAGGAGAGGATCTGATCACTACTTCAGCTTGGGCAAGACAAATCCCTGAATAAAATTATGTGTCTAAAACTGAGCCAAAAAAAAAAAAAAAAAAAAAAAAAAATATATATATATATATATATATGGGAGGTGTGCATTTTATTTTTTGCATCAGCATGTTTTAAAGAATGTTGAAATGACATAAATCATGGCATGTCTATGAATGCATGTCCTCTTATTGTTTGTGTTTAGAAACTACGCCATCCGAAGGATAAAAGATGCCTTTAGAGAAAACAAGAACATAGCAGATTCTGAAAAAATAGAAGAGCTACTGAATAAAGCCAAAGCAAACCTAGAGGTTATTCAACGGCAGGTATGTTAATTTCTCTAATTTTTTATGGGAGTTGTTCACTACTCATTTAACTGTCTTGTTACTCTAGAGATGGAAAAAAAAATGTTTCCTTGTTCAAAACATCTCTAGATGAGCATCAGCTTTTTTTCTGAATTTGTTAATCTTTTTATCATAGGTTCAGAGGGGTGACTTTGACCCTCCAAATAGTCGCACTTTCTTCTGTGTTTGTTTTTTCCCATCTCTAGATACAGTGTTAGAATAGTAACAGAACAAGAAAATCCTGAAGTGAATTAAATAAATGCTGGCTAAATGTGTTCAAACAGGGTTATAGGTTTTTCTTTGGAAAATTTAAGTCATCAGCAATATTTTTCTTGTCCGAGTAGCATTTATAGCATCTCTGTTCCTTCCACTAGGTCCCATGTTACTAAGAAATTAAGTAGACTTGGTTGAACTTCAGATACTTTTTTAACTTCCCATTCATACCCACTGTCTATCTAAAGTGACCACTAAAAATTGGAAGAAAGCAAATTTCTATGCCTGAACTTTCTGTGAGAACTTGCAGTGATTAAGCTGCTCCTCGTTGCAAAATCTGTGCTTGCTGACACCAGCCAGAGCTCAGTAGTACTTTTATTAAACCCTGAATGAATATGTGCGCCTGCTCCTCCATGGTTTGGTTTAATATGGCTCTTTAAACAACCAGCAGGTCAGTTAGATGTGTTCTTATTTTAGTAGGGAGCTGGGCTCTTTGATTTGACAATTAAGTATGGATGCTTAGGTGCAAGTTTTTGGTTTGGGTTTTTTTTTCATCTCCCAGGGTGTTGTTTTGTGCTCCCATAGTTTTTGCTATCTTTTTTTAACTCAAACACTAATTTTTTTATTTAAGGGTTTCTCAACAAAGTAATTTGGAATGGATTGTTGCAATGCAATTACATTTGAATGTTGGGGTGTTTTGTCTCAGATCTGTAGGTGATAATTGGCATTTTCAGCTCTTCTAATTCTCGCTTAAGATAAAGTCTTGCTAAATAAAAACTTTACAACTTTTTTTTTCTCAGCAAAACATGATTATACTGATCTGAGTCCTAATAGGTCTGGGACAAATTTTAAAATAAAACTCCTCTTTCCTATCTAAATCCTGTGTAAACCCAGATTCTTTCTGTAGATCCTGAAAAAAAGATATTATTTCTCTAAAATAGACTTCCCAGACTGGACTTTTGTCCTTGCACCTTTTTTGAAGTTTTCTTTTAGCCCAAAGATTTTCCCTCAGCATCAGTCAGCATCCTTCTGTTATGCATTTATTACTGTATCACTGGGACATGCCAGAATAATTCAGAATGGCCTCAGTTATTGCTAAGCCTAGAGGGTTTTGCATGTTTGTTTCAAACATCAGCTATTTAAGGGCCTTTTCCAACATTAAAAGCCAAATTGCTGAAGTTGGTTTTAAATCGGATCGCTGTCATTCCATGTAAGAATTTCAAGGAAAATATACTTGAAAAGCAAGGAATATTAAAGACACTGACACGACTCTCCATTTTTAATTGCTAAGACAGTTAAAGTTATGTTGAAGTAGCTCTTTAATGTTGCACTTCTAGACATTTTCCAGAGAAAGTACAATCACGCTGCATTCGCTTTTGGAAGGGTTTATCTTACATGTTTTCAAGAGTAATGGATAATAAATGTTATTATACAGTAACATAATAGGCAATGGAATTTTTAACAAAAAATAATCAGACAGAAGAAAATTATTTTATCAAGATAATTTTTTTACATGCAACCCTGCAAGAGTTGATTGTTTGGGTATTAAAGACTTTTTTTCATAAAAAATTGCAAATTGTGCTTTGCAGAACTTCTGTTATGTTTCGGTGTCATCTCTCTCCTATCTGTAAAGCAAGAGATAAATGATGTAAAAATAGCAACACCATGTTAAAAGTTTTTCATCAGGACTATTAAAAACCTGAGCATCTAAGTTCATATTAATATTTACTTGCTGTCAAATTTCATCATGCTTTGTCGAAAAACTTCATTCTCCCTCTCTGTTTAATTGAAGACCTAAGTAATGAAGTCGTCTGACATTATTAAGACTTTATATTTAAAAGTAAACAAGCATAATAGAAAGTGGTTTTATTTTTAAATGCAGAAGAACTGAAACAAACATGGGATCTAGCATACAATTTTTTGCTAAGTTTGGGGTTTATTATGATGTGGTTCATCTTGGTGTTGCTGACTTTTTTCCTAGTATGTCAGTAGAAATTAAATAATATCCCTCTTTGCTGACAATTTGTTGTTACTCTAAAATCAAATTTATATTCACTTTACATTCTAATTTATGGTTTAGTCATCAAAGTGACCATTGAAGTGTAAGGTTCATAAATAACTATTTGAATCAGCCTAGTGGGAAATGTGAAGTAGTGACAGATTACTGTCATTTTGTTCATGTCAGTCACTGTACAATTTGCTGGAGTGTTATAAAAGTAGCTTTATAATGCTGAAAAGCATGGAGGAACATTAATCTCCAATCTTAGTCCTCCTCTGCATATTATTGGTTTTGATTTTATAATAGCCCAGCTAATGGAAGGAACAACTCATTTACAATACTGTTGGCAAAGATTTTTGTGGGTGTGTGTTTACTGTGTCAACAAAATTTTGTTGTTGACACAGTAGTTGTTTTGTCTTTCCTGTAGAGAAGGGTGTTGTGAGAAATGCATTGTCACAAATAAGTGTGAAATAGAATGTTTTAAAAAGTTTTGAGGTGAAGTCTTGAAGGTGTTTAAGGATTGTCATAACAGCCATTCCCCAGCTAAGTAATATTATTTCATTTGTGAGTTTCTATTACTATTAGTAATGTTAGTGTGTTAGTGGTAGGGGAATTCACACTGAAATGTACTGCTGCTGTTGAAATTTGAGATTTATGAAAGCCACTTTGAAGATTGGCTAATATCGAGTGTTTTGAAGTTTTCTTTATGCCATTCTGTCTGTCGGGTTTTGAACTGAAAACATAACTGTGAAGTTCAAAAGCTATAGTAGACGTGTGTGCTCTGATTAAAGCCTTGTTTTCATTTATAGGATGTCTCTTCCATATTCCTCTGTAGTGCCTTCCCCTCAGTTTTATATTGTAGCTGGAAACTGCCAGTCATCTTGTTGTCCAGTTAAGAAGGATTATTTTGTTTTTCTTGGCATCTCTGAGCCTTTGTTATCAATTTTACAATCAACAATTATTATCAATTTTACCATTTACTATGTTAAATGGTTTTAACATCACACAACTATAGTATTCTTCAATAAAAGGGTTTTAATATTTCACAGCTTTTGTTTGTCTATTTAAATAATCCAAACTGATGAGAATCCTGGTTTGCATAAGCTTTGGTCAGGGAGACAAGAGATGCAACTTGGGCGCTCAGACAGTTGGGACTTGAGAATCTGCCTCCTTTACAGCTGGCTGGTCATCTGTGTTTTTTAAGGGAACAGATAAACTTTTCTTTTGGGTCTGAGCTGATTTTCCTTAGGCTTGACCTCTCTTATGGTTCCCTTCATGAAGGAGTGTGGTGTTGATGCATGAAACCTCAGTTAGAAAGGTTCCACTGATAATGATAAATACTGAGCACTTGAAGCATTTTTCATGTTTGCAGCATGTTGTTAAGTACATTCTAATCCTTGAAATATGCATTGCTTGTAATAACTTGAGCTCCATTTCTCTTAATGAAATGCTTCATGACTATGCCTTGATAAAAGCCCATGTCATACTTAGTGTAGGATTTCATATTCTTATGTTTTTCCATAGTCCAAACTATTAGTATGGTTTTGTGCTGAAACTTGTGCAAAATAAGAACAAATCTTCTGGATCTTTTATTTTTCAGCAAACCAAGTTGCCACTGCAGTGTATAGCCAAGTACTGTGCCTCCTTGAGGTGTTCATTAGCAGTATCTTATCTTGGCAATATTTTGAATTTAAGCAACACTTGAATGGAAATGGAAATTAAACTGAATCACTGTACTAATACAGCGCTCATATTATTATGAATTAATGACCATAAAGCCATCAGGGAACTTTCTGTTAATCAAAATAACATAAATATTAAAGCATGTTTAATAAATATTAGCAAGACAAGCAACTTCAATTATAGTTGCTATAAAAATGAAAGGTAAAAAAAGATCTATTTTGAAAACTCTTGTTAGTATTAATTTTGGGCTACAGGTTGTACTCATGTCTAAATTTTATCAATATGTAAGAAAATTGCAAAATGCTGTGTAATGTGATTCATTATATTGGCAGCAGCTCTGAGGCCAAGAGGAAAGAATAGCTGGAAAAGCCCTCTGAACACAAGGGGCAGCACCATGCTACTGTTCAGGAATGTGTATAGTATTGGCAAGTCATGTCTTCCTGCTGGCAGACAATTCTGTTGGAGTTCTAATATAGTTCATTTTTATCAAGCTTGTCACTGCAAGGAAATTTTAAAATCACTGATTATTTTGCTGCTTTTCTTGATAAGCTCTTTGAATTCTATCTCTTTTTTTTTCCAGCTTCACAATGACAAATACCCATTTCTCTACAAAAATACAAATTTTTGTACTATAAAATTGTAGACTTTCAGTTCTTAGATAAGAGGATTGCCCTTGGAAGTTTGCTGGGGCTTTCACTTGTGCCATGTATTTCTAGTTATTACAGTTGGACATCATTTTCCAGCCAGGATAGAGCTGACATTATACACAGAGAATTTTTCTTACCCCTCTGGCCATTTAGCTATACTAAAAGCAGGTGTAGACACAGTGAAGTTTTCAAATGCCTCATTCACAGTAGAAGAGTGGGAGTGAGTGACATAATCAAACAATGGACAGATATGCTGATAAAACAGTTTTATCAAGTCACTGCACGATATCCATGAACTACCTATACACTTCTAAATCCTTGGATTGGCAGCTAGAACATAGAAAATGTTTGGCATGAGCCTCTTGCATTTCTCTTGCTCCTGGCCTGTTGCAGTACTGGTAGTCAGTTTTTAATTGCTTTACCACATCATGAGCTCTCACTTACTTGGTTCCTTACCTGCAATTACCAAAATTTTACTGGAAGCTTGTGGCGAAGCCACAAACTGAATTCAAATCAGCTGACTCAGGGTTTAGAAGCCACTGGGGACATTTTCCTGTGTTTGTTGGTGGTTTTAATTTTTTTTTTTAAATTTCAAAGCTCTTTGGGGTGATATTTTTAGGCATTTTCTTTTCCTTGAGGTAGTTTGAATCCCTTTGTTATGTTCATGTTGCCTTTACTTCACAAGTGGTTGAAAACTTCAAATACTTTGTAAGAGTAACCTACCAGGAAGCATATGATTAAGGAAGACAATGGAAATCCTTAACATATATTAAAATTCAGAGCTCTTGACTTAGAAAGAGACACAGATGCAGGTGAAGGAATATAAAACATAGGATGGATAACACCTGTCTTTCAGTAAACAAAAGAAAGCTTCAAATTGAAATTGGGAAACAGTAAATTCAGAGCTGTACTGGTTTTGTATTTCAGTGGGAGAGTAAATGTAAATGTATGTACAGTAAATATCCATACGGTTTTGGGGGTTGAAAAGGAGAAGGAACAAAGAAAAAGGTGTCGTAGGAGTGACTTTGAAAAAGGGTTGGTAAATTTAAACAGAAACCCAGCTGAATCAGAAGTTGTTCTTTCACAGAACTTGTTAGCAGTGAGGTCTGTTTTGGCCAGCTTTTCCAAATACCTTTTTCATCTTGGCATGTAGGCTAGCTTTGGAGATGTGCAACATTGGAACAGATGCCAAAAGCCCACAGCTGTCATTTCAGCTTAATTTCTGGCATCTGAGGGCGCAGGAAGTGTAATAGACATTTTACTCGTCTTCAGGTGGCATGGCTCTCCAGGTTACACCTGTGTGAGTCTCCAGAGCAGTGTTACTCCTTAGGCTTTCATTTAACTCTCCTGATAGAGAGCAAGATTGTGTTTTCACAAGTGATTTGCTGCTGTTCATTCTGCTGACTAAACTACAAGTGGCAGGTTCTGTCTGCAGTATTAAATTCCAAAGTAGACTGTGCATTGAAAATAACCTTTAGGCTGCCAGCAGAGGCGATTCAGAGGTAGAATGAGGCTTTGTCTTTCTGTTGTAAGAGCTTAGGGTAAAACACAGCATTTGATGTATGCAGTAACCTTTCCTAAAAATAAAGACTGCTGAATGTTGGCCAGTGCATTTAAAACACTGTAATTATCTGTCATAAAGAATTGTCATTATTTTTGTTGCATGTATTTAATGGCTAATCCAGTGAGGTTGGGGCCTGATCATAAATAGTAACAGTAGTTATATAATACATCCAGAGCTGTGAGCACCTGATGTTCTGCACAGATGAGGGCTGTCTGAAGGACAGGAGAAGGACTTCATTTCTTGGGAGCAACTTGGCATGGCAATATGTCACATCCAATAAAGCAAATGCTGAGTGTAAACTTCCACATGGAAAAGAGTAAGTTTTATCAACCTGGCTGGTCAGTAGCTCCTTGAAACATTTAGCAGCATTAACCATTCTGTGCTGAAGAAAGCATCAGAAGCAAGGAAAGATAACATTTTCAGGCAGATGCATCCCTCTGCCATTTGCCCCTTTGTGCTTTCTGCTTTGCTGTCTTTGGTGTCTCAAGGGTTTCAGCCTGGGGTGTAAATGAATATGGTTTTTAGGGGTGGCTGTTGCAACAAAACTTCAAGGAGGCTTTTCCAAATGAGGTAACAGCAAGAGTGTGTGTGTCTTAGTTCAAATAAAAATACTGTCAAGAGAGGGAAAGTAGAAATGAGTGCTTTAGTTTTGATCACAGAGAAAATGACTTCTGCTGTGTTTCTAATCTGACTGTGTGATCTTGCTTTGATGCCTGTCAGTCTGGTTCACAGTGGTGCCCATTGAGGGATGGTTTGAAAATTGAGTTTCTTGCATTGAAGTGCAACCTTTGAGCAACTTCTTGTCTTCCTTGCTGTGTGATGTCTGCTGCAGAGCAGAATATTTGTGGAGGTTCTCTTTTTTATTGAATAGGAGAAGGAGAAGTAAGGCAATCTTGCATGTTATTTATGAAATGTATAACCTTGTAAAAGCCTTGGGTATGTATTGTGACTTACTTTCACATCAGAATATTGATCTCATGTGAGAGTCCCTTCTCAGGGGTGAACCAGTTTTAAGTACAGCTAGACCTTGAGGAAATTAGAGGGATTGCTGTTTTGAGGACTTCTAAAAAAGGGAGAGAGACAAAACTGCTGTTATTGAAACTGTGATCTCTTGATCTCTCTTTGTTTGTTGGTTGCTTTTTAATCTGTTGTAATTTTGTTTCTTTTTTCCTTGGTGTGAAAACTTTCCATCCTGATTTTGTACTGCTCATTGGAAGGAGACACAATGCCAGATTCATTGGCACTGCAGCTGAGCAGGCACACTTCCTTCCAGGAGGAGCTTTGGCACATTTGTCTGGTGCCTCTGATCCCCAGGAGGTTCTGCTCTGCTGCCCTTGAACTGCAGTCTGTAATTCAGGATGACAATGGTGGTATTGGTACTCTCGCTGTCTGACAAGTCACCTGGTCCCATAGCTGTGGTAAAATGGGTTTTTTAATGACATTTCCCCCCAACCCCATGCTCAATCATCAGTCTCTCAGCATATTACAATTTCAGTTTTTCCTTTTACAGAGGAAAATTCCAGAGCTTTTCCATATCCAGCTTACAGAGGGAAGAGGCTCCTCCTGAAGCTTGCATTCTTTTCTGGCCTCTGAAAATTACTTCTCTCCACAGCACACTAAAAATACGTTTTAAAATGTTCCCCTGCCACTCTAAATCAGATGCCTCTTATTTGTTTCTTTCACAGATGTTTTTTTAAGTCTAAAGAATTTATTCTTTTCTTCATTCTCAAGATGAAGGCAGTCTGCAAAGACCTCCATTACCTTATTTGCTCCAAGAATCTGGTTTAATGACTGATTCATATTTGCCCATCTTATTATCTTTGTGCTTCTGTTGGCTGTCACTAAAACTTTTCCACTTTCCCAGTTTCAAAGGTGACACTTGCTTTCTTACTTTAAAATTGCTTGTCAAAATGAAAGCTGTTTATACAATCCACCAACATTAACTTTCATTTTACAAAACTGAAAAAAAACAGTTACTTGAAAAAGAAACAACCTTCTTCATGTTTCTTTGTGTCTGGTATGTCTGCATGTACTGTAATCTTCTGGGCATCCACTGAATACCCCTGTGGGTTATCATAGACCAAACATGGTCTCTGTCACCAATACCATTTGACTGAATTTGCAGCCAGGTAAATTCACAGTGATCTACTTTTATTTTGACAATAAACATATATGTGTCCTTCACATAAAAGTTCTTTCAAGCAAAGAAGCTTTATCATTGATATGTTATTTTACAATTTTGTCTTTTTTGCAGTAATTCAGATTCTGTCCAGTGTCTCTGTAGTAAGCTGCTTGTATTTGAGGGAAATGTGTTTGATCCATGAAATTGTGATGAAGGCCAGGCTTAGGGAGGAAAGTTGCTAGACTCTAATACCAGCGTGTCTGATCAGGCCCTTGGAAGTTTAGGCAGGGAAAGCTGTTTTCTAGACAAGAGTGTAGAGTGAAGTTTAATTAGTGTTTACGCAGTCTCCTTGGAACTTGGTGCATTGCTGCTGTCTTTAGCTTTGGGCTTTCTGAGGTGAGCCTGGGTTTTTTTTGGCCATTAAGAGCTACAGCTGCAGTGCCCTTCATCTTCGTGACAGGCATTATGCCAGTACATTAATTCTGAAAGCAAGTAAAGAGAAGAAAGAAGGAGCCCAAACTCTTCCAGTCGCAGTTAAATCACAGTTTGACTGATTCCTGTTGTTATGCTTTCTGGGGTATGTCAGATACATGTTTCCCCTCTGAGGTATATGCTGCCTGAATGTCCTTCCTAGGCTGTTGGCTTGGCAGGAAGGGAAGCATTACTAAGCAGAGTTTTGAACTCGCCTTTATAATTTTGGCACCAGTAGAAAATGCATAAATGCATGGTTTAAAACAAAAATCTGCTGTTTATGTTGTAAAAATAAGGTCCTGTCCCTCATCAAGGCAGTTATGAATATTGCAGTGTAGTGGCTAAATAATACATTCATAGTTTTTCTTCAGTGAGCATAATTGACTTACTGAGCAGTAGCTTTGATAATTCTTAACCATATTTTCACCCAAGTGTGTGGTTAATGAGAGCATTATGTGACCTAATCACGTAGCCTTTCACATTAATACGAATCTTGTTTATAATTCTCTTTATTTTTTTGTTGACCCAGTACTTTGGTTCTGTGTTCAAATTATCTTAACTTTAAATGAAAATATTTCTTGTCTCACAGAAGTCTAATTTCTATGCACATTTGTCAGTAGTGAATACTTAGTGGGAGTGATTACTCTCTAACTGCTCGTGCCAGTATACCTCTGGGAGGTTAATCAATCTTGTGCTTTTTAATTGACATCAATAATGTGTTTACATTTATCAATATTTCTTAATTGTCAAGTTATAACTGTGGAACTTCAATAATAAATCATACCAATGGTTAACTTCATACATTAGATTTTTAAGAGTCTCCTTAAGCACTTTGACATGTTGTAAATTGCTTTTAAAATGATGTATGTATACTCATGGGGGAAGAGGAGAAAAAAATTGGTATGCAAAGTCATGCTGTCAAAATACTGCAGAACTGGCCCATTGACAGTAACATACCTTTGCCACATGTAGGATATGCTTTACGGGAAGAAGAGGGGAGTAAGTCTCTTCAAACTGCTTGTTTTATTACTAATAATTTTGTGACTGTGACAGTGCCCATACATTTGTTGTGTCATCCCCAAGGAATTGTCAGGGCTGTGACTCTTTCCATTTTCTCAGCTGTAGAGGCAAGACAGAGGACAGAAAGAATTACCAGTTCTACTGCTCCTCTGCAGAAGTAGCAGTGAGCTGTGGAGATCAAGGCATCCTGATTTTGGTGGTGCGTTTCACCAGTGTCCTTAAGATACTGAGGTGGAAATGAAGGAGGCTAGCTCTGTTTAAATATAAGCATATGTTTAAAGACTTGGATGCACAGGCAAACAATTATTTGCCCAAGTCCACAAAATATGCTTATAGCAGGAATTAAGGCATGAAAGTCCAAGTCTTACAACATGTACCTTCATCATCTGCCTCACTCTGTTCTCTGTTCCCTTTAAACCCAAGGAGCAGTATTCTGAAGAAGGAAATCTGACAGAAAGCTGTCAGGATGCTGACCACATTGTGTCAATCTTACCATGTTTTATGGGCTATATTCAAGACAGTATAAGAACTAAAAACCTTGCCTAATGAGAGGTAAAGAAAGAAGATGATGCTGTTTTCTAGGTAAGTGAAAACCAGTGTAAACACCAGGAACACCAAGGCTGGTTTTTATTTGAAAAGACTAAGTATTAAATATTCCAGTTTAGACTAGCAGCCATTTTGTTGATTTCTTGCAAATGTCATAAGTCATAAATTAAAACTCTCTCTCCTTTTTTGAATGAGACAAGACTGATAAGAAACAGCTATTATACAAAATTATAGTAGTTACGAAATCCAATTACATTTAAAGCAAGTGTGTGTAATCAATCTCTTTTGAAGGGTAAAGCAATTCATGAGAGCAATCCATGGGCACTTCCTTTAGTGTGGCAGATTAAGTACCTTCTCGTTGCATGTGGAGGGCTTTGCAGTAGGTTGCTTGTGTGAATAAGTGATACTTAGATTCAAAAGCAGACATGCTGGAGTGCAGCTTGTCTGCCACATCAGCCCAGACACCACTGCACAGGTTCTGAGCTAGAGGTTATTCACATCCATCCATCTAGAAGGGTAAACTTGAGTCAGTGTACGAATGTGTAAGCGAACACAAGTCTTTAAGAAATTCTGACCTTTCAACAGCATTCAAATTCTATTTGTGCTTTTGGATTCAAAGCTACTAAGGTTCTTGAGATGTGTAAGAAACTAAATTTAGTGTGGTTGGTTGACCCTGACTGGACACCAGGTGCCCACCAAAGCTGCTCTATCTCCTCAGTTAGACAGGGGAGAGAAAATACAATGAAAGGTTCATGGATTAAGATAAGTCAGGGAGAGATCACTCACCAATTACTCTCATGGGCAAACTAGACTCATGTTGGAAAAATTAGTAAATTTATTACCAATCAAATCAGAGAAGGGTAATGAAAAATTAAACGAAATCTTAAAAATGGCTTTCTTCCACTCATCCCTTCTTCTGAGGCTTAAAATGACTCCTAATTTTCTCTACCTCCTCTGTGCAGTGGCTGGGAAATAGAGGCTGCAGTCAGTTCGTCACACATCATCTCTGCTGCTCCCTTCTTCTCAAAGGGGACTCCTCACACTCTTCCCCTGCGTCACTGTGAGGTCCCTCCTGCAGGAGACAGTCTTTTATGAAGTTCTCCAGTGTGAGTCATTCCCACGGGGTGCCGTCCGTCAGGAACAGACTGCTCTAGCTTGTGTTCCTCACAAGGTCGCAAATCCTGCCAGCAAACCTGCTCCTCTCCACCAGTCCAGAGGTCCTGACAGGAGCCTGCTTCCCATGGGATAGCATCCCAGCCTCCTTCAGCCATCCTCCTGCTCCAGTGTGGG
Source organism: Passer montanus (assembly GCF_014805655.1). Lineage (NCBI taxonomy): Eukaryota > Metazoa > Chordata > Aves > Passeriformes > Passeridae > Passer > Passer montanus. Next base: position 782,080 of record NW_024367261.1, on the reverse strand, counting down.
GTCCTCCACAGGCTGCAGGAGGATCTCTGCTCCACCATGGCCCTCCCTGGGCTGCAGGAGCGCAGCTGCACCACCATGGTCTACACCCCAGGCTGCAAGGGAGTCTTGGCTCCGGCACCTGTAGCACTTCCTGTCCCTCCTTCTGCACTCACCTGGGTGTCTGCAGAGCTGTTCGTCTCACCTACTCTTATTCCTCTCTCCTGGATGCAATTGTGAAAGTTTACCTTTTTTTCTCCTCCTGCTTAAATTTCCCAGAGGCACTACCACTGCTGCTGACCTTGACCAGTGGCAGGTCTCTCATGGAGCCAGCTGGCATTGGCTTGCTCAGACACTGTGGGAAGCTTCTGGCACCTTCTTAAAGAAGCTACTTCTGTAGTCTCTCCTCTACCAAAACCTTTCCACAGGCTGTTAGCATGCAGAACATAAAATCTTCTATGAATTGAGTTCAGAAAAAATTATTTTTAGTCACTGTTCTCCACAAATATATTTAATGCCATCATAGCCTGAAGTAAGTAAAACTAGTTCAGTTGTCAGGTTTTCCGGTACTTTGGAGGAAGACTGAAATAGTTGCTACCGGGTCATCAGGTGGGATGTGTTTTCAAACATAAGTGGGCCTGGTACAGGAAACTTGTGTTTCAGCCTTCTGCCATTTCTCAAACGTCCTACATTGAGTGTATACTGGGGCTATTGAAAAAGTAAGGAGTGTAATTAATATCCATAATGTATATTCTCAGGCTAAAAAGAGAGGATGATTGTTTTGTTCAGAGGGTAGCTGAGCAGATTGAAAGAAAGTATATGGACTTGGGTTCACATATTTATGCTGACTAATATGGGTGCTTGAGAGATCAAGGTACTCTGGAAGTCACAAGAATGAAAGCTACAAAATTATTTAAGGATTCAAGAACATGAGCTTTTTCCTTCTATTACAGTTTCATATTTGAATAAGATCAATACAGTGTAAAAGTAGAACTTGTGGTCTTTTTCATCTTTTGGTAAAGTACAGGCCATTGTGATTCTATTCTTTCCTATATATTCAGCTAAAGGGAGGGTAACTTCATGCTGCAATCTTCATTTGGGGAAGCTGAAGAGCACTGTGGAGCATCACAGTGCACTTTATATTTTTCACAGGAGCTTAGCATATGCATCTCCTGTTGTAAAACTGAAAGCTTTGGGTAGGGTAGTGATGGGGCTTAAGAAGTACCCAGTAACCATTGCCACAGACAGTCAAGGAGCCTTTCATAGAATAACAGAATGGTTTGGGTTTGACAGGACCTTAAAGACCATCAGGTTCCAGTCCAAGCCCCCTGCCATGGTCATGGTCACCTTCCACTGAAGCAGTGAAGCTCAGCTGATCAGAATTCAGTGATGGTACTTCTAATTTCAAATGTTTATAACAGTCTACACTTAAAAATACATATTTTTAAAAACACTACATAACTTATGCTACTATGTGCAAGTCAGTAATCAGTTCATACCTGGACCCCTGACAGGAGGACGGTTGATCTGGAAGTAGCAACAGATAATTTGGTCTAGATCAGGTCACATTTTTTGTTGTACCCATATAAGGTATTTAAATCCAGCTGCATAGCTTATTAGTTTCATCAGTGCTTCTTGATTTTGGTTTTTTGTTTTTCACCTTTAAAAAAAAAAGTTCTTTGTTTGACTTGCTGGCTAAGGCTTTTAAAATGTAAATAGCAGTCTTGTACCTCTAATACAGAGTGCTGTGAAGCTGAGAGGAGAGCCTGACCTACTCTTAAGAAAGAAAACAAAATTGAGAAAGGGTGGAACATAGGAACAGAGAGATCCGAGGTTTCCCACAGTATAGTAATGGATATGACCTTTAATATTGAGGCCTTTGGATCAAATTTAAGTTGGCATTAAAATTTTCTAATAAATTCCCTGCTGAATCTCAGAGTTTTTTTCCTCAGATTTAATTCAGTAAGGTCACAATAAAGCAAGTGCTGTCTGTGCTATTGTAATTGCTCTCAGCAGGCTGATAATGTTATAGCAGACAAGTACCAGCTACTGTGCTTTTATTCTTTTCTTCAAGCACTCTCCTTCCTCCATGCTTGCTTCTCCTGCTCTCAGGTCTGCCCTAAGTAGGAAGTGAAACTGTTTTAAATGCCATTTCCTTCTCATTGTAGCACATTTTTATAGAGATGCTTTCCTGAGTCTCTTCAACAAAGGTCTTATTGCAGAATAGTTGGAGGCTTGTATTTCCTTTCCTTAGTTTTCATCCAAACAAAATTTAAATTCAGCCTCTTCAGTTCTTAAAGACTGGTAGTTCTAAATATGCAATGCTTAGTTCATTTTAGCTTAGTGGTTTTAGGCTTGTGGAATAGATGTACAGCTAAATGAATTTCTCTTATATATAGGGAGAAACACTGAATACCCACAGTACTGTGTTTTATTTAAAGAAATGACAAATCACAACTCACCACAGTGGGGCAGTTGTAGTTTGGGTCCTACACATCTTTTGCAGCCTTCAGAAGAGTGTTGTTTGTTTCTTGTATGAGTGCAAATTTTTGCTTAGCATGCTACTAGTACCTCTGTTACTGCTGTCTTGGAGGTAAATAATGCCCAGCAAAAGGCTGTGATCATGGTTCTCCCTGAAATGTGACTGTGAGAGACTCAGGGCAATTCTGCATGAGTTTCCAGATGCAACATCCTCCTTTTCAAAATCAGACAGTCTGTCTAAAATGTCAGCTTTCTGTCTGTAGTGGAGCAGCTGTATCATAGCTACTCCTTTTTTAACAAATGAAAGAGGTGTCTTAGAACTCTGCAACTGGATCACATGATGGGGCCATGATAGGCCAGTCTTTTAGGTGTGGGGCTAGATACGCTTTTCTTGACTGTGGGCACAAATTAAAAGTTAATATTCCTCAGCCTAACTGGTGTCTCAGGCCTTTGCTGTTTCAAAGGACCAACCATTCCTATTTGGTTTCCGACACCTTAGCTGGCTTCAGATTTCCCCACCCCTACACTCCTGGTCCATTGTCTTCTTGCACTGTCTTTCCCTGAGGCCCAGAATTTCTTACCTGAAGTGTCATGCACAGACACGTGTGCGTGTCTCTAGCTGCGTGCAGGCATTCACTGCCCAGTGCCCGTGGCATTCATTGCTGCTAAAGAAACCAGTCTTGGTAGAGAAGAAAATTACTGACGTGGATATTCCACTGCTTATGAGCATAGTCAGCTAACATATGTTCAGTGGGATATGTCCTCTTGCCCACATGCGATTGACTGGAAATTAGGATCAACAAAAGATGTTTTACAAAGGCAGTTCCAGGTCTGAAATGCATGCAGCTGTATTCTGCTGACCTTCAATCTCTATGGCAAGCAGAAGTGATCAGGACATGTGGACAGTTTTGATATTACCTAGTGCTGCATACCTGTGCTAAGTCTGTTTCAGTAATTAAAAACAACAGATTATGATCTTCAGCCATAACATTTCACCTGCTTGGTTATTGCTCGTTGTTTCTTCTTTTTTTAAACCGCTCTTGGTGTCTACTCTCAGCCATGGATCATATGGTGCTGACAGGATGTATACCACAGTGCCAGCACGTTTGATGAACTTAAGTGAGAAAAGCCATCACTACTGCAGTGTGTGGAGTTTCTCCCAGCTACCATGCAGGCATGTGACAGGAGATCATTTCTGATCAATAACTGCCCATTGCTTTTTATGTAGGACATAGACATTTTAGTTTATAGATCCTGCTGCTGCCAGAGGAAATAATTTCCAGCACCAGAGATGCAACACACCTACTTGAAAGCAGAATGGTCCTGAGCTGGAATGATGTTACTGACCTGAAACACTTCAAAAAGCTTGATTCTGAAGCCTTCTGCGGTTTGAGCTTGCAGTTTCTGAGACAGGTTAACACTGCTGTGAATCATTGTGAGACATGATCAGACTGTTGCTTCGTAAATGAAATAATGAAGCATTTGTGTGTGAGAGTTTCTACTGTAATTGATAGTTAGACTGTGCTTTGAAAAGATCAGAGTCTACATCGCATGATGGTAGGATCTGGAATTTGTTTTGCAAACTTGACTTTTAGTCATAGACACATGAAGTCTTCCAAAGTCCAGGTTTGATTTATAGTACTTCATGTATCAACTGTAGCAACAGGAGTGAATAGTCAAATAGCACTTTGGGTAGCATGATTTTTTCCAAGTAAATTAATAATTGGGCTTGAGTTATTTAGATAAAGTCTTCTGTGGTTGAGAGAGATTTTTCCCTACTTTTCCCGTAGCTCTCAACTGTGAAGAAGTGGTAAGTTGCTTTGAAGGATTTTGATAAAGTAGCAAAAGTAAAACCAATCATCCTTGCCAGTTCTTGGCAATTTACATGTATGAGTTGCCATTACCCCGGGACTTCTGAAGTGCTGTATGAATTGTAGTAGCATTTGTGAATCAGTCCACTTTCAGATGCCAAATGGCACGTGTTTAACAGTTATTAGTCTAGATATAACATTTTTAAATCCTGCCACTCTTGCAAAAAATTCCAATTCTATATACCAATTTTATCCTGACTATTACAATCATACCTCAAAATTCGCAATGTGGGATATGGGATATCCCAGCATGGGATATGAATTCAGTGATAAAAAAATCTCTGCAGCAAACATCTGGGACTTTTTTAAATCAGCGGATTTTAAAAATTTCTAGGCAGAATGTCTCTTATTGTGGTAAATAATAGAAAGTTTCATCTCCCTTGCTCAGAAAGTGAGACTTGACTGTAAGACTTGACTAGATTTGAGTGTGATATTTTGTCTTGAATTTTAACCTATGATATTATTACATTATTTATAAATGTTGCTCCCTTTACTACTCTCAGTCTGTAAAGAGCAGTGTTCACAGCTTATACTGTGAACCCATCAGGTCAGAACACTTTTGTAGTAAAAACCATGAAATAGTTCCCAGTCCCATCTTAAATTTTTCAAAGAACTGACAACTTCATATCATGATGCAACACAATGAATCTTTCAGTGCCATTTGATTAGAGTGAAAATAGGGGAATTTCAGACTTCTCTTTGTCTTTTTATAGTGTTGGATAAGCAGGGCAGTTGGTAGAAGTCATGTTGAGGGGAGAAATGGAAATTCTGTGTTACTGAGGTCCATTTAAGCAGTGTATGTTCTGGAAATATTTCTATATTAAAAGAATCAATTGTATGTATTTCTGATTTGGAGGTGCTAGGGATTTGAACAGTTAAGGCAAGCTATCGGGTCCTGCATCATATGGTCCACTGGACTTTTACATTTGGTTTCATGGCATGACTCTTAATCCTGGGATCTGTGGAAGGTGAAAAGCAAATAAAGCTGTAAACATTCACATATTTTTTATGCACTCAGTCCTCATAATGAAGAAGACTGCATACAGAGATTTTATCTCCACTGGAGTTGCTCTTGCAATTCTTCTCAGGTCTTTAATGGCTATGAGTAGTCTGTCCTTAGTGGGTGCTGTGCTCTCCTTGCTTTCACATGCTCTGTGTATGTGCTCATCCACCTCCAGATGATTTTAAACCTTAATCTTGAACCTTATTTTTCTGTAATCCATGTTTTAAAAGAAGCAATGTTAAAAAAAAAATTAAAAAAGCAAGAAGAATAACTTAGGGTCAAAGAAGATTTCTGTAAGAGGCAGGACTGCAAGTCCTGAAATAGGAAACCACATCTACTCTTATCCAAGTGGCTGTTCTGCCAGTCTGTGTCTCTGGGTCACATTTGTATTGGTTTTGGATCAAGTAACATAGCAAGTGCCAAAAAACCCAAGAAGAGGAGAAGGAGCTCATGACATTTCTTGCATTAGTTTTCCTTTTTTTCTATTATCACATTCAGGAGACTGTGACCCAAATGATGATGAAATACTGGTTCCAATATCCCATTGAGATAAAAATCACACCCTTAATAAGAATCTGTGCTGTACTGTGTTGATATACTAGGCCACTTTTAGAAACATGGGGATTTTTTCATTTTAGGTGAGTTTTAGATGTGATTCAGACTTTGGAGGTATTAGCCTGTTTTAAAAGCCATTATTGTTCATCTGCTTGTGAAAGCAACAGGCAATTTTGGGAGGCAGGAATGGAAATACCACTTTTCAAGGATTTGTTTAGATTGTGATGCTACATATTTAGAATTAAACGTTTCCTTGCTATCATAGTAAGTACAAAATGCACTAAACTTGTGGTTTCTAGAAATATTTAGTCTGTTCTTGTTAGCAGACTATCCTCTTATGCTGTAGATATCAACACATGTATTTTGGCTTGTTTCTACCATTTGTTACTAACTGAAATAAAATGCTAGAAGCTCCCAGTAATGTATCAGGAGGTACAAGACAGGCAGCAAAGCAATTCCAAGTGCTTGTGACAGTGAATGATACCAAAAGTACAAAGCAGTGACTCAACAATTCAGGGGGCTGCTCCCTCCACCTTGGCAGTTTTCCTGCTTCCCTGCCCTGCAGAAGGCTGCACTCCTCACATGGTCCCACATCTGCTCTCTCCAGCACTTCTCTGGAGGGAATAGGGAGCAAGTTGTTACTCCACAGTTAGAGCCAGTGAGTGTGTCTGTATCCCAGGGCTCAGGCATGGGATGCTGAAGTCTGTACCAGGCACAGGTGGGAAGGATAAAGAGGATGTCAGTACCACATTGTATTTTGCACATGGAGTGCCCTTTTTTGACTCCCGCTGTGATGAACTTCTTGTTCCCACAGGGACCACACCAGAGGAATGAAGGAAATTCCACCTCATGACAGTTCTACCTTGCAGCCTCCTTGAGACCTAGAACCATAAGTCCAAACAATGTAATAGTCCTGCTGTGTTTAGTGATGTCGTGATTTTTGTAGGGATATTGTGGAAGATTCAGATGTTTTTTCTTATCTAAAATGTGTATTAGGGGATTTTGATTGTTTTCAGTATTTTGTGGGTTTGGTATCTTTACAAATTATTAGTGCTATTATTTGATTGCATTAACCATCAGCTAAACTCAGACTTTCTTTTCATCAGAAGTCTTTTAGAAAACAATGGCGAAGGCATGTCGTGCATTCTTCTCCCCAGAATTTTCAAAAGCGTTGTAAGAGAGAATTATGTGTTTACTGCAGAGCCCTTTGTCATGGGAACACATTTCTTTCAAAGCTGTCTTTGAGCACTTAAGTAGAAGGCACGAGGTGTTGTTGTAACATTCTTCTTAATAAACAATTTGAGGGGTTTTTTTTACTCATGGTACAAATACTTCCTGGCATAGTCTTTTCATTTGGAAGATTGAAACCCACATGTAAGGACAGTGCTTCTGTGACAAAACTTCAGATCAACTATACACATTTTTGCAGTAACTTGTACTAAATGATAATCACCATTTAGTGAAACAAGAGGATGCATGGAGAGCAATGTCGTGGCTAGAAGAGTATGACACCGGAAAAAAGGTCTGAGATTAAAGAAAACATTTAAGCAGCATTAATTAAACTTTGCCCTGTAGCTAAGTGAGAAAGCAGTGTATATTTATGCTTATTCTTTTTTGGATATCCAAGGAACTTGAAAATGTTATGAGATAGTCAAGGCAAGAATTTTTTTAAATGACCTCTTAATTCTGGCTCTGCCACATACTTCAGTCACATAGAACATCATTTTTGCTTTTTATCTTTACTTCTTGTCTTGGATTCTCCCTTTTTTCAAAAAGGTAATTCTTCAGTCATACATATAATAAAGTTGTTTTACTGCTCACTTAATATGAAAATGCTTTTTGATATGGGATGCTGTGAATATATTTTTCAGTTAGCAAATGACTTTTGGATTTTCAGCTTTGCTTCATAGAGGTGGCAGTCATTTGGGCTCAAAGTTCAGTTAAGATACTGTGAATAAGGAAATTAAAGCATTGTAAACCATACTGTTAGAAGAATGAACAGTGTCTTATAATTACTACTACACAGATAGTGTCAGGCTGGAAATGTTACTCATGCTCCAGTTGATCTCACATGTAAAGGTGGTTTTCAGTTGACCTCAGTCAGAAGGGGTCTGAATTTTGCCTCCATACAGTGTTCTGTCCCTGAGGTTTTGGCACTCCTTATCAAAGGATGTACGCTTGGGCATTAGGTATCTGTCTAGCCTGATTATTGAGTACAAGTAAAGTATGTTATGCCTCTGCAGAAAATTGAAACTGCCTTTTCCCCACCAATTAATATTCATTGCACTAAGATCTTAAAGTATTTGCTGTTATTTTATATATCAGTTTGTCAGTACATCTCTTTGTACTGTGTGTATGTAAGGAGCAAGTGATATTTTGTAAACAAAATTTGATGTTTAAATTTTGTTGATGGCACATTGCAATTAATTCTTCTGGAATTTGATAGAGTTTTTCTGATTTTTCTGCTTTTGCTAGAGCTGGGTTGTTTGTGGGGGTTGGATGGGTTTTGGTTTTTGGGAGTTTCTGTGCTGCTCTTTATAAGTCATGCTCTCATTAATTTTACTTATCATGCTGTGTCAAGACACCTGCAGGACTGGAGTATTCTTTAAATCCAGGGGCTTTTTGTTCTTACTATTTGAGCTTCGTCGAACACTTAAACAGTGTTTTAAAGCTGCAGCAAATTTTCTGTAGTTTTAGAAAAAAATTATTTTGGTTGTTGACAGTAATTTTCTGTGTCTGGCTATGAAATTTCTCAAGTTTTTGCCCCTAACATGGTTTAAATTGATTTAGGAAGTGATGTATGTGTCAGAGGTATCTTTATTTAACAACAGAGAAATCACATTTTGAAAAAACATTTAGGAAAATTAGCGGATCTTTTTTGAAAGAATGTGGAAATTGTATGTATGTATGTCCATATGACAGAAAGTGGCATAAACACTTTCTGTTTCATTGGAATGCAAGCCTCAATGATTGGCTTAACAGAAAAATTAATATAGTCTGTTAATGTAGTTCTTTAGAGAAGCAAAAACCTTCAGTAATCTTTTTTAGGTTACATGACATTCTTCATTCTCAAAAGAGTGACTCTTTGGTGTCCTATGACATCATGATATTTAGCATACTAGTGAGACTCTGAATTCTTGTAGACCCAATCATGGACAGTCAGATAAGTGGCATTTTTCTTTTGTTATATTGCATAGCTTTTAAGTTACACACTGTTTCTCTACAGATACATTGTAAAGCTGATGTAGGAGAAAAGCACAATATAATAACATTAAAAAGCCATTTATCCACCTTGCTGTTTGTGCATGGCGCATCCAAGAATGGTGTGGTGGGCATGACCCCTGGACAGAGTACAGTGGGACACAGAGCTGGTTGAGAGCTGGGTCAGTGTCCTGTGTGTGTCTGAGGCACAAAAGGACAAACACAAGGGCAGCTGTTACTCAGCTTCTGAGCACTGAGAGCACTGGTTGTTCACTTTGGTGCTGTTTGACCACTGGTGTTCAAACTCTGGTTTTCTTAAGGCGGAAGGCCAGGAAGGCCGGGTGACATAGGCTGGCAGTCTCTGCCAAGCTGTCCTGGTTTGCTAGTGCCAGCACCCTTTTCCACTACCATGTCAACAAGCATCACCAGTGACTTATTTGGCTTACAGAACTAAAAGCGGCTCTTAACAGTAGTATCTTGTGGAATTGGGTTTTGTTCTATAACTGTGCTCCAGTAACAAAGAATCTTTACAACAAGGGCTGCAACAAACTAAGGATAACTTCTGTATAGCTACAGAAGGAGCAAGGGAGCTGAAGCAGAAATAATATTACATCATTTTATTGTTCTGTAAACAATTTCCAAATACCAGTATTGTTTAAAAAGCGAATTCTATGTCTGTAAATGATGCAGAGCAGAAAAGCAGTGTTTAATTTGATCATGGTATGTCCAACCTGTAATTTCATTTCTTCTCTCTTGAAGGTAATCATGTGACTGCTCTGTGGTATTTGTGCTACAGATTATTTTTCATGCAGAAAGTGACATATAAGTAGTATTTAGGATAGATTTCTATCCATAGCAGCTTTCAGATTTTTAGGCATATTTGTTCTAGCATTAGTTTTTAGGACCAATGTATTTTAAATCTCTTTTAAAACAAGAGGTGTTTTAATTTATGGGTGTCCACTGTATGCCCTACTGTGCCGGGGTCGGCTGTCAGTGGTCTCTGCCCCAGCACGAGAAAAGGTGGTTCTGGGCAGGCCGTGCTTTAGAAGAAGGAGTCTGGACTCTTGCTTTCGGTCTTCAGTTGAGTTTATTGTTCCTTATCTGCAAAGTTTTTTTGTCTGTCCAGCCGAGGTCTGATCAGCAAGACAGCCAAGGGCACTCTCTCCCGCCCACGGGGCGGTTGTCTCTTTTATGGTGAAAACTACGTAAAAGATATTTACCTTTAATTTCCAATACTTTTCGCCCTTGTTGGCAAGTGCACTTTCCCTATGAACCAATCCACACATGCCAACATCATCCTGAACATGGATGCCAAGGAGAAGAAAGAAGAAGGACGGGGCACACCCAAATCCCTCCATCTTGAGACTCCCGACCCATGTACAGAATTCCAAACTCCCCTGTACAACATATAAAACCCCCCTGTACAGTGCATTATAATTCAAGTTTTATCAAGTGAATATCATCCCCTCACCATTCAGGCCTGAAATTCTCTCATTTCCTCACATTCAGGTGTCTTTGGCTTCCTGCCAGGGTCTCCGAGCCCCTGCCAGGGCTTTGAGACATCCAGGGCATCCAGAGAGATGCTCTGGGTTCCGACACTACTGGATCTAGGAAGAATCTTGCTTATACTTCATAGGAGAAAATACAGCTTTGGGAATAGATAAACACTGGAATTTCAATCAGCATTGCAACATCATAATTCTTTCTGAAAACCTTTGCAAGGTAAGAACAGAAATTTGACTAAAACAACTCCATAGTCTTAGCTGTTGTAGCATCAACTCGCCATGAAAAATTAAAAATAAAATTGTGGGCATAAAAACACAGTGTATCCATAAGGTTGCACAAGAGGCAGAAGTTGTAATTCCTAAGTTGTTTTTACAAAATTCTGCCTTTCTTCCCAGTGGAAGTAGAAGTTAAGGTGTACTCTTGAATTTCAGTTTGTGGAAAGCTGTGCATATTTCATCCCAGCTGCAGAGAAGCTGTGACTAGGCAAGAAAAGTGTTCTAATATCACCTTCAATGCCACCCTTGCCTGTCATAATGAGAAAGATGCCTGTTTGGTGACTGCTTTTTCCCAGCTCAAGCCAGCTGCCTCCAGCTAGACCTTTCTTTGGGAAGATCAATCACCAAACTGCATATATATCTCTTGGGAAATTCAATGTGTGTGAGCAGTAAGCACAAGCATTGGTAAAAATTCCCTATTTCAAATTTTTCACTGACTTTGAAAGATTTTCTCATCATTCTGGTAATATTTAACAACCATAAATAAAGAGCACATTTTATGACTTAAATAAACAACAAAGCATTTTTATTAATTATTAGGTTTGAAAACAAATATTTTTTCCTCATATCTAGAATTTATCCTCCAAATAAGTTTATAAGTATGTTGTCCTGGCAGTGTAGGTAATTTATGATGCAGCCAGAGGTGTAATAGTTCTGTGAATAAAGAGAAGCTTTTAGCTTCCAGGGATACAAAGTGTTTTTCATGAATATTAAGTAAACTTTAATGATTGAAGAAAAGAGCAAAGTGGAGGACAGTCCTTTATAACCTGTCTAAATAGGCCTACAGCCACATTAATGTTTGTAACAGATTTAGAGCATAGCTAAAATAAGTAAGGATTTCCTCCTCTTTTTCCATACCTTTTTCACCACTGTTTAAACATACATGTAACTAAAAGGATGAAGGCTATCTGCTTATTTACTGTAATTTACAGGACTCATTAAAGAAAAATGGAAAGTAACTGTAATCACTGCTGTTTGAGAAGTAGTGATAGATGGCAGTTGAATGGTTTGAGGCTATTAATTGCAATAAGATTATACCAGTTGAGATACTTCTGATGTCAGGTGCTTGAAACATTAGTTATTTCAAAGACAAATTGGACTATAAATTATTAGTAAATCTGTACTGAGGTGATTAAACCCACTTATTAACTGTCAAGCATGGGTACTATTTCAAGTTGCAGCTCTGTCATTTGTAGACTGGAAAGGGAGATAAAAGGTAAATTTAGGGGTTGTATGGGAATATTTGGAATAACTAGTTACTTTTGAGACTGAGCATTTCCTGTGCTTTCTACTCCCATAGTGAATTTTTGTTCAGCCTTCAAGTTTTCACAGACCACCACTGGCCTTTTCAGCTGACTGGAAGATGTTCTTGAGGGGAAGCAAACCGTTTATCTACGGTGGACTTACTAACTTGCTTAGCCACATGGGGGAGATAAAAAACAGCAGATCCGAGCAGCCTTCACACAGGTCACAAATACAGTTTTGGCATTCTCGAATTTCCATCCTGGGGTCTGCCATTGCCAGACAGTACTGCTCTCAGTAATGCAATATTTTTTCCCAGTACAATGAAGAAAATATATTGCACTGCATGGGTCTTCTTTGTAATACCACCCTGTGCCATTCTTCTTATCATTAATCAAATGTTGCTTACTGAAACAGATACAGGATTGCTTAATGGTTTGATATTGGATTTATTGAACTTTAGGGAATGACAAATGGAAACAGTAGAAGATGAGGAATAGTTCAGTAGTTTAAAAAAATTCCTATCAACTTGTTTGTGTACCTACTAAATTTCGTTGTGTATTTACCCCATCACATGCACCTACAGACACTTAAAGAATTCCAATCTTCTGCACAATATAATAAAAAAAAGCTGAAAGGCTAAAGTGTGTCCATTCAAAGTGGTGAAGGAAAAAAAGCAAGAGGACATCTTTTTCTATTTATCTTCTCCCATCAATGTTTCATTCCAAACTTGAGGTTTTCCCATTGGCATGTTGTATGTGGATATTTGTAGGAGGATGTTAGCAGAGCAACGGGCATTTTGGATAACTGGTTTTTACCCTTCATTTTTTTGTGTAAAAGGTTTGGTTTTTTCATTGCAAAACTTGGCATTCTGTCTTTTATACGCACTATTAAAAGTGCAATCAACCATGGGAAATATTCCCCAAAAATATTCTGTTGGTAACTAAAATGATAAATAGCTGTAGTTTATACAAAATAAAACCTCTGTGATGGATATCACAGTTCCTCTTACATGCCCTGAGCTGGAGCTAGGATTCAGGGGCAGGAGGGCTCCTGTTTTCATTCCACTTTCATTTTTATACTGTCATATTTCCATCTTTATTAGGTTTTAGCCATTTCTTGTGGTTGAGGCACAATTCTCTCCTCCTCACTCCTGCTGAGTATCTGACGTTTGGACTCCGCTCAATTGCTGAAGCAGTTTGCTCTTTTTTTTTTTCATTTTGCTTCTCTGTCAATGCTCAAAAAGTGTTCCTCTTTTGGTGTTGTGACTTGTGGCATACAGTGACATCTTCCCTTCCTCCCTGGGGCCCAGCATGAGTCTTTCCTCTGCTGCTTGTAAAAGGCAAGGTCACCTGGCTGCTGCTGGGAATATCCCAAGCATGCACAGGGTGTGTTGGCTCCTTGTCCAGAGATCCCAGGCATCAAACCACTTCACAGACCTGTCTGTGGGTGATGCCTCATTTAGCAAACTTCTAGAGATGCTGATTGTCTGGAAGCTCCCAGATCCCCCCTCCACATAAGCTCCTTCCTCAGGCTGTCCACTACAAATGCATATATGGCAAGTTATTAAAAGAGAAAGATTGTTTATCAGTCTTTGATGTTTAAAGAGATGTGATAGTCATTAAAAAGTTCATAGCCCACCATCATTCTTCTATTCATTAGAGAACCTGTGGCATACATTTCAGTCATCCTTAAACAAGTTGTCTCTTAAAGGAGAACATACCAGTTATTTCATATAGTTCTCTCAACTAAGAAAATAAATCTATTTCAGTATCACTTGTGGTGTGGATGCCTACATCCAGAGGGTACATGTGGCTGTCAGCTGTCTTTTTTACCAGAAGGACTTACAGCATTTCATGTCACTTCTACTTATTGCATCACAGAAACCCCTGTTTGCATCCTCCATGCACACTCCAGAATATTTTAAGCTGATGAAGAAGCATGAATCATCAGTCATTCCTTTACAATTTGGTGTTGAAATGGAAGTCTGATGTCCCTGGAAGTTGCAGCATTTTACCAGTGTTCAGCTGAGGAAGGAATCAGAACTTCATCCCTTCTTTTTTAACCTTGCTCACATTTTCAATAAAGCTGTATAATTGTTAACACTCAGTTATGAAGTGTGTAGTATAAATGACATTTCAGTTAGAGAAGGACAGGTTGGAGCTTTATGTTTGATTCAGGTGAGTGATAACACTACATATGAAAAGAAATTCATTTTAATGGCTTTTCTTGTGGGAGAAGGGAGAGCTTTTGGTTTTTTAATGTCTTGTCTTTTGAAATTAAAGCACAAGTTAATTGCCAAAGCCATAACAAGAATTGTAATGAGTTTGCTGCTACCCTGCCCTGTCTCCCATGGCCACCTCCCCCTGTTTAACGTGGGTGTAGCAGGCTGTCTCACTGCAGGTGAGGAGCTCTGAATCAGCACTTTGTGCTTGCTCAAGGCTCAGTAAGGTAAGGTGTGGCTGTAAATACAGCCCAGCAGGGAAGGGCAAAGCTGGCTGAGAATTTTGGCGTAACATAAAGCTCCTTTCCCTGTAGCACATCGTTTGTCACTTAGGAAGCAGTTGTAGGCTAAGCTGAGAATTAAAAGTCATCTTCTAAAATAAATACAAAAAAGGCAAAGTGAAGAAAAGTGTATGGCATTCCATGAGAGGAAAGTAATCACAGCAATGCTTTTGTTTTCTAAAAATGGGTTTGAAGAGTGCTTCCTTCACACTAGGCAGTTCCCTGAATGATGATTTTTAGTCTATTTTTGCATGTCTGGGATTAAGAAAAATATTGTTCCTCATATGTTTGTTCCAGTACACAAGGTTAGCTACCTCTTCAAAAAGCTTCGATGTAGAATAAGGCAGATAGCCCAGGTTATATATAGTTCTTTCTGTGAATACTGAGGAATGATTGCTGACTTTGTGATAAAGCATATAAAAGAGAAAATTTTTTTGTATTTATTGTCTCACACAGATAACATCCACACAGGCAGATATTCCTGTCGATGCCCAGGCTGTTGCATCACTTTTTGGGTGACAGATGCTTTGAAGAATGAGGAGAACTGTGGGTTCCTTCACCAGCCTCTTGTTCCTTGCTGTTATCAGGCATCCATTGAAACCATTGCCAACATTGAGCTGGTGAAGTTTTTAATAGATGTGCAAGGCACCCACAGTTATTACAGTACAGGTATTGATGTTGCCTTACCTGCTGCTACCACCTTGTATATACCCAGTGACCCTTATAGAAGTAGGATCAGTTTCTTCACAAAAATACTTTAATCTTTTGCAGTTGGTTATTGTTTGTATGCGCGTTTGCTTTTGGGGTACTGCAAGAACTTTTGTGTTTCACTTCACAGATTGTTAGGGCTACCTCTACTTGTGTCTGGCTCTCAGTTTGCTCTACAGGTAGTAACAGTGGTGTTCTGCTATGTAGAGTATGCCCAGAAGTAAACAGGAGTTTTCAGTGAAGCCTTGTGGTTTATCCCATTCTTTTTTATTATTATGAATAAAATTAGAATGCATCGTAGCCAAACTAAAACATACATGCTGTTTTAAGTCAACTTTTGTTAATAGAGTAACCATTGGTATCTGAGAAAACACCTGATAGTGGAGCTATAATGTGAAGCAAAGAATGCTTCAGATTTGACTGGGAACAAATTCAGAGATCTGGTGTGGCATTATAGGTTGCCTACAGTGAAACCTGTGATAATTTCTGATTGTAAATTGATGGAAAATTCTTCCCAGTAATCATCTTTGTGTTGGCATCACAGAACTGTTGTGGCAGTGAATTGTGATTTTTAAGAACCACATTGTAACATCAAGGGGATCATTACAGCTGAGCTATCCAACCAAAACACCATGAACAAATGAAACTGCTTGTTTAACAGCACACTGCCAATCAGTGCTGTATAACTACTTCATGTTTCAGTCTGCAAAGGCATCTCTGAGATGCGAGGTATTAGGCAGAGAAGTAATGTGAGAGAAAGACTCAATCTGATAGTTGCTGAGCAATGTGGGTAAGGTAAAACTCATCCTGATGCAGTTGTTCTGTTTTCTGCATGACAACAAATTAATTGGAAATGCCTGTCTAGGTAAAGTGAGAAACCAGTAAAGTTTCATTTAATGGGATTGTACCCATACTGACTGGGACAGTAGTCAAAAATTATCTGTACTTTTAAAAAAATTCTCAATCACAGCAATTTCTTTTCTTGAAAAGACATGGCAGTGTTATTCCTCTAAAAGTATATTGGTGAAGCTTGCCCTTTGTGCCTGGGTCTCCCTTGATCCATTGTTGTTTAAATTTTTCCTCAGTGCCCACACAGGTCTGGGATCACTCACTGATTAAACTTTTTGGGGCAACTCTGATATTTTCAAGCTTAAGTCATAGCTAAGAGTAGTCCAGCTGGCATTTCCATGCTGTGTTGTAAGATAATGTTCAATGAACATACAGAAGAAGGAAAATGGAGGAAATCTTAGAATTTTCATGTGCAAATATTTGAACGTTATCACATTTCTATCATTTTCTCCTGCAAACCGTTTTGATGGAGTTGAGAACGGAACATAGCCAGTCTACAGTATGAATAGCAGAAATCTCTATTTATATCTTGTTTTGTAGGCTGAGCTTCCCTGGATGGAACAAGGGGTCTCATACAAAGACAGAATATGGCAGAAAATCCTTCACAGATCTCTATTTATATCTTGTTTTGTAGGCTGAGCTTCCCTGGATGGAACATGGCAGAATATGGCAGAAAATGGCAGAAAATCCTTCACAGAATGCAGTACAGTTTTGGGGAAATAGTCTTGTATATTTAATTCTTGCTGTAATTAAAGGGTCTTTCAGAGCAATGATTAATGTGGAATCCAGAGGTTCAGTGTGGGAACTGTTTCTTTCATATTTATACAAACAAGATTGATTTGGACTAAAATGTATTTATATGACAGAAGGTCTAAAAATACAAAATGTGCTGTAAACCCTGTGTAATTCAGTATATCAATGTCATGTCGTCTTTTGTGACTTTGGTTTTGCATTTTTAACATTGCTTTAACATGTTAGCAATTTTGTATTTTATTCTGTAGGGGAAAAAAAAAAAAGAGGCACTTTCTGGTCTTGTGAATTATATTCTGCTAGAATCAGAATTCTCTCCTGAATCTGACTTCCATAACAGATTAGAATAGCGGTCTCTCTGGTCTCTTGGGGCTTCCAATTATGATTTTTTTTTAAAGTTTACTGAAGTAGTGTTTGAGGCAATACAGAATTCAGAAATGCACCCCATCAGCAGTTTGCTGAATTCGAGTTTCTGCCTTTAGAATATTAAGGAAGTAAGAATGAAGTATAGTAAAATACATTGAGCCATTCTGCAGCTATATATTGCTGCTGCAAAAATATTACAAGTATTTTGTAGAAAATAAAAGGCTATCATCCTATTAATATGAAATAAAATCTGTCCTAAAATTCATAAACAAAATCAAATTATGAATGCCAATATGTGAAATTAAGGGAAGGAAGTAGTAGGATGCAGTTTTTCAGTGCATCCTTTTCAGTGATTTTGTCATACAGGAAGTACAAAGGGAGAGGGAACATTAGAAGATGCAAGGCAGAGTCTCCCCTGGCTCTCCTTTGTTCCCCAGCACCTCTCCAAAGCTCTTACATATTCTGCTGAGACAGACTGGTGTGTGGCTGCTTCGTGGAGGAAGTTCGTTTTGGAAATGGGATGTTAAAAGGAAGTAGTTCACAGCTGCTGCTTTTGGAGAGGAGGAAGCGCTGTTAATAGGAGAAATGATGAAAGGAAGGGAAGACTTAAGGGCACAAGGGTAAAGGATGAAATAATGGATAGACTGAAGCAGGGTGGGAAAGGGAAAATAGTTGCTGCTGCATTCCCTCAATATTTCAAGATTTTCAGCTCTGGTGTTATTTATGTGGGTTTGACCAACATTACATAGAAAGAACAGAGAGATGCCAGTCTTTGCCAATTTAGTGTCTACCTAAGTGACCTACTTTTTAATTACATTTCTCTTTCTTCTAGGCTGCTGTCCTGAATATGTCAGCTTTTACCACCTCCTTTTTAAATTATATGCCCTGATATCAGGCAAAAAAATGTACCCTGTTTTATAGTTGATAATTTGACATAGATACAAAATCACATCAATATTACAGACAGTTTTCAACCTGTGGTAGTTGAACCTATTCTGCCCATCCTCCCATTGTACAAGACATGTTAAATCAGAGCATGTTCTTTAGAATCAGTTTTGTGTCTCTGCTTGAACGATGTATGTTGATTTGATATGTAAGTCAAATGAAAAAAAGAAAGATTCCACCAGGGTTTTAGTGTGCTTTTACTCTGTGTAGTTATGGTCTTGTGTTGATTTCACAGTTCTGCATATTGGTATTGGTCAATGTCAGTAGCTCTCTGAGAAACCGAGGGAAATTGAAATTACTTTTTTTTTAATAAATTAAATTGTTTGGCTGAAGTGTCCAATTAGCACCAGTCCAATTACAGGATACCCTAGTGCAGGAAACCAGGAAGCAATACATCTTGCTTCCTAGGATGAAACTTCATTTTATTTTTAATCAGTGCTATTAAGGAAGACTTCCTTGGGAGCAGGCTTCACTGAGGGTTTGTTCATTAACAGCTCAAGGTGAAGCCAAGGGGAACCTTTCTTATTTCATACCAGAATTGATTTTTAAAAAATAATAAATAACAAGTGCATGCACAGAGGTTTGGTGCATGTATTAAAAAGTGGAGTTGCCACTGGTAACACAGCTGATTTCCTTTGTTGGAAAAGTCATTGTTCATTACTTACCTGAAGTGAAAGGTTAATGGCCTGTAGCAATCTGAAGAAACTCCTACAAAAATGCACAGCAAGGATCTAATGTGGTATAATAGTGCTTTCTGTGTACTTTTCCTCAGGTAAGACAGACAGAGAAGATAGTGCTTGTAATAAATACACTTGATGAAAAGAAGTACCCAGTAAATTGGAAAATTAAAAGGTCCCTGCTGCTGTCAAACAGACAGCTGTCACCACAGGCACAGATTTTGATTTCTTTACTGAGGTTTGCAAAACGTGCTGGTTTTACTTTGTATAGAACTGCTGAATTTCTTCTTGAGAAGCATCTTCAGTGTAGTAGGAGTGTAGTAGAAGTGACTTATTTTGTAGTTGTAGTTGTATCTTTTGCTTTAATTGCTTTCTCAATAGCTGAAAACTGTTTCTTTGGCACACTTCTTTTTTTCGTGCAGTTTGAACACAATTAAAATTGAGATCTTGTTTGGTGTGTTTGATACTGGGGTATTACAAAGAATATTGCTGGCTCTTGAGCACAAACTCGAGCACTTCAGGGACATCAATTAGGCGCCTCACTGAGACATCTGTGATGTCAGATGAAGCCAAATCACTCAATGGCTCAGGGAGAAAATGCAGCATATGTGTTTCAAACCAAAGAACAATTTAATGGGTATACACTGCAAGCATCAGCCTGTCACTGAAGAAAAACCTTAAGTTGGAACTGCCTCTGGAAATGACAGTGCTGCCTGGTCCCTTATGTAAGTGTAAGTAATTGGTGTGGTACTTGGGAAAGGGAATCAGGCTGGCTAGGAAGCAGTTTTTTCCAGGCAGGTACCAGGGTGATGGTGGGTAGCTTAGCCACTTTCCAAGTCACTTAACCAAAAAGCTGTACTGATTTTTATGTCAGCCGGAGTGGAAAGGGGAAGAGAAAATACAGGAAGAGGCATGACTGCTTTTTTTGAGTGACAGGCATAGCCAGTAACAGGATAAAGTGTGCATCAAATGAAAGCAGCTGATTTTTACAGCTGTGAAATATTATCCCTCATCTTCTAAAAGATGCAACTTAGCTTAGTCAAAGGTATCCAAAGAGCAGTAGTGCTGGTACGAGCAGTTCCAGCATGGAGATGGTTTCCCAATGAAGGCACATAGCCCCGAGAGCAGAGGAGCAATCCCTTACAAGGGTCTCATGGCAGAGGGGGAGCCCATGTTGGGCTGCACTGCTACAGAGAGAAACTTCAACCAAACCAGGTGGTTGGGGACATCTTCAGGGCCATGACTTCTCAGGATATAAAGATAACAACAGGGAGGTGTTCCCCAGTGCTTATGAGAACTCTACCAGGGCTGACTTGAAGTGAAGCCAAATATTAAAAATAATCAGAACTTTTTTTGCAGCACTCAGATTTTCCTCACAACCTGACCAGTCTCTGCTGGACCATAACTTGAGAGGAGTTGATGTTGAGTATTAAATATGTATCAGCAGTTTCAATTTATTTAGTGCCAGGTGCTGCCAAAATGTCTTTTTTGTCAATGATATTAACATAGGCATTGGAATACTGTGTGAAATTACTTTTTAATCTGCCCCTACAAGCCAATAGCTGAGTGTTACATAGATCACAGTCTGTTTGAACCTAAGTATTGCTTTAGTCTCACTTTTCCATATTGAGTAAAAAATTCTATAAGGCACGTATCTTTATCTTGATTTCCTGGAGTAGTATTTGATGAACCCAGAAATTTTGACCATGTCACTTAATAGACATACATGTTTTCCTGAAATAATTGAAAACTATTGAACCCAGTTGTCTACCTGCATTTGGCACATATCTTCCTCCCAGTCTTTTCCCTTCTCCAGCGTCATCATTTCACTAACTATAATTCTTCCATACTTTCTGTTTGGTAGTTTTTGCTTAATTAGTTACAGAACTCACTCTACCGACGTTTAAACTTCATTGCTGTGCAGAGAGGTGGGGCTGGAAAGAGCTTTGGGAGCGTTGACCAAGGAGAGCAGCTGAGCTAAGTCTGATAAAACCGAAACTTCAGGTGAAAGTTGCTTTTACTTTGGCTGAGGTCCATCAACCAGCTGCAGGGACATCCCCATCCTGCTGCAGTGCAAATAAAAACTCCTGGCTTTTAAGTAAGCCTTCTTCATTTTGCGTCATGGTAGACTAGGAGCACAGCTGCAGTCAGGTGCTGTATGTCAACTGAAAGGTTAGAACTTGTACTCCACTTGGACGTGTACTTACAGTTGTCAGGCCATGTGTCGTGCTGGAAATGCTTCTTGGAATTGGCTGTGTGAAAAAGCAGCTTGTACATTAGCTTTGGGAAAAGCCCTCGGTGACAAAGGTTGTGTGGTGAAACTGTTTGTCGTAAGGCAGGGGAAAAAAATATGCTTATTACGCAGGGAATAGTGAGGAAGACTGCACGCTTGTTCAGCACCACTGCAGCTCACAAATGCATCCCTACCAAAGCAATGAAATAGACCATTTCTGTGTGATGGTTGCGTTGTACAGACTTGCCTTTCAGCTGTGTGTAATGTATGTATTCTTAAAAGGAACAGCATAAAAGGGAAGAACAAATCACTTTATTTTCCATATGTGAGTCTTTTTCTTCTGCATAATCCTTCTCTACTTCAGTGAATGGTTTGTAAATCCCATTGCTCCTACCTGGGAGTTAGCCTTCTTTTGACTTGTCAGTTTGCAGCAGCCTTTTTCTAATGATGTATGCAAATAAATCTGGGTGCACTACTTCAGATAATCCTCCTTATCTGCATAAAGATGTTTGCTTTCTAAGTTTTCCCTTATTTATTTTATGTGCTATTCATTTAGCTCAACTGAGGAGGAATGCAGGGAAGGGAGGGAAAGGAATAGCATATGACTAAGTTAAACAAAAGTGGACAGGAGGTTACATAATAATAGAGAATAATAAATTTCAACTACAAGATTCCAAAGAGAAACCTCTACAAGGTTTTGCAGATATTTTTTAAATCATTGCTGGTGGAACTGTTGCTTTTCATTCTGAACTTGCAGGTTGCATATTGTGCCCTTGCTTTTTATCCCAGTAGTTAAAGTAGTCTCTATTGTGAATAAATCAAATACAGTAAATATTATAAATGTAAATTTGCTAATTGTTCTGACGGGCTTTGTGGTACTTGTATGTGTTTGCTTCAGTTTGTTGTTTGGTTAATATGTTTTCATAAAAAATAAGCAGCTCCTCCCTTTTTCTTTGTGATACTGTCTCAATTTTTAAAGCCAAATCAGTGATCTAGATCAACAAAGCTGATCCAGCTGAAAAATACCATGTTATATCCTTGTGGAAGATAAGAGGTCCTGAGTTTCACCTTCTTGCCTCATGGCAATGAAGGTATACACTGTAATAAGCAAGGAATAAGGGTGGTGAGAGAAAGAACTGCTGGAGCTGGTGCAGGCAGCACCACCAAATGGGTATGGGCTCAAATATCGCCACCCCCAAAAGATGCAGTCCTTCTCAGGAGCTGAAAAAGTTGAAGTAATGTCTGCATTAATCATTGAGCAGACCTCTACAAACATATCAGGAAAGCAAAATACTTCGTGTCAAGAACCTGATGTCTGCACTGTATATGCTTTGTGGTTTGTTTTTTTACAAGAGGCAGTCGCCTCTTGTCTAGTCTTAGTGGCTTAATGCCCAGTTACTGCTGTAGCACAGTCAGCATGGTTCTGGAGGTCTCCCAGGCAGCTTAGAGCAGAATCCAGCCCATGTGCCCCAAGATGCTGGGCCATAATGTGAAACAAAGTATGGGGACTGAAGAAATTCCCTTTGCAAGTGCATTCCGTGTACAAAGTAAAACCTTGGTGTAGGTGCCTGACTTACTTGCCCATAGTGACAAAAGTGTGTGGTCAAACAATGACTTAGCAATGGCCTTTCTTTCCTACCAGCGTGTTACAACTTCAGGCAAGCTTCCTTCTTGATTCCCTCTATTAAGGTTAAGAGAAACTTTAAATTAGAATTGGAGGGTGGCTTAATAACTAGCAGGCTCTAGCTGTATACACAACTGAGTTGTGCTTCTGCCAGTGTGAGAGTTCAGCATCTCCTGCCTGTGGCACCAGTGATATGCTCAGTTGGTGTATTGATAGCAGGAAGTATGTGGTGGTGTAAAGGATAGGGACTTGCGTTACAGTTTTGGCAGACCTTAGCTGAAAGAAAAAGCGGCATAGATGGCTGGAAATAGTCATAAAATATTCCATTTCATGTCTGCAGAAATCATTAGGCAGCAGTTAAAGGGTTGTTATTACTGCATCAGATTCACTTGGGAAGTTAGTTTCTGTAATGTCCACTGAAACAATGATTCTTCTGTTTTAAGTGGAGCCCATGCCAAGTGCAGATGTGTTTTTGTGCAGACATGAAATGGATTTGTCAACAGTAAAGATGTAGATTCTCTCCATGGCTTCTGTTTCCCTTCTGTCAGCTCAGCAGAGTAAGCAAACAGCAGCATGGCTGTCGTTTGCTGTCCATCATTGCCAAAATTCAGCCTTATCAGTTTTAGGGAGTTATCACAAATGTAGAATGTTGCTTTCATGCTGGCAGTAAACAAACATGACAAATTTTTATATGGTAAATCAGAAGATCAAAATATGACCTATGACACATTGCAACACACAAGCAGCTTAAATGCAGCTCTTCATAATAAGTGAACCTTTGAAACTATTTGCAACACTTTGGAGGGCACTGGGCTGTACAACCCTTTGATCAAGACTGGGTTTCAGAGCACAGTACATGTGTTAGCCAGTGTTTCATCATGGGTGCTGAACTCTTCTTACATTAATGCAGGAAATGAGGCAAAAAGTCTCTCAACTTCTTTTTGTCTGCTTAAAAAGCACAGCTTTATCATGGTGGACAACGAAGTTCCACAGCACCAACCAGCCCTGTAATCACATTTGTTCTGGAATGCTAACAGAATCCTTTACAGGCATCACTAGACTATTACAGGGTCATTTATTGATCTTTATTCTCCATGAAGAACCACAGTTTTATTGATTCATCTACCATTTACAAGTCTCTATCTTGGTCTTAAAACCTTTCTTTATTGGTGCAATTTCCTAGTTTCTGTTTGGTTTATAGGTGTATTTTCTCATTCTTCAGTGGAGAGAGGTAAACAGATGCGAATAGGTAATCTTATAAATCTGAATTTCTTGGTCTTAAAACCTTTCTTTATTGGTGCAATTTCCTAGTTTCTGTTTGGTTTATAGGTGTATTTTCTCATTCTTCAGTGGCAGAAAGGTAAACAGATGCAAATAGGTAATCTTATAAATCTGAATCTTTCCAAGAGAATTCAGCCTCTCCAAACAAATTTATTTTTTCTATATATGGGTATTTTTGAGCTTACTGAGGCAACCACTTTGTCTTGAGCCTGAAGTAGCCCCTGTGTTTCTAGAAAATCTAAGATAGAACAGCTTTTAAATTCTTTATTGTCTGAAATGTAATAAAAAAAATAAGAACAAATTAAAAATATCTGATAAACAACATTTTTCCCACCTAAAGCAAATACATTCAGCAAGAACAACATCTGGCCTCCACCATTTCCTCCACTAAGTGTGCAGAACAAGGTTCTTCCTGAAAAGTACCTCCTTTTTAATAACAAATATCTTGATCCACAAATTCAGAGTTTAGAAGAGTTAAATCACCACCGTTAACTTCTTATTTGTCCTATAGAATGTTGTCTCCCCATGTGCTTTTCCTGCTGAGCTGCACTGCAGTTATTTTTGCCCATGATGAGCATGGTGGAAGTTTGGCAGTGCAGCTGCAGCTCCATTTATATGTATTGTATCTGGCAGGTTCCACTGCCAAAGGATGTGATGAGGCCTTGGTAACTAGAAATAGATGGAGCTAATGCTGTGCCTTGTACCTCCCAGGACAGAAATGCCATGGTTTGCCCAGTTTGAATGAATGCATTGTATGTTTCTTGTTTTATGAAGAGTGTGCTGAGAAAAACAAGAGTTTCTGGAAAGATTGTATATTAGTGCCTCTGTAGAGAGGTCCTGAGTTTCAGTCAGTGGCTTACTTGGATTGGGTGTGAATTTTCAGTCTGTTTCTAATGGATGCAGATGTAAGTAGGTGGTTTTCTGGAGCAGTCTCAGGAGTTTCAGAGTGGTGTTTACAGTATTAAAGGCAGACTGCACCTGAAATTCAATTTTTTAATTTTTGCATTGGTCCAGGACACTTGCATGTTCAGTCTTAGGAATTCTAAATAAGTAATGTATTGATAGAAGAGCATCTGAATTTCAAAGTGATTGTACTTGAAAACTGTGTAATCTCTTTCACTTACTGTCATTTATCTCAGCAGGTGGCAAACTTAACAACATTTTTAGATGTTTTGAAAAGTATTGTCACCTGCTTACCCTGGATGACTTAAACACAGACTTTGGAAAACATCAATATCACTGCTGAGAAGTGCACTTTCTTAAAACAAGACTGGTTTACAGTTTCTCATTCTTCAGAAATGTGTATGTTAATCCTCTGGGATTAAGTAATTTTGTACTACAGTTATGTTGCCCTTGAAAAAATATATATACATTCAAATCATCCTGGGGGTTTAGATTTCTGTTTGCTAATGAGTACAAGCTTCAAACAAGACTTAACTTTCTTCCCCACAGTTAAAACAACTGTGTTGCTTTTGCAAATCAGTGGCTTTAAGTCTTTTCAAAGAGCAGATCCATGAGAGATGCTTCAATGTTTTGTTTAAGTTGCTGCCTTTTGTGAAATACTGAAGCTGACACTTTACATGTATGCACTGGCAATCCATATCTGCAATGGTGCTGTTCTGTGAATGTCAAATTCTAGCAGAATTCTGTGCTTTATTGTCCAGCACCTCTTTTTTTTACTTAAATTTGTTGTGGATAAGAGATTTACATAGTAAGTGAAGAGCTTAAATTGGTACTTGTATTTTTTATATTGATTCAGTTGTCAATTTGCCAAATATCTTCCTTTCTACTACCTCCTCCTCAGTATCTGCTTTTCAATGTTCACAAGTGAAAGTTTTAGGCATTGTAAATCAATCGTTTATAATTTCATTTCACTTAGTAGTGTCTACATTTTATGGTTACTCAAAGTGAGCAAAGTGGCCAATTCCCACTGACTAAGCTGTGGAGGAGCAGACATGGAGAACCCATCTTTTTGAACTTTGTAGCTCTTGCAAGTGGTTCAGGCATGACTCATCTCATGTACCCAGCAGTACATCTTGTCAAAACTAGGGGTGCTGGGTGGGTCAGTAAACTTGCAGGACTTGTGAAGCTTCTTCAGGGGCACAGTTGAACTCCCAGCTCTGTGTCTGTCATTCTCTGTTCAGCACAGTGTGCAGCGTGTGCATCTACCAACTCTTCAGCTGGAGTTTTATAGGACTGAGCACACTGGTTGCCATGCCTGTAGCAATTATCCAGCTTTCTGAAGCTCCTTGGATTCTAGAAAACTCAGTGTCTTCATCACTGGAGCTGGAGAGATGTGTGAGCAAGAACATAAGCAATGATAGCTGATAACATCCTGCTTTTAGGTATTCTGCGATTCTCTGTAGCACTTTCACTAATGTGTTTTTCAGTTTTTCTATGCAAGTGCTTCTAATTTTTCACTATTCACAAGTGGATATTTACCTAATTAAGGGGGGAATTTCCAGTGCACATTTGCAAAATATTTCAAGTAACATTGAAATGGTGGAAAAAGACCCAACCAACTTATTTCTTTACCCATTCACCCCAGAAAATTGCTTCTTAAAAATGAAGTAGTCAGTACCATTAGATGGACCAGATACAATATCACAGTTCCCAGTATTTTGTCCTAATAATGGTAAAGATATTTTTCTATTGGCATTATTCTAGTTTCATCTTTCTAAAGATCTTCTGCTAGCTTACAGCTGTGAGTACAGTCTAATATGAAGGTCTGTTCTGCATATTCTACATCAGATTCAACCTGTATCACTTAGTCCTTATTTTCCAAAACTCACCTGATCAATTCCCAGCTATTACTCAGTTTCTGGTTTCTGCTGTGAAACACAAAAATGGACAAGTTATTTCTGTGCTTTACCTACAGATGTGTACAGAAATTGGCTTGTAGGAAAGTACAGT
Organism: Passer montanus; assembly: GCF_014805655.1. Taxonomy (NCBI): domain Eukaryota; kingdom Metazoa; phylum Chordata; class Aves; order Passeriformes; family Passeridae; genus Passer; species Passer montanus. Next base: position 755,119 of record NW_024367261.1, on the reverse strand, counting down.
AGTGAATTCCCTTCTCCTCCAGGACAGTTTCAGTCCACAGGGCAGTAAAAACCACTATGAAAAGCGTTTACAGGATTTATGAACTGATAGTTGGATCCTGTCATAAAAGAAGATGAAAAACAAAGCAGGGAATGGGCATCTGTGGGGACTGGTTGCTTGGTTAGTGGTTTTAAGAGGTTTATGGAAAAGCTTGTCAAACAATAAGGTGACCGCAGACTCCACTGGATCATTTTTTAAAAGGTAAAGTACTTGATCTTTCTGACATCAACATTTCTTCTTTTGAAGTTTTAAGACACTACATGTACTTCTTGGTCAGAGATATCAAGTGTTCAGAGGCTAGTGTGTCTCTGTGTATTTCTTGTGTGATTTTTTCAGGGTCAAGAATGAAATTCACAGCAATTTTGTCGAGATGCGTTTCCACTGAGAATGTGGATCAAAGCTCAGTAAATAACACTCCACATAAACAACTTTGTGCTTGTAAGAACCAGGCTTTAAGCATGAAGACAGTAATAGCCATTTTGCTATTAATGTTGTGTATGAAAAAAAGCTCATAATCAAAAATGGTACACATTGGCATCCAAAAGGACATGCTTAATGCTGTCTTCCGTTGTCATGCTAATAAATCTTGCTTCTAGATTTGTATATGGTAGAAATCTTCTTATTTCATCTACATACCTCTCTAAAAAGGGTAGAATTCACTACCAAAAAACTAAAGCAACAGCAGTCATTATAAATGCGGTTCATTTCAGAAAGGTATTTTAAAAATTATTATTAAATAAATACTATTTAGTATTTGTCTTGTGAAACTGGGTAATTTTTCTTGATTCAGTCATAAAAAAGTTCCTAGTTTTTTTTTTACTTAACAGAACAAGCTCAGCCAGAGAATCAGAGAAGAGGATGTGATCTTTATGGATCTGAAAGAATCATAACTTAGGCAAGGACATTTTGTTGTTTTTGTTGTTGACTAAAAAGTAGTGAATTGTACAAGTGTGTTGTATTCCAAAGTAGTGAAACCTGGGAATGTAATGGTATTATTATATAAGCTGTCCTACATAGGACCACAACAACAAATCCTCTTCCACACTAGCACACCAGCATTTCTGTCATTTAGAGGCTACAGTGGTAGGTGGACATTTCTCCTGATTTTGGATGGTGCACATGGCAAGATGTAGTCATTTTGATCTGCATGATGTTAGGTATATCAGAGTGGAAAGTACAGACAAAATTACAACTTATGTCCTAATATGCCCTTTTTTCTCATGAGAAAATACTTTATAATGCTTGTAAATCCTGTTGCTAATTCTGCTGTAGAGCAGTGAAACATAGTACGGCGTGCAACCAAAAAGCTGGAAATCAAGTGTGCTAATTTTAGTCAGTGATGGCTCAAAGGGTCAAATCTTAGTAATAATGTAGAGAAGAGCACCCACTCACCACCACCTCCTCTTCTCCTACATGAAAACTTGTTTTAGATCAAATTCTGTTGTGCTATTTAATACACAGAATGGAGTTCATGGTTTGAATAAGTATGGAATTAAGAGTTTGTTTTCACGGATTGCAAATATTTTTAATAAATATTCCAGGCTTGATATTACTGTAGAGTTGTACCATACATTTAATGTTGGGGAGTTGCTTAGCAAGGTCAGTGAAATGAAAATATTTTCTCTGGCATGCAAGCAAGTTCTAAAAGAGCTTAGGCAATATTTCTGCTGCAGACAGTGTCTATTTAGAACTGCCCAACTTCTGCTCTAACTTATGAATTGTATTTTTCTAAAATAAAATAAAACTGTTTGGTTGTTTTTGATCTTCCATATGGAATTCTCTTAGCAGATATGCTGCATAACTCTGTATTTTATTGCTTTGTTGTGTTGGTGGGATTTTTTTATTTATTTCAAGGCCACTTTATGCTGTTTCAGAAAACACAGCAGAAAAACAACTTAGGGAATTTCAACTGGATGTTAAAAGTCATCTATTAAATGTAACCTGGTTTAAGTTACTCAGTTAATGAACATATACAAGAAATAGATTGGTGATTCTACTTTGAGTCCTAATTAACGTGGGGAGAAAAGAGCCTGTACAAGTATTTACACTCCCTGCTGCCACAGTCTCAGGACCATTGAAAGTCAGTGAGGTGAAGGGACCTCCTGGAGTCAGAACCCCTGCATTTCCTTTACAAAGGCAAAAAGATGAGTGTATTTATCAGTATGTCATTATTCTTAATGTATTTGGCATGAGACACTAGTATTTTGCTGGGTGAATTTAGTTCTGTTTTGCATAATAAAATGCTCCTAGGTTTCAGGGCACCAACATTTATCATGCATTTGACACACAATATAGAAGTTACAAGTTAATATATTAAGTTATGCTTTGCTGAAGACAGAGAGATTGGGTACCGTTTGTTGCACAGGGGTGGAGTGAGTGGATGTGTTCCCAGTCATGAGCCAGCTGTGAAAATTAAAGTAGTTTGTCAGGAAGGGAGCACACGGACAAAACCTGCCTTGTAAGTAAAGGAAAAGGTGAGGTATCTTTGATGTAACCTACCTCCACAGAGATATTTGTATACTTGTGGGTTTTTGTTAATTTCCACACCTTTAATGAATGTTTGAATTTGTCTGTTTTAAATTTTACTAATGAGTAACTTATGTCCACTTTATTGTAATTTGAATTCATGCTGGGTAACAGCAAAGCATAAAGTGTATCTGTAGACCAGGAGCAATAGAACACATCAGACATCCTTGTCCTCCAACATATTTTTCATGACACACAAAGAATAACAACAGGGATTCCATTTGAGCTACTTGAGCCATGCGGTGAGTTGGCACTCACTGTAAAAGAACAAGAACTAGCCAAGGCAGCAGTTTCTTCTACCTCCTGTTGGTTACATTCCTGACATGGATCCATGTGTCAAAGACTGTGGGAAAAGTAACACTGTAAAAATGTATTCACTTTTTTTATCTCACATAACCTAAGAAACTCCTGTAAGGTTGTACCAATACATTACAACTGAGAGAAATTGATTTTTTTTTTAATAGCAAATGATGGCAGTAGTTCCACTTGGTTTGTAGTTGTGTTTTTGAACCATCAGTCTCATGTTTAAGACCTTAAGCTTGCAAGAAAACCAAGTCATTAGATATCTACCTGCTCACATGGAATAATTACCATATGGAACAATGCCTGCTTGCAGAGGCAATAGATTTCTAGTAAAAAATGCAGCCATTTCCATATTTCCTTTCCACAATATGTCATCCTTAAGAGCTTCACCAATTTGGGGAAGTTGGTGAAGTGTATAGTTCCCTCACACATGCACAGCCTCTGGCATTATTCATCCACAACCTCATCTTCTACAACTACTGGAAGTTTTCAGAATTTGAGAAGTCTTCGGTTGTTCAGTCGTAAATCAATTATGAACCTTGTTCTTTTTGGATCGGGAACTTACATAAACAGAAAAAAATAAGGACAAAAGTTATAATTGGCGAAGAATATTTTAGACAAAATAGTAATATTTCAGCTTCATTCATGCACTGCTTGATCCTCTGATTCACTTCCTAAAAATGTATCAGTTTACTTTGTGTATCCTGACTCAGAGACAACAACATGGATCGTATTGGCAGGAACTAAAAGTAACTTGTGAGTGCTGACAACATTCTTCTCAATTCCAAGTGGATCTAACAGCTGAAAAATCATGTTTTGTTTACATGCAAATGCTCAAATTCACTATCAGAAAGTTCCACCAGGTAGGGGTTAAAAAAGTTGGTCTTGTTGCACTGCTTCACACCAAACTTGTGAAATTAACTGATCCACCCAGAAAAATGTTTTGAACTACTATGATGAAATGTGGTGTCACAGAACTGAATGTATGTTTTCCAAATTACTGATTTAAGAAAGAAGTTTGCAGTGCTGAAAACACTATGAAATGTTTAGTGCAAAACCCTAACAAAAGTCAGAATTGGGAGCTGTCATAACAGGCATAAATCAGTACCCGTTCTATTTCAGTTGTTGCAATGGTATGGATTATGACCTGGGAACTGCCTTCTCTATAGGAATCTATTTACCTAATTATTTTTAAGTAGATAATATTTTATTTCTGTTTGCATTCTTTGCCTTATTAATTAGGTCCATGCATCTGCCTGTCCTGTGCATTAAATTCTCAGTAAATTCTACTAATTAAGGAACATAAGTTTTTTCTGGTAAAGAGCTAAAGATCAGTACAAACAGCATGCTGCATTTATGAGTTTTATTAGGAGCCTTAAGGACTCGTTTTCCGGGTCCTAGATGACCTTTGAAGGTGCCATTTATATACAGAAGCAAGTTCTGATAGATCTGGTTTCCATCAGTAATTTTCTCAATAAAATCAACAGAAGGAAAACAAAAACACACCCAAAGCTAAAACAGAAGGAAAATTTCTATACTGTTGGAAGCTGGAGGTGACTGGAGTTGTGTACTTGGTCTAGCCTAGAGCTATCACCCAGAAACTCCCAAAACTGGCTGCCCTCTGGCTGCCTTTCTCTCAGTTAGTCTGTTGTTGACAACAGGGCACCATGTGTCAGCTCATTACTGATGCTGACAGTCCCTACATCTCTTCATTAAATGTTTTTTAGGATTGTGCTTATATTGGCAGTGCCCGTTTACCTTTTGCATTGAACTAAGAACAGTTATTCTGATATAAATGGGACTGAAAAGGAGTGGGCAGCCACAGGAAAACTTCCTTTGGCCGTCTCTTGCATATACACCATCATGGGAGGGTTTTAATTCTTTCCATAGCTTGCCCCACTCTGTTTTTGCCTGTACTTGGGATGCGTTTTTCTGGAGAAGGAAAAGAGCCACGGCCCAGAGTCTTGGTTCTTGCAAGGGGGAAGGAAATGTGTCAGTGTTCGCTGTGCCTGAGGTAGCATTTCAGAGCCCTGGCTGTGTTGCACTGTGTGGATGACTCAGAGCAAGCCTTATGGACGTGTCAGTGCCCCCGCAGCACCACCTGATAACCCTGATTTTGCAGAGCAGCAGGTGTGGAACGGCTCTGCACGGCTCCCTCCCAGCAAGTGCCCAGGCCCCAGGGCTGCTCCTGTCCAGCAGCAGGGAGGGGTTGTGCTCTGGCAACCCTCAGAACATTCAGAACCATCCACTGACACCAGCAGTTCCAGAAAATCTCTCTGAAAGGAAAAGAGGGGGGGAAAACCATCCACTGACACCAGCAGTTCCAGAAAATCTCTCTGAAAGGAAAAGAGTGGGGAAAAAAGAGTTCCCAAGTTGATGTTTAGACAAGTGTGATTTGTCAAAAGGTCTGCATCGCAGTAGGTCTCGCTGCCTTCCACATCTTGAGTCGCTTGAGAATTAAAGGTGCTGGCTTTGATGCTGAAATAGTAACTGAAGCCTCTTTTACACACATGTTTCTGGTAATGCTGATGCCACCACATGTTGTTGTCCTGTTGATCTTTTTTGTTGTTACTGTTACACAGGCTGTTGGTTTTTAATCTCTTCAACAGCTGACATAGTGGTTTACCATTTAATTATTCTGCCGCCGTCCTTGCAGACCTCAGTGTTTCCATAAGGCAGCAACTGTCAAATATTAGCCAGGATTTAGTTATTTGCTTTAGTTCTTTACATAAGGACTTACTTACAGCTAAGACATGCTTTTTTACCTTTTCCGAAAGATACATTTGCTCTCAAGGAAGAATGGATTAAAATGTGGGGTTTTTACATAAAACTGTTTGCTCCTTCCTTTTCCATGAGTGCTGGCAATGTAGGTTGGTCCTTTATAGAAATTAGTAAAAGGGATAGTATTGAATGTGTGTCTTCCTTTTACTAGAAAGGAAGACACAGTGTCTTCCTCTAAGTGATCGTTCTGGGCACTTAATGAAAATGCTGAGTCGGTTATTTTAGAAGGCTGGTGACACTTTATTTCAAAAATGCTTGTGCAAATACAGAATTTTAAAAGAAGTGAAGGCTCTATAGCTTAAATAGTTACAGCTTGATCTCAGGAATTAGTGGCAATGTTATGTCTGCTTTAAAGCAGGCCATAACCTTGACATATCACACTTGTCCCTTCAGACTTAAGAATGTATCTGTTAATGTTAGACATATGTCTATTGACTGTAGCTGTACTGTGGTTCCTAAAACAGAAAAGATGCTCAGAATTTCCTATTCTTATAAAAGAAAAGGAGAATTTTCATTTTTATGAGATAGAAGTCTGGAAATATTTTTTTGTATGCTGAATGAAAAAGTACTAATGTTCTGCCATTCTGTTTAAAAAAAACCTAAATTTGGACAAGGTTGTTTTTCTCCTTGATAGGAAAAGCTTGTGAGCTAGACCTTTGGCACCATTTGCTTTGTGCTATGACTCTATTACACTTTGGGGAGAATATTTTGCAGCAGACAGTATGTTGTGACAACAGTACAATCACATCCTTTCAAGGAGCTCTTGGTGACTTGCTTGGCAAGGCAGCATTCCATAAATGATTGCTTCAGCAGGATTCAAACTAAAATTTTTAAATATAATCTACTGTAACTCAGTTTAGGTCCAGGAGGGCATTTTCCCCTTGTTAAAATTGTATTACTGTACCAGTTAATTTTTTTGTTATTCAGTACTAGATTTATCAGCTCATATTTCTTAAGCTTTTAGGAATTAAACATTGTAAAATCAATATTTCCGCTAATTAAGGTGGGTTTGGGGAGTGGATAATCAAACAGTGCAGTGAATCATTAAAAACTTACATGCTAATATTGACTAGCATTATTGGCAGAAGGAGACCAATTCTCTATGCCAGGCACTTCTTTCTTTCTTACATTTTTAAAGCAGAAGCAAAACACGTTCAGTAGAAATTTATGTTCTCAGCATTTAATAGTGTAGTGGTGATCCTTTTTGGATATAAAAGCAATGTGTTAAAATTCTGGGCATTCATATGTAGCATTTTCTTTCCCATCATTTATCTTAAAAGGAATTGGTGTCTGCCTTCAAATAGTCTTACAGTGTTTGGAAATAGGTGGAAAGCTATGCCCACAACTCTTATGAACATAATGGATCATTTCTAATTATTGCCAATTTTTGCCAGTACCTTTTAACCCTCCCAGTGATGGTTTTTTTTCTTGTCTGACATTGGCTAATGGTTTTGCTTTTGGTTTATTTGTTTGCATTAGCCTTACTCATGTTTGCCTCTGGTCTTCTCAGGGGTGTTACTGAACAGACCACTAAGTGGTGATTTGCTGCCACATCAGGAAATAGCTCCCCGCTTCCCAGTTCCCTTACCATGGAAGTCGTGGCTGCCAAAGGGACACTGGATGTTGTTGAACATCATTGTTTTATTCTGTGGCATTTGACTGACTTGCGCCTTACAATCACATTCTCAAAAACCTCAGGTCTGCAGTCTAATTCAGAGTGACCTGACTCTGCTTCCCTCCTGGGTCAGACTCTTGCATGAGCAAGCTCCTCAAGAACCTTTCTGCAAGAGCAATAACTCTTTGGCAGGGTTACTTCATGGCTGTATCATGTGCCGGGGCTGCACCTCTTTTTTGAAGGAAAGTACAATAGGAAAAAGACTGAAAATACATTCTGAAAATATATTCATATACTTCTAAGGTATGAAAACATAAAGTAGAAAGCTCAACCTGGCATGAGCCAAGCCTCACATTGCATCTCCTTAGACACAGTTTTTCTCTGTGCTTTTTCAGCTAGATCACAACTTAAGGAGTTACTCTGTGGTTCTCCATAATCTTCCTAATTAAAGGAAACTTGGAATCACTGTGGAATTAAGGCGTGAGAGTTTACTGGCTGGAGGGAAGGAGGGTCCTAAGGAGAAATTATGTCAAATACCATGTGAGCCACAGAAAATTATAAATGTGTTATCACTGTATTTCCTGAGAAAGTTTCTCCCTAAAATGCTTAATACATTTTTATTGCCTAATTAGAAGTTCAAAGGAGAAGCTTTTTTTGATGAAAGCACAGCATTTATCATTCTTATTTCTAATATTAACTTCTTCAGTTTGCATGGGAGGCTTTGTAACACTTGCATATTGATTCAAGCAGGCTGCAGTAATTAGGGCAAGTTTTAGTCCGTCTCTTACAATATCCTTTAACAATTCAACATTTCCCTCTGTGGCTGAAAGAAATTGAATTTGTGTCCCTTAACATCAACTGAGACAAGTAAGATACAAGCTCCTGTGGTGGGTGCTAGAGGGTTTGTATCTAGAGAGAGATGGGCAGGTGTCACCCCCTGGGACAAGCTACAGTGTGACTTTGCAGGGAAGGAGTGACCTCAGTTAGCAGCCGGTTGAGTAACTTCTGCCCTGCGTTCATTAAAAGGTAGTTTTAACTGGGACTGGAAGTGAGGGCCAGTAAAGAACAGTGGGTGTTGAAGTCTGTAGCCAATGCAAGGGCAAGGAACACCAGGGAGTTGGCAGCGACTCTGAATATCCCTTCCCTTATTCCGTGGTAGCTTGCTGGTCCGTCCTGCCTGAACTTTAATTCAGCAGTTTGTGGACGTGTGAATTTAGGAAATAGCCTGTTCCACATTGCTGGGCCCCGTGGCTTGATGATTGTGGTCACCTCATCACTCAAAAGATCTTGTGTAAGCTTACCCTGTATCTGAAACATTTATAACTCCAGTCTCCTGCATGGATTCTCCAGTGAGTAAACAGAAAGACTTGCACTCAAGCTCTAGCCTTTCTTCCAGAGAAGCCATTAGTTGGGTGTTCTTTTGTAGGTGATTGCCAGGTATCTGTAGGAACTTGTGAGAACATAATGTCTTTATTCTGCTATGAAAGTGAGGTGGCAGCTTCAGAAGTTACTACCAGCACAAATGCAGACAATATAACCGTAAAATCCTAATAGGTTTAGAAAAATGGTTTAAATGTCATTTAGAAGAATTTCTCTGTAACTAACAGTGCAGTTAAAGACTGAGTTTATGGAGGGAAGAAGCCTCAAAAATCAAGATTAAAAATTTTAATTTACTAGTTCAATTTGATTTGCATGCTTGCAGCTTAAATAAATTCCTAATTATCTAGCTCTACTTTGAATTTTCTCCTTGCTGCTGTATTTTAATGTAATTGATTGGATTGTGAGCTTGAAACAAAGTGAGGAATACTAGTCTGTAAATGCTGATTTGTACAGAAAAACCTAAGCACCAGTTAATAAGATGTTTTAATTTATTCTTTTTTTAAGAAACAGAATTCTTGCTGAGTTGAGAGCATTTTCTTTTACTTGTGAGCAGTAGATATTGTTGTACCTCACATAGCTTTACTATAGGCAGTGGTGGAGTGCCTGGAAAAGTCTGTCACACTGCTTTCAGAAATGGCAAGACGTTGTCAATTAACCCTGCAATTGTACAGCAAATTAGCAAATGTAGTATCTTGAGGATAATACTTTTTCTGTCAGTCTGCTTTTTTTAGTGAGTGCATAGAGAGCCCCAGTGATTTAGTCCAATATTTAGGACTGAGAAGTGCTGTCACATAATTAACTCTTTAATTTACCCAGGGGGGTTAATTAGCCTTATTAATTTTATTTATTATTATTTATCTGCCCAAGTGACTGGTGTAAAGGACATCAGGTCAGGCAGGCAGAAAAGTCTGGAGAAGTTGGCCATCTGTTTCTCCTTCTGGACAGATGTTGTAATTGGGATGCCTCCAGCCTGAGGGAATGGTAAGCCTGAGCTCCCTGCCTGGTCCAGATGCTCCATGGCTGTGTGTGTGTGCATGGTTTAGAAAGTTGCTCTTTCACAAATAGTTACCAGTCCTGCAAGCAGTGGAACACTTCAGAGACTGTTGGTGGGAGGTCTAGCGCAGATCTTCCTTATGCAAGTAAGAGCAGGCTTGGCTGAGTTTTTTTTTTCTGATTATAATTTTGGTCTGGAAGAGCAGTGGAAGCCTGTGGCACTACCACAGTTGTCGCCATTTCTTTAGTATCTGAGAAAATTCCCATTGATTCATTCTGGGTTAAACAGTGGCTTCTGCTCTGGTGAATCAGCACCAAGCCCATTTTAAAGTTTCAAAATTTGTACTACTTGTTTATAAGATGGAATTCTGAAACAATTGTCATCTTCAGAAAATCTCTTGGTTTTGGGATTAGCTGTATTTGCCATTCTCTAAAACAGATACTGGATACAGCGTGATTTGTTTAAATTTCTTTAGTATCTGAGAAAATTCCCATTGATTCATTCTGGGTTAAACAGTGGCTTCTGCTCTGGTGAATCAGCACCAAGCCCATTTTAAAGTTTCAAAATTTGTACTACTTGTTTATAAGATGGAATTCTGAAACAATTGTCATCTTCAGAAAATCTCTTGGTTTTGGGATTAGCTGTATTTGCCATTCTCTAAAACAAACATACTGGATACAGCGTGATTTGTTTAGATGTGGCTGGGCACAGCATGGGAGCCACGGAACAGGTCGAGAAAATGGCACCTGGTGTGATGAGAGTATGAATCCTTTTATATATGCTCCAGATCTGATTCTGTTGAAGCACTGGCTGCATGAGAAGAACCAATATTTATGAGTATGTACAAAAAGGACAAAGGACAAAATGTTCAAACACTTGGATGGGTTTGGAAAGGAATGAAATTCTGTAGATTCAGCTACAAGGAAATTTTTCCACAAAAAGTGTCTGTGCTTGGTCAGGCTGCTTTCCTCATCAAGGATTCTCAAAAGCAGAGAGTAGCTGATGAACACAAGAAAATTACCAAATTGTTTTTCACTCTGATATGTAAGTGATGTCCCCTGCAAATCACAGTTCAATGCAGGTAGGAGAGGCCTGTAACAATTTTAAGTTGAAGGTAGGTTTCCCAGAAGGCAAAACTATGGGGTGACCCCATATCATCTTCTTGCTGGTGCTGTGTCAGTCCCTGTGGGAATTAGTAAAGGTAAGAAGATTTTTAGAAAGCTGGGAAAGCAGGCCTTAGGAACAGAAAGAGAAAAGAAACTTAGAGCTAGCTGCAGTTGCAAAGTTTGAAAGTAGAAAAAGTTGCAATGGTATAGCAAGCAAGGACATTAAACAATAGCTTGAGTCTTGGGCTTGGCTAAGATAGACCTTAAGACTGCAGGAAAATATGCTTAGCAAGATAGTAGAAGGTTTTAAGCTTAATAATGGAGTATTGTGTATTGTTAATAGAAAGAAGACAAGCAAGCATTGTGTGAAGCATGTGTATGTGTACTTTTAGAAGTTAGTTAAAACAACTGCAAGCTTTAGCAATGTGCTGTTGGCTTGAAATGTTTTTAAGATGCTCTGTAGCAAAGAAATCTTTGGCTGCTGCTGGCTGTGTGTGAGCTTTGCCATCTTCCTGTTGTCTCAACCATGTAATGAGGCTGATGCTGCTCATGTGGCATACCCCAGCAGTCCTGTCCCATTTGTGAAAAGAGAAAAAACACCAACACAAGTCCCCACCACCAAGCCTCACAGGATACAAGACCAAACACACATTATGAATAAGATGGTGAAGGATGCTTTTCTTTGTCCGTGAGGCACCACACTCTGGAGGTCACCACACAAGGTCACACTGTATTTACTCCAAGGATCCACTCCCATACAATGGGCTTTGTGACCCTGAGTGTAGTCAGTGGACACAGCTGGGCACTCTGAATGACTCTGCTTTAACAGTAGTAAGAGCAGTCAGTCAGGTCACCTTTTTCTACTTCTTCTGTCAAATGGATTGCAGGGTGTCATGGTGCACTTCCATCCTGAAATGGTGTCTGCTGTTGTCCTGTTTAATCTGCTCCTGACCACATGGATGTTAGCTGGTTGAGTACTTTCTCTGAGGTACCTCCTTCCTGGTACCTGGGTATGAGGAATATACCACTTGAAAACTCCCACAGAAGAAAAACATTTCTGAGGAAAATAGAAGCAGAGTGACATTTTCTTTACTCTTCTGAACATTTTACAAGGTCAAAGCAAAATGGTCAACCACAAATCTTGAGAGTTCTAAAGAACATGGTAGAACTCGTGCCTCAGCATGCTGGAGAGGCCAGCAGGTGGATGAGTTCAAATGGGGATTAGACAAATTAATCACATCTGTTAAAGTGGTGTTACGGTTACATGGCCATGAAGTTGCCAAAATGTTGTTGTCACTGGGAGCAGAGGAGGCATTTCAGCAGGAAGATGTATGCATGTGTGTCATATTCATGCTCCCTTTCCCTGAAGAACTGCTTGTGGACTACAGTGGGCACAAAATACTGGAAAAGGTGGATCCTTAAATAGATCCAGTTATCAGTGCTTATGTTCTCCCCCCTTACATCATTCTATTCTCTTTGAAATGCTTTTGGGGTGGTGACACTTGTCACCTACCTCAAAGGATGGGATCACATTGAAAGAACTGACGATAAGAGGAAGGAACTATTTATATTCCCTCTTCTGCTGGGTCCTACAGCCCAACCTGACCACCTCTATTCCAAAAAGCAGACATCCATTTTTAATACCTAAACATTCACAGTAATGCTTGTAACTTCATAGGGGATGAAAGAAACATTTTTTTGTATTATTCTGTGTTTTTAAAACCTATTTATAACCAGAAAAGTGAATTTTGTAAGCCCCAGCATTGTTCAAGTGAGGATGACGTTTTTGTAGCTATTAAATTTGCAAAAATATTTGATCTATTAATTTGTGGATAAAGTTTTAGTTGTTGCTTTCTTAATCCAAGTATTATGCTATCAGGCAGTGGAGACCTGAAGTTGACTTTTTTTCATTAGGAAAACTAAACTGCTTTAGTTTACTCTAGAAGTGGCATGAAATAAAAGGACTGTATATACAAGTGGATGCTTAGAGTATGCTGTTGAATTTAATTAGAGTCCTTAAGGTAGTCAGATTGATTTACATGATCCTGAAAGTTTTTCCTTCTGAGATGAGGATTTTTAGAACTTCCTGAGAAAATGAATACCATAGTAAAACTAGATGTTTTCATAAAGGCTAATGTCATGAGGGGCATTGCTATATAAGCCTCACAGAATACCTGGGACTGGAAGAGACATCCAGAAATCTCTGCTCCAGCTCCCTGTTCAGATATGATCAAGGTAAAGCAGGTTTATCTATAAAGTAGTTTGCAGATAAAGTACTGGTAATTGCAAGTCTGGTTTCGGTTTAAATAAGTTTGTCTGTGTATGGAATATAACTCTTAAACCCACAAGCTCTTTTGTATGTTGAGTTCTGCTAAATTATTTCGAATTTGTGTGGTTTGAGCAATAGAGAACTGCTGTGTTGGATGAGGAACTGGTGGGTTGCTACAGTCTTCTCATCTCTAGCTGTGAGGGCATATCAGCAGCTTAATTGAACCAAAGTATATGGAATATTCAGTAAATACTTAAGAAATTTACTTTTAAGGGGTATTCAATCCACAGAAGTTGCTGTATGGTGGGAAATAGTATTATCTGCATTGATTGTAAGATCTTGTGTATGGTTCCATTTTAGTAAATATTTTTCCACTCATCACATCTATTTTGTTATATCTATGATGACCATGGTTTGTGGGACATTAATCATTAAATAAGAATCATCATTTCAAGACTGGGATTGTAAATCTAGCATATGGAGCGAATTGGATTTGGGAACCAGAGCAGACAAGATTTGTTTCAGGGCTGGTGTGACAGTGGAATTACATCATGCAGTTTTGTTTATTCAGTTGTGCATGTGGAGCACTGAGCGGGAGTAAAATACTGCATTGGTTAAGCAGTAAGTGGTTAAACACAGCATTTAGGCTTGCATGTTTTTTAAGTGGAATTTTCTGGAATGTCTTTTGAAGTGCCACAATGCCATCTACTGGCTCACTTTTCTGTGTTTTTTTCCCAGAGGCGGGTTTCTTTTGTACACAGGCTTAAATGTAAGGTTTTACACTGTGTTTTTGAATAGTAAAACAAACAAGCTGAAATAGAATGAGCAAAATAATTTTTGGATGCATATGTTTGTTAAAGGACATCATACATTATATACATTAGAGAATCATTTTGAATCTCTTACCAGTTAGTCTTGCTCTCCTTTTGTTCAAACTCTGAGATGATTAATACTGAAAGATTAAGGACAGATCTCCACTTTACGTAATAGCTTTTGTGTAGTAACTTCACTGTTTTCTGTTTATAATCAGTCAGTTTCCCCTCTTCTTCCAATGTTTATATACAGAAAAATGGACAGAAAATTAAGAAATACTTAAGGTGTCAAGCCACAAAAAGAGGAAGGTGCTGTATTAGAAATTACTTCAGACAAGATTCCTCACTGACAAATTCCTAGATTCAGTCTATTCCCCATAACTGCCTCCTGTCTCTGCCTTCCCTCCAATATGTGTTTAAATAGTATTTTCAAGATTCATCAACAACCTTCCATCAACCAAAAACTCCACAGACTTTCTAACAACTGTTATGGAGAAGTGTGTATTAGTGTGTATTATTCTCAGTACCAAGCTGTTCAAACTGTAAATGAGCAGTGGGCAATTCTAAGAAGTTTTATTAATTCTTGTTTTTCATCAGGCTGACTAATATTATCTATAGGAGTACCCCTCTGTCTTCTATTTGTGCCAACAGAAACAAATGGGCAAATATAAAAATAATTTTAAAATAAATAAATAAATAAATGAAAAGGACAGGAACTGTAGGTACAGGTAAACACTTATTTTCTAGTTTCTTTGCTGGGTTTTTCTTTAAGCTGTCTGGAGAGTTTCCTTATTAGTTGATCATTCTGTCTTATAAAATACTCTTCATTTTTGTTTTTCCCCTTCACATTCAGTCTTTTCCTAACAGAAGTTTTTCATAATCCTGCCTTTATTCAGTCTACTTAGGAGAAAAAGACACATTGCTAATGGCTTGTAACAATTTAAATTGTTTTTTTTAATAGATTTGTAACTCACTCAAGCACAGCTCCAGAATCATTATTCAAAACAACAGAGCTAGAAAAAAATTTCCACCCGTTTCCTAGGCGTCCTATAATGAAGGTAAATTCCAACATCTGTGCCCTTGCTGGCCTTTTACCCTTTATCTCACTGACATTCAGAAGGTCAAGTGGATCTTGCCGAGCCCAGTTTTTATCTGTAGGAGCTGGATCTTGCTGACAGCTGCAGCGCGTCCGCCCGTCAGTGCCTGCTCTGATGGAAGAGCCCGAGCGCGTTTGGCCAGCTCGAATGGCAAGGAGGTGTCGGTGTGCTCTGCTCAGAGCTTCTTTGGGGCACTGGGTTGCTGCCCTGCGGCTGGTGGGCTGTACCTCGGGAGCAGTGGAGCTGAAATGATCCCACTTGGCACCCGCGTTGTCTCTTGTCACGTAAATGATCCGTGTCAGAGAGGGTGCGCTGCTCGGGCTTCCCAGCCTGTGCTAAGCGAGCCGCCCAGAATAATGGGAGCTCTGCCGAGGGGAAAGCCCTCAGTGGTGCATCCATCACTCTGCCGGCCGGGGTGTTTTGGGTGAGGAATGCTCTCCTCTGACGTGTGCAGAGGAACAGACGTTGCTCCCTGCCTGTGTTTGGAATAAGTGCTAACCTCCCACTCCTAATTATTATCTGTGCTGCAAAATACTATGGCAAGCCTCTGCTTAGTGTGACATTAAATAAGGGAGGACTGGCAAACAGGATGATTTTGTACCACATCTTCCACTGCAATCTTTTTTTGTTTTTCTTTTTTGAACTGTCCTGTGCTATTGCAAAGAAGGAAGAACTAATTAGGCCAGTTGCTGAAAGTGTTTTGCCACCCACACTACTGAAAAGAACTCTTTGTACAGAATTAGCTCTTACCAGCTGTGCTAAATCCAGTAATTTATCTTTGCCAAAAAAAAGAAAAAATGCTGCTTTAGTTTAGTCCAATTAAACAAGTTAATGTAAGCTATACCCTATATCCACGCAAACACGGATATCTCCTGCTCAAAAGCTGCAAGGTTTGCAAATAATTATTTTCTCCCTCGTTAATTTTTCCTTCTGTTTGTACAAAGGGCTGGGTGGAGGAGCACTGGGAAGTGAATGGGAAGTTAACCCATTTGTGTGTGGAACTGCTCTTCACCCTGAAGAGCAGTGTGATGGCAGGACACCCACCTCAACCTGGGCAGGCTGGAGCACGAGGGCTTGGCTTTGGCATGGTGTGGTGCTGCAGGGGATGTTTGCCTTGGCACTGAGAGGCAAGGGGAGCAATTCCTGCCCCAGGGGAGAAGCCTGCCCACCATCACCTGGAGTAACTTCAGGAGGAACAGAGTGGTTCACTGTGTTTGCGGTTATGGCTCCGCAGAGGTTGCTTGATCAAGGAGATCAAAGCCATGGCTTTTGACTGGGGTGTTGGTTTGGAAACTGAGCTGGACCTGAGAAATTATTTCAAGGTGATAGCAAGTGAGAACTCACAGGCCCAAACGTTGAATGAAATTTAACAAATCTATCCTCAGTCCTAAAACATTAATGTTCTTTCTTCTCATTGGCCTGCTACTCAGGTTTTAAAGAGTGTGGGCAGTCCAGGCAATGAGGGGATTTTTGTGGCTTTCACTGGAACTCTTCCAAAAGAGAGAAGGAAGAGAAAAATGCTCTTTGGAACTTGGAGGTTTGGAGATAGTGAACCAAGAATGATGGCTGAGCAAGAAAAAAGAAATCTTTGGATATCCTCCATCACAGAAAGTAAGATAAACAAGGAAATTATCTTTATGATTTTGTCAGGAACAGATGACTGTAGTTTAGTAATCGGTAAAATTTTGCCAAAAAAATGAAGTCTTTTTAATGCAGAAAAATAAAAATTTATTTCTGTCCTGATATACTTAGAGATCTCCTAAACACTGCTGTAGGGACTTGATGTGTAAGTGTGTAAGTATTTGCCTCGATGGGGTGCTCCTTTTTGGGCAAAGATGCAGATTGAATCAAAAACATCCGATACAGAATTTATCTTTGTAAATACACCTATATTTTCTAAAGATAAATTCAATCTGTTATTTCTTCTCTTTCAAATTTAATTTTGTAATTTGAATGGGCACAGAAAAAAGCCCAGCCTGTAATCACATCTAGGTGTATCTAAGGTAACATCAGTGCAGAGGAAGAGACATATTGGGACCTTAAAGTAAATTGTTACTCATATAAAATTAAGTTTAATCCTTGGTTATAGCCTTCTTGGAGGACAGGGGAAAATTAATTTTCTCTGTCTTTTATGTCTTGGAAAATTTTCTGTGTTATTTTTTTTCCCCTGAAACACAAAAGGCCTTTTTACTATAAAGTGCCAATAAAGCACCTGTCAGTTTTACAAAATGCAATGTACCTGGTGCCATCCTGTAACCAGCACCAAGCATTTGGTAAGTATAGTTTGGAGTCTTGAAGAAGACACATCACCACCAAATAATTAAACTGTGGCTAACATCCATTCAAGTCCAAAATTTAGCAGGTCAATATGTCTTTCACATCCTCAAACATATCTTCAGTAGCAGATTAAAAGGAATTTTTTAAAAACATTTGTCTGGCTCAAAGGACATTAACAAACAGAAAATTTAAATTGCCAGGTTAAACAATATTACAGTTCTGAGTCACCTGAACTTTTCCCCTTTATGTTTGGTGGTTTGAATAAGATCAGAATAAATGAAGAAAACAAATCCAAGTTTATTTAGTTAATATTATATTCCCTTACCAAATGTACACAGTGTGTTACACTTGAAAGGAAGAATATCCGATGCATGTTTCTGTAATAGGTGATTGTTCCAGCCTGTCATAATTGATGCAGTTTTCCTGCTAGCTGCAGATAATTCTTTTGTTTAAGCGAGAAATCGAAGATCTGAGCTGTGAGAGTAATTATACATCTCTGTACTTCTGCCTACCTATATGTACTTTCTATAAAATATTGGGCAGGATGCTGCAGAGAGAGGTAGCTCCCACAGGAGAGTCCTCAAGCATAATACATGTTGTGTGCTTGTTATCCATTTGTCTCATAGAATTATTACTGCAGGTGTTCGTGCAGCCTCACACTTTGGTACTGCAGATACTGAGAAAACTTCTTGTTCAGAAAAATCAAAGTGAAAGTGTAGCAAATGTGCACAGATGACAACTGTGCTGTGTAAGGTGCTACAGGGATGAACTCTGAATGGACGTGAGCACAGGCCCAGCTAGGATCAGAACAGCTGCTGGCTTCAGCAGCAGGGGTGACCAACATTTTCCATGCTGCCAAACCAAATGCATTTTCTGGAGGCATCAGCATTGCCGTGTCCACAGCGTTTTCTTCACTGAAGAATCAGTAGCTTTGGCTGTTCCCACCACTCTGGGCTTGCTCACTTCTGGGCTGCTTTTGATCTGTGGCAGCTCAGCCATACTCCCTGGCATGTTTCCTGTATGCATCTGCCCAGAACTACATCCTGCCAGTCCCGCTTTTCAGTCCTTGCTATCTTGGTACCTGCTGTCTTAAAATGTCTTAGCTCCTGAAGTTCAACATTTCCCAGGGAACTTATTTTATGTACTGTTCACTTAAAAATGTGGTGAAGACAAAGCTTTTCAAGCCTTTGAACAACCATCATTTAGACTAGCAAATGTCAGTTAAAAACAGAAAAAGTCCATGTACAATTTGCTGCTCTGGAACTTTCTCTGAGTTTGAGTGGTTTGGAACAAAACCAGGTATTTTCAGGAACGGGAAGAGAGAATAAATGTAGAAGGTGATTAGCATTATTAAAAAAAAAGGCAGGAAAGGCAGGGAGATACAGGTGGATAAGTCATTTCTCTGAAAGATGTTAGTCTACAAACATGCCATATACATCTTTGTGTAACTGTTTAGCAGCTCTCCCCAGCAGCCAAGTTCCCAGTTTACATGAGAAATAAGACTAAAGATGATTCTTGCAGTACATTGCATTTCTGGCATCTGACTTTAAATACAAATGTTGTAAAAGGTGGTATTTAAATTATGATTGTTGTCATAATGTTGTGACAGCTCATTTTAGTACCGCAGTAGTTCACAATATGAAAATTTATTAGGGCTGCAGAATTACTTGATCACGCTACTCAGTAAGCATATTTAATATCTGCTTATACCTGTCCATAATAACTACATTTTCTTCACTGTTCCATTCCAAAAGTCTCTTGGAAGTAGTGATCCAAGAAAACACTGAAGAGTAAAATATTTTCCTTTAATAAGGACAGTTTAGTTTTTGTATGTATCTGCAATACACAAACATTACAGTACTTTCATGGACCTAGTGCAGAATGTGTGTTTTGTGACAGTGGCTGTTGTATTATACTACTGACAAAAGTAAGGCAGGCACTCACATTGGCATTGATGAATTCTGCTTATGTAGTTGCTGCAAAACATAGGGTCCTCTGTGAATGGTCGGGGTATTTACATACCAAATGTCTCAGCATTACTAGACTACCTGTTATACCAAACTCAGCACAATGTTATCCAGGTCTTTGTCTCTGTATTTTCACTTTTATATTCCTTTCCTTGCCACACTCAACATCTTAACTGAGTGGTTTTTCTATTCTTCATGCTATATTGAGAAGAGATCAGGCTGTATTAGGTTTTTCCCCTTAACCCACATGGGATTGACTGTTCAGAAGACCTGCTTCTTCTGTGTTTGGCTTTTTGAGGAGTTTGAACTGTTCTGTGAAGGTCAAGGCTTTCTATGCAAATACAAGAGAAAAAGCAAGATGCTGAAACAACATTAGCAGGTAACAAATAGGGAAGGAGGAGAGGTGGGAGTCTGGAAATTGCCAGGATGTTGAAGGCATTAAAAGATCACACTCAGAGCATTACATCTGCAGACCTGCTTCTTCTTTGGATGTGTATTGTATCAAACCGTCACCTGGCTGTTTAAGCCCAAAACCAGTCACTGCTTGCTTTCCTGGGGCTCACTCTCTGACATCTTTGTAAGGTAACCTTTGCAACAGCAGAGGGTTGATCTTCCCCTTTGCAGCCATCTGCTCTTGGGCCCTGCATGCTTTTTTTTTCCTTACCACGCTCCTTTTTATCTGCAGGCTGAGTGCCTTGCAGGAAATGAGGGAATTAAAACTGTGACTTTACTGAAGGCCCACACAATCTGGTCCACTTGGTTTTCACAGAATCTTAGAACAATCCAGGGTGGAAGGGGCTTGAAAGATTCCTGTTTTGTTTTCTCTGATGAGGGCCCTCAAGTGTAGCTATTTGGAGTAAAGGCCGTGTCTGTCATGCCTGTGTTGTCTCTAAGGACAGTAGCTTTTTTGTGTAATTTTAAGAAAAAAGGGCTCTCTTAACTGAGAAATATTAAGTGATTAAAAAGAAGAATCCCTTGCTATTTTATATCACCATATACAAAATACATATGAATATGTATGCTTACAGTATTTTAGGTGTAAATCATTGCTGTAATAGATAAGATTCTCTGCTCTTTTCACTGAAGAGTATCTCTTCAGAAAGAGCCACAGAATAAATTAATGAGAATGTTAAATAAATATATCATCCTGCTTCTGATAGGCCAAATGAAGGTGTTCAAGATGAAGTGCATATGGTTCTAACACAATCACGTAATTTATCATTATTAAGAGAAACATCTTCAGATATGTTCTCGCCTATTAGCTGTCTTACTTTACTTCACACCTTTGTGATAGCCAGACAAATGGTAGCAATAAATTTATATTTCCTGCCTTTTCAAAACCTTCATGTAGCAGTGGTTGTAGAATATGTTATGGGATAAAGAAACAAAGAAAACAGCATTTGCAAAACACGGGCTTACAGAAGTAAAATACACAGTAGTTATAACGTCTCAGCTCTGTGCTTTCCTTCACTTCCTTTCCCATTCTCTGTAGACAAATGGAATCAATTAAAATAAGGGAAATGTCTCCAAAATATTTTTTCCACATTGATTCCAGCTCTGGAGAGCTGGAATAACCTACGTGTTTAAGAAGCCAAATGCAGTTTTTCAACAGTCTTTCCCGAGTGAAAATAAATAAGGCTGCTGCTGTAACATTTAATACCAACACAAAGATTTGGCAAAGAGCTGAAGTTAATAATGAGGTTTTGGTTCCATTTGAGTTGTATTAATTACTGTGTACCACACTGGTGTGTTTATTATTGCAGTAAAAGGTAATTTCAAATATATCTGTCCATATTTATTTAAAAACAAACAAAAACATTAAACTGCCCTTAGTAAATATGAAAAATGTATTATAAAGTGTGCTGTGTATAGCATATCCAATTTTGGGTGTGGGGAGAAAAGGTAATGCTTCTTAAGAACAATAACCACTTCACTTAAATTTGCAATAGTATTGCAAATTGGTTGGCTTCATCTAATAAGAAAGACTCTAGGTAAACAACTTATAAGACTGTTTCCAGCTCTTAAAATAACCTTTATTCTTAGACATTTCTGTTCTTGTCAGCATTCACTTTAGATGCATTTTACAGTCACTGTGCCAGAAAATATGGGTGTGGAACTTCTTCATGTAGTGTTAGAGGCCCAGATTAGCAGCCGTAAATGCAATAAGACTGTGGTGTCATCAGGGATTTTTCTTCCTAGTTAAGATTCAGCAGAGTGCCCATGAGATACACCTGTCAGCTTCCTAGGTGCAACAGGAAAAAAACCCCCTGATTTTATATATATTTGTGTGTGTATATAAATATATTAATACACAGGACCTTTTCCTTTTTCTCTATAATAAAGAACCATGAAAATGTATATGTTTATATGTGATCCCTGGCTGTAATAAGGTAACAATTTCTTGTCTGCAAATTTGTAACAAAAGAGAGAAGATGGATATTTAATTATCTAGATATGGGTATTTTTCATATATTTATGCATGTGTATATAACATGCCTATATATATTAGATATGTAAATGTGTTTAATATGTAAAGCTATTTGTTGTACATCAGCTTTAGTTATAAGCAGCATTTCTTCAAGAAAAAACTGAAAACCATTGTTACTTCTCCAGTGATGACCCTCTTGGGAGATCAATTTTTTAAAAAACTGACACCTACAGAAATTGCTGTCTTGCAGTGTTTCTATATTACTGTCCTGTGGTGGCACTTTTATGTGTTTAGACCTTGCATTGTCCAGTAGGTTGATTCTACATAAGGTAAGAGTGTTGCACCCTCTCCTGTTAGGCCTCTCCTGCTTTTGTCTGCCATCAAAAAATAAACACTGGCATGAAAAAAGAAAAAAAATTAGTTTGTTTGCTTTTGAGGGCAGAAAGGCTGCTGCCTAGCTACTTACCTGAGTAATTTTAGGGCACTCACTCTGAAATTTATCTGTGAGATCTCACACAAGCAGGTAGCTAGTTGTTTGGAGATTGGCAAGTTTGGCAGGATGATAAGGATGAGTAATTCAGTGACAGTGAGAAAAAGTATCTTCATCTGGGCTCAGCAGGATTTCTTAGAGCTCATGGGTTATATGCCACACAATTACAATTCTGTAAAGTATGTGGGGAAAAAAGATATGTCTGGCACCTTTGTGCTGCGGAGCCTATGGAAGGAAAAATGTGGTGATTAATTAAGTGGACAGACATTTATCCAGAGCTGTCAAGGAAGATGCCATCATACTTTTCAGAGCAGAACTATGCATTATGAGTGAGGCAAATTTAAAAAAAAATTTTTAAACCCTTTAAAACCTTATCTCAGCCCTACAGAAATATGAACAGTCACTTCTGCCTCAACTCTGAGCTGCAAAGTAAAATCTTTATGTGGCTAAAGTACACAAGACATGCCACACACCTTCAGAAACTGGAGATGATAATCCAGTAGTATTTTGCAAGTAGTAGCAGCGGGTCAGCAGGATCTACTGCACCAGCTATGTCAAGATGGGAAGGCAGCCCCTAGGATTCAGGTTTGACCCTAGGATTCAGATTAGCCTCTAGGATTCAGGCTGCCTTCCAGGCCAGCACTGTCCCACTGCAATTGCATCTGTCACATGGCTTGGCATGTAAGCCACACATAACCTGCTCACCAGCCACAGGTGTCCCTGAGAGTCAGACTGGCAGCCAGACAGACACCTTTGGAGAGGACAGAGTTCAGAGTTCAGTCAATTTGGCTGGATTTGTTAAATTTTTAGGGTAATATCATGTTCTTTCAGTGTCTGCAGGACATTCAGATTTTACTTCTATAATTCTTCTTAATTCTATGATTTCATTCTTACTGCACCTCCCCATACATGTTTTTGATGCTCTGTTATATAGAGAAAACCTTTCCTACATGCTTTTTTCCCCTCAATAGCAATGAAAGATTCCATGAAGTAGCTAATTCCTGTGGTTGCTTCCTGCCAACTATGACAAAGGACTAGTACTTGTTTCCATATGAACATACAAAGACCTAATAACAGAGAATGGTTGGGTTGCAAGAGGGACTAGTGCTTACTCTTCAGTGATTTCTTTTTCCCCATTTGTTGAGTCACGTCTGCTGATAAATCCCATTCTAAAGCCCTAAGCCTCCTTCTGGATTCAGACAGAAGGCAATAGTAAGGTTTTCAAGTCTTCTTGTTCACAAAAAACAGCTGACCATGTTAGACTTGTACTAAATCTTTGAACAAAGACAAATTGTCAGGTTTTGAGGACTGGACCTGTCAGAACCAAAGTACATCATTTTTCAGGCAGAATTTAAACATCAATAATTCTAAAGGAGCTGAGAAGCAACTTCTATATTTCTGTTTATTGTCTTCTGATGGCAGTGTGGTTCTTTATTGCACATTCTTTCCTGGGGAATTTAATTGCAGTGTGTTACCTAAATAGGTAAATAAACTTTTGGATAATCAAGTTGCTGAGCAAATTACAGGGCCTTTTTCCCCAAGTTTCCTGTGGTCAGTGAAACTCCCCTGGCACTGACCTGTGCACTGGCTTCCACCCACCTACCAGAAGAGTAAATGTGGTGTACAAGCTACAAACATGCACGATGAAAAAAGAGCACAATAGGTAGCCACTTAAGTCTCTAATGTGGGACAGTGCTCCACAGTGAGTGCATGCTGCTGAAGTGCTTTCTTTAGGCTCAGGGTGGTGAGGACACTGTAAGAAGGCTGTTGTGGTTCCTAGGGTTAATGAGTGTCAGTGTGTAAATACTGGTGCAATCCTTCTGCTGAGGCAGGGGATGTTCATGGATGGGAATTTTTCAGCAGCTATAAATGGAAGGTCTGTTTGTTTTGTCTAAGGCACATGGGAAAGGCTTGATCATAACTTTAAAAATTCAATGCTAATGGCTTTAAAAAAATCCTTAGGTTTCAAAGTTCAGCTTACAGTGCCATGGCAGAGGTTCTGGAAGGGAGGCAGCAGAGCAGGCAAGCTGCAGCAGCCCAGCAAGGGCCAACAGCACAGCACGAGTGGCTCTGCACTTGCTGAAATGCCTGCATGCTGTGGTTTGCTAAGGAAGCAGCTCACACATAAATCTGTGCTTTTATTGCATTCGAGTCAAGAGGTGCAGCAGTAGATAACATCACCTGTTGGCACAGGGACAGCAAACAACAGCGTGTACCTTTCTCCTACAAAGCCATCTGCACCAGCTGAATATGATTGACTGAGAAGTCACGTACTCAGTCTCATGTATCTCCCCAGCTGGGGGAGAAAAAAAAATGCAATTCAGGTTTCAGCATTTTTGTAATCCCTCTGAGCCTCCCATTAAATTTGCTCTACTGTGTGGGAAAGGATTAAAGATTCTTTGGGCTCCAAAACACAGTATACAAAAATTAAGTACTTCAGCATGGTTTGTGGTAAGGCAGCAACTAAAGTGTATAGCCTGCCACATAACCCAGAGCAGCGAGTTCTCTTTGACAAGTAACACTTGTTGACAGCTTAAAATTTCTGTGGGTAACACATGCCACAGTTGTGTATGGCCTTTGTATTAAATGTTCTGCATGCAACATATTTCATAAGTAACTTCAAAAATAATCAGAGTTGTTCATATGCTGTTACTGCCTTAGCTTGGAGTGCCAAAAGAAGGAAATATTTGTTGGCAAGGAAAACTTCTGTTCCTTTACGAACAGCTTCATAAATGCTCCCTTGTAATAAATATTTCAAGATTAAAATCAATGCGTTACAAGTTTCAGACAAGGCTGTTTATCAAGATTAAATAGTTCATTTCCTAAAAAGCAATATTAGTCACATTTTATGTGAGTGTGAGCACAGATGAGAAATTTTTATTCAAGAGAAGCCAGGAATTTTTCCCCACAAAAAATGGGAAATGGAAAATGCCAAAAACATTCTTTCCCTGATTTTTTACTACTTTGAGAGCCTGACTTGCTGTTAGGCTTAATTTGCACAGTATTAAATTCTATTAAATCTACCATGCTTAGTGTAATTCAGTATCTAGCCTTTTTTGTCCTAATTCAACACTTAAATGTACGAACCTTTTTGTTTTTGTGAAAAGGACACAGAGCTGCTGTGTACCCAGGTTTAAGGAGAAGGTACAGGCAAGAAAAGGCATAACAGATATTAAAAAGTAGGACTCCAAAATCCATACTTCTAAAAGTAAACATTGTCTTCTGCTTTCATTACCCTACTTGCATGAAACTTCTTCCTTCCCCATCTCAGCTGCTAAGCCAAGAGCTGTGTGTGACAACTGCCAGCTGCTCATCCAACCACAATTTACCAATGTTATGAGGCAGACTAGAAAGTGCTAAAGAACAAGAGGAGTCAAAGCATCAATGTTGCATTTTTGTCATATTTCATTTCCTCACTGCACTAGAAAGCACAAATATAGAAGGTCAGAATACCAGCTTGTGAACAAGAGGTAGCTCCAGTGTGTGCAAAATGCTACTGCTGAAATAACAACTGTTGAACTGTTTTCACCATTCATAAGGCAAATTACTTAGGATTCCAAAGGAACTGGTAAATAATACCATGCCATGCAATTTATATCTAGGGTCTCCACCTAAAGAGCATAAGAAATACCTGCTGATTGTATCCATATTTTTGTTTTTCATTATATTTGTCTTTTCATTTTTCTCAACATAGAACGTGCTTGCTTTTTCTCTGTTGTAACTTCTAATGTTATTTTTTGAGACTTTGAATGGTACTCCTCAATGTCATTATTTCAATATTTTATATGTGCAGGTATTTTATGTATTGGTTATTTCTCTCAAGGTCTAGACAAGTGTATTATTTACAAAAATAAATGTTTATAGAAAGAAAACTGTAATTATTAAAAAGCTTAATATTTGGGCTATTCACTTCTTGGTTTGGTTTTTTTTTGTTGGTTTGTTTTTGGTTTTTTTTGTGCAGTGTAAATTATAACCTGTTTACTGATTAAAAAGCTTAATATTTGGGCTATTCACTTCTTGGTTTTGGTTTTTTTTGTTGGTTTTTTTTCTTTTTGTGCAGTCTAAATTATAACCTGTTTACTGGTATTTTGGTTTGATTTCAGGTTACCATTGACCAGCTGTATGCCACAGAAAAATTGGTCATTGAGAGTCCGGGAAACACATAGCCAATAAAAGCCTCTGATCCTGAAACAACACTGGACCATCTTCAGCATCCTACAGTGCCACGTACAGAAACTGCACATGCACATTTCTGAGTTTGTCTGTTCAGCATAAGAAATGCCTGAGAGACTGTTTTTGGCAACCAAAGTTCTATTTTCTAAAGGGTCACATGTTCTAAGATAAATGGCTGTGATTTATAATAGTATGTAAGGTAGTCTTAGAATTTGTTTGCTTGTGTGTCCTATGTGAGGGAATAGCTCCTACCCTATTTCAACAATAAAACTTCAATAAACTACCTGCAACCAGCTACATTATTTTGCTGCTGACCTTGTCTCTCACTGACCACGAAAAACATGTTAGATTTAAAACCCCTCAAAATTTAAAACTCTTCACGCACTTACTAAGTTTTTATTAATCCAGTTTCACTTTAAAATATCCAGCTTCTGAACTAAAAGAGTAAGTATATATTTTATTTGAAGTATTAAAACCAGAGATAGTCAGAATTTTTGTCTCCTGGACTTTGATACTTAAAAATATCACAGGCTGCATTGTGTGGTTTCCTTGAAGAGCATCCCTTGACATTTTAGGAGGTGACATAAAAAAATCACTAGTTCTTTCTTTAGTTTCCAAGAGTTAATAACCAGTCTTGTCTTACTTTTAACAATTAACTGATCAGAATAGCAGAATGCAAGACTTGAATTACTGAGGCTTGGGAGCTTTCAAATGTTTTTTTACCACCAAGTCCTTTAATTTATTGAGGTGCAGCTATTAGCAGAAAGCTCCACATCACTTTATCAAAGATTTCCTTTTTTTCATGAACATCATGAAGAAAAAGATCCGAACTGGAACAGTAATCAAGTACTGTAAGTCATGAAGTGGCAACAAGCTTTGCCTAGAAAAAGTGCTCAGCATAGCATTTTATTGATTATTCTTAAATCCATAGAATGCTCAACACTTTTAGGACCACAGATTAATAAAAAAGCAAGCAACAATTTTGATCAGGTTTTGCTCAAGTCATTTCTGTGCTTGAATTTGTCTTCTATTAGAAATCTGCAGAAAAATTAAGCAGTGCAAAGCTGGCATACAGGAAGAAAAAATAGTTTCCTTTTATTTCAGTGAATTGTTGTGGGGTTTTTTAAGTAGAGAAACAGAAACTCAAAACTACTTCCGTGGCATTGTAGCCTTTGAAATCCACCCCTTATTTTTCTTGCTTCACAAAATTCATCTTTGTTTATGTTCTTCTGTATTGTTCATGCTCTGTGAAAACATTATTAAAGCAGAGTGTCTAATTAAAGTTTCTAATTTAGAACAAGCTCCCATTCCTCACTGCCCCTTAAAGTGTATTTTACCATATTGTACAGTTAGATGGAGATGTATAGTAATGGATTTCATATAGACAGTACAGGGTACAGAATAAAATAGTGTGTACCTGAGACTGCCAATGTAGCCCCCTTTCAATTTCAGATAAAAAGCAACTACAATAGTAATTCTCCCCATATTAGGTGTATAACTATTGCAATGTAAATTGCTTTTAGTGAAGATTGTATTAAAATGGAATTGAATTATTCTAATAGGTAATATACATTAGATTTTGTATTTGAAATCTCCACATTCACAACTGGATAATTAAGTGCACTTAAGTTAATGGTGAAAGTGCAGGAGAAGAAGGGTTTGATTGCTCTTTAAGGTTCCAGTGAGCTCACAGAAATGCAGCATCTTACACTCTTGGCTGACACAGGCCTGGAAGGGCTGCCAGTTTTTTACTGTTAGAAACTTGGTTGCTAAAACAGTACACGTAAAATCCTTGTCTAAAACAGCTTAATTACTGGAACAAGCACTGCATACCATTTCAAGATCTGAGAGTGTATGCTAGAAAGCAAAATAAATATATTTATAAATAGCATAGCCCTGATTTATAAAGAGGGACAACTGCATTGGTAACTAATTTTTTTTTTTTTTACTATTTAAGTCTGTTTTCACCATATTTACAAAAAAAATAAGGGAACTCTTTCAATGCATAATCATTTCTTCAGAAATACCTTTCCAGTGAAGTTCTTCAGCATTGTTTCCAACAAGAATATAGCTGTAGATGGTATGTTCTGTCATACAGGCAGGCAGTCATGGCAATGGGAAATGTTTTATTAATTCCTTCTAAAGTATGAAGATTACTTTTCCATTAATGCCTAAAAACTCTGTTGTTAAGTTTTTGTGGTAGATAAAACATGACTGCAGTCCCAGCTCATGCCATATGCTCCAACCTTCTTTCTCCCTTACTTGCTTCTACCTTCAGAGGAGCAGTAGTAACCATCAGAGGTCAATTCTGCAGAGAGAATCATCCAGGCAGAGGGGGGAAAAAAGTAGTGGTGCTCTGTAATTTCCCTCTGTTCCCAGTCCATACTGCAGAGGGTAAAACAGCTGACCTTTTCATCAAGGACAAATTAGTTCTTACTTGAAATTACTGATCAGCTTATCATACAGTATTTATACATTACTTATTAGAAGCAAGGTAAGAACTCCTCTGCTGCTACAGTCCAAAAGTCTGCGTAACACTGACTAGCTTGTTAACAGCAGTGCAAAGCTAGCAAAGGCATTATCACTCCTCAAACCCAACAGCATTTTGTCCTAATTCATTTTAGATGCTTATTCCCTGTTTTGGACAGGCCTGTATGTTTCCTTTGCTTGTAACATACATGTAAGTGCATGGTCAGTTAGTGTTAATTATGTGCATATCAGTTGTACTGACTGAAAGATACCTCCAAATACATTTTTCCCTTACCTGATGTCCATTTTAAGGTATATTGCCAAAACATGCCCAGTTCTGTACAAAACCATAGCTTGACAAGTGCTTTAGCATTGAAATCCTACAAGCTATGGAAGGAAAATACTTGCTAACCACACCTGGCTTGGGAAGTCGAGCCCGGTTGTAGGCTGGGATGACTCAAGTGTTGTGTTGGTGGCCACTTGCCCTGTTCTTGCTCTTGGCCAGGGCTGTGCTCATCGCTGCCAGTGGGGAGAGCAGCCTGGAGAGCTGGCACTGTGCTCCAGCCTCGGAGCTGCTGTGCTCTTACAGCTGCACCTTCTGTGCTTCACCAGTTCCGTTTACGTTGCAATACTCATTAAATCTCTCTTGGCACGCTGTCAGAAGCTTTGTTGGATTTTGTCAAAGCAGTGTAAACAACAGGAATAGTTAAAACACAAAGGAATGATCCCATGACTTACATACAATGTCCACTATTATAAAAAGTATATATTTTTTCCTTAGAACAGAGCTCAATAAATATCTTTACTGAAGCTGCAATGTCTTAGCGAAACAATTTTGCTTTTGTATTAAAAGGTTTTTTTTTCCCGATCTCGACACTTTAGCAAACTATTGACCTCAGCAGTATGAACCAAAATTTTAGTGTTTGCCTATACTGTGGTTTGTCCTTATTTTTACAGGATAAGCTTGGAAACAGCACTCTGAAAGGAAAAAAGGAACAATTTGATTGGTATTAGTAACTGTTCAAAGGACAGGCATTTCTGTTGTGTGTTACAACCTCTCAATAAATTTTTCTGCAATTGAAAGCATGGCTTCAAAGTGCCCAGATAGGGCATAGGTACAGATTTTCAGGAGGAGAGCAACCCCAGTGAGAAGCATGTGCTTTACATACAGTGTTGAAACAGGCAAAGGATTTTGACTTACTACTCACTTTTCTCAATTTCTATTTAAAAAAAAAACAACTTCCACATTTCCAGGCATTAAAAGCAAAACTTTTACCCTCTAACACCAGCAGACAGAATAACTTTATGGAGAAGCACCAGCCCCTCAACTTTACTTCCTATAATACAACATAAATGCACCTCTCCCGATCCCCAGCATAGACCATATGTACGTGTAAACAGAGCCATGAAAGAGCTGTGCTCTGACTGTTTTCCTGAGTTTTCTACCATGATCTGCAGTGAAATCCTGCCATTATTCAAGTCAGGACTATACTGTTCGCTTTATTCCACCATTCTTAACACAGGCATAGTCATTTCATACTCTTGGGAATATTTTGCCTGATGACCTTTATAAAAAAAGAACTAAGCTGTGCAGCTCCTTAAGCGAGTGCTTACATTCCTACTTTTTTCACTATTTCAAAATATAAGAATAGTGCATGAGGCCTTAATGTGAAAGAAAAAAAAATAAATAAAAAATGAAAATAAAAAATTTAAAAAAAAAACCAACAGAGAAGCCAAAGCCAGTAATTCTTCCAAAACCATGTATTTTCCACAACAGTAAAAGGAAAAAATTTGGAACTCACAAACCCATTTCTTAAACATATGCACCTTCAAAAAGATTCCACAGCTTACAGAGGTAATTAAATATGTTTTGCAAGAGATGCTTCTTTCTAAACTACTTACCTTTTTTGCTGTTAAACCAGTATCTACTGAAGCTTTGCAAGAGGGGGAGATGATGGTAATTAGTGCGTTCAAGTAACTACTCTTCTGTGTTCGGGAAAAAGAACTATGGAGACCTGTGAAGAATGTACAGGCTGTCTATTGAAAGAGTACACCCCATAAATATTTATAACAGTCTTTGGCAATATGCTAATCCAAGGCAAGTAATTTTCCCTCTCTCAGAAAGAATCATGAAAAAACAATTAAGGTGATTTAATTACTGCCATGCACAGACAGCAGATTTTGAACTCTTGACAGATGAACATTCATCACAGTGCCATGTTATCCTAACCCCACAACACAAGACTCTGAACAGAATGGACAATTAAACCTAGATCATTTCCCTTACCTTCCTGCAGTACTTTGGGCTGGATCCAAATCTCAGCGAAGCCAATGGGAGCAGAAGCCAGACTTTCCAAGTACTGACTGAAAGCTCCAATTTTAAATAAAACAGAAGTAGTTTTCATGCATGCTTACATATCTTCATGACACCAAAGTAAATTTAGCTTCACAGCCCTTTCCTGAATCATTTAAATCCGAATTTAAAAGTAAGTGTACATGGCAAAAAATTGCTTAAGGAAGATTTACCTTTTATGTCCTTCACAGTTACCCCTACAGAGTTTCAGCTATATTAAACTTTCTTCATTTATATACACCTATAAAGCCATTTGGCAGCTATTCCTACCCTAAATCCTTAATCCACAGTGGGGGAACAGAAATCTGCATAGAAGAAAAATCTTTGGAGCTGGAGTTTTTCCATAAGTGCAATAAACCTTAAATTTCTTATTTAGGTTAGGGGAGGGAACATGTTTATGAGGACATCTTCCAAAAGTTATGCTTTGAATGAAATACATTAACAGTAATGCAACCAAACAGAAGAGTGCTTCACTTAACATTTCACTCTACTGGTCTTGAGATTTTAATGGAATTAAAACAACTTCATTTTGATTATATTCCTTTGAGAGTAATGTTGCAATTATGCCATGTGTCTCAACCTATGGCCAGGAACAGGAGCCCTGGGTTTTGCTGATGTGGGCTTGCAAGCCTTTGGTACACACATGGTCCAGTTGGATTTTTACAACTGCTGCCCAGTGTAATCTCTGATAAAGCCTTGCATTTCCATAGCCCTCAGGAACCTCAGCTATGAAAATACAGACACCTGTGAGTAGGCTGTCTTTGAACCCTGCTTTGCAAATCTATGCTTCTGTAAAGTCCTAAGAGCACAGAAATGTACTGTCTGTCAAAAAGTGAGTATGTCTGACTCTCATTTAGAGGTTTTCCCCTTCCTTTCACAAAAAGAAATTCTTAATAACAAATAAAAGCACTTCAGGTATCAAAGCACAAAAATGTTGTGCTTTAATTATCACAATTGGCAAGATTTTCAATTGGCACCAAATTTCTGAAGCACTCAGAAGATTTTAGTATCTAGCCTGAGTGAGTACTTTCCTGCATTTTGAATTTCAGGTCACACATCTGAATAGCACACAGAAATGTCACATGTTCTGGATATCAATGTTGACAGTGGACCTGAGAACATTTCCAGGTTCTGGGCACAGCTAGCCAGGGTTCTTCATGGTATCACCTCTGCCCAGACACAGCCATCAGAATATGGCTGCTCCTTTAAATTCCGTTAAAGGAGAGAGCTCCCCACTCCTTTTTCTGGCAATGTTTCCTTCTTCTCTGAGGCAACTAATAAACAAAGCACAGAATAAGGAATGGGCTCCAGAAATCCCGAATATTATATTGTACTTAAATGAAGGATCAATATTGACACTACTATTTCAGCTTAAGAGCACACTGTAAGAGCACACTATTTCATTTATGCAGCAATCTGAAGAAAGGCTAATTCATACCAGGTTATTCCATGTAACATCCTGTAATCCTGTAAATGCATGACAGACTTAAAACAAACTTGTGTAGGGAAACAGCAGAGTTCACTATTCTCCCTTAAAACCTTTTTGGCGAGAGTTCACGTGTAACCTGAAGGACAACAGTACCAACTTCTGTTTGCCTGCTCAGAGCTCTCCCTCTGAGCGTTGTCAAAGCAACTGATACAGTGTAACAGCAGAATGGTTTCCGAGGGAATTAAACACCTCCTTGTCCCTGGCTGTGTTCTCACACTGTGCTGTACGCACAGGCTTTTTTGGGAGGAGGGAGGACAGGCTGTGTTTCAGCAGCAGTGTGCATGTGAGCAGAACTGCAGCACCTTTAGTCTGAACCTCCCTCTGCTTCCCATCTTTCCCCCACAGAGATTTTAGCTCTGGGTCTGCTCCAGCCATCTCAAAAGGCAGGTTTGATGTAGGCTTGAAAATATTCTCAGCTATCGGGAATCTTATCAATAAGCTATTTTTTCTAATGTTGTCAGGATAGCCTTTAAGATGTTTTACATCTTCAGAGGAAATGGAGGCCTGAGAAATCTCGCACTATGTTCTGTTTCAAAAAAGGAACATGCCATTCCATGGCATACTGAAGACCACACATCCATTTCAGGGCATATTCTGCATTCTGACAATTGTTCTTCATTAACCAAAAATAACCCATATTTTGAGATACTGTGTCAAAAGAAAACAAGAAGAATCAAAGTTGCAGAAGAGCCCAAACAAAACTTGACTGTAACCCACCTACTTTCCACCCTTGCTAGTAAAGCCTCCTCACAGCACAGCTCTGCTCAAGATGCCGTTCACAGACAAATCACAGGGTGATTTGCCTGATGGCTCTGGCAGGACAGCAGTCATTTTCAGCTACAGCCCTAAACATCACTTACACACAAATCGGATCATCCCTGGTCAGGGCACACATACCACAGGTTGCAAAACTGTGAAGCCTACTGTTACATTTTGCTAAATAGAAAAAAAAAAAATTTTAAAAAAAAAAGTAAGGAAGTAAATGTAATTATGAGCTTTATGGCTTTTTTTAAAACTTTTTTTTTATTCTTACAAACCCATTTGCATTGGTAGTTTTTGCTTAATTTCAGGAGTTGGGACACCCCGTAGTAGTCAACCTCTAGGCTTGCAGTGCAAGAGTGAAGACTAAAATCAATTCAAGTGTCCAGCGCCATAAAGTCCAGCTGTGTGCACAACAAAGTCCTTTCCCAGCAACATACAAATACAGAAAAATATGTAGCAAAAAAGCTGAATAAATTATAAATACTTGAGAAATGTGGTGCAAAATGTAACATAAGGAGAGCTGAACTAAGGCACTTGTTTCCATTTGTTACTGAGGACACTCTCTCTGTATGGCAGCGTCACTCCTCAGTGAGAAGGGTCATCCAAACCAGACCCAAATCTGAAAATACAGAACCGTGTACGAGACAGACACCATCTTTCACAGTGCATGGCTCAAAGGTGTTACCAAAGTTCTCCTGATAAACACAGCATCAGCAGGTATTTTAACTCCTCCTTCATCCCGGTTTTAGACTCGTTGGTTGTGTGAAAAGAAGTCACCAGTCTATTTTAAGCAAAAACATTTCTGCACGAGTCCCTGTTGGCTGCTATTAGCCAGACGGGATCTACATGCGAGCCTGGGGAGCGGTATCAAAGTGTGTTGAGTGACAAAAACCAGGGCAGCCCAGTCCAGCCCCAGATCCAGCCCCAAAGCAGAGTGCCTGCTGTTCAGAGCTGCCGCAGCATGGCAAAGGTGGGACGGGCACGCAAGCCTGTCACGGGTTTGACAGGTGCTCACAACTGTATCGTATTGTTACGGAGTCCATTGAAGTCAAACAAAATAACTAAAAAAGGACAAAGCACACCATTGCTGTCGCAGTACTGTGTCTTTCAAATAGATCTGAGAACGGGAAAATTGGGATCCTAAATTAAATCTGTAGCGAACACGCCACCAAGTTTTCACACGAGTGCTCTCGACTAATCGGGTATGTGGAGTCAAGCCCAAATCAAGACCTCAAAAATTCACTTCAAGGGGGAAAAGCAAAGCCCACGCTACTCAGTCTCCTTGCCCTCTCTCTCAAAAAAATAATAATAATAAAAAAAAAGATAAAAAACCAAAAAGGAGAACAAATCCACAAACCACAGCAATGCGAGCCTACGCACATCCACGTTTCGCTGGCAGAAACTGAAGCTCCTGCTTAAAAACCACCAGGCTTGGGGCAGTCTCCGGGACGGGGCCCCCGGCGCTCTGGCCGTCTCCCTGCCGAGCGGGGCCTGTCTCCGGGCGCGGGGTGCGGCCGCCTGCCCCTGTCCCCGCCCGGCCGTGTCCCCCGGGCTCCCCTGGCCCGGCCGCTCAGTAGCGGGGTGCGGCGGGGCCCGGCGGGACGGCGGGGCCGGCCCCGGGGCAGCCGCAGCAGCGCAGCGTGTAGTTGCGGCCGCCGTTGTTGTCCCAGAACTCGCCCTGCGGGCTGCGGTAGCGGATGGCGAAGTGCAGGGCCGAGCCCTCCCGCAGGCTCGGCGGCACGCACAGGGTGAAGCCGTAGCGCTCGGCCGGCGGCTCGGGGGGCAGGGGCGCGGCCGGCACGTCCACGAAGGAGAGCCACTCGTTGAAGGTGTAGCGCACCGTCACCTCCCTGGGCCCGGGGCCGCCCAGCACCTGCACCGTGCCCCGCACGTCGGTGGGCGCCGCGGGCCGCCCCAGGCGCTCCAGGCAGACGCGCTGCCGCCGCAGCCGCTCGGCGCTGGGCTCCCCGCCGTCGGGGAAGTCGGGCACCAGGAGCAGCGCGGGGGCGGCTCGGCGCCGGGCGGCGGCGGGTCCCGCTCCTCGCCGGGCGGGCTCTGCAGGTGCGACAGCGCGGCGGGCGGCACCTGCGGCTCCTCGGCGTCGCTGAAGTGCTTGACGCTGGCGAGGCTCAGCCCCAGCGAGTCGGCGAACTGCACCCGCTTCTTGCACTTGCCGCAACAATCTTCGCCCGCCGCCGCCTCCCCCTCTTCTTCCTCCTCCTCCCCCTCCTCCTGCCGCTCGCCGGGGCCGGGGGACGGCGGCCGCCCGCAGCGGCGCAGCTCCAGCAGCCCCAGCCGCTCCCCCGCCGCCTCCCGCTTGCCGTCGCGGGGCATCGTCGGGGCCGCGCCGCGGAGCC